>NC_071621.1:14462753-15777753 GCF_014839835.1 Dryobates pubescens | reverse complement strand
GAGGTGGAACTTCCTGGGTTCCAGTTGGTGCCCACTGCCCCTTGTCCTATCACAGGACACCACTGAAAAGAGCTTGGACCCCTCCACTTGACACCCACCCCTCAGAGAGACTGAGAGACATTGATCAGATCCCCTCTCAGCCTTCTCTTCTCCACACTAAACAGCCCCAGAGCAGCCAATCCTCCACCTTCCAGAGAGGGAGGCAAAAAAGCCCTTGGTTGGGAGGAAGGGTGTGGATTTTGCTCTCCTTTGGAAGCCCTCTTAATGGGGAGAGACACTTGTGCTGGCCTGGAAAGAACTCAGCCATGGGCCTAGGATTCAGAGTCACAGAATAGTTTGGGTTGGAAGGGACCTTTCAAGCTCATCAAGCCCAATCCCACCCCCTGCAGCCAGCAGGGGCATCCTCATCCAGAGCAGGTTCCTCAGAGCCCCAAACAACCTGACCTGGAATGGTTCCAGGGATGGGGCACCTCCCACCTCTCTGGGCAACCTGGGGCAGGCTCTCAACACCCCCAGAGTCAAACATTTCTCCCTTCTCTCTCATCTTGAAGGCAAGGAGTACCTGGGGGTGCTGGGTGGTGAAAAGCTGGAGATGAGCCAGCACTGAGCACTGCCAGCCCAGAGCCAGCCCTGTCCTGGGCTGATCCCCAGCAGAGTGGGCAGCAGGGGCAGGGAGGGGATTCTGCCCCTCTGCTGTGCTCTGCTCAGACCCCACCTGCAGTGCTGGGGCAGCTCTGGAGGCCTCAGCACAGACAGGGACCTGTTGGAGTAGGGCAGAGGAGGCCACAGCCATTCTGGGAGGGCTGGAAGCCCCCTGATGTGAGACTTGGGGTTGCTCAGACTGGAGAAAAGAAGGCTCCAGGGAGATCTTCTGGGGGCTTCACAGGGCTTAAAAGGGCTGAGAAGAAAGCTGGGGACAGAGTTTTGACCTGAGGCAAAACAAGGGCTGGTGAGTTTAAACTGAAATAGGAGAGGTTTAGATTAGGTAAAAGGAAGAAAATTTTGCTCCTGAGGGTGGTCAGAGCCTGTCCCAGGCTGCCCAGAGAGGTGGGAGATGTCTCATCCCTGGCACCACTGCAGGTCAGGCTGGTTGGGGCTCTGAGCAGCCTGCTCTCGTTGCAGCTGTCCCTGCTGGCTGCAGGGGTTTGGATTAGGTGACCTTGACAGGTCCTTCCCTACCCAATCCCTTGTGTGATTCCCTGCTTCCCCCTTCCCCAGACCAATTCCCTGTGCCACTGAGCTGCAGGATGGAGGAAGCCCTCCTGCTTTGGAGCTGCTTTTACTGCACTCCTGAATTTTCACTCCTCTTTCATGGGGCTGGATGTTCAGTTCAGCTTTTCCTTCTCTCTCTCTCTCTCGGTGCTGATTGCAGAGCAGTGGCTGTGAGGGATGCCTCTGCCCTGCTGTAATTAGTTTTGCCTGCTGTAATTGCTCTTCTCTTTCTTTTTGCCATTGTTTATTGAGAGACAAATGAATTTCCAGGTCTGGCTGCCCTGGGAGTGCTGACAGCAGCTTTGTTTTTTTTCTCCTGTAAATCCCCTAGCACAGCTATTTTGTCTCTTTTACCTCAGCCTAATCCTGCAGCCTGGGCCAGGTTCAGCTTCACCTCTGTGTCCTGGGCAAGTTAGTGCACTCATTAATTTCTCTAAGGCTAAAGGTCTCCTTCCTGCTTCTCACAGGGGAATGGTGAAGGCTGCACTCAGTCTGCAGCCTTCAAGTGTGGACAGAGAAAAGCAGCAGCCTCCAATTAATTTGCTGGGCACAGCTGCATAGAATCCTAGAATCAATAAGGTTGGAGAAGACCTCAAAGGTCAAGTCCAACCTGTCACCCAAGACCTCATGACTACTAAACCATGGCTCCAAGGGCCACAGCCAACCCCTTTTTGAACACCTCCAGGCACAGTGACTCCACCACCTCCCTGGGCAGCACATCCCAATGGCTAACAACTCTCTCAGTGAAGAACTTTCTCCTCACCTCCAGCCTAAACTTCCCCTGGTGCAGCTCGGGACTGTGTCCTCTTGTTCTGGTGCTGGGTGCCTGGGAGAAGAGACCAACCCCCAGCTGGCTACAACCTCCCTTCAGGTAGTTGTAGACAGCAATGAGGTCTCCCCTGAGCCTCCTCTTCTCCAGGCTAAGCAACCCCAGCTCCCTCAGCCTCTCCTCCCAGGGCTGTGCTCGAGGCCTCTCACCTCTCACACACTCAAGTGTCTCAATGTCCTTCTTAAATTGAGGAGCCCAGAACTGGACACAGGACTCAAGGTGTGGCCTAACCAGTGCTGAGCACAGGGCACAGTGACTTCCCTGCTCCTGCTGCTGGCCATGCTATTCCTGCTGCAGGCATGAAGAGGCTGAGCAGACAAAGGGCTACAGGCATTTAAAAAATAATAATAATAGACACTGTCCAGAAGGAATTTCACACAATCAGAGAGTGGCAGAGGTTGGAAGGGAGCTCTGGAGATCATTGAGTCCAACACCCCCCCCTGCCAAGGAAGGATTCACCTAGAGAAGGGCACACAGGAACACAGCCAGGTGGGCTTTGGGTGTCCAAAGAGATGGAGACTCCACAATCTCTCTGGCCTGCCTGGCCCAGTGTTAGACAAACATTTCAGTGAAGGAGCTTCTTCTAATAGCCAACCTAAACATCCCCTGGGGCAACTTGAGGTCATTTCCTCTCACCCTGAGGAAGGCAGAGAAAGGGAAGCAGAGAATCCTGAGGAAGACAAAGAGAGGGAAGCAGAGAATCCTGAGAAAGAGAGAGAGAGGGAAGCAGAGAATCCTATGGAAGGAAGAGAGGGAAGCAGTGAATCCTGAGGAAGACAGAGAGAGGGAAGCAGAGAATCCTGAGGAAGACAGAGAGAGGGAAGCAGAGAATCCTGAGGAAGACAGAGAGAGGGAAGCAGTGAATCCTGAGGAAGACAGAGAGAGGGAAGCAGAGAATCCTGAGGAAGACAGAGAGAGGGAAGCAGAGAATCCTGAGGAAGGAAGAGAGAGGGAAGCAGTGAATCCTGAGGAAGACAGAGAGAGGGAAGCAGAGAATCCTGAGGAAGACAGAGAGAGGGAAGCAGAGAATCCTGAGGAAGGAAGAGAGAGGGAAGCAGTGAATCCTGAGGAAGACAGAGAGAGGGAAGCAGAGAATCCTGAGGAAGACAGAGAGAGGGAAGCAGAGAATCCTGAGGAAGACAGAGAGAGGGAAGCAGAGAATCCTGAGGAAGACAGAGAGAGGGAAGCAGAGAATCCTGAGGAAGACAGAGAGAGGGAAGCAGAGAATCCTGAGGAAGACAGAGAGAGGGAAGCAGAGAATCCTGAGGAAGACAGAGAGAGGGAAGCAGAGAATCCTGAGGAAGACAGAGAGAGGGAAGCAGAGAATCCTGAGGAAGACAGAGAGAGGGAAGCAGTGAATCCTGAGGAAGGAAGAGAGAGGGAAGCAGAGAATCCTGAGGAAGACAGAGAGAGGGAAGCAGAGAATCCTGAGGAAGACAGAGAGAGGGAAGCAGTGAATCCTGAGGAAGGAAGAGAGAGGGAAGCAGAGAATCCTGAGGAAGACAGAGAGAGGGAAGCAGAGAATCCTGAGGAAGACAAAGAGAGGGAAGCAGAGAATCCTGAGGAAGACAGAGAGAGGGAAGCAGTGAATGCTTTTAACTGCCCCGGGTCTTCAGCTGAAGGCTCTGAGTACTCCCCTTGGCTGCCTGGTGCAGCAGAGCCGAGCCTAAGCCCGGTGATAATCGCTGCTTAAGTGTGAAAGTGACACTGGAGGCTTTCCGAGGCCAGGGTTCAGTGACAGAGCAAATCCAGCTCCAGGGCACCTCGCACTCACCCGGGGGAGCCATGGCCTTGGAGTGCTGCTCATTCTGCCAGCTGACACGTCTCCAGGATGCTTTGGTTCAGCTCTGCAGCAGGAGGCTGAGCTTCCTCAGCTGTCAGGTTGAGCTTTGCACAGCCCCTTGCAGGCAGCAAGGTGAGGACAAGCTGCTGTGAGCTCTCTGCTGTAGGTCACAGCTGGCTCAGCAGGGACACAGCGGTGCCAGGGCTTCTGCAGCTTTGTCCTGGTGGCCACTGGAGCCAGGTCCTGGTTCTGAAGTGAAAAGCAAAATGGCAAAACCAGGAACTGTTATATATATAGATATAGATATAGATATATGTTTGAAGCAGATTGCACAGAATGGGGAGGTCTGGAGATGGGGACCTCTGGAGCTCCTCCAGTCCAGTCCCCCTGCCAGAGCAGGGCACACACAGCAGCTTGTTCAGGGTCACAATGGCCAGGGAGGGGTTGGAGAAGGAGACCTCACAACCTGCTCCAGGCCTCCAGCACCCTCACAACAAAGAAGAATTTCCTCATGTTCAGATGGAACCTCCTGGGCTCCAGTTTGTGTCCATTGCCCTATGGGCTGTCCCTGGCACCACTCAGGAGATTCCAACCCCATCCTCCTGCCCCACAGCTCCTTTGGCTCTTGCTGAGCCCCTCTGGGGCTGCTCCTCTCCAGGCTCTCAGCCCCAGGGCTCTCAGCCTTTGCTCCTCACAGAGCTGCTCCAGGCCCCTCAGCAGCTTCCCAACTTCCACTGGATTCTCTCCAGTAGCTCCCTGTCTCTCTTGAACTGGGGAGTCCAGAACTGGACCTAGGATTCTTCCTTGGGGCAGAACAGAGGGGAATGAGAACCTCCTTTGACCTGCTGGCCACTCTTCATAATGCACCCCAGGAGACCATTGGCTTCCTTGTCCAACCTAACCCTCCCCTGGCACAATTTCAGGCCATTTCCTTTCCTTCTATCACCTGAGACTAGGCAGAAGAGCCCAACCCCCACCTCACTGCAGCCTCCTTTCAGGGAGCTTTAGAGAGCAATGAGGTCTCCTCTCACTCTTCTCCAGACTAAACACCTCCAGCTCCCTCAGCTGCTCCTCCCCAGCCCTGTTCTCCAGCCCCTTCCCCAGCTTTGTTGCCCTTCCCTGGCCCTGCTCCAGTCCTCAATGTCCTTCTCGGAGTGAGGAGCCCAAAACAGAACCCAGGACTCGAGGTGTGGCTTCACCAGTGCCATGTCCAGGGGCATGATCAGTGCTCTGCTCCTGCTGGCCTCACCATTGCTGAGCTAAGCCAGGCTGCTGGTGGCCTTCTTGGCCACCTAGGCACACTGCTGGCTCATCTTCACCTGGCTGCCAACCAGCATTCCCAGATCCTTTTCTGCTGGGCAGCTTCCCAGCCAACCTAACCCCACCATGGCCATCCAACCATGTCCTGAAGTGCCCTGTCCACAGGTTTCTTGAACCCCCCCAGGGATGGTGACTCCACCACCTCCCTGGGCCAGCCTTGTCTTGTGCTGGGCTGGGTTTGGATTGCTGTTGGGTTTGGATTGCAGCTGTTTTCACACAGCCAGGACTCCCTGCACCATCAGTCAGCTCCCATCTCTTGCAGAGCAGAACCATGCTGCTGGCTGTGAGATGATTCCATGCCAGGCAGTTAAATGTCCCTTGAAAGGAAACCCACAGGCAGCAGAGCTGCTGCTGCAGATTGTTGTGGAGAGGTCACTGCAAATGATTAGCCAAGGACAGTGGCAGAGGCTGATTGTTCTCAGAAGACAAGGGGGAGGTGGGGGGGGAGGGGGGGGAGTGGGATCTGGTGTTAATTCAGCTGGCACAGTTGCTCCCACTAATAGCTGGGAAGTGCTGCTGCTGTGTTGGGAATGATCTGACAGAGCTAATCTGAGGCTGAGGAGATGATTTATTGATTTGAAGTCCAAGCCCAGGCATAGCTGGAGATAATTCCAGGATGTGAGGGGTATTATTCCTCCATTTAGAAACCCCCAAAGCAGGCTGGGTCAATGCTTGTCACTTATTTATTAGCCCCTGCCACACAGTTGGTGTGGAGTCACAGCTGGAATGTTGGGTTCAGAGCTGTGAAGGAGCTGAAAGGACTGCAAACAAGAGCTTGGGGGAGGGCACTCACTGTACCAGCTCCCCAGGGATCAGGACTGGGCCCAGTCTTGGTCAGTATCTTTATCAAAGACCTGGCTGAGGGCATTGAGAGTACCCCCAGTAAGTTCCTGATGATACAAAACTGGGGGCTGGCTGACACCTCTCAGGCTGTGCTGCCATCTGGACAGGCTGAGAGCTGGGTGCAGGCAAACCTCATGGAGTTCAGTAAGGACAAGTGCAGGGTCCTGCACCTGGGGAGGAACAACAGCAGGCACCAGGACAGGTTAGAGGCTGCCCTGCTGGAGAGCAGCTCCATGGAGAAAGACCTTGGAGTGCTGGTGGGCAGCAAGTTCTGCAGGGGACAGCAATGTGCCCTTGTGGCCAAGAGAGCCAATGGCATCCTGGGCTGCAGCAAGAGAAGTGTGGCCAGCAGGGCCAGGGAGGTTCTTCTGCCCCTCTGCTCTGCCCTGGGGAGACCACAGCTGCAATCCTGTGTCCAGTTCTGGGCTCCCCAGTGCAAGAGAGACAGAGACCTGCTGGAGAGAGTCCAAGGGACAGCCAGGAGGATGCTTAGGGGACTTGAGCATCTGCCCTGTGAAGAGAGACTGAGAGCCCTGGGGCTGTTTAGTGTGGAGAAGAGAAGGCTGAGAGGGGATCTGATCAAAGTCTCTCAATCTCTGAGGGGTGGGTGTCAAGTGGAGGGGGCCAAGCTCTTTTGGGTGCTGCACAGCAATAAGCCAAGGAACACAGTCTCAAAGTTGAACACAGAAGGTTTCAGCTCAACATGAGGAGAAACTTCTTCACAGTGAGGGTGCCAGAGCCCTGGAGCAGGCTGCCCAGAGAGGTTGTGGAGTCTCCTCCTCTGGAGACTTTCCAAAGCCACCTGGATGCCTTCCTGTGCAGACTCCCCTGGGAGATGCTGCTGTGGCAGAGGGGGTGGACTGGATCTCTGGAGGTCCCTTCCAACCTCTACTGTTCTGTCATTCTGTGATATTTTTGCTGCAAGTGCTGCTTTTCCAAAGGAAGATTTTGCCCCTCCCACTGGTTTGAGCTCAGCCTTGCTCTGAAGCTATTTCTAAAAGCTAGAACAATAATATTAAACCAGGATAAAACCAAAAAAAGCAACACCTGGGGGTTGTGTTCAGTTTGCAGCTCTGCTTTGGCATTCTGGGCAGGTGTCTTCCTCCTCCTTGTGGGCCTCTTGCAAGCTGGCTCCTGAAGAGCCTGGTAAATGTCCTAGAAAATAACCCTGTACTGAGCCTAACAGCCTAACATCAGAGAATCACAGAATTGTTTGGCTTGGAAGAGGTCTCCAAGATCACCCAGGCCAACCTTCAACCCAACACCACCATGGCCATCAAACCATGTCATGGCCACAGGTTTCCTGAACACCTCCAGGGCTGGGGACTCCACCACCTCCCTGGGCAGCCTCTTCCAATCCCTGACCACTCTGGCAGCAAAGAAATTTTTCCTCATCTCCAACCTAGCCCTGCCCTGGCACAATTCCAGGCACTTTCCTCTCCTTCTGTCACCTGAGACTAGGGAGAGGAGACCAACCCCCACCTCAGTGCAGCCTCCTTTCAGTGAGCTGTAGAGAGCAATGAGGTCTCCCCTCAGCTTCCTCTTCTCCAGTATAAACCTCCCCAGGCCCCTCAGCTGCTCCTCCCCAGCCCCTGTTCTCCAGCCCCTTCCCCAGCTTGGTTGCCCTTCTCTGGTCCTGCACCAGCCCCTCAATGTCCTCCTTGGAGTGAAGGCCCCAAAACTGAGCCCCTAACATCCAGTCTAAACCTCCCTTGGCTCAATTTCAGGCCATTTGATCCCTGCTGCTCTCCTTGGAGGGTGGAGCAGTGCCTGTGGGAGGAGGGCAGAGCAAGAATCAGCTTCTTGCCAGTCCTGGGTCTGAAGCATTCCTGCCCACCTTAAAAGGTGGGGCCCAGGGTGTGGACTGAGCCAGCAGCCTGGCAAAGAATGAGTTACAAAGATCAGATGTGGTGAGGGATGAGCTCAGACCTCCAGGCTCAGCTGGTGATGGGACCTTAGGGAGTGTTTTGCCCCCATTAGTGCTCAGCTGTCCTCTTGCCAGCAGCCATTAGAAGGAAGCACAGGATGGAGGTCAGCCAGTGCTGGATCAGAAAGCCTCCCAGAGGAGCCTTGGTGCTGGATTACAAGATGCTGCCTCTTTGATGCCTTCATCTTCATTCTCTGCAACACAAAGCACTTTGGCTTCCCCAAGCCCCACCAGGGAGGGGACAGCTAAAGCTGCTGAGGTGCAGCTGTGGGGCCAAGGGTCATAGAGTCATAGAATGGTCTGGGTTGGAAGGGACCTCCAAAGGTCATCCAGTCCAATCCCCTCTGCACACAGCAGGGACATCCTCAACTAGCTCAGGATGCCCAGAGCCCTGTCCAGCCTCACCTTGAATATCTCCAGGGATGGGGCCTCAACCACCTCCCTGGGCAACCTGTTCCAGTGTTCCACCACCCTCATGGGGCAGAACTTGTTCCTCACATCCAATCTAAATCTGCTCTGCTCTAGTCTGAGATTGCCTCTTGTCCTGTCCCTGCAGGCCTCTGCAAACAGTCTCTCTCCATCCTTCTTGAAGCCCCCTTCAGGTACTGGCAGGTTGCTATTAGGTCTCCCTGGAGCCTTCTCTTCTCCAGGCTGAACACCCCCAGCTCCCTCAGCCTGTCTTCAGAGCAGAGCTGCTCCAACCCCCTGAGCATCTTCATGACCCTCTTCTGGACCTGCTCCACCCCACCCTTTGGAAGGTGGCTGTGTGCCTGCTCCAGGGGTGAGGGCACCACTCACCACAGGTGTTGCACCTTTACAGAGACCAAACTGGAAGGGAAATTCTGAGGGATGTGGCCAACCTAATGTTCCCCCAGCCTGGGTGTCTGCTGTTTGATGGCCTCCTTCCACCCAGGCTTGTTGAGAAGCTGCTGGGTGGTTTATCTGTGGCTTGTATCACTTGGCTGTAACAGAGTGAAAGTAAGGAAGGACTGCAGGAGTGTGGCCAGCAAGGACTTCACAGATGTGCAACCTGGGGGGAAGCTGCAGCCCCCTGGCTGTGTTTGGAGGTCTGCAGGCTGCACTGAAACACAGAATCATAAGCTGGTTTGGGGAGAAAAGGACCTTTCAAGGTCATCCAGTCCAGTCCCCCTGCAGCCAGCAGGGACATCTGCAACCAGAGCAGGTTGCTCAGAGCCCCAGACAACCTGACCTGCAATGGTTCCGGGGATGGAGCATCTGCCACCTCTCTGGGACAGGGTCTCACCATCCTCAGGGTCAAAAATGTCTTCTTTCTCTCCAGCCTGAATCTCTCCTCTTTGAGCTTCAAACCATCCCCCCCTTGTCCTGTCACTACAAGCTCTGCTGAACTGTCCCTCACCATCTTTCTCCCAGGCCCCTTTAAGTCCTGCCAAGGCCACCAGAAGGTCTCCCTGAAGCCTTCTCTTTAGGCTAACCTAGAATGGGACATCTCCCACTTCTCTGGGCAACCTGGGACAGGGACTCACCACCCTCAGGGACAAAACAATCTTCCTTCTTCCTAATGTAAACCTCTCCTATTTTAGTTTAAACTCAGCAGCCCTTGCCCTGGCCCCACAGGCCCTGCTCAAAACTCTGTTCTCAGCTTTCTTCTCAGCCCCTTTAAGTCCTGCAAGGCCACCAGAAGGTCTCCCTGGAGCTTTCTCCAGGCTGCACAACCCCAACTCTCCCAGCCTGGCCTCTCAGCAGAGGGCTTCCAGCCCTCCCAGCATGGCTGTGGCCTCCTCTGGCCCTGCTCCAGCAGGTCCCTGCCTGTGCTGTGGACTCCAGAGCTGCCCCAGCACTGCAGGTGGGGTCTGAGCAGAGAGGAGCAGAACCCCTTCCCTGACATGGGAATAAAGGAGGGAATAACTGGAACATGTAGCACCTACAGCTGCACTGCTGGGTCCACAGCAAGTAGCCATGAAGGTCACCAAGAGCAGCAATGCAGGAGGAGTGCAGGGGGAGGAACACAGCTCCTTGGAGCTCTGCACAGCTCTGCCAGCTGCTCTCCTTTGCACTAAAAAGAGGGGAGAGGAAGACAAATAAACTGAAGGGCCAAGTGAAACCACTCCAGAGCTGATCTTCACGTGGTGGCAGTGGGGCTGAGGGCTCAGCATGTGCCTTGGCAAGGCCACCCCCTGAGCTGCCTGCCAGGGCTCTGCTGGCTGCTGCCTGAGCCTGGAACTGGGGCAGGCTCTTGAGCCATCCCCAGGTGACACAGTGCCAGGCTGGGATGCCAGCAGGCATGCTGTGATTGTCCTGGTGGAACTGGAGCCAGCACTGACATTTTCCCTGAGCAGAAGGTGTTTTTTAAAGGGTATTTATAAACCTCTGCTCTTTCCCAAGTTTTGGGGTGAAGAGCAGCAGAGATAAGGCTCTGTGGGAGTCCCATGTGGTGGGCAGGAACAAGGAGGTTATGACTCCTGTTTGGAAGAGACAGAGAACAATAAGGCCAAGTGCAAGGTCCTGCACTTAGGTCACACCACCCCCATGAATGCTCCAGGCTCAGGGCAGAGCAGCTGGAAACAGCCTGGTGGAAAAAGGACCTCAGGGGTGTTGTTTGGCAGGGAGCTGAACACGAGCCAGCAGTGTGCCCAGGTGGCCAAGAAGGCTACCAACAGCCTGGCATGGGTCAGGAAGAGCAGGAGCAGAAACTGTCATAGAATCACAGAATTGTCAGGGTTGGAAGGGATCTCAAGGATCAGCCAGTTCCAACCCCCTGCCATGGGCAGGGACACCTCACACTACAGCAGGTTGCTCAGAGCCACCTCCAGCCTGGCCTTCAAAACCTCCAGGCATGAGGCTTCCACCACCTCCCTGGGCAACCTGTGCCAGGCTCTCACCACCCTCATAGGGAAGAGCTTCTTCCTAACATCTGTCCCCCTGAGATCACATCCCTGGAGACATTCAGACTTGATGTAGCCCTGGGCATCCTGATCTAGGTTGGAGGTGTCCCTGCTGACTGCAGGGGAGTGTTGGACAAGATGACCTCTGAGGGTCCCTTCCAGCCCAATGAAGTTTGGGGATCTGTGAATCCTGTGTTCAGCTGTGGGCTCCTCACTCCAAGAAGGACATTGAGGTGGTGGAGTATATCCAGAGAAGGGCAATGAAGCTGGGGAAGGGTCTGGATAACAGGGCTGGGGGGAGTTGATCAGTTAGGCTTGGGTGATAGATTGGACTTGATGATCTTGTAGGTCTCTTCCAATCTGGTTGATTCTGTGGTTCTGTGGAACCTGGGGTTGTTCAGCCTGGAGTAAAGGAGGCTGAGGGGAGACCTTCTGGCTCTCTACAGCTCCCTACAAGGAGGCTGAAGCCAGGTGGGGGGTGGTTTCTTCTCCCAAGGAATAAGCAATAGGCTAAGAGGAAGCATTCTCAGGTTGCACCAGGAGAGGTTTAAGGTTGATGTGAGGAACAATTACTTCCCTCAAGGGGTTGTCAAGGCCTGGCCCAGGCTGCCCAGGAAGGGAGTGGAGTCCCCATCCCTGGAGGGATTGAAAAGCTGTGCAGGTGTGGTGCTGAGGGCCATGGTTCAGTGGCGAGCTGGCAGTGCTGGGTTAATGGTTGGACTGGAAGATGTTAAAGGTGCATCCCAACCACAAGGACTCCATGATCCTGTGATTTCAGGGAGTGTATGGAAAAGCAGGTAAAGACCTTTGCAGCCAGCCTCATCTGGATGCATCTGCTCCAGCTGCACCCATAAAGCACCATAAAACCCCTTGGGCAGGGTACAGCAGCCACCCTCTGCTGCTCTGCTGGAGCTGGAGAGCTGCTTAAGAATCACTTACTTAGAGCTGATGGGTTTCAAGTGATGCTAGCAGGGCACGCTGCTCCCCTTCCAGCTGCCCATTAAGGTTTCAATTTACAGCCCTGACACAGAGCCCCGGGGCTGGGGTGTGAGCTGCTGGAATGACCTCTGTTAGCAGCCAGTGGGTTCATTAAATAGTAAAGAGCCCCACAAATTTCCAGCTCAGGAGCACACACACACACACACACCCCCACCACCCCAGCCTCCTTCAGTTCCTTTCCTGTTCCTAAAGGAAGTAGCAATTATTTACTAATGTGCTTAAAGAGCCTTTAAGTGGATCCAGGCAGGGAAGGCAAATCTTGTTTGCCAAGGGGTTGATGCTGAAAAGGAAGTGTCAGAGGGCTGGTCCCGTTTGTGAACGAGCCACTAAAAAACCCCCTGCCGACAATTTATCAGCTGTCCTGGGCCAGGAGGATGATGATGATGGTGATGATGATGATGACTGAGTCAGGCTGCTGGGTTGGCCTTTTGTGGTTTTGCTTGGTGCTTGCTGCAATCCCTGGGTTAAATCCAGGGAGCTTCTGCTGCAGAACTTCTCAGTTTGCCCATTGGTAAGAGCCAGGAGTGTTGATTGGTCCAAGCCTAGGCACTCACAGTCTTGAACCACCTTGTCACAGGGGTGAATCACAGGATCATAGAATCGCTGGGGTTGGAAGGGACCTCAAGGATCAGCCAGCTACAGTATCTCAGTAACACCAAGGCTGGAAGAGACCTCAAAGATCATCGAGTCCAACCTGTCACCACAGACCTCAGGACTAGACCATGGCACCAAGTGCCACCTCCAATCCCCTCTTGAACACCTCCAGGCATGGGGACTCCACCACCTCCCTGGGCAGCCTGCTCCAATCCCTGACCACTCTGGAAGCAAAGAAATGTTTCCTCCTCTCCAACCTAACCCTCCCCTGGCACAAGTTCAGGCCATTTCCTCTTGTTCCATCACCTGATACTAGGGAGAGAGACCAACACTCACCTGGCTCCAACCACCTTTCAGGGAGCTGTAGAGAGCAATGAGGCCTCCCCTCAGCCACCTCTTCTCCAGACCAAACAATCCCATTTCCCTCAACTGCTCCTCACCAGACCTGTGCTTCAGGCCCTTCACAAGCTTCATTGCCCTTCTCTGGCACTGCTCCAGCCACTCAATGTCCTACCTGGAGTGAGGGGCCCAAAACTGAAGCCAGGATTCAAGATGTGGCCTCACTAGTGATGGGTACAGGGGCACAATCACTTCCCTGCTCCTGCAGGCCACACCATTGCTGATCCAGGTCAGGATGCAGGATGAGGGCTAATCCATCAGAACCTTCTACTATTGATACCATGGAACAGTCTGGAAAAGCCAGTGAAGAAGCTGCTGGAAATAGACAATCCAACCCCCCTGGTTCTAACCCCCCTGCCATGGGCAGGGACACCTCACACCAGAGCAGGCTGCTCACAGCCACCTCCAGCCTGGCCTTCAAAACCTCCAGGCATGAGGCTTCCACCACCTCCCTGGGCAACCTGTGCCAGTGCCTCACCACCCTCTGATTCTCTAATTCTGAGATTCTCTGTCTCTCTGATTCTCTGCCTCTCTGATTCTAATTCTCTGCCTGATTCTCTGCCTCTCTGCCTCTTTGAATGGGACAGGACTGGGGCAGCTGAATGCTGCCTCTGCCCCGAAACACAGCACCCTTTCCCCTCCCTGCCCTGCAGGATCACATCAGCTTCCTCTGCTGCTGGAAGCTTTGCTGGCCCCAGTCCCCCATGCTCTTGCCAAGCCAAGGAGCAGTAAATCCTCCTGTGTGAGATATGTTTAAAAAGGCCTGCAAACGTGGCCCTGGCTCCTGCTCCTCCTGGATGTGTTTCCACTCCATCTCACCCCACTCTGATGGCTCTTCCCTGGGGGCAGAGGCTGACAAGAGCAGGGCTTGGGCTCTCCATAAGGCAACAACTCCTTGGGGGCTGGACATGTTTCTCAGAAGCTTTCCAGAGCTGCTGGAGGACCCTGAGTAACTTCTTGAGGGGATTTAGAGCAGCCATGGCTATTCAGCCCCCACAGTAGCAGCTGCTCCAACTGCAGCCAACACCCAGGAGACTCCAGCTCCTGCAACAAAACTCCCATCCCACTCAGACTTTACAAAGGCTTTACAGCTGGGGGTTGCAATCCATCATATCTCTACTCACCTTACTTTCCAGGGCTGGTCTCCATTCATTTCATTCAAACCATCTCATCTGGTCCATATATGCTCAGGGCTTTGTCTTCCACAGCTGCTGGCTGATGAAATCCAGGAACTCTGTGGTCCTTTGGGAGGGTTTTCTGCTCCAGGCCTCCTGCTCCTGTATGAAAAGGTGGTGGGATGGAGGCTGCACTTGAGCATTGACCTTGGTCTGGTTTCTTGGTCTCATAGCAGGGTCTGGGAGCTCTGCATGGGAATGAAAGTCTTGGGAGTGTGGAAAAGGTGGTGGGATATAGATTTCACTTGGATTGCTGACCTTGGTCTTGTTTCTTGGTCTCATAGCAGAGTCTGGGAGCTTTGATGGGAATGAATCCCTTGGGAGTGTGGAAAAGGTGGTGGGATGGAGCCTACACTTGAGCATTGCCCTTGGTGTTATTTCTTGGTGTCATAGCAGATCCTGGGAGGTCTCAATGGGAATTAAACTCTTGGGAGTGTGGAAAAGGTGGTGAGATGTAGGCTGCACTTGAGCATTGTCCTTGGTCTTGTTACTTGGCCTCATGGCAGGCTCTGGAAGCTCTGGATGGGAAGGAAGCTCTTGGGAGTGTGGAAAAGGTGGTGGGATGGAGGCTGCACTTAGAATCATAGAATCAATAAGGTTGGAAAAGACCTCAAAGATCATCAAGTCCAACCTGTCACCCAGGACCTCATGGCTACTAAACCATGGCACCAAGTGCCACATCCAATCCCCTCCTGAACACCTCCAGGGATGGTGACTCCACCACCTCCCTGGGCAGCCCATTCCAATGGAATGGAATGGAATGGAATGGAATGGAATGGAATGGAATGGAATGGAATGGAATGGAATGGAATGGAATGGAATAGAATAGAGTAGAATAGAATAGAATAGAATGGAATGGAATGGAATGGAATAGAATAGAATAGAATGGAATAGAGTAGAATAGAATAGAACAGAATGGAATGGAATAGAATAGAATGGAATAGAGTAGAATAGAATGGAATAGAATAGAATAGGCTAACAACTCTCTCTGGGAAGCACTTTCTCCTCACCTCCAGCCTAAACCTCCCCTGGCAGAGCTTGAGACTGTGGCCTCTTGTTCTGGTGCTGGTTGCCTGGGAGAAGAGACCAACCCCCAGCTGGCTACAGCCTCCCTTCAGGGAGTTGTAGACAGCAAGAAGGTCTCCCCACTTGGAGCATTGTGCTTGGGGTTATTTCTTGGTGTCACAGCAGAGCCTGGGAGTTAGACTCTTGGGAGTGTGGGACAGGCAGCTTGTCCCCCTGAGGATGGTGGCAACCCAGTTTTGAGACCACTCACAGGCCACATGGAGCCAGCACAAGGCTGGGTAGCTGCATCAAGCTGTTGGGTCTCCTGCCTTGTCCTGGCCCTCACCCTGTCTGGGAGGAACATCTGAGTGATGTGTCTGAAGAGATACTCATCTCAGTAGGCATTTTTGATTGCTCCTGCTCAAATTACTCTGCTTCAGGAGAACCACAGAATGCATCAGATTGGCAGGGACCCTCAAAGGTCATCTTGTCCAACCCTCCCCTGCAGGCAGCAGGGACATTTTTAACTAGATCAGGTTGCTCAGGCCTCCATCAAGTTTGAGCTTGAATGTCAGCAGGGATGGGGCCTCCACTACCTCTCTGGGCAACCTGTTCCAGTGTTTAATTGCCCTCATTGTAAAGAGCTTCCTCCTGATGTCCAACCTAAATCGACCCTGCTCACAGCAAAGCACTCCAGGAGGAGGCTGCTCAGCCACCAGGGATGTGAAGAGAGCTTCTGCCCCAGGCTCCTTGTCTGTGGAATCCTGGTGCCCTCCTCTGCTCCCAGCAGCACTGGGCTGCAGTGGGAGCTGCCAGGCCACTGTGGGGCTTTGGCTTGGGCTGAAGTTTCTGCTGCCTGCTCCACTTCCCATGGCAGACATCCTCCCCTGGGATCATCCTGCTACAGGAGAGCCTTCTCACTGCTGGAAAACGTGGTTGGGAGCTGACTGGTGCAAGTGTGGGCATCCTTTCCTCTTGTGGTTACTTCTATAAGTGATCATCACATTTAGAACCACAGAATTGTCAGGGCTGGAAGGGACCTCAAGGGTCAAGAAGTTCTTCCCCATGAGGGTGGTGAGAGCCTGGCACAGGTTGCCCAGGCAGGGGTTGGAAGCCTCATGCCTGGAGGTTTTGAAGGCCAGGCTGGATGTGGCTGTGAGCAACCTGCTCTGGTGTGAGGTGTCCCTGGCCATGGCAGGAGGGTTGGGACTGGCTGATCCTTGAGGTCCCCTCCAACCCTGACAGTTCTGTGATTCGATGATTCTAAGACAGACATCACTTTGTGATGCCATCTTCTGGAGCTGGTGGACTGATGTGGTGCAGGGGAAAGACTTGGGGCTCTGAGCAACCTGATCTGGTTGGGAAGGTCCCTGCTTACTGCAGGGGTGTTGGACTGGATGGCCATTGGAGGTCTCTTCCAATCCAGTGCATTTTAGGATACTAAAGTGAGGTGATCCCAATGCAAGGCAACAACCCAGATCTGAGAAGAAGCCAGAAGACAAAACCAGATGCTGCAAGCATCTGCTGAGAACTCTGCCTGCAGAAGGAAGCAGTGAAGATTGCAGATCCAAAGCCAGAGGTGGAAAAAATGGAAGTACAAGATGATGAGGAAGAGTCATAGCATTACAGAATCATAGCATGCATCAGGTTGGAAGGGACCCTAAAAGGTTGGAGGGAGGTGGGGGGAGGAGGTTAACTCTGGTTCAGTCATTGTTTTGGGAGCATTAGCCTCAAAAGCTCCTCTGAACATCCCATGCACACAGATTGCAGCAGCAGCTGAGGCCAGGCACATCAGGATGGGAGTACTGCAGGGGTTGTAGAGTTGTCTGGGGCTTTTTTCCCCATCTCTGGGTTTGGATGGTGTTGTGGGAAGAGGAAAAGCTTAGAATTATCAGGTTTAGAATCATAGAGTTGTCAGGGTTGGAAGGGACCTCAAGGATCAGCCAGTTCCAACCCCCTGCCATGGGCAGGGACACCTCACACCAGAGCAGGCTGCTCACAGCCACATCCAGCCTGGCCTTAAGAACTTCCAGCTTCCACTGCCTCCCCGGGGCAACCTGTTCTAGTGTCTCACCACCCTCTTGGTTCTGGGGCAGCTCTTTCCTTGCAGAGGCCATTGTGGTCCTCCAGAGCTCCTCCTGGCTGTTCCTCAGGTCTGCTGAGCCCCATACAGGTTCTTGATCCAGTGTTGCCAGTCCAGGAGTCTCTGCCCTGAGAGCCCAGGGCTGTAGTACACCAATTCTGCTGGGGAACAGGCAGCTCCAGGGAGCCTGTCTGTTAAGAGATCATCTCTTGGCCTCAGGCAGGAGATGTAGGTCCAGCAAGATGCCTCTGAGCAGCCACCAGCTCCATCTCTTGCTGCTCACAGCTGCAAGGGGCAATGGTGGAAGCTGAGGCATAGGAAGTTCCATGGAAACATCAGGAAGGATTTTTTCTGAGGGTGACAGAAGGCTGGAACAGGCTGCCCAGGGGGGTTGTGGAGTCTCCCTCTCTGGAGATATTCAAGACCCACCTGGATGTGTTCCTGTGTGACCTGCCCTAGGTGCTCCTGCTCTGGCAGGGGGGTTGGACTGGATGATCTTTGGAGGTCCCTTCCAGCCCCTAACATTCTGTGATTCTGTGAAGGAGAAAACCAAAGCTCATCTGCTGTGAAAGGGATGACTTTAGAGGCAGGGCTGACAGCCCTCCAACACCTCAATAAAGCTTAGCAGGGAAGCAGGTGCATCCTCAGAGCCAGGGCTCAGTCCACTGTGAGGGCTTGCTCTTGAGGGGCTCTTTCGAGGTCTGCTGTGGATGGAGACAAGGTCTTTGCTGAGGCTGTGGAGATCCCCCTGTAGCATAGCCTCCAGGACTGTGCTAAGGGCTTGTTTGTGCAGGGAGAGGAACCAGAAGAAACAGCCTCCTGCAAAAGAGGCTTCTCAGCTCCTCAAGTGTACCCAGACAGGTGACAGGGCCTGGGGACAGGCTGAAAGCTGGGGGTGTTCAGCCTGGAGAAGGGAAGGCTCTGGGAAGACCTAATAGCAGCCTGCCTCTACCTGAAAGGGGCTACAAGAAGGATGGAGAGAGACTGTTTGCAGAGGCCTGCAGGGACAGGATGAGAGGCAATGGCTTCAAACTAGAGCAGAGCAGATTTGGATTGGATGTGAGGAACAAGTTCTGCCCCATGAGGGTGGTGGAACAATGGAACAGGTTGCCCAGGGAGGTGGTTGAAGCCCCATCCCTGGAGATATTGAAGGTGAGGCTGGACAGGGCCCTGGGCAACCTGAGCTAGTTGAGGATGTCCCTGCTGACTGCAGAGAGGCTTGGACTGGATGACCTTTGGAGGTCCCTTCCAACCCAGACCATTCTGTGATTCTATAGCCCCAAATACACAGGGGTCTGAGCTTGAGGGGCCACAGGGCCAAGGTTTGTCTTCACTTCCCTCGCATAACATTCAGTCTGCAGGCAGAAGAGGCCAGGTGATTCTGAAGCTTCCCCATGTCACTGGGGAATGGCTGTCTAGAGGCAGGTCCTCTGGTCTGCCTGGCACCAAGCTGGCAGGGTGCAGTTTAGATCACCCCAAGGCTGTTCCCTGATGCTCTCCTCCTCTGCAGAGCCTTGGGTGCCTGCAAGATCTCCCTGCAGCTTTGTTTTGCCACATGAAAGCAGCAGCAAGGGCAGCTGAGGACCTCCCCAAGCAGGAATTTGGCTCTCAGTGCCATTTTTTTTTCTGCCATTGCTCAAGGAAAATACAGAGTATCCCAAAATCCAGTGTGCCTGGGAGCTGGGAAAGCTGCTGGCTGGCCTGGCCCTTTGCACTGTGGAGGGCTGCCAGCCCCTCCTGGAGGCTCTGAACAGGAGCCAGGTTCCTGGGGAGGAAACGTGGAGCTCCTGGTTCAGTGGAGGCTGCTCAATGGCCTGGGGCTGTCATAAACCATGTTGCTGTCTGGGCAATGAAAGGAGCTTGGGGGCAGGCAGGACAGCTCCTGATTCCCAGGCCTGCTCCGAGCTGGCATCTCCCACAGCGAGGAAACCTGCCCCAAACCCTCTGGCACCTGCAAGGGGCTCCCCCTGGAGGGGCACAGGGGTGGGGGGGGGGGTCCCTGGTGCTGCCAAATGCCATATCCAGGGGTAACCTCCCTCCTGTGCATTCCCTGCTTGTGCTTTTACCCATGGCTGGGAGCAAGAACCACTTTTGTAGGTGCAAGAGGAGATCCAAGTGCTGTGTCCCGGAGTGGGGGCTGCAGAGGGGTTTGGAAAGCAAACTGGGGGTGGATGGGAGGCTGAGGGTTCCTCACCCTGTGCCTGGGAGCCAGGTAGAGGGTCCCAACCAGAACCATAGGTGGGGGCTGCATTGCTGTGGCAGCCTGTGGGGACCAAGCCATGTCCTCAGCAGTGTCTGCAGGGCTGGGATCGCTCTGCCCTCCTGGCCAGCTCCATTTATCCTTCTCCTGGAGCAACTGGAAGCTCTGGGGACACAGCTGGGGACCTGTTCCTTTTGCTGCCAAGCCCCCAAGGGTTTTTCCATCCACTCACAGCCTTGGGGACAAAGGGAACTCCTTTCCCCAGCACAAAGCAGCCCCTGCCTTCTCATGGCTGGCTCCACACCACAGTGGCAGGGACATGGGGGGGCAGTGGGGCTGCAGTGCCCAAGCACAGCCAGCCCTTGCCCTGCTCCCTCTGCTCCCAGAAACCAGAGTGTCAGCCACCCTTGGCCACAGGGTGCTGCAGACCCAAGTCACCAAGCAGCCTTGCTGGGGCTGGGAAGCCTTTGCTTTGAGCTCTCTGGGAGCACTTGAACGTGTCCAGAGAAGGGCAACAAGGCTGGGGAGAGGCCTTGAGCACAGCCCTGTGAGGAGAGGCTGAGGGAGCTGGGGTTGTTTAGCCTGGAGAAGAGAAGGATCAGGGGTGACCTCATTGCCCTCTACAACTACCTGAAAGGTGGTTGTAGACAGGAAGGGGTTGGTCTCTTCTCCCAGGCAACCAGCACCAGAACAAGGGGACACAGTCTCAAGCTGTGCCAGGGGAGGTTTAGACTCGAGGTGAGGAAAAAGTTCTTCCCTGAGCGAGTCATTCGTCATTGGAATGTGCTGCCCAGGGAGGTGGTGGAGTCACCGTCCCTGGAGGTGTTCAAGGGGAGATTGGATGTGGCACTTGGTGCCATGGTCTAGTTGTGGGGTCTGTTGGGACAGGTTGAACTTGATGATCCTTGGGGTCTCTTCCAACCTTAGTTATACTGTGATACTGTGGTTTGAGCTCTCTGGGATGAAGGGTTTGAGCTCATCACAGCTTTCTGTCAGGGTGCCACCAGCTGCCATTTTCACAGGGATGGAGTGGGGCTGAATCCACCTCCCTCTGGCTGCAGACAGCATCTCAGCTCATCACCAGCTCTCTCTGGGAGCTGCTGCCCTGCCCAGCTCGGGCTGGGGCTGGGGGAGGAATCCCATGTTGCTATTTGTGGAAGGGACCAAAATGTTCCCGGCCAGGAAGGCTGCAGCCTGGAGCCTGCTGGCTTAGCCAGGCCCTGTCTGGGGAGGGGGAGGGGGACACTCCCTTGCTGCTTAATGCCACCAGGGGCCCTGTTTTGTGCCAGGGTGCAGCTTGACCCTGGGCCTGGTTGTCAGTGGTGACCCTGAAATGCTGAGACAACACATAGTTTCTCCTTAATAGGGCATGAAGAAGGAGATGGACGTCAGGGCCAGGCCTTTGCCTGATGTTGTCCTTTCCTTCTCTTCATGGGATCCAGAAATACATTGGTGGAACCTCTCCTGGGTAAACTCAGCCTAAAAAAAAAACCACCCCAGAATTAAAAAGAGAGATGAGCCTGGGCAGATGCTTCCTGCTCTGGAAGAAGCAGCATGGGCCCAAGCTGGAAAGCAGCAAACAGAGCGGGTTTGGTGCTGGTGAGGAGAGTCCTTGTTTGGGATCCTGGTGAATGTGCCTGTGTCTGATGGGCTGGTGCTAGCCTGGGGTGAGGACCTCAGCACAGAGGTCCCTTCAGCTTGGCAGGGTGCTGGGACTGTGGGTAACCCAAGTGTCACCTCAGAGCTGACCACCTGTGTGGGCTTCTGAGTAAGATGCACCAAGAGTGGCCAGCAGGGTGAGGGAGGGGATTCTCCCCTTTTACTCTGCTCTCCTGAGACCCCATCTGCAGCACTGCCTCCACTTCTGGTGCTCCCAGGACCTGGAGCTGCTGGAGAGGGTCCAGAGGAGGCCATGGAGATGATCAGAGGGATGGAAAACTTCCCCTGTGGGGCAGGCTTGAGAGAGCTGGGGCTGTGCAGCTTAGAGAAGGCTCCAAGGAGACCTCATAGAGGCCTTCCAGGGTCTGAAGGGAGCTACAGGAAAGCTGGGAGGGACTTTTGACAAGGGCTGGGAGTGACAGGATGAGGGGGAATGGATTGAAGCTGGAATAGGAAAGATTGAGACTGGAGATTAGGAAGAAATTCTTGACAGTGAGGGTGGGCAACAGGTTGCCCAGGGAGGCTGTGGGTGCCCTCTGCCTGGAGGTGTCCAAGAACAGGTTGGATGAAGCCTTGAGCAAGCTGGGCTGGTGGGAGGTGTCCCTGCCCATGGCAGGGGGGTTGGAACTGGGTGATCTTTAAGGTCCCTTCCAACCCAACCCGTTCTGTGATTCCATGCCTGGCCCCACCCCCCTGCTGCACTTTGCTGCCCTCTCCTTGGTGCTCACAGGCTGCTGTGGAGCTGGGCTGGAGCAGGGCTTTAAATAACCTCCTCCAGACATCTCTCTGTGTTTATGTTGGATGGGTTCTGGGAGGTGGTTGACAGCAGGACTCCAGAAACAGCAGGACTGGCCAGGGAAGGAGGAGGGAGGAAGGGAGAAGGGGGAGGGAGGCAAATGGGAAGCTCCCCTAAGCCTCTTTGCTGCCAGGGAAAGTGCCACACTGCACCATGCTGGAAGGCAAAAGGAAAGCTTCCCTGGGAGAGGAGAATCTTCCTGCTCACCTCATGTGTCAGTGGGACACAGATGGGGCTGGGGAAAGGTCCCAGCTGTGCTTCTGCTTGCTTTGGTCCAGGGCAGAAACTCTGTGCTGGTGGAGCCTGTGTCCTGCCCAGGTGCACTGGGGATGGTCAAGGTGCATCCCTGGCTGTAGCATCTCCTCAGGAGGTGACTACCCCATCCCCTCTCCCTACATGCTTTAAATCCTGGACATTCCACTCTGCTGTGCTGAGACATCACCTGCAGTGCTGTGTTCAGCTAGGGGACTCCCCAACACAAGAGGGACCTACTGCAGAGGGTCCAGAGGAGGGTCACAAAGATGATCAGAGGGCTGGAGAGCCTCTTCTATGAAGACAGGCTGAGAGCTGGGGCTGTTGAGCCTGGAGAAAGCTCCAGGGTGACCTTGAAGCTGCATTTCAGTATCTGAAGGGGACCTCCAGGAAGGCTAGGGAGGGACTGTTCAGAAGGGCCTGGGGTGACAGAACAAGGAGCAATGATTTGGAACTGGAGCAGGGCAGGGTTAGGTTGGACATGAGGAGAATCTTCATCATTCATCCTCACAATGAGAGTAGTGAGACACTGGAACAGGTTGCCCAGAAATATGGTTGAGGCCCTGTCCCTGGAGACATTGAAGATCAGACTCACTGTGTCCCTGGGCAGCCTGCTCTAGTTGGAGGTGTCCCTGCTCACTGCTGGGGGGTTGGGCAAGGTGACCTTTGAGGGTCCCTTCCAACCTGATGCAATCTGTGTGAGTCTGTGTGGGAATCTTCTTGAACTCCTTGCAGCTCTGTCATGGCTCCATGCAGCCCCAGCTGCTCCAGAGGAGGAGCTCCCTCTGAGAGGCCAGGGTGAGGAAGGAGCACCCTGCAGGCTTGGATGGAGGAACAGAAATTAGGATGCTTGACATCCAGACAAACCTGTTGCAGATAAAGGCTTGGATGAAGTGTTGGTGGGAATCCATATGGTGCTAGGAAGGGACCAGCAGCACTTCTGCCATCTGCCCACGAGCTTTGTCTCCTTGAGTCCAGAGATGCAGATGGAGGAGAGCATCAGGAGCTCACTGAGTACCCAAGCAGGACCTTTGGTCCATACTTTGTCAGCCCAGCCTGAGGCCTGGGCCCTCACTACTCCACAGATCCATCCATGGTCAACCTGGCTCCAGCCTCAGCCAGCTCTGAGGGGGAGACTGAGAAGAGGTTGAAGGAATTGTGTCTCCTAATTTGGGCCAGGGAGAAGTCCCCGTGGTGGAGTCTATGAGACAGCAAATGGCACTTGAGGAGGTGAAAGGAGAGAGAAGGGTGAGGCCACCAGAGAGACTGCTGAGGCCAGTCCAAGAAGGAGGGAAGAGGGTGGGAGCAGAGGACAGGGGGCACAGCTGGAGCAGGGGGCAGGGCCAGCTTGCCGTGTTCCTTCTCTCTGCAGGGGACGGGGAGAGAGGTCAAAGGGGGCAGGGTGAGGGCCAGCCAAGCTTGGACAGGCACAGAGAGGAGGGAAGGAGGTGGCTGAGGGCAGGGGGTGACGGCTGGGCGCAGCAGGAGCGAGGGAAAGGCGTTTGGTGACAACAAGTTCCCTCAGTGGCAGCTGTCCTTGCGCAGGAGATCGTGGGCTGCTCCAGACAGGCTCTGTCTGGCCGATGACTCCATCATCCCTCACATCCTGCACAAACGAATCCCTGGGGAAGAGGGGAGAGGGAGGAGAGGAGAGGAGTGACTCGAAGCTTTTCCTCAGCCTGGGAACCGTCTCCGCTGACATCTAGCGGCAGAACGGTCCTCTGCCTGCTGAAGAGCAGAGCTGCAGGGGGATGCTGGGGATGGGTTTGAAGGAGGGGGGGTTTTACTAGTGCTGGGATTCCCTGCCTGCTTTAAGTCTCAATGAGGCAGCCAAGTGTTTTCCAAACGCCATCGTTGGGGCCGTGGCACTGTTCATGGGGCCCTAGTGGGCTTCGGACCGGGAGACAGCTTAGGGCAGGCCTCGGCAAGGGGCTGGATGTGGCCACCAGCCCTCAGCTCCTGGGGGACCTGCTCTCTGCTCAGCAGCTTAGCACCACCTGAGCACTCCAGCTGGGAAACAGTGTGGGAGGTGACCCCAGAGATCAGGGCTGGGCCCCATCCTGTTCAGTATCTTTACTGATCATCTGGATGAGGGGATTGAGGCCATCATCAGTAAGTTTGCAGATGACACCAGGCTGGGGGCAGGAGCTGAGCTGTTAGAGCCTGCAGTGTGCCCAGGTGGCCAAGAAGGCCAATGGCATCCTGGGCTGGATCAGGAAGTGTGGCCAGCAGAGGCAGGGAAGTCATCCTGCTCTGTATTCAGCACTGGTTAGGCCACACCTTGAGCCCTGTGTCCAGTTCTGGGCCACTCAGTTTAGGAAAGATGTTGAGTTGCTGGAAGGCGTCCAGAGAAGGGCAACAAAGCTGGGGAGGGGTCTGGAGCACAGCCCTGTGAGGAGAGGCTGAGGGAGCTGGGGTTGCTTAGCCTGGGGAGGAGGAGGCTCAGGGGAGACCTCATTGCTGTCTACAACTACCTGAAGGGAGGCTGTAGCCAGGTGGGGCTTGGTCTCTTCTCCCAGGCAACCAGCACCAGAACAAGAGGACACAGTCTCAAGCTGCACCAGGGGAGGTTTAGGCTGGATGTTAGGAAGAAGTTCTTCATAGAATGATTGGCCATTGGAATGGGCTGCCCAGGGAGGTGGTGGAGTCACCATCAGTGGAGGTGTTTAAGAAGAGACTGGATGGGGTGCTTGGTTGCATAGTTTAGTTGATTAGGTGGTGTTGGATGATGGGTTGGACACGATGATCTTGAAGTTCTTTTCCAATCTGGTTAATTCTATTCTATTCTATTCTATTCTATTCTATTCTATTCTATTCTATTCTATTCTATTCTATTCTATTCTATTCTACTCTATTCCATTCCATTCCATTCCATTCCATTCCATTCCATTCCATTCCATTCCATTCCATTCCATTCCATTCCATTCCATTCCATTCCATTCCATCTTTGTGGCAATGATTCTTGGTGGGGATGTGGACCATCAGCTCCCTGATTTTGAACCACCACTGGCCCTAACCTGCAATCCTCAGCTGTCAGCTACCTGCAAACAGGAGAGCAGCCAAGCTGGCTCAGAAGAAATCTTGCCCCAGAGTCCCTTTCTGTAGCCAAAAGCTCAAAGAAAACTGCAGCAAACAGCCAGGCACCACTGCCTTCAGCTGCTCTGAGGACAGGCTGAGGGAGCTGAGGGCTCTGCAGCTTGGAGCAGAGGAGCCTGAGGGGTGACTTTATTGATGTTGATAAAGATGTGCAGGGCAGTGTGGAGAGGACAGAGCCAGGCTCTGCTCAGGGATGTCCAGTGACAGGACAAGGGGCACTGGGGGGCAAGCTGGAGCAGAGGAGGCTCCACAAGAATAGATGGGAAAACTTTCAGTGTGAGGGTGCCAGAGCCCTGGAGCAGGCTGCCCAGAGAGGTTGTGGAGTCTCCTTCCCTGGAGACTTTCCAAACCCACCTGGATGTGTTCCTCTGTGACTCTGCTCTGGCAGGGGGGGCTGGACTGGATGATCTGTCAAGGTCCCTTCTAACCCCTAACATTCTGTGATTCCTGGGAGGACAACAAAGGATCTGGAGGTGCTGGGGTGTGTCCAGGGAAGGGCCATGAGGAGGAGCAGAGGGCTGGAGCTGCTCTGCTATGAGGACAGACTGAGAGAGTTGGGGCTGTGCAGTCTGGAGAGGAGAAGGCTCTGAGGAGACCTTCTTGTGGCCTTCCAGGATCTGCAGGGGGCTACAGGAAAGCTGGGGAGGGACTTTTGAGGGTGTCAGGGAGGGATAGGACTGGGGGGGATGGATCCAAGGGGGAAGGAAAAGGATCCAAGCTAGAGGAGAGCAGCTTGAGATTAGACCTTAGGAAGAAGCTCTTCCCCATGAGGGTGGTGAGAGCCTGGCACAGGTTGCCCAGGGAGGTGGTGGCAGCCTCATCCCTGGAGGTTTTGAAGGCCAGGCTGGATGTGGCTGTGAGCAACCTGCTCTGGTGTGAGGTGTCCCTGCCCATGGCAGGGGGTTTGGAACTGGATGATCCTTGAGGGCCCCTCCAACCCTGATAATTCTATGATACTGTGATTCTATGATTCTAAGCAGGTCCTGCCCATCCTCTCCAAGCTCATGTGGGCTGGTAGAACCTCAACCACATTTTCTCTTCCCAAGGCTATGTCCCAACCTGCACAGCTTCATGTAGAGGTGCTAGGAGACCTGTAAGCATCCCTGCTGTCCTGCTCAGACCCTCTCCAAGGTCCCCTCTACCTTTCTGGAGATGGCAGATGGGTACATCTGCACCCACAGAGTTAGCTACAGAGCCCTGAGATGATGCTCTCCCATTTCTTCTTTCTTTCTTTGATGGTTCTAACATTTCATTTCTTCTTTTGCTGCATCCATGTAAGGACCCTGCTGGGTAGCCAGAGCTGTGCAATGCCACAGAATGGCTTAGGTTGGAAGGGATCTCAGAGCTCATCTCCTCCAACCTCCACACCACGCCCAGTGACACCTCACAACTAGACTCAGCTGCTCAAGGCCTCATCCAGCCTGGCCTTCAACACCCCCAGGCAGGAGGCAGCCACAGCCTCCCTGGGCAGCCTGTGCCAGACTCTCACCACCCTCACACTGAAGAACTTCTTCCTCAGCTCCAGTCTGACCCTGCTGTGCCTCAGCTTCAAACCATTCCCCCTTGGCCTGGCTCTGGACACCCTTAGCAAAAGTCCCTCTGCAGCCTTCAGCTATTGGGAGGCAGCTCTGAGATCCCCCTGGAGCCTTCTCTTCTCCAGGCTTGAACACCCCCAGCTCCCTCAGCCTGGCCTCACAGCAGAGCTGCTGCAGCCCTTGGATCATCTTTGTGGCCTCCTCTGGACTTGCTCCAACAGCTCTGTGTCCTTCTTATGTTGCTGCTCTCACCAACAGCCACTGAATTTCTGTAAAGCCTCTGGCAAGGCTTCCTAAGAGACCACAGAAAGCCAAGCAGCTCATGTCAACCTTTTTGCCCTTATCCCTTTATCCTCTGCACTTATCCCTTTATCTTCTGCCTGCCTTGAGGGATGTTTGCAAGGCAGGACTTCCCTTTGCTGACTCTTCCCAAGCAGATCACTTATCCAGTCTTGTTTAACATCTCTGTTGGTGACATGGATTGTGGCACTGAGTGCAGCCTCAGCACATTTGCTGGTGACACCAAGCTGTGTGGTGCAGCAGACAGGCTGGAGGGAAGGGATCCATCCAGAGAGACCTGGACAGACTGGAGAGCTGTGCCCATGACAATCTCATGAGGTTCAATCTGACCAAGTGCAAGGTCCTGCAGCTGGGTCAGGGCAGTTCCAAGCACTGATATAGGCTGGGCAGGGACTGGCTGGAGAGCAGCCCTGGAGAAAAGGCCTTGGGGGTACTGGGGGAGGAGAAGCTCAACAGGAGCCAGCAGGGAGCACTTGCAGCCCAGAGAGCCAAGCACAGCCTGGGCTGCAGCAAGAGAAGTGTGGCCAGCAGGGCCAGGGAGGGGATTCTGCCCCTCTGCTCCACTCTGCTGAGACCACACCTGGAGCACTGTGTCCAGTTCTGGAGCCTCTGTGCCAGGAAGGATCTGGAGGTGCTGGAAGGTGTCCAGAGCAGGGCCATGAGGAGGAGCAGAGGGCTGGAGCTGCTCTGCTATGGAGACAGACTGAGAGAGTTGAGGTTGTGTAGTCTGGAGAAGAGAAGGCTCTGAGGAGACCTCATTGTGGCCTTCCAGGATCTGCAGAAGGCTACAGGAAAGCTGGGGAGGGACTTTTGAGGGTGTCAGGGAGGGATAGGACTGGGGGGGATGGATCCAAGGGGGAAGGAAATGGATCCAAGCTAGAGGAGAGCAGCTTGAGATTAGACCTTAGGAAGAAGCTCTTCCCCATGAGGGTGGTGAGAGCCTGGCACAGGTTGCCCAGGGAGGTGGTGGCAGCCTCATGCCTGGAGGTTTTGAAGGCCAGGCTGGATGTGGCTCTGAGCAGCCTGCTGTAGTGTGAGGTGTCCCTGGCCACGGCAGGGGGTGTTGGAACTGGCTGATCCTTGAGGTCCCTTCCAACCCTGACAATTCTATGATTCCCCACTAGTGTGCAGGTGTTTTCATGCCTCAATTCTGCTCATTGTTATCATTTCTAATCAAAATGGCACAACCAAACTCCTCAAATCCCCTAAAAATCCTAAATCATCTGCAAAACATTGCCATTTCCCCCCCTCATCTTTGGCCACCACAGATCTTCCAAGCAGGAAATCCCATCCTGCTTCTAGTAATTCAACCCAGTTTCTTACCTGCAGAGGTGGTGGTCCCATCCTAGGAGTCAAAAGACCCAGAGAAGATCTGCTCTGGAGCCACAGTTGTCCTCTTTGCAGAACCCTTTCTCTTGCAGTGAGGCACAGGGACCACAGCCTTGCTGCTTGTGCTTCTGCTCACCCAGTGGGAAAGACCTGCAACAGTTTGAAGTTTCCAGTCAGCTCTCATCTGTGTGGACATTTAACCATAAAGAGTTAAAAGTTGTTCTTAAAGTGACATCATTTACTGGGTGGGTTGGTGAAGAGTCTGGAGAACAAGTCCTGTGAGGAGCAGCTGAGGGACCTGGGGTTGTTCAGCCTGGAGAAAATGAGGCTGAGGGACCTTTGGCTTTCTACAACACCCTGAAAGGAGGCTGGGGCCAGGTGGGGCTTGGTCTCTTCTAAGGAACAAGTGATAGGAGAAGAGGAAATGTCCTCAAGTTGGGACCAGGCTTGTTCAACATCTTTGTGGGTGCCATGGACAGTGGCATTGAGTGCACCCTCAGCAAGTTTGCTGATGCCACCAAGCTGTGTGGTGCAGCAGACATGCTGGAGGGAAGGGATGCCATCCAGAGGGACCTTGACAGGCTGGAGAGGTGGGCACAAGCCAACCTCATGAGGTTCAACAAGAGCAAGGGCAGGGTCCTGCATCTGGGTCAATGCAATCCCAGGCACAAATCCAGGCTGGGCAGGGACTGGCTGGAAAGCAGCCCTGAGGAGAGAGCCCTGGGGGTGCTGGTGGAGGAGAAGCTCAACAGGAGCTCTCAGTGAGCACTTGCAGCCCGGAAAGCCAACCAGAGCCTGGGCTGCAGCAAGAGAAGTGTGGCCAGCAGGGCAAGGGAGGTGATTCTCCCCCTCTGCTCAGCTCTGGTGAGACCCCACCTGGAGTACTACCTCCAGTTCTGGAGCCCCTATTACAAGAGGGATCTGGAGGTGCTGGAAGGTGTCCAGAGAAGGGCCACGAGGATGATCAGAGGGCTGGAGCACCTCTCCTATGAGGACAGACTGAAGGAGTTGGGGCTGTTCAGGCTGGAGAAGAGAAGGCTCTGAGGTGACCTAATTGTGGCCTTCCAGTATCTGAAGGGGGCCTACAAGAAGGCTGGGGAGGGACTTCTCAGGATCTCAGGTAGTGATAGGACTAGGGGGAATGGAATGAAGCTGGAGGTGGGGAGATTCAGGCTGGGCGTGAGGAGGAAGTTCATCATGACAGTGGTGAAGCCCTGGAATGGGTTGTCCAGGGAGGTGGTTGGGGCCCCATCCCTGGAGGTGTTTAAGCCCAGGCTGGATGAGGCTCTGGCCAGGCTGATCTAGTGTGGGGTGTCCCTGCCCATGGAGGGGGGTTGGAACTAGATGATCCTTGTGGTCCCTTCCAACCCTGACTGATACTATACTATGAAGTTGCACCAGGAGAGGTTTATGCAGGACATGAGGAGCAATTTTTTTCCCTGACAGAAGCAGGCCTGGACCAGGCTGCCCAGGGCAGTGGTGGAGCCCCTGGAGAGATTTTGGAGATGTGGTGCTGAAGGCCATGCTTTAGGGGGTAACCTGGCACTGCTGGATTAAGATTTGGACTCAACAACCTTAAAGGTCTTTTCCATCCTGAATGATTCCATGATTCTGTAACAGTCCAGCAAAGCCTCCTGGTGCTTCCCTGGCAATGTCCACACAGCCTGGCTGTCATTTTCACACCTTCTTGCTTTCATCTGTGACTGCTTATAAAAGAAAGGTTTAGCACAGGACCTCTGCTGCTCCCCTCATCTCTCACCAGCTCTTTGAGCTCCTCCCAGGCTTGGGGTGGTTGGCAGCAGTGCCTTGAGAGCAAGGCCTCTTTACCACCAGAGCAAACTGAATTGTAGAATGGACTCACAGAATCATAGAAGGTTTGGGGTTGGAAGGCATCTTTAAAGGTCATCCAGCCCAACCACCCTGCAGTCATAAAATCATAGAAACACAGAATTGTTTGGCTTGGAAGAGACCTCCAAGATCACCCAGTCCAACCTTCCACCCAGCACCACCATGGCCACTAAACCATGTCCCCAAGTGCCATGGCCACAGGTTTCTTGAACACCTCCAGGGATGGGGACTCCACCACCTCCCTGGGCAGCCTGTTCCAATCCCTGACCACTCTTACAGCAAAGAAATTCTTCCTCATCTCCAACCTAACCCTCTCCTGGCACAATTTCAGGTCATTTCCTCTCATTCTATCACCTGATAGAAGGGTAAAGTGACTAACCCCCACCTCTCTCCAACCTCCTTTCAGGGAGCTGTAGAAAGCAATGACATCTCCCCTCAGCCTCTTCTCCAGGCTGATCAACCCCAGGTCCCTCAGTTGCTCTTCATCAGGTTTGTTCTCCAGACCCTTCACCACCTTAGTTGCCCTTTAACTAGAGCAGGTTGCTGACAGCCCCACACTTGGAAGGGTCCCAGGGCTGGGGCATCTCCCACCTCTCTGGGCAGCCTGGAACAGGGTTTCACCAAGTCACAGAATCACAGAGTGTTAGAGGTTGGAGGGGACCTCCAGAGACCATTGAGTCCAACCCCCCTGCCAAAAGCAGGACCAGAGAATCACAGAATGGGCTGGAAGGGACCTCCAAAGGTCACCCAGTCCAACCCCCCTGCACTCAGCAGGGACATCCTCAACTAGCTCAGGTTGCCCAGGGCCCTGTGCAGCCTCACCTTGAATATCTCCAGGGATGGGACCTCAACCACCTCCCTGGGCAACCTGTTCCAGTGTTCCACCACCCTCATGGTGCAGAACTTGTTCCTCACATCCAATCTGAATCTGCTCTGCTCTAGTTTGAAGCCACTGCCTCTCATCCTGTCCCTGCAGGCCTCTGCAAACAGTCATTCTCCAGCCTTCCTGCATCCCCCCTTCAGGTACTGGCAGGCTGCTATTAGGTCTCCCCAGAGCCTTCTCTTCTCCAGGCTGAACACCCCCAGCTCCCTCAGCCTGGCCTCACAGCAGAGCTGCTCCTGAGCATTTCCGTGGCCTCCTCTGGGCCTGCCCCATCAGCTCCATGTCCTCCCTAGGGTAGTCTGCACAGGAATGCCTCCAGGCAGGCCTTGACAGCCTCCAGAGGAGAAGACCCCACAGCCTCCCTGGGCAGCCTGCTCCAGGGCTCTCTCACCCTCGCCGGGAAGTTTCTCCTCGTGCTGAGGCGAACCCTTCTACGTTCCAGTTTGTGTCCATTGTTCCCTCTCACGCTGCTAGCTCCCGCCCCCGTTCGCACTGGTTCTATGGCCGCTTCAATGGAGATTATGGAGGCGCACCGCAGCCTGGCAGCGCTGAGGGCGCCACTGACGCGGGAAGGGTTAAGCCTGCCCAAGATGGCGGCGCAGGGGAAGACTCCACTTCCCATCGGCCCGCGCTCGCCACACGTGACCCCGCCGGTCCAATGGGGAGCGGAGACGCGCCGATAAAGCGCTTCCGGTAGGGCCCGCTCCCTCCTTTCCGCCGGGCGGTGCGACCCAAGATGGCGGTGCAGATCTCCAAGAAGCGCAAGGTGAGGGCAGCGTTTCGGCTCTGCGCGCCCGCGGAGCTCCTCCATATCGGCGGGGTCGAGCTGGGGGCGGCCCCGGGGTCCATCGGAGCGGGGCGGCGGCGAGGGGATGGTGGCTGATACGGGAGGATTGAGGCGGATGCAGCTCGGCGGCCCGGCGGGGAACATGGCGGCGGCGGGAGGCTGGGGTGAGGGAAAGCGCGGGGGGCTCTGCGTGGGCTCCCGGCCGGGGAAGGTGTTATGTTTGCCCTTCACAGCCTTGCGTGGGGCTTGCGTGGGGCTTGCACAGGGCTGCGGCGTTGAGTGCAGCGGGGAGACAGGCCGGGGCTGGGCTGAGGGGCGCGGAGCGGTGCTGGAAGCTGATGAACTTCCTTGTTTTTTCCCTTTTTTCCCCATTGGGAAGACGCTGGCTTTGGTGACTCCCTGGCTCTGTGGGTCAGAGGGGCCGGGGGAGGGTGCAGGGCTCTGCCTGTCTTGGGGGTCTGTTCCTTGCTAGGGTGGAAACAGCAGCAAGGCTGGTGAAGGGATGTGACCCTTCTAATTAATTAAATCAAAGCAGACCTAGCAGGGAGCTGTGCCTTCAGTGTGGCTGTAGCGAGGTGTCTCTAAAAACCGCAGGGGATGTGCTTTAACTTCTCCTCACTGCTGCTTCTTCCCCGTGAGGGCAGAGATTCCCAGTCTGGAGGGTGGTCCCAGCGCTGAATTCCACCCAAACTCCGAGCCTGGAGGGAGTTGAGAGCTGAGAGCTTGGCCAGAGCTTGACTAGGTCTGTTCGGTTTTCAGTTTGTCGCTGATGGCATCTTCAAAGCTGAGCTGAATGAGTTTCTGACTCGTGAACTGGCTGAAGATGGCTACTCCGGAGTAGAAGTCCGAGTCACTCCGACCAGGACTGAGATTATCATCCTGGCCACCAGGTAACTGAGCTGCTGCTGGTGGAGCCTTTTAGCCTGGAGAGGAGAAGACTGAGGGGGGGATCTCACCAATGCTTATGAATACTTTAAGGGTGGGTGTCAGGAGGGTGGGACCAGGCTTTATTCAGTGGTGCCCAATGACAGGCAAGAGGTAATGGGGACAAGGTTGAACATAAGAAGTTCCACCTAAACAGGAGGAGAAACTACTTTGAGGGTGGCAGAGCACTGGAACAGTCTGTCCAGAGAGCTTGTGGAGTCTCTATCTCTGGAGTCACTCAAAACTCACCTGGACCTGCTCATGGCAGGGGGCTTGGAACTAGAGGATCCTTGAGGTCCCTTCCAGCCCTGACAATTCTATGATTCTGTGACCTGTGCAACCTGCTGTAGGTGAGCCTGCTCTGCTGGAGAGGTTGGTCTAGATGATCTCCAGAGGTCTCTTCCAGCCCCTATCATTCTGTGCCTCTCAGATGCTGTGCAGGGCCCTAAGGGATGCTGCTGCAGACTGAGGTAGTGGGGGAAGCTGCTTGGAAGGGAGAGGCTGAAGTGATCTCGAGTGATCCAGCAATGTTACAAGCCCAGAACTAAGTTACCTGCTGGCTCTAGAAGCTCTTTGGGATGGTTACATGCTGGGACCTGGAGGCTTTTCTCAGGCACCCTGTACCTTCTATTCCAGGACTCAGAATGTGCTGGGCGAGAAGGGGCGACGCATCCGGGAGCTGACGGCGGTCGTGCAGAAGAGGTTTGGCTTCCCTGAGGGAAGCGTTGAGGTAAAACTCTCTGAGTTCAAACAGCACTGAGGGGGTTGTGCAGCTGGGGTTGTGTGCACTGCTTGGTTGCTGTCAGCTGAAGGACTTGAAGAGAACATAGTCCTGCAGCTGGGAAGGAAGAATAAACTGCAGCAGGACAGGCTGGGAGGTGATCTGCTGGAGGGCAGCCCTGTGGAGAAGGACCTGGGAGCCCTGGTGGGCAACAAGTTCTGCATGGGCCAGCTATGTGCCCTGGTGGCCAATGGGATCCTGGGTGGCATTCAGCAGAGTGTGGCCAGCAGATGGAGGGAGGTTCTCCTCCCCCTCTACTCTGCCCTGCTGGCACCTCACCTGGAACATTGCATCGAGTTCTGGGCTCCCCAGTTCAGGAGGGACAGGGATCTGCTGGAGAGAGTCCAAGGGAGGGTTGCAAGGATGATGGAGGGACCTGGAGCACTGCCTGGTGAGGAGAGTCTGAGAGAACTGGGGATGGTTAGTCTGGAGAGGAGAAGCCTGAGAGGGGATTTAATGAATGCTTATCTGAGGGCTGGGGGTCAGGAGGGAGGGGACAGGCTCTGCTCAGTTGCACCCTGGGATAGGACAAGGGGCAATGGATATAAACTACAGCACAGGAGATTCTACCTCAGCACAAGGAGGAACTTCTTCAGTGTGAGGGTCACAGAGCACTGGAACAGGCTGCCTAGGGAGGTTATGGAGACTCCTATTCTGGAGACTTTCAAGCCCCATCTGGATGTGTTCCTGTGTGACCTGTGCTGGATTCTATAGTCCTGCTCTGGCAGGGGGGTTGGATCACCAGAGGTCCTTTCCATCTCCTAACATCCTGTGAGCCTGTGAACATGGGATGTGTTCTTGTTCTACCTCTTCTCACGAATTGCTTGGTATACAAAATGCTTTGCTCTTTGGGGTGTTCTGAGTGCTGTCACTTGGGTTTTCCCAACAAGACAGAGAAAGCTTTTTAAACTCCTGTAGATATTTTATAGCAGATGTTGCTGTCCCAGTATTGAGGGTGAGAGTAAAGGAATCCTTGAGGTTGGAAAAGGCTTTGAAGATCATCAAGCCCAGTCACCTAGTCTGAACAGCATCATGTTTGGTTTGGGTGTGTTTCTGTTGCCCTTCCTGAATTCAAATGCCTCTGACACAGGATCAGAGAATGGTGGGAGGTTGGAAGGGTTCTCTGGAGATGATCCAGTCCAACCTCCCTGCTATAGCAGGGGGCACTTAGAGCAGGTTCCCCATGATCACAATGGCCAGGGGGGATTGGAAGCTCTCTAGAGAAGGAGACTCTACAACCTCTCTGGGCAGTCTGGGCCAGGGCTCCAGCACCCTCATACCAAAGAAATTTCTCCTCATATTCAGATGGCACCTTCTGGGTTCTGGTTTGTGCCCCTTGACCCTTGTCCTGTCCCTGAACACCACTGAGGAGATCCCAGCCCCTTCCTCTTGCCTCCCACAGCCCCTTGAGCTCTTGCTGAGCACAGAGAAGATCCCTTCTGGGGCTGTTCTTCTCCAGGCTCAGCCAGCCCCAGGGCTCTCAGCCTTTCCTCCTAACAGAGATATTCCAGGCCCCTCAGCATCTTCCCAGCCCCCTGGGCTCTGTCCTTATAAAGAAACTCTGTTGTTGTAGAAGTGTCTCTGAAATTAGAGCATGAGAGTGTAATCAGTGCCAGTATTTGCAGCCTGCATGTTTGAAATCTCCTGCCCTTGTTTGTCCTTTGCTCTCTAACATTTGGGGGTCAGAGGAAGTTTGTTCTGGGGGTGATGCTGACATTGATTCCTGCTTGCTCAGTCTTGTTGGATCCCATTCCACAGTGAAAATTGCTGATCATCTCCAGCAAGTGCTTAGAATGGTGTGGACCTTGGAGCACATCATCATTTGTCTGCTCTAGGAACGTTGTGCATGGGTTTGAATGCTTCTAAAGCACCAAACTTTGGTCTTTGGCACATGTTAGCTGTCCATAACACCTCAACTCTCTCAGCTTTTGTACTTCAAACCTGAAGTTGGATTTTAATCCTTAAACTGATGTAAAAAATTGCCTCAAACAAAGTTCTTGGATGCCTCCCTCCTCTTAGCCCTTAAGTTCTGAAGCTGAAGAAGCTCATGGAGACAGTTCTAATAGTCTCCTGACCTTCAGTGGGGTCTCATCAGCTCTGCCAGGAGTGGGAGACAGGCACCAAAAGAGTTCAGTGGGTGTAGTGTCCAAGGATAAAGTTTTCTAGAAGGAGAAGAAACGGCCTCAGGTTGCTCCAGGGGAGGTTTATGTTGGACATTAGAGGAAACTTCTTCACTGAAAGGGTTCTCAAAAGCTGGCCCAGGCTGCCCAGGGTGGTGGTTGAATCCCCATCCCTGGAGGTGTTTCAGAGAGGCAGAGCTGTGGTGCTGAGGACCATGGTTTAGCCCCAGCCTTGGCAGAGTTTAGAGAATGCTTGGAGCAGATGATCTTGAAGGGACTTTTCCAACCAAAGCAGCTCTGAGATTCTGTGCCTGCAGGTAAACGTGGAGGGCCTGACTGGAGTGGGTGTAGAGGGTGAGGCACAGTAGCTTGAGGTTTTCTGTGTTCTGTTCCATCCAAAGTGTGGTGGCACAGCCCTGGTTTTGAGTTGGCTTCTTTTCTTTCCTAGCTCTATGCTGAGAAGGTGGCCACGAGAGGCCTGTGTGCCATTGCCCAGGCAGAGTCCCTGCGCTACAAGCTGCTGGGAGGCCTAGCGGTGCGCCGGTGAGTACAGAGACCTGAACAGCCTGGCCCAGCCCCTGGCATTCAAAGGCTGCCCCAGAAAACCTCCTTGCCAAGTCCTCTGTTGTTTGGAAGTCCAGTGATGCTGTGCTGGGACAGGGCAGTTCATAAGAGAGTCGGACTGGGGGTGCCTGGTGGGTGGAAAGCTGGACTTGAGCTGGCACTGAGTGCTGCCAGCCCAGTTCTGGGCTGATCCCCAGCAGCAGGGACAGGGAGGAGATTCTGTCCCTCTGCTGAGACCCCACCTGCAGTGCTGGGCCCAGCTCTGGAGTCCTTACCACAGCAGAGACAGGGATATGTTGGAGTGGGGCCAGAGGAGGCCATGACCATCATAGGAAGGCTGGAAGCCCTCTCCTGTGAGGCCAGGCTGAGAGAGTTGGGATTGTTCATCCTGGAGGAGAGAAGGCTCCAGGGAGACCTTCTAGTGGGCTTGCAGCACTTAAAGAAGGGACTACAGCAAAGCTGAGGGGAGAGACATTTTAGTAGAGCTTGTAGTGATAGGACAAGGGATGATGGTTTTAAAACTGAAAGAGGGAGGTCCAGACTGGATGTAAGGAAGAAATATTTTTAGGCTGAGGGTGGTGAGTCCCTGCTCCAGGTTGCCCAGAGAGGTGGGAGATGCCCCATCCCTGGAACCATTCCAGGTCAGGTTGGATGGGCCTCTGAGCAACCTGATCTAGTGGAAGATGTCCCTGTTCACTGCAGAGTGGTTGGACTAGAGGACCTTCAGAAGTCCCTTCCATTCTATTATTCTGTGATGCTTTTGACTGTTTTACTGCCCAGAAACTTTTGTTTTAGCACACAGATAGTTACTTAAAGTCACTAAGGGTAGTAGGGGCTAGATAATGGATTTCAGACACAGAAATTGAAGTCTGGGAGTACATGAGGTGACAAGTTACTTGCCTGGTGTACATGAAGTTTGCATTTCTGTCATGGTGAATAAATGAGGGGAGGAGTGAAAACCAATTTCCAGGCTTCTGGCTGAATTGCAGTTGAGGTGGCAGTGGCCTTGCATCTCAGATCCCTTCGGTGATGATAAGATGACGAGTCAGAAATGGATGCCTCTTGTTGCAGCACCTCTGCAGTGCCATGTTCTGTGGTGCTGTGTGTGGTTCTGCAGCAGGAGCACCCTCTCACCATTGAATGATTCTGAGGCATTTGTCTGAGAAGGGCTGAGGAGCTGCACTCCTGCTGTGGCCACCTTCAGCTGTGGAGTGGCTGTGGTGTCACAAAGAGTCTCACTCTCGACAGTCCCACAAGGATCATCCAACACAAGAGGTTTCTTTCCCCCTCTATGTTGTGAAGATCTTTGCTGCTTTGGCAGAGCTTTGGTTGCATATTTGTGTTCAGAAGGCTTCTTACAAACAAAAGCTGGAAGATGATCCTGCTTGAAACTGGGATAAAACAGAGCCATGGAGCGTGGCTTTGGCAGTGGGGTGAAGGCTGTGGCTGTTTGTGGTGGGTTGGAAATTCCCCTCAACATCAAACTGCCAGACCAGCTCAGTTGGAAGCAAATGAAGCTGTATTTACAAGCAAAGCTACAGTCTACAAGGAAATGCAGTGAATATGTACAAAAGATGCAACATTTGCAATATTGACAGGTATTTACAATTGATAAACAGCACGAGAACCCCCCTGGACAACCAGGGGAGCTAATAGCTTCTCCTTCCCTCTATCCTCCTGTACACAAGGGTCAAGAGAAAGAGCAGAGAGACTTAGCCCCAACGAGGCAATGCAGCCAAGGTCAGCAAAACCCAGCAACCTGTGACAGAATGAGAGGATGCAGTCTCAAGCTGCACCCAGGGAGGTTTAGGCTGGTTGTGAGGAAGACATTCTTCCCAGAAAGAGAGATTTGCCTTTGGAATGTGCTGCCCAGGGAGGTGGTGGAGTGACCATCACTGGAAGTGTTTAAAAAGAGCCTGGATGAGGCACTTGGTGCCATGGTTTAGTTGATGAGATGGTGTTGGGTGATAGGTTGGACTGGATGATCTTGAAGGTCTTTTCCAGCCTGGTCTGGTGTGTTCTGTCCTACTCTGTTCTGTCCTACTCTGTTCTGTTCTGTCCTACTCTGTTCTGTTCTGTCCTACTCTGTTCTGTTCTGTCCTACTCTGTTCTGTTCTGTCCTACTCTGTTCTGTTCTGTCCTACTCTGTTCTGTTCTGTCCTACTCTGTTCTGTTCTGTCCTACTCTGTTCTGTTCTGTCCTACTCTGTTCTGTCCTACTCTGTTCTGTTCTGTCCTACTCTGTTCTGTTCTGTCCTACTCTGTTCTGTTCTGTCCTACTCTGTTCTGTTCTGTTCTGTCCTGTTCTGTTCTGTTCTGTCCTGTTCTGTTCTGTTCTGTCCTGTTCTGTTCTGTTCTGTCCTACTCTGTTCTGTTCTGTTCTGTTCTGTTCTGTTCTGTCCTGTCCTGTTCTGTTCTGTTCTGTCCTGTTCTGTTCTGTTCTGTTCTGTCCTGTCCTGTTCTGTCCTGTCCTGTTCTGTTCTGTTCTGTCCTGTTCTGTTCTGTCCTGTTCTGTTCTGTCCTGTTCTGTTCTGTCCTGTTCTGTTCTGTCCTGTTCTGTTCTGTCCTGTTCTGTTCTGTTCTGTCCTGTCCTGTTCTGTCCTGTCCTGTTCTGTCCTGTCCTGTTCTGTCCTGTCCTGTTCTGTCCTACTCTGTTCTGTCCTACTCTGTTCTGTCCTACTCTGTTCTGTCCTACTCTGTTCTGTCCTACTCTGTTCTGTCCTACTCTGTTCTGTCCTACTCTGTTCTGTCCTACTCTGTTCTGTCCTACTCTGTTCTGTCCTACTCTGTTCTGTCCTACTCTGTTCTGTCCTACTCTGTTCTGTCCTACTCTGTTCTGTCCTACTCTGTTCTGTCCTACTCTGTTCTGTCCTACTCTGTTCTGTCCTACTCTGTTCTGTCCTACTCTGTTCTGTCCTACTCTGTTCTGTCCTACTCTGTTCTGTCCTACTCTGTTCTGTTCTCTGGTGTTCCCTTCAGACTAGGTTGGACTTGATGGTCTTGAAGGTCTTCTCCAACCTGGTTAGTTCTGTAAGCATCAGCCAGAGCAGAGGAAGCAAAAAGAGAGGCAGGTAGTTTACCTCTCTAAGTTTCATGGGAAGCTGCCTGTCCACTGGGATTATTTAGAGCTGATCATCATTTTCCTCTTTACATCCAAGAGCAGTTTATTTCCCTTCCGCTGCTGTCTCTTCAAGACCTGTGGAAAGCTTTGGAGGCGCAGCCTGAACCCCCCCCCGCTGTCGCTGCTCTCTCCCTGCAGAGCCTGCTACGGCGTGCTGCGTTTCATCATGGAGAGCGGCGCCAAGGGCTGCGAGGTGGTTGTGTCTGGCAAGCTCAGGGGCCAGCGTGCCAAGTCCATGAAGTTCGTGGACGGGTTGATGATCCACAGCGGGGACCCGGTCAACTACTACGTGGACACGGCCGTGCGTCACGTCCTCCTCCGGCAGGGTGAGTGGCGGGGCTGCGCGCCCCCCGGCGGCTCGCTCGCTCCCCGCTCGCGCTGCCTGCCCTCCCCTTCCTGCCGGCGGGAAGCCTCCCTCTGCCAGCTCGCCCATCGGCATGCACCGCTGGTCCTGCAGGGTTGCTTCAGCTGTGCTGCCCCCGGGGGTTCTGACCCTGAGCAGAGCGCTGCGGCACCTCTCCGGTGGAGGCAGACTGAGAGGGTTGGGGTTGTGCAGTCTGGAGGAGAGAAGGCTCCCGGGAGACCTTCTTGTGGCCTTCCAGGATCTGAAGGGGGCCTGCAAGAAAGCTGGGGAGGGAGTCTTTAGGATGTGAGGTAGTGATGGGACTGGGAGGGACGGAGCAAAAGTGGAAGTGGGTAGATTCAGGCTGGATGTGAGGTTTAAACAGGCAGGAGTTGAGGCTAAGCAGAGTATGTGGGGTGTGATGCACTGGGCCATAGGGAACCAGCACCAGAACAGGGGACACAGTCTCAAGCTGTGCCAGGGGAGGTTTAGGCTGGAGGTGAGGAGAAAGTTCTTCACAGAGAGAGTCGTTTGTCATTGGAATGTGCTGCCCAGGGAGGTGGTGGAGTCCCCATCCCTGGAGGTGTTCAAGAGGGGATTGGAGGTGGCACTTGGTGCCATGGTTTAGTCATGAGGTCTGTGGTTACAGGTTGGACTCTATGATCTTTGAGGTCTCTTCCAACCTTGGTGCTACTGTAATACTGTGAAGGTGTTAAGGGTCCTGTGTGAGGACCAAGATTTTGGGGTGTAGACAGGTTCAGAAAAGAGAGGAATCCATGGCTAAATGTAGTAAACATGATGAAGACAGAGAGTTGGGGTGGTTCAGTCTGGGGAAGAGAAGGCTCTGAGGAGAGCTAACTGTGGCCTTCCAGTATCTGAAGGGGGCTACAAGAAAGCTGGGGAGGGACTTTGAGGGTGTTAGGGAGGGATAGGACTGGGGGGAATGGAGCAAAACTAGAAGTGGGTAGATTCAGACTGGATTTGAGGAAGAAGTTCTTCACCATGAGGGTGGTGAGAGACTGGCACAGGTTGCCCAGGGTGGTGGTGGAAGCCTCATCCCTGGAGGTTTTGAAGGCCAGGCTGGAGGTGGCTCTGAGCAATCTGCTCTGGTGTGAGGTGTCCCTGCCCATGGTGGCAGTTTGGAACTGGCTGATCCTTGAGGTCCCTTCCAACCCTGACAATTCTATGATTCTGAAGTCTGTTTTCTTGGCCTTTTGTAGCTAAGTCTTTGCTGTGCAGGTGAGATCTGAAGTAGAATTTTGTTTGTGAATGGAAGGGAGAAGGGGTCTGCAGCAGACAGCACAACTTTCTGTCATCCCACTTGACTCCCTTCTCTAGTGGTGAGGATGAAATGTATCCAGTTGAGAATGTGACTTGATATTTTCCATGCTCTTAACTCACGTCCTGCAGGCTCTGAGGTTGATAGCAAAGCAGCTTAGAGATGAAATCCATGCTGACTGAGCCTCAGGGCTGCTGGCAGTTTGGATTCTGGCTTTCTTGGCTGCTAGGGGTAGGCAGGGAACAGATCATGGGTGCCACAAGACCCAAGAGAAAAAAAAACAAGTGCCAGACATTTCTCCCCCATTGCTGCATCCTGGCAAGTCTTCCCAGCTAAACCAGCCAAGCCTGCTTAACACTTGTCCTTCCTGCTGGTAAAACACAAATGAATTCTACATCTTAACTGACCTTGGGAACACTTGGTGTGGGGATACCACCACAGGCAAAGCTCTGCTCCACCTTCCCTTCGGTGATGACACGATGACGAATCAGAAGGGATGTCCTTGTGTCATTGCAGCCATGGCCAGGGCCACGTTCTGTGGTGCTGTGCTGAGGCTGCCTTGGGCAGGACACTCCCACTCATTGGATGATTTAGAGGCATTTGTCTGAGAAGGGATGCAGAAACCCAATGAATTCCCTGGGAGGCTGAGCTGAGTTTATCCCAGGAAGGTTTAATTCTAGGGTTGGCCTGGCTTAAGGTTGGATATTAGAAGAAACTCCTTCACTGAGAGGGTTCTCAAACACTGGGACAGGCTCCCCAGGGGGATGGTGGAATCTCCATCCCTGAAGGTGTTTAGAAGATGCAGTGATGTGATTTCTTCACAGTCCTGAGGCAGTGAGTTGGGTGAAGGCAAACAGGCTGCTGTAAAATCACAGTAGTTACGTTTTTAAGCTCTCACACTGTATTAAACACAGACACATTCAGATTGGAAAAGACCCTCAGGGTCACCAAGTCCAACCCAGAACCCTACTCTGCAAGGTTCACTTCTAAACCATAACCCCAAGCACCACATCCAAATGACTTTTAAAGACATCCAGGGTTGGTGACTCAGCCCTGGATGTTGATGTTAATGAACCTTTATCTTCAGTGTTGTCTGGAGATGTCTTTGGTAGCCTACATTGTAACCCTGGGGCCTTGTCCCTGCTGAAGATGTCCTTGATACTGTTTCTCATGAGCTCTGTCTGTGTTGTCCTGTCACCTTTTGCAGGAGTGCTGGGGATCAAAGTAAAGATTATGTTGCCTTGGGACCCAAGTGGAAAGATTGGCCCCAAAAAGCCTCTTCCAGACCACGTCAGCATTGTGGAACCCAAAGAAGAGATCTTGCCCACCACTCCCATTTCAGAGCAGAAAGGTGGCAAACCAGAACAGCCAGCCATGCCTCAGCCAGTTCCCACTGCCTGAGGGGTAAGTGCCTGCAAGGGGTGGGGGGATCCATGTGGAACTGGTGGTGCTTCACCAAAAAAAAGCTTTACAGTGGCTGGGATACTGGGGGGAAAAGAGCTGCTGGGTTGGGTTGAGTTTTGCCCTGGATGATGAAGGGGGGGGAGATGGTTTGAGGCAAGCTGCAAACCAGCCAAGCACACCCTTCAGTGAAGATGAGATGACGAGTCTGAAAGGGAATAACCTTGTCCAGGTGTCTGCTTTCCATGTTGTGTTCTGCAACATGGATCTGGGCACCTTGGCTCACAGCCTGAGTGACACAGAGGCATTTGTCTGAGAAGGGTTCAGTGCTATGGGTGTTCTCACATGGTGCCACCTGCTGCAGGTGACAGCACAGGCTCTATATTCCTCACTAGCCATGGGATACAGTTTGGGGTGGAGGCCTAGCAGTGATGAGTGTGGTGTGTGGCTGGTTTTGTGTGTAGATCACAGCATGGTGGGAGTTGGAAGGGACCTTTGGAGACCACCCAGTCCACCCCCCCTAATCCAGCAAGGGCACCCACAGCAGCTTGCCCAGGATCACAATGGCCAGGGGTGTTGGAAGCTCTCCACAACCTCTCTGGGCAACCTGCTCCAGGCTTCCAGCACCCTCACACTAGAGAGGTTTCTCCTCATCTTCACATGGAACCTCCTGGGTTCCATTTTGTGGCTCTTGCCCCTTATGATGGTAGGCACCAGTGAGAAGAGTCTGGCTCCATCCTCCTCTTTAGCTCTTGCTAAGCATTGCTCAGATTCCCTCTGGAGTTGCTCTTCTTCAGGCACTCAGCCTTTGTTCCTCACAGAGCTGCTCCAGGCCCCTCAGCATCTTCCCAGCCCCTGCTGGACTCTATCCAGTTGTTCCCTGTCTCTCTTGAGCTGGGGACCCCAGAACTGCCCCCAATAAAATGTTTTAAATCCTGTCTCCCTAAAAGAGGAGCTTCTAAGACAGCTTGGGAGACTTCCTTAGCTGCTAGTGACAGCCAGGCTGTGGTGTTCTCTGAAGAGAGAGAGTTTACAGGGCCTCACTGAACCAAGGGAGTCTGAACTAGGAAGATCTGCTCCTGTGAGGACATTGCATGAGGAGCATCAGAGAAAACACAAGCAATGAGAGATGCCATTTAGCTGGAGAACTTGGAGCCTGTTCAGTTGAGTGTTGTGGGTAGGAAAATGGTTGTAGGAAGGAGTTGTGCCACCATCTCACTCAGTATTTTGTTGTGTTTGGGTTTTTGTTTTGTTTTGTAGGGTTTGTAACATCTGGAACCAGAAGCTTGACTGTCCTGACAACATCTCTTAATAAAATCACAAAAGACAGGGCTTGTGGAGGTGCTCTTTGGTCACAAGATGCCTGACTCCCACCTTGGGCATGACAGGAATTCTGCTGCCTTGCTTCCACCTGCTGTTAGGTTGTTGGAGTGAACTTGACAGATCCTGATCTAAACAACGTGGAGATGAAACACCTGCTGTCTGGCAGAGTTGCAGCAGGGTGTTGAGGATGGTGAAGAGAACACCTCATGGACTGGAGCAGTCCTGGTAGCTTCACTTACTGGTCCCTTTCTCCAAGGTTTCCAGGAGGGGGAGCTTGTTCAGCCATGTCCAGAGCAGTTCAGCATTTAGACCTTTGTGGCTTAATCACAGAATGGTAGGGGTTGGAAGGGAGCTCTGGAGATCATTGAGTCCAAACCCCCTGCCAAAGTAGGTTCACCTAGAGAAGGTCACACAGGAACACATCCAGGTGGGTTTTGAATGTCCCCAGAGATGGAGACTTCCACCACTTCTCTGGACAGCCTTTTACAGTGCTCTGCCACCCTTAAATGACAAATTCCTCCTCATGTTTGCATGGAACTTCTCATGTTCAAGTCTGTGCCTGCTGCCCCTTGTCCTGTCACTGGGCACCACTGAACAAAGGCTGTCACCATCCTCCTGACACCCACCCTTCAGCTCAGCATTGATGAGATCTCCCCCTTCAGTCTTCTCCACAGTTAACAGCCCCAGTTCTCTCAGCCTTCCTTCCCCAGAGCTGTTTCAGTCCCCTCAGCATCTTGGTAACCCTTTGCTGCACCCTCTTCAGCAAATTCCTGACCTTGACAGGTGAGCCCAGAACTGGACACAACACTCCAGCTGTGGCTTCACCAGGGCAGAGTAGAAGGGGAGGAAAACCTCCCTTGATCTGTTGCTGGCCTCTTAATACACCCCAGGATACCACTGGCCTTGGCCACAAGGGCTGTCCCCTGCAGAACTTGCTGCCCACCAGCACCCCAAGGTCTTTCTCCACAGAGCTGCTTTCCAGCAGGGCGGCCTCTAACCTGTCCTGGTGCATAGAGTTGTTCCTCCCCAGGGGCAGGACCCTACCCTTGCTGGATTTCATGAGGTTCCTCTGCCCAGCTCCGCAGCCTGGCCAGGTCTCCCTGACAGCAGAGCCTGATGGGTGTCACCACTCCTCCCAGTTTGGTACCAGCAGCAAACTGTCTGAGGGTCCCCTCTGTCCCTTCAGCCAGGTCCTTGATGATGGTGTTGAGTCAGTCTGGACCCAGTAAGGATGCCTGGGGAGCACCACTAGCCACAGCTCTCCAGCTGGGCTCTGCACCCTTGACCACCACCCTCTGGGCTTTGTTTAGCCAGTTCAGGATCCATCTCTCTCTCCACTCTCAGACTCCCTAAGCTTGGCTCTCAGTATGTTGGGGTGGGGGGCAGTGTCCAAAGCCTTGCTGAAGCCGTAGAATGGGTTGGGCTGGAAGGGACCTTAGAGATCATCTAGTTCCAACCCCCCTGACATTGGCAGGGACACCTTCCACTAGAGCAGGTTGCTTAAAGCCTCATCCAACCTTCAGAAGCTGATTGTTGCATTAACAAAAACTGGACAAATTTGCTGCCCAGGAAGAACTGTTTCTGACATCCAGATTTTCATTCCCAGGAGGCTTCTCAGCAGGGACCTGGCAACCAGCTTGAGAGCTGGATGTTCAAAGGTATGGTGTCAGGAAGTGGTCTGTCTGGCAGCATCTTTGGATGTGTGATCCTCAGCCATCCTGCTCCCAGCTTCCCTGGCAGGCTTCCTGGAAAGCCAACCTGGCAGGGTGCTGCTGGGAAGCTGCTTGAGTGTCAAAACACAGATGATTTCTTCTCAGGGTGTCAGGGAATGAGGGATTGGAGGATTCTGTGTACATCTTTTGAGTGGAAGCCATGGAAAAAATCCACACCCAGCTTTTGCATCTTGAGTGTGGGAGTGAAAAGGCAGAAGGTGACAGAGCAGCTTTGTCACTTTGCAGGGGCAGGGAATGTGTGAAAGCTGGAAGGCCTGAAGCAAGAGGAGTGATGGCCAGTGCAAAGCCTTCCATGGGTCTGATACCTTACAGTCCTCTACAGCAGCTGGAAGCCTTTCTAGCCCTCCAGTGAGGGTGGCTTTCCTGGAGGTCACTCAGCTGCTTTCTGCTTTCCAGCCCTCCAACCTGGTCCATCACAGAGAGACTTTTGCTAAGGATGTCTGGAGCCAGGCCAAGGGGGAATGGTTTGGAGATGAGGCAGAGCAGGGTCAGACTGGAGCTGAGGAAGAAGTTCTTCAGTGTGAGGTTGGTGAGACTCTGGCACAGGCTGCCCAGGGAGGCTGTGGCTGCCTCCTGCCTAGGGGTATTTCAAGGCCAATCTGGATGAGCAGCCGAGTCTGGTTGTGAGGTGTCTCTAGGCATGGTGTGGATGTTGGAGATGATCTCTGAGATCCCTTCCAACCTGAGCCATTCTGGTTTCTGTCTCCACCCAACCCCTCCCAGAGCTGACTGGTGGCTGCCAGAGCTTCATTGAAAAAGTTTTATTGCAAAATTAGACAACTGCCACTGCGTGGTACAAGACAACAAAAGCCATCAGACACCTGCATCCACACGATGCAAGGGGCTCCCAACCTCCCACAGTGTGTTCTGACCTTGCCCCCACCCCTTTTACCCACCCCCCCCCCACCCCACCAGCACCATCATCATCCTCCTCCTCCCTGACTTGCTGCAGCCTGTGGGTCTCAGTGCACCGATTCATTGGCTTGTGCTTAGGATACTTGGGCTTCAGGCTTCCTGTGGGTTGCCTCCTAGAGGTGGGGGGAAAAGCACCTGGGAATGTGATTTGGGAAGAGGTTTTAAGGCCAGGAGCCTCCCATCCTGGCTGGTTTGGATTAGGGCAGAAGAGCTTTTCTGTACTTGGGTCACCTTGCAAACCTGGTCAGGTTAGACTTGGGGGTGGACTTGAGCTGCTGGAGTTTTGCCTGTGGGAAGCCATCCAAGAGGAGTTTTTGGAGCTGCAGATTAATAAATTAGTGGAAAGAGTCCTTTGTGTAGCCTGAGGAGCTGCAGCAGTGGGCTTCTGGGGTGTGGCAACCTGAGAGTAAGCACTTTGGCAAGGGAGCTAAACCAAAGAAGAGCAAAGCAGGCACTGTCCTTGCTGCTCTCAATGAAGGGACAATTTGTGATGCACAAATTCCTCTCAAGGTTCCCATCTCTGGCTCTGGGAATGCCTCTCGGTGAGCAGCAGCAAGACCTTACCTGACACCTGCTTCATTGCTGGTGGGATCACACCAGTGCCTTCTTTAGTATTAACCCTTCAAGAGAAGAGCCTAGGGGTGGCCTCCAAGTCTAGGCTGGAGCAGGCTGTGCATCTTTTCAGGCATTAACATGTGAAAGTAAGGCTTAACATTGTTTGGTTTTCAGCATGCCCTTACCCAGGTCAGCCAAGAGGGATCTAAAAGTAGTGTGGAGAAGAGGAGCTTCTGGCAAGGGTCATTATTAGAAAGTCAGCTAACAGCAGCTCTAAAGCACCAGAGTCCAGCAAGAAAATTGAACTTGATTCACCTCCCTTTGAGAAGCCAACAGGAGTCTCTTGGTCTCCCTCTGGGAACTAAGGTACCAGCTCTGGTTGGTAGCTGGGAGAACCTTCAGCAGTGGTAACTCTTTCCCATCCCTCTGTGCTGCTGGAGAAGCAGCAAGAGAAGGGGAGCTGCTGTGTTTGGCTGCTATGGGATGTTTAATTCCAAATGCTGGCCCAAGAGCTCCCTCTGTTCCCCAGAGAGGTAGAGCATGGTGATTTCTGTCACAGAATCATTTTGGTTGGAAAGGACCTTTAAGGTCATTGAGTCCAACCATTACCTAAGTCTACCAAGTCTGGTGCTAAACCATGTCCCTTAGCACCACAGGAGTGGTGAAAGGACCTCTCTCAGGTTTGCCCCTCTGCTCTTTGGCCTCTTTCCTGACACCCCTAAGTCACTTACTTCTCTGAAGCGTTGAGCAAAGGTGCACTTGACTCTGGAGCAACTTTGGAGGTCATTTATGATGGCTGAAGCATCCAACAGTCATCCAGAGCAGGGTTCTGTAGGACACAGCTCCCTACAATCTCCATTCTTACACACAGTCATGGTCCTGCTTTGCTCCCAGGGCCATGGAGGTGGCTGGACCACAGAACTGGCCCTTTGTGATTTGTTACAGACTTGTGAAGGCAGAAGAAAGAAGCAAGGAACAACTGAGAAGCTACCAGAGAAGCTGTGGTGTGGTTCTGCTTAGCATACAACTGGGAGAGGAGCCAAGTGGCAGAGCTAAGCATGCAAGAAGCATCTGGGATAGAGGCAGGGGAGGGCTTGAGCCTTTGCAGGGCTGATGGTAGCAGCAGAGTTCTTAGGAGGCTTCACAAGTGCAGGGAGGAGGAGCCCAGGCATCATCCTGAACATCTCAGCTGAGACAGTGCAGACTGCTTCCCTTCCACTCCTGGTGACCCTCTTGGGCCAAAGCTCCCCTCCTTTCTCTCTCTCTCTCTGGAGGGTGGGTTTGTGCAATCAAGTGTTTTGTTTTTGTCTTTTTGGGGTGAGGTAAAGTGTTCTGTTGGTTCCTCCTCACAAATGCACCCTGGTCTGAATAGCACCCATAGTTCCAGAAGGATACAAAAGAAGTGTTTCCCCTTTCTTTGAGATCCCCCCACTGAAAAACAGACAACCAACCAACAACGAACCCAAAGCTCTGCCAAAACAAAAACCTTCTCCCCACCTTCCCCTCCCCACCCCCAAACCCAACTACAACTCGTCACGCATCTTGTCTCCTTTGGGCCTCACAAGCCTGCCAATGAAGAGAATGGAGTTGGTTTTAGTGTCCTTGATCATGAAGACAAAGGGGTGGTCAGCATAGAAGAGCTTGGGGTTCCTCATCTCCTCTCGGCCGTAGATGTCGGCGTCGTAAGGGTTCCCGTCAGTGTCCCACTCCAGGGCGGCGGCGTGGAAGACGTTGGACAGGTAAAGGTCTTTCTTGCCAGAGATCTTGGACAGGTCAGCTTTGGTCTTGTCAATGGCTTCTGTCAGGCCCAGGTCAGCCAGGTGTTTCTAGGAGGAGAAAACAAGAGGTCAGCAATGGTCCCCGAGATGGTACAGCAGTGTTAAATAGAATAGAATAAAGCAGGTTGGAAGAGACCTTAAGATCATCACGTCCAACCCATCATCCAACACCACCTAAGCAACTAAACCACACAACCAAGCACCCTGTCAAGTCTCCTCCTGAATACCTCCAATGATGGTGACTCCACCACCTCCCTGGGCAGCCCATTCCAATGGGCACTCTCACAGAATTGTTAGGGCTGGAAGGGATCTCAAGGATCAGCCAGTTCCAACCCCCCTGCCATGGCCAGGGACACCTCACACCAGAGCAGGTTGCTCACAGCCACCTCCAGCCTGGCCTTCAAAACCTCCAGGGATGAGGCTTCCACCACCTCCCTGGGCAACCTGTGCCAGTGTCTCACCACCCTCATGGGGAAGAACTTCTTCCTAACATCCAATCAGAGTCTCCCCGCTTCTAGTTTTGTTCCATCCCCTCAGTCTGCTCACTCCCTGACACCCTCAAAAGTCCCTCCCCAGCTTTCCTGCAGCCCCCTTCAGAAAGGCCACAGTAAGGTCTCCTTGGAGCCTTTTCTTCTTCCACCTATTAATCCCAACTCTCTGAGTCTGTCCCCATAGGAGAGGAGCTTCTCCCATGTGGCCCTTCTCTGGACACTTTCCAGCACCTCCAGATCTTTCTTAGAAGAGAGGCTCCAGAACTGGACACAGTGCTCCAGATGTGGTCTCACCAGAGTGGAGCAGAGGGGGAGAATCACCTTGTGGCTACACCTCTGGACCATAGTTAGATTAGCTGCTGGCAAAGGATAGCAGTCACAGAGAAGCCATCATCCCCTACTGTCTTCTCTCCCACCCCAAAGACCTTTGAGGCTCAAATGTTCTCTTTAAGGACCTCCTTTACCTACCTGAAGGTCGTGGCTGACTTCCAGGACAACTTTAGGCAGTGAGATGGCCACTGATCTCTTCTTCATCTTGCTAGCCCAGGTCTTTAGCTGCTCCCTGTTGAGCAGCTTCTCCACCCTCTCCAGAGGCTCCACGTGATTTGGCATGATGAAGATCATGCTGGAGAGCTTGTGAGCCAGTGGCATCTCTACCACCTGCAGCTTCTCTGTCTCATCATCATAGTAATTGTAGAGACCTGGAAATCAGAAGCAGGAAAGGATGAGATGTGGAGGGGCAAAGCTTCCCATAACCTTGTTGGGAATTCACCCTGTGCTTTCCCTGACCACCAAGGGACCACCAAGTTTGGACATTAAGAGGAGTGGGGACAGCAGATCAAGGGAGGTTCTCCTCCCCCTCTACTCTGCCCTGGGGAGACCTCACCTGGAATACTGCATCCAGTTCTGGGCTCCCCAGTTCAGGAGGGACAAGGATCTGCTGGAGAGAGTCCAACAGAGAGCTACCAGGATGCTGGAGGGACTGGAGCACTGCCTGGTGAGGAGAGGCTGAGAGCCCTGGGGGTGGTTAGTCTGGAGAAGACTGAGAGGGGATTTAATCAATGTTTATCAATATCTGAGGGCTGGGGGTCAAGAGGGAGGGCACAGGCTCTGCTCAGCTGTGCCCTGGGATAGGACAAGGGACAATGGATATAAACTCCAGCACAGGAGGTTCCACCTCAACATGAGGAGGAACTTCTTCACTATGAGGGTCACAGAGCCCTGGAGCAGGCTGTCCAGGGCAGCTGTGGAGTCTCCTTCTCTGGAGACTTTCCAAGACCCATCTGGATGCATTCCTTCTCTGGCAGGGGGCTTGGACTCCATGATCTTCAGGGGTGCTTTCCAACCCCTAACCTCCTCTGATCCTATGTTTTGGGAACTGACCCAACAGCTGGACACAACTCAAAACTGCAGCTCACTTGAGCCACGAGCTGGGATTTGTTCCCAACAGCCAAGCTCCCAGTTGGAAACATGGTCACAGGAGGGCTGAATCAGCAGAACCAGCAAAAACCCTCCCTCACAAAACACTCTTGAGAAGCAGGTGGTGGGAAACTGGGCAAGGGGAGCAGCAGCGAGAAGAACTTCAGCTGGGCAGGAGGTTTGCAGCTCACCTGTGCGATGCATCATGGGGACTCCCACCGTGTAGGAACGGCTCACCATGAAGCCACGGTTGTCCACCATCTTGTGGTGGAACTTCTCATCCCAGTGAGCTGCAGGAGAGAGAAATTCACCTTGTGAGAAGAGGGCAGGAAGGGCTGGTGGGAATCCCATGCATGGTTCCCATCTGCTTGCCCTGACGAAGAATCATGACAAACGTGTCTCCAGCCCGACCTAAGATGTGAACACCTTCCTGATTTGGGCTGCTCTGCCTGGGGCTCAGGCCAGGCTTTGGGGGCACTCTGATTACAAACATGGATCACTTGAGTCACTACTGGGGCTGCTCTGCCTGGGGCTCAGGCCAGGCTTTGGGGGCACTCTGATTACAAACATGGATCACTTGGGTCACTACTGGGGCTGCTCTGCCTGGGGCTCAGGCCAGGCTTTGGGGGCACTCTGATTACAAACATGGATCACTTGGGTCACTACTGGGGCTGCTCTGCCTGGGGCTCAGGCCAGGCTTTGGGGGCACTCTGATTACAAACATGGATCACTTGGGTCACTACTGGGGCTGCTCTACATGGGGCTCAGGCCAGGCTTTGGGGGCACTCTGATTACAAACTTGGATCACTTGGGTCACTACTGGGGCTGCTCTGCCTGGGGCTCAGGCCAGGCTTTGGGGGCACTTTGATTACAAACTTGGATCACTTGGGTCACTACTGGGGCTGCTCTGCCTGGGGCTCAGGCCAGGCTTTGGGGGCACTTTGATTACAAACTTGGATCACTAGGGTCACTACTGGGGCTGCTCTGCCTGGGGCTGCTCTACCTGGGGCTCAGGCTAGGCTTTGGGGTCATTTGGTTTAAAAACTTGGATCACCTGGGTTAAAAACTTGGATCACTTGGGTGTTTTAGATCCTGATTTGGGCTGCTCTACATGGGGCTCAGGCTAGGCTTTGGGTTCACCTGGATTAAACTTGGCTCACTTGGGTCATTTGGCTACTCTGGGCTCAGGCCAGGCCTTGGGATCACCTGGATTAAACTTGGATCACTTGGATAGTTTGGGCTCAGGCTAGGCTTTGGGGTGACCTGGACTAAAAACCTGGATCAGTTGGCTCAACAACTTGGATCCGTTGGGTAATTTGGATACCTGGGGCTCAGGCTAGGCTTTGGGGTCACCTAGATTAAAAACTTGGATCACTTGCATTAACAACTTGGATCACCTGGATTAAAAACTTGATTCACTTGGGTCATTGGGCACTCAGGGTTTAGGCCAGGCCTTGGGTTCACCTGGATCAAAAACTTGGATCACTTGGGTCATTTGGATACTTGGGGCTCAGGCTAGGTTTTGGGTTCACCTAGATTAAAAACTTGGATCAACAACTTGGCTCCCTTGGGTCATTTGGACACTCAAGGCTCAGGCTAGGCTTTGGGTTCATCTAGATTAAAAACTTGGATCATTTGCATTAACAACTTGGATCAAAAACTTGTCTCTCTTGGGTGATTTGGATAGTTGGGGCTCAGGCTAGGCTTTGGGGTCACTTGGATCATTTGGATAGTTGGGGCTCAGGCTAGGCTTTGGGGTCACTTGGGTCATTTGGATAGTTGGGGCTCAGGCTAGGCTTTGGGGTCACCTGGATGAACAACTTGGCTCCCTTGAGTCATTTGGATAGTTGGGGCTCAGGCTAGGCTTTGGGGTCACTTGGGTCATTTGGATAGTTGGGGCTCAGGCTAGGCTTTGGGATCACTTGGGTCATTTGGATAGTTGGGGCTCAGGCTAGGCTTTGGGGTCACCTGGATGAACAACTTGGCTCCCTTGGGTTACTTGGATAGTTGGGGCTCAGGCTAGGCTTTGGGATCACTTGGATCATTTGGATAGTTGGGGCTCAGGCTAGGCTTTGGGGTCACTTGGATGAACAACATGGCTCCCTTGGGTCATTTGGATAGTTGGGGCTTAGTCTAGGCTTTGGGGTCACCTGGATGAACAACTTGGCTCCCTTGGGTCATTTGGATAGTTGGGGCTCAGGCTAGGCTTTGGGGTCACTTGGATCATTTGGATAGTTGGGGCTCAGGCTAGGCTTTGGGGTCACTTGGATCATTTGGATAGTTGGGGCTCAGGCTAGGCTTTGGGGTCACTTGGATCATTTGGATAGTTGGGGCTCAGGCTAGGCTTTGGGGTCACTTGGATCATTTGGATAGTTGGGGCTCAGACTAGGCTTTGGGGTCACTTGGATCATTTGGATAGTTGGGGCTCAGGCTAGGCTTTGGGGTCACTTGGATCATTTGGATAGTTGGGGCTCAGGCTAGGCTTTGGGGTCACTTGGATCATTTGGATAGTTGGGGCTCAGGCTAGGCTTTGGGGTCACTTGGATCATTTGGATAGTTGGGGCTCAGGCTAGGCTTTGGGGTCACTTGGATCATTTGGATAGTTGGGGCTCAGGCTAGGCTTTGGGGTCACTTGGATGAACAACTTGGCTCCCCTGGGTCCTTTGGGCACTGAAGGCTCAGGCCAGGCCTTGGGGTGCCCCGGTGTGGCCCCAGAGGCGCCGGGACCTACGTTTGAAGAAGATGGCGTTGACGATGAGGGCCCCGTCCGTCTTCTCCACGTCCTTGGTGACCTCGGGCAGCTTGCCGTCGGTGGTCTGCGCCGCCCACTCGTTGATGGACTTGAGGGCGCTGCGCTTGTCGCGGAAGTTGATCTTGGAGTGCTCGTAGTTGTAGTGCTTCTTGCTGCTCTTCACGAAGTCCTCGGCGAAGGTGATGGAGGCGGGGCCGTAGAGGCGGCTGCCCATCTTCCAGGTGACGTTGCGGGCGGTGCCGTTGCTGACCTCGCTCAGCAGCTCGGCCAAGCCGCTGTGCACGTCGTCGTCCTTCAGCTTCTCGGCGCTCAGCACCGCCTTGGCTTGGGAGGCCGTCGTGGCCTTGCCCCCCAGGGACACCAGCCCCAGGGAAGAGGCCACCACTATGGGGGACAGCAGGATGTTCTCCATGGCCTTGTCCTTGGCCATGGCGTGGTAGAGGTTGAAGGCCAGGGTGGTGCTGCGGTCGGCCAGCGTCGTCGCCTTGTCGCTCAGCTTCCTGTCCTCCGAGGGCACGGCGGCAGCCAGGCCGCAGAGAGCCAGCACCAGGGTTGCCCACATGGCTTCAGTAGGGCCCAGCACCTCTGAGGACCTGCTGGGCAAAGAGAGCTGACTGTCAGCAGGATTAACAGCAGGCACCAGGACAGGGTAGAGGCTGCCCTGCTGGAGAGCAGCTTCACAGAGAAAGACCTTGGAGTGCTGGTGGGCAGCAAGTTCTGCAGGGGACAGCAATGTGCCCTTGTGGCCAAGAGAGCCAATGGCATCCTGGGCTGCAGCAAGAGAAGTGTGGCCAGCAGGGCCAGGGAGGTTCTTCTGCCCCTCTGCTCTGCCCTGCTGAGACCACAGCTGCAATCCTGTGTCCAGTTCTGGGCTCCCCAGTGCAAGAGAGACAGAGACCTGCTGGAGAGAGTCCAAAGGAGAGCCAGGAGGATGCTTAGGGGACTTGAGCATCTGCCCTGTGAAGAGAGACTGAGAGCCCTGGGGCTGTTTAGTGTGGAGAAGAGAAGGCTGAGAGGGGATCTGATCAAGGTCTCTCAGTCTCTGAGGGGCGGGTGTCAAGTGGAGGGGGCCAAGCTCTTTTGGGTGCTGCACAGTAATAAGCCAAGAAACAACAGGCTCAAGCTTGAACACAGAAAGTTCCACCTTGAGGCAAAACTTCTTTACAGTGAGGGTGCTGGAGCCCTGGAGCAGGCTGCCCAGAGAGGTTGTGGAGTCTCCTTCTCTGGAGACTTTCCAAAGCCACCTGGATGCCTTCCTGTGCAGACTGCCCTGGGTGATGCTGCTCTGGCAGGGGGTTGGACCTGATGATCCCTGGAGGTCCCTTCCAACCTCTAATGTCCTGTGATACGAGCCCTTCCTGGAGTGTTCACAGACCCCCCAGGGGCTCCTCCAGGGAAAGCCTCTCCTAGGCTCCAGTGACGGCCAAAGCAACTCCATCAATGCTTCGCTTGGTGGGGTTGTGCAATGATCCCCAAGCCCCCACACTGGGGCTCTTCTCTGAGCAACAATTAATCTTCAGGAGCCCAGGCTGGACTCTGGCACTCAAGGCCTGAGCTTTTGGACTGAAAACTTGCTTGTGAAGCAGTTTTATTCTATTGCTGTATGTTCACGGACAGGAAATGACTTGAGGGGTCAGGGGGATGGAATCAACAGGTGCTTCTGAGAGGACAAGGGGTAATGGCTTTACACTGAAATAGGGCAGGTTTAGACTAGATACAAGAAATCCATCACTATGAAGGTGGTGAGACCCTGAATAGGTTGCCCAGATCAGTCATGGATACCCTGTCCCTGGAAGTATTCAAAGCCAGGTTGGATGGAGCTTTGAGCAACCTCGTTTGGTGGAAGGTGTCCCTGCCCATGGCGGGGGGGGGGTGGAACTAGATGATCTTGAAGGTCTCTTCCAACCAAAACCATTCTCTGATTGACCCCAAAGAAGCAGGTCAAACCTCTGCCCTGGTCAATGACAGGCTAGAAGTGAGATGTTTCAGCTGCCCAGGGCCACACAGCACAGTGCTGCCTGTCAGTTCAGGATCTGTGTACAGCAGGGGGGTGGTCCTCCCTGGGGACCCCCAGCTCGGTACCCAAAAGCTCAGCATTCTTAGACACTAGATGGAGTGCAAGAGCTTCCACCAAGCAACAGCAGACAGGATCCCACACTGTCTGCTGAGCTCTGACTTAAGTTTTAACTCTATAGCACAGCCCTGCCAGGGAGGTACTGGGACAGAGGGGGTTGGTGGACCCCCAGCTTTGCCCTAAGCTGAGCCCCTTCCAGGCACATTCAGAGAATCATAGAGTTACAGAATCATTTAGGCTGGAAAAGACCTTTTAGACCATTGAGTCCAACCATTAACCCTACTCTGCCAAGTCCACCACAAAGCCATAGAATGGTCTAGGTTGGAAGGGACTTCCAAAGGTCATCCAGTCTAACCCCCTCTGCACTCAGCAGGGACATCCTCAACTAGATCAGGCTCCCCAGAGCCCTGTTGAGCTTCACCTTGAGTATCTCCAGGGATGGGGCCTCAACCACCTCCTTGGGCAACCTGTTCCTGTCTTCCACCACCCTCACGGTGCAGAACTTCTTCCTGATATCCACTATAAATCTGCTCTGCTCCAGTTTGAAGCCATTGCCTCTTGTCCTGTCCCTGGAGGCCTCTGCAAACAGTCTCTCTGCAGCCTTCCTGTAGCCCCCTTCAGGTACTGGCAGGCTGCTATTAGGTCTCCCTGGAGCCTTCTCTTCTCCAGGCTGAACACCCCCAGCTCCCTCAGCCTGGCCTCAGAGCAGAGCTGCTCCAACCCCCTGAGCATTTTCCTGGCCCTCCTCTCGACCAGAGCAGAGCAAAGTGGCAGAATCACCTCTCTGGCTCTGCTGCCAACAGTGCCTTGGCTGTGCAGCCCAGGCTGTGATATCCACAAGCACCACATCTCCACAGCTTTTAAACACATTCCTGCATGAGGTAGCTGCATCTCATCACAAGGTATGTGCAGTCATCCCCAGAGAGGGCCTCTGAGCTACCAGCTCTGATAAACCTGCAGCCTGACCAGCTCTAAACACCATGCCCAAGAGTTCCTTGGAGCTCATCCCACAAACTGTCCCCAAACCCTTCCCTCCCTCCTCACCTCCCCCTGCTCACAGCAAACCTTCCTGCTGGCAGCTCCTCAAGGGCTTAAATTCCACCTTCACGCCCAAAGCTTGTCCTCCATAAGGCTACAGAGAAACTTCCTTCCTTTGCTCTTCTCCTCCCACCCTCCTTCCAGGCATGGGGGAGACAGGAACGGGGCTGCAGCTGGGCAGCTTCAGGGTTAAAGGCAACGGAGCAGGAAGCGAGGGGCCCTCTGGGATTACATAGGGGAGGAAGCACGCAGGGAGTGCGCAGCTGCGCCGGGGACCTTTTGTCAGAGATGGGAATTACGCAGCCTCCGGCGGAGGCAGGCAGCTTGTCTCCTAAAATCCTTTCGGGGACAACCCTTCCTTGGAGGGCTGAACCATCCCAGCCACCTACAGGGCAGCAGCTTTGTGCAGCGGGCTCCAAAAGTCACCCTTGGTGCACTTTTAAGGTACAAGGAGCAGTTGAAAAGCTGAGGGTTGGGTTTGTTTTTTCTTTCTTTCCGTTTTTTATTCCTCTTTTATTTCCTTATTTCCTTTTCTAGTAATTTTTTTTTCTTTCCTCTTTAAAATTCCTTTTTTCTTTCCTTTTGTTCTTTCCCTATTTCTTTTTTAAATTCCTTTTTTCTTCTTTCCTTTTATTTTTAATTCCTTTTTTATTTCATTTTTTCCTGTTTCTTTCCTTTAATTCCTTTCCTTTTTCTTTCCTTTTTAAAATTTCCATTTTCCTTTCTTTTTTCCTTTCATTCCTTAATTCCTTTTTTCTTCTTCCCCCTTTTCCTATTCCTTTTTTCCTTCTTTCATGATTTTAATTACTTTTTTCCTTTTCCTTTTTAAATTCCTTTTTTCTTTCCTTCTTTCCTTTTTAAAATTCATTTTTTAATTCATTTGTTCCTTTTTAAAATTCATTTTTAATTTAGTCTTTCCTTTTTTATTCCTTTTTTCTTTTTCCCTTTTTTATTCCTTTCCCCCTTTCATTCTTTCCTTTAATTCTTTCTTCTTTTTTATTCCTTTTTTCTTTTTCCCTTTTTATTCCTTTTCCCCCTTTCATTCTTTCTTTTTTTTTATTCCTTTTTTCTTTTTCCCTTTTTTATTCCTTTTTTCCCTTTCATTCTTTAATTCTTTCCTTCTTTTTTATTCCTTTTTTCTTTTTCCCTTTTTTATTCCTTTTCCCCAATTCTTTCTTTCCTTTAATTCTTTCTTTCCTTTAATTCTTTCTTTCCTTTAATTCTTTCTTTCCTTTAATTCTTTCTTTCCTTTAATTCTTTCTTTCCTTTAATTCTTTCTTTCCTTTAATTCTTTCTTTCCTTTAATTCTTTCTTTCCTTTAATTCTTTCTTTCCTTTAATTCTTTCTTTCCTTTAATTCTTTCTTTCCTTTAATTCTTTCTTTCCTTTAATTCTTTCTTTCCTTTAATTCTTTCTTTCCTTTAATTCTTTCTTTCCTTTAATTCTTTCTTTCCTTTAATTCTTTCTTTCCTTTAATTCTTTCTTTCCTTTAATTCTTCTTTCCTTTAATTCTTTCTTTCCTTTAATTCTTTCTTTCCTTTAATTCTTTCTTTCCTTTAATTCTTTCTTTCCTTTAATTCTTTCTTTCCTTTAATTCTTTCTTTCCTTTAATTCTTTCTTTCCTTTAATTCTTTCTTTCCTTTAATTCTTTTTTATTCCTTTTTTCTTTTTCTCTTTTTCCCCCTTTCATTCTTTAATTCTTTCCTTCTTTTTTATTCCTTTTTTCCTTTTCTCTTTTTTCCCCTTTCATTCTTTAATTCTTTCCTTCTTTTTTATTCCTTTTTTCCTTTCATTCTTTTTTTTTAAATTCCTTTTTTCTTTCTTTCCCTTTTTTATTCCTTTTTTCCTTTCATTCTTTTTTTAAAATTCCTTTTTTCTTTCTTTCCCTTTTTTATTCCTTTTTTCCTTTCATTCTTTCCTTTTTTAACTTCCTTTTTTATTTCCTTTTTTATTCCTTTTTTCCTTTCATTCTGTCCTTTTTTTAACTTCCTTTTTTATTCCTTTTTTCCTTTCATTCTGTCCTTTTTTTAACTTCCTTTTTTATTCCTTTTTTCCTTTCATTCTTTCCTTTTTTTAACTTCCTTTTTTCTTTCCTGCTTTTTTTTTTAAATTCCTTTTTTCTTTCTTTCCCTTTTTTATTCCTTTTTTTCTTTCATTCTTTCCTTTTTTAAATCCCTTTTTTCCCCCACCTTCCTTTCCCCCTCCCCCCCCCTCCTTTTTTGTTGTTGTTTTGGTTTTTTTTGTTTCTCTTCCCTTTTCCCCCTTCTAAAGATACCTTGAAACTCTTTCATAGTGAGGTCAACGTTTGCCTTTTTCATTCTGAAAGAAAACAGATACATGGAGTAGTTCCCTGGGGAGCAACACTGCTCACACATCCCCAGCTTAAAATGAAAAGTAAAAAAAAATCATTACTTCAGAGAAATTTGGCCAGGAATGTTTGGGCTACAAGGAGTGACTCAGCTTGTGGTGGCGAGACAAGAGAAACTTTGCCCATGCTTGGATTAGGGTTGAGATTGAGTGGGGAATTCAGAAGCCAGGATGAAAAACAACAAAAGAAAAAGGATTTAGGGGAATGCAGAACCAGCAACATCCCCTCCTGCATTCCTGCAAGCCCGGCCCTGCAAGGGGACATCCAGTGCCAACGTGGCATCCCACAGATCTCCTTGGGGGCCGTTGGAGACCCTCTCTCCTGGCAGGATTTGGAGATGCCATCACACCAAGACAGCCAGGCAGAGGCACACAACCCTTCGAGGACTTATTTCTACCCTGACCAAGACAAAACCACAGGACCAAGACAAAAGCCACAGGATAGAGACATGCTAGCCAAAAAAAAACCCGGCGACCCCTTCCATGTCAGCAGAGGGATGTGACACTTGAGTAAGGCAGGCAGACTCTTCTGGTGGGGAAGCTGCAGTGAGACCTCTCCCCTCCGGTGCTGGGCTGCTGCCCAGGGTCCCGGAGGCTCCCAGGCTGAGCAGGGGCTGGAGGTTTTCTCCAGCGAGGGCTGCTCCAGGACCACTCTAGACCATCTTTATTCCCTTCTTCGCTTTCTTCATCGCCTTAAAAGTTTCACCAGAGCGCAGCTTTGCTGCAACTCCCTCTAGCAAACGGGAGGTGTTGGGTGGGGAGGTGATTTTGAACGTCCCCTCTCCAAAACCTGACCCAGCTTGTGGGGCAGACTCTGCCCTCCCCATATCCCCCACTTCAACTCACCCCCGAGCAACCTAAGCCCCCTGTAACCCCATTCCCCTGTGCACCCTTTCCCCCCCTCCTCCCCCTTCCCCCCCTCCCAAATATCCCCCTCCCTTCCCCAACTTCCCTGCCCTATGGGGGCCAGTTAGGAGCATGCAGGACCCCCCCACCCCACCCTTCTCCAGGCTGCTGCAATCTCAGCTTGGCCACATCCCTGTGCCTGGCAGAGGTCTTGCGAATCCGAGCTGCACCCCACCGCCCGCCCCCAACCCCTTACCTGCGGGGCTTGGAGGTGGCTTTGCTGTGCTGCCCTGTGCACCTCCCGGTCCCGCGGAGGGGGTATATAAGGGGCCGGGAAGAAACTTCTGGAAAGTTGGGAACAAACCCTCTCAAAAAAAAAAAAAAAAAGGACTGCCTGTGGAGGGAGAGGAAGGGGAGGATCCGATAAAGTTCTCCCAGCCTCCCACCAATGGCACAGGGACGGCCCAGCCCGGCCGCTTGCTGCTGCACCGGGGGGGTCCGGCAGGGATGGAAAGGGGGGGGACGGGGACGAGTGGTCCCTCCTCGGTCACTCCTTCTGCCGAAGCTGTCTCTGCCTGCCCCCAGCAGAGCTTGCAGCAGGGCTCTGCCCTGCCCAAAGGGTGCTGTGGGGTTTTTGCAGGGTTGTGGGGGCTCCCTCTCTGGAGGCTTTCCAGCCCCATCTGGATGTGTTCCTGTGTGACCTGTGCTGGATTCTACGCTCCTGCTCTGGCAAGGGGGCTGACTCGAAGATCTCCGGAGGTCCCTTCCAACCCCTAACGTCCTGTGATCTTCAGAGTGGGTTTGGGTTGGAAGGGACCTTGAAGAGCATCTAGTTCTAACCCTCCTGCAGTCAGCTGGGACACTTGCAGGGGTCAGGTTCAGAGCCCAGTTCAAACTGATCTGGGATGGTTCCAGGGACAAAGCATCTGCCACCCCTCTGGGCAACCTGGGCCAAGGTCTCGCCCTACTCAGCACAAAAAGTTTCTTCCCTGCATCTGGTCTGTCTGCCTCTTTCATTGCCAAAACCATCCCCCCTTGGCCTGTCACCCCAGGCCCTGCTCAGAAGTCTGTCCCCAGCTTTCATAGCCCCTTTAAGTACTGGAAGGTCACCAGAAGGTCTCCCCAGAGCCTTCTCTTCTCCAGGCTGCACAACCCCAACTCTCCCAGCCTGGCCTCACAGCAGAAGGCTTCCAGCCCTCCCACCATGGCTGTGGTCTCCTCTGGCCCTGCTCCAGCAGGTCCCTGTCTGTGCTGTGCTGAGGCCTCCAGAGCTGCCCCAGCACTGCAGGTGGGGTCTGAGCAGAGCACAGCAGAGGGGCAGAATCCCCTCCCTGCCCACACTGCTGGGGACCAGCCCAGCACAAGGCTGGCTTTGGACTTTGCTGGCTCATCTCCATCTTCTCACCCCCCAGCAGCCTGAAGTCCTTCATCCCTCAGCCTGGATTGGTACTGGAGATTGCCCCAAGCCAGGTGGAGCTCCTTGCACTTGGCCTTGTTGAACTTCATAAGATTCACCTGGGCCCACTTCTCAAGCTTACCCAGGATGGATCCCTCTGGATGGATTCCATCCTTCAGTTGTGTCTCTTAGCCTTTCTTTATCAGAAGGATGCTTGCAGTCTCCTTGTTATCTTTGTAGCCTCTGCTAGACTCTCTCCAGCAGTTCTCTGTCATTCTTGAACTGTGACCCCTGGGGACACAGAATCATAGAAGAGCTTGTGTTGGAAGTGACCTCCAGAGATCATCTGGTCTGCTGTCCCTGCCCTGAGCAGAGACTTCTTCAGCTAGATCAGGTTGCTCAGAGCCCCATCTGACCTAACCTTGAAAGCTGGGGAAGGACTTTTTAGAGTGTCAGGTAATGATAGGACTGGGTGGGATGTAAAAAAACAGAAGTGGGGAGATTCAGATTGGATGTTAGGAAGAAGTTCTTCCCCATGAGGGTGGTGAGACACTGGCACAGGTTGCCCAGGGAGGTGGTGGAGGTTTTGAAGGCCAGGCTGTACGTGGCTGTGAGCAACCTGCTGTAGTGTGAGGTGTCCCTGCCCATGGCAGGGGCATTGGAACTGGATGATTCTTGAGGTCCCTTCCAGCCCTGACAATTCTGTGATTCTATGATTGAATATTTCCAGGTCATCCCATCTTTGGGCAGCATGGGCCAGTGTTCATAAGAGGATCTACATTTGCTCTGCAGGGACCTGATGGCCAAGTTGCAGGCAGCAGAAGGGCTTCCTCGTGTCGCTGTATCCCACAGGGAGCAGGGCAGATTTAGCTTGGACATCAGGAGAAGATCTTCAAAATGAGGGTGGTGAAATACCAGAACAGGCTGCCCAGGAATGTGGCTGAGGCCCCATCCCTGGAGACATTCAAGATCAGACTTGATATGGCCCTGGGCTACCTGTTCCAGTTAAAGGTGTCCCTGCTGACTGCAGAGCAGTTGGACAAGATGACCTTTGAGGGTCCCTTCCAACCTGATGCATGCTATGATTCTGTAATTCCATGAGTCCTTCTCATCATCTTGTACTTCCATTTTTTCCACCTCTGGCTTTGGATCTGCAATCTTCACTGCTTCCTTCTGCAGGCAGAGTTCTCAACAGGCTGCTGCTGCTTCTTGCAGCATCTGGTTTTGTCTTCTGGCTTCTTCTCAGATCTGGGTTGTTGCCTTGCATTGGGATCCCCTCACTTTAGAATCCTAAAATGCACTGGATTGGAAGAGACCTCCAATGGCCATCCAGTCCAACACCCCTGCAGTAAGCAGGGACCTTCCCAACCAGATCAGGTTGCTCAGAGCCCCAAGTCTTTCCCCTGCACCACATCAGTCCACCAGCTCCAGAAGATGGCATCACAAAGTGATGTCTGTCTTAGAATCATTGAATCACAGAACTGTCAGGGTTGGAAGGGACCTCAAGGATCAGCCAGTCCCAACCCCCCTGCCATGGGCAGGGACACCTCACACTAGATCAGGTTGCTCACAGCCACATCCAGCCTGGCCTTCAAAACCTCCAGGCATGAGGCTTCCAACCCCTGCCTGGGCAACCTGTGTCAGTGTCTCACCACCCTCATGGAGGATAATTTCTTCCTAACATCCAATATAAATCTACCTACTTGTATTTTTGCTCCATCCCCCCCAGTCCTATCCCTCCCTGACAGCCTCAAAAGTCCCTCCCCAGCTTTCCTGTAGCCCCCTTCAGATACTGGAAGGCCACAGTAAGTTTTCCTCAGAGCCTTCTCTTCTCCAGACTGAACAGCCCCAACTCTCTAAGTCTGTCCTCATAGGAGAGACTTCTGGCTGAACAGCTCAGGTGATGCCATGTGAGTGGATTCTCCACACTTCAAACAAGAAGTCCTGAAGCCCTCCCTGCACAGCATTTTCATAGATTCATAGAATCAACAGGGTTGGAAAAGACCTCAAAGATCATCAAGTCCAACCAGCTGCTATCAACCAGCTCCCCAGCATACTGCTACCTCCCCAATATGTTCTGTGTGAGGATTTCACCCTCAGCGTGGTTTGCAGCCACGAGGCCCTGACAACAGCAGGAGGTTCCAGTTCTGGGCCCCTCAGGTTAGGAAAGATGTTGAGTTGCTGGAAGGTGTCCAGAGAAGGGCAACAAAGCTGGGGAGGGGTTTGGAGCACAGCCCTGTGAGGAGAGGCTGAGGGAGCTGGGGTTGCTTAGCCTGGAGAAGAGGAGGCTCAGGGGAGACCTTATTGCTCTCTACAGCTACCTGAAGGGAGGCTGTAGCCAGGTGAGGGTTGGTCTCTTCTCCCAGGAAACAGAACAAGAGGACATAGTCTCAGGCTGTGCCAGGGGAGGTTCCGGCTGGATGTAAGAAAGAAATTCTTCCCAGAAAGAGAGATTGGCCATTGGAATGTGCTGCCCAGGGAGGTGGTGGAGTCACCATCCCTGGAAAAGAGCCTGGATGAGGCACTTGGTACCATGATTTAGTTGATTAGATGGTGATGGGTGATAGGTTGGACTTGATGATCTCTGAGGTCTTTTCCAACCTGGTTAATTCCTATTCCTATTCCTATTCCTATTCCTATTCCTATTCCTATTCCTATTCCTATTCCTATTCCTTTCTATTCTATTCTACTCTGCTCTACTCTGCATGCAGCAGGTCAGTGGGTGTGTGCTTCTGGCTCTGAGAAGGGTTGTCCCAGTTCCCCATTCCCAGCAGCCTCTCTCATGGCTCACTTGATCCATGTGGTGTTATCTGCACAAAAGCTGTTCCGTGGGAGAAGTGCCAAGGGGTCTCACTTGCTGGGTGACCTTTTGGGTACCAAGCATGAAGCCATTTCAGGTGCCTGAAGGCTTCCTGGTTTTGTGTGGTCTATTTGAATTCATATATGTATTGTTTTTTTCTCCTTCTTTTTCAGTGATGTATGTGGCGAAATAAACACCTGAACAAAACATGGCTTTGGGGATGAAAAGCTGGGGATGAGCCAGCAGTGTGCTCACAGCCCAGAGCCAGCCCTGTCCTGGGCTGATCCCCAGCAGTGTGAGCAGGGAGGGGATTCTGCCCCTCTGCTGTGCTCTGCTCAGACCCCACCTGCAGTGCTGGGGCAGCTCTGGAGGCCTCAGCACAGCACAGACAGGGACCTGCTGGAGCAGGACCAGAGAAGGCCACAGCCATGGTGGGAGGGCTGGAAGCCCTCTGCTGTGAGGCCAGGCTGGGACAGTTGGGGTTGTGCAGCCTGGAGAAGAGAAGGCTCTGGGGAGACCTTCTGGTGACCTTTTAGTACTTAAAGGGGGTGAGGAAAAAGCTGGGGACAGACTTGAGTAGGGCCTGTGGTGACAGGATAAAGGGTGATGGATTGAAATTAAAAGAGGGAGATTCAGACTGGAGAGAAGGAAGACATTTTTTGACACTGAGGGGGGTGAGAGCCTGTTGCAGGTTGCCCAGAGAGGTGGTAGATGTCCCATCCAGGTGGGAGTTGGTCTCTTCTCCCAGGCAACCAGCAGCAGAACGAGAGGACACAGTCTCAAGCTGTGCAGGGGGAAGTTTAGGCTTGATCTTAGAAAGAAGTTCTTCCCAGAAAGAGAGATTGGGCATTGGGATGTGCTGCCCAGGGAGGTGGTGGAGTCACCATGCCTGGAGGTGTTTAAGAAAAGCCTGGATGAGGCACTTAGTGCCATGATCTGGTTGATTAGATAGGGTTGGGTGATTGGTTGGACTTGATGATCTTGGAGGTCTCTTCCAACCTGGTTGACTCTGTGATTCTGTGATCCCTGGAACCATTCCAGGTCAGGCTGGATACACATTCAAGGTCAAACTTGATGGGGGGAAGCCCTCAGCAAGCTGTTCTGATTGAAGATGTCGCTGCTGAGTCAGGGGGTTGGACTAGATTCTGTGTTTTCAGCCGACATCTTCCTTGGCTGTTTTGCATCCAAGCAGGTCAGGTTTTAATGCTAAGGTGGTCTAATGGTCTTCATGACTTCAACACACAACATGGTGAGCAGAGAGCTGCTTGCTTCTAGGAGAGAGTCAGTGGGAGATGGAGGTTTGAAAGAGAGAACCACAGAACTGTCAGGGTTGGAAGGGACCCCCAAAATCATCCAGTTCCAACCCCCCTGCCCTGGCCAGGGACACCTCATACTACATCAGGTTGCTCAGAGCCACATCCAACCTGGCCTTCAAAACCTCCAGGGATGAGGCTTCCCTGGGCAACCTGTGCCAGTGTCTCACCACCCTCATGGGGAAGAACTTCTTCCTCACATCCAATGTCAATCTCCCCATTTCCAATTTCTCTACATCCCCCCAGTCCTATCCCTCCCTGACACCCTCAAAAGTCCCTCCCCAGATATCCTGTAGCCCCCTTCAAATACTGGAAGGCCACAAGAAGGTCTCCTCAGAGCCTTCTCTTCTCCAGACTGCACAGCCCCACCTCTCTCAGTCTGTCTCCATAGCAGAGCAGCTCCAGCCCTCTGCTCATCCTCATGGCCCTGCTCTGGACACCTTCCAGCACCTCCAGATCCTTCCTGGAACAGAGGCTCCAGAGCTGGCCCCAGAGCTCCAGCTGTGGTCTCAGCAGAGTGGAGCAGAGGGGCAGAATCCCCTCCCTGGCCCTGCTGGCCACACTTCTCTTGCTGCAGCCCAGGCTGTGCTTGGCTCTCTGGGCTGCAAGTACTCCCTGCTGGCTCCTGTTGAGCTTCTCCTCCCCCAGCACCCCCAAGGCCTTTTCTTCAGGCCAGTCCCTGCCCAGCCTGTATCAGTGCCTGGCATTGCCCCAACCCAGCTGCAGGTCAGGTTTTAATGCTGAGGTGACCCAGTGGCCCTAATGACTTCAGACACAATGTGATGATCAGAGATCAGCTTCCTGCTGGGAGGGATTCAGTGGAAGATAGAGGTTTAAAATACCTTGAGCATCATATTTTGGGGTACCCTGATGTATATTTGGAGCTGGTTTATAGTTTGTTTTTTTTTTTTCCCTTTTATCAGCAGCAATGATCAGAAGGTGGCCCCAGGGGATTTACAGCACAATCTTTGCTTTATTACTAGTGAAAAAAACCCCAACCAAACTAATTTTCTGAGAGCAAACCACCCCTGCACAGAAATCTTACAAGGCTGTACCAGCTGAGAAATGAGAAAAGCTCCTTTAAACTTCCAGTTTCCTCTGCCAGGCTCTGAATTGCTCCACCTCAACCCCTCCTGTGCAATTACTTCCCATGTAAGATTATTCCCCTCCCTCCCTTTCTCCTTTCCCCCCTCCCTCCCCCCCTCCCCCCCTCCTTTTCTAGTGACATTTAAAATAGCCTCCACAACTTCTAATCTTCCTTCTCTTCCAGTGCCTCCCACACCCAGCCTCCTTTGACACAAATGTAGGGTTCTGTGCTTCAGTCCTTTGAAATGGCTTTGCCTCCACTGCAGGGATATGTGGAGCTGAGTTAAAAATAGTTCCTTCTGTGCTGGAGGACAGGCAGCCCAGCAGGAAAATACTGCAGAATGCATCAGGTGTGTAGGGACCCTCAAAGGTCAGCTTGTCCACCCCACCTTGCAATCAGCATCAGGTATGAAGGGACCCTCAAAGGTCAGCTTGTCCAACCCCCCCTTGCAATCAGCATCAGGTATGAAGGGACCCTCAAAGGTCAGCTTGTCCAACCCCCCCTTAAAATCAGCATCAGGTATGAAGGGATCCTCAAAGGTCATCATGTCCAACCCCCCCTTGCAATCAGCATCAGGTATGAAGGGACCCTCAAAGGTCAGCTTGTCCAACCCCACCTTGCAATCAGCATCAGGTATGAAGGGACCCTCAAAGGTCATCATGTCCAACCCCCCCTTGCAATCAGCATCAGGTATGAAGGGACCCTCAAAGGTCAGCTTGTCCAACCCCCCCTTGCAATCAGCATCAGGTATGAAGGGACCCTCAAAGGTCAGCTTGTCCAACCCCACCTTGCAATCAGCATCAGGTATGAAGGGACCCTCAAAGGTCATCATGTCCAACCCCCCCTTGCAATCAGCATCAGGTATGAAGGGACCCTCAAAGGTCATCATGTCCAACCCCCCCTTGCAATCATCATCAGGTATGAAGGGATCCTCAAAGGTCATCTTGTCCAACCCCCCCTTAAAATCAGCATCAGGTATGAAGGGACCCTCAAAGGTCAGCTTGTCCAACCTCCCCTTGCAATCAGCATCAGGTATGAAGGGACCCTCAAAGGTCATCTTGTCCAACCCCCCCTTGCAATCAGCATCAGGTATGAAGGGACCCTCAAAGGTCATCTTGTCCAACCCCCCCTTGCAATCAGCATCAGGTATGAAAGGACCCTACGAGGAGAGGCTGAGGGAGCTGGGGTTGCTTAGCCTGGAGAAGAGGAGACTCAGGGGTGACCTTATTACTCTCTACAACTACCTGAAGGGAGGTTGTAGACAGACAGATGTTGGTCTCTTCTCCCAGGCAAGCAGTACCAAAACAAGAGGACACAGTCTCAGGCTGCGCCAGGGGAGGTTCAGGCTGGATGTTAGAAAAAAGTTCTATACAGAAAGAGTGATTGCACATTGGAATGGGCTGCCTGGGGAGGTGGTGGAGTCGCCATCACTGGAGGTTTTTAGGAGAAGACTTGACAGGGTGCTTGGTGCTGTGGGTTAGTTGCTTGGGCGGTGTTGGATTGGTGATGGGTTGGACGCGATGATCTTGAAGGTCTCTTCCAACCTGGTTTATTCTATGTATGTATGTATGACCCTCAAAGGTCAGCTTGTCCAACCTCCCCTTGCAATCAGCATCAGGTATGAAGGGACCCTCAAAGGTCAGCTTGTCCAACCCCCCCTTGCAATCAGCATCAGGTATGAAGGGACCCTCAAAGGTCAGCTTGTCCAACCCCACCTTGCAATCAGCATCAGGTATGAAGGGACCCTCAAAGGTCAGCTTGTCCAACCCCCCCTTGCAGTCAGCATCAGGTATGAAGGGACCCTCAAAGGTCAGCTTGTCCAACCCCACCTTGCAATCAGCATCAGGTATGAAGGGATCCTCAAAGGTCATCATGTCCAACCCCCCCTTGCAATCAGCATCAGGTATGAAGGGACCCTCAAAGGTCATCATGTCCAACCCCCCCTTGCAATCAGCATCAGGTATGAAGGGACCCTCAAAGGTCATCATGTCCAACCCCCCCTTGCAATCAGCATCAGGTATGAAGGGACCCTCAAAGGTCAGCTTGTCCAACCCCCCCTTGCAGTCAGCATCAGGTATGAAGGGACCCTCAAAGGTCAGCTTGTCCAACCCCCCCTTGCAATCAGCATCAGGTATGAAGGGACCCTCAAAGGTCAGCTTGTCCAACCTCCCCTTGCAATCAGCATCAGGTATGAAGGGACCCTCAAAGGTCAGCTTGTCCAACCCCCCCTTGCAATCAGCATCAGGTATGAAGGGACCCTCAAAGGTCAGCTTGTCCAACCCCCCCTTGCAATCAGCATCAGGTATGAAGGGACCCTCAAAGGTCAGCTTGTCCAACCCCCCCTTAAAATCAGCATCAGGTATGAAGGGACCCTCAAAGGTCAGCTTGTCCAACCCCCCCTTGCAGTCAGCATCAGGTATGAAGGGACCCTCAAAGGTCAGCTTGTCCACCCCCCCTTGCAGTCAGCATCTGGTATGAAGGGACCCTCTAAAGTCCAAATCCCCCTTGCAGTCAGCAGAGACACCTCCATCTAGATGAGGTTCCTTCACATTTTTGTCTGATTTTGGGGGGTGGTGGTGGTGTAGAAATGAGCCTTGATTCCTAATCCACCCCTCCCCAGGTCCACACAATCCTTTGTGCACTGCTCTAAGCCAGCCACCAGGAATCTTCAGGGCTTTAGGATGTTGAAGTGCAGAAAACCAGCGAATTCTCCCCCAGAATGTCAGCAAACTGCTTCATTCTTCACTTGGGGTTTTTGGTTTGGTTTCTTGGCAGTGCAAAATGCAAGGAATTTTTTGGGGGGTGGGGAGGAAGAGATCTCTGTTGCCATCAAGGGATTTCTAAGTGCAACTGGATTGTACAGGAGCTCTGCCCGAGCTTTCTCCCAGCCCCCACAGTGCCACGTCGGAGATCCTCCAGCAGTGGGATGGGGCGAGAGGAGCTGGAAGGGGGGAGGGAGGGAGACTGGGAGTTGCCTTCTTCCTCTTCTCTGCTCCTTTTAATGACAGAGCCCAGCTGCCAAAAGACTCAGCCACTGCTCCAGCCCAACTCCTCCCCTCCAGCTGCCAAAAGACTCAGCCACTGCTCCAGCCCAACTCCTCCCCTCCAGCTGCTCAGCTTCCAGAGCACTCTTGAGTGTCTGGCAAAAGCTGAGAGTCTTGCCATCAGTGATTTCAAGTCTGGTTTGTGCTCCCTGGGGAGGAGCTTTTGAGGTTAGGGAGCTGCAGATCTGCTGAGATGCAACTTGCTTGAATTTAAACCAGCCAAATCAAACCAGTTTGTCATAGAATCATAGAAGGGACCTCCAAAGGTCACTTTGCACTCAGCAGGGACATCCACAACTAGATCAGGTTGCCCAGAGCCCTGTTGAGCCTCACCTTGAGTATCTCCAGGGATGGGACCTCAACCACCTCCCTGGGCAACCTGTTCCCTGTGTTCCACCACCCTCATGGTGCAGAACTTGTTTGTCACATCCAGTCTAAATCTGCCCTTCTCTAGCCTGAAGCCACTGCCTCTCTCTGTCCCTGCAGGCCTTTGCAAACAGTCCCTCTGCAGCCTTCTTGTAGCCCCCTTCAGGTCTTGGAAGGTTGTTAATAGGTCTCACTAGAGCCTTCTGTTCTCCAGGCTGAACACCTAGAGTAGGTTGCACAGGTTGGCACTAAGGCTGGCTTTGAATGATTCCAGAGATGGAGATCCTACCACCTCTCTGGCAGCCTTGTCCACTGCTTTACCTCCCTCAAAGTGAGGACTCATCTGGGATTGCTGAGGAACTTGCTTGTGTCTCAGTGTAATTCACCTAATGTCTTCCTAAACTGGAGCAAATGGGTCTGGATGGAGCCTGGAAGCAGCTGATGGAGGGCTCCAGCCTGAGGTCATCTCCCAGAGCCAAGTGAAGAGCTATGGGAGCTGGGGGCAGTGGCAGCCAGCATGATTCCAGTCTCAGGTGAGTTCCCAGTAGCCCTCAAAACACCACAGTCTCACATGAAGGTCAACCAAGCATGCTTTGGGTGAGGTGTTTCCATCCAGAGCCACTCAGAGCTCACCTGCTTCTCTGGGTACCTCCATACAAAGGCTCTGGGGGTGGGGGGAATTCTGCTTCTCTGCTCAACTCAAGGGCAAGACCAGGCTTGGTGCTTTGTATTTCCCCATGCACCATTCTCCTCCCAACATCTGAACCCTTTCATGCAGCTCCTGGCATCACAGAGTCATGCCTTTGAGGCTATGGATGTCTCAAGCTCACTTGGGCAGAACCCCAGCCCTTTGCTCCCCACTTCCCTGGCTTGCAGCCATGCCCAGCTCCCAGATTGGCTGGAGCTGGAAGGGAGCAGCTTTATCTGAATACATGGCACACAAAGGATGGCAGTGAAGCTGAAAGGCTGAGTGTCCTGTGGATCTGTGCCCCTGGCCTGTCTGGTCTGCAGCAGTGTAGAGCCAAACTTTCTCTCTGCCAGCTTACTCTGCCCAGAGCTGGCAATGCCAGTTCCTGGCTTTCTAGGAGGTGCCAGGGTGGCTCTGTATGCCCACAGAGGTGCAAATGCAAATCCAAACCTGTCAGCTTTGGATTACTCAGCAGATGTGGTAGAGGAGAATCACCTGAAGCATTGCTTGGGGTTGTTGTGACCCAAGTGCAGCCCCCAGGAGTTAGCCTTTCTTGAACCTCATACAACTGACCTTGGCCCATTGATCCAGCTTGGGCAGGCCCCAACATCCCACCCAACTCAGTGCCATCTGCTGGCTTACTGAGGGTGCTTTGATCCCCTCCTCCAGATCATTGATGAAGATGTTAAAGAGAAAACTGGCTCCAGCACTGAGCCCTGGGGAACACCACCCAAGACTGGACACCAGCTGGACCTAACTCCATTCCCCACCACTTCCTGGGCCCTGCCAGTTCTGAACCCAGTGAAGCATCCACCCATCCAAGCCATGAGCAGCCAACTTCTGCAGGAGGATCACAGACCCACAGAAACATTCAGCTTGGAAAAGACCCTCAGGATCACCAAGGCCAACCCAGAACCCTGCTCTCCAAGGCTCACCTCTCAACCATAGCCCCAAGCACCACATCCAAACCACCTTTAGAGACATCCAGGCTTGGGGACTCAACCACCTCCCTGCCCAGCACATTCCAGTGCCTGAGGGCTGGGAAAAAAATGTGTCCTACTGTCCAGTCACAGCTGGAGGCCATTCCCTCTTGTTCTATCACTAATTACCTGTGAGAAGAGACCAGCAGCAGCCTCTCCACAACCTCCTTTCAGGTAGTTGTAGACAGCCATGAGGTCTCCCCTCAGCCTTCTTCTCCAAACTAACCATCCCCAGCTCCTTCAGTTGCTCTCCATCACATTTATTCCCCAGGCCCTTCCCAGCTTCCTTGCCCTCCTCTGCCCTGGCTCCAGCACCTCCACATCTCTCCTGTATTGAGGTGCCCCAGGCTGGACACAGCACTGGAGGTGTGGCCTGACCAGAGCTGAGTCCCAGGAGACAATCCCCTCCCTGTTCCTGCTGGACACAGCATTGCTTATCCCAGCCAGGAGGCCTTTGTCTTTCTTGGCCACCTGGGCACACTGCTGGCTCCTCTTCAGCTGCTTATCCATTAGCACCCTCAGGTCCCTTTCTGCCAGCAAAAGGAGGAGGAGAAAGATTTGTGTTTGATCAGGAGGGGGGGTGGGGGTGAGCTCTTCATCTGTGGTGATGCAGGAAGAAGGAAGGACAAGGCTGATGAGGCCCCAGCTGCAGCTTTCCCACAGAGTGCAGAGGAAGAGAGACTCCCTTGATCCCAGTTTGTAATCCCTGTTTAATACTCCCAGAGAAAAGTCCAAAATCCACAGGGTCTGCTGCCAACTCGTCCAGGCTGGGGACAGGGTTGGGGGAGGGAGGGGAAATTCCTCTGGTGCTTTTGGGTGGAAAGAATGACATCTGCGTGGCCTGGGCAGAGGGCCAGCACGGGTGACAGCAGGTCAGACTGCAAGCCCCTGCATCCCATACTTGCCTGGGAGCTGGGTTTTGGTGGGGAGGAGGAGATGAGGTCCTTGTGGACAAGCCTGGGGACAAGAGTTTGTCATCCCTGGGCAGCAAGCTGGGAGGATTCATGACCAAACAGCAGATTTCCAGTACCTGAAAGGGGGGGTACAAGAAGGATGAAGAGAGACTGTTTGCAAAGGCCTGCAGGGCCAGGACAAGAGGAAATGGCTTCAAACTGGAGCAGAGCAGATTTAAGATGAAGGAGGGAAGACTTTCTAGAGGAAGATCTGGCTCTGCTGTGGTGCAGATGGGCTCCCACCATGGCTGTGGAGGTAAAGATCCCCCTCACTGTCCCTCTTGAGCAAGTCAGCATCCTAAAGGCTCACTTAGATTGGATGTTAGGAAGAAGTTCTTTACTATGAGGGTGGTGGAACCCTGGAACAGGTTGCCCAGGGAGGGGGTTGTGGCCCCATCCCTGGAGACATTCAAGGTGAGGCTGGACAGGGCTCTGGGCAATCTGAGCTAGTTGAGGATGTCCCTGCTGAGTGGGTTGGACTGGATGAGCTTTGGAGGTCCCTTCCAACCCAAACCATTCTATGATGCTGTCATTCTGTGATTCTGTGTGGCCAGCAGCTCCCTGGCTCTTTTTACACTGATCCAGGAGCTTTGGTTTCAGGGTTGTTGCAGGTCAACAGGACTTAAGATTGTGGGTTCCTGGCTGGATGAGCTGCCTCGGACTGGTGATGGAAAGCTTGAGAGAATTGGGGCTGTTTAGCGTGGAGAAGAGCAGCCCCAGGGGGGATCTTATCAGTGCTGAGCAGTACTTCAAGGGTGGCTATCAGGAGGATGGCACAAGTGGTACCCAGTGACAGGACAAGGGGCAACAGGCACAAACTTGGAACATAAGAAGTTCCATCTAAACATGAGGAGGAACTTCTTTACTTTGAGGGTGGTAGAGCACTGGAGCAGGCTGCCCAGAGAGGTGGTGGAGTCTCCATCTCTGGAGTCATTCACAACCCACCTGGCTGTGTTCCTGTGTGACCTTCTTTAGGTGACCCTGCTCTGGCAGGGGGGGGTTGAACTCCATGATCTCCAGAGGTCCTTTCCAGAGTCCTGTGATTCTGTGATGATTCTGTGAGCTGCACTCCTCACCCCTTCCTTTTGGCCTCACAGTGACTGGGACTGTCTGGATCCACCCCCAAGTTCACCAAAAAGGCAAAGAAAAGGGTTTAGCTTTTCAGCCACGTCAGCCCTATGTGTGCCAGGGTCACCTCCAGGGCAGGCTACGAGTGCAGGGGGAGAGCAGAGAGTTGGCAACCTGTGCCAGTGTCTCACCACCCTCATGGGGAAGAACTTCTTCCTACTGTCTAATCCAAATCTCCCCTCCTCTAGCTCGGATGCCCCCCAGTCCTATCCCTCCCTGACACCCTCAAAAGTCCCTCCCCAGCTTTCTTGTAGCCCCCTTCAGATACTGGAAGGCCACAACAAGGTCTCCCATCCACTAACATCCTAAAGCTCTTCCTCTTCTCTCCCAGCCTCTTCCCAAGGAGCAGATGGGATCTTAAAAAGTTCGAGCTCTCGTCCTCTCCTTTAAATCTGCTTGAAGCTGTCAGAAAGCTGGGAGGAGGCAGAGATCCACTTGCCCCCTCCTCTCTCCCCCCACCTCCCTCCCCTCCCACCTCCTTGCAACGCAGCAGCAGCGTTCCAGGCTTCTTCTAAGGCAGTGGGATGTAAAAGGAAACCATTTGTTCCGGAGCCAGCTGAGGGAACAGAAACGCCCCTAAAACCAGCCCTTGCTTGCAGAAAGGTCCTCCCCCAACCAATCTTCTGCTTCCAGCACAGATTTGTGTCGAGAGTGGCAGCAGGGCAGGCTCGGGCTCTGCATGTAGGTGTGTGTGCCGTGTTCGTGTGCCCCATGCCCAGTTGTGTGTGGGCACACGCTTGACCCAGCTGCCTGCCTCACTGCTGGCCCTCAAAGGGGCTTGGAGCTTGGAAATCAAGTCCCCAACCAAAGGCAAACTGCAAAACTCTGGGGACGCTGTTGGGGTTTGCAGGGAGGGGGCTGACCGCAGGACAGGGCTGGAGGGTTTGCTGCCCTCCTGCTCCACTGCATCCAGTTCTGGGCTCCCCAGTGCAAGAGAGACAGAGACCTCCTGGAGAGAACCCAAGGGAGAGCCAGGAGGATGCTTAGGGGACTTGAGCATCTGTTCTGTGAAGAAGGACTGAGAGCCCTGGGGCTGTTCAGTCTGGAGAAGAGAAGGCTGGGAGGGGATCTGATCAATCTCTGAGGGGTGGGTGTCAAGTGGAGGGGGCCAAGCTCTTTTGGGTGCTGCACAGTAATAATTAGACCTTCTTGCTGCCTACAACTACCTGAAGGGAGGTTGTAGCCAGGAAGGGGTTGGTCTCTTCTCTCTAGCAACCAGCACCAGAACAAGAGGACACAGTCTCAAGCTGCACCAGGGGAGGTTTAGGCTGGAGGTGAGGAGAAAGTTCTTCACTGAGAGAGTCATTCACCATTGGAATGTGCTGCCCAGGGAGGTGGTGGAGTCACTGTCCCTGGAGGTGTTCAAGAGGAGATTGGATGTGGCACTTGGTGCCATGGTTTAGTAGTCATGAGGTGTTGGGTGACAGGTTGGACTTGATGATCTCTGAGGTCTTTTCCAACTTTATTGATTCTATGATTCTAAGACAAAAACCAACAGGTTCAAACTTGAACATAGAAGGTTTCACCTCAACATGAGGCAAAACCTCTTTACAATGAGGGTGGCAGAGCCCTGGAGCAGGCTGCCCAGAGAGGTTGTGGAATGTCCTTCTCTGGAGACTTTCCAAAGCCACCTGGATGCCTTCCTGTGCAGACTACCCTGTGTGATGCTGCTCTGGCAGGGGGGTTGGACCTGATGATCTCTGGAGGTCCCTTCCAACCTCTAATGTTCTGTGAGACTGTGTGCTTCAGGTTTCTTGATGAAGGAGTTTGAAGGCAGGAAAGGAGGAGGTGAATGTGAGGAAAGCCAAGGCCAGGCTCAGTCCTGTCCTTCCCCAGCACCAGGCAGAGATCCAGCAGGAGCAAACGGAATGTGCGTTCCTCATGGCCCACGTGCTGGGGATGTGTAAGCAAAGGGGATGCTCAGCAAGGATCTTGGCAGCCTCTTTGTCTTTTCCACTCTTACAGGGGCAACAGAAACAGCTGACCAGAGAGATGCAACAGGAGAAGCAGCTTGGAATCCTGGAGTCCTTTTGGTTGGGAGAGACCTTTAAGATCATCAAGTCCAACAATTATCCCAGGTCATTGCCAAGGCTTAATCCTTCCTGGGGTCCAGGGACCACAGAATTTTGGTTGCCTCAGCCCGGGTGACCTTCTTGTGCTGAAGAGTCTGGCCCCAACTTCTTGACCCTTGCCCTTTAGATATTGATCAGCATTGCTCAGCTCCCCTGTGGGGCTACTCTTCTGCAGGCTCTCAGCCCCAGGGCTCTCAGCCTTTGCTCCTCACAGAGCTGCTCCAGGCCCCTCAGCAGCTTCCCAGCTGCCAATGCACTCTCTCCAGTAGTTCCCTGTCGCTCTTGAACTGGGGAGCCCAGAGCTGGACCCAGGACTCCAGATGTAGCCTGACTAGGACAGAGTAGAAGGGAAGGAGAGCATCCCTTGACTTGCTGACCACACTCATCTTGATGCCCCCCAAGAGACCTTTGGCCTTCTTGGCCACAAGGGCACATAGGTGGCTCATGGGCAACTGGATGTCCAGCAGCACTAAGAGGTCATTTTCTGTGGAGCTGCTCCTAATCTGTACAGGTGATCTTGCTTTGGCAGGGGGGTTGGACTAGATGATCTCCAGAGGTCCCTTCCAGCCCCCACCATTCTGTCATTCCATGATTCATTTGGTCTTTCCAAGCTTCTTGGTGCCACTTCTGATGTCATTTTGCAGTGCATCGAGTGGTAGGGGTCGGAAGGGACCTCTGGAGATCATCCAGTCCAACACTCCTGCTACATCAAAGTCACTTGAAACAGATCACACAGAAAAGCATCCAGGTGGGTTTTGGAAGTCTCCAGAGAAAGAGACTCCACAACCTCTCTGGGCAGCCTGTTCCAGGTCTTTGCCACCCTTACAGGAAAGAAGTTTTTTCTTGCCCATGATGAATCCCTGGTGTCACACATAGAGCCATAGAATTGTCAGGGTTGGAAAGGACCTCAAGGATCAGCCAGTTCCAACCCCCCTGCCATGGCCAGGGACACCTCACACTACAGCAGGCTGCTCACAGCCACATCCAGCCTGCCCTTCAACACCTCCAGGGATGAGGCTTCCACCACCTCCCTGGGCAACCTGTGCCAGTCTCTCACCACCCTCATGGGCAAGAACTTCTTCCTAACAGCCAATCTGAATCTCCCCACTTCTAGTTTTGCTCCATTCCCCCCAGTCCTATCACTCCCTGACACCCTAAAAAATCCCTCTCCTGCTTTCCTGTAGCCCCCTTCAGATACTGGAAGGCCACAGTTAGCTCTCCTCAGAGCCTTCTCTTCTCCAGACTGAACAACCCCAATGCTCTCAGTCTGTCTTCATCATGTTTACTACATTTAACATCATGTTAACTACATTTAACATCATTTTTACTACACTTAGCCAAGGATTCCTCTCTTGTCTGAACCTTTCTACACCCCAAAATCTTGGTCCTCACACAGGACCCTTAACACCTTCCCTGTGGCCCAGTGCATCAAACCCCACTTACTCTGCTTAGCCTCCGCTCCTGCCTGTTTAAACCATTCCAGCAGAGAACTGCAGGGTGCATTTCCTAGCTGCTGTACAAGCTTTCATCCAGAACTTGGCAGGAGAGAGGTGGCAGGAAGGATTTCTGGAAGCTTCAAAGAGCCCACATGATGCAACCCCACTGCATTCTTGCAGAGTGATGCCTGCTGGTGTCATAGAATCACAGAATCATAGAATGGTCTGGGTTGAAGGGACCTCCAAAAGTCATCCAGTCCAACTTCTCTGCAGTCAGCAGGGACATCCTTAACTAGCTCAGGTTGCCCAGAGCCCTGTCAAGCTTCACTTTGAGTATCTCCAGGGATGGGACCTCAACCACCTCCTTGGGCAACCTGTTCCAGTGGTCCACTGCCTTCATGGTGAAGAACTTCTGCTGATATTCAATCTGAATCTGCTCTTGTCTAGTTTGAAGCCACTATCTCTCATACTATCTCTGCAGGCCTTTGCAAACAGTCTCTCTGCAGCCTTCTTGCAGCCCCCTTCAGGTACTGGCAGGCTGCTATTAGGTCTCCCTGGAGCCTTCTCTTCTCCAGGCTGAACACCCCCAGCTCCCTCAGCCTGGCCTCACAGCAGAGCTGCTCCAACCCCCTGAGCATTTTCCTGGCCCTCCTCTGGACCTGCTCCATCAGCTCCAGGTCCTTGCTGTGCTGAGGGCTCCAGACCTGCACACAGCACTCCAGCTGAGGTCTCCCCAGAGCAGAGCAAAGTGGCAGAATCACCTCTCTGGCTCTGCTGCCAGCGCTGCTTTGGCTGCAGCCCAGGCTGCCCTTGGCCTTCTGTGCTGCAAGCTCACACTGCCTGCTCCTGTCCAGCTTCTCCCCCCCCAGCACCCCCAAGTCCTTTTCCTCAGGGCTGCTTTCCATCCCCTCCTCCCCCAGTCTGTATTGATAGTGAGGATTGTTCCAGCCCAGGGCCAGAGCCCTGCACTTGCTCTTGTGGAACCTCCTGAGGTTCACCTGGGCTTCCTCTCTCCAGCCTGTCCAGGTCCCTCTGGCTGCCATCCTGTCCCTCTGGTGGATCCACAGCACCACTCAGTTTGGTGTCATCTGCAGTTTGGCCACTGCAAGTAGATGTTCCCTGGGCTTTGACTCTCCCTTACATGGTTGCACTGACCAGAGGTTTCATTAACTCGTAACATGCTGCTGAAGATGTTGGATGGTCCTTCTATGGCTAACAGAAGCATTTAAAGGTGGTTTGTTTCTTTTTTCCTTTTGGTCCCAAATGGGTCTAAGAAATTCATGTAAGCATTTAGTTGTGGGAACAGTCAAAAACTCAGGAGACATCTGTGGCTGCGCTGCTACAGTAGGAAGAGAAAAGATGGAAGTTGGAGCAGAGGAAGGTCCACAGCTCTTCCATGGGATGTGGCCACAATGCTGCAGGGCTCAGCATCTGCCAGATGAGTCACACCAGGCATGATCTGACTCATCACAGAAGGTCTGCAGCTGCAGCTGGCTAAGCATGTTCTGAAGTTGGCCAAGGCTGACTGTGCTGGCTTGAGCCTTGGGGAAACTGAGGCATGGAGAGCAAGGCTGGGGTGGAAGCAGAGCCAGGTATCCTGCACCACTGGTGTGTGCTGTTGGACTGGATGGCCTTTGGAGGTCCCTTCCAACCCAGACCATTCTATGGCTCCGTCTCCAGAGGTCTCCTCCAAACAGTATCACAGTATCACAGTATCACAGTAACTAAGGTTGGAAGAGACCCCAAGGATCATCAAGTCCAACCTGTTCCAACAGACCTCACAACTAGATCATGTCAGCAAGTGCCACGTCCAATCTCCCCTTGAACATCTCCAGGGACGGCGACTCCACCACCTCCCTGGGCAGCCCATTCCAATGACGAATGACTCGCTCAGTGAAGAACTTTTTCCTCACCTCGAGTCTAAACCTCCCCTGGCACAACTTGAGACTGTGTCCCCTTGTTCTGGTGCTGGTTGCCTGGGAGAAGAGACCAACCCCCTCCTGTCTACAACCACCTTTCAGGTAGTTGTAGAGGGCAATGAGGTCGCCTCTGATCCTTCTCTTCTCCAGGCTAAACAATCCCAGCTCCCTCAGCCTCTCCTCATAGGGCTGTGCTCAAGGCCTCTCCCCAGCCTTGTTGCCCTTCTCTGGACACGTTCAAGTGTCTCAATGTCCTTCTTAAACTGAGGGGCCCAGAACCCCTCAATCATGCTGGGATTCTGTGAAGTGCAGCATAAAGTGCAGGCAGTGTCCAAAATGATGTTTGCAACAATTCCTGGCTTTGAGCTCCAGCTCCTGCCTCTTTCACTTACAGGTCTGATGCTTTTCTGCTGTGGCCTTGGAGCAATTTCCTTCCTGCAAAGCAAATTTGAGGTGTTTGGAGGCATTTCCCCCAATTATGTTGGCCTCTGTGATTTCCTTCTCCAAAAGGATGCTGAGTGGGAATCACAGAGGCATCTGCTCGTTCCCTGGGCAGGTAACTGTCAGGATCTGCTGGGATCCCAGGATGCTGAGCTGCCTTCTGCCAGCTCTATCTAAGCAGGGCAGAGCTCCTGACATTACCCCAGCTCAGATCTCATCCACCAGAGAGGGAGCTCATGGCCAGGCAGGCTGCATGGTCCTCACAGTCACAGAGCAGCTCCCTCTGTCCTTGTCTTCTGCTTAAGGTGGGGTCTGTCATAAAGCCCAGGCAGGAGCAGGCTCTTGCTTGGTGTTTTTGTAGCCCCTAGCACTGTAGGGAGGTGGTTGATGATCCTTTTCCAACTGGGATGGCCAAATTTGGCTGGAAGCAAGGAGCTGTCTGCTCCCCACAGCAGAATGAGTTGCACAAACTGCCTCTCTGCACATCCTGCTGTGGGGCTGGCCACAAGCAGCACCATTCCTGCTCTTGGCCCTGGCCACAAGCAGCACCATGCCTGCTCTTGGCCCAGACCACAAGCAGCACCATTCCTGCTCTTGGCCCTGGCCACAAGCAGAACCATTCCTGCCCTTGGCCCAACACACAGTGAAGAGAATCATAGAATTGTTTTGGTGGGAAGAGATCTTTAAGATCATGGAGTCCAACCTTTCACCCAGCATTGTCAGGTCACCACTAAACCATGACCCTCAGCACCATATCCTCTTGTCTTTTAGACACCCTCAAGGATGGGGACTCCACCACTGCCCTGGGCAGCCTGTTCCTGGCCTTGGCAACCCTTTGGTGAAGAATTTGCTACTGATCTCCAACCCAGGTGGCCAAGAAAGCCAAAGGCCACCTGGCTGGCATCAGCAATGCTGTGTCCAGCAGGAGCAGGGAGGGGATTGTCCCCTGGGTCTCAGCTCTGGTCAGGCCACACCTCCAGTGCTGTGTCCAGCTTGGGGCACCTCAATACAGGAGAGATGTGGAGGTGCTGGAGCCAGGGCAGAGGAGGGCAAGGAAGCTGTGAAGGGCCTGGGGAATAAATGTGATGGAGAGCAACTGAAGGAGCCGGGGATGGTTAGTTGGGAGAAGAAGGCTGAGGGGAGACCTCATTGCTGTCTACAACTACCTGAAAGGAGGTTGTGGAGAGGTTGGTGCTGGTCTCTTCTCACAGGGATTAGTGATAGAACAAGAGGGAATGGCCTCAAGCTGTGCCTGGGTAGGTTTAGACTGGAGAGTAGGAAACATTTCTTCATGGCAAGAGTGGTCAGGCACTGGAATGTGCTGGGCAGGGAGGGGGTTGAGTCCAAGGTGTTTTGGATGTGGTGCTTGGGGCTATGGTTGAGGGGTGACCTTGTAGAGTATGGTTCTGGGTTGGACTTGGTGATCCTGAGGGTCTTTTCCATCCTGAATGTTTCTGTGATTCTCTGATTCTGTAACCTAAACCTCCCCTGCTGCAACTTGAGGCCATTTCCTCTCCTATCACTTCTTACTAGGGAGACCATCCCTCACCTGGCTCCAGCCTCCTTTCAGGGAACTGTAGAGAATCACAAGCTCTCCCTGACTGGCTCTTTTTTTCTCCAGGCTGAACAACCTCAGTTCCTTCAGCACAAGCCTTCTGCTCTTAGTCTTCTTCCTAGCAGCCAGGCTTTGGCAGGCTGTTTCCAGCCCTGGAGGAGGCACCGGTGCTGATGAATTTAGTGTAGCACACAAAGTCTCTTGTTCACTGTGGGGCAGAGGTGGTTTGGGCAAGCATGGGAGAGCTGGGGCAGGAGGCTTAGATGAATGAGGACCTTTGTTTCACTGCTGATTACCTTCAGGAGGCTGCTGGATGTTTACCAGCCATGCACACCAACGGCTTAGATTCAGTCTTTAGAACCATTTGCACTTCTGGAGCCTGGTTGGCTTTGCCAAGATCTGTGTCCCTCTGTGGTCACTCCTGGTTTGGTACCCAGGGGAGTAGCTGTGCTTAGAAGGCCTCTTAAAGCTGCCCTTCTCCTCTCCTGCAGGGACCTGGCTCAGCCCCATCCAGCTGGGATTTATTTAGAGTCACAGAATTGTTAGGGTTGGAAGGGACCTCGAGGATCATCCTGTTCACACAAAGTGATGGAGAAAGTGTGATTTGTACCTTGTACCATTCATCCACAAGCCAGGTTTGCTCCCAGGTGGGGACAGCTGGATGATCTTGGTCCAGAGGAGGCCATGAAGATGATCAGAGAGAAGGAGAATCTCCCCTATGAGGACAGGCTGAGGGAGCTGGGGGTGTTCAGCCTGGAGAAGAGAAGGCTCCAGGGAGACCTCAGAGCAGCCTCCCAGTACCTGAAGGGGGCTACAGGAGAGCTGGGGAGGCAGTTTTGACAAGGGCTGGGAGTGATGTGGGGCAATGGATTGACGCTGGAAGAGGAGAGATTGAGACTGGAGATGAGGAAGAAATTCTTGACAGTGAGGGTGGGGAGACACTGGAACAGGTTGGCCAGGGAGGTGGTGGGTTCCCCTTCTCTGGAGAGGTTCAAAGAACAGAGTCAAAGATCAGAGTCTCACAAACTTCACTGTAAAGAATTTCCTACATGTCCATGATAGGAAGAGTAACCTGCTAGAAATGGAACTCTGTTGGTGGTAGAGGAGATCACAGAATGGCTCAGGTTGGAAGGGACCTCAGAGATCATCTCCTGCAAGCTCCCCACCATGCTCAGGGACACCTCTCAGCTAGGCTCAGCTGCTCAAGGCCTCATCCAGCCTGGCCTTGAACACCACAGCCACAACCTCCCTGGGCAGCCTGTTCCAGAGTCTCACCACCCTCCTGCTGAAGAACTTCTTCACCTCCAGTCTGACCCTGCTCTGCCTCAGCTTCAAACCACTCCTCCTTGTCCTCCCACCTTGTTTGAGATGCCCAAACCCTCTCTGATGTTACAAGCACAGTTTGGGGAGGAATGGAGTTTGTCTCCCAGAAGGTCATTCCAGGAGACCAAATTCATCATTCATTTGGGTTTCTCTCCATTTTTCTCTTCATTTTTCACACCCCCCACTCCCCAACGTCAGAAATGTCTCCAGTCACTGTGGCAGTGCCTGTCTGTCACGAAGATCTTCTCCCTGATTCCAGCTAATTGGATAATTGCATCTGCTGGAGGCAAGTTCCTCAAGTGTAGGATGCATAATGAAGCCACTCTGGGCTCTTTTGAGTCACCACCTGCCTTTCACTCCAGCTGCCTCCAGTTTTCCTGCTGGCAGGTGGTGTTTGCAGGAAGCTCTGTGGGCTAGAAAGTGGCATGTGGGTCACCAGGCACCCCCAAAACAAGCCCTGCAGGAATCCACAGGCACCAGGGCAGGTTAGGGGTTGCCCTGCTGGAAAGCAGCTCCACAAAGACCTTGGAATGTTGGTGAGCAGCAAGTTCTGCAGGGGACAGCAATGTGCCCCTGTGGCCAAGAGAGTCAATGGCATCCTGGGCTGCAGCAAGAGAAGTGTGGCCAGCAGGGCCAGGGAGGTTCTTCTCCTCTTCTGCTCTACCATGGGGAGGAGATCACAGCTGCAATCCTGTGTCCAGTTCTGGGCTCCCCAGTGCAAGAGAGACAGAGACCTGCTGCAGCGAGTCCAAGGGAGAGCCAGGAGGATGCTTAGGGGACTTGAGCATCTGCCCTGTGAAGAGAGACTGAGAGCCCTGGGGCTGTTTAGTGTGGAGAAGAGTAATCTGAGAGGAGATCTGACCAATATTTATCCATATCTGAGGGGTGGGTGTCAAGTGGAGGGGGCCAAGCTCTTTTGGGTGCTGCACAGATATAAGTCAAGGAACAACAGGTTCAGACTTGAACATGGAAGATTTCAGGTCAACATGAGGAGAAACTTCTTTACAGTGAGGGTGCTGGAGCCCTGGAGCAGGCTGCCCAGAGAGGTTGTGGAGTCTCCTTCTCTGGAGACTTTCCAAAGCCACCTGGATGCCTTCCTGTGCAGACTGCCCTGGGAGATGCTGCTCTGGCAGGGGGGTTGGACCTGATGATCTCTGGAGGTCCCTTCCAACCTCTAATGTTCTGTGAGGCTTGGTACAAAGAAATCCTCCTGGGAGGTGAGGTTTCAGAGACGGACTAGGCACCAGAGAATCATAGAATCATGGATTGGGTTTGGGTTGGAAGGGACCTTTCAGGTCATCTAGTCCAGCCCACCTGCAGTAAGCAGGGACATCTTCAACAGGTTGAGAACCCTGTGCAACCCATCTGGGTTGCCAGGGATGGGACAGCTTCCACCTCTCTGGGCAACGTGGGACAGGGCCTCACTACCCCCAGTGTCAAACATTTCTTCCATCTAGTCTTGATCTCCCTCTTTGAGTTGCAAACCATCCTCCCTTGTCCTGTCACAACAGGCCCTGCTAAAAAGTCCCTCCCCATCTTTCCTGTACACCTTCTTCAAGTGCTGAAAGGCCACCAGAAGGTCTCCCTGGAGCCTTCACTTCTCCAGACTGAACAACCCCAATTCTGTCAGCAGAGGTGCTCCAGCCCTCTGACCATGTTCTCCAGCAGATCCTGCAGGACCTCATCACCTGGAGAACCTTAGTGCCCTTAATAGAACAGCTTGCCCAGGCAGGTGGTGGAAGCCTCATGCTGGAGGTTTTTAAGGCCAGGTTGGATGTGGCTCTGGCCATCCTGATGTAGTGTGAGGTGTCCCTGCCCATGGCAGGGGGGTTGGAACTGGATCATAGAATCATAGAACTGTTAGGGTTGGAAGGGACCTCAAGGATCATCCAGTTCCAACTAGATGATGAGGTAGGTGATGCTTGAGGTCCCTTCCAACCCTGACAATTCTATGACTCTATGAATTCAAATGAACAGAAAATTGTGGTGCCCTGATGCCAGCCCTGGTCCAGCACCATCAATTTCCCTGGGGCTGAGATCAAGGCAAACCCCACCCCCAGCCTTCACTGCCCCCAGGGTTTCTCTTGCTGGTCCCAGCCCCAATCCCACGCTCCCAGTCCTGCTCTGGGAATAACTTCTGGCTGTGCGTGGCCATGGCTGACAGCTTCCCATGCTTCACAAATTGCCATGAAACCACAGGAAGCAGCAGAATCCCTCTGCTGCTGCCTCTGAGCTCTCCATGATCCCTGCTGCAGCTGAAGATGACCCTTGGGAGAAGAATATTGTTTAGGAGGATATTCCAGGCTCTAGGTGTCAGTGAAGTCTATGGAAGAGGCTCCACCAGAGCAAAAGGAATGGTGGAAATAGAGAGAGAGGAGATGAGGGGAAAGAGTGCACAGCAGATAGAACAACACCAGCACCTTGACATAAGGGCTTAAGCTGCACATACCCTGAGCTCCCCAGTTCAAGAGAGACAGAGACCTGCTGGAGAGAGGCCAAGGGAGAGTCATGAGGATGCTGAGGGGACTTGAGCATCTGCCCTGTGAAGAGGGACTGAGAGCCCTGGGGCTGTTTAGTGTGGAGAAGAGAAGGCTGAGAGGGGATCTGATCAAGGTCTCTCAATCTCTGAGAGGTGGGTGTCAAGTGGAGGGGGCCAAGCTCTTTTGGGTGCTGCACTGCAATAAGCCAAGGAACACAGGTTCAAAGTTGAACATAGAAGGTTTCAGCTGAACATGAGGAGAAACTTCTTCACAGTGAGGGTGCCAGAGCCCTGGAGCAGGCTGCCCAGGGAGGTTGTGGAGTGTCCTTCTCTGGAGACTTTCCAAAGCCACCTGGATGCCTTCCTGTGCAGACTGCCCTGGGTGATGCTGCTCTGGCAGGGGGGTTGGACCTGATGATCTCTGGAGGTCCCTTCCAACCTCTAATGTTCTGTGAGACTGTGACATCAAAGCTTAAGCTGCACACCCCCTGAGCCCCCCATGACAGGACACATGGTGACAAGTGGCTTTTTCACCTCTGGCCATTGCTCAGAAGGGCTCTGAGCTTCACATGGCCTTCACCACTGCCTGTGAAAGGGCTTAAGTGACTGCAGGAGTAGCCCTGCAGCTTCTCAAGGGGCTGTCCCAAGCTCCACAGGGGGCTCCTTCTCCAGGAAAGGGCTTCAGGGTGGGAAGAGAGACCACTGGAAATGGATGGATTGAAACACAGCACAGACAGGGGAGAGGAGCTGGATGAGGGACAGGAGCTGCAGAGAGCTGGGAGCACAGAGATCACACCAAAGGGCTGCAGGATTCATTCAGAGCCTGTTCCTACGTGGCTGGGAGCTCCTGGGCCCCGGGCAGGGCTTGCCCCTGCAGAGATGTCCCCATGCCCATGGCTCTGCTGCCTCCAGCCCAGGGCCTTCCCCAGCCAGCAGCGTCCGAACACAGCTCCCACCCAGCTCCACCTTGTCCCCTTCCCCCGCAGCAGCAGGGCCCAGCCAAACTCATCCAAGGGCCTCTCTGCAGAGCTCAGGGCTGCCAGGACCCCGAGTGCTGTCCCCCACCGAAGCCCTCCCCTGGCGGCCAGGCTCCTGGAGACCTGCGGCCGCCCTGGGCCGGGGGACAGCCGCTGGCTCCTGCCAGCAGCAGGACCAATGCCGCGGTCTCGCTGCTCCCCCCGCTGCCCAGATCCCGCACCGTGCCTCTGGGGCGCTGCCGCCCGCAGCCCTCCCCAGCTCCCAGCTCTGCAGCCCGGGCGCCTGGGCACCGAGCCGGGCAGGGCAGGCGCTGGGGCTGCAGCACCCAGCCCTGCCTGCCCCGCGGCTGCTGCTGGCACACAGCTGCCGGGGCGGCCCTGCTGCAGGGCACGGCATGCGACAGGGCTGCGGGGAAGGCCTCACAGCCTCCGCCTGCAGGCACGAGCGGGCTGTCCTGCCGCTCCCTGGCGCAAGGCTGCTCTTCCAGGCCGCTCCTCCCCGGGGCAAGGAGGACAGCAGGCCAACAACATTCCCCAGGGCCGGCCAGCAGGCAGGGGTTGACCTTCCTGGTGTGGCATCCGCAGCCTAGGGGCTCACGGATCTGCACCGCTCCCTGCCTGGGGACCTTGGCCTCCTTCTTCAGAGGGGCTGACGTTGCTGCCACCCGTGGCTTCCTGCCTTGGCTTCTGGATGAGTGCTGCCTGCAGACTCCTGAGCAGCTCCTGCTCTCTGACCCCACTGTGTTGCCTTCTGGGGCGGGGGGGTCAATCATTAGGCACCTGGCACAAAGCCTCTGTGGGTCTGGTGGTGGAACTAAGCTCCGTTCCCCTCCAAGGCCAGGCTGGATGGGGCTTTGAGCGGCCTGATCTAGTGGAAGGTGTGCCTGCCCATGGCAGGGGTGGAACCAGATGATCTTTAAGGTCCCTTCCATCCCATAATATTCTGTGCTTGTGTGACTTTGAGAGAGCTGCTCTAAGTCCCTCCTGCTCTCTGACCCCACTGTGTCACCCTCACAAGGTGTATGGGAAGCAGCTGAGGGAACTTTGTTTGCTTAGCCTGGAGAAAAGGAGGCTGAGGGGAGACCTTCATGCTCTCTACAGCTCCCTGAATGCAGGTTGGAGCAAGGTGGGCATTGGTCTCCTTTCCTCAGTAAGAAGTGATGGAAGAGGAAATGGCCTCAAGTGGCAGCAGGGGAGGTTTAGGCTGGAGATCAGTAACAATTTCTTCCCCAAAGGGCTGTCAAGCCCTGGAACAGGCTGCCCAGGGAAGTGGTAGAGTCCCCAGCCACAGAGGGATTGAAACACTGTGGAGCTGTGGTGCTGAGGGCCATGGTTTAGTGTTGAACCTGATGATCTTAAAGGTCCCTTCCAACCAAAACAATTCTAGGACTTCATGAGTCACCAGGGACCTGGCATGAAGCATTCACAGACCTGATAAACATCTTCCATGGACCACTCCTTCTCCTTTAAGGGTGCTGCAGGGCAGTAAAAGCAGCACTGTCACTGCTGGGTCCAGGTTGCAGGCTTAGTGCTGGCTGTGCCCCTCAGGAATGGGCTTCACCAGTCCTGTTTTGTCCTATCATGTCTTGAGCTGCCTGAAGTTCATTTTTTCCCTTGATACAGCTGTAATGGCTTATTTTTGACCCCCACAACCAAGGGGCTCTGAGTTGTTCAGTTTACTTCTGCCTGTCTTTGGCTGGTGTAATCAAAGTTCCATGCACCATCCTGGTGGTGCTGGGACAGGATCTCAGGCCAGCCATGGGCACTGAGTGCACCCACAGCAGATTTGCTGGTGACACCAAGCTGTGTGGTGCAGCAGACAGGCTGGAGGGAAGGGATCCATCCAGAGGGATCCTGACAGGCTGGAGAGGTGAGCCCATAACAACCTCATGAGGTTCAACATGACCAAGTGCAAGGCCCTGCAGCTGGGTCAGGGCAATCCCAGGCACTGATATAGGCTGGGCAGGGACTGGCTAGAGAGCAGCCCTCAAGAAAAGGCCTTGGGGATGCTGGGGGAGGAGAAGCTCAACAGGAGCCAGCAGGGAGCACTTGCAGCCCAGAGAGCCAAGCACAGCCTGGGCTGCAGCAAGAGAAGTGTGGCCAGCAGGGCCAGGGAGGGGATTCTGCCCCTCTGCTCCACTCTGCTGAGACCACACCTGGAGCACTGTGTCCAGTTCTGGAGCCTCTGTTCCAGGAAGGATCTGGAGGTACTGGAAGGTGTCCAGAGCAGGGCCACGAGGATGAGCAGAGGGCTGGAGCTGCTCTGCTCTGGAGACAGACTGAGAGAGTTGGGGCTGTGCAGTCTGGAGAAGAGAAGGCTCTGAGGAGACCTTCTTGTGGCCTTCCAGTATCTGAAGGGGGCTACAGGAAATCTGGGGAGGGACTTTTGAGGGTGTCAGGGAGGGATAGGACTGGGGGAAAATGGAACAAAAATAGAACTGGGTAGATTCAGATTGGATGTTGGGAAGAAGTTCTTCCCCATGAGGGTGGTGAGAGATTGGCACAGGTTGCCCAGGGAGGTGGTGGAAGGCCAGGCTGGATGTGGCTGTGAGCAACCTGCTCTGGTGTGAGGTGTCCCTGCCAATGGCACGGGGGTTGGAACTGGCTGGTCCTTGAGGTCCCTTCTAAGGTCCTGACCATTCCATGACTCTATGGGCTGCAGGCCCTCAGCAGCTCTGACTCAACCAGCACAGCTGACTGGAGTTGGCTGCAGCTGTATCCCAGACCATCAGCATCACAACCAATAGCAAGGGGGAAGTTTGAGGAGAGGAGAATCTTCTGTTAGAACTTGCTGCCTGAGTTCCTCCTTGCTATGCTCCTCTTCCTTCTCCTTGCTCTTGAGGATTGCCTTCCTGTGTGTGGTGATGGCTGCACTTCAGAGGCAGGCTGAGTATAACATTATCTTCTTCTGTTGGCTTTGGTATTCATTTGGCTGGCTCATGAACTCCATTTCCATTTCAACTTGTGACTCTTCTTGCTCCAAGAAGGACATTTTGGGGGTGGAGCAGGTCCAGAGAAGGGCAACAAAGTTGGGGAAGGGTCTGGAGGACAGGGCTGGTAAGGAGCAGCTGATGGAGCTCGGGGTGTTTAGTCTGGAGAAAAGGAGGCTGAGGGGAGACCTCATTGCTCTCCACAACTCCATGAAAGGAGGCTGCAGTGAGGTGGGGGTTGGTCTCTTCTGCCTAGGAACACAAAATAGGAGAAGAGGAAAAATCTTCAGGTTGCACCAGGAGAGGCTTAGGCTAGGTATTAGAATCATACAATAGTCCAGGCTGGAAGGGACCTCCAAAGGGCATCCAGTCCAACTTCTCTGCACTCAGCAGGGACATCCTCAACTAGATCAGGTTTCCCAGAGCCCTGTCCAGCTTCACCTTCAATATCTCCAGGGATGGGGCCTCAACCACCTCCCTGGGCAACCTGTTCCAGTGTTCCACAACCCTCATGGTGCAAAACTTGTTCCTCACATCCAATCTGAATCTGCTCTGCTCTAGTTTGAAGCCACTGCCTCTTGTCCTGTCCCTGCAGGCCTTTGCAAATAGTCTCTCTCTGTCCTTCCTGTAGCCCCCTTCAGGTACTGGCAGGCTGCTATTAGGTCTCCCTGGAGACCTAGGCTCCCTGCCTGCTCCTGTCCAGCTTCTCCCCCCGCAGCACCCCCAAGTCCTTTCCTCAGGGCTGCTTTCCATCCCCTCCTCCCCCAGTCTGTATTGACAGTGAGGATTGTTCCAGCCCAGGGGCAGAGCCCTGCACTTGCTCTTGTTCAACCTCATGAGCTCCCCAGGAGGGGAGCTGTGATTCTCAGTCATTAAGGATGCTCAAGCAAGCTGAGCACTCATCAAATCTGTACCTCCTCTGGCATGGTGACAGCTGTGGCCCTGGGGGGTTGGTGCTCCTTTGATGCTCCAAGTTTGGGGAGGCAGGAAAAAAAGTGGGGCTGGAAAAAAAGTGGGGCTGGAGTCTTCCCTACAGCTGCTAACCTTGAGCTGATGGGGAATTGGAAACAATTCTTTCCCTCGGTAGTGTTAAGTCTTCTGCTGTGAATTGTGCCCTTTGTCCTGCTCTGGAGTCCTCAGCACAGACAGGGACCTGTTGGAGTGAGGCCAGAGGAAGTCACAACAATGCTGGGAGGGCTGGAAGCCCTCTGCTGTGAGGCCAGGCTGGGAGAGTTGGGATTGTTCAGCCTGGAGAAGATAAGGCTCCAGGTGGTCCTTTCAGTGCTTAAAAGGACTGAGAAGAAAGTTGGGGGTAGGCTTTCTGTTAGGGTCTGTTGTGCCAGGACAAGGTGGGAGGGATGGTTTGAAATGCAGAGGGAGTCTGAATGACTGAAGAGAAGGAAGAGGTTCTTTACACTGAGGGTGGTAAGACCCTGGCCCACGTTGCCCTGAGAGATGGTAGATGCCTCGTCAGTGAGTGGTGAGACACTAGCACAGGTTGCCCAGGCATGTGCTCGAGGCCCCATCCCTGGAGACACTGAAGACCAGACTCAATGTGGCTCTGGACAGTCTGATCGAGTTAGGGGTGTCCCTGCTGACTGCAGGGGGGTTGGACAAGGTCATAGAGTCAGAGAATTGTTAGGGTTGGAAGGGACCTCAAGGATCAGCCAGTTCCAAACCCCCTGCCATGGCCAGGGACACCTCACACCAGAGCAGGTTGCTCACAGCCACCTCCAGCCTGGCCTTCAAAACCTCCAGGGATGAGGCTTCCACCACCTCCCTGGGCAACCTGTGCCAGTGTCTCACCACCCTCAGGGGCAAGAATTTCTTCCTAACATCCAATCTGAATCTACCCATTTCTACTTTTTTTCCCATCCCCCCAGTCCTATCACTCCCTGTCAGCCTCAAAAGTCCCTCCCCAGCTTTCTTGTAGCCCCCTTCAGACACTGGAAGGCTACAATTAGGACTCCTGGGAGCCTTCTCTTCTCCATACTGCACAATCCCAACTCTCTCAGTCTGTCTCCATAGCAGAGCAGCTCCAGCCCTCTGCTCATCCTCATGGCCCTGCTCTGGACACCTTCCAGCACCTCAAGATCCTTCTTGGAACAGAGGCTCCAGAACTGGACACAGTGCCCCAGGTGTGGTCTGAGCAGCATGGAGCAGAGAGGGAGAATCCCCTCCCTCGAGGTGATGACCTTGATGGTCCCTTCCATGCCAACCTCCTCCTCTTTCAGCTTCTTTTGGTCAGTGCTGCTGTTCTGCTAAAAGGCAGAGAGAGGGAGTGCTGCTTCTTCTCTTCGAAGCAGCTGCAGGATTCTCTTCTCCTGCAGAGGGTTCCCGAGGCTGCCCAAGCCCCAGCTGGCACCAGGGCTTTCAAAACTGGCACTTCCCTATCAGAGGAGGGAAAGAGAGGCAGGGAGCAGCTGGGATCTGCAGGACATCTTCACAGGAAGAACGCAGGACAGGAGGGACTTAGAGCAGCTCTCTCAAAGTCACACAAGCACAGAATATTATGGGATGGAAGGGACCTTAAAGATCATCTGGTTCCACCCCTGCCATGGACAGGCACACCTTCCACTAGATCAGGCTGCTCAAAGCCCCATCCAGCCTGGCCTTGGAGGGGAACGGAGCTTACTTCCACCACCAGACCCACATAGGCTTTGTGCCAGGTGCCTAATGATTGACCCCCCCGCCCCAGAAGGCAAGGCAGTGGGGTCAGAGAGCAGGAGCTGCTCAGGAGTCTGCAGGCAGCACTCATCCAGAAGCCAAGGCAGGAAGCCACGGGTGGCAGCAACGTCAGCCCCTCTGAAGAAGGAGGCCAAGGTCCCCAGGCAGGGAGCGGTGCAGATCCGTGAGCCCCTAGGCTGCGGATGCCACACCAGGAAGGTCAACCCCTGCCTGCTGGCCGGCCCTGGGGAATGTTGTTGGCCTGCTGTCCTCCTTGCCCCGGGGAGGAGCGGCCTGGAAGAGCAGCCTTGCGCCAGGGAGCGGCAGGACAGCCCGCTCGTGCCTGCAGGCGGAGGCTGTGAGGCCTTCCCCGCAGCCCTGTCGCATGCCGTGCCCTGCAGCAGGGCCGCCCCGGCAGCTGTGTGCCAGCAGCAGCCGCGGGGCAGGCAGGGCTGGGTGCTGCAGCCCCAGCGCCTGCCCTGCCCGGCTCGGTGCCCAGGCGCCCGGGCTGCAGAGCTGGGAGCTGGGGAGGGCTGCGGGCGGCAGCGCCCCAGAGGCACGGTGCGGGATCTGGGCAGCGGGGGGAGCAGCGAGACCGCGGCATTGGTCCTGCTGCTGGCAGGAGCCAGCGGCTGTCCCCCGGCCCAGGGCGGCCGCAGGTCTCCAGGAGCCTGGCCGCCAGGGGAGGGCTTCGGTGGGGGACAGCACTCGGGGTCCTGGCAGCCCTGAGCTCTGCAGAGAGGCCCTTGGATGAGTTTGGCTGGGCCCTGCTGCTGCGGGGGAAGGGGACAAGGTGGAGCTGGGTGGGAGCTGTGTTCGGACGCTGCTGGCTGGGGAAGGCCCTGGGCTGGAGGCAGCAGAGCCATGGGCATGGGGACATCTCTGCAGGGGCAAGCCCTGCCCGGGGCCCAGGAGCTCCCAGCCACGTAGGAACAGGCTCTGAATGAATCCTGCAGCCCTTTGGTGTGATCTCTGTGCTCCCAGCTCTCTGCAGCTCCTGTCCCTCATCCAGCTCCTCTCCCCTGTCTGTGCTGTGTTTCAATCCATCCATTTCCAGTGGTCTCTCTTCCCACCCTGAAGCCCTTTCCTGGAGAAGGAGCCCCCTGTGGAGCTTGGGACAGCCCCTTGAGAAGCTGCAGGGCTACTCCTGCAGTCACTTAAGCCCTTTCACAGGCAGTGGTGAAGGCCATGTGAAGCTCAGAGCCCTTCTGAGCAATGGCCAGAGGTGAAAAAGCCACTTGTCACCATGTGTCCTGTCATGGGGGGCTCAGGGGGTGTGCAGCTTAAGCTCTGATGTCACAGTCTCACAGAACATTAGAGGTTGGAAGGGACCTCCAGAGATCATCAGGTCCAACCCCCCTGCCAGAGCAGCATCACCCAGGGGAGTCTGCACAGGAAGGCATCCAGGTGGCTTTGGAAAGTCTCCAGAGAAGGACACTCCACAACCTCCCTGGGCAGCCTGCTCCAGGGCTCTGGCACCCTCAGTCTGAAGGAGTTTCTCCTCATGTTGAGGTGAAACCTTCTGTGTTCAACTTTGAACCTGTTGTTTCTTGGCATATTGCTGTGCAGCACCCAAAAGAGCTTGGCCCCCTCCACTTGACACCCACCCCTCAGAGACTGAGAGACCTTGATCAGATCCCCTCTCAGCCTTCTCTTCTCCACACTAAACAGCCCCAGGGCTCTCAGTCTCTCTTCACAGGGCAGATGCTCAAGTCCCCTAAGCATCCTCCTGGCTCTCCCTTGGACTCTCTCCATCAGGTCTCTGTCTCTCTTGAACTGGGGAGCCCAGAACCAGACACAGGATTGCAGCTGTGGTCTCCCCAGGGCAGAGCAGAGGGGGAGAAGAACCTCCCTGGCCCTGCTGGCCACACTTCTCTTGCTGCAGCCCAGGATGCCATTGACTCTCTTGGCCACAAGGGCACATTGCTGTCCCCTGCAGAACTTGCTGCCCACCAGCACTCCAAGGTCTTTTTCAGTGGAGCTGCTTTCCAGCAGGGCAGCCATATCTCCTGGTCTGGAGCCATGAGAGGGGGCTTGCAGTGATTAAAAAGGGTCTGGAGCCATCAGAGGGCACTTGCAGTGATCCATTTATAGTCTCCTCTTTGGATCTGATCCTAAACTGCACTCTTGCATCAAATGCCAACCAGCAAGGGAGGGGTTTGGCTTGTAGGGAAGTGGTTTATTTTCTTCAGTTAGTTCAAACTGAACTGGATGGACACCAAACAATTTCTCAGCCATCAGTGGGCCCTGAGCATGGTTGGAGCTGACAGCTTTGATGGTGTTGGTGTAAACAGAGTGATCAGCTTGAAAAAAACCCTACAGGTCTGACATGAAACTTCTGCTCAGGGAACGGACATTTGAAGTGGAACATCAGGAGAAGTTGCTGCTCAGATCCCCCACTCCCCCAGCTTTGCAATTGCTAGAGGTTAGGAACATCCCTGCAGAGTAGCTCAGACCTGCTCCAAGAGCTCTTTAGAGCTCTTCTCCAGATGGAGCAGTTCTGTGATTCTCTCAGATCATCAAGTGCAACCATCAGCCTAACAACACCATGGCCATTAAGTCAAGTCCCAAGCTGCCATGTCCACATGTTCTTAAACACCTCCATGGATGTTGACTCCACCACCTCCCTGGGCAGCCTGTTCCAATCCCTGACTGCTCTTGTAGCAAAGAATTTTTTCCTGATGTTCAGCCTAACCCTCCCTGGCACAGTTTCAGGCCATTTCCTCTCCTTCTCTCACCTGAGAATAGGGAGAAGAGCCAAACATCCACCTCACTACAAGCTCCTTTCAGGGAGCTGTAGAGAGCAATGAGGTCTCCTCTCAGCCTCCTCTTGTGCAGACTAAACACCCCCAGTTCCCTCAGCTGCTTCTTCCCAGCCCTGTTCTCCAGACCCTTCCCCAGCTTTGTTGCCTTTCTTTGGACCTGCTCCAGCCACTCAATGTCCTTCTTGGAGTGAGGAGCCCAAAACTGAACACAGGACTCAAGATGCAGCCTCACCAGTGATGAGTCCAGGGATATGATCACTTCCCTGCTCCTGGTAGCCACAACATTGCTGATCCAGGCCAGGCTGCTGGTGGCCTTCTTGGCCACCTGGGAGCACACTGCTGGCTCATCTTCAGCCACTGTTAACCAGCACCCCAAGGTCCTTTTCTGCTGGGAAACTTTCCAACGACTCTCCGCCAAGCCTGGAGCGTTGCTTGGGGTTGTTGTGACTCAAATGCAGCCCCCAGGAGTTAGCCTTTCTTGAACCTCATACAACTGACCTTGGCCCATCGATCCAGCTTGGGCAGGCCCCAACATCCCACCCAACTCAGTGCCATCTGCTGGCTTACTGAGGGTGCTTTGATCCCCTCCTCCAGATCACTGATGAAGATGTTAAAGAGAAAACTGGCTCCAGCACTGAGCCCTGGGGAACACCACCCAAGACTGGACACCAGCTGGACCTAACTCCATTCCCCACCACTTCCTGGGCCCTGCCAGTTCTGAACCCAGTGAAGCATCCACGCATCCAAGCCATGAGCAGCCAACTTCTGCAGGAGGATCACAGACCCACAGAAACGTTCAGCTTGGAAAAGACCCTCAGGATCACCAAGGCCAACCCAGAACCCTGCTCTCCAAGGCTCACCTCTCAACCATAGCCCCAAGCACCACATCCAAACCACCTTTAGAGACATCCAGGCTTGGGGACTCAACCACCTCCCTGCCCAGCACATTCCAGTGCTTAGAACATAAAAAACTATGAAGCCTGGCCCTAATGGAAATGTTTTGAAAGCTGGAGAAAACCACCCAGGCTCACAAGGCTAAGTTCAACCAATTCATGTTTGCTGAGGAAAACCATTAAGAAAAAAAAACACAATTAAACCCAAACCAAAATAAAACAAAAAGAATAAAAAACTTCCAACCCTAACAGTTCTATGATTCTATGATCCTTTGATGGGGAGGTGTGGGGTTGGAGAGATGAGGTCTCCCCTCGGCCTCCTCTTCTCCAAACTAACCATCCCCAGCTCCTTCAGTTGCTCTCCATCACATTTATTCCCCAGGCCCTTCACAGCTTCCTTGCCCTCCTCTGCCCTGGCTCCAGCACCTCCACATCTCTCCTGTATTGAGGTGCCCCAAGCTGGACACAGCACTGGAGGTGTGGCCTGACCAGAGCTGAGTCCCAGGGCACAATCCTCTCCCTGCTCCTGCTGGACACAGCATTGCTGATGCCAGCCAGGAGGCCTTTGTCTTTCTTGGCCTCCTGGGCACACTGCTGGCTCCTCTTCAGCTGCTTCAGGATGCTGTGGCAAGTGATGTCAGTTCCCCTTGCACTGCAGGAACCAACTCAAGCCCTGAGTTTTCCTCTCTCTCTCCAGCTACACATCCAGCAGAGAGCAATTAGAACCTGCCCTGGTGACTGCAGCCTGTCTGAGATGCTTTAGCAGGCAGCTCAGTGCCTCTGCACTTCCTGGAGGGCCTGATGCTTCCCACAGGGATGTGCTGAATGAAGAGGGAATGAAAGGCATGTGTTAGGCAGTGGCACAGTTCAGCAACAGGCTGGCTTCCCAAGGAGCAGCAGCTCAGGGGCTTGCCTTCAAGGGAGGATCTACTTGATCACCATGTGGAGCTTGCCCAGGGGAAACCAAGGCTGCACCCTGCCTTGGAGACAGCTGGGATCTAGTCCAGAGCTGGATTTCTGCTGCTCTGCAACATGATGAGGAGCTGTGGGGCTGGGGAGATGAGCCAAGCTGTTGCAAGGTGGTGGCTTCACCCTTCCATCACCACTCTCTGAACCACTCCAACATTGCTTCCTCAAGGCAGGGTGCAAGGCAGCTCCCAGCCCCACAGGAGCTTTGCTTTGCCCGAGGAGCCTCAGTGCTTTGCTCCTAGTGCCCAGAGCTCAGAGAACCATAGAAGGGGAGGGGTTGGAAGGGACCTCTGGAGATCATCTCCTCCAACCCCTGCATTACACAATGCAGCCCTTTCCCTCTCCTCTGTGCAGAAGATTCCTCAGGCGCAGCTAGCAATGTTCTGTCAGCCCTACCTCATAGAATGGTGAGGGTTGCAGGGGACCCTTGAAGGTCATCTTGTTCAACCCCCCTGCAGCCAGCAGGGACACCTCCAGCTAGGTCAGGCTGCTCAGGGCCACATCAGGTTTGACCTTGAATGTCACCAGGGATGGGGCCTCCACCACACCTCTGGGTAATCTCTTCCAGTATTTCATTGCCCTCATTGTGAGGAACTTCTGATGTCCAACCTAAAACTGCCCTGCTGTGGCACCACAACACCTACTCCAGTTTCAAACCATTGGCCCTCATCCTATCACCCCAGGCCTTTCCAAACAGCTCCTCCTCATCGTTCCTGTAGGTCCCCTTCAGATACTGAAATACAGCTCTGTGGTCTCCCTGGAGCCTTCTCTTCTCCAGGCTGAATAGCCCCCACTCTCTCAGTCTGTCCCCACATCAGCGGTTCTCCAGCCCTCTGATCATCTTTGTGGCTTCCTCTGGACCTGCTCCATAGGTCCACGTTCTTCTTGTCTTGAGGGCTCCAGAGCTGGACACAGCCCTGCAGGTGAGGTCTCCCCAGAGCAGAGCAGAGGGGCAGGATCCTCTCTCTCCATCTCTGGCCACACTGCTCTTGATGCAGCCCAGGCTGTCCTTGGTCTTGTGGGCTGCAAGTGCCCATTGCTGGCTCTTGTCCACTTTCTTGTCTACCAGTACCCCCAAGTCCTTTCCTGCAGGGCTGTTCTCAACCTCATCATAGAATTGTTTTGGTTTGAAAGGACCTCCATGATCATGGAGCAAGTTCTGCACCATGAGGTTAGTGTAACACTGGAACAGGTTGTCTAGGGAGGTGCTTGGGACCCATCCCTGGAGATATTCAGGGTGAGGCTGGACAGGGCTCTGGGCAGCCTGAGCTAGTTGAGGATATCCCTGCTGAGTGCAGAGGGGGTTGGACTGGATGACCTTGGGAGCTGCCTTCCAACCCAGGCCATTCTATGATCACTGAGTTCATCCATCAACCTAAGACCACCATAGCTGTTAGCATTCCCAATCTGTATTGATACCAAGGATTGCCCCTCAGTTTAGGAAAGATGTTGAGATGCTGGAAGGTGTCCAGAGAAGGGCAACAAAGCTGGGGAGGGGTCTGGAGCACAGCCCTGGGAGGAGAGGCTGAGGGAACTGGGGTTGCTCAGCCTGGAGAAGAGGAGGCTCAGGGGAGACCTTATTGCCATCTACAACTACCTGAAGGGAGATTGTAGCCAGGTGGGTGTTGGTCTCCTCTCTCAGGCAACCAGCACCAGAACAAGAAGACACAGTCTCAAGCTGTGCCAGGGGAGGTTTAGGCTGGAGGTGAGGAAGAAATTCTTCCCAGAGATTGGCCATTGGAATGTGCTGCCCAGGAAGGTGGTGGAGTCACCATGCCTGGAAGTGTTTAGGAAGATCCTGGATGAGGCACTTGGTGCCATGGTTTAGTTGATGAGGTGGTGTTGGGTGATAGGTTGGACTGGATGATCTTGAAGGTCTTTTCCAACCTGGTTAATTCTGTATTCTGGCTATGTGCTTGCCACCCACCCTGCCACCACCCCACCTGCCAACCTCTCTGCAACCCCAGCCCATGGCCCCTGGGGAGTGTTGTTCCACCTCTCAACCCCTGGGCCCTTTGGGTTTTTTGGCTTGTAAACCCTTTTAATTTCTACCCTCTTGGCTTCCATCTCTATCCTCTGAATGGAAAGGCTTGGACAGAGCCTGCTGCACATTGAGGGTGCTGTGACCACAAGATTTACTGAGGCCAACCTAGTCAGCTGCTCCCAGCCCAGCCCACTCATTAAAGGACTTATTTTTCCACTGACATTCATTCTCTGTCTGCACAGGGTGGAAGGGGTGGGAAAACATATAGAAAGGCTGAACTGCTGTGTTTTATGTAACTGGGAAATGAAAAAGCACATCAGGCAGTGGCCCAGGAGATGGGGACAACAAGCCCTATGAGGAGAGGTGAGGGAGCTGGGGTTGTTTAGCCTAGAGAAGAGGAGGCTCAGGAGAGACCTTCTTGCTCTCTACAACTACCTGAAGGGAGGTTATAGAGAGGTGGGGGTTAGTCTCTTCTCCCAGGCAACCAGCACCAGAACAAGAGGACACAGTCTCAAGCTGCTGGAGGTGAGGAGAAAGTTCTTCCCAGAGAGAGTAATTGGCCATTGGGATGTGCAGCCCAGGGAGATGGTGGAGTCACCATCCCTGGAGGTGTTCAAGAAAGGATTGGATGTGGCACTGGGAGCCATGGTTTAGTTGTCAGGAGGTGTTAGGTATTAGGTAATAGGTTGGACCTGATGATCTCTGAGGTCTTTTCCAACCTGGTTAATTCTATTCTATTCTATTCTATTCTATTCTATTCTATTCTATTCTATTCCATTCCATTCCATTCCATTCCATTCCATTCCATTCCATTCCATTCCATTCCATTCCATTCCAATTCTTGGTTGATTGTATGATTCTATGGTGAGGCACTGTCAGAGGTTGCCTGGAGAAGTGGAAGATGCCTTGGAACCAGGGTCTCTTCTCCCAGGCAACCACCAACAGAACAAGAGGACACAGTCTCAAGCTGTGCCAGGGGAGGTTTAGGCTTGAGGTGAGGAAGAAGTTCTTCACATAAAGAGAGATTGGCCTTTGGAGTGTGCTGCCCAGGGAGAAGGTGGAGTCACCATCCCTGGAGGTGTTTAAGAAGAGCCTGGATGAGGCACTTGGAGCCATGGTTTAGTTGATGAGGTGGTGTTGGGTGATAGGTTGGACTGGAGGATCTCAAAGGTCTTTTCCAACCTGGTCTATTCTATTCTATTCTATTCTATTCTATTCTATTCTATTCTATTCTATTCTATTCTATTCTATTCTATTCTATTCCATTCTATTCTATTCCATTCCATTCCATTCCATTCCATTCCATTCCATTCCATTCCATTCCATTCCATTCTATCTCTGGATTGATCAAACTGGAGAAATGATAAGAATGAAGAAAGAGGAGGCTGGAGAGTGCTTGGAGCTCCCATTGCTGTAAGGTCTACAAGCTGGGCCTGCCTGGGGCAAGGGATGTCTCAGAGGCTTGATGAGGGCTCTGTGATTCCAAGGGAAAATGATTTCTTTAGTCTGGGAAAACAAAGGATGAGACATCACCCCACAAATATGTAGGGAGGCTGGAGAGGGAAGGGGGACTAAACATGCTGGAGAGAAAATAAAGTGGATTAAGGCAACCTTGGGACAGCATGGACTGGTTTGGGTGCTGATGGCTAGGCAAGAGGAGAACTCTCAGCATCAAGAGGTCCTGTTTGTGGCAGCCAGGATCTTCTCTGCCTCCCAGTGTGGGGAACTGAGGAAACCAGACTCACTCAAGGAGTGGTCACCTCTCTGGGTGAGGTTCTGTGGCCCTGGTGCACATGAGGACTGCACCCAAGTTTCCAAACTCCTCTTGAGCCTTTAATGAAGCTCATTGAAAACATCTGATGAAACCACGGAGAGCCCTGGGTTTGGGATGGTTTCAACATAAGTTTGTGGTTTCAACATAGCTCAGGCTTGCTCTGATGGTGGAAGGTGGCTCCTAGTGAACATGAAATCAACCACATCCCAACAAGCCATGACTGGGGCTGCAAACATCTGGCTCAGGTAGGACTATCTGGGTTGGGGCAATCCCAAGCACCAATACAGGCTGGGCAAGGACTGGCTGGAGAGCAGCCCTCAAGAAAAGGCCTTGGGGGTGCTGGGGGAGGAGAAGCTCAACAGGAGCCAGAAGGGAGCACTTGCAGCCCAGAGAGCCAAGCACAGCCTGGGCTGCAGCAAGGGAAGTGTGGCCAGCAGGGCCAGGGAGGGGATTCTGTCCCTCTGCTCCACTCTGCTGAGACCACAGCTGGAGCTCTGGGGCCAGTTCTGGAGCCTCTGTTCCAGGAAGGATCTGGAGGGGCTGGAAGGTGTCCAGAGCAGGGCCACAAGGATGAGCAGAGGGCTGGAGCTGCTCTGCTATGGAGACAGACTGAGAGAGTTGGGGTTGTGCAGTCTGGAGAAGAGAAGGCTCTGAGGAGACCTTCTTGTGGCCTTCCAGTATCTGAAGGGGGCTGCAGAAAAGCTGGGGAGGGACTTTTGAGGGTGTCAGGGAGTGATAGAACTGGGGGGGATGGTAGAAGTGGGTAGATTGAGATTGGATGTTAGGAAGAAGCTCTTCCCCATGAGGGTGTTGAGACACTGGCACAGGTTGCCCAGGGAGGTGGTGGAAGCCTCATGCCTGGAGGTTTTGAAGGCCAGGCTGGATGTGGCTGTGAGCAACCTTCTGTAGTGTGAGGTGTCCCTGGCCATGGCAGGGGGTTTGGAACTGGCTGATCCTTGAGGTCCCTTCCAACCCTAACAATTCTGTGATCCTGGTGCAGGGTGGCTGCTGTGTCCCTGTATGTTGGTGGCTTCTCTGCCATTTTGCTGCACATGAGCTCCACATCTGGATTCTATCCTTCCACCTTCAGCTTTCCAGGATCTCCTTTGAGGTTCTGCACTACATGCTCCCCTTGAGAACCCAAGGCTTGTCCCTGAGAGTGTGGCCAGCAAGTCAAAGGAGGTTCTCCTTCCCCTCTACTGTGTCCTAGGCAGGTCACATCCAGATTTCTGGATCCAGTTCTGGGCTCCCCAGTCCAAGAGAGACAGGGAACTGCTGGGGAGAGTCCAGGGGGGGCTACCAAGCTGCTGAGGGGCTTGGAACATCTCTGTGAGGAGGAAAGGCTGAGAGCCTTGTAGCTGCTGAGCCTGGAGAAGAGCAGCCCCAGAGGGGATCTGCTCAATGCTCAGCAAGAGCTCAAGGAGCTGTGGGTGGTGAGAGGATGGGCCTGTGATCTTCTTAGTGGTGCCCAGGAACAGGAAAAGGGGCAAGGGGCATAAACTGGAACCCAGAAGGTGCCACCTGAAGATAGGGAGAAAGTTGTTTGTTGTGAGGGTGCTGGAGGCCTGGAGCAGGCTGCCCAGAGAGGTTGTGGAGTCTCCTTGTGTGGAGAGCTTCCAACCCCCCCTGGCCATGGTGCTCCTGGGCAAGCTGCTCTGGGTGCTCTTGCTTTAGCAGCGGAGGTTGGAGCAGATGATCTCCAGAGGTTCCTTCCAAACTCCACCATGTGGGATTCTGTGATTCTGAGGCTGCCTTAGGCCTTCATTAGCCCTTTGGATCTTGTGGAGTTGGCTTTATTGCTGTTGGGAACTGAGCTAAGGTCTTGCTCACATCAGCAACTGCTGCAGCCTCAGCACTGGCAGCTGCTGCCACCGTGGGCTGCAGGAGCAGGCTGTGCTCTGTGGGCACAGCAAGAGGCTGCTTCTGCTTCTGTGGGGCTCTCTCAAAGCAGAGATGGAGGCAGAGGGTGAGTGCCCAGGGTTTGCTCAAGGAGGGCCCTGGTTACCCCATGAGTCATGAGCTACCTGGCAGTGTGGTCATCCCTGCATGGCTCCTCCTTTGCACAAGACTGGACCTGCTCTCTGTGCAGGTGCAGCTGAGCTGAGGCTTCCTGGGAGGGGTTGAGGTCCCTCTCCCTGTCTTGCTCAGCCCTGGTGACCACAAAAGCCCTGGCTGCACCTAGGGACCATCACCAGGACAATTTGCATGTGAATCACAGGATTCCAGGATGCTAAAGGTTGGAAGGGACCTCTGGAGATCATGAAGTCCAACCCCCTGCCAGAGCAGGACCTAGCACAGGTCACAGAGGAAAGCATCCAAATGGGTCTTGAAAGCCTCCAGGGAAAGAGGCTACACAACCTCTCTGGGCAGCCTGTTCCAGGGCTCTGTGACCCTCACAGTGAAGAAGTTCCTCCTCATGTTGAGGTGGAACCTGCTGTGCTTTAGTTTATATCCATTGCCCCTTGTCCTATCCCAGGGTGCAGCTGAGCAGAGCCTGTCCCCTCCTGACCCCCAGCCCTCAGATGTTGATAAACATTGATTAAATCCCCTCTCAGTCTTCTCCTCTCCAGACTAACCAGCCCCAGGTCTCTCAGCCTCTCCTCACCAGGCAGTGCTCCAGGGCCCTTCAGCATCCTGCTAGCCCTCCCTTGGACTCTCTCCAGCAGATCCCTGTCCCTCCTGAACTGGGGAGCCCAGAGCTGGATGCAATATTCCAGGTGTGGTCTCAGCAGGGCATAGTAGAGGGGGAGGAGAAACTCCCTAACCCTGCTGGCCACACTTTTCTTGCTGCAGCCCAGGATCCCATTGGCCTTCTTGGCCACCAGGGCACATTGCTGGCCCATGCAGAACTTGTTGCCCACCAGGACTCCCAGGTCCTTCTCCCCAGGGCTGCTCTACCAGCAGATCACCTCCCAGCCTGTCCTGCTGCAGTTCATTCTTCCAATCACAGAACCACAGAATGGTTTGGGTTGGAAGGGACCTCTAAAGGTCATCTATTCCAAACCCCTTGCAGCTAGCAGGGACATCCTCAGCTAGAGCAGGTTGCTCAGAGCCACAAAACAACCTGATCTGGAATGGTTCTGGGCACGAAGCTTCTGCCACCCCTCTGGGCAACCTGGGGCAGTCTCTCACCACCCTCAGTGTGGAAAAAAAAATCATCCTTCTATCTAGTGTGAATCTGGAGTCTAGATCATATTCTGAGAAGTCTTTCTCTTGATGTCCAGCCCTTCAACCCCTGTGCTGGGGCAGCTCTTCCCAGCGTGTCAGCATTTCACCTCTCCTCCTTTCCAAACACACATTTGGCAGCTGGGAGGGAGCAGGGGACCTGGAGCCTCTCTCGGCCACATCCCTGTGCAGCTGCTCTCTGCTTCTTGGCTGCTCTTGCCAGCTGCCTTCACCCCTGTGACTCCTCCTCCTCCTTGCTTTCTGGGCTTGAAAATCTGCAGGCAGAGAGAGGGGTCTGGAGCTTTTCCACGGAGGGGACAGGGTGAGATGGAAATTCCTGCCAGGGATGAGTCAGGCTCCGCGTGCGAGACTACGCCTGGAAAAAGCAACCACTGGCAACTGCTTCCCATCCTGCTGTGGTGCTGAAGGGGGGAAGAAGGGCTCAGCAGAGCTTTTGGGATCACAGAGGGGGTTTTGTTTGTTTGTTTGTTTGTTTGTTTCTGGCATGCTTTGTTTTAATGAGGTTGCACTTGATGACCTTTGAAGGTCCCTTCTCAGCCAAAGCGTTGGAGGGTGCTGTGCTCAGCAGGTCTGAGAACTTGTTGGGAGGCTGCAAGCCCTTCTCCCATGTGTCAGCCTCTGTCCCAGCCTGGTGATATGGGATTGGGATAAGGAAAGAGGGAAAGGATCTCTTCAGGGGGAGCCAGGCTGGTGGAAGATTGCCACTCCAAGCAGGAGTGTTCCAGCTGGGCTCATTGAGCTTCTAAGTAGACACTCATGGGTGACCTCGGGGCTTCCAGTCCTTGGTTCAGGGTTAGGCAAATTCCATCCTCAGCTGCATCCAAAGCAGTGTGGACAGCAGATGGAGGGAGGTGATGGTGCCCCACTGCTCTGGGGAGACCTCACCTGCAGGGCTGTGGCCAGCTCTGGAGCCCTAAAGACAAGAAGAACGTGGACCTATGGAGCAGGTCCAGAGGAAGCCACAAAGGTGATCAGAGGTCTGGAGAACCTCTGATGTGGGGACAGGCTGAGAGAGTGGGGGCTGTTCAGTCTGGAAAAGAGAAGGCTCCAGGGAGACCACAGAGCTGTATTTCAGTATCTGAAGGGGACCTACAGGAAGGCTGGGGAGGGACTGTTCAGAAGGGCCTGGGGTGATAGGATGAGGGCCAATGGTTTGAAACTGGTGCAGGTGTTGTGGTGCCACAGCAGGGCAGGTTTAGGTTGGACATCAGAAGTTCTTCACAATGAGGGCAATGAAATACTGGAAGAGATTACCCAGAGGTGTGGTGGAGGCCCCATCCCTGGAGACATCCAAGGTCAAACCTGATGTGGCCCTGAGCAGCCTGACCTAGCTGGAGGTGTCCCTGCTGGCTGCAGGGGGGTTGAACAAGATGACCTTCAAGGGTCCCCTGCAACCCTCACCATTCTATGAGGTGGGGCTGACAGAACATTGCTAGCTGCACCTGAGGAGTCTTCTGCACAGAGGAGAGGGAAAGGGCTGCATTGTGTAATGCAGGGGTTGGAGGAGATGATCTCCAGAGGTCCCTTCCAACCCCTCCCTTTCTATGGTTCTCTGAGCTCTGGGCACTAGGAGCAAAGCACTGAGGCTCCTCTGGCAAAGCAAAGCTCCTGTGGGGCTGGGAGCTGCCTTGCACCCTGCCTTGAGGAAGCAATGTTGGAGTGGTTCAGAGAGTGATGCTGGAAGGGTGAAGCCACCTCCTTGCAACAGCTTGGCTCATCTCCCCAGCCCCACAGCTCCTCATCATGTTGCAGAGCAGCAGAAATCCAGCTCTGGACTAGATCCCAGCTGTCTCCAAGGCAGGGTGCAGCCTGGGCAAGCTGCCACATGGTGATCAAGTAGATCCTCCCTTGAAGGCAAGCCCCTGAGCTGCTGCTCCTTGGGAAGCCAGCCTGTTGCTGAACTGTGCCACTGCCTAACACATGCCTTTCATTCCCTCTTCATTCAGCACATCCCTGTGGGAAGCATCAGGCCCTCCAGGAAGTGCAGAGGCACTGAGCTGCCTGCTAAAGCATCTCAGACAGGCTGCAGTCACCAGGGCAGGTCCTAATTGCTCTCTGCTGGATGTGTAGCTGGAGAGAGAGAGGAAAACTCAGGGCTTGAGTTGGTTCCTGCAGTGCAAGGGGAACTGACATCACTTGCCACAGCATCCTGAAGCAGCTGAAGAGGAGCCAGCAGTGTGCCCAGGAGGCCAAGAAAGACAAAGGCCTCCTGGCTGGGATCAGCAATGCTGTGTCCAGCAGGAGCAGGGAGGGGATTGTGCCCTGGGACTCAGCTCTGGTCAGGCCACACCTCCAGTGCTGTGTCCAGCTTGGGGCATCTCAATACAGGAGAGATGTGGAGGTGCTGGAGCCAGGGCAGAGGAGGGCAAGGAAGCTGTGAAGGGCCTGGGGAATAAATGTGATGGAGAGCAACTGAAGGAGCTGGGGATGGTTAGTTTGGAGAAGAGGAGGCTGAGGGGAGACCTCATCTCTCCAACCCCACACCTCCCCATCAAAGGATCATAGAATTGTTAGGGTTGGAAGGGTTTTGATGCTTTTTGTTATGTTTTATTTTGGTTTGGTTTAAATTGTTATTTTCTTAATGGTTCTCCTCAGCAAACATGAATTGGTTGAACTTAGCCTTGTGAGCCTGGGTGGTTTTCTCCAGCTTTCAAAACATTTCCATTAGGGCCAGGCTTCATAGTTTTTTATGTTCTAAGCTAACTCTGAAGCTTCACCCAGGTTGAGCCAGAGCCAGCAGAGCTGGCAATCAAAACCCAAAAGGCCACCCAGTTCCTAGCTAGTCAGGCACAGAGCCTAGGGTGACTTCTTTTACCCACATCCTTTGTTTTTCCACCCTTTTTTTGGCCCAAATTCCACCCCCCCAACATTTTGCAGGATGCAAAACTCATTTTCCTTCCCACCTCCTGCCCCCTTCTCATAGAGACAGCTCCAAACTGTTCTCTCTCAGCCACTGACAGTCAGGCAAAAAAACTTGTCTGTGCTGCCAGCTCTGGGAGCGTCCTCAGGACCTGGCTGCAGCACTTGGTGCTAGGTGGTACCAGTGCTAGAAGAGAACAAGGTCTGGATCCACACCTCAGCCCTCTGCAACCTCATCCCTCCAGTGACCACCTCTCCAACCTTCTGGATTTTTCCCTGTCAGCTTTCCCTCTCTTTCACATTTATTTTGGTGACCTTTTGCCTTGAGCTGAAGCAAAACTCATCATCCCCCTCCATGGTGTCCATATGTGATCCCTGACCGTGGGAAGCAACCATGCCACTGCAATTCATTCTCCTCCTTCTGGAAGGTCCTCCTGCGCAAGGGTCCTCTTCTGAGCATCAAACCATTGCATGCACCTTGTAGGAACCATCCCCTCTTGGTGTCTCTCCACTGAAGATGAAGCACTCACAGGGTCACAGAATGGTGGTGGTGGTGGGGTTGGAAGGAACCTCTGGAGAGCACCCAGTCCAACCCCCCTGCTCCAGCAGTGCACCTACAGCAGCTTGCCCAGGAGCACAATGGCCAGGGGGGGTTGGAAGCTCTCCAGAGGAGATTCCACAACCTCTCTTGGCAGCCTGCTCCAGGCCTCCAGCACCTTCACAGTAAAGAAGTTTCTCCTCATCTTCAGATGGAACCTCCTGGGTTCCAGTTTGTGTCCACTGCTCCTTGTCCTGTCTCTGGCACCACTGAGAAGATCCCAGCCCCATCCTCTTGCTCCCCACAGCTCCTTGAGCTCTTGCTGAGCATTGCTTAGCTCCCCTCTGGGGCTGCTCTTCTGCAGGCTCTCAGCCCCAGGGCTCTCAGCCTTTCCTCCTCACAGAGCTGCTCCAGGCCCCTCAGCATCTCCCCAGCCTTCCCTGGACTCTCTCTAGCAGTTTCCTGTCTCTCTGCAACTGAGGAGCCCAGAACTAGACACAATACTCCAGATATGGCTTCAGCTGGGAGGAGTGGAGGGGGATGAGAACCTCCCTTGACCTGCTGGCCACACTCTTTTTGATGCCCCCCCCAGGAGACCTTTGGCCTTCTTGGCCACAAGGGCACATTGGTGGCTCATGGGGAGCTTGTTGTCCACCAGCACTCCCAGGTCCTTCTCTGTGAAGCTCCTCCCTAGCAGGTCCCCCCTCACCTGTCCTGCTGCAGGAGGTTGTTCCCCCCGCCGGAGGCAGGAGCCCACACTTGCCCATGAGTTTCTTCTCCCTCTACTCTCCAACCTGTCCAGGTCTCACTGAATGGCAGCACAGCCTGAGGGGGTGTCAGCCTCTCCTTTGTCAATCAGGCAGTGCTGGAGATGTTTGGGCAGAGAGGGAGCAGCATTAAACCAGCTCTGAGCATGGGCACTGGCTGTGTGATGGAGCTGCAGAGCCTAATCCATGCTTAACTTTGCTGGGGTGCAGGATTCGTGCAGTGGGGGAGTAGCAAACCACCCTCTGGGGCTGATTCTCTGCCTGATGGTTGGAATTTGAGGAAATCCTGTGAGTTTCTAATCTTAGGCTGCTTTTCCTGGGTAGTTTTATTCCTTTAAATAGAAAGGATTAAATGGGATTGACTCCTACAATCCTTCTGCTCTGGACTAGCCTCTAATCTTTAATGGAGCATGGATGCTGCACTACTCATCCTGTCTGCTTCAGAGGGGGAAACATGGCTTAGGTGGGCTCAGATTTCTGCTGCTTTGTGCCATCCAAGCCACTTTTGGAGCCACACTTGAAGGGCAGAAGGAGCCTCCAAGCTTCATGAAACTGGGCAGGCAGAGAGAACCAGAGAATCACAGAATGGTTTGGGTTGAAAGGAACCTGTCAGGATCACCTAGCCCAAGCCTCCTGCAGTCAGCAGGGACATCTTCAACTAGAGGAGGTTGCTCAGAGCCCCAAGCAACTTGATCTGGAGTGGTTCCAGGGATGGGGCTTCTACCACCTCTCTGAGCAGCCTGGGTCAGTATTTCACCATGGAATAGTAAGGGTTTGGAAGGGACCTCTGGAGAGCAGATAGAAATGATATACTGGGGGGAAAAGGCTTGAATGTGAGCACAACCCTTTATGAGGCACTAGAGATCCCACACTGAAGAAAACCTCTATGGCCACAAGCTGTCCAGGGTTTGCCTTGCTTGTACCACATGCCCAGAGCATCCCTCACTCAAAACATACTTCAAGGAACATCTAAAGCAGCATGCTGCTAAAATCCATGGCGGAAGAAGGATGCTCCAGAGATGCTGTTGGTTACAGATGAGTAAATCTGGAGGCTTCACCTCCAGGCAAGAGTTTGGAGTTCCTAACTGGGTCATTCATTCAGCAGAGCATAATTAGCAGAGTCATTGGGAGCAGATGTTGATCTGCTGATCTGTTAGAGGGCAGAAGGGCTCTGCAGAGGGACCTCAACCGACTGGACAGATGGGCAGAGTCCAACAGGATGGCATTCAACAAGTCCAAGTGCTGCACTTTGGCCACAACAACCCCATGCAGAGCTACAGGCTGGGGTCAGAGTGGCTGGAGAGCTGCCAGGCAGAGAGGGACCTGGGGGTGCTGATTGACAGCTGCCTAAACATGAGCCAGCAGTGTGCCCAGGTGGCCAAGAGGGCCAATGGCATCCTGGCCTGCATTAGGAACAGTGTGGCCAGCAGGAGCAGGGAAGTCATTGTGCCCCTGTACTCTGCACTGGTTAGGCCACACCTTGAGTCCTGCGTCCAGTTCTGGGCCCCTCGGTTTAAGAAGGACATTGAGAGACTTGAATGTGTCCAGAGAAGGGCAACAAGGCTGGGGAGAGGCCTTGAGCACAGCCCTGTGAGGAGAGGCTGAGGGAGCTGGGGTTGTTTAGCCTGGGGAAGAGGAGGCTCAGGGGAGACCTTATTGCTGTCTACAACTACCCAAAGGTAGCCATGGGGAGGCTTGGGACTGGGGGCATCTCTCTGAGATGACTCAGAGCTGGTCACAATGGGCAGACAGAGCTCTGTGAGGATGTAATCACTTCTAGGATGAAGGACTACATGAATGGGCAGTACCAGACAAGGGTCTTCACAGTCTCACAGTACATTAGAGGTTGGAAGGGACCTCCAGAGATCATCATGTTCAACCCCCTGACAGAGAGTGTCACCCAGGGTAGTCTGCACAGGAAGGCATCCAGGTGGCTTTGGAAAGCCTCCAGAGAAGGACACTCCACATCCTCTCTGGGCAGCCTGCTCCAGGGCTCTGGCCTGGCCTGGCAACTTCACTTGAAAGAAGTTTCTCCTCATGTTGAGCTGAAACCTCCTGTGTTCAAGTTTGTATCCATTGGCCCTTGGCTTATTATTGTGCAGCACCCATAAGAGCTTGGCCCCCTCCACTTGACACCCACCCCTCAGAGATTGAGAGACATTGATCTCTTCTCCACACTAAACAGCCCCAGGGCTCTCAGTCTCTCTTCACAGGGCAGATGCTCAAGTCCCCTAAGCATCCTCCTGGCTCTCCCTTGGACTCTCTCCAGCAGGTCTCTTTCTCTCTTGAACTGGGGAGCCCAGAACTGGACACAGGATTGCAGCTGTGGTCCCAGCAGGGCAGAGCAGAGGGGAGCAGAACCTCCCTGGCCCTGCTGGCCACACTTCTCTTGCTGCAGACCAGGATGCCCTTGGCTCTCTTGGCCACAAGGGCACATTGCTGTCCCCTGCAGAACTTGCTGCCCACCAGCACTCCAAGGTCGTTCTCCTTGGGGCTGCTTTCCATCAGGGCAGCCTCTACCCTGTCCTGGTGTACTCTGCGTATCCCTGTCCAGAAGAAGAGTCCCTGTGCTGCCCCAGCCTGCCCCATCTTCGCCACCCTGCTGCTGCTGTGTCTGCAGTGCCTTCTGTTGTGTCCTCAAGGCAGAGGGGAGGGCGTGTGGAGCATTTTCCTCCTCCTCCAACCCTGTCTTGGAGTGCGTGGGAAGTTTGACAGTGTTGGCATGAGTCAATGTTTGCAACGTGCTGAGTCACTGCAGGGAGGTGCCAGGGAGGGGGTGAGGGGGATGTCCAGCCTCAAGGGGGGTGGTGTAAATGTCCCAGGAAGAAGATCTGCCTGAAAACAAATTCCTAGCAATGAAACTCATTGAGCTGTTAAAGACAGGTCACCAACTTCAGGGGCTCTGCTGCTCTTTATGGTCCCTTCCAACCCAAACCATTCCATGATGCTCAGTATCAGCACGGGCTGGGGGATTAAGGGCTGGGGAGCGACCCTGTGGAGAAGGACCTGGGAGTGCTGGGGGGTGAAAAGCTGGAGATGAGCCAGCACTGAGCACTGCCAGCCCAGAGCCAGCCCTGTGCTGGGCTGATCCCCAGCAGTGTGGGCAGCAGGGGCAGGGAGGGGATTCTGCCCCTCTGCTCTGCTCTGCTCAGCCCCCTCAGCCCCCACCTGCAGTGCTGGGGCAGCTCTGGAGCACAGACAGGGACCTGCTGGAGCAGGGCCAGAGGAGGCCACAGCCATGCTGGGAGGGCTGGAAGCCCTCTGCTGTGAGGCCAGGCTGGGAGAGTTGGGGTTGTTCAGTCTGAAGAAGAGAAGGCTCCAGGGAGACCTTCTGGTGGCCTGGTAGGACTTAAATGGGCCTGAAAGGAAGATGAAGAGAGGCTGCTGAGCAGAGCCTGTGGTGACAGGACAAGGGGGGTGGTGGTTTGAAACTCAGAGGGAGATTCAGACTGGAGAGAAGGAAGAAATTCTTCACTGTGAGGATGATGAGCCCCTGTCCCAGATTGCCCTTAGAGGTGGGAGATGCCCCATCCCTGGAACCATTCCAGGTCAGGTTAGTTTTGAGGCTCTGTGCAACCAGCTCTAGTTGAAGGTGTCCCTGCTCACTGCAGGTATGTTGGACCAGATGATCCCTTCTGACCCAAACCATTCTGTGATTCTCTAACAGGACCACCATAGATCAGATGTGTCACCCCATGAGGAAAAGCCAGTGCTTGGCCCTGCCTCCCCAAGGTCCTTCTCAGATGGCCAACAGCTCATCGTTTGGGGGTGGGCTGCATCCCTAACCTGTAGCTGCCCTTGCAGACCTGTCCTGGGACATGCCAAGGGCTGCCTGTTAGATTGCTCCATCACACCAGTTCTGGGGAACCATGCCACCATCAACATCAATGAGGTCACCTCTCAGGCTCCTCCTCTCCAAGCTCCAGAGCCCTCAGCTCCCTCAGGCTCTCCTCATAACTCCTCACTCTACTGCAGTTTGTCTCACTGGATTCTGGAGGTGAAGAAGCTCCTGAGCATGTGATGGTTTCAGGCATGGATATATCTCAGGCCCTCATCCATGATGCCCAATGCAGATTTCAGATTTAAAGGTGCAGAGTGGCAGCACAGGCAGGTCCATGCTGGACATCCTTGCTGACACCTCCACAAACACCTGACTGTCATCAGACTGAGAGCTGGGCAGAGGGGAACCTCATGAGGGTCAGCAAGGAGAAGTGCAGAGTCCTGCAGCTGGGAAGGAAGAATAAACTGCAGCAGGACAGGCTGGGAGGTGATCTGCTGGAGAGCAGCCCTGTGGACCTGGGAGTCCTGGTGGGCAACAAGTTCTGCATGGGCCAGCAGTGTGCCCTGGTGGCCATGAAGGCCAATGGGATCCTGGAGTGCATTCAGCAGGGTTGTAGCAGTTCAGGCTGGGTGCCTCCTGCTGCTGCCACACAAGCTACAGCTCCGGTGTCCCCAGGGACCAGCCCGGGAGGTGGCCACAGGAAGCTGTGTGTTTCACAGTATCACAGTACCACCAAGGTAGGAAGAGACCTCAAAGATCATCAAGTCCAACCTGTCACCACAGACCTCATGAGGTTGTTTAGCCTGGAGAAAAGGAGGCTGAGTGAGGGGAGACCTTCTGGCTCTCTATGACTCCGTGAAAGAAGGTTGCAGCAAGATGGGGGCTGGTCTCTTCTCCCAAAGACTAAGTGATAGGATGAGAGGAAACGGCCTCAAGTTGCACCAGGGGAGGTTTACAGTATCACAGTATCACCAAGGTTGGAAGAGACCTCAAAGATCATCCAGCCCAAGCTGTCACCACAGACCTCATGACTAGACCATGGCACCAAGTGCCACGTCCAATCCCCTCTTGAACACCTCCAGGGACGGTGACTCCACCACCTCCCTGGGCAGCACATTCCAATGACGAATGACTCTCTCAGTGAAGAACTTTCCCCTCGCCTCGAGCCTAAACTTCCCCTGGTGCAGCTTGAGACTGTGTCCTCTTGTTCTGGTGCTGGTTGCCTGAGAGAAGAGACCAACCCCCTCCTGGCTACAACCACCCTTCAGGTAGTTGTAGACAGCAATGAGGTCTCCCCTGAGTCTCCTCTTCCCCAGGCTAAGCAACCCCAGCTCCCTCAGCCTCTCCTCACAGGGCTGTGCTCAAGGCCTCTCCCCAGCCTTGTTGCCCTTCTCTGGACACGTTCAAGTGTCTCAATGTCCTTCCTAAACTGAGGGGCCCAGAACTGGACACAGAACTCAAGGTGTGGCCTAACCAATGCAGAGTACAGGGCAGAATGACTTCCCTGCTCCTGCTGGCCACACTGTTCCTAATGCAGGCCAGATTTCATACCCATACCCAGGCCAGTTTCATACCCATCATGTCCTGCGCCCTACAAATCCATTTGCAAAGCCTTTCTCTTCCTCTCTCTTCCCTCTCTGCTCCCCTGGGAGATGCTCCCTATCAGGTAGTGCTGGGGGAGTATCTCAAAGCCTCTCAGGCCTGGCTAAGCCTAATGCCAGGAGGAGAAGGGGGAGGGGAGGTCTCAGACCTGGCCAGCTGAGACCAGCCTAGCAGTGGGGGGGAAGAAAGAGCCCTGGGGGGGTCTCGGGTATAGCCTCAGGTGGGGAGAAGGGAAGTGCTGGGGGCCTTTGGGTGTGCTGTGAGGGACTCCTAATGCTTTGGGACTCTTTTGTCACTATGCTTTGTAGCTTCTGTACAACACTAATTGCTTTTCCATTTCAACTTTCCATCTCTTCTGCAATCCATTTGTGTGAGTCTCATTCTTTTGCCCCTCTCAGGGGCAGGAGAGGATCTGCCTGGCCTCAAACCAGCGCAATACTGTGGCCAGCAGATGGAGGGAGGTTCTCCTCCCCCTCTACTCTGCCCTGCTGAGACCACACCTGGAATATTGCATCCAGCTCTGGGCTCCCCAGTTCAGGAGGGACAGGGATCTGCTGGGGTGAGTCCAAGGGAGGGCTACCAGGATGCTGAAGGGATTGGAGCACTGCCTGGTGAGGAGAGGCTGAGAGACCTGGGGGTGGTTAGTCTGGAGAGGAGAAGACTGAGAGGGGATTTAATCAATGTTTATCAATATCTGAGGGCTGGGGGCCAGGAGGGAGGGGACAGGCTCTGCTCAGCTGCACCCTGGGATAGGACAAGGGGCAATGGATATAAACTCCAGCACAGGAGGTTCCACCTCAACATGAGGAGGAACTTCTTCACTGGGAGGGTCACAGAGCCCTGGAACAGGCTGCCCAGAGAGGTTGTGGAGTCTCCTTCTCTGGAGACTTTCCAGCCCCATCTGGATGTGTTCCTGTGTGACCTGTGCTGGATTCTATGGTCCTGCTCTCACAGGGGGGTTGGACTGAAAGATCTCCGGAGGTCCCTTCCAACCCCTAACATCCTGTGAGCCTGTGATCTATCCCTTGATGTACAGCACAAGGTGCACCAGAGAATGCTTCAAATAACCATCCCTAAATCACCCTCCCTCTTGCCAAGCTCTTGCTGTCTGTAAGGAAGCTGCTCACAGCCAGGCTGAAGAAGTCTTGGTTATTTTGTTGTTTGCTTTCCTCTCTTCTTTCTTCCATCTATAAAATGGGGGGAACAAAATCCTAGAATCACAGAATGGTTTGGGTTGGAAGGGACCTCCAAAAGTCATCCAGTCCAACCCCCTCTGCACTCAGCAGGGACATCCTCAACTAGCTCAGATTGCCCAGAGCCCTGTCCAGCCTCACCTTGAATGACCTCTGGAGATCATGGAGTTCAACCCCCCCCCTGCCAGAGCAGGGTCACCTAAAGAAGGTCACACAGGAACACAGCCAGGTGGGTTGTGAACGACTCCAGAGATGGAGACTCCACCACCTCTCTGGCCAGCCTGCTCCAGTGCTCTACCACCCTCAAAGTAAAGAAGTTCCTCCTCATGTTTAGATGGAACTTCTTATGTTCCAAGTTTGTGCCTGTTGCCCCTTGTCCTGTCACTGGGTACCACTTGTGCCATCCTCCTGATAGCCACCCTTGAAGTATTGCTCAGCACTGATAAGATCCCCCCTGGGGCTGCTCTTCTCCACGCTAAACAGCCCCAATTCTCTCAAGCTTTCCATCACCAGTCCGAGGCAGCTCATCCAGCCAGGAACCCACAATCTTAAGTCCTGTTGACCTGCAACAACCCTGAAACCAAAGCTCCTGGATCAGTGTAAAAAGAGCCAGGGAGCTGCTGGCCACACAGAATCACAGAATGACAGCATCATAGAATGGTTTGGGTTGGAAGGGACCTCCAAAGCTCATCCAGTCCAACCCCCTCTGCACTCAGCAGGGACATCCTCAACTAGCTCAGATTGCCCAGAGCCCTGTCCAGCCTCACCTTGAATGTCTCCAGGGATGGGGCCACAACCCCCTCCCTGGGCAACCTGTTCCAGGGTTCTACCACCCTCATAGTAAAGAACTTCTTCCTAACATCCAATCTAAGTGAGCCTTTAGGATGCTGACTTGCTCAAGAGGGACGGTGAGGGGGATCTTTACCTCCACAGCCATGGTGGGAGCCCATCTGCACCACAGCAGAGCCAGATCTTCCTCTAGAAAGTCTTCCTTCCTTCATCCTACATGGGAGGTAACCCTTGCCTCATGTGTGACCTCCTCCTCCTGAAGAGCAGGCCACAGGCAGGCCATGGATGCACGATGGAGAATCAAACCCTAAACAGATTTAGGTTGTTTGGTCCTGTCCAGGTTCCCTACTCCTTTCAGGTTCTGTAGTCTTAGCTTTAGTTTCCCACCTCCATTCCCAGCTGGAATGGGATAAAAGTCCAGGTCCAGAAGAGCAGGAAGGACCACCCCAAGAATTTTTGGTCTTCGAATCTCTTGCTTGCTCGGAGCAGAGGCCAAGCACGGAACAAAGCTATTACAACCAGGACATCCTGGTGAAGTTCCTTTCTTTTTCCTTCACTTAACTCTGACATAAAAATACATCTCCAGCTTGTTTTAGGGGGATTAAGAAGGAAAGAAAAAAAGGATCCATCTTGATGGGAACCATCTGTGGCTGGGAGCTGCTGGCTGCTCTCTGCTTCCCAGCCAGCACGCAGACGCTGTTACGTGGGGTGTGTCCCACTCCCAAAGATCATCCCTGTGCTGCTTGGAGGAATCCCAACTATTTAAGGGTTTTGGTTTTCTTTCTTGCTGGATGGACCCAGCATTAAAAAGCAACACCAGCAGCAGCAGCTCATTGCACCTCTAGAACATAGCATTTGCTTTCCTCGTTGCACCACCGTTGCCCAGCACGGCTTGCTGGGGGCTGCTGGTCTTGCTAAGGCACTGGAAGGGTCTTTCTTGTAACCTTTCCACCCCTCACATTCAAAAAAGCAAACAGCTCATGGTCAAGCCAGGTCTGCCCTGCAAACCAGGAGGAGAAATCTAGCCCAGGAAGAGAAGATGCCCTTGCTCTGCTTCTGCTCTGCTCCTGGAGGAGTGTACGTGCAGCAGTCCATCCATAGGCTAGAAGAGGCCCTGGGCAACCTGATCTAGTTGAGGATGTCCCAGCTGATTGTGGGAAGGTTGGACTGGATGACCTTTGGACGTCCCTTCCAGCCTGGACCATTCTATGATTCTGTGATTCTGTGATACTATGATTCTGGGATTCCATGATTCCATTATTATATGATTCCATTATTCCATGATTCTGTGATTCCATGATTCCATTATTCCATGATTCTATGATTCCATTTTTCTATGATTCAATGAATCCATGATTCTATGAAAGCCAACCAGAGCCTGGGCTGCAGCAAGAGAAGTGTGGCCAGCAGGGCCAGGGAGGGGATTCTGCCCCTCTGCTCCACTCTGCTCAGACCACACCTGGAGCACTGTGTCCAGTTCTGGAGCTTCTGTTCCAGGAAGGATCTGGAGGTGCTGGAAGGTGTCCAGAGCAGGGCCATGAGGATGAGCAGAGAGCTGGAGCTGCTCTGCTGTGAGGACAGACTGAGAGAGTTGGGGTTGTGCAGTCTGGAGAAGAGAAGGCTTTGAGGACTCCTTCTTGCAGCCTTCCAGTATTTCAAGGGGGCTACAGCAAATCTGGGGAGGGACTTTTTAGGGTGTCAGGGAGGGATAGGACTGGGGGGGATGAAGCAAAACTAGGAGTGGGTAGATTGAGATTGGATGTTAGGAAGAAGTTCTTCCCCATGAGGGTGGTGAGAGCCTGGCACAAGTTGCCCAGGAAGGTGGTGGAAGCCTCATGCCTGGAGGTTTTGAAGGCCAGGCTGGAGGTGGCTGTGAGCAACCTGCTGTAGTGTGAGGTGTCCCTGCCCATGGCAGGGGGGTTGGACCTGGATGATCCTTGAGGTCTCTTCTAACCCTAACAATTCTATGACTCTATGATTCTGTGATTCCATGAGTCTATGATTTATGTCACAGGATCCCAGGATGTTAGATGTTGGAAGGGACCTCTGGAGGTCGTCAAGTCCAACCCCCCTGGATGAGGGGATTGAGGGCACCCTCAGCCAGTTTGCAGGTGACACTAAATTGGGTGGGATGTTGATCTGCTGGAGGGTAGGAAGGCCCTGCAGAGAGATCTGGCCAGGCTGGATGGATAGTCTGAGGTCAGGTGTATGAGGTTCCACAAGGCCAAGTGCTGGGTCCTGCACTTGGGTCACAACAATCCCAAGCAATGTCCAGGCTTGGGGCAGAGTGGTTGGAAAGTTGCCCAGCAGAAAAAAAACCTGGGGGTGCTGGCTGACAGCTGGCTGAGAATGAGCCAGGAGTGTGCCCAGGTGGCCAAGAAGGCCACCAGCAGCCTGGCCTGGATCAGGAACTGTGTGGCCAGCAGGAGTAGGGAAGTGATGGTGCTCCTGTACTAGGTACTGGTGAGGCCACACCTCAAATCCTGGGTTCAGATTTGGTCTTCTTACTCCAAGGAAGACATCGAGGAGCTGGAGTGTGTCCAGAGAAGGGCAATGAACCTGGGGAAGGGTCTGGAGAACAGGGCTGGGGAGGAGCTGCTGAGGGAGCTGGGGGTGTTTAATGTGGAAAAGAGGATGCTGAGAGGAGACCTCATTGCTCTCCACACCTCCCTGAAAGGAGGTTGGAGCCAGGTGGGGCTTGGTCTCTTCTGCCTAGTCTCAGGTGATAGGAGAGGAAGTGGCCTGGAATTGTGCCAGGGGAGGGTTAGGTTGGAGATTAGGAAACATTTCTTTGCTGCCAGAGCGGTCAGGGGTTGGAAGAGGCTGCCCAGGGAGGTGGTGGAGTCCCCATCCCTGGAGGTGTTGAAGAAACCTGTGGCCATGGCACTTGGGGACATGGTTTGATGGCCATGGTGGTGTTGGGTTGGTGCTTGGACTCAATGATCTTAGAGGTCTTTTCCAGCCCAAACAATTCTTTGAATCTGTGGTGGTTGGGGGTGCTTCTAACCCCACATGGAGCTTGGGGTGTCTGGCAGTGACATGTAGCTGCTTCTGACGTGGAGTCTTGGCCATGGGAAGATGAAGAGATGTGTTTACAGCGTTAGAAATGCCAGAGAACACAAGAAGCAGGAAAAAAGTCTCCTAGACCGGGAAGAGGAGGGGAATCTCAAGATGAAGCCAGCAGAAGGCAGGGCAGGAAGGAAAGGAGGAGAGGCTGAATGTTTCTCTGCCCTCACCATGAGGGGATGATGTGAGATCCAGGCCAGGCTGCTGGTGGCCTCTTTGGCCACCTGGGCACACTCCTGGCTCATGCTCAGCCAGCACCCCCAGGTTCTTTTCTGCTGGGTAACTTTCCAACCACTCTGCCCCAAGCCTGGAGCCTTCATGGGGTTGTTGTGACCCAAGTGCAGGACCCAGCACTTGGCCTTGTTGAACCTCGTACACCTGACCTCAGGCCATGCAGCCAGCCTGGCCAGATCTCTCTGCAGAGCCTTCCTACCCTCCAGCAGATCAACATCCCACCCAGTTTAGTGTCTCCTGCAAACTGACTGAGGGTGCCCTCAATCCCTCCATCCTCCAGCAGGCACGGAGGCCGCCTGGCTGAGATGCCTGCTCCTGGGCTCAGCTCTTGGCAGGTTGAGCAGGAAGCTGGAAGTGGGACGAGACCAACAGGTTCTCCATGCTGCTGGGGCTGTGGGAACCTCTCAGATGGCAGCCACATACCTGATCTGGGATCCACCCTGTGCTGAAGAGCGAGGTGTTGAGCTGAGCTAGGTAGGCAGGGAATGGGGCAAAATGAGCACTTCAGAGGCTTTTGCCAATCTGGTGTGAAGAACAACTTTTTGTGGGGGTCTTACTAGCCATGGCATCATCAGAGTGAGCCCAGATCTCACTTGGGAGATGGTTTGGATGGGCTGGAACAATCCTCACTATCAGTACAGACTGGGGGAGAAGGGGATGGAAAGCAGCCCTGAGGAAAAGGACTTGGGGGTGCTGGGTGGGGAGAAGCTGGACAGGAGCAGGCAGTGTGAGCTTGCAGCACAGAAGGCCAAGGGCAGCCTGGGCTGCAGCCAAAGCAGTGCTGGCAGCAGAGCCAGAGAGGTGACTCTGCCACTTTGCTCTGCTCTGGGGAGACCTCAGCTGCAGTGCTGTGTGCAGGTCTGGAGCCCTCAGCACAGCAAGGACCTGGAGCTGATGGGGCAGGTCCAGAGGAGGGCCAGGAAAGTGCTCAGGGGGTTGGAGCAGCTCTGCTGTGAGGCCAGGCTGAGGGAGCTGGGGGTGTTCAGCCTGGAGAAGAGAAGGCTCCAGGGAGACCTAATAGCAGCCTGCCAGTACCTGAAGGGGGCTACAGGAAGGCTGCAGAGAGGCTGTTTGCAGAGGCCTGCAGGGACAGGATGAGAGGCAATGGCTTCCAACTAGAGAAGAGCAGATTTAGATTGGATGTTAGGAACAAGTTCTGCCCCATGAGGGTGGTGGAACACTGGAACAGGTTGCCCAGGGAAGTGATTGGGGGCCTATCCCTGGAGATACTCAAGGTGAGGCTGGACAGGGCTCTGGGCAACCTGATCTAGTTGAGGATGTCCCTGCTGAGTGCAGAGGGGGTTGGACTGGATGAGCTTTGGAGGTCCCTTCCAACCCAGACCATTCTGTGATTCTGTCCCTCTAACTGAACTCAGCTGCACCTCCCACACTCTGTGTTTCACCCATCACAAAACAAGCAATTGAGAGATTAAATTTGTATCAATCACTGCAGCAGCAGCACCACCACCATCATGCAGAACCACTTTAGATGGCAGCAGGAAGAAAATCTGTTGTGCCTTTATTAGAGAGGGATAGGAAATGGATCCAAGGAGCTTTTCTGCAGACAATGAGGTTTTGAACTCGGTGGGGGTTTCATTTCAGCATTGTTTGTGCAAACAGGCTCCATCACAGCCAGCCTTTCCCAGAGGCTCTGATGGCTTCTTTCATCCCAGCCTCCAGATAAAGCCCCTGGTATGAGGTCACCCAACAGAGACCTTCAAACCCTGCTTCTCCATCTGAGCAAACACTGGGCTGGAGATAATCAGCAAGCTGATGTTCCCCCTTTGCATGGCTGAATAAAAGAGAGGCTTTGTTCAGGGATCTGAGGCAGGTCTGTGGCAGAGCTGCCCCATGAGAGATTTTATTTCAGCTACCTGCAAAGAAGCTATGAGAAGAATGTGGTAGGTTCCTCTGGGGCTGGAGAAAGAGAGAGCTGTCACCCCCAAAGGTGTTGTTTAATATTAACAGGCCCCAGGCACATCTATCAGAGGTTTGATTGTGCTCCTATCTCTGTTTAGACACAAACATCACCCCCCCCCAAAAGCCATAGGAAGGTGGCTAAAGCCTTGCACGGGATGGAGCAGGTGAAAGTCCTTCTGGAGGGAGAGACATTTGTGTTGGCAGCAGGAACAAGAGCTGTGAGCCCAGACCCTCTCCTGCTCTCTGATGTGCAGGTGTAGAACAAAGGCATCACCCAGCAGCCTCTGATGAATGCTTTAGTTAAGGGAAAAGAGAAAGGGTGGGCGGGCAGGGAGCAGAAGGAAACAATGCAGCCCTGAGTGCGTGGGGGGGAAGCTGGGAAGCAGCTCCTGGGAGGATGCTGGGGTTTGCTTTCCAGGCTGGATGTCATTGTAGAATCACTGAGGTTGGAAAACACCTCTTAAGGTCAGCAAGTCCAACCACCAACCCAACATCAGCCGTGCTCACTAAACCATGTCCCAGTGTGCCATGGCCACATGTTTTTTGAACGCTTCCAGGGATGGGGACTCCACCACCCCCCTGGGCAGCCTGTTCCAATCCCTGACCACTCCTGCAGCAAAGAAATTTCTCCTAATCTCCAACCTGCACCAGTACAGGTTGGAAGGTGATCTGCTGGAGAGCAGCCCTGTGGAGAAGGACCTGAGAGTGCACAGGCCAGCAATGTGCCCTGGTGGCCAAGAGGGCCAATGGGATCCTGGGCTGCATTAAGAGGAGTGTGGCCAGCAGATGGAGGGAGGTTCTCCTCCTCCTCTACTCTGCCCTGAGGAGACCTCACCTGGAGTATTGCATCCAGTTCTGGGCTCCCCAGTTCAGGAGGGAGAGGGATCTGCTGGAAAGAATGGACAATGGATATAAATTCCAGCGCAGGAGGTTCCACCTCAGCATGAGGAGGAAGTTCTTCACTGTGAGGGTCACAGAGCCCTGGAGCAGGCCCCTCAGAGAGGCTGTGGAGTCTCCTTCTCTGGAGACTTTCAAGCCCCTTCTGGATGTGTTCCTGTGTGACCTGTGCTGGATTCTATCATTCTGCTTTGGCAGGGGGGTTGGACTCTATGATTTCCTGAGATCCCTTCCAACCCCTTATATCCTGGGATCCTTTGAACCTAACCCTCCCCTGTTTCAGTCTAAGGGGAGATCCTCCAGCAAAGCCCCCCTTGACTTTGATGCAAACAAGCTTTGGTCTTCATACTCATCCTCTCTGATGAAAGCACTTTTATTGAAGCTCCTTCTCACAAGGGCAGGGAAATCTTGCTTGACACGATGACAAACATGGATTTGTATCTCTCTCTCTTTCAGTCACATTTGTTTATCCAGTGAACCACAGCTAGGATCTAGAAGCTGCTGTTAACCACCATCATTTTGACTCATTAGTTCAGACATGGCTTCACCTACCTGCCTTGAAGTTCTCAATATAGATCTAAACACAGTCTGGCAGTAGGTGGGTAGCTGGTTCCCACCTCCAGCTGAATGCATGCTTCAAAATAGGAGCTGCAGGCTTGAGACTGCCTTGTTTGTCACCAATTATTTATATTCAGGGCTGGGTTTTCCTCCCTTTACCTTGGTTCAGGGAATCACCAGAGAGTGAGGAGGATGCTGGTTTAATGGCTTTAAAACAGAGAGGAGAAGGATCCTTCTAAAGAGCTTCAGTTTGCTCTTAATTCAGCTCATTTATGCCCAGGTGAACCTCAGGAGGTTCCACAAGAGCAAGTGCAGGGCTCTGCCCCTGGGCTGGAACAATCCTCACTATCAACAATGGGAGAGGAGGGGATAGAAAGCAGCCCTGAGGGAAAGGACTTGGGGGTGCTGGTGGGGGAGAAGCTGGACAGGAGCAGGCAGTGTGAGCTTGCAGCACAGAAGGCCAAGGGCAGCCTGGGCTGCAGCCAAAGCAGCGCTGGCAGCAGAGCCAGAGAGGTGATTCTGCCACTTTGCTCTGCTCTGGGGAGACCTCAGCTGCAGTGCTGTGTGCAGGTCTGGAGCCCTCAGCACAGCAAGGACCTGGAGCTGATGGAGCAGGTCCAGAGGAGGGCCAGGCAAATGCTCAGGGGGTTGGAGCAGCTCTGCTGTGAGGCCAGGCTGAGGGAGCTGGGGGTGTTCAGCCTGGAGAAGAGAAGGCTCCAGGGAGACCTAATAGCAGCCTGCCAGTACCTGAAGGGGGCTACAGGAAGGCTGCAGAGAGACTGTTGGCAAAGGCCTGCAGGGACAGGACAAGAGGCAATGGCTTCAACCTGGAGCAGAGCAGATTTAGATTGGATGTGAGGAACAAGTTCTGCTCCATGAGGGTGGTGGAACACTGGAACAGGTTGCCCAGGGAAGTGGTTGGGGGCCTATCCCTGGAGATTTTGAAGGTGAGGCTGGACAGGGCTCTGGGCAACCTGATCTAGTTGAGGATGTCCCTGCTGAGTGCAGAGGGGGTTGGACTGGATGACCTTTGGAGCTCCCTTCTGGCCCTGACCATTCAGTGATTCTATGATAACCATCTTGGAGTGGTCTGATTGCATCCCCCTGACCCCTGAGCACTGAGGGTTGTGTAGCAGGACCAAAGACCTGTCCCACCTGCACACCTGTCATCTGTATGATGCTGGTTTGTGTGGTGAGAGGGGAGGAAAGGAGGTGGAAACCAATGCTTGGTACCAAGAGGATGCACAGAAGGGTCTGGGGAATGCCACACATTGCTTCCCAGTGCTGAGTGCTGCTGGCTGTTGCAGTTTCCTCATACACTTTGGTTTTCTGTCTGTTAGAGAAGAGGCCTCCCTCCTTGAAACACCTTCATATGGAGAGATCTACACCAGTGCCTCAAGGGGACCTACAAGAAAGCCTGGAAGGGACTTTTGACAAGGACTTGTAGTGATGGATTGAGATGGAATGGCTTTGAGCTGGAAGAGGGGAGATTTAGACTGGGGATTAGGAGGAAATTTGTTACAGTGAGGGTGGGGAGACACTGGAACAGGTTGCCCAGGGAGGCTGTGGCTGCCTCCTTCCTGGACATGTTCACGGCCAGGTTGGATGAGGCCTTGAGCAACCTGGGCTGGTGGGAGGTGTCCCTGCCCATGGCAGGGGGGTTGAACTGGATGAGCTTTAAGGTCTCTTCTAGCTCAAACCATGAATCTGTGATATTCTTTCTGCTAACAACATGTGGCTGGTGTGAGTGAAGCCTTCTGCAGATCCTAGGTGGATGGGGAGTGAGACTTCTGCTCCTCACTCCCTGTCCCTCAACAAAGCTGGAAGGGAAGCCACTAGGCCAGGCTTAGACCCAGATATTTATTTCACTGCTCCACTAATTGCATGTTGGAGCCATGAATTGCCTCCAGCACCTGGAGACCTTTGGTAATGAAGGCCAAGGCGTGAGGCAATGAGGCATTTTGTACTAATTCAGGCCTGGTCCACTGTAGCAGCGCTGTATTTGTCCTGAGCTTCATACTGAGAGCAGGAGCTGAGGCTTCTGGATACGTTTGTGACTTCCAAGGTGGGATAAAATGCCAACAACTGAAAGGTTAAAAGGCTGGGATAGAGGATTGAGACTTGTCCCCACCTCAGATGTTGGTACCCTTCGTGGCAGTAGCTGACTTGGTCAGCTGAGGCATCTGCACCAGATCATGAACCACTTCCCAATTCTTCAGCATCCATCCAGGAGGCTGTGGATGGATTGGTCAGATCCGTGTTTCCCCAGCCAAGCCCTCTGAAGGGCTGTGGTGCCAGTCCAGGGGATGTTTGCATGAGACATTGCTATACAGCAACATCATTTAGGGCTTTGGATGCAAAGGAGGGGACAGGGCACTCTTCATCCTCAGAAACATTGATGGAGTCAGACATTGGGTAGCTTTAGACTGGACATTAGGAATTTTTTTTCCCCAGCAAGAGTGGTCAGGCACTGGAATGTGCTGGGCAGGGAGGTGGTGATGTCCCCAAGCCTGGAAGTGTTTCAAGGTGGTTTGGATGTGGTGCTTGAGGCTATGGTTTAGGGGTGAGCCTTGCAGAGTAGGGTTCTGGGTTGGACTTGGTGGTCCTGAGGGTCTTTTCCAACCTGAAGGTTTCTGTGAGTCTGTGATCCCTCACCTTGCCATTGGCCTACCAGCACCACAAAAACTCTTCCAGGGTCCTCCAGATCTTATCTTTTCACAATGAACCTCTTCCCCTCCTCCATCCTTACACTGCCTCTTTGCTTGTCTGAAGACAGTATCTGCTCCCTAGGAATAAGCTATAGGATGAGAGGAAATGGCCTCAGGTTGCACCGGGGGAGGTTTAGGTTGGACATTAGAAGAGATCTCTTCACTGAAAGGGTTCTCAAACACAGGAACAGACTGCCCAGGGCAGTGGTTGAATCCCCATCCCTGGAAGTTTTAGAGCAAAACTAGAAATGGGTAGATTCAGACTGGATGTGAGGAAGAAGTTCTTCCCCATGAGGGTGGTGAGACACTGGCACAGGTTGCCCAGGGAGGTGGTGGAAGCCTCATCCCTGGAGGTTTTGAAGGCCAGGCTGGATGTGGCTGTGAGCAACCTGCTCTGGTGTGAGGTGTCCCTGGCCATGGCAGGGGGGTTGGAACTGGCTGATCCTTGAGGTCCCTTCCAACCCTAGCAATTCTGATTCCATGATCTTAAAGGTCTTTTCCAACCAGACAGTTCTGTGATTCTATGGTACTTCCTGTTTGGACCTTGCCAGCTTTATCCTTACCCTCTTCTTCTGAGTTCAGAATCACTTGCTGGGAAAGTTCACACTTTGCTCCCAAGGGATTGATCTGGGGGAGGATGGAGGGAGCTGGGGCTCGTGCTGGGGTGTGATCAAAGGCTGCTGCTTAACCTTTGCCCAGCTGTTCTCCGCTTGCCTGTTCAAGGGCTCGACTGCACCTTTCAGCTCTGAAAGAAGAAGGAGAAATACCTGGTGGGGCTCAGCTGCTGACACACCTCATGTCACAGTCTGCAGCTATTCATGTCAACCAGCTTCTATTCAGACAGCATCCCTGGAGCAAAGGAGCACCTAGTTTGCAGTGAAGACATCAGATGGGGAGAATTCTGTTTATCGCTTTCCCCTTGCCTTCCAGCACCTGAAGGAGGCCTACAAGAAAGCTGGGAAGGGTCTGTTTACACAGGCATGTAACAATGTCCTTCTTGAGGAGGACTTGGGGATCTCGGTTTATGATAAACTCAACAGGAGCTGGCAGTGGTTGCTGGAGGCCCAGAAATCAGCCCTGTGCTGGGCTGCAGCCAAAGCAGTGAGAGCAGCAGGACGGGGAGAGGATTTGCCCCTCTGCTCTGCTCTTGGTGCCCCCAGCATAAGAGAGACATGGAAATGTTGGAGCTGGTCCAGAGAAGCACCACAAAGATGATCAGAGGGCTGGAGAACCTCCCCTGTGGAGACAGCCTGGGAGAGTTGGGGCTGTTCAACTTGGAGAAGAGAAGGCTCCAGGGAGAACTTGAGTACCTGAAAGGGCTACAGGAGAGCTGGAGAGGGGCTTTTACCATGGGCTGGGAGTGACAGGATGAGAGGGAATGGATTGAAGCCAGAGGAGGGCAGATTTCAACCACATATTAGGAAGAAATTCTTGCCAGTGAGGGTGGGGAGACACTGGAGCAGGTTGCCCAGGGAGGCTGTGGATGTCCCCTCCCTGGAGGTGCTCAGTGCCAGGTTGGATGAAGCCTTGAGCAACCTGGGCAGGTGGGAGGTGTCCCTGCCCATGGCTGTGGCGTTGGAGCTGAATGATCTTCAGGGTGCCTTCCAACCTAAACCATCCTGTGAATCTCTGAATCTGTTTCTCCTAACAGCTCAAAATAAAAGCTGTTTGTTTGCCTCCTCAAGTAGCTTTGTGGTGACTTCCAGCCGCTCAGGGCTAATTTTGTACTGATGAGATGCCACAAACTATTTGATACTGATGATGGGGAAGGGATGCAGGGTGCTGACTCTATTTCTCTCTTCCAGGCTGTGCCAGGACAAAATTAGTCCTGGTTTTGCCCTTTCTCCCCCCTGTTTTGCATGACTTTTTTGGGGGTCATTGATAAGGTCACAGTTCCTCCTCCGAGCTGGAGTTCAGTGCAGTGCTAAAGGGAGACGGAGGGTGGCTGGGACCTGATTTACCTGCAGCAATAATCCCTGCCAGTGGCTTTCCTCCTGTTTAAGCCTATTCATCTTCTCCCCTGGAAGGGCTGTGGGGCTGCTGGTTAACCTACCACAGAGCAGGCAAACACAGCTCTTGTGCAAACAAGCAAAGTGTTTCCTGACTGCGCAGGCAAACCATACCTTGGCCTCTAGTTGCTGGGTAACATCAAACAAGTCACATATTTGCCCTCAGGGAGCCCCTCTTTGGGGCTCCTAAGCCCACCACTGCTCTTGCTGCAAGGATGGAAGCTTTGGATGGATTTGTGGGGCAGACCAAATTGGGGGGCGGGGGGGGGGGGGGGCGGAGTTGGGGGGAGAGGGGTGGGAAATGAGGAGGAGTGGCCAGCAGATGGAGGGAGGTTCTCCTCCCCCTCTACTCTGCCCCTGGGGAGACCTCACCTGAAATATTGCATCCAGTTCTGGGCTCCCCAGTTCAGGAGGGATCTGCTGGAGAGAGTCCAAGGGAGGGCTACAAGGATGCTGAAGGGACCTGGAGCACTGCCTGGTGAGGAGAGGCTGAGAGCCCTGGGGGTGGTTAGTCTGGAGAGGAGAAGACTGAGAGGGGATTTAATCAATGTTTATCAATATCTGAGGGCTGGGGCTCAGGAGGGAGGGGACAGGCTCTGCTCAGCTGCACCCTGGGATAGGACAAGGGGCAATGGACTTAAATACAGCACAGGAGTCTCCACCTCAACATGAGGAGGAACTCCTTCACTGGGAGGGTCACAGAGCCCTGGAACAGGCTCCCCAGAGAGGTTGTGGAGTCTCCTCCTATGGAGACTTTCCAGACCCATCTGGATGCATTCCTGTGTGACCTGCTCTAGATTCTATGGTCCTGCTCTGGCAGGGGGGTTGGACTTGATGATCTCTGGAGGTTCCCTTCCAACCCCTAACATCCTGTGATCTGTGATCCTGTGACAGCAAAACAGCTCTGCAAGTTCTCCCTGTCAACATGGCTATGGTAAAACAACAGTGCCTAAGGACACACTTGCAATCAACAGCCCCCTTGGACTTCACAGAGGCATGAAGGCCATGGAGAAAGAGTTGGGAAAAGAAAGCATCTTAATGAAAATATTTGGAGCACAAACACAGGAAAGGACAAATCTCCCTCCTGTTTGCCCTGCATTCCCTGAGTATTTGCATGGGGAAAACAATAGTGTCCCTTACCAGGCTTCCTTCCCCTCAGCCCAGGGCTGCTCAGATGCTGCAGGCTACAGAGCAGCTGTGGTGGGGGTTTAACTCCTGCTGCCTTCCCTGCCATGCACAGATTTACACATCTTGGCTTGCTTCCTGCCAGACATCTTCTAGATAACTTTGGCCTTGATGGTTCCATGCTTTGTTTGATTCTTCTGCAAAAGCCTGACCACACTGAGCTGAGTGGTGTGGCTGGCACACCAAAGGGACAGGATCCATCCAGAGGCACCTGGGCAGGTTTGAGGAGTGGGCACAGGGGAACCTCATGAGGTTCAACAGAGCCAAATGCAATGTCTTTGCATCTTGGTTGGGACAGGCTGGGAGATAAAGGGCTGGAGAGCAGCCCTGTGGAGAAGGACTTGGAGGTGCTGGGGGGTGAAAAGTTGGAGATGAGCCTGCATCAAGCACTGCCAGCCCAGAGCCAGCCCTGTGCTGGGCTGATCCCCAGCAGTGTGGGCAGCAGGGGCAGGGAGGGGATTCTGCCCCTCTGCTGTGCTCTGCTCAGACCCCACCTGCAGGGCTGGGGCAGCTCTGGAGGCCTCAGCACAGCACAGACAGGGACCTGCTGGAGCAGGACCAGAGAAGGCCACAGCCATGCTGGGAGGGCTGGAAGCCCTCTGCTGTGAGGCCAGGCTGGGAGAGTTGGGGGTGTTCAGCCTGGAGAAGAGAAGGCTCTAGGGAGACCTTCTGGTGGCCTTTTAGCACTTGAAGGGGCCAAGAATAAATCTGGGGACAGACTTTTGAGCAGAGCCTGTTGTGACAAGCCAAGGGGTGATGGTTTGAAACTCAAAAGAGGGAGATTCAGATTAGGTAGAAGGAAGCAAATTTTGACACTGAGGGTGGTGAGAGCCTGTCCCAGGCTGCCCAGAGAGGTGGCAGAAGCCAAGTGAAAAAACTCTGATGTGTGTGGAGGCACATGGTAGATTGTGACACCACAAAAGATCCATGGATGAGTCAGGAGATAGGCTCAGGCAAATCTTCCTCCAGCAAATTCTTCCTTCCTGTGAGCATGGAAGGAGGAAAAGGTTCTCTTCTACCTACAAAGAGGTAGAAGAATCTTGGAGGAAGGTTAAAGCTTATTCCTGTTCCCACAGGATATTGCAGCATCTCTCTCACTGTTCCACCCCTCCAAAAAACCAAAGCACCATCTCCTGTAGAACTGTGCCCTTTTGAAGGCTCAGCTCTTCAGTCTCCAGAAAAGAACTTCCCTTCTGGACCATTTTTAACCCTTCACTAAGCGTGTAAGGAAAGACTTTCAGGATGTGACAGGTCCAGAGCAGGGCTATGAGGATGAGCAGAGGGCTGGAGCTGCTCTCCTATGAGGACAGACTGAGGGAGTTGGGGTTGTGCAGTCTGGAGAGGAGAAGGCTCTGAGGAGACCTCATTGTGGCCTGCCAGTATCTGAAGGGGGCTGCAGAAAAGCTGGGGAGGGACTTTTTAGGGTGGAGGTTAGTGATAGGACTGGGGGGAATGGAAAAAAAACTAGAAATGGGGAGATTGAGATTGGATGATAGGAAGAAGTTCTTCCCCATGAGGGTAGTGAGAGACTGGCACAGGTTGCCCAGGGAGGAGGTGGAAGCCTCATGCCTGGAGGTGTTCAAGGCCAGGCTGGATGTGGCTGTAAGCAACCTGCTCTGGTGTGAGGTGTCCCTGACCATGGCAGGGGGGGTTGGAACTGGCTGATCCTTGATGTCCCTTCCAACCCTGACAATTCTGTGGTTCTAACAGTTCTATGACTCTCTGAATGAGCACAGCAGAAATCTCAGCTGTACCAAAAGGGAATGTTTAAAACAGCTTTGAGCATTCAAGGCTCTAAGCATGGGGTAAGGAACACTTTAAACCTGAAAACAGCTTTCCCAAGATAGAATCTTCCTACAAGTTGTCTCAAAATCCACTTGAAATTTCCTTCTGTTGGCCTCTCACTGACTTTTTGTTGACAGTGCATGGCCTTTAGCAGCCAAATACCTGAAAAGGACCTACAAGAAAGCTGGGGAGGGACTGTAGCAGGACAAGGGGCAATGGTTTGAAACTGGAGCAGGGGAGATTTAGATTGGACATTAGGAAGAAGTTCTTTACTGTGAGGGTGGTGGAACACTGGAATGGGTTACCCAGGGAGGTGGGGGAGGCTTCATCCCTGGAGACATTCGTTGTCAGCCTTGATGGGGCTCTGAGCAACCTGATAATAGAATCATAGAAGTATACAACTACAGAATCACAGAATCATAGAGTGGTCTGGGTTAGAATAGACCTCCAAAGGTCATCCAGACCAACCCCCTCAGCAGTCAGCAGGGACATCCTCAACTAGCTCAGGTTGCCCAGAGCCCTGTCCAGCCTCACCTTGAATATCTGCAGGGATGGGGCCTCAACCACCTCCCTGGGCAACCTGTTCCAGTGTTCCACCACCCTCATGGAAAAGAATTTGTCCATAATGCCCAATCTAAATCTCTGCTCTAGTTTCAAACCATTGTCCTTTGTCCTATAGCTACATGGCCTTGTAAATAATCTTGGTAAAGATGTCTCTGCTTCCTGCAGGGGTGTTGGACTAGATGACCTCTGAAGGTGCCTTACAACCCAAATCAGTCCATGATTCAGGTGCAGCTAGAATTTTGGGCAAGGATGGGAAGTCATAGAATCATAGAATTGTCAGGGGTGGAAGGGACCTCAAGGCTCAGCCAGTTCCACCCCCCTGCCATGGGCAGGGACACCTCACACCAGAGCAGGTTGCTCACAGCCACTTCCAGCCTGGCCTTCAAAACCTCCAGGGATGAGGCTTCCACCACCTCCCTGGGCAACCTCTTCCAGTGTCTCACCACCCTCATGGGCAAGAACTTCTTCCCAAGATCCAATCTGAATCTCCCCACTTCTAGTTTTGTTCCATTCCCCCCAGTCCTATCACTCCCTGGTACCCTCCCCAGCTTTCCTGTAGCCCCCTGCAGATCCTGGAAGGCCACAAGAAACTCTCATCACTGCTTCTCTTCTCCAGACTGCACAACCCCAACTCTCTCAGTCTGTCTCTCTGCTCATCCTCATGGTTCTTCTCTGGACACCTTCCAGCACCTCCAGATCCTTCCTGGAACAGAGGCTCCAGAACTGGACACAGTGCTCCAGGTGTGGTCTCAGCAGAGTGGAGCAGAGGGGCAGAATCCCCTCCCTGGCCCTGCTGGCCACACTTCTCTTGCTGCAGCCCAGGCTGTGCTTGGCTCTCTGGGCTGCAAGTGCTCCCTGCTGGCTCCTGTTGAGCTTCTCCTCCCCCAGCACCCCCAAGGCCTTTTCTCCAGGGCTGCTCTCCAGCCAGTCCCTGCCCAGCCCCTATCAGTGCCTGGCATTGCCCTGACCAAGCCGCAGAACCTTGCACTTGGCCTTGTTGAACTTGGTCTTTCTGCTCTTCCTTCCTCTCTTCAGCTGCTTGGAGGGAGGCTTCCTCAGTTTGCATCCCTGGTGGGAGCCTTTGTTGGCTTCAAGCAGCCAAGTAGTAGAAACATGCTGAAAATGTGCAAGGTCTGATCTTTTTTTGGAGGCCTTTTGCTCAGCAAATGGATGTTGAAAAGCAAATCACTGCCTGACATTAGGAGCAGCTGCAGTCTTTCTGGAACCTCCCAAGCTAGAAGAATGTTTTGCTCCTGCTGCCAGAAGGAAAGATATTTTATTTGGTTGTTGGGTTTTTTTCCCAGTTTCCCTCCCCCTCCCCCCTTGATCTTTGCAAACAGCAAGCTGAAATTGAAAGGGAAACCATCCCAAGCATGCAAAAATCCATCCCTGGTGTTTTCACAAAGATCTATGGCCGTGACTTCATGTGCCTCCAAATACCTGCGGTGTCTTGGGTTATCCCCCTGCACATCCCCCCAGCCCCCCCGTTGGAAAACGCATCCTAAAGCTCAGCCATGAACCCAGTGCCCAGGCAGCAGATAAAGTACATCACATGGGATGTATTCTCATCAGGATTGAAGATAATCACAGCTCTGAGGGAACTTCTGATTTGGAAATGCCTGCAGTCAGCAGTCCTCTAAGGAACTCTTGATGCAGCCCAGCCAGCCAAGCACAGCCTGGGCTGCAGCAAGAGAAGTGTGGCCAGCAGGGCCAGGGAGGGGATCCTGCCCCTCTGCTCCACTCTGCTGAGACCACAGCTGGAGCTCTGTGTCCAGTTCTGGAGCCTCTGTTCCAGGAAGGATCTGGAGGGGCTGGAAGGTGTCCAGAGAAGAACCACGAGGATGAGCAGAAGGCTGGAGCTGCTCTGCTATGGAGACAGACTGAGAGAGTTGGGGCTGTGCAGTCTGGAGAAGAGAAGGCTCTGAGACCTTCTTGTGGCCTTCCAGGATCTGAAGGGAGCTACAGAAAAGCTGTGGAGAGACTTTTTAGGGTGTCAGGGAGGGATAGGACTGGGGGAGATGGAACAAAAATAGAAATGGGTAGATTGAGATTGGCTGTTAGGAAGAAGCTCTTCCCCATGAGGGTGGTGAGACACTGGAAGAGGTTGCCCAGGGAGGTGGTGGAAGCCTCATGCCTGGAGGTTTTGAAGGCCAGGCTGGATGTGGCTGTGAGCAACCTGCTCTGGTGTGAGGTGTCCCTGGCCATGGCAGGGGGGTTGGAACTGGCTGATCCTTGAGGTCCCTTCCAACCCTGACAATTCTGTGGTTCTATGATTCCACAAAAAGAGGCTGGCGAAGAGCTACCAGGAGCCCTGCCTGTAACCCAACCCCACGTGTCTTCTGCTGGGGCTCAGCACCTTGCATCAGACTTTATACCTTGTCACCTCCAGTTTTTCCCTCCAGGCAAAATTTTCATGCTGATGAGTGGTTGGTTGGTTTGTTTGGTTTTTTTCATGGATTCATAGAATGATTTGGCTTGGAAGGGACCTTAAAGATCATCCAGTTCCAACCCTGCCGCTATGGACACCTCCCACCAGCCCAGGTTGCTCAAGGCTTCATCCAACCTGGCTTTGAACACCTCCAGGGAGTGGGCACCCACAACCTCCCTGAACAACCTGTTCCAGTGTCTCCCCACCCTCACTGTCAAGAATTTCTTCCTAAAATCTCCAGTCTCAGTATCCCCTCTTCCAGCTTCAATCCACTGTTCCTCATCTTATCACTACAAACCCTTATCAAAAGTCCCTTCCAGGCTTTCTTGCAGAGCCCTTTCAGGTACTGGAAGGCTGCTCTAAGGTCTCCTCGGAGCCTTCTTTTCCTCTTTGGGGTTGCTTCTACTCCTCTTAGGAAAATAGAGAGGGTTGTTAGTGAGCTGTTGGTTTTATCTGCCTTGAGCAAGATGAGCCTGGCCTCTATCACTCACTGGCTTGTCATGTTGACAGCACATCTCCTCCCTTTGCACCATTTGGACGATGCATTCCTCCAGAGCTGCCTGCAAGTGTGAGCCAAGATGGTGGAAAATGGCCAAACTGCAGAAAGAATGGGCCAGAAGTTGTTGCTCTCTGTAACTCCCTGAAAGGAGCTTGGAGTGAGGTGGGGGTTGGGCTCTTCTCCCAAGTAACAAGCGATAGAATGAGAGGAACTGGCCCCAAGTTGCACCAGGGGAGGGTTAGGTTGGATATTAGGAAGAATTTCTTTGCTGCCAGAGTGGGCAGGGGTTGGAAGAGGCTGCCCAGGGAGGTGGTGGAGTCCCCATCCCTGGAGGTGTTGAAGAAACCTGTGGCCATGGCAGTGTGGGACACGGTTTAATGGCCATGGGGGTGTTGGGTTGATGCTAGGGCTCGAGGATCTTAAGAGGTGTTTTCCCACCTTAACGATTCTGCCATTCTGTGAGTCTATGAAAATGGTGGGAAATGGCTAACTAGCAGAAAGAAGAGGCCAAAATGACAGAGAATGGCCAGTAAGCAGCAAGTTGCTCACACAAAGGCTGCAGTTCAGTTTCACAGGCAGGCTCCTCTCGGTGATGCCCAATGCCAGCACAAGGGGCACTGGGTGGAAGCTGAGGCATAGGAAGTTCCATGGAAAGAGGAGGGAAAAAATTTTTCCCTGTGAGGGTGACAGGAGACTGGAACAGGCTGCCCAGGGGGGTTGTGGAGTCAACCTCTCTGCAGATATTCAAGACCCATCTGGATGTGTTCCTGTGTGATCTGCTCTAGGTGCTCCTGCTCTGGCAAGGGGGTTGGGCTGGATGAGCTTTCCAGCCCCCTAACATTCTGTGATTCTGACTCTGTGCCTCTGTGCTCCATCCACAGTGCTGGGCAGCCCCGGACTTCCTTCTCACCCTGTATCACCCTGTTGCACCGTGCAGGAACTAAGCCCTGAGCACGCTTTGGACACATCCCCTCGCAGGCACCCAACTGCTGGAAGAGTTCATAGGACCATAGAGTCTTAGAATAACAAAATCACTAAGGTTGGACAACATCTCCTTACGGTGTCTCTATGATTCTGAGGTCTCTAGGATTCACGAAGTCAGCCCAACCCCACCATGCCCGCTAAACTCTGTCCCAGACTGCCAGGTCTACCCATTTTTTTAACCCCTCCAGGGACGGTGACTCCACCACCACCCCTGGGCAGCTTGTTCCAATCCCTGACCACTCTTGCAGGAAAGACATTTTCCCTAATCCCCAACCTAAACCTCCCCTGAGGCCATTTCTTCTTGTCCTACCACTTGATGGTAAGGAGCAGACCCCAGAGCTGCTCGCAGCCAGGCTCAGCCTCGCAGGAGCACCCCTGAAAAAAAAAGAGCGACAAGCCTTTGGGTGCAGCCTGTCTTCTCCTCCTCCTTTTCTTCTTCCTCCTCCTCCTCCTCCAGCCTCTGCCGCTGTCTGGGGCGGAGCCGCCCGCCCCAGCCCCCGCCCCGCTGCCGGGAGCGGGCGGCGGAGCCGAGCTGAGCCGTGCCGGGCTGCGGGGACAGGGACGCGGTGGTGCCACCTCCCTCCTTCCCTGCCCTTCGCTGCCCCCATCCCACCTTCTGCTGCCAGGGTGCTGGGTGGAGAGGGGAACATCGCTCGGCGGGGCAGGGGTTCCCCCCCTCCCTCGGGGGTTCGGAGACCTGGAGGATTTCCCAGCGGTGGCAGGTAAAGGGTTGGACTGGTTGGACTGGGAGGAAGGGGTGGCCTGTTTCACATCCTCCCCTTCTCCTGCCTTTCTCTGCGGGGGGGTGGGGTGTGTGCTAGGTGCCTCTGGGAGGGGGGGAATGATGCTGAGCGCGGGGGTGGGTGGGGTGGCGTGAGTGTGTGACAGATATGCCAGGTTTGACCCCCCCAAAAGGTGCTCTGTTGTCTCAAAAGGTGTTTATTTCCCCCCCAAGAGGCGTTTACTTCCTCCCCCCCCCCCCAAAAGATTTCCCCCCCCCCTCCGGAGGGTGTTTCCTCCCCCAAAAGGCATTAATGTGGCTTCCATGCCCCCCCAAACTGTGTGTGTCACACCCCCCGCTCCCCCCTCCCCTCCATGAAAGCCTTTACTTGGCTGGGAGCATCCCAAGCAAAGTTGGGATGCGCTGGGCTGCTACCATATAGTGGGGGACAAGGGTGGGCACCCACCTGAGACGGAGTCCTGGCGTACCCCCTTGCGTCTACAGGACCACTCCACTCCCCCAGCCCCCCCCTACCCCCTCCCAGTTGCCAGGGTGTGGATCTGGCCACCCCCTTTAGGCTGTACTTGTTTTACAGGTAATGCTTCATTTTCAAACACCGCTCCCAAAATATTGACACCCACAGTGTCCCACGGTCCCCCGGGGGCTGTCCGGTGCCGTAAAACCCCCGAGGCAGCAAAACCTCCCGAAAGGGAGGTTTGTTCTGCTTGCCCTGTGGAGGAGCATCCAGTACCCAAACCTTCCTAGCACCCCCTGAAGGATGCCCTGCCTGGGGTTCTTTTTTAAGTGACACGACCCCCGTGTTTAAGGACCCCAGATTGCTTGCCAGCGCTGAGCAGAGAGAGAGAGAGAGAGGGAGGGTGAAGGTAGAGGGTGTTACATTTTTGTCTTGATGCATTGGTCAGAGAAAGGAGTCACTGAAAGGAAAGAAAGAGGGGGGAAAAAAAAATAGGAGTCATCTCCTTGCTGCTTTCTTGAAGCTCTTTCCCAAGTCCTGTGGCTTCACCGCCCAGAAAAAAAAACCTGGGCGGCGTTGGAGGAGTTGCAGTGGGAATCCGAGCCTTCCCCTGGAAAAGGTCTGCTGTAGCAATTCCTGCCGTTGAAGGCTGTGAAATTTCACCCCTGGCAGGATGGAAATGGGGAGTCTTCAGCCAGAGGGGAAAAAAATAAAAGAAAAGGAAAGGGAAAAAAAAAACCAAACCCTAAAACCAAGCCCAAGGCAAACAATAAACCGGCACCACCCTGTCAAACTCCCCCCTGCTCTGCCGGGGAGGGGTTTAGCAGAGGTGGGCTTGGACACTTCAGCTCGTGTAGCACTTGGCGTGATTGTGGCGGCTTAAAGGTTATTTTGAGGTTGGGAAAGGGATTATGGAGAGATGAGCAGAATAGTCCTGACCGTGCTGCAGGGGTGTGTGTGTGTGGGGGGGAAATCAAAAGAGAATAAGAATAAAAATGGAAATATGGGGGGTTTTTTTTGGGGGGGTGGGGGTGGTGGTCCTTTGTCCCTGCACGCAGGAAATGCTCACTCAGAAAGCTCCTCAAGGTGTTTGGGTTGGTTTTTTTCTCTCTGTTAGAAAGTTCTGCCCTACGTGGAGACCGTGGGCAGGTGTCCCTGTGCCTGTTGTGGGAGGGAGGGAGCTGGAACTGGACTCTCTGTAAGGTCCCTTCCGACCCAAATCGTTCCGTGAGCCTCTGAACCTGCGAAACGTTAAACCTGGCAGTGCTGTTTGGATGCTAGGTAATTTAGGTTATGGCTTGTGAAGGAGTAAAAGTTAGAGTGGTGCTTGATCTGGAAGAGCTTGTTTCGGTTTGGTTTGGTTTTGGGGGGTTTGGGGATCACAGTGATGCTGTGCTGCATCTTCTTCCAAATTGCTGGCTTGCACTTGGCTGAAGAAGGAGCTGAAGTAAATGGATTTCCTGCCTTGCATTTTGGCTGCCACCTCTATGTTCACCACTCATCAGATTATTGCTCTGGGAAAAAAGTCCATTAGTGCATGACCCAGCCTTTAGCCATGCATCCTGAATCCTTAAATCCTCCTTCCCCATCCCCCCTGCCCCCCATTATTCCCCTCCATCAAGACCTGAAGCATCTCAGCAACGACACTCCGGCGATGATATTTAGCTGCGGAATATTCCTCTGGGATTTAAGAAGGTGGCAAAGAGAAGCTCTGCTTTGGAGGCAGAGTTAATTTTAGAGTGGGTGTCTCTGCCAAGCTGTACTTTTTCCTTAGTCAAGAAGCAGGTTCTGCTCTTTCCCTGCCCCGAGTTCCATGCTGGAAGGTGAAGCGTGACTGAGAGCTGTCCTGCACGGTGCCAAGGAGCAGCACCGGGAACAGGAGCTCTGCTTGGATCAGTTGGTTGGGTGCCAGGGTGGAGATTCAGAAACTGCTGGCTTGGAATGAATGCTAAAGGGGTTTAGGTTTGGTGGGGGTTTTGATTTTGCAAGGCAACAAATTGCTTTTATCAGCCAGGAAGGGATGGAGATGGTGAAGGGATGGAGATGGTGAAGGGATGGAGAGAGTGAGATACTAGAACCAGCTGCATGGGCCAAGGACTGTTTCATAGAATCAGCATAGACTGGGTTGGGAGGGACCTTTAGAGGTCATCTAGTTCAACCCTCCCTTCAGTGAGCCAGGTTGCACAGAGCCCCACCAAGCTTGACCTTAAATGTCTCCAGGGATGGGGCTTCTACCACCTCCCTGGGCAACCTGTTCCAGTGTTCCAGCACCTTCATAGTGAAGAGCTTCTTTCTGATGTCCAATTTGTCCTACTTTTCTCCACAAAACATCCATGCACATTTGATCCCAAGTGGGTGCCCTAAAGTCACCAGAATTGGTATTTTCAGGGATTTGTTGTTGTTTATATGAAGGTGTGGGTTCCAGTAACTCAGGGTTGCAAATGGTGTCATGGGTTGAAGCCAAGATGGTTCCCACCCAGCCATAGGTGATAGCAGCTGGCTCCTTCACCATTGTTGTTTGCACTTTGATGCCCACAGGTGCTGGAAGTTAGGTCTGGGTCCCCTTTTAACAGAGACATCTACAGGGAATATTGTCCCTGAACTTGCTTTGTGAGTCTTCTTAAGAGGGAAGATGAAAGGCTCTGGTTGCACCTTTGAAAGGCTTTGCAGCTACAGGCTCTGTGTGTGAAGGTGTTTGGGATCACTAACATTAAAAGTGTTGGATGTGGATGGAGCCTTGGTGCTCCTCCTGACAGCAGCAGACAGGGGGTGTAGGAACCTGCTTTCCTTGGAGGCTGTGGTCCTGGCTTGAACCTCCTTTTTCTTGAGGAGATGGATCCAGAGGGGCTGAGCTCCTGCCCAAAAGTCTTTTAATGAGCTGCTTAGCACCTTCTGCCTCATACTGAGATGAAGAGATGGGATCCACCTGGCTGTGGCCATAAAGAGGCTTCCTGGGGCTCCAGCTGTTGCTAATTGTGCTTTAAGGAGGCCAAACGGTGAGTGAAGAGCTGACTGTGTTGGTTCATTCTGGTGCAGTGCTGCTGGTGTGAGGAGGCTGCTGTTGCTTTGGGCTTTGCTGCTGCTAACTTGCAGCTCCTGTGAGGTGAGTGGTGTCTTGGCTTCTCCCCTTCTTTGCTCAGGGCTGTTTGGTTTCTTTTTTCTCTCCAAGATGATTGTATATATAGGCTGTGAAGCTGAGCGAGTTCCTTCTGCTCAGGAGAGGGCAGTGTCACACCAACCATGTGCAAATCCACGTGGAGATGACAACCTTTGTCCACCCAAGGCTTTAGGAGGGTCAGGCTGGGCTGCAATATCACAATGCTCTGGGTTGGAAGTGACCACTCAGCAGGGACATCCTCAACTAGATCATGTTGCCCAGGGCCTTGTCCAGCCTCACCCTCAATGCCTCCAGGGATAGAGCCCCAACCACCTCCCTGGGCAACCTGTTCTAATGCCCTCATGGTGCAGAACTTGTTTCTAACATCCAATCTAAACCTGCTCTTCTCTAGTTTGAAGCCATTCTCCCTTGTCCTATCACTTCAGGACTTTGTAAACAGTCTCTCTGCATCCCTCCTGTAGCCCCCTTCAGGTACTGGGAAGTTGCTAGTAGGCCTCCCCAGAGCCTTCTCTTCTCCAGGCTGAACACCCCCAGCTCCCTCAGCCTGGGCAACCTCTTCTAGTGTGGCTGTGGGACCCAGTCACCTCTGTCCTTCTCCCCCATGCAAAATACTCCCCTTCCAGCTCTGGCTCCCTGCCCCTGAGCATGCTGCTGCTGTTGAAGAGACCTCTCTGTAGGAACGTTGTTAAAGCATGATGCTGGGAAAAGGGATTTAAAAGGCTGTTTATAGCTCTTGCCTTTCCCTGCCAGCCCCTCTATAAACAGTGATTAGATGCAGCTACTTTAATGCACCTCTTGACTTTCAAAGGAGGCAAGGAAAGAAAAACCCAAACAAAGCTGCGTGTTGGTGTTTTGGCTGTGCTGCTTTTTTTACCTCTTTCAGCTAACCACTGTCTTCTCCCCACTTCCTCCATCGATACCCACAGCTAGTGGGCAGGACAAAACTGCCTGAAGATTTGCTTAAATGGCTCAAAAAGCTGAAAATCAAAGGGGAAAAAAGAGAAAAGCCTTGTTTTGAATGGGTCATTAAATATTTTTGGAAGCTTTCTGCCAAGGAGTGGTTTCAAGGTACAGGGTGTTCAAACAAGGACCTTCTTGGGTGGTAATGGGCTTGGGTTTTTGGGTGGCTTTTTTTGCCCTCTGCTTGTCTCTGAGGGTTGAACTGGATGAGCTTTGAGGTCTCTTCCAAGCAGTACTGTGCTGTCGTCCTATCTCCATGGAGGTTTTCACATCCTGTATCCATTCCAGGTTGTGCTTGAGCTCTGTCTCTTGTCCATCTGCTCTTTGGGCAGGATCTGCTGTGTGAAAGCTGCTTCTTCAGTGAAGATTTATTTTGATGCACTGATTTTTGGTGTATGTGTGTGTGTTTCCAGGTGTATCTAAATCAGATTCCCCAGGTTGGAGGGGCTCTGGGCAAGCTGATACAGTGTGAGGTGTCCCTGACCCATAGCAGGGGGGTTGGAATTAGATGATCCTTGAGGTCCCTTCCAACCCTAACAACTCTATGATTCTGTATTTAAAGTGTGCTGGTCTGGTTTTTCCAGTACAGTACAGGTTAGGGGTTGACCTGCTGGAAAGTAGCTCCATGGAGAAGCACCTTGGTGTCCTGGTGGACAGTAAATTATTCATGGGACTGCAATGTGCCCTGGTGGCCCAGAAGGCATCTTGGGGTGCATTAAGAAGAGTGTGGCCAGCAGATCAAGGGAGGTTGTTCTCCCTCTCTACCCTGCTCTGGTGAGTCCACACCTGGAGTACTGAGTTCAGTTCTGGGTTCCCTAGTTCAAGAGGGACAGGAGATGGACCAACAGAGGCTGTGAGGGTGATGAAAGGACTGGAACTGTGTGATGAGGAAAGACTGAGAGACCTGGGGCTGTTTAGGCTGGAGAAGAGAAGGCTGAGAGGAAATCTTCTTAATGTTTGTAATTGTCTGCAGGGTGGGTATCAAGAAGGGGCCAGGCTCTTTTCAGTGGTATAAGGGGCACTGGGTACAAACTGGAACCCAGGAAGTTCCACCTCAGTGTGAGGAGAAGCTTCTTCATTGTGAAGGTGCTGGAGCCCTGGAGCAGGCTGCCCAGGGTGGTTGTGGAGTCTCCTTCTCTGGAGACTTTCCAAAGCCACCTGGATGCCTTCCTGTGCAGACTCCCCTGGGTGATGCTGCTTTGGCAGGGGATTTTGATGGTCTCTGGAGCTCGCTCCCAAGCCCTACCACTCTGTGGTTAAGAAAAGTGCTCCTTAGTGAATATTTTCTCTTCTTTTCTTTGCACTGATCTATTATTTGGTGGATTTTTTTGGTGGGTGTGGTTCCAGGTGTTGCTGAAGTGGGCTGGGATGGTCTTGGTTCTTCTTCCAGCTGGATAAAGAGTGGGATGGGGATAGGAAGGAGGCAAACAGCACCTTGCCTGGGATGATGCACAAATCTGGGCACCAGCTCCATCCCCAGCCACCCACATCTCTGCAGAGTCTTGCTAGCAGCTAATCTCCTCCTTGGAAATAGCTCCCACTGGCTTGAACATAATTCCTTAGCCATGACAAAATTGAATCCTCCTGCTCTCTAACCACCACGTTTTCCACATCACTGCCTGCTCAGGGCTTGGAGCTTTCCATCAGAGGCTTTGCCTGATGCTTTGGGGTCCAGGCCGCTGGATCCTGGAGGGCTTGGAGTTGATGGACTGTAAATTTCTGCTTTGCTTGTCTGGGAATGCTCAGAAGGATCTGTTTCACTTTCAGGTTTAACATGTGGCACTGTGCTAAAGCAGCTTTTTGTCTTGCACTCTTTCCTCTTAGAGCAAGCTGGCCTTTAATTTTTAATCCTGCTTTAGTTGGCTTTTTAATCCTGCATTTTCTCTTGAAACTCTGCTGTAACTTCTGCAATCTCTTTGTAAATCTTTGCTCTCTGCATTTGGCTTCCTTTCCCTCCCCCCTCCCCACCTTTATGAGCTGAAATGAAACTTGTCCTTCCCCAAGACAGAGATTAGATGCACAGTGCAGAAATATTTTGGCCATCCACCGTTTTTCAGTTGCTCTGAGTTTCAGGTTGCTCAAGGAAAGCATCTTGCATCTTGTGGTCAAGTGTTGGAACAGGCTGCCCAGGGAGGTGGTGGAGTCACCATTCCTGGAGGTGTTAATAAACCTGTGGATGTGGAACTTTAGGGCATGGTTTAGTGGGTATCACAATCACAGAGTTGTCAGGGTTGGAAGGGACCTCAAGGATCATCCAGTTGCAATCCCCCTGCTGTGGCCAGGGACACCTCACACTACAGCAGGTTGCCCAGAGCCACATCCAGCCTGGCCTTCAAAACCTCCAGGCATGAGGCTTCTACCACCTCTCTGGGCAACCTGTGCCTCTGTCTCAGCACCCTCATGGGGAAGAACTTCCTAATGGCTAATCTAAATCTCCCCTCCCCAACTTGGATCCATTCCTCCCCCAGTCCTACCACTCCCTGACACCCTAAAAGGTCCCTCCCCAGCTTTCTTATAGCCCCCTTCAGATACCAGAAGGCTGCAATAAGGTTTCCTCAGAGCCTTTTCTTCTCCAGACTGAACAACCCCAACTTCCTCAATCTGTTTCCCTAGGAGAGGAGCTCCATCCCTCTGCTCATCCTCATGGTGGGGTTGGGTTGATGGTTGGACTTGGTGATCTTGGAGGCCTTTTTCAACCTTTGTGATGGTTCTATGATTTAAAGAGCAGAAGGTGAGGGTCAGTGTTCTTGAAGGGCTGGTTTTGGTGGAGCACTGAAAAAGATAGAAGCTGGGCTGCAGCATCCAGGTGTTCTTCTGAGCCACTCTAATAGATTGTTCTCTTGGACCATTTACCTTGTATTGATGAATCACAGAAGCATAGAATGGGCTGGGTTGGAAGGGACCTCCAAAGGTCATCTGGTTCAACCCCCTCTGAAGCTCTTGAGTTGATGATCATCTAATCATGAATCAAATTGCCTAGGTCTAAAATCAAGCCAATGGTCTGGTTGTCTACTGCAGAACTGCAGCCAACCAAGATTACCTTCTCAGACTTGGAGATGCCTGCAGCCTCATGGCTAGAGGTTAGGACTTGATGCCCAAAGCTAAAGGGATGATGTGTACCAGGTGTTCCATGAGGATGTTGGGAAGTAGGTCTTGGAGCAGGTCACTTAAGAGCTTGGAGACAACTTGAGGCTCATGTCTAAGCTTGCTGTCCTGCTAAATATCTTAGGATCTTGCCACAAGGGTGGAAACCTGGTGGTAAGGGGCGAGCATGGTCCTTCCAAGAGGTCCCCTGTGTGTGAGCCTGCTGCCCCCTACCCTTGTGGGTGAAGTGCTCTCTTTTGAGCAAAACCTCGGAAGATAGTTGTAAAACTGAGAGATGTTCTGGGTCATGCCTCAGCTCCTAGGGCAGTGGTTGGACTTGATGATCACAAAGATCTCTTCCAACCAAAAGGATTCTCTGATTCTAGGTGCCCTTGCTGTGCCCTGTTCACTTCCATCATAGAATGGTCCAGGCTGGAAGGGACCTCCAAAAGTCAGCTAGTCTAACCTCCCTGCACTCAGCAGGGACATCCTCAACTAGCTCAGGTTGCCCAGGGCCCTGTCCAGCCTCACCTTGATTGTCTCCAGGGATGCAGCCTCAACCACCTCCCTGGGCAACTGCATAGTAAAGAACTTGTTCCTCATATCCAATATAAATCTGCTCTGCTCCAGTTTGAAGCCATTGCCTCTCATCCTGTCCCTGCAGGCCTCTGCAAACAGTCTCTCTCCAGCCTTCTTGTAGCCTTCTTCAGGTACTGGCAGGCTGCTCTTAGCTACCCCCAGAGCCTTCTCTTCTCCAGGCTGAACACCCCCAGCTCCCTCAGCCTGGCCTCAGAGCAGAGCTGCTCCAACCCCCTGAGCATTTGCCTGGCCCTCCTCTGGACCTGCTCCATCAGCTCCAGGTCCTTGCTGTGCTGAGGGCTCCAGCCCTGCACACAGCACTCCAGCTGAGGTCTCCCCAGAGCAGAGCAAAGTGGCAGAATCACCTCTCTGGCTCTGCTGCCAACACTGCTTTGGCTGCAGCCCAGGCTGCCCTTGGCCTTCTGTGCTGCAAGCTCACACTGCCTGCTCCTGTCCAGCTTCTCCCCCCCCAGCACCCCCAAGTCCTTTTCCTCAGGGCTGCTTTCCATCCCCTCCTCCCCCAGTCTGTATTGATAGTGAGGATTGTTCCAGCCCAGGGGCAGAGCCCTGCACTTGCTCTTGTGGAACCTCCTGAGGTTCACCTGGGCTTCCCCTCTCCAGCCTGTCCAGGTCCCTCTGGATTCCATCCTGCCCAGGAGCAAGGTGTGGCTGAGGACTTTCCAGGTCATGCTAAGTGGAGGTACTGCTTGTGCCCAAACCCTCTCTGAGACACAGAGAAGACCTTAAGCTTGTTTACAGGGATTGACCAGGGTGGTGAGGTCACTCTGGCATATTTGGGTGGATTGTGGGGTGTGTGTGTGGTTGGGTTTTGAGCTTGGGTTTTGTGTGCCAAGAGGTAATTTAGTGCTTTCCTTGGGATTAAATATTTCCTGCCTGTCTCAGCTGTTGATGCAGGAAGCAGTCATCCAACCTTTTGACCTTTCTTGGAGACAAAAAAAAAAGGCTTTATGGAAAAAGCAAGAAGTGAATGTTCACACCATTAGGTGTGTTTAGGGTATGACCAGCAGCTGAGAGAGGTTCTCCTCCCCCCTTTACTCTGCCTTAATGAGGTCACTTCTGGAGGCCTGGGTCCAGTTCTGGACTCCCCAGGTCAAGAGAGACAAAGAACTGCTGGGGAGAGTGCAGGGGAGGCTGGGGAGAGGCTGAGGGGCCTGGAGCAGCTCTGTGAGGAGCAAAGGCTGAGAGGCCTGGGGCTGAGAGCCTGCAGAAGAGCTGGACTGGGTGAGCTCCAGAGGCCCCTTCCCACCCCCAGCATGCTGGGATTCTATGAAAACTAATTTGTCTTTCTGACCCAACCACTCCTTTGTACAAAGAGGCTCCACAGAGAAGTTCCTTGAGGCTGTCAGGGGAGGTGATTTACTGTAGGCAGTTGCCTGATCCAGCAATGATGATGTTTGCAGGTATTGTGGGAATTTTGCTGTCAATCTACCTACTAATTATGCCTGGATCTTGTCAATGAGACTTTAAACTGCCAGTCAAACCTCCTGCAGTTTGAAATGCAGCAGAACAGGCAGCCCTTGGCTCCTGCTTTGGCTGTCCAGGCAGAAACTCAGGATGGCTCTCCCTTGGACTCTCTCCAGCAGGTTTTGTTCTCTCTTGAACTGGGGAGCCCAAAACTGGACACAGGATTGGAGCTGTGGTCTCAGTAGGGCAGAGCAGAGGGGGAGAAGAACCTCCCTAGCCCTGCTGGCCACACTTTCCTTGCTGCACCCCAGGATGCCATTGGCTCTCCTGGCCACAAGGGCATATTTTGGTCATCCACTGATTTTCAGTTGCTCTGAGTTTCAGGTTGCTCAAGGAAAGCATCTTACATCTTGTGGTCAAGTGTTGGAACAGGTTGCCCAGGGAAGTGGTGTAGTCACCATCCCTGGAGGTGTTAATGTGGATGTGGCACTTTGGGGCATGGTTTAGTGGGTTTGGTGATGTTGGGTTGATGGTTGGACTTGATGAACTTGGAGGCCTTTTTCAACCCTGTGGAGAGTTTGGGGCTTGCTATTAGTTGTGGAATCAGTCATCCCAGGAGGCAAGTTGAGACTCATGGCTTCTCAAAATGTCTATTTTTAGATGCTTTCCTGTTCCCATGCAAATTATGTTCATCACAAAGGCTTGTGCTGAACTTGTAAACCCTCTTTTCTAGCTCAGAATGCCTTCCAAAAATACATGCATATTGCTGTCTCTTTTTTCCCCCCTCTGTGCTCCTACAAGCTCCTGAACCACTCACCACACTGCATTTGATGCTCTGTAAAGACAGAGCAGTGGGTGGCTTATATTTTAGGGGTGGGTTACCCCCACTTCCTTGGGCTGTGACAATGGCTTCAGCAGTTGATGGTGTTTGACAGCCTTCAAGCTTAGAATCCTACAATGCTTTGGCTTGAAAGGGTCCTTAAAAAAAAATCTAGTCCACCCACCTTGTAAGCAGGGACATCCCCAACTAGATTGGGTTGCTCAGAACCCTATCAACCCTGGTCTTGAATGTCTCCAGGCATGCGGCCTCCATCACATCTCTGGGAAACCTGTTCATGTGTTCCACCACCCTCATAGTAAAGACCTTCTTCCCAATGTCCAGCAACTGTCCAGAGCAGTCTTGAGGAGAGGGACTTGGGGGTGTCAGCTGCTGACAAACTCCCCAGGAGCCAGCAGTGGTCACTGGCAGCCCAGCAGGCAGCTGTGTGCTGAGCTGCATCCAGAGCAGGGAGAGCAGCAGCACAGGGAGGGGATTCTGCCCCTCTGCTCTGCAGCAGCACAGGGAGGGGATTCTGCCCCTCTGCTCTGCAGCAGCACAGGGAGGGGATTCTGCCCCTCTGCCCTGCCCTGCCCTGCCACACCTGCAGCACTGCCTCCACTTCTGCTGCCCCAGCACAAGAAGGACCTGGAGCTGTTGGAGCAGGTCCAGAGGAGGCCACAAAGATGATCAGAGAGCTGGAGAACCTCCCCTGTGTGGACAGGCTGTGTGTTTGGATTCAGCCTTGAGACGTTAGAGCAGCCTTCCAGTACCTGAAGGGGGCTACAAGAGAGCTGGGGAGGGACTTTTGACAAGGGCTGGGAATGACAGGACGAAGGGGGGAAGGGATTGAAGCTGGAAGAGGAGAGATTGAGACTGGAGATATGGGAGACATTTGTTACAGTGAGGGTGGTGAGACACTGAAACAGGTTTCCCAGGGGGGCTGTGGATATCCCCTCCCTGGAGGTGTTCAAAGCCAGGCTGGATGATGGTGGAGCTTTAAGTAACATGAGCTAGTGGAAGGTCCCTTCCAACCCAGACCGTTCTATGGCTCTTCCTAATATCCAAGAACTGCCTAATGCCCAACTGCTTCTCACAGCTGTGCTTATACAGAATTAACCAGGTTGGAAAAGCCCTTCAAGATCATCCAGTCCGACCTATCGCCCAACACCATCTCATCAACTAAACCATGGCACCAAGTGCCTCATCCAGGCTCTTTTTAAACACTTCCAGGCATGGTGACTCCACCACCTCCCAGGGCAGCACATCCCAATGGCCAATCTCTCTTGCTGGGAAGAATTTCCTCCTAACATCCAGCCTAAACCTCCCCTGGTGCAGCTTGAGACTGTGTCCTCTTGTTCTGTCACAAGTTGCCTGGGAGAAGAGACCAACCTCCACCTGGCTACAACCTCCCTTCAGGTAGTTGTAGAGAGCAATAAGGTCTCCCCTGAGCCTCCTCTTCTCCAGGCTAAGCAACCCCAGCTCCCTCAGCCTCTCCTCACAGGGCTGTGCTCCAGATCCCTCCCCAGCTTTGTTGCCCTTCTCTGCACACCTTCCAGCAAGTCAACATCTCTCCTAAACTGAGGGGCCCAGAACTGGACTCAGCACTCAAGATGTGGCCTAACCATTGCTGAGTACAGGGCAGAATGACCTCCCTGCTCCTGCTGGCCACACTGCTCCTGATGCAGGCCAGGATGCCATTGGCCTTCTCTTTCCTCTTCCGCCTGAAACCCATAGGTGGAATCTACGCCCGAGACAGACTCTGTGTTAAACCCCCAAGCAGCTAAACTCACATTTAACTCTGAGTTAATCTCCTGAAATGCAGATTGCTTGCAGTCCTCATTAAAAGCCTAATTTAAAGTGCAAGGTTGACAGCTCAGCTGGAGATACCTTCCCTTATCACAAGCATTCCCTAATCTCTCTCCTCTTTCTGTTGGTTTTTTTGGTGTGTGTCTGAATCTCCAGGCTCTTGCTCTTGGGGAGAGCTCTGTGTTAAAGGCATGTGGTGTACTTGTGGGTTGAGACAGCTGTAGATGTTAAAATGTTAATGTGATGGGGAAATAAGAGCGCTCTGGTGTCTCCCAGGCTGCCAGCCAAGGCTTTGTTGCTTGCAAGGTCACGCCACTGCCTGGACGTGTTCCTCAAACACAAACTGGGCAGGTTCTCCTGATGCAGTTTTGGGTTGTGTTTTGGTTTTTTTGCTTTGCAAAGGAAAATAAATTAAAGCTGCTTCTAGCAAGGGAGCTGCTGTCCTTGAAAAGGTGGGCAGGAGCAGTGTGGCCGATGGCCAGCATGGGAGGGAAGGACCTTCCCTGCGCTTGTACCCAGGCAGCTATCAGCCCTGCGATGTGTTGTGGTTTTGGCTCTGCTCCTTGGGGGATGAGAAGTAACTGTGCGTAAAGAGGAGCTCAGAACTTGCTCTGTGGTTGGTTTGGTGGACCTCTAGAGCTTGGAAGAGAGTCTCTGGGTGCAAAAATGTCTTTGGTGTGTTCCCCTGGCGGGGAGTGAGTGTAGGTGTGGTGCTTCAGGATGTGGTTTAGTGGGCATGGTGGCTTTGGGTTGATGGTTGGACTTGATGATCTTAGAGGTCTTTTCCAACCTGAATGATTCTGTGATTCTCTGATGTCTCTCCTGCTGTCATAGTGGCTATGGTGGAGGCAGGAACCTGGACAGCATGGACAGCAGGGGCAGGGAGGGTATTCTTCTCTGCTCTGCTGGGGTCAGCGCTGGAGTCCTCAGCGCAGACAGAGACTTGTTGGAGTGGGGCCAGAGGAGGCCAGGGCCAGAAGAGACCAGAAACATGATGGGAGGGCTGCTGTAAGGCCAGGCTGAGAGGGTTAGGGTTGTTCAGCCTGGAGAAGAGAAAGCTTCAGGAACACCTTCTGGTGGCCTTTTGGTACACAAGGTGGCCCAGAAGTTGGGGAGGGACTTTTGAACAAGGCCTGTTGTGACAGGTCAAGGGATGATGGTTTGACACTTAAAGAGGGAGGTTCAGACTAGAATCTGAGGATTTTTTTGACACTGATGTGGTAAGACACTGTCCCAGGTTTCCTGGAGAGGTGGGAGAACCATTCCAGGTCAGGCTGGATGGACCTCTCAGCAACCTGATGACCTTCAGAAGTCCCTTCCAACCCAAGCTGTTCTCCAGTTCCAAACCTGAATCTGAGACCCATTTGTCTGCCCAGAAGAAAGTCATGGAGTGCAAGCTGTTGATGTTGAGTGCAAGGTTGATTTCTTTTGGTTTTGAGTTTCCATCCCTCAAAACCTGCTGGGTTGTGCTGCTCCTGTGCTTGGGTCTAGCTCCACCAAAAAGCTTCTGCAGATTGGAAGTGCTGTGTATAAGGGTCACCTCCGTGGAACTGTTGCAAACAGCTTGCCTGCTGCAGTCCATCTGTCAGGCTGGGAAGGTTTTGGTGCATGCTGATCTCAAACCATGGTAGGATTAGGGGGAATGGGAAAAAAGGTCTGGAGGTGCTGGAAGGAGTCTGGAGAAGGGCCATGAGGGTGAGCAGAGGCTGGAGCTGCTCTGCTATGGAGACAGACTGAGAGAGTTGGGGTTGTGCAGTCTGGAGAAGAGAAGGCTCCGAGGAGACCTTCTTGTGGCCTTCCAGGATCTGCAGGGGGCTACAGGAAAGCTGGGGAGGGACTTTTGAGAGTGTCAGGGAGGCATAGGACTGGGGGAAATGGAGCAAAACTAGAAATGGGGAGATTGAGATTGGATGCTAGGAGGAAGTTCTTCCCCATGAGTGTGGTGAGACACTGGCACAGGTTGCCCAGGGAGGTGGTGGAAGCCTCATCCCTGGAGGTTTTGAAGGCCAGGCTGGATGTGGCTGTGAGCAACCTGCTGTAGTGTGAGGTGTCCCTAGCCATGGCAGGGGGGCTGGAACTGGATGATCCTTGAGGTCTCTTCTAACTCTAACAATTCTATGATTCTGTGCTTGGCTGAATACCAGCACACTGGGAAGCCTTCACGATGCTGACCTGCCCCAGTATCACTTGGAGTGGGGTGATAAATCCCTTTGGTGCTGGATGGTAGGGTGGTGAGAGGTTGGCTGGTTAATAGCAAGGCTGGATTTGAGTCTTTGACCAAGAGACAAAGGTTGCTGCTGGGCTGAATACCCCTCATGTTCATAAGTATCTGGGGGTCAAGAAGGAAGGGACAGGTTCTGCTCACTTGTGCCCTGTGATAAGTCAAGGGGCAATGGATGTACACTACAGCACAGGAGGTTCCACCTCCACATGAGGAGGAACTTCTTCACTGTGAGGGTCCCAGAGCCCTGGAACAGGCTGCCCAGAGAGGTTGTGGAGTCTTCTCTGGAGACTTTCAAGCCCCATCTGGATGTGTTCCTGTGTGACCTGTGCTGGATTCTATGGTCCTGCTCTGGCAGGGGTTTGGACTTGATGCCCTCCAGAGGTCCCTCCCATTCCCTAACATCCTGTGGGCCTGTGATCTTCTTGCTGTTTTATAGAGGGAATGAGATTTGTTAGCAGGAATGAAGGCTGGGAGTTTATTATCAAGTTGCAACCTGATGTCCAAAGTTTCTTAGAGCTCTCCTCTAGGGAATGGTTCTGTAGGTGTCCTGGAGATCCCCTTTTAAGAGCAAAATAGCCTTAAATTTTGGCTGTCCTCCATATTTCTTAGTCATCTTCAAATGTTGAAACCTTCCTGTTGTGAGGAGCCTTAAATCCAAGCTTCTGGGACAATGTTCTGGTTGTACTGAGTGCTGTTAGCAGCCCCATGAGACAATCACTTTTGCTCTCTTGGCTGCTTCTCCCTCAGCTCAGGGAAAATATTGGCTTTTCCCCTGTTTTCTTGGACTTTGTAGCTCAGCAGCATGATCCATGGAGGGACACCAGTGGCTTGGAGTCTGCTCTATTCCTCTTTCAGCAATTTGTGGGGTGGATATAGGGGTATCATAGAATCACAGAATTGTCAGGGTTGGAAGGGCCCTCAAGGCTCAGCCAGTTCCAACCCCCCTGCCATGGGCACGGACACCTCACACCGGAGCAGGTTGCTCACAGCCACATCCAGCCTGGCCTTCAAAACCTCCAGGCATGAGGCTTCCACCACCTCCCTGGGCAACCTGTGCCAGTGTCTCAGCACCCTCATGGAAGCTGTGGATTGAGGGTAGGTGGAGTGTGAGGAGCAGGGAGCCCCTGAGGTCACAAACTTGGGTAGCTGGGAGGTCAAAAGATGACGTGGTCACTTGTTTCCACACCTTCTCTTCCTGGCCATGATGTGCTTGCCTATCTCTGCTGATGTTTGCAGAGAGTGATAAGAGAGGCTCTGTAGCAAGGGAGCTCTGCAGCAGATAAAAACCTGCTGTGCACAAGAGTTGTGCCACCAAGACCTTATCAGCACCAGGAAAACAATCCCCAAGCCCTGGGAGAGATGTGGGTGGTTTGGGGCCTTCAGTAGCACAGAAATGTTCACCCAGGATAGGTGCTGGAGGTGCTGCTACTGCTCTGTAAGTCCCTCTCAAATGTGCTTTTGTTCTGTTTTGGTTTGGTTTTCATATGAAGTGGGAAATGTGGGCTGGGGTTAAGGCTTGTCACCAGGGCAAGGATGGGGCTTAAATGGAGCCAACTGGGGACTGTGTCTGTTTGTGCATGGAATGAGCTGGCTGATGTTTAATGAAGATGGTAGCTGGTCTCAGTGTGGGATGAATTAAGTTAGGATCATAGAATTGTTAGGATTGGAAGGGATCTCAAGGATCAGCCAGTTCCAACCCCCCTGCCATGGGCAGGGACACCTCACACCAGAGCAGGTTGCTCACAGCCACATCCAGCCTGGCCTTCAAAACCTCCGGGCATGAGGCTTCCACCACCTCCCTGGGCAACCTGTGCCTATTTTTGTTTCATCCCCCCCCAGTCCTATCCCTCCCTGACACCCTCAAATGTCCCTCTCCAGCTTTTCTGTAGCCCCCTTCAGATACTGAAAGGCCACAATTAGGTCTCCTTGGAGCTTTCTCTTCTCCAGACTGCATAACCCCAACTCTGTCTGTCCTCATAGGAGCCTCAAGGATGAGCCCTCTGCTCATCCTTGTGGCCCTTCTCTGGATGCCTTCCAGCACCTCCAGATCCTTGGAACAGAGGCTCCAGAACTGGACACAGTGCTCCAAGTGGGGTCTGAGCAGAGGGGGAGAATCCCCTCCCTGGCCCTGCTGGCCACACTTCTCTTGCTGCAGCCCAGGCTGTGCTTGGCTCTCTGGGCTGCAAGTGCTCCCTGCTGGCTCCTGTTGAGCTTCTCCTCCCCCAGCACCCCCAAGGCCTTTTCTTCAGCACTGCTAGAAGTAGGTTGGGGTCCTGGAATGGTTAGAAATTACCTTTCAGATCATCTGCTCTCATGAGACCCCACTTGGAGTACTGTGACCAGTTCTGTACCCCTCCTTCCCCAGCACCAGAAGGACATTCTGGTTTTTATCCCAGTTTTAGCATAACTTCATGTCATTGGCTGTGAGAAGAAACTGCTTCAGTGAAAGAGCTCTCTAACACTCCAAGTAAATCTGCACAGCTTCTTGACCAAGCTGGTGAAGGATCTGGAGAACAGGGCTGGTGAGGTGCAGCTGAGGTGACCTGGGGTTCTTCAGCCTGGAGAAAAGGAGGCTGAGGGGAGACCTGAGTGCTCTCCAACAACAGGCTGGAGCCAGGTGGGGGTTGGTCTCTTCTCCCAAGGAACAAGCGATAGGACAAGAGGAAATGGCCTCAAGTTGCACCAGGAGAGGTTTAATTTGGGTTTCAAAAGAAACCTCTTTGCTGAAAGGGTTCTCAAACCCTGCAACAGGCTCCCCAGGGAAGTGGTTGAATCCCCATCCCTGGTGGTGTCTAAAAGACACAAAGTCGTGGTGCTGAGGGCCGTGGTTTGGCACCAGCCTTGGTAGAGTTAGGGAATGGTTGGACTGGATCATCCTGACAGATGACAAAACAATTCTATGATTTGCTTTCCTGTTGCACTGATGGGTTGGGAGAGGCTCTGAAGAAGAGTGCTTTGTGCCAGCTGGTGGCATGGCAGGAGAGGAAGGAGGGCAGGAGATGGAGGAAGGCAGGAGGTGGGACTTGGCAAGAGGTTTGCTTGCTCTGGGATGAGGTCAGAAGTCTGCCTGCCCCCTGCAAAGCCATGCTCCAAGGTTTCGGTTGTCTGAACCAGGGCCAGTCTGAGGAACATCAACCCTGGCTGTGCTGCAGATAATCTGAGCTGTTGAAAGAGGCCTGTGACAGAAGTGGGAGCAAACACTCATTGCTCATACCTTCTGCTGCACACAAACTCGGTGTGACCCTTCTGGCTCCCAGATTGGGCAATCAGTTTTACAGCAGAGCTCTTGCTGCTGCTCGGCTGTGTCATCAGCTAATGGGATTTAACACAGCATCCAAGGTTGCTAAGTGGGCTTGGTGATACCAACCTCATCCAAAGGAGCCAGAAGTTATTTAAGTGAAATGTGAGCTCCTGGGGCTATCTCACTCCAGTGCCTCATTGTAGCAAAGCCATCTGATTTCTCCCAGAATTGAGATGCTAACCATTAACTCTAGATTGACTTCAAATGTGGTGGAAGCCAGAGGAAAAAGATCATCTCCTGGTACTTGTTATAGCTCCAGCACCTTCTGCTGGAGGCAGCATCTGCTGTGAAACCACTGTTGCTTAAGCAGCACGGTCAGGAAACAAAACCAACACTTTTGTGCCACTGGAAGGTGGTTGCAGTGATTTCAAATCCTCTTTCTACCTGGAAAGCTGCTAGCTGGATCCCTGACTCATTTCATGCTTTTTAGAAGAGGTTGTTTTCTTCAGGGTGGAAGTGAAAGGCAACCTTGGAGCCTGGGGTTTTATCTAGGAGGAAGGAACAATAAGGAAGTGGTGGTAGGAGGAGGAAGCACAGAATGAGCACAGCTCATCGTAGAATGGTTTGGATTGGAAGGGCCTTCAAAGATCATCTAGTTCCATGCCCCCTGTCATGGGCAGGGACACTTTCCACTAGCACAGCTTGCTCAAGGCCTCATCCAACCTGGCCTTGAATCCTCCTAGCTCAAATGATGATATATGTGAACCATCACCTCTTGGTCTCTGGCATCAGATCTGGACCTCAGCCCAATTTCTTTTCTTGTGTATGATTTCTTTTTCCCAACCCATTATTAGGCTCCAGGAGCTAATTGTTTACAGAGGCTTGTGGAGCCCCCAGAGGGCCATTTGGGGGAGAGGAAATCTCTTGTGTGAGTGTTGTTGCTTCATGGCAGTGTCCCAGTTCTTGGTCAAGAAGCTGGGCTCTCTCAGTCTGCCCCCATAGGAGAGGAGCTCCAGTGCTTTGGTTATCCTTGTGGCCCTTCTCTGGACACCTTCCAGCACTGCCAGATCCTTCTTGTAAAAGGGGCTCCAGAGGTGCTGGAAGGTGTCCAGAGAAAGGCCATGAGGATGAACAGAGGGCTGGAGCTGCTCCCCTATGGGGACAGACTAAGAGAGTCGGGGTTGTTCAGTCTGGAGAAGAAAAGGCTCTGAGGAGACCTCATTGTGGCCTTCCAGTATCTGCAGGGGGCTACAAGAAAGCTGGGGAGGGACTTTTTAGCATGTCAGGGAGTGATAGGACTGGGGTGGGGTGGGGGGGTGGGGTGTGGAACAAAACTAGAAGTGGGGAGATTGAGATTGGATGCTAGGAGGAAGTTCTTCCCCATGAGGGTGGTGAGAGCCTGGCACAGGTTGCCCAGGGAGGTGGTGGAAGCCTCATCCCTGGAGGTGTTCAAGGCCAGGCTGGATGTGGCTGTGAGCAACCTGATGTAGTGTGAGGTGTCCCTGCCCATGGCAGGGGGGTTGGAACTTGATGATCCTTGAGGTCCCTTCCAATCCTAACAATTCTATGATTACTTACTTTGAGGGTAGCAGAGCACTAGAGCAGGCTCTGCAAGCTTATTCCAGTGCTCTACCACCCTCAAAGTGGAGTCTCCTTCTTTGGAGTCATTGAAAGTGCTGAAATAGGTTCTCAGGCATTGGAACAGGCTGCCCAGGGAGGTGGTGGAGTCATCATCCCTAGAGGTGTTCAAGAAACTTCTGGAGATGTCATTTTGGGCCATAGTTTAATGACCTTGGTGGTGTTCATTTGATGGTTGGACTCAGAGGTCTTTTCCAACCAAACCAATTCTCTGACCTTATGAAAAACACTTGGATTCAACCCTCTGCAACCTGCTCTAGCTGAACCTGCTCTTGCAGAGGGGTTGGGCTAGCTGATCTCCAGAGGTCCCTTCCAACCCCCACCATTCTGTGATGCTATGACTTCACATCCTCCTTGTCTCCTCTTAGCCACTGTTGTTCTCTTCTACGGGGTGCTTTGCCTTGGCCACCCTCTAATTTATTGCTCCTTCAGCGTGGCTTGAAGCTGCTGAGATGTTCTGCTCCCCAAAATGGCCATTTCTTTTTGCTGACAGATCCCATATGCTTGATTCTAAGAGGCAACTTAGAAGGAAAGGTATGAGAGAAAGCTGGCCTAAACCACTTGTGGCTGTCAGCTCTGCTGAGGCAGCTCTCGGCCAAGGGTGTGAGGAAAACCTTGCGGTGCCTCACGCACCGTCAGGTTTAATGCTTGCTGAACAGCAGAGCTGTCGAGGAGAAGCATTGGGCTGCTACTAAAACAATAGAGAGAGCTGCAAGTGGCTGAGCTTTGGAGAGGAATTCATGCTGTGGCTGCATGCTCAGGGGAGACCTAGAGGCTGCTGAGTTGTCTGGATTCCCATCGGGGCTCTTAGGAGGAGCAGCTGGGGGGACTGGGGTTGTTCACCATGGGGAAGAGGCTGAGGGGAGACCTCCTTGCTCTCTGCAACTCTGAAAGGAGGTTGGAGTGAGGTGGGACTTGGTCCCTTCTCCAAATTAATGATGAGGAAATGGCCTCAGGTTGCACCAGGGGAGGTTTAGGTTGCATGTGAAGAGCAATTTCTTCCTCCAGAGGGTTGTCAAGCCCTGGAACAGGCTGCTCAGGGAGGTGGTGGAGTCATCGTCCCTGGGGGCGTTCAAAAAGCATGTAGGCATGACACTCTGGGACATGGTTTAGTGGGCATGGAGGTGTTGGGTTGATGGTTGGACTTGATGATCTTTGAGGTGTTTCCTTGCCTTAATGATTCTATGATCTGCCCAGCACTGATGAGCTGGCCTATCCAGCTTTAGAACTTTTGACTACCACATCAAGACTAGGCCTGCTCCTGTGATGCAACATGTTCAGCATCATAGAATGGTTTGCTTTGAATGCTCTTGGAGGTCTTCTCCAACCTTAGTGACTCTCTGGAGTTTGGTCTTCTGACTTTGTCCGTCATGAAGACCAAAGTGGTTTGCCACTTCATGCTTTCATGGGAGCACTGTATGATGTTGAGAGGTCTTGGTGGCATAGAGGGGTGAACTTTGTTGAGTAGGGTTCGTGGTTGGACTTGATGATCCCAAAGGTCTTTACCAATGTGGTTGATTCTGTGCTAGGCTTAATGAAATACTTAAAGGGGCCTATAAGAAAGCTGGGGACAAGTGCAGGACCTGGCACTTGGCCTCTTCTAATTGCCCTACTGATCCAGCCTGTCCAGGTCCCTCTAGAGCCTTCCTACCCTCAAGCAGGGCCACACTCCCACTCAGCTTAGGGTCATACTTACTGAGGGTGGAATGTTGAAGCAACCTTGTCAAAGAACATCATAGAATGGTCTGGGTTGGAAGTGACCTCCATAGGTCATCCAATCCAACCCTCTCTGTACTCAGCAGGGACATCCTCAACTAGCTCAGGTTGCCCAGAGCCCTGTCCAGCCTCACCTTGAATATCTCCAAGGATGGGGCCACAACTGCCTCCCTGGGCAACCTGTTCCAGTGTTCCACCACCTGTGGGTGGCCTCTGTTGGGAGGGAAAGGATTTGATGGTTGTTTGTCTTTAGTGATGGGCTGGAATGGGCTGGATGATTGAGCAATCCTACCAAAGAACACCATAGAATGGTCTGGGTTGGAAGAGACCTCCAAAAGTCATCCAGTCCAACCTCCTCTGCAGTCAGCAGGGACAACCTCAGGATGACATCCTCAGGCCTCAGGAATGGGGCCCCAGCCCTCTCCCTGGGCAACCTGTTGCAGTGTTCTACCACCCTCTGTTGGGAGGGAAAGGATTTGATGGATGTGTCTGTCTTTGGTGATGGGCTGGAATGGGTAGGATGGACAATGCCTGAGAGAAGGTGGTGAGACATGCCTGAGAAGTGGGATCAATTGGGGGGGGGGGGTGTAGGTTGAGAGGAGAGGGGTGGCGGTGTCTGCAAAATGCTGTGTGGGAATCTTTGCCTGACTCCAACATTTTAGCAGAGAATATTTTTCTCCTCTAGGATAATGACCTCAGGCTAATGCCACTATTCCACTTGAGCAGTGGCACAGTGGAGGAAATGGAGCATGTGGGGATGGGACAAGAGAAAAGAATCCCCAATTGTTTTCCTCCTTCTCTTTTCCCCTTTCTGACAGCTGTTCTCCGGTGCAGTAGCCAAAAGGTGATTACTTTGATGATTTTCTTTTCCCCCACCTCCAGTGATGGGCAGTAACTAGATACCAGAAATACTTTTGGCTTTGGGCTTGTCCTGCCAAAAATAGCTGGGAGCTCTGGGGACTTGCTAGGAGCTGGCAAAGGGTTCTGCTTGCTTTACCCTGAGTGTGCCAAGGAGCTGAGCTCATAGAGCATCTTTAGAGCCAGCAGGGTGTGAAGGTGGTAATGGGAAAACCTTGCTTCTACTGCAGCAGTGCCATGGGGATGGTTTCATCACCTTGAGGGAAGCTCACTGTGGTCTGTTTCGTGGCTAAAAATCATCACTTGAGCTTTGCTGCTTTTCATAGAATCACAGAATTGTTTGGGTTGGAAAAGACCTTCAAGGTTGAGTCCAACCAACAACCCAACACCACCGTGGCCGTTAAACCGTGTCCCAAAGTGCCATGGCCACAGGTTTCTTGAATCCCTCCAGGGATGGGGACTCCACCACCTCCCTGGGCAGCCTCTTCCAATCCCTCACCACTCTTCCAGGAAAGAAATGTTTCCTAATCTCCAACCTAACCTTCCCCTGGTTCAACTTGAGGCCATTTCCTCTGGTGCTATTGCTGATTACTTGGGAGAAGACACTGACCCCCACCTCACTACAACCTCCTTTCACATAGGTGTAGTGAGCAAGAAGGCTTCTCCTCAGCCACCTCTTCTGCAGGCTAAACAATCCCTGTGGCACTCACAGCATCACAGAGCTGTAGGGGTTGGAAGGGACCTCTGGAGACAGAATCCAACCCCCTTGCCAAAGCAGGATCACCTAGGGCAGGTCACTCGGGAACGTGTCCAGTTCTGTCATCCCAATGGCTGATGACTTTTTGGTGCCCAGGGGCTGGACTGGGACGATAAGGGAGGCCTTCAAGCTCAGGCAGAACCCAGATTTAGATGTAGAGAGGAAGAGTCTCCCCCAGTAAGCATGGATCAGCTGGGGTGGGAGTAAAATCCCAGTCTCCTGGGCCTGAGTGCAGGGCTGTGAGCTATCTTTAGCTGCCAAGAGGCATTTGCACATGGTGTAGAAGCGTCTGGCAGCTGAACCTGTCTCTGCTGCATCCCCACCAGCCTGGTGTAGAGAGACTCTGTGGGTTGCTCTGTGAATAATCTGGGAGGAGGGCAGCAGGGAATGTGTTGGCTCTTCACTTTCAGTATGGAAATGGCACTTTCCCACATGGGGGTGGTGAGAAGCTGGAGGATGTCGCTGGAGCTGAGGAGCATGGGAGGTCTTCTCAGTTCTGGAGGCTCAGCTTTCCCCTGGTGCTCTGAGACTGCTCTGGAGGTTGCTGTTACGCTGGAAAGCGTCATTTTCATGGTGCTTAGTCACATGAAATAACCTCTCCTCTGGAGGTGGGAACAGCATGGGGGTTGCTTTGAATGGCATGATGTAGTTTCTCCAGACCTTGCTGGTGAAAGGGTGGTTTTTCAGGCTCAGTGTAGGTCTTTCTAGGACAACTGATGATAGAACACAGAATAAAGTGAAAGCTGATTTAATCAGGAGAGAATTGGACACTGCTTTCAGCCCTTACCCTGTCCAAAGCTGGCAAGCTCAGTTTCTGCTAACCTGCTGAGTCTCTCCATAGGATGAAGGGTTAGAAGGGACCTTTGAAGATCATCCAGTCCACCCCCCTGACAGAGCACAGGTCCCAGAGGAACAATTCAAGCTAGATCTTGAAAGTCTCCAGAGAAGGAGACTCCACAGCCTCTCTGGGCAACCTGTTCCAGGGCTCTGTGACCCTCACAGTGAAGAAGTTCCTCCTCATGTTGAGGTGGAACCTCCTCTGCTGTAGGTTATACCCACTGTCCCTTGTCCTGTCACAGGGTGCAACTGAGCAGAGCCTGTCCCCTTGACTCCCTCTTGACCCCCAGCCCTCAGATATTTATAGACATTGATCAGATCCCCTCTCAGCCTTCTCTTCTCCAGACTAAACAGCCCCAGGGCTCTAAGCCTCTCCTCACAGTGCTCCAGGTCCCTTCATCATCCTTGTAGCCCTCCCTTGGACTCTCTCCAGCAGATCCTTGTCCCTCTTGTACTGGGGAGCCATGGTGAGGTGGAAGCAGCACAATATATATTGTCATGGCATACAATGTGAAGCTGGTGAGTGGGGTGAGATGGAAGTGAGGGTCTGCTGAGGGAATAGCCATGATGTCCCTGAAGCATTCAGTCCATCTGGAGCAAAGGGAGGGAAGAAACTAAATCTTCTCTTGATAGAATAAGAGGAAATGACTTCAAGTTGCAGCAGGGGAGGTTTAGATTGGAGATGAAGAAAAATTTCTTTGCTGCAAGAGGGGTCAGGGATTGGAAGAGGCTGCCCAGGTTGGTGGTGGAGTCCCCATCCCTGGAGGTGTTGAAGAAACCTGTGGCCATGGCACTTTGGGACATGGTTTAATGGCCATGGGGGTTTGGGGTTGATGATTGGACTCAACCTTAGAATTGCTTTGGTTGGAACAGTGTGGCCAGCAGGAGCAGAGAAGTCATCCTGCCCTGTACTCAGCACTGGTTAGGCCACACCTTGAGTCCTGTGTCCAGTTCTGGGCCCCCCAGTTTAGGAAAGATGTTGAGATGCTGGAAGGTGTCCAGAGAAGGGCAACAAGGCTGGGGAGGGGTCTGGAGCACAGCCCTGTGAGGAGAGGCTGAGGGAGCTGGGGTTGCTTAGCCTGGAGAAGAGGAGGCTCAGGGGAGACCTTATTGCTGTCTACAACTACCTGAAGGGAGGTTGTAGCCAGGTGGGGGTTTGTCTCTTCTCCCAGGCAACCAGAACAAGAGGACACAGTCTCAAGCTGCAGCAGGGGAGGTTTAGGCTGGAGGTTAGGAAGTTCTTAACAGAAAGAAATTTGGCATTGGGATGTGCTGTCCTGGGAGGTGGTGGAGTCACCATGCCTGGAAGTGTTTTGGAAGAGCCTGGCTGAGGCACTTGGTGCCATGGTTTAGTTGATGAGGTGGTGTTGGGTGATAGGTTGGACTGGAGGATCTCAAAGGTCTTTTCCAACCTGCTCAATTCTGTATTCTGCCTCCCCAGCCACATTGTTTGTGTGACTCTGCAGCAGGTCATTGGCTTCCTGCTGCTAGCTCTGGCCACAGAGTAACTTGGCTTGAGTTGCCTCTATGTATACAGCACAAATGGATTTGTCGCCTGATAGCTCCAGCACTCTCCTGATTACACCATTGAAGAAAATCACCTTTCTGTCCTGCCTCCTTACCTGCTCACTTGCTGCTTGGCTTTCTCTCTTCCTCCAGCTTGCTAATATTTTCATGCAGCTCCTCTGCCTTGAAGGCTCTAAGCAGTGCTGGAGGCTTTTTAATCTCATTTCTGGCCTGGTGCAAAGAGAAATGCTGTGGTGGCTTTTGCTTTCCCTCCATGGATGTTGGCTGTGCACTGTAGCCATCTCTGGGGCTTTGGCTAGATGGCCTGGGGCTTGAGCTAGGTGGTCTCCAGGGGTCCCTTTCAAGCCCTATGATTCTAGGAAACATTTTACATTTCAGGTTATATTTAATAGTAGTTACAGTTGAACCAAGAAACTGAATTACAGGGAGATGGGAGAGAATGGTTTGGGTTGGAAGGGACCTTTAATAGAACACAATAAACCAGGCTGGAAGAAACCTTCAAGATCATCACATCCAACCTATCATCCAACACCACCTAGTCAAATAAACCATGCAACCAAGCACCCCATCCAGTCTCCACCTAAACACCTCCAATGATGGTGACTCCACCACCCAGTGCCATCTCCCTGCATGGGAGTCAACAGGGAGAGCTGCAACTACATCAGGTTGCTCAGAACCCCAAACAGCCTCGCCTAGAATGGTTCCAGAGATTGGGGCACCTCCCCACCTCTTTGGACAACCTGGGCCAGTATCTCACCACCCACACTGTAAAACCTTTATTCTTTCTCTCTGTCTTGAATCCCTCTCTTTAAGCTTCAAGCCATCACCCCTTGCCCTGTCCCAACAAGCCCTGCTCTAAAGTCTCTCCCTATCTTTCTTCAGACCCCCTTGAAGTGCTGAAAGGCCACCAGAAGGTCTCCCTGGAGCTTTTCCTTCTCCAGCCTGAGCAACCCCAACTCCCTCTGCTTAACCTCACAGCAGAGGGCTTTCAGCCTTCCCATCAATGTTGTGGCCTCCTCTGGCTCCACACTGACAGGTCCCTGTCTGAGGACTCCAGCATTGCCCCAGCACTGCAGGTGGAGTCTCAGCAGCAGGGCAGAGTCCCCTCCCTACCCCTTCTGCCCATGCTGCTGGGGATGCAGCCCAGGAGACGGATAATGGCTGAGAGAAACACTTTTATGGCTCATGTCCAACTCTTCCTCCACCAAAAAAAAACCAAACCCCAAATCACATCTGACTCTGCTGTAAGCTAGGAAACTGCAGTGAGGCAAAGAATGACTTTGGAAAGAGCTGTCTCCTCCTGACTTCTTTCCACGATTGCCTTTTCCTCTTCACTCCAGCCTGGAAGCCTCCCACTTACTGATGCTGTGCACAGCACTGGAAGTTGCTGCACGGATCTGGGCACTTTAAATAGCACAAAAGATTCTTCCCTTGCACCCAGCACAGAATAAGCCCTGAGCAGACCCAGGCACTCATTTGGCATCGCTCACCTCTCTCCACTCCTGCTGCAGGAGGGCTGTGGCTGGGAGGCAGGGCAGGGAAAATTGCAGGTACACAGCAGAGCAACCTCAGAGGAATCTTAATCTTGGTGGAAACAGATGGAGTTTGACTTTGTGTCAATTCTGAGCCTAGAATAACTCAATCTTGCAGCAGAGGAAGTGGAAAGGCACAGCAGTGCCACAGCCTGGATGCTGGCAAGCAGGAATTGAGCCCTGTGGAAAGCTGTGCCTACCATGTAGGCTGATGACTTCTGCACTGGAGAAGCTTGGCCACCAGCTGTCATCTTTTGTAGAGGTCTTCAATCAGGTGCTAAGCAGGACATTGCTTGGACTATTGTGTCCATTCTGAGGACATGGATCTGTAGGTCCAGAGGGTCAATGGAGATGATACATTAAGAAGAGTGTGGCCAGCCAGTTCTTCTCCCACTCTGCTCTTCAGGTGTGATCTTACCAGGGCAGTATGGTCCAGTTCTGGGCTCCCCAGTTCAAGAAAGCCTGGGAACTACTGGAGAAGAGTCCAGCAGAGAATTACAAAGATGCTGAGGGGCCTGGAGCATCTCTGTGAGGAGGAAAAGCTGAGAGCTCTGGGGCTCTTGAGCCTGGAGAAGAGCAGCCTGAGAGGGGATCTTCTCAGTGCTTATCAATATCTAAAGGAAGCCAAGAGGATGGGGCCAGAGTTTTTAGTGGTGCCCTGTGGCAGAGCAAGGTGCAATGGGCACAAACTGGAACCCAGGAGGTTCCATCTGAGGATGAGGAGAAACTTCTTTACTGTGAAGGTGCTGGAGGCCTGGAGGAGGCTGCCCAGAGAGGTTGTGGAGTCTCCTTGTGTGGAGAACTTCCAACCCACCCCCAGCACACTGTGCTCTTGGGCAAGCTGCTGTGGGTGCCCTGCTGGAGCAGGGGGGCTGGACTGGATGATCTCCAGAGGTCCCCTCCCACCCTCACCATTCCAGGGAGCCTGTGAAATAAAGACATGACTCTAAGACTGCTGCCTCAGGTAGCTGTCTTTTAAATACCCTTTAATATGTTGCAACATACTTATTAAACACAGGCCGCCTTCTCCAGCTCTGTGGACATCTCCTAAGCAGTAATTGAAGTTTAACCCTAGTAGTCCTTGCTCATGTTTGCATTTTGCTTTGGACCTGTGATCCTAATCTGTGGCACCTGTGCTTCCACTTGGGGGGTGGGAAGTGAATTTGCAGTGTGCTTAATGAAGCCTGGAAAGATGTTTTGGATAATGGAGAGCAAATCTCTGCCTTGTGAAGACTTTCACCTCCCAAACTTATTGCAAGGCCTTCCTCTTATGCTTGGTGTTTATGATTTTATTTTAGTCCTTTGAGCTTTCAGAGGGGGAAATGCTTTTTGGAAGCAGATGTCAAGAGTTGAATGCCATGGTGGGTTCCCCCCATCCCCCCCCCCCCCCCTCCCTTTTAATGTTTGGGCTGAAAGTGTTCCCTAGAAACCAGTCTCTGGCTCTGTGGGAGCTGCCAGTGAAAAGCAGTGCAGAGAGTTGCAGAAATCTGACTTTGCTGCTCACACTTCGTGGCAGTTGTTGGCAGCTTCTCTACCTTGAGACCTCAGGAGTGTGTCTGGGAAGCTGGTTGATGTGATGGGATTCTTAAGTCCTTTCAGGTTCAGCAAGACAAAGTGTTGGGCCCTTCACAGACTGTTAGGGGTTGGAAGGGATCCTCGAAAGATCATCCAGTCCAACCTTGCTACTGGAGCAGGAGCACCTAGAGCAGATCACACAGGAACACATCCAGGTGGGTTTTGAGTATCTCCAGAGAGGGAGACTCCACAGCCCCCCAGGCAGCCTGTCCCACTGTTCTGTCACTCTCACAGGAAAAACATTTTTCCTCATGTTTACATGGAGAACCTCTTCTCCCATGAGGACAGGCTGAGAGAGTTGGGGTTGCTCAGTCTGGAGAAGAAAAGGCTCTGAGGAAACCTTCCTGTGGCCTTCCAGTATCTGAAGGGGGCTACAAGAAAGCTGGGAAGGGACTTTTGAAGGTGTCAGGAAGTGATGGGACTGGGGGGGGAATAGATCCAAGCTAGAGAAGGGGAGATTTAGATTGGACATAAGGAAGAAGTTCTTCCCCATGAGGGTGGTGAGAGCCTGGCACAGGTTGCCCAGGGAGGTGGTGGAAGCCTCATGCCTGGAGGTGTTCAAGGCCAGGCTGGATGTGGCTGTGAGCAACCTGCTGTAGTGTGAGGTGTCCCTGCCCATGGCATGGGGGTTGGAACTGGATGGTCCTTGAGACCTCTTCCAACCCTGAGAACTCTGATTCTGCAAATGCTGTGCAGGAAGGATGCTTTGAAGCTTCAGATGCTTAGAAGTTCTTGTATTTGAAGGAGAAGGTATGGTAAGGTCTTTGAGACAGTGCTGGTAATAAAAAGCCAACCCCATCTGTTACAGTTATTGCATGATTGTTATGTGCTAATAGGATTTAATTTCTGCAAAGCCCTTGATGAGAGGGGTGGGGGGAAAATAACCTAAAACCCTACCTCAAAGGCCCACAAGTATTTTGGGAAAGGCTTAAGTGGAAGAAAATTCTGCTGTGATGATGTTATAGCAGCAAGGCTAGGAGCGAAGCGAGCTGGAGCAGGGAGTTTTATGGTTCCTAATGGGACGTGCACAGCCCTGCTTCTTCTGGCTGTGAAGATGCCCCTAGGGTCTTCACAGAGCTGCAGAATGGCAAGGGTTGGAAGGGACCTCTGAAGGTCATCTAGTCCAACATCCCTGCCAGAGCAAGGTCACATAGAGAAAATCATCCAGGAACAAGTCTGGGGTGGGGTTGAATGCCTCCAGGGATGGAGACTCCACAACCTCCCTGGGCAGCCTGCTGCAATGCTCTGCTACCCTCAAAGTGAAACCTCCTGGATACCAGTTTGTGCCTATTACCCCTTGACCTACCACTGGACACAACTGAGAAGAGCCAGGGCCCAGCCTCCTGCCCCCTGCCATTTGGCTATTGATCACCATTAATGAGATTCTCCAACTCATTCTCCTCTTCTCCAAGCTCAACAGCCCCAGCTCTCAGCCTTTCTTCATCAGGTAGATGTTCTAGTCACCTCATCATCTTAGTGGCTCTCTGCTGGATTCTATCCAGTAGTAGATCTTCCCTGCTGGAAAGAGGGAAGTCTTCTCTGGATGTAGGAGGAGATTTGGAGACACCAAAGCAGGCTGAGATGGCTCAGTGGTGGCTTTGTGGGATGTCCTCAAGTCGGATGCTCTCAATGAAAGAAGAAAGGGTAAGGGATGTGTAGGACCTGTAGACTCTCCCATGAAAGCACCTGAAAAGCTTGCAGATATTATAGAATCACAGAATGGTTTGAGTGGGAAAGAATCATTAAAGTCATCTGATCCAAATCCCCTGCAGTTGTCAAGGACGTCTTCATCTAGAGCAGGTTGTTCAGGGCCCCATTCAACTTGACCTGGAATGGTTCTGGGGTTGGGGCATCTCCCACCTCTCTGGGCAACCTGGGACAGGCTCTCACCACCCTCAGTGTAACAAATCTCTTCCTCAGATCTACTCTGAACCTCTCTTAGTTTCAAGCCATCACCCCTCATCCTGTCACAACATGCTCTACTCAGAAGTCTGTCCCCAGCCTTCTTGTAGGGGGCCCACAGGAAAGCTGGGGAGGGACCTTTTAGGGTGTCAGGGAGTGATAGGAATGGTAAAAAACTAGAAGAGGGGAGATTCAGATTGGATGTGAAGAAGTTGCTCTTCCCCATGAGGGTGGTGAGAGCCTGGCACAGGTTGCCCAGGGAGGTGGTGGAAGTTTTATGCCTGCAGGTTTTGAAGGCCAGGCTGGATGTGGCTCTGAGCAACCTGATGTAGTGTGAGGTGTCCCTGCCCAGGGCAGAGGGGCTGGAATTGGATGATCCTTGGGGTCCCTTTCCAACCATGACAATTCTACCTTTCTTCTCAGCCCCTTTAAGTACTGAAAGACCACTAGAAGGTCTCCTTGGAGCCTTCTCTTCTCCAAGCTAAACAATTCCAACTCTCTCAGCCTCTCCTCACAGCAGAGCTTTTTCAGGATCCTTTTGGTCCTGCTGCCCTAGGCTGGCTTTGAACTCATGACCCAACAGTGAGCTGCTGCATTCTGCTCCACTTTCCTCCTGCCATGGGGGCTATTGGGAGCTATCAAGCAGTGCAGTGAGGATGTGGCCTCGTTGTCCTGTGGCTTGTTTCACTGGGGGGTGGTGAAGTAAAAAGCCAAGTTCCACCTTTACAAATATGAGGGGAAGGGGAAGCCTGGAAGGTTTCCTTCCTGGGGAAAAGGGTTGGTAATGCAGCTGGGGGAAAAAAAATAAATCAAACAAAGCAGCTTCTCTTCCCTTCTGGCTCCAGGCTGCTGGATGATGTCAAGGTGGGGAGCAGCTTCCCAAAGACCATGGGATATTTTGTTTTGCTTCTTTGAGGGGGTGGTGGTGGTGGTGGTTTCTATGCTTGGAGGTGGGGTTTTTTTGGTTAAATCTCTCAAACAATGCTGCTTCCCCTTCCTTGTAGGAATTGTTGTGTAGCTGATTCTCTTCCTTCCCCTTCCTCTCCATCGTGGGAAGCATTCTCCTGATGAGGCGTGGGCTCGGTTTTAGTTTCTGGGTTACTTTCCTTTGTCCTGCCCTCTTCTCCTTTTAGAATTTCTGCCTGGATCCTCATCAGATGGGTGTGCAGATGTTTAGGGTTTAGAAGGGACCTCTGGAGATCATTTAGTCCAAGTCCCTGTTAAAGCAGGGTCCAGGTGGGTTTTGAAAGCCTCCAGAGGGGGTGACTCCATAACCTTTCTGGGCAGCCTGGTCTTGTGCTCTGTTACCCTCAGGGTAGTTTTTCCTTGAAGTTCAAGTGAAAGTTTTAGTGCTGATGGAGAGATTTAACTGCTAGAGCAGCTTCTACCTGCCAGGAATGTGGGACTGCAAAGCCCAACAGGCCTTATGAACTTCAACACTTAAGTTGATGTAGCTGCTTCTTGAGAGGGTTAATGTTTTCCTGAATCAAAAGCTGGTGGTCTTGTGAGCTACATAACCTCAGAGCTTTTCAAACACATCTCTTTTGGGGAGGACAAGACTTGGTTTTGCTTGATGTTTGCATCTGCAATGTTCCAAACTTCCTTGCTGCCTCCTGTCAGGCTTTGCATCTTCTCTTTCTGGACCAGACTTGAAGGAGTGGACATAGTAAATGTCCCATCCCTGGAGCCATTCTAGGTCAGGCTGGAAGGGACTTGGAGCAACCTGATGTAGTTGAAGATGTTCCTACTCACTTCAGGGGATGCTGGAGTAGATGACATTTAAAGGTCTCTTTCCAGGCAAAGCATTCTGAGGTTACATTGGATTTGTTCTCAAAGAGCTGTCACAGAGTCCTCAACAGAGCAGCATGAGAAAGATGCTCATCTGTATACTGAGGCTTCACTGTTGGCACATGGATTGGACCTGATGGAGAAGGTCCAGAAGAGGGCCACAAAAATGATCAGGGGGATGTAGCCACCTCTGCTACGAGGACAGGCTGAGGGGGCTGGGGGTGTTCAGCCTGGAGAAGGCTCTAGCAAGACTCAGTAGCAATCTTCCAGTACCTGAAGGGGGCTACAGGAGGGATGGAGAGAGGCTGTTTGCGAAGTCCTGCAGGGACAGGACAAGAGGCAATGGCCTCAAACTAGAGCAGAGCAGATTTAGATTGGATGTTAGAAACAAATTCTGCTCCATGTGGGCATTGGAACACTGGAACAGGTTGCCCAAGGAGGTAGTTGAGGTCCCATCCCTGGAGATATTGAAGGTGAGGCTTGACAGGGTTCTGGGCAACCTGAGCTAGTTGAGGATGTCCCTGCTGAGCGCAGAAGGGGTTGGACTGGATGACCTGTGGAGGTCCCTTCCAACCCAGAGCATTCTGTGACTTGGGCCTGAGCAATTTGTGGTGTGCCATCTGCAGAAATACTAAAGCCCTTGCTTATTAGAGGCTTAATGGTAAGTGATTGCCTGATGATGCTGTTCCTTTGCTGTGACCTACTTCTTATTCCAAGTATCCTCTGGACTCCATGACACAGCAGATAAATGCTTGGAAGGACCTGGAAGCTCTTACCAGAAGAGCTTCCTGCAGGGAGCTATCAGTGATTTCTCCTGGGGAGGAAGAGGAAAGGCTGCTGGTGTGAGTGTTTCATGATAGGCTTTGGAGTGCTTAGCTCATGGAATGAGCTAGGAAAGGCAGCAGCAAGCTGGTGGGCTTTGTCCTTTCCCAGTAGGTGGAAATCATGTGGCCTAATTAAACAACAGCAGCTCTTGATAGTATGTTTTAAGGGATTATATCATGCTACAGCAGAATGGGGCAGGCAGCCAGAACACTTTCATCCTGTTGATAAGGCCCACACCCACTCTTACCAGTTATTAACAGTCTGAGCCTGTCTGAGATGCTGTACTGGAAGGCTGGACCTTGAGAAGCAGCAAGAAGCTCAGAGAAGCCCACAGTAGGTATTGAAACCCTTCTTCCCCTGGGCAGTGGTCAGGGATTGGAAAAGGCTGCCCAGAGAGGTGGCGGAGTTCCCATCCCTGGAGGTACTCAGATGTGTAGATGAGGCCCTTCAGGATGTGGTTTAGTGGCTGTGGTGGTGTTGGGTTGGTGGTTGGACTTGATGATTTTGGAGGTGTTTTCCAACCTTTATGCTTCTGCCTTCTTCCACAGGGGGCATATAATTTTCAGGCAGGCAGTGAATCAAACTCCTTTCAGCTGCAACTGCTGTGTGATGGTATGGTAGAGTTGGGTGTCAAAGACCATCCTAGTGTCCAGAGTGTCTCCTGGGTGTTGATCTGTGCTTCTGTGTGTAGATTTTGGAGCTGGCTCCCTTGACCCTGTGCAGGTCATGGTTTTCTGTGTTCTCATTCATCAGCTTGCAGAGCTTGCACCAGAGGGATGGGATGTCATCCAGGACCTGGACAGGCTGGAGAGGTGAAGCCCAGGTGCACCTCAGGAGGTTCCACAAGAGCAAGTGCAGGACTCTGCCCCTGGGCTGGAACAATCCTCACTGTCAATACAGACTGGGGGAGGGCGGGATGGAAAGCAGCCCTGAGGAAAAGGACTTGGGGGTGCTGGGGGGTGAGAAGCTGGACAGGAGCAGGCAGTGTGAGCTTGCAGCACAGAAGGCCAAGGGCAGCCTGGGCTGCAGCCACAGCAGCGCTGGCAGCAGAGCCAGAGAGGTGATTCTGCCACTTTGCTCTGCTCTGGGGAGACCTCAGCTGGAGTGCTGTGTGCAGGGCTGGAGCCCTCAGCACAGCAAGGACCTGGAGCTGATGGAGCAGGTCCAGAGGAGGGCCAGGAAAATGCTCAGGGGGTTGGAGCAGCTCTGCTGTGAGGCCAGGCTGAGGGAGCTGGGGGTGTTCAGCCTGGAGAAGAGAAGGCTCCAGGGAGACCTAAGAGCAGCCTGCCAGTACCTGAAGGGGGCTACAGGAAGGCTGGAGAGAGACTGTTTGCAGAGGCCTGCAGGGACAGGGTGAGAGGCAATGGCTTCAAACTAGAGAAGAACAGTTTTAGATTGGATATTAAGAAGAATTTCTTTACTATAAGGGCAGTGGAACACTGGAACAGGTTGCCCTGGGAGGTGGTTGAGGTCCCATCCCTGGAGATATTGAAGGTGAGGCTGGACAGGGCTCTGGGCATCCTGATCTAGTTGGGGATGTCCCTGCTGCCTGCTGGGAGGATGGACTAGATGAAGATTCTGTGAAATGCTGCAGCTGTAAGACCTGTTCTAGCAAATTGGTGCATGGCACTGCAGGCCGTGGTTTAATGGCCATGGTGGTCTTAGGTTGAAGGCTGAGCTCAGTGCTCTTGGTGGTTTCTTCTAACCAAAACAATTCAATGATTCTATATACACTTCTAGCAAATGGTTTAATGACCATGGTGGTGGTGGGTTGTTGGCTGGACTCAGTCATCTTAGAGGCCTTTTCCAACCAACAGAGTTCTACAATTGGAATTTAGGAAGAAGAAGAAGCTGGGAAGTGGGAGCATGTTTGCACTTCCCTCTTCAAAATTAAAAGGCAGAGGAGGAGAGGCTGTGGTGTCCCTGGAGTACAAAGCTGATGAATGTCTGCAAATATTCCACTTGGCAGAGCTGGAAATGAAGTTATCTGCTGGGGGTGGATGATTACAGCACTCCCCAGAGCCAGGAAGGTGTCTGTAGAAGATTGAGTCCTGCTCTCATGCAGAAACTTGGCAACCTCATGAGGTTCAACAAGACCAAATGCAAGGTCCTGCCTCTGGGTCAGGGTCATCCCAAGCACCAATATAAGCTGGGCAGGGACTGGCTGGAGAGCAGCCCTGGAGAAAAGGCCTTGGGGGTGCTGGGGGAGGAGAAGCTCAACAGGAGCCAGCAGGGAGCACTTGCAGCCCAGAGAGCCAAGCACAGCCTGGGCTGCAGCAAGAGAAGTGTGGCCAGCAGGGCCAGGGAGGGGATTCTGCCCCTCTGCTCCACTCTGCTGAGACCACACCTGGAGCACTGCATCCAGTTCTGGAGCCCCTATTACAAGGCTCTTTGGGTCTTTTTTCCTTATCTTTTCACCTGCAGCAACTGACAGGATGAGAGAAAATGACCTGAAGTTGTGCTAAGGCAGGCTCAGGTTGGATGTTAGGAAAAATGTCTTCACAAAAGGGGTTCTCAGGCATTGGAAGAGGCTGCCCAGGGAGGTGGTGGAATCACCAGCCCTGGAGGGATTTAAAAGATGTGGTTTAGTGGTAGTGGCTTAGCAGCAGTGGTAGGACTGTGAGCTCTAGATGAGTGGCTGGACTTGATGATCTCCAAAGTATCTTCCAACTTCAGCAGTTCTATGAGTCTGTGTTTTTTGGGGTGCTTGCCTAACTGGCTGTGTGTAGCACAAGATGTCAGGTGGCTGCCTTCCTACCAAGATGGTTAGGTACAAAGAAGTCAGATATAAGGAGGAAGATCTTTGCAATGAGCATGGTAAAATACTGTGACAGGCTGCCCAAGGATGTGGTTGAGGCCCTGCCCCTGGAAACATTCAAGCTCAGACTTCTCGTGGCCCTGGGCAGCCTGATCTAGTTGGAGATGTCCCTGCTGACTGCAGGGAGGGGGGTTGGACAAGATGACCTTTGAGGGTCCCTTCCAACCTGATGCACGCTGGGAATCTGTGGATGTGCAGGAAGGGAGGCTGTTTGGTGCCTTAAGGAATTGAAACTGAGGCCAAATACTCACTCTGGCTTCTGCTGTGTCAGCTGGTAGTTGGTCATCCATTGTTGCTCCTCTTTACTTCTCCCAGGCAACCAGCACCAGAACAAGGGGACACAGTCTCAAGCTGTGCCAGGGGAGGTTTAGACTCGAGGTGAGGAAGAAGTTCTTCACTGAGCGAGTCATTCACCATTGGAATGTGCTGCCCAGGGAGGTGGTGGAGTCACCGTCCCTGGAGGTGTTCAAGGGGAGATTGGAGGTGGCACTTGGTGCCATGGTCTAGTCGTGAGGTCTGTTGGAACAGGTTGGACTTGATGATCCTTGGGGTCTCTTCCAACCTTAGTTATACTGTGATACTGTGATACTTCATTTTTAGGGAGGTGATTTGGGTCTCATCCCTGGAGATAATCAAGGTGATGCTCAACAGGGCTCTGGGCAACCTGATGCAGTGAAGGATGTCCTTGCTGACTGCAGAGGGGCTTGGACTGGATGACCTTTGGAGGTCTCTTTCAACCCAGACCATTCTGTGTAAAATACCCAGAGAAGAAAGGGATGGGGGAACCCTTTTTGTGCCCTTCCCAAAGCAGGTGGAGATCAGGAGCTGCAAGTAATCCTCCTGAAGTGATTATTGACTGAGAGTTGCTTGGAAATGATGCTGTTTGCTGACTTGGCAGAGAAGATCTTGAAATGGTGTGGTCTAAGCCCTACCTCAGCATCTGTCCTTGTCCTGTCAGTCACTGTGAGGCTCTACCTGCGTCTGCAGTGCTTGAAAGCCCAGAGGTATTTATAGGCAATGTTTAAATAGACATTGTCCAAACTGTTTAATGCTGTCTCATGGGGACAGGAGGGGTTGCACAGAGGACTTTTGTTCTCAGAGTTCATCTGGGCATTGTGGGAAGCACAGAAGGGATGCTGATGCAGCAGGGACTGGGATTGGCGGCCGCAGCGACTAAAATGCTGCCCGCGATGGTGCTGAGCAAAACTGTTGTCGCCAGTTGAGGGTATTGGAAGAGCTGATTTTAGATTCTCCTCTCTGATTCTTGATTGCAGCTTTTAATTCCAAAGAGATAAACTCAAATCACAAAGTGGGGAGCTGTTAGGAGATGTGCAGGAAATTGTTGAGTCTGCCTAAAACTAGGATGATGCAGGTCGCTTAATTAGCAGGGCTCGGAACACCAAAACATCGACCTGGTGTTGGCCAGGGTGGAGGTTCTGGAGGTCAAAATGCCATTTAGAATTATAGAACTGTTTTAAGTTGGGAAAGACCTCCAAGACTGAGTCTAACCATCACCCCAACACCACCATGGCCATTAAACCATGTCCTGAAGTGCTGTGTCTACCCATTGTTTTTAACACTTCCAGGGATGGGGACGCGATGATCTTGAAGGTCTCTTCCAGCCTGGTTTATTCTATGTATTCTAATGGTTTGCTCAGTGCCAGGGGAGTCTGAGGTGAGGAGTTGCCCACCAGCCACTAATGGCATCTTTCAGAAAGCAAACACAGACATTCCCTGTTTCAAATCACACCTTCAGCTGGCTACACAGCTCAAGTCTCAAAGTGTATGCAGACCATACAACCTCCCATTTACCAAGGCTGAGGGAGCTGAGATTGTTTAGTCTGGAGAAGAGGAGGCTCAGGGCAGACCTTATTGCTCTCTACATCTACCTGAAGGGAGGCTGTAGCCGGGAGGGGGTTGGTCTCTTCTCCCAGGCAATCAGCAGCAGAACAAGAGGACACAGTCTCAAGCTGTACCAGGGGAAGTTTAGGCTGGAGGTGAGGAGAAAGTTCTTCCCAGAGAGAGTTGTTAGCCATTGGAATGTGCTGCCCAGGGAGGTGGTGGAGTCACAATCCCTGGGAGGTATTCAAGAGGGGACTGGACATGGCACTTGGTGCCATGGTTTAGTAGTCATGAGGTCTGTGGTGACAGGTTGGACTTGATGATCTTTAAGGTCTTTTCCAACCTTATTGATTCTATTCTATGATTCTCCCTGGGCAGCCTGTTCCAATCCTTGACCACCCTTTGAGGAAGACCTTTTTTCCTGATATTCAACCTAAACCTCCCCTGGCACAACTACAGGCCACTTCATCTTGTCCTATCACTAGATACCAGGGAGAAGAGACTGACTCCTGCCTCATTCCAACCTCCTCCCAGGGAGTTGAAGAAAAGCAATCAGGTGTCCCCTGAGCCTCCTCTTCTCCAGACTAAATCACCCCAGTTCCCTCAGCTGCTCCTCTTGGTTAACTTATTCTTGAAAGTGGGTTGAGGGAGTTGGGGCTATTCAGTCTAGAGAAGAGAAGGCTCCAAGAAGACCTAATTGTGGCTTTCCAGTATCTGAAGGGGGCTACAAGAAAGCTGGGGAGGGACTTTTGAGGGTGCTAGGCAGTTAGAGGACTGGGGGGAATGGAGCAAGACTAGGAATAGGGAGATTGAGGCTGGCTGTTAGGAAGAAGCTCTTCCCCATGAGGGTGGTGAGACACTGGCAGAGGTTGCACAGGGAGGTGGTGGAAGCCTCATCCCTGGAGGTTTTTCAGGCCAGGCTGGATGTGGCTGTGAGCAACCTGCTGTAGTGAGAGGTGTCCCTGCCCATAGCAGAGGGATTGGAACTGGCTGATCCTTGAGGACCCTAACAATTCTTTGATTCCCCCCATCCTTCCTCCTTGGGTGGTAATAACATACTGCAGGTCCTCCCTTGCTGGAGGAGGAAGGTAGAAGCGTGAGAAGGTGCCCTGTAGAGACCAACTTGGCTACTCTTTGAAGCACTGCACTTGTCTCTTTGTGCAAGGAATGACATCTCTGGCTCAGCCAGCAATGTCAAGGAAGCTTCCAAGCCAAGCTCCTGTGTAATCTGCAGCAGCCTTCAGATTGCTGGAGCCTGGTTTGAATCAGATACGCTCCGCGGATACAGCTGGAGTAGGGTTGGTCTTCTGAAGTGCTGAGCCGTTTCCTTCCTTTCCAATTCCTCAAAAGAAAACAAGACCCTTGATTTGGGAGCCAGGACCTGCTGCTGACTTTGCACAAGTTGTTTGCTTTTCCATTGTGTTCTTGTCACTGAAGGAAGAAATTTGGCAGAATTTGGTGGGATGTGTTAAAGTATTGTTCTGTTATTTTAGCCTATTGTGTGCCTTGATTGCATGCATGCCAGTAGAGAAAGACCAATTAAGATGTGACACATGTGCCTTCTGATAGGGTATAGAAACTTGCTGTGTAACTTCATAAAGGTCTTTGCCTGCTTACATCTTGTCCTGGAAGCTGTGCTCAAGGTGATCGAACACCTGTACTACAGCACAAGAGAGGTTCTCCTTCCCCTCTACTCTGCCCTGCTGAGGCCACATCTGGAGTATTGTGTCCACTTCTGGGCCCCTCAGTTCAACAAGAACCTCAGGGAACTGCTTGAAAGAATCCAGCACAGAGCCACAAAGATAGAATAGAATAAAATAGAATAAACCAGGTTGGAAGAGACCTTTGAGATCATTGTGTCCAACCTATCATCCAACACCACCTAATCAACTAACCCATGGCACCAAGCACCCTATCAAGATTCTGCAGGCAGTACAACCTCTTCCTTAAGAGGAGAGCCTGAAGGAGCTGAGGGCTCTGTAGCTTGGAGAGGAGGAGCCTGAGGGGTGACCTCATTGGTGTTGATAAAGATGTGCAGGGTAGTGATGGAGCCAGGCTCTGCTGGGTGATGCCCAATGCCAGCACAAGAGGCAATGGTGGAAATTGAGGCATAGGAAGTTCCATGGAAACAGGAGGAAGAATTATTTTCCCTGTGAGGGTGAGAGAAGACTGAAACAGGCTGCCCAGGGGGGTTGTGGAGTCTCTGTCTCTATAGATATTCAAGACCCACCTGGATGTGTTCCTGTGTGATCTGCTCTAGGTGATCCTGCTCTGGCAGGGGGGTTGCACTGGATGACCTTTGGAGATCCCTTCCAGCCTCTAGCATTCTGTGATTCTGTGAAAGCTGATCTGGAGGGAAGAGCAAAGAGCAGAGGAACAAAGCTGATGCTTACAAATATGGTCTCATTGGCTACATGTTTCTAGCCTCCATGGTAGTTGCTTGGAGACCTCTTGCGTTAGCTGTGTAAAACTTGATCCCTGTTTAAGCACAGCTGGGGTTTCGTTGGGACAGGTCTTGGTGGAATTTGCTCTTAAAAGCAAGGTCTTCTGAGCCTGCATCTCGAATCCTGGGTTCAGTTTTGGGTCCCTCACTCCAAGAAGGATGTTGAGGGGCTGGAGCATGTCCAGAGAATGGCAACAAAGCTGGGGAAGGGTCTGAAGAACAGGTCTGATAAGGAGCAGCTGAGGGAACTGGGGGTGTTAACTCTGGAGGAGAGGAAGCTGAGGGGAGGTCTCATTGCTCTCTATAGCAAGGACTTGGAGCTGGTTGGGTATTGGTCTCTTCTCCCAAGGAACAAATGATGGGGCAAATATTTGTTCCAGAGGAGACTTACATTGGATATTAGAAAAAAAACCCATCCCTGCCAGAGTGGTCAGGGATTGGAACAGGCTGCCCAGGGAGGTGGTGGAGTCCCCATCCCTGGAGGTGTTCAAGAAGTGTGTGGACGTGGCACCTGGGGACGTGGGTTAAAGGCCACAGTGGTGTTAGGTTGACCCTGGGACCTCATGATCTTAGAGGCCTTATCCAACTAAACCTCTGTGTCCTATCATAAAATTAGCTTGGAAAGCAAGTTGGAAAAAATCCAGTTTGGAAAATATCCTTAAGATTGAGATCTATGCTAAAGAGTTTTGCAGGTGACCATGACTTTGATGCTGGATCTACCACTAGTACTGAAACCATGTTGCAGCAAGCTCTTTGCCCCCTGGGGTGAGCTTCAGGCTCTACTACACTGCCCATGTCTCTGCAGTTTGATCCTCAGACAGACTGTTTGAAAAGCCATGAGCTTTAGCTTACTGCTATAGAAAGCCATGGGAAGACCTTTGTGTGGTGTTGCCTTGTACTTAGCTCTGGTCAGACCACACCTTGAGTGTTGTGTCCAGCTTTGGGCACCTCAATACAAGAGAGATGTGGAGGTGCTGGAGCCAGAGCAGAGGAGGGCAAGGAAGCTGGGAAGGGCCTGGAGAATAAATGTGATGGAGAGAGAATGAAGGAGCTGGGGATGGTTAATTTGGAGAAGAAGAGGCTGAGGGGAGACCTCATTGCTGTCTACAGCTACCTGAAAGGAGGCTGTGGAGAGGTTGATGCTGGTCTCTTCTCCCAGATGATAGAACAAGAGGGAATGGCCTCAAGCTGTGACTGGGTAGCTTTAGACTGGACAGTAGGGGGGAAAAAAATGCCCAGCAAGAGTGGTCAGGCTCTGGAATGTGTTGGGCAGGGAGGTGGTTGAGTGCCCAAGCCTGGCTGTGTTTCAAGGTGGTTTGGCTGTGGTGCTTGGGGCTATGGTTTAGTGGTAAGCCTTGCAGGGTAGGGTTCTGGGTTGGCCTTGGTCATCCTGAGGGTCTTTTCCATCCTGAATGTTTCTGCGGGTCTGTTCTTTGAGCTGTTGCTTCATGGCAAGACCTTTGTGTGATGTTCTTTGGGCTATGTGCCTGTGAATGGCATGGATGGGACAGGTCTGTGCTGCTGCTACTGCAAGGGTGGCTTCAGCTGCAGCTCAGCCTGACCTTGGTTGTCTGAATCACCCTCTTTAATCCCTCTACTTACTCAGAATTGGTGTCAACAGGGAGCATCTGAGCAGAGATTAGTGACGGATGGATGCTGCTGCCTGCAAAAGCAGGGGGAGAAAGCTGAAGCTGGTCTAGAGCTAAAATTAGCCTCAAATGTTTGGTTTAGTTGGGGCTTGGGTTTGGTTTTGTTTTTTTTCTTTGTGTTCTGAAGCAGTTACTGGGGAGCTGCTTCAAGGGCTCTAGTGCAAAGGGACACCTAATCTAAGAACTCCTTCCTCCCTGAGTATAAAACCATCCTCACTTCTCTTGATCTCATGGGTGGTGAGGTACTTGCACAGGTTGTTCAGAAGGGTGGTGGATGCTTCATCTCTGGAACCATTCCAGGTCAGGTTAGATGGGTCTCTGAGCAACCTGAGTTGAAGATTTCCTTGCTCACTGCAAGGACTTAGATGGACTAGGTGACCTTGGAAGATCCCTTCCAAGCCAAACCCACTCTGCTATTCTCTGCTAGCCTCCTGCAGCATGCTGGCATGAACTGGGTGCATTGCACTTGGCAGCTGTGGGGTGGCCTGGCTCTGTGTATGTGTGTGTAGTGTGTCCAGCAGATGGAGGGAGGGTCTCCTCCCCTTCTCTGCCCTGGTGAAGCCACACCTGGAATACTGCATCCACTTCTGGGCTCCCCAGTTCAGGAGGGACAGGGATCTGCTGGAGAGAGTCCAATGGAGAGCTACAGGGATGCTGAAGGGACTGGAGTGCTGCCTGGTGAGGAGAGGCTGAGAGCCCTGGGGGTGGTTAGTCTGGAGAAGACTGAGAGGGGATTTAATAAATGCTTATAAATATCTGAGGGCTGGGGGTCAGGAGGGAGGGGACAGGCTCTGCTCAGCTGTACCCTGGGATAGGACAAGGGGGCAATGGATATAAACTACAGCACAGGAGATTCCACCTCAACATGAGGAGGAACTTCTTCACTGGGAGGGTCACAGAGCCCTGGAACAGGCTGCCCAGAGAGGTGGTGGAGTCTCCTTCTCTGGTGACTTTCAACCCCATCTGGATGTGTTCCTGTGTGACCTGTGCTGGATTCTATGGCCCTGCTCTGGCAGGGGGGTTGAGCTTGGTGATCTCCAGAGCTGCCTTCCAACCCCTAACATCCTGTGAGCCTGTGATCCTGTGTGTATTGCTCTGGCTGATCTGTACTAATGCACTGTTTGTCGAGTCGAGCTGGGCTTGCTAATAATAGGCAGCTTTGTGGGAGATAAGCACCAGACTGACCTTATCTGTGTGGCCTGAGGGGAGTTTATTTCCTTGTGTTTCATACTGGGGGAGGGGGAATGAGGAGGGAAAAATAATTGTAAAACTAAGTCACTTCCAAAGGTTCTTTCTATAAAGACATCAATCAATGTAGCTACAAGCAGCACTGAAATGTGGTGGTGCTGGCTTGTGGTGACATAACTCCTGGCCCTCTGGGGCTCTTCCACCCTTTTGGGATGGATGGCAGTGATGCAGCATGTGCCTGGATCCACCCTGTGATTCTCTGTATCTCCTTAGGACCTCAAGGAAGGAACAAATCTCCATGCTTTAGGCCACAATAGAGGACAACATGGTTTAGCACCAGACTTGGTGGGGTTAGATACTGGTTGGATTGGATGACCTTAAACCATTGGTTTGGTCTTTTGAAACCAAAACAATTCTGTTACCAAACCCTTTTCATTTTGGATTGCTCTGCATCAGGGGCTGCACTGTGGGATGGAGGTGTTCAGACCTCCTTCAGCAGTAAAAAGTTTCTGGTCCAATGTGATTTGTCTGCATTGATCCCTACAAGATGAGCAGGAGTTCCTGTGTCCCACAAGTGGATGGATGGAGAGTCAGCAACAGTCTTATTGTGTGGCATGAAATGATTTTGCTGCAAGAGCAGTCAGGGATTGGAACAGGGTGCCCAGGGAGGTGGTGGAGTCAACATCCATGGAGGTGTTTAAGAACATGTGGACATGGCAGCTTGGGACTTGACTTAATGGCCATGGTGTTGTTAGGCTGATGGTTGCACTTGATGATCTGAGAGGATCACAAAACTGCTCCATCTGGAGAAGAGCTCCAAAGAGCTCTTGGAGCAGGTCTGAGCTACTCTGCAGGGATGTTCCTAACCTCTAGCAATTGCAAAGCTGGGGGAGTGGGGGATCTGAGCAGCAACTTCTCCTGATGTTCCACTTCCAATGTCCATTCCCTGAGCAGGAGAAGTTTCATGTCAGACCTGTAGGGTTTTTTTCAAGCTGATCACTCTGTTTGCACCAACACCATCAAAGCTGTCAGCTCCAATCATGCTCAGGGCCCACTGATGGCTGAGAAATTGTTTGGTGTCCATCCAGTTCAGTTTGAACTAACTGAAGAAAATAAACCACTTCCCTACCAGCCAAACCCCTCCCTTGCTGGTTGGCAGGGAGCAGGGAAGTGATTGTCTCCTTGTACTCAGCAGGGGTGAGGCTGCACCTTGAATCCTAGGCTCAGTTTTGGGCCCCCTACTACAAAAAGGATACTGAGATGCTGGAGTGTGTCCAAAGAAGCTGGTGAAGTGTCAAGAGAAGGAGTCTTGTGAGAAGCAGCTGAGGGAACTGGTGTTATTTTGCCTGCTGAAAAGGAGGCTGAAGGGAGACCTCCTGACTCTCTACCACTCCCTAAAAGGAGGTTGAAGCCAGGTGGGGGTCAGTCTCTTTTCCCAAGTGATAGGAAAAATGGCCTCAATTTGTGATAGAGGAGGTAAAGGTTGGACATAAGAAAAAACATTTCCTCCCTGAAAGGGTTATCAAGGCCTAGAATAAGCTGCTCAAGGCAGTGGTGGAGTCCCCATCCCTGGAGGGACTTAAAAACCACATAGATGTGGTGCTGAGGGACATGGTTTAGTAGTGGACTTAGCAGTGCTGGGGTAATGGATGAACCTGTTGATCTTAAAAGTCTCTTCCAACCAAAACAATTTGATGACTTACCCTCTATATGTGTTTAAACACCCTGAATCCTGGTGCTTTATCATGAGGGTAGTGGGAGCTGGGGGGTGTTCAGCCTGCAGAAGAAAAGGCTCCAGGGAGACCTAATAGCAGCCTGCCAGTACCTGAAGGGGGCTACAAGAAGGATGGAGAGAGACTGTTTGCAGAGGCCTGCAGGGACAGGATGAGAGGCAATGGCTTCAAACTGGAGCAGAGCAGATTTAGATTGGATGCTAGGAACCAGTTCTGCACCATGAGGGTGGTGGAACACTGGAACAGGTTGCCCAGGGGGGTAGCTGGGGACACCATCCCCAGAGCTATTGAGGGTGAGGCTGGACAGGGCTCTGGGCAACCTGAGCTAGTTGAGGATGTCCCTGGTGAATGCAGAGGGGGTTGGACTGGATGACCTTTGGAGGTCCTTTCCAACCCAGACCAGAAGGCCCTGCCCGAAAGTTTGCTGATGGCACCAAGCTGGGAGGAGTGGCTGTGACACACCAGAGGTGGCAAATAATTGCCCACACCAGTGAGGTGAGAACATTGCTGAGAACCAATGGTCCCAATTGTTATCCCAGCTGGAGAGGTGGGCAGGGAGAAATGGAATGAAATTCAACAGGGGCAAGTGTAGAGTCTTGCCCCTGGGAAAGAACAACCCCAGGGGACAGTACAGGTTGGGGACTGAGCTGCTGGAGAGCAGTGAAGGGGAAAAGGGCCTGGGGGTCCTGGTGGATGGGAGGTTGACCATGAGCCAGCAATGTGCTCTTGTGGCCAAGAAGGCCAAAGCCATCCTGGGGTGGATTACATAGTAGGTTGAGAGAGGTTCTCCTTCCCCTCTACTCTGCACTGGTGAGGTCACATTTGGAATATTGTGTCCAGTTCTGGGCCTCTCAGCTCAAGAAGAATCTCAGGGAACTGCTTGAAAGAGTCCAGCACAGAGCCACAAAGATGCTGAAGGCAGTGGAACATCTTCCTGCTGGGGAGAGCCTGAGGGAGCTGAGGGCTCTGTAGCTTGGAGAGGAGGAGCCTGAGGGGTGGCCTCATTGCTGTTGATAAAGATGTGCAGGGTGAGTGCCAAGAGGCTGGAGCCAGGCTCTGCTGGGTGATGCCCAATGCCAGCACAAGAGGCAATGGTGGGAGCTGAGGCATAGGAAGTTCCATGGAAAGAGGAGGAAGAATTATTTCCCTGTGAGGGTGACAGAAGACTGGAACAGGCTGCCCAGGGGGGTTGTGGAGTCTCCCTCTGTAGAGATATTCAAGCCCCACCTGGATGTGTTGCTGTGTGATCTGCTCTAGGTGCTCCTGCTCTGGCACAGGGCTTGGACAGGATGATCTCTGGAGGTCCCTTCCAGCCCCTAATATTCTGTGTTTCTGTGAATGGGCTGTGAGCTCTGCTTACATAGGGACTGCAGGATTATGGGATGGAATAACAGAATTAGTTTCCTGTGTCCACACTCTGGGACTGTCTGGCCCCTTGGTACTCTCTGGTACTCTGGAGGGATTTATCTCTATGGCAGGACACTTAGCCCTCAGTGTCCAACAATAGGTAATTCCTTGGCCTGTTCATGGGGAAGAGCTGATGCTCAACATCTAGCCATGCCTAATTCAAAGCAGATACCCAGACCAGAGTCTCTACACCTGAGGTCATCTCCTCTTCTGAATGCTTCCAGCTTCTAAAGCAGTCTGGGAATCCTGACTCTGCTTCCTTCTGACTCTTTTGGTGTCTGTGCCTCCTGGATATGAATTTAGCAGGAAACTTTTAGATGTTGCTTTTTAGATGCTTCAAAAGCTGCTTACTTGGAGGAAAGCTAACAGGAGGGTGAACTTTGTGCAAGAGGGAAGAGTGTTTGTTTCTGCCTTGCCTTTGGAGAAGTCTCAGAGGGTGTTTGTGAAGCTGTGTGTTGGTTTTGTTAACCAGCAGAGTCAAATGTCTCCTGGGCTAGTGGGATCTACAGTTTTCCTCTTCCAGGTGTTTGAGTAGAAAAGTTTGGGAAGATCAGAGGATGCCAGGATGTTAGGGGTTGGAAGGGACCTCTGGAGGTCATTGAGTCCAACCCCTCTGCCAGAGCAGGACCATAAAATCTAGCATGGGTTGCACAGGAATGCATCCGGATGGGTCATGAAAGTCTCCAGAGAAGGAGACTCCACAACCTCTCTGGGCAGCCTGTTGCAGTGTTCTGTGACCCTCACAGTGAAGAAGTTCCTCCTCATGTTGAGCTGGAACCTCCTGTGCTGGAGTTTACATTCATTGCCCCTTGTCCTATCCTAGGGCACAGCTGAGCAGAGCCTGTCCCCTCCCTCCTTACCCCCAGCCCCAGATATTGATAAGCATTCATTCAATCCCCTCTCAGTCTTCTCCTCTCCAGACTAACCACCCCCAGGTCTCTCAGCCTCTCCTCACCAGGCAGTGCTCCAGTCCCTTAATCATCCTTGTAGCCCTCCCTTGGACTCTCAAGTAGATTCCTGTCCCTCCTGAACTTGGGGGTCCAGGACTGGATGCAATAGTTCAGGTGATGAATATGATGATAACAATGGAAGATGGTGATGAATATTCATCAGGAATAGCTTCTTTCCTCCATGGTGTACTCTCATCTCTTATCTCTTTGTGCCTTTCCTGGAGTAGCAGAAGGTCATGGTGACATGTATTAAGATGTCAGCCTTGTCTGTCTTACTCACACTGTGGCAGTCCTTGTGGGCTGCTGTCTGGGGAGCCAACAATGTGTTCTTGTCATGAAGGCCAGGGGTATCTTGAAATGCATTAAGAGTGTGGCCAGCAAGTCAAGGGAGGCTCTCCTCCCCATCTGCTCTGCCCTCATCAGGCCATATCTGGAGTAGTGGGTCCAGCTCTGGGCCCCCCAGGTCAAGACAGAGAAGGAACTACTGCAGAGAGTCCAATGGAAGCTCTGAAGATGCTGAGGGGTCTGGAGCACCTCTATGAGAAGGAAAGGCTGAGAGTCCTGTAGCTGTTGAGCCTGGAGAAGAGCAGCCTGAGAGGGGATCTGATCAATGCTCAGCAAAAGTTAAAGGGCCTGTAGGGGACAAGAGGATGGGGCCAGACTCTTTGGAGTGGGTCCCAGTGACAGGACTAGGGCAACAGAAACAAAGTGGAACCCAGGGGTTTCACATAAGGAGAAACTCTTTTCCTGTGAAGTAGTTGAAGCCCTGGAGCAAGCTGCCCAGAGTGGTTGTGGAGTGTCTTTCTCTAGAGATTTTCCAAACCCATCTGGCCGTGGTGATCCTGGGCAACGTCCTCTAGGCAACTGCTTCAGCAGCTGGCTTGGTCTGGATGATCTTCAGGGCTCCTGTTGACCCCCTTCCATGCTGGGATTCTGGAATAAGATGCATTAATCCTGGTTTGTTATTTGTGGTAAAAGCTCTGTGAGCTCCTAGCATCGAGGAGCTCTCTTACTCCATGAGTGCAAAAATGGGAGCAGAGTTACAGAGTGTAAGGTAAAGGTTGTGTTGTCTGCTGCCTCCAATGATGGTGACACCACCACCTCCCTGGGCAGCCCATTCCAATGGCCAATCACTGTTTCTGTGAAGAACTTTTTCCTAACATCCAGCCTGAACCTCCCCTGGCACAGCTTGAGATTGTGTCCTCTTGTTCTGTCAGTGCTTGCCTGGGAGAAGAGACCAACCCCCAGCTGGCTACAACCTCCCTTCAGGTAGTTGTAGACAGCAATGAGGTCTCCCCTGAGCCTCTTCTTCTCCAGGCTAAGCAACCCCAGCTCCCTCAGCCTCTCCTCACAGGGCTATGCTCCAGACCCCTCCCCAGCTTTGTTGCCCTTCTCTGGACACGTTCCTGCAACTCAACATCTTTCCTAAATTGAGGAGCCCAGAACTGGACACAGGACTCAAGGTGTGGCCTAACCAGTGCTGAGCACAGGGGCAGGATGACCTCCCTGCTCCTGCTGGCCACACTGTTCCTGATCCAAGCCAGGATGTCATTGGCCTTCTTGGCCACCTGGGCACACTGTGGTCTCATGTTCAGCCTTCTGCTGCCCTGAACAGGGAGGATAGGACCTTGGGGTCCAGAGGGACCTTGACAGGTTGGAGAGCTGTGCCCATGAGAACCTCATGAGTTTCAACCAGACCATGGGCAAGGTCCTGCAGCTGGCTCAGGGCTATCCCAAGCGCCAATATAGGCTGGGCAGGGACTGGCTTGAGAGCAGCCCTGGAGATAAGGCCTTGGGAGTGCTGGTGGAGGAGAAGCTGAACAGGAGCCAGCAGGGAGCACTTGCAGCCCAGAGAGCCAAGCACAGCCTGGGCTGCAGCAAGAGAAGTGTGGCCAGCAGGGCCAGGGAGGGGATTCTGCCCCTCTGCTCCACTCTGCTGAGACCACAGCCTGGAGCACTGTGTCCAGCTTCTGGAGCCTCTGTTCCAGGAAGGATCTGGAGGTGCTGGAAGGTGTCCAGAGCAGGGCCATGAGGAGGAGCAGAGGGCTGGAGCTGCTCTGCTATGTGGACAGACTGAGGGAGTTGGGGTTGTGCAGTCTGGAGAAGAGAAGGCTCTGAGGAGACCTTCTTGTGGCCTTCCAGGATCTGCAGGGGGCTACAGGAAAGCTGGGGAGGGACTTTTGAGGGTGTCAGGGAGGGATAGGACTAGGGGGGGTGGGAAAAAAATCAGAAATGGGTAGATTGAGATTGGACAATAGGAAGAAGTTGTTCCCCATGAGGGTGGTGAGAGACTGGCACAGGTTGCCCAGGGAGGTGATGGAAGCCTCATGCCTGGAGGTTTTTAAGGCCAGGCTGGATGTAGCTGTGAGCAACCTGCTGTAGTGTGAGGTGTCCCTGCCCATGGCAGGGGGGTTGGAACTGGCTGATCCTTGAGGTCCCTTCCAACCCTAACAATTCTATGATGCTATGATGGTGGGAAGGGCAGCAATGGCTTGGCAAGAAGTGGGTTGTGTCCAACCAGGCAACACTGCTGACTGGCTCTCCAGTGCACTGGTTGAGCTGTAAATGTCTAACATAGAGTTATAGGTCAGGCAAGGGCCCTGTTTACATCCTGTAATTAACAGCCCTGCTGTTAATCACTGGGGCTGGCAGACGTGGAGACGCTGGGCTGGAGTCATTCTCTCCGTTGTGGTTGGATCCTTCTCTCAGATGACAGAAGGCTAACAACAACGATGTGTTGACTTGGACTGTCTGTGCCTCCTCCCCCTTGCAGCACATAAATCAACAGCTCTATAAATCAGGGCCTTGACTTCAATTTCTTCCTCCTGTTTGGCCTCTTGGAACACAAGGTTTGTGCAGCTTGGGTTTTCTTCTTACTACATGAACCTTTGGGAGAAGAGGAGGCTGGGGGTGACCTCATTGCTCTCCACAGCTCCCTGGAAGGAGGTTGGAGTGAGGTGGGGGTTGGTTTCTTCTCCTTAATATCAAGTGATGGAATGGGAGGACATGGCCTCAAATTTCACCAAGGGAGGCTTAGGTTGGATAGCAGGTAAAAACTTCTTCACTGGAAGAGCAGTCAAGCATTGGAACAGGCTGCTCAGGGAGGTGGTGGAGTGATCAGCTCTGGAGGTGTTCAAAAAAAGCCTATGGACATGGCACTTTGAGACATGGTTTAATGGCTGCAGTGGTGTTGGCTTGGTGGTTGGACTCATCTTGGAAGTCTTTTCCCACTGAAACAATTCTGAGGTTCTAAGCTGATAGCTCACAGCCCTGCACTCAGGCCCAGGAGACTGGGATTTTACTCCCAGCCCAGCTGATCCATGCTTACAGGGGGAGGCTCTTCCTCTTTACATCTAAATCTGGGTTCTGCCTGAGCTTGAAGGCCTCCCTTATGGTCCCAGTCCAGCCCCTGGGCACCAAAAAGTAATCAGCCATTGGGATGTCAGAACTGGACACATTCCTGAGTGACCTGCCCTAGGTGATCCTGCTTTGGCAAGGGGGTTGGATTCTGTCTTCAGAGGTCCCTTCCAACCCCTACAGCTCTGTGATGCTGTGAGTGCCACAGGGATTGTTTAGCCTGCAGAAGAGGTGGCTGAGGAGAAGCCTTCTTGCTCACTACACCTATGTGAAAGGAGGTTGTAGTGAGGTGGGGGTCAGTGTCTTCTCCCAAGCTACCAGCAATAGCACCAAAGGAAATGGCCTCAAGTTGAACCAGGGGAAGGTTAGGTTGGAGATTAGGAAACATTTCTTTCCTGGAAGAGTGGTGAGGGATTGGAAGAGGCTGCCCAGGGAGGTGGTGGAGTCCCCATCCCTGGAGATGTTCAAGAAACCATGGCACTTGGGGACATGGTATAATGGCCACGGTGGTGTTTGGTTGGTGGTTGGGCACATCATGGAGGTCTTTTCCAGCCAAAACAATCCTATGGTTCTAACCTGGGGGTCAGATTAAAGGAACCTCAGCAACAAAACATTTGTGCAAGCTGGTGAGGCATCAGAGCTGCTCCCAGGAAGCCAAGCTGAGACCTTGGTAGGTTGCACAACCATTTCTTTGATTCTTGGTGACTTGAGGATCTCAATTACTGTTCAGTGCAAGAGAACAATCCTGTATTTGGCAGACAACTGCCCTGTGAAATAAGCTGATAGCTTGCTGGAGTGGTTAAATGTGCAAAGCAGGACATTTTGGGGATGCATTGACTTCCTTCCCACCATTATCTTGCTTGGTGAGTGCCATTCTCATTAAGGCTGCCCCAAAAAAGACTGTTGGCCCTCCATGGATTAATGTAAGCTTCAGAGGATGCAGTTACTAGCTCTCATGGAAGGATGGAGAAAGGGAACTGGGGATAATGAGTTGGGATTGCTTTTTCTGTTGTTTGCTGTAGAATATGGACCTGAGATGTTCCAAAGCTCCCTCAGTCCTGTGTCAATCCCAGCCACTGTTACATGCAGCTGGCTGCCCTCTTTGTTGCTAGTTTGTCTTTTCTGCTGGAGAAATTACTTTGAATCATAGAATCAGAGTGCTTTGGGGTTAGAAGGGACCTTTGAATGTCATCTAGTCCAACCTCCCTGCAGTCAGCAGGGATGTTTTCAACTAAATCAGGTTGCTTGGAGCCCCAAACATGACCTGGATTTGGTCCAGGGATGGAACATCTACCACTTCCCCGGGGTAACCTGGGCAAATGTCTCACCACTCTCAGCATAAAAAAGTTTGAGTCTCCCTCTTTTAGTTTCAAACCATCCCCTCTTGTCCTGTCACAACAGTCCCTGCTCAAAAGTCTGTTCCCAGCTTCCTTCCTGACCCATTTAAGGCCACCAGAAGGTCTCCCTGGAGCCTCCTCTTCTCCAGACTGAACGACCCCAACTCTCTCAGCCTGGCCTTAGAGCAGAGGGCTTCCAGCTCTCTGATAATTTGGGTGGCAGCTTGGTTGCTGTGAAGGTTTAAAAACCCTACTTTGTGTGACCAATATTGGATTGACCAATATTGCTTTGCTTTGGAGGTGAAGAAAAATCCATCTGCTTACAATCATGGAACAGAATAATAGGGTGCTGGGGGCTGGAAAGGAAATCCAAAGGTTTAGTCTGGCTTCTCTGTACTAAGCAGAGACATCCCCAAGCAGCTCAGGTTGCTCAGAGGCCCGTGAAGCCTGACCTTGAATTCCTCCAGGGATCAAGCCTTCACCATCTCCCTGGGCAACTTGTTCCAGTGTTCCAAGCTCATAGCAGAGGGAGGGTGAAACAAAGGAAGAGGTTGCTCTAAGCTGTGTATAATGACTTTAATTTTGACTTAAAATCATAGAATGGTCTGGGTTGGAAGGGGACCTCCAAAGGTCATCCAGTCCAACTCTCTCTGCAGCAAGCAGGGGCATCCTCCACTAGATCTGGTTGCCCAGAGCCCTGTCCAGCCTCACTTTGAATGTCTCTAGGGTTGGGGTACCAAATCACTTCCCCAGGCAACCTGTTCCAGTGTTCCACTACCCTCATGGTAAAGAACCTGCTCCTTACCTCCAATCTAAATCTGCTCTTGTCCAGTTTGAAGCCATTATCCCTCATCCTATCACTGCAGGCAAGAGGTGGTGCCCAGCTTTCCTAGCAGATGTAGAAGTAACCTTCTTGTGAAACCCCCCCAGGCAGTTAAGACTCCTAAACCAGCTGTAAGAATAGAGAAAGGGTTAATTAACATTCACCCCAATATGCTAAGGAGTGATTTACATCCTCATCCCTATAAAAAAATGAAACCTTATGGAAAGGTTATCTGCCTTCCTCTCCCAAAGCAGGGGGGAAGAAGCAAGTTTTGGTCCAGAACCAGTGTGGTAGGACCATGTTGAAGCCACTCAGGAGTCATGCTTGGAGAGTGGGCTCTGGAAAAAGGGGAAGGTGTGACACTCACCACTGAAGGTGTTGCAGAACAGGTTGTTGGCCATCTGTGCTGTGTTCTTTTGGGATGATGCCCCAAAGGTGTCCTTCCAGCAGAGGGCCACAAAGGTGCTGAAGGGCCTGGAGCATCCCTGTGAGGAGGAAAGGGTGAGAGACCTGGGGCTGTTGAGCCTGGAGAAGAGCAGCCTGAGAGGGGATCTGATCAATACTTAGCAATATCAATATTTAAAGGGTGGTAGTCCAGAGGATGGGGTCAGGCTCTTTTTTCAGTGACAGGGCAAAGTGCAATGGGCACAAACTGGAGCTTGAGAGGTTCCACCTGAGCAAGAAGAAAAACTTCTTTCCTTTGTGGGTGCCCTGCAACACGTTGCCCAGAGAGATTGTGGAGTCTCCTTCTCAGGAGAGATTCAAAACCTATTTGGGCATGATCCTGTACAGCTTGATCTAGGTGAATCAGCAAGGGGTTGGACTAGGAGATCTTCAAAGGTCCCTTCCAGCTCCTCCCATTCTCTGCATTGGTGCATAAGCCCATATAGAAATGTATATACAGTGCATTAATCAAACTTCTCAGGAAGAGGCCAGAAGAGGATCCCAGCTCATTTGTGGAGAACTGGGAGAAGAGGAAGGATGTGAGAAGCCTTTTCCAGCTAACTCAGTTACATAACCAACATGGGATTGTTGGAAGAGAGGTGAGGGTTCATATAGAACCATAGAATTGATAAGGTTGGAAAAGACCTCAAAGGTCATCAAGCCCAACCTGTCACCCAACACCTCATGACTAACTAAACCATGGAAGGGTCCAGCCTCTTAGGGAATCACAAATGTTGGGGGCTGGAAGGGTGTCCAACCCCCCTGCCAAAGCAGGATCACCTCGGGCAGGTCACACAGGAACACATCCAGGTGGGTTTGAAAAGTCTCCAGAGACAGGGACTCCACAACCTCTCTGGGCAGCCTGCTCTAGAGGCTCCCTTCATGTTGAAGTGGAACATCCTGGGTTCCAGCTTGTACCCATTGTTCATTGTTCTACCACTGGACACCACCATAAAGAGTCTCATGCCTTCATCCTGACACCTACCCCTCAGACATAGATAGACCTTGATCAGATTCCCTCTCAACCTTCTTTTCTCCACACTAACAGCCCCAGGGCTCTCAGTCTCTCTTCACAGGGCAGATGCTCAAGTCCCCTAAGCAGCCTCATGGCTCTCCCTTGGACTGTCTCCAGCAGGTCTCTGTCTCTCTTGAACTGGAGAGCCCCAGACAGGATGCAGGATTGCAGCTGTGGTCTCCCTAGGGCAGAGCAGAGGGGGAGAAGAACCTTCCTAGCCCTGCTGGCCACACTGTTCTTGATACACCCCAGGATACTATTGGCTCTCTTGGCCACAAGGGAAGATTGTGGTGGGCATACAGCTCTGGTTTCCACCTACCCTTTTTCCAACCTAGAATGCTCTGAAACCCTCAGTCTGAAGCCCATAGCAGCCTGAGAATTTGAATCTGTGCCTTCAGTGAAGGATTTGCCTTCAATTCTGGAGAAAACCTTGAGGACTCAGAGCAGGGTGACCCAACCAACAATGCTTTGTTCATCAGGCAGCACAGCTTGTACGCTGGATTTCCTGCACCAAGACTGCTGTGCCTTTCCTAGAGGGGAACAGTTGGCATGTTCCTCAAAGAATGGAAAGCAGGATCAGCATGGACTTGGCTCTGTTTGCCTCCCAGGCTGTTTGGAGCAGACCTGCTGCCGTGATCCTGCAGTAGATTTTACTGCTCCAAGACTCCTTCTGACTTATTGAGATCTAGTTCTATGACTCTGCAGCAAGTAACTTTCTGTTCCTCCCTGGGCCTTCTGCAGACCCTCAAGGGAAGCCCATCAAGGAGCAAAGAGATTGTGAGGGACCTGGTGAAAATAGAGAGAGGTGCATAGGTTGGACTTGATGATCTTTGAGGTCTCTTCCAACCTTGGTGATACTGTGATAGGTGGGTTTGGGAGCTTCATGTCTGAGGGCTGATAAGGCACAAAGTGCTGCAGGAAGTTGGTGCCTAGTTTGCATGTTGCCAAATAGAGGCTGGGAGAGGAGTGTCTGGAGAGCAGCCTGGGGGAGAAGGATTTGGGGGTGTCAGTTGATGACAAACTCTCCGGGAGCCAGGAATGGTTGCTGGCAGCCCAGCAGGCAGCTGTGTGCTGAGCAGCATCCAGAGCAGGGAGAGCAGCAGCACAGGGAGGGGATTCTGCCCCTCTGTTCTTTTGAGGTTCCACCTGGAGCACTGTGCCCATTTCTGGTGCCCCCAGCACATGAAGGACATGGAGTTGTTGGAGCAGGTCCAGGGGAGGCCATGAAGCTGATCAGAGGGCTGGAGAAGCTCTGCTGTGGGGACAAGCTGTGAGAGTTGGAACTGTTCAGCCTGGAGAAGGCTCCAGGGAGATCTTAGAGCAGCCTTCTAGTACTCAAAGGGTGCTACAGGAGAGCTGGGGAGGGACTTTTGACAAGGGCTTGAAGTGATAGGATGAGGGGCAATGGATTGAAGCTTCGGGAGGGGAGATTTAGACTGGATATCAGGAAGAAATTCTTGGCAGTGAGGGTGGGGAGACACTGGAACAGGTTGCCCAGGGAAGCTGTGGATGCCCCTTCCTTGGAGGTGTTCAAGGCCAGGTTGGATGAGGTCTTGAGCAGCCCAGGCTGGTGGGAGGTGTCCCTGCCCATAGTGAGTGACTTGAGCTAGAAGGTCCCTTCTGATCCAAACCATTCTATGAATCTCTGAACAGGCTTTGAACCTGAACTCCATCACCATTCCTATGACTGCTGCTAATCCTTCTCTGCTTTACATCCCTACACCCCCCAAATTTTTATGTGCCTATAAATAAAGGAACAGCAAATTTGACTTGCCACCACGGGGCTCTGTGACCATTTAAAACATCAACTTGACCTAGCTCTTGCTTCTCTTTGCTGTGTGCCTCTTTCCACACCATAAATAACCAACATTTATTGCTCTTCTGACACCCTGGGTTCCCAAGGGGAAAAGGAGGAGGAGACTCTGGCTGAACAAAGCCTTCTCTCTAATCAGAGGTTTTGGGCTGAAATTGCAATTGCTGGCCAGTACAAGCAAGGATTTTATGGCTCTGTAACTGCATCTGTGCCAACCAGGAGGTTTGGGAGATGCTGGATAATATCCTTTGGACTTAAGGGATTAATTTTTATCACATGGAAATATTTGTATGCCAAGAACTGGTGAGAAAACAGCGTGTTTCTGGAAAGCACAGAATTGTTTGGCTTGGAAGATGCCTTCAAGATCATCTGGTTCCCAGTCCCATGCCATGGGCAGGGATAGCTTCAACTATGCCCAGGTTGCTCCAACCTGGGCATGAATACTTCTGGGGGGGGGGGGCATCAACAGCTGCTGGGGGCAGCTAGTTCCAGTGTCTCACCACCTTCACAGTGAAGGAGTTCTTCATAATGTCTAATCTGAATTTACCCTGTTTCAGTTTACAGCTGTTAGCTCTCATTCTTGATAGGCTGGATGGGTGGGCTCACCCAGACATTGTCCATCCTACCCATTCCAGCCCATCACCAAAGACAGACATCCATCAAATCCTTTCCCTCCCATGGGTGGTGGAACACTGGAACAGGTTGCCCAGGGAGGGGCCTCATCCCTGGAGATATTGAAGGTGAGGCTGGACAGGGCTCTGGGCAGCCTGATGTAGTTGAGGATGTCCCTACTGAGTGCAGAGGGGGTTGGACTGGGTGACCTCTGGAGGTCCCTTCCAACCCAAACCATTCTATGATCACTGACCTGTTGCACTGACAGAGTGGATGGCTTTCATGTGGAGTTTGGTCAGAGAAGACACTGCTGTCCATGGGTGTCCAGTTGGTGTTGTAGTCAAGCCAATGTGTCTATCATAGAATGGTCTGGGATGGAAAGGACTTCCATAGGTCATCTAGTCCAACCCCCTCAATGGCTGTGCCCCTGGCCCCATTCCCATCTTGGTAGCTGGTTTTGAGAGAGGCTTTCTGAAGGCACCAGACCTCCCACCTACCTGGGAGACACTGCTCTTCCTCATCCTGTCTGAAGAAGAACCAAGCCAGATGCTGTCAGGGGAACCCAGTGGGAAACACTGATGACATGAGAATTGAATCTTAGCTCTTCAGAGACCCTCTGCCCATCCTGACTTTATCTATTGCTGGATCAGGTGGTTGTGGTCTTGTTCTCTAGATGGAGAGATGACTGTAGCTGAAGGGGGCCTACAAGAAAGCTGGGGAGGGATGTTTTAGGGTGTCAGGGAGTGATAGGACTGGGGGGAATGGAATAAAAATAGAAGTAGGTAGATTCAAATTGGCTGTTAGGAAGAAGTTCTTCCCCATGAGGGTGGTGAGAGCCTGGCACAGGTTGCCCAGGGAGGTGGTGGAAGCCTCATGCCTGGAGGTTTTGAAGGCCAGGCTGGATGTGGCTGTGAGCAACCTGCTGTTGTGTGAGGTGTCCCTGCCCATGGCAGTGTGGGGTTGGAACTGGCTGATCCTTGAGGTCCCTTCCAACCCTGACAGTTCTATGATTCATTACTTGCCATAAGCCTGCTGCACTCCATCCTCTTTCCACCACCCCCACCTCTTCCCCCCCTCCCCCCATCAAGATAGTGAAAAGCAGCAATAAAGCACATGGAGAAGCACTGCCAAGCAAATCTCACCCTCACGTTTGCCTCCCAGAGGATTCCATGCCAATTACTTGCTCTTGTCATGCAAAAAGAGCTACAGGAGAAAATTTCCATCCTGATCCAGACTATACAACAGTCGGGGGGGGAGGGGGAAAGGGAGAAGCTACCCCAAGCATTTACATGATGGGATTAGCCCTGAGAAGGTTGAGGAGCTTCCCAGAAATGCTCTTGGAAGGAAGATAAATATGAAAGCCAATTAGACATCTGAATTTAAGCCTTCACTCTCTGATTCAGGGCAGCCTGAGGAACATGAACTTTACAGGAATAGCTTAAGAACAGGACCTAAAAAAAACCCAAAAAACTCCAGAAGAGTGCAAATCATGCAGAGGAGTCAGGCAAGGAATGCAAATTTTGACCTAATTCTCCCTTCTGGCTAGGAGAGGGCACAAGGCAGCTGCTCCATGAGCACAAGAGATGAGCAGGAGCCCTGCCAAAATTTCTGCAGTGATGCTTCTAGAATAGAATAGAATAAACCAGGTTGGAAGAGACCTTCAAGAGCATTGCATCCAACTTATCATCCAACACCACCTAATCAACTAACCCATGGCACCAAGCACCCCATCAAGTCTCCTCCTGAACACCTCCAGTGATGGTGACTCCACCACCTCCCTGGGCAGCCCATTCCAATGGGCAATCACTCTCTCTGTGTAGAACTTCTTCCTAACCTCCAGCCTAAACCTCCCCTGCTGCAGCTTAAGACTGTGTCCTCTTGTTCTGGTGCTGGCTGCCTGGGGGAAGAGACCAACCTCTGCCTGTCTACAACCTCCCTTCAGGTAGTTGTAGAGAGCAATAAGGTCTCCCCTGAGCCTCCTCTTCTCCAGGCTAAGCAACCCCAGCTCCCTCAGCCTCTCCTCACAGGGCTGTGTTCCAAGCCCCTCACCAACCTTGTCATCCTTCTCTGGACACCCTCCAGCATCTCAATGTCCTTCTTCACCTGAGGGGCCCAGAACTGGACACAGCACTCAAGGTGTGGCCTAACCAGTGCAGTGTACAGGGGCAGAATGACCTCCCTGCTCCTGCTGGCCACACTGTTCCTGATGCAGGCCAGGATGCCATTGGCCCTCTTGGCCTCCTGGGCACACTGCAGGCTTCTGTTCAGCCTACTCTCAACCAGCACCCCCAGGTCCCTCTCTGCCTGGCTGCTCTCCAGCCACTCTGAGCCCAGCCTGTAGCACTGCATGGGATTGCTGTGGCCAATGTGCAGAACCTGGCACTTCTAGATATAGGCTGCTCCATGAAGGCTGCTTGCAAGGCAGAAACAGTCACAGAGTCATAGAATCATAGCCCCCTTCAGATACTGGAAGGCCACAACAAGGTCTCCTCAGGGCCTTCTCTTCTCCAGACTGGACAACCCCAACTCTCTCAACCTGTCCTCATAGGGGAGGAGCTCCAGCCCTCCGCTCATCCTTGTGACCCTTCTCTGGACACCTTCCGGCACATTCAGATCTTTCTTGTTATAGGGGCTCCAGGAGCATCCAAGTGTTGCTGAAGGGCTTCAGGGAAGTCAAAGGAGGATTTTGTTGCTGGTTTGAGGAAAAGCTTGTTTGCACCAGTGAAAAATCCAAGTGTGCCAGATGAGGTCTGGTGGGATGGGTGCAGATAGTTGGGACAGGAGAGCGTGGTTAGCTGCTGGGCTGCTCCTCATAGAATTATTGAACGCTCTGGGGTGGGAGGGACCTCCAGAGGTCATCCAGTCCAACCCCCTCTGCAGTCAGCAGGGTCCTTCTCAACTAAATCAAGCTGCCCAGGGCCCTGTTGAGCCTCACCTTGAATATCTTCAGCAATGGGGCCCTGATGGCAATTCCTCTTATGGTTTTGGGAGCTGGGGGTGGGTGGGTGGTGTCTCTGTTGTTTCTTGCACCCTCTTGAAAGTAAAATTTGGGGTTTCTCTTCTGATTGAGGTTCTTTAGTATTTCTTCCTCTAATTTATTTATTTATTTCTCTAATTATTTATTTAATTTTCTGGGTGATTTTTGTTTTTCCCCAAGGGGAGGGTTTCAACTTATGATGGAAAGAAAAACCTGCCTCATGATTGTGGTGTGTTTTCACCTACGTAGGTGACTTTTGCTGGGTGTTTCTTGGTAGTCAGCATTCTCTAAAGGCCTCTGCTGTGCTGGCTCAGGTGGCCAGGAGGGCCAATGGCATCCTGGCCTGCATCAGGAAGAGTGTGGCCAGCAGGAGCAGGGAGGTCATTCTGCCCCTGTACACTGTACTAGTTAGGCCACACCTTGAGTCCTGTGTCCAGTTCTGGGCCCCTCAGTTTAGGAAGGAGGTTGCTGGAAGGCATCCAGAGAAGGGCAACAAAGTTGGTGAGGGCTCTGGAGCACAGCCCTGTGAGGAGACGCTGAGGGAGCTGGGGTTGCTTAGCCTGGAGAAGAGGAGACTCAGGGGTGACCTTATTACTCTCTACAACTACCTGAAGGGAGGCTGTAGCCAGGAGGGGGTTGGTCTTTTCTCCCAGGCAGCCAGCACCAGAACAAGAGGACAGTCTCAAGCTGTGCCAGGGGAGGTTTAGGCTGGAGGTTAGGAAGAAGTTCTACACAGAGAGAGTGATTGCCCATTGGAATGGGCTGTCCAGGGAGGTGGTGGAGTCACCATCACTGGAGGTGTTTAGGAGGAGACTTGCTAGGGTGCTTGGTGCCATGGGTTAGTTGTTTAGGTGGTGTTGGACAATAGGTTGGACATGATGATCTTGAAGCTCTCTTGAACCTGGTCTGTTCTGTATGTTTGACATGTAAAACAAATTGTGTGGTCTGAAATCTGGTGTATGGGTAAAAGTGATAGAAACAGTTTGAATGTGATATTTTACTCCTGGCTTTTCACTCTATTTAAGTAGGGATAACACATCATTCAAGACAGATATGGGAGAGTACTGGAGTGAGCCCCACAAAGAGCCAAGAAGATTCTGAAGGGCCTGGAGCATCTCTCTGATGAAGAAAGGCTGAGAGACCTGGGGCTGCTTAGCCTGGAGAAGAGCAGCCTGAGAGGGGATCTGGTCAATGCTCAGCAAGAATTTAAGGGTAGCAGAGAGGGAGCTGAGGGTGCTGGTTGGCAGCTGACTGAATGTGATCCAGGGCTTGGCACTTCTGAGGCTGCACCTCAAATCCTGGCTTCAGTTTTGGGCTCCTCACTGCAGAAAGGGCATTGAGGTGCTGGAGTATGCCCAGAGAAGGGCAACAAGGCTGGTGAGGGGTCTTGAACACAAGTCCTCTGAGGAAGCTGGGGTTGTTCAGCCTGGAGAAAAGGAAGCTGAGGGGAAGACCTTGTGGCTCTCTTCAGCTTCCTGAAAGGAGGTTGGAGCCAGGTGGGTGCCAGCCTCTTCTGCCAGATAATAAGTGATAGGACAAGGAGAAATGAAGCCAGGTTGCACCAGGGGAGGTTTAGATTGAATTCTAGAAAGGAATTCTATCTTCATTAGGCACTGGAACAGGCTGCTCAGGGCAGGGATGGAGTCACCATCCCTGGAGGTGTTCGAAAGATGCTTGGCGGAGGAGCTTAGGGAGGTGGTGTAACAGTTGTGGACAGGGAGATGTTGGCTTATGGTTGGACTTCATGATCTTAAGGTCTTTTCCAATCAGGCAATTGACTAATTCCATGGGGATGGGCCCAGACTCCATTGAGTGGTGCCCAGGGACAGGACAAGGGATGACAGGTACAAGCTAGGCTACAGAACGTTTCACTTGAACCTGAGGAAGAGCTTTCCTGTGAGGGTGCTGAAGCTTTGGAGCAGACTGCCCAGAGGGGCTGTGGAGTCTCTTTCTCTGGAGAGCTTCCAATCCCACCTGACCATGGTGCTCCTGGGCAAGCTGCTGTGGGTGCCTTGCTGGAGCAGGGGGGTTGGACTGGAGGAGCTCCAGAGGTCCCTTCCAACCCTTCTCATGCTGTGCTTCTGTGACTTTTGCTTTGTGTGTAGTCTCACCTAGCTGAGGAAAACCTCTTCCTCTTGCCAAGCAAGTCTGAGGGTGGCTTACCCAGTATGTCTGCTTTATGCAAGTGAAACTGCAACCTGAATCTGTCTCAAGCTTGTACAAATAGCAGGTGATGTCATGTCTGTTCCCTTTGTGCCTCCTTTTGCTAATGTTTAAGCTGTCAAAAAGTGTCAGAAGCTTTGAGATGTCTCAGCACAGGAATGACCTTTTGGGAGTTGAACTTTCCCTCATCCTGCTCTGCTATTTGATCTCTCTCTCTCTCTTTTTGGGGCCTTTGTGTGTTCAAGCATTGAGAGTAGGAAGGCAACTTAAAAGTAAATATAAAATAGAGTCTGAGTATTTTTAAAGGCTTGGAAGAACTTCATTTGAGGGTGTGTTTGGGAATTGAAGTGACTGCAGTGAAATCAGGTTGAGGGAGGTCCTGCCCTAGTGAGGCAGTATCTGGAGTATTGTGTCCAGTTCTAAGCTCCCCAGTTCAAGAGGGGCAGGGAACTACTGGAGAGAGTCCAATGGAGAATACAAAGATGCTGAGGGGCCTGGGGCATCTCTGTGAGGAGCAAAGGTTGAGAGCCCTGGGGCTGTGGAGCCTGGAGAAGAGCAGCCCCAGAGGGGAGCTGAGCAATGCTCAGCAAGAGCTGAGGGGCCTGTGGGGAGCTGGAAGATGGGGCTGGGATCTTTTCAATGGTGCTCAGGGACAGGACAAGGGGCAACAGGCATAAACTGGTACCCTGGAGGTTCCATCTGAACTTGAGAAGAAATGCCTTTGCTCTGAGGTTGTCATAGCTTGGATCAGGCTTTCAGAGAGGTTATGGAGTCTCCTCCTCCAAACCTGCCTGGATATTGTGATCCTCAGTTCAAGAAGGACCTTAGGGAGCTGCTTGAGAGAGTCCAGCACAGAGCCACAAAGATGCTGAAGGCAGTGGAACATCTCCCTGTGAGGACAGGTTGAGGGAGCTGGGACTTGGAGCAGAGGAGCGTGAGGAGGGACCTCATTCCTGTTGATGAAGATGTACAGGGCAGTGAGGATGGAGCCAGGCTCTGCTCAGGGATGTCCAGAGACAGGACAAGGGGCAATGGGGGCAAACTGGAGCAGAGAAGGTTCCAGGTGAACAGAGGGGAAAACTTTTTCACTGTTGGGGCTGTTGGAGCCCTGGAGCAGGCTGCCCAGAGAATGTCTCTCTGGAGACATTCAAAGCCCATCTAGATGCATTCCTGTGTGACCTGCCCTGGGTGATCCTGCCCTGGCAGGGGGGTTGGACTCAATGATCTTTTGAGTTCCCTTCTAACCCCTAACATACTCTGCTTCTGGACAACCTGTAGTGGGTGACCCTGCTTTAGCAGGTAGGGATGGGCTGGATGATCTCAAGAGGTACCTTCCAGCCTCCACCATCCTGTGATTCCATGTGGAAAGCTGCAGACAACTCCCATCGCTGGGAATCATGGAGGCTTTGCTTCAGGCTCCCTAACAGAGGAGGTTCAGTTGGAAAAAAGGTTCAAATCTCAAACATCTTGCCCAGAATATTGATCATCCTCTTGAAAAGATCTCATTTGCCTGGGCTTCTGATGAGTCTCATGCTGGAGATGTGGCAGGAGGGTTCCCTGTCACAGCAGTGACAAAGGTTAATGCAGCAAAGCTGGTAGGGGAGACAGCTGTCATAATTGCTTTCTGTCTTGAGATTCAATTCAATCATCCTTGATGCTGGGATTGTCTGATGGCTCTTGGCACTGGATCTGCTGAAGCTGACCCTGTACCTGCTCTTTTACCTCTTCAGTGAAGTGATCATCTCCAGCAGATGGCTTATGTTTTATTTTGGGGCAATAAAATGGATGATGCAGTTGGCTCTTCAGCCTTGGAATTATCACAGTCTCACAGAACATTAGAGGTTGGAAGGGACCTCCAGAGATCATCCAGTCCAACCCTCCTGCCATAGCAGCATCTCCCAGGGTAGTCTGCACAGGAAGGCATCCAGGTGGCTTTGGAAAGCCTCCAGAGAAGGAGACTCCACAACCTCTCTGGGCAGCCTGCTGCAGGGCTCCAGCACCCTCACACCAAAGACGTTTCTCCTCCTGTTGAGCTGAAAACTTCCATGTTCAAGTTTGTATCCCTTGGTCCTCATCTTGTTACTGTGCAGCACCCAAAAGAGCTTGGCTCCCTCCACTTGACACCCACCCCTCAGAGATTGAGAGACCTTGATCAGATCCCCTCTCAGCCTTCTCTTCTCCACACTAAACAGCCCCAGGGCTCTCAGTCTCTCTTCACAGGGCAGATGCTCAAGTCCCCTAAGCACCCTTGTGGCTCTCCCTTGGGCTCTCTGCAGCAGGTCTCTGTCTCTCTTGAACTGGGGAGCCCAGAACTGGGCACAGGATTGCAGCTGTGGTCTCAGCAGGGCAGAGAAGAGAGCAGAGGGGGAGTACCATTCTTCTTATCTTGACAGCAAATAATTCAGATGCTTTAGCTTCAAAGTTTTCTGTGAGACCCTTACTATGCTGCAATGGGATGGGTGTGTCTTGGAATCATAGAATGGTTTTGGTTGGAAGAGACCTTGAAGAATGAGACTTGGGGCTGTAGGTTGCTGAGCAGCTCCCCAGGAGCCAGCAGTGCCCTCATGCAGCCCAGCAGGCAGCTGTGTGCTGGGCTGTAGCCAGAGGAGTGTGGGCAGCAGGGCAAGAGAGGGGATTCTGACCCTTGGCTCTGCTCTGCTCAGACCCCACCTCCAATCCTGACTCCAGTTGTGGTGTCCCCAGCAGAAGGAGGACAGAGAACTGCTGGTGGGAGTCTAGAGGAGGACACCAAGGGCTGGAGCACCTCTGCCATGAAGACAGGCTGAGGGACCTGGGAGTGTTCAGCTTGGAGAAGAGAAGACTCTGGGAGGACCTTAGAGCTGCCTTCCAATAGCTGAAGGGATCCTGCAGGAAGGCTGCAGAGGGACTTTTGCTAAGGTTGTCTAGAACCAGGCCAAGGGGGAATGGTTTGAAGCTGAGGCAGAACAGGGTTGGTCTGGAGCTGAGGAAGTTCTTCAGCAGGAGGGTGGTGAGAGTCTAGAACAGGCTGCCCAGGGAGGCTGTGGCTGCCTCCTGCCTGGGGGTGTTCAAGGCCAGGCTGGATGAGGCCTTGAGCAGCTGAGTCAAGGTGAGAGGTGTCCCTGGGCATGGCAGGGAGGTTGGAGGAGATGATTTTTGAGGTCCCTTCCAACCTGAGCCTTTCTTATTCTATGATCATCAAGTCCAACCATTCTCTGACTCTACCAAGCCCTAATGTAGTTAGCTCTGTAGAAATCTCTTGGGACAGATGAAAGCTCCAGGGAATTCAGTTGTGATAACAGAAGTGAAGCCTTTGCACCCTTCCCAAGCCAGCCTGGGAGATCCCATTGTCTAATTCCTGAAGTCTCTGAAGAAGGGATCAGGAGCTGGGGAAGCTAAGGGAGAAGATGGAGGTGCAGGGTTGGGCTTTATCATCTCAGGAGCAGCTCAGCTCTTTTGATCTTGCTGCAGAAGAAAGCAAAATGATTGCCCTATATGGAAGGGTGTCTGAAATATGGTATCATATGGGTGTATGGTATCATATGGGTGTATGGTACCATGTGGGGTGTATTAAGAAGAGAGTGGCCAGCAGATGGGGGGAGGTTCTCCTCCCCCTCTACTCTGCCCTGGGGAGACCTCATCTTGGGTATTGCATTCAGTTTTGGGCTCCCCAGTTCAGGAGGGACAGGGATCTGCTGGAGAGAGTGCAACAGAGGGCTACCAGGATGCTGAAGGGACCTGGAGCACTGCCTGGTGAGGAGAGGCTGACAGACCTGGGGGTGGTTAGTCTGGAGAGGAGAAGACTCAGAGGGGATTTAATAAACTTTTATAAATATCTGAGGGCTGGGGGTCAGGAGGGAGGGGACAGGCTCTGCTCAGTTGCTCCCTGTGATAGGACAAGGAACAATGGATGTAAGCTGCAGCTCAGGAGGTTCCACCTCAACATGAGGAGGAACTTCTTCACTGGGAGGGTCACAGAGCCCTGGAGCAGGCTCCCCAGAGAGGTTGTGGAGTCTCCTTCTCTGGAGACTTTCAAGGCCCATCTGGATGTGTTCCTGTGTGACCTGAGCTGGATTCTATGGTCCTCCTCTGATAGGGGGGTTGGACTTGATAATCTCCACTACTCCAACCCCTGACATCCTGTGATCCTGCCACGTTCCTGGGCAGGGCGGTGTGACCTTAGTGGCACAACCACTGAGCCTGTCCCTATCAAAGCCAAGCAGCCTTCTAGTTTGGATTTTGTTATTTATTTTCCCCCAGAGATAAATGTGGAGGCAACAGATGGTTCCTGACCAGTGCTGTGAGCTTTAAACACATCTTGTGGCTTCCAGCTGCGTTTTGCCCTGTGCTGCGGTAGTAGGATCGTTGGACCGCTTGGCCTCTCTCCAGCACATGGCAGGCAGCTACCTGGGCAGGGCTTCACAATGGGGCCTCAAGCAGCCTCTTTGGTATTGGTTGGACATAAGATTAGGTCTGGTCTGCAGGCAGCAATGCCTCTTGGCTTGTCCCTGGAGCTGTTTGAAGAAGGATTGGATGTGGCGCTCAGTGACGTGGTCTGGTCAGTGTGGTGGTGTTAGGCCATAGGCTGGGCTTGATGACCTCAGGGGTCTAACCCAGCTTCAGTAATTGTGTGATCCTGTACTCATTACCTTGAAGGTAGGTGTAGACCACATGAAGCTTCTTGCAGCCATGACTGAAGTGTCAGTAGGATTATCTCCTGCCACGTGGCTGGAGTGTTTGGAGAAAGACCCTTGTGGCTTTCTGTGAAGCTTAAGAGCTTGAGGATAAACTTTTCTTGAACCTTACTGGGAAAGATCCCTTGCTGGGGAAAGATGTATTCAGTTGTGGGTACCTCAGTACAAGAGAGATGTGGAGGTGCTGGAGCCAGGGCAGAGGAGGGCAAGGAAGCTGTGAAGGGCCTGGGGAATAAATGTGATGGAGAGCAACTGAAGGAGCTGGGGATGGTTAGTTTGGAGAAGAGGAGGCTGAAGGGAGACCTCATTGCTGTCTACAGCTTGTGGAGAGGTTGATGCTGGTCTCTTCTCCCAGGTAATGAGTGACAGAACAAGAGGGAATGGCCTCAAGCTGTGACTGGGCAGGTTTAGACTGGACAGTAGGAAACATTTTTTATGGCAAGAGTGGTCAGGCACTGGAATGTGCTGGGCAGGGAGGTGGTTGAGTCCCCAAGCCTGGATGTGTTTCAAGGTGTTTTGGAGGTGGTGCTTGAGGCTATGACTCAGGGGTGAGCCTTGTAGAGTAGGGTTCTGGGTGGTCACTTTGGTGATCCTGAGGGTCTTTTCCAACCTGGATGTTTCTGTGATTGTGTGGTGCTGCTTACTGAGTACCCCATTGCCAAAGAATGCCTGGCTCTACCCCCCCACCCCCCCTCAACTATTCCTAAAGCACAGGTCTATATCTCTGAGTATTTCATTGTTCTTGGTGGCCAAGCCCCAAAGCTGGGCTTGTCAAATTACAGAATCACAGAATGCTGGGGGGGTTGTAAGTGACCTCTGGAGATCATCTACTCCAAGTCCCTCCCTGTTAAAGCAGGGTCAGGAAATCACTGAATGTTTGGGGTGGGAAAGAATCTCTGAGATTGAGTCCAACCCTCCTGCCAGAGCAGGATCACCTAAAGCAGGTCACACAGGAACTGTTCCAGGCAGGCCTTGATAGTCTCCAGAGATGCAGCCTCCACCACCTCTCTGGGCAGCCTGTTCCAATGGTCTGCCACTCTCAAAGTTAAGAAGTTCCTTCTCATGTTTAGAAGGAACATCCTGTGTTGAATTCTATGTCCATTACCTCTTGCCTTGTCATTGGTGACTTCTGAGAAGAGCTTGGCACCCACAGCAGATTGCCCAGGGTTATGTCCAGGCAAATTTGGAATCTCCCCGCAGAAGGAGACTCCACAACTGCTCTGGGCAACCTGTTCCAGTGCTCCAGCACCCTCACAGGAGAGAATCATAAAATCAGAGAATTGTCAGGGTTGGAAGGGACCTCAAGGATCACTCAGTTCCAACCCCCCTGCCATGGGCAGGGACACCTCACACCAGAGCAGGTTGCTCACAGCCACCTCCAGCCTGGCCTTCAAACCCTCCAGGGATGAGGCTTCCACCACCTCCCTGGGCAACCTGTGCCAGGCTCTCACCACCCTCATGGGGAAGAGCTTCTTCCTCACATCCAATCTGATTCTACCCACTTCTAGTTTTGCTCCATCCCCCCCAGTCCTATCCCTCCCTGACACCCTCAGAAGTCCCTCCCCACCTTTCTTGTAGCCCCCTTCAGATACTGGAAGGCCACAATAAGGTCTTCTCAGAGCCTTCTCTTCTCCAGACTGAATAGCCCCATCTCTCTCAACAGAGTCTTCATAGGAGAGGAACCTCCTGGCTTAGAGTTTGTGCCCATTGTCCATTTTTCTGTCACTGGGCACTGCTGGAAATAGTCTGGCCCAATCCTTTTGCCTCCCTCTCTCCCTTTAGTTATTGAGAAGCATTGAGAAGATGACCTCTGCCTGCTCTTTGCAGACCTGTTAGAGTAAATAGCCTGGAGTTTCATCTGGGAGTTTGAAGACCAGCAGCTTTGATGTGTCAGTTTAGTCAAGGAGAAAGCCCAAGGCCTTTAAAAACAATGCCTATTTTGGGCTGATGGTGAGCTTTAAGAGAAATCACACTTAAATCACCATAAAAACCCAAGCCACCTGTTGCAGGCAGAGTGTTCTTGAGCTTGGGTCTGCTGAGCCAAGCTCCATATGCTGGGTTCAAACCTGTGGGTTGCTAGGTGGCAAAGATACTTCTCCAGCATTGGGGAAAAAAGCCTTAAGCTGGGGGGGGGAAGGGGGATGGTGCTGGTGATGGTGGCAAAAACCCCATGAACAACTTGTTGAAAGCCAGAGCTAGGCAAGAAGTGGAGCTGCCTTTGTGTTTTCAGCCTTGAGGGATGCTGTGAAGCCAAACAGATCGAGGACCCAAGCGTGGGTTGGTGGTGTGAGGAAGGCATTTGCCTGAAGTCACTGGAATAGAAATGGGTGTGTGCTGCTCTGCTCCTGTCCCTGCTGCTGGAGGCAGGTGGTGTCAGCTGTTGGCAGAGAAAAGGGGGAAGTTTTAACAGGTTTTTATCAGTCAGCACAAAATGGAACCCAAAAAAAAAGGAGAAAATGTGAAGCAGCTCAATGGGGCTTGGCAGAAGATTGAACAGCAGTGATGGTTAGGGAGGAATAACCCCACCCTGCATCAGGACAGGTGACAGCAGGGTGACCATGAGCCTGCAATGAGTTCTTGTGGCCAAAAAAAGCCAGTGGTATCTTGGGGGGCATCAAAATGAATGTGGCAAGCAGGTTGAAGCAGGTTCTCCTCCACCTTTCCTCTGCTCTGATGAGGCATCATCTGGAGTACTGTGTCTAGTTCTGGGCTCCCCAGTTCCAGAAGAACAGGGAACTGCTTGAGAGGGTACAGCAGAGGGCTACAAAGATGATTTGGGGATTAGAACATCTGTCTTGTGAAGATAGGCTTGAGGGATATGGAGCTTTTTAGCCTAGAGAAGACAAGACCACAGGGGAATTTAATCAATGCTTATCAATACTTCAAGGGTGGGTGTCAGGAGGATGGGGCCAGGCTTTTTGCAGGCTGGAGAGGTGAGCCCAAGCCAACCTCATGAAGTTCAAGAAGACCAAGGGCAAGGTCCTGCAGCTGGGTCAGGGCAATCCCAAGCACTGATATAGGCTGGGCAGGGACTGGCTGGAGAGCAGCCCTGAAGAAAAGGCCTTGGGGGTGCTGGGGGAGGAGAAGCTCAACAGGAGCCAGCAGGGAGCACTTGCAGCCCAGAGAGCCAAGCACAGCCTGGGCTGCAGCAAGAGAAGTGTGGCCAGCAGGGCCAGGGAGGGGATTCTGCCCCTCTGCTCCACTCTGCTGAGACCACACCTGGAGCACTGTGTCCAGCTCTGGAGCCTCTGTTCCAGGAAGGATCTGGAGGTGCTGGAAGGTGTCCAGAGCAGGGCCACGAGGATGAGCAGAGGGCTGGAGCTGCTCTGCTATGGAGACAGACTGAAAGAGTTGGGGCTGTTCAGTATGGAGAAGAAAAGTCTCAGAGGAGACCTAATTGTGGCCTTCCAGTATTTGAAGGGGGCTACAGGAAAGCTGGGGAGGGACTTTTGAGGGTGTCAGGGAGTGATAGGACTGGGGGGGGATAGATCCACGCTAGAGGAGGGGCGATTTAGATTAGACATTAGGAAGAAGTTCTTCCCCATGAGGGTGGTGAGAACCTGGCACAGGTTGCCCAGGGAGGTGGTGGAAGCCTCATGCCTGGAGGTTTTTAGGCTAGGCTGGACGTGGCTGTGAGCAACTTGATCTAGTGTGAGGTGTCCCTGCTCATGGCAGGGGGGTTGGAACTGGCTGATCCTTGAGGTCCCTTCCAACCCTGATAGTTCTATGATTCTATGACCTAAGGTATGAAGACTTTGCTAAATGAGGTCTCACAGGCTACTTGATAGCTTGCAGTTTCTGTGCTGCTAGAAGGAGAAGCAGATGCTGTTGGAGAGCAGCGTGATCCAAAACCTCATCTTGCTGGAACGCCTAAAATTGCTTAGGGAGCTAAACGCCAGCACAAAAGAGGGAGAAGATGCTAATTTACAAGGGTTTGGCCAGCTCTGCCAGCTTGAGGGATCTATGCTGGAAAAGGTGTTTCCATCCTGACCAGCCACACTCTTTTGGAGTGTTTGTAAGTCAGCTGTAAAGCTCAGGCTATTTAAAAGCATGGCCAAGCCCTTAGTTCCTTTGATGGAAGCATCCACATTGAAGGCGAAGGAAAAGGGAAAATTCCAACTTCTCCTGCATCCTTTTTCCAAGTCACTTCTGAGCACATAGCAAGTGTTCAGAACTGGAATGGGTTGCCCAGGGAGGTGGTTGAGGCCCCATCCCTGGAGGTGAGGCCTGACAATGATCTGGGTGACTTGATCTAGGGGAGGATGTTCCTGATGACTGCAGAGGGGGTTGGACTGGATGACTTTTGGAGGTCCCTTCCAACCCAGATATTTCATGTTTCTGTGAAGTGGTGGCCACTTTTCCCCAGGTCAGTGGGTTGTGCTTTCCCTGGCCAGGAGGCAGAGAGACCTCTCCAGAACTTCTGTTTTGAGCATTGTCACAATCACAGAACTGGTTTGGGTTGGAAGAGACCTCGGAGATTATCCCACTGTGAAGAGCATATGAAGTGTCACAAGCATTTATCCACAGTCACAAGGCATCAGTGTTCTAGAAACATAGAATGGGTTGGGTTGCAAGGGATCTTGAAGATCATCCAGTTCCAATCCCACCTCACCTTGGGCAAGGACACCTCCCACCAGCCCAGGTTGCTCAAGGCCTCATCCAACCTTGCCTTAAGCACCTCCATGGAGGGAACATCCACAGCCTCCCTGGGCAACCTGTTCCAGTGTCTCCCTACCCTCACTGTAACGAATTTCATCCTCATTTCCAGTCTAAATCTCCCCTCCTGAAGCTTCAATCCATTCCTCCTCCTATCCTATCAAGCCCTTGTTAAACTTCTCTCCCCAGCTTTCTTGTAGGCCCCCTTCAGGTACTGGAATGTTCCCAGTGATTAGAAAATGTGCTTGGCTCAACAGCTTCTGGCTGAATGTTCTTCCTGTAAATGAAATCAGCTTGGAGAATGTGAATTCTGGCCATGTTGTAAGGGCTGATTTTGGATGCTGAGAGCTGGATGTGCCTCTGAGCTAAAATGGGGTTGTAAGCCTGGCTCACAGATAATGAATGACAGAACAAGAGGGAATGGCCTCAAGCTGTGACTGGGGAGCTTTAGACTGGACAGTAGGAAACATTTTTTCATGGCAGGAGTGGTCAGGCTTTGGAATGTGCTGGGCAGGGAGGTGGTTGAGCCCCCAGCCCTGGTTGTGTTTCAGGGTGGTTTGGATGTGGTGCCTGGGGCTATGGTTTAGGGGTGAGCCTTGTAGAGTAGGGTTCTCCTAGGATGTGGTGATCCCAGGGGTCTTTTCCAACCTGAATGTTTCTGTGGTTCTGTGAAAACCATTGTCTCAGCTGGAGAGGGCAGGAAGAATATGCAAAGCTTGATTCACATCTCTGGCTTGACACCCATGGTCTTAGAGGAGCCAGAGAAGGTGATTAGTTTAACTCCAATTGGCGTTCATGGGTGCAGGGACCAGAATGACTTTCATGAGTGAGACATCTTCTGTCTCATCCCCCCCTGGGACTTGTTGATCATTTTCTCACTGGCTTGTGGATGCATTTATGTATTTCTTCTGAATTTTCTTGGCTCTCAAGAGCTTCTAAACTACATCATGGCTGAGCTGTGGTTTGACTGTACCGGACAAAGGTGAGGCACTGCTTCAGGTGCTGTTTCTCAGCTATTCCATTGGGTGCCTTTTCAAGGAAAGGGTCCCTAAATGCTTTGATTTGATGGAGCTCCATGGTTGGTTTTCATCCTGGAAAAGAGTAGTTTCAGTAAGGCTTGGGTTGATAGAGATCTGGCAGAGGTACTAATAATGCCAGAATTCAGGTCAGAGCAGAAAGTGCTTCCTTCCTGTTGTAACTCAGAAAGACTCTTACATAACTGTTCTTAAACCAGCTTAAGAGAGAGCTAAAATGGGAAAAAAATAAACCCAAACCTCTAGTCAAGCATTGATGAGAGGGGCAAAATAGGCTAATTCTGCTGGGAATCAAGAACAACCTGTTGGAGGTAATGGTCTGCTGGAGGTTGACAGGGACATTCAAGTGAGACTCAGGTTGGCCAGGAGCCAGATGGACCTGCTGTTACACACCAACTGGATGCTAACCTTGAGGTGAGGATACCTAAGGATGTAGATGTGGTACTTCAGTGCTGCCAGGTCATCGAATCATGGAGCAGTTTGGATTAGAAGGGACTTCCAAAGGTCATCCAGATCAACCCCTCTGCAGTCAGCAGGGACACCCTCTGCTAGATCAGGTTGCTCAGAGCATTGTCCAGCCTCACCACTGAACCATGTCCCTCAGCACCACATCTGCGCAGCTTTTAAATCCATCCAGGGATGGGGACTCCAGCACTACCCTGGGCAGCCCTTGGTGACCCTTGTGGGGAAGAAATTTTTCCTAATGTCCAACCTAAACCTCCCCTGGAACAACTTGAGGCTGTCTCCTTGTATCCTACTGCTTGTCACTTGGGAGCAGAGTCCAATCTCCACCTTGCTCCAACCTCCTTTCAGGTAGTTGTAAAGAGTGAGAAGGTCTCTCCTCAGCCTCCTTTTCTCCAGGCTAAACAACTTCACTACCCTCAGCATCACAGAATCATAGAATGGTCTGGGTTGGAAGGGACCTCTGAAGGTCATCTAGTCCAACCCTCCCTGCAGTCAACTAGATCCTCAACAAGTAGTCCTTGTGTTTTCCTGCTGCACAGCCATCCAACATGACCTGGACAGGCTGAGAGCTGGGTGCAGGCAAACCTCATGAAGTTTAATAAGGACAAGTGCAGGGTCCTACAGCTAGGGAGGAATAACAACAGGCACCAAGATGGGGTAGGGGCTGCCCTGCTGGAGAGCAGCTCCATGGAGAAAGACCTTGGAGTGCTGCTGGGCAGCAAGTTCTGCAGGGGACAGCAATGTGCCCTTGTGGCCAAGAGAGCCAATGGCATCCTGGGCTGCAGCAAGAGAAGTGTGGCCAGCAGGGCCAGGGAGGTTCTTCTGCCCCTCTGCTCTGCCCTGCTGAGACCACAGCTGCAATCCTGTGTCCAGTTCTGGGCTCCCCAGTGCAAGAGAGACAGAGACCTGCTGGAGAGAGTCCAAGGGAGAGCCTGGAGGATGCTTAGGGGATTTGAGCATCTGCCCTGTGAAGAGAGACTGAGAGCCCTGGGGCTGTTTAGTGTGGAGAAGAGAAGGCTGAGAGGGGATCTGATCAATGTCTCAATCTCTGAGGGGTGGGTGTCAAGTGGAGGGAGCCAAGATCTTATGGGTGCTGCACAGTAATAAGGTGAGGACCAATGGATGCAAAGTTGAACACAGGTTTCATCTCAACATGAAGAGAAACTTCTTTGGTATGAGGGTGCCCAGAGAGGTTGTGGAGTCTCCTTCTCTGGAGGTTTTCCAAACCCACCTGGGTGCCTTCCTGTGCAGACTACCCTGGGTGATGCTGCTTTGTCAGGGGGGTTGGACTGGATGATCTCTGGAGGTCCCTTCCAACCTCTCATATACTGTGATTCTGTGATCTTCCCATGACCATGAGTTGAGATTCTTCTTCCTCCTCTTCCTCACTGCATTAATAGGTGCTCATTTCCCTCTACTTGCACCACCAGGAGCCAGCCTGCCTCTAACTTGCTGCCTAATTCCACCTTCCTCTCTCCTTCTCCAGTCTGGCCCAGCTGAGAAACACTCTCTGCATCCTTCCACTGCAGTCTCTCGTATGACAAAGGGATGAATGTTCTCCTTTTCTACTCTCAAGTGTTCTTCTCTAGCTTGGAAGTTCCCATTTTGCTCAAGGCAACCCAACCCCCCCTCCAGTTCTACAGCTTTAATTTTCTTGTCTTTCTTGGCCAGCTCTTTTCATGCAGATCTCAAAGCCTGCTGGTTTATCCAGTCTTGGATACTGCTGGCTTTGAACTCAGGTGTCCTCCTCCAGTGAACAGTGAGTTATTTGCTTATTTATTTGAATATTGATTTGCCTTTGAGCTTCAGTAGGTATGAAAGAATCATTCCAACACAAAGAAAGGCATTGCTGATGGCCTTTTGTGTGTGAGTTGGGGTTCTTCTCTTGGTGTTTGTTTCTAGCGTTCAAGAGCAGACTGAGAGAGGATCTTCTCAATGCTAATCAATATCTGAAGGCTGGGGGTCAGGAGGATGGGGCCAGACTCTTTCCAGTGGTGCCCAGAGGTAGCTCAAGGGGCAGCAATCACAAACTCGAACTCTGGAGGTTTCATCTGAACATGAAGGAAAACTTCTTTCCTGTGAGGATGTCAGGGCGCTGGAGCAAGCTGCCCAGAGAGGCTGTGGAGTCTCCTCCAAAGGGATTCCAAACCCACCTGGACATTGTGATCCTGGGCAAACTGCTCTGAGTGACCCTGCTTCAGCAGGGGGGGTTGGACACCCCCCACCCCCTCCCATGCTGGGATTGTGTAATACTGACATTTCACACTTGCAGAGATCCTCTTTAGGTCCTCTTTTGGGTCTTTGGTGCTTCCTTTTAGTTGGATTTCCTCCCCTCTCCCCTGCCCCCCCCCCCCCCCCCCCCAATCTTTTCAGTGTGTTCAAGTGGGTGGCAGAAACTGCCTTGGCCATCTACTCTATAAGTTATTTAATGTGAGTTGTTCTTCATGTTTTACTGTTGAACTAAATAATGTCCCAAGAGCAGAGAAAGTCTGGGTGCTTTGGGGCTTCTTTTACATCTTTGATCCTCCTACTTCCACCCTTTCATGTCTCCAGTTTGGTGTGCTCAGTAGTCTTTGACAGCTTGAAGAAGTTGCCCAGGGAGGTGGTGGAAGCCTCACCCCTGGAGGCTTTTAAGGCCAGGCTGGATGTGGCTCTGAGCAACCTAATGGGCAGAGTCCAAGGGCATGAGATTGAACACATCCAAGTGCCAGGTGCTGCACATTGGCCACAGCAACCCCAGGCAGTGCTGCAGGCTGGGGTCAGAGTGGCTGGAGAGCTGCCAGGCAGAGAGGGACCTGGGGGTGCTGGTTGAGAGTAGGCTGAACATGAGCCTGCAGTGTGCCCAGGCAGCCAAGAGGGCCAATGGCATCCTGGCCTGCATCAGGAGCAGTGTGGCCAGCAGGAGCAGGGAGGTCATTCTGCCCCTGTACACTGCACTGGTTAGGCCACACCTCGAGTCCTGTGTCCGGTTCTGGGCCCCTTGGTTTAGGAAGGAGGTTGACTTGCTGGAACGAGTCCAGAGAAGGGCAACAAAGTTGGTGAGGGGCTTGGAGCACAGCCCTGTGCGGAGAGGCTGAGGGAGCTTAGCCAGGAGAGGAGGAGGTTCAGAGGTGACCTTATTGCTCTCTACAACTACCTGAAGGGAGGTTGAAGACAGGCAGAGGTTGGTCTCTTCTCCCAGGCAACCAGCACCAGAACAAGAGGACACAGTCTCAGGCTGTGCCAGGGGAGGTTTAGGCTGGAGGTGAGGAGGAAGTTCTACACAGAGAGAGTGATTGCCCATTGGAATGGGCTGCCCGGGGAGGTGGTGGAGTCGCCATCACTGGAGGTGTTCAGGAGGAGACTTGATAGGGTGCTTGGTGCCATGGTTTAGTTGTTTAGGTGGTGTTGGATGATAGGTTGGATGCAATGCTCTTGAAGGTCTCTTCCAACCTTGTGTGGTCTATTCTCTATTCTATTCTATTCCACCTGATGTAGTGTGAGGAGTCCCTGCCCATGGCAGGGAGGTTGGAACTGGATGATCTTTGAGGTCCCTTCCAACCCTAACGGTTCTATGATTCTATGACTGCTGGTTCTCTTGGGTTGGAAGCTTCATTTGACCTTTTGTTTTCTTTTCTTTTCCTTTCATTTTCTTTGCTTTTCCCCCCACCTGGTTCTTGGAGAGCTTGCTGCTGCATAACTGCTTTGTGGGTTGGAAGAGGCTGCTGCTCCAGGGCATTGCTGGTTGGGGAGGGGAGAGTGGAGAAGAGGAGCAGAGACACTTCTTCAATCACATTGTGTTTTGTTAGGAAAATGAGCTGAAACCAAAGCTATTTTTAGCTCCTGGTGAGTGTGGGGAGAGCTGCCTAAGCAAGCAGCAGCTTATCTCAATGTTCTTATTGAGGCAGGGGCTCTAATCTGAATTGACTGAAGATGAAAACCTCAAGTGACTTACTGGAAGTGAAGTGAAGTAGGCTGAACTGAATTAAAAGCCATTTCATCCTGGAAATGCTCTGTGTGTGTGTTTGCAGTTGGCTTGCCCTTTCAAGTTAGTGAGGCTAATTTGCCTGGGAAACCTCTTCATAAACCAGCCCTGAGGGGTTGTGTCTGTGTGAGAGATAATATCGATGATAATAATAATAAAGCTTTTGTGTGGGAGTTCTGTGCTCCAGAAAGTCCTTCTCTGCTTTCCTGGCATGTGGCTGCCTCTTTTTTTGGGGCTGTGTTCCAGATGTGTGAGGGGTCTGAGCCTGGAAAGATGCTTCTGTCTTATAGAATCAGTGAGGTTGGGAAAGGATCTGGAGATAGGTGTGGTGAGGAGTGCCTGAGGGAACTGCAGTTGTGTAGTCTGGAGAAGAAGAGGCTGAGGGGAGACCTTCTGGCTCTCTGCAGCTCCCTGCAAGGAGGTTGGAGCCAGATGGGGGTTGATGTCTTCTCCCACATAACCAGCAATAAGACAAGAGGAATGGCCTTAAGTTGCACTAGGGGAGGTTTAGGTTTGACCTGATCATAGAATGCTAGAATGTTTTTGGTTGGAAAAGGCCTTTAAGATCAAATCCAGCCATTGAACTAATGCTGCCATGGCCACTGAACCATGTCCTGAGGTGTCATGCCTACACACTTTCTGAAAACACCTCCAGGGATGGGGACTCCACCACCTCCCTGGGCAGCCTCTTCCAATCCCTGACCACTCTGGCAGCAAAGAAATGTTAACTGATCTCCAACCTAAGCCTCCCCTGGCACAATTTCAGGTAATTTCCTCTCATTCTATCAGCTGATGCTAAGGAGAAGAGACCAACCCCAGCCTGACTCCAAACTCCTTCCAAGGAGCTGTAGAAAGCAATGAGGTCTTCCCTCAGCCTCCTCTTCTCCACACTAAACAACCCTTGTCCCCTCAGCCCTGTTCTCCAGACCCTTCCCCAGCTTTGTTGCCCTTCTCTGGACCTGTTCCAGCATCTCAAGATCTTTCTTGTCTTCAGAGCTAGCATAGCTTTATAGACTGATCTGTGCTTCTCTTGTTTCCTTGCTGCTTGTGCAGGGCTGGCTCGTGAGAATAGAATAGAATAGCATAGAATAGAATAGACCAGTTTGGAAGAGACCTTCAAGATCATTGTGTCCAACCTATCATCCAACACCACCTAATCAACTAAACCATGGCACCAAGCACCCCATCCAGTCTCCTCCTAAACACCTCCAATGATGGTGACTCCACCACCTCCCCGTGCAGCCCATTCCAGGTTCCAGGTGGAACCTCCTGTGCTGGAGGTTATATCCATTGCCCCTTGTGTGCCAGTGAGAAAAGGCTGTCCCTTCCATCATGACCTCCAGCCCTCCAAGATTTATATACATTTATTCAATCCCCTCTCAGTCTTCTTCTCTCCAGACTAAACAGCCCCAGGCCTCTCATCTTCTCCTCCCCAGGCAGTGCTCCAGTCCCTTCAGCATCCTTGTAGGCCTTTGTTGGACTCTCTCCAGCAGATCCTTGTCCCTCTTGAACTGGGAAGCCCAGAACTGGTTCCTACAGGAAGGCTGCAGAGGGATTTTTCCTAAGGGTGTCTAGAGCCAGGCCAAGGGGGAATGGTTTGAAGCTGAGGCAGAGCAGGGTCAGACTGGAGCTGAGGAAGAAGTTCTTCAGTGTGAGGGTGGTGAGACTCTGGAACAGGCTGCCCAGGGAGGCTGTGGCTGCCTCCTGCCTGGGGGTGTTGAAGGCCAGGCTGGATGAGGCCTTGAACAGCTGAGTCTAGTTCAGAGGTGTCCCTGCCCATGGCGAGGAGGCTGGACTAGATCCACAAGGTCCCTTCCAACCTAAACCATTCCATGATACTGTGCTGAGTGCTGGTGCCATTGGTAACTGTCTAGCAGAGTGTCCCTGATGCTGGGGATGGCAGCGGAACGGAGCGGGTTAATGCTCATTGTATTAAAAGCCCTCAAAAATGATTGAAAGCACTTTGACTAATAGCTCTTGGATTTGCATCAGCAAATGAGTTTATGAATCCCTCCTGACTGGCCCTTTCCATAAGGAAAACAAGATAGTGGTTGATGTAAGTGGCAGATGGAGTTTTGTGTTGGTTTGTTTTGATTAGACGCGGACTCTCCAGCCACGGGTTGGAAATGACTCTCAATCTCCTCTCTCAACCTGAGGACTCATCCTGTGGATGGAGGGGTGGCTTCCTTCCTGACTTCACCCCCACCTCACCCACCCCCTTCCCTGGATGTGTCGCCTCACAGGTCAGGCTCAGAATGACCCTGAGCAGCATTTTGGCAAGCAAAGAGCATTTGACAATGTGGTCACCTCTTGCCAAGGCAATTGAGAAAGTTTCCTTTCTCCTGAAAGATTTATGGTGAAAAAAAAAACCCCAACCCTCTTTGTCCTCATTCATGTCTTCCTAAGATCAGCTCCTAGCAGGAAAGGCAATATTTACCTGAGGTTGAGTAGCTGTGTGATGGGGTGGTTGTAACCTGTCTGCATGAGGCAGCAGCTCCCATGCTTTGCTCCTGTCCCACACGTTCATGCTCTTGTGTTCACTGAGAACTTTGCTAGTTGCCACCTCATGCCTGTCTCATGAAGATCAGTTCCCAGTCCTGTTGCATCCATCTCTTCATCCAGACTAGATTTGCTTGTTGAACTCCCCTGGGCTTCATCAGTCAGCTCATCAGAGAATTGTTTTGGTTGGAAAAAAGACCTTCAGGATGATTGAGTCCACCCATTCTCTAGCTCCAACAAGGCTGGTGGTAAACTGTATGCCTCAGCACCACATCTCTGCCTCTTTTAAACACCTCTAGGGATGGGGATTCAACCACCACTCTGGGGAGTCTGTTTCAGTGTTTGAGAACCCTTCCAATGAAGATGTTTCTTCTGATATCCAACCTAAACGTCCCCTGCTGCAACTTCAGGCCATTTCCTCTTGTCCTATCCCTTGCTCCTTGGGAGAAGAGCCCAACAGACCAATATCCGCCTGGCTCTAAACCTGTTGTTGCAGAGCAATGAGGTCTCCCCTCAGCCTCCTTTTCTCCAGGCTGAACAACTCCCTCAGCTGCTCCTCACCAGCCCTGATCTTCAGGCCCTTCCCCAGCTTCACTGCCTCTCTCTGAACATGCTCCAGCACCTTGATATCCCTCTTTTGTGAAGGCCCCAAAAGAACCCAGAACTCAAGGTATGGCCTCACCTGTGCTGAGTACAAGGTGGCAATCATTATGAATAGAATAGAATAGACCAGACCAGGTTGGAAGAGACCTTCAAGATCATCGTGTCCAACCTATCATCCAACACCACCTAATCAACTAACCCATGGCACCAAGCACCCCATCCAGTCTCTTCCTGAACACCTCCAGTGATGGTGACTCCACCACCTCCCCGGGCAGCCCATTCCAATGGGCAATCACTCTCTCTGTGTAGAACTTCCTCCTCACCTCCAGCCTTACCCTCCCCTGGCACAGCTTGAGACTGTGTCCTCTTGTTCTGGTGCTGGTTGCCTGGGAGAAGAGACCAACCTCTGCCTGTTCACAACCTCTCTTCAGGTAGTTGTAGAGAGCAATAAGGTCACCCCTGAGTCTCCTCCTCTCCAGGCTAAGCAACCCCAGCTCCCTCAGCCTCTCCTCACAGGGCTGTGCTCCAGACCCCTCCCCAGCTTTGTTGCCCTTCTCTGGACACCTTCCAGCAACTCAACATCTTTCCTAAACTGAGGGGCCCAGAACTGGACACAGGACTCCAGGTGTGGCCTAACCAGTGCAGTGTACAGGGGCAGAATGACCTCCCTGCTCCTGCTGGCCACACTGTTCCTGATCCATGCCAGGATGCTTTTGGACTTCTTGGCCACCTGGGCACACACTGGAAAAAATAAATAAAAAGGAAGAAATCATGGCTTTTTAGAGTGTTCCACCCCAAAGTGAATAGCTATAAGGCCTTTCCAGTGTCAGACGGTCTGTCTTGATTGCTCCAAATCAGTCCAGCTGCAATGAGAAGGAAACATAAAGTGCTAGGGCCAGAAGCTCTCCAAAATCACAGAATTGTCAGGGTTGGAAGGGACCTCAGGGATCTTCTAGTTCCAACCCCCCTGCCATGGGCAGGGACATTTTCCACTAAACGAGGTTGCTCAGAGCCACTTCCAGGGATGAGGCTTCCACCACCTCCCTGGGTAATCTGTTCCAGTGTCTCACCACCCTCATGGGGGAGAGCTCCTTCCTAATGTCTAATCTAAATCTCCCCTCCACTAGCTTGGACCCATTTCCCCCTATCACTTCCTGACACCCTAAAAAGTCTCTCTGCAGCTTTCCTGTACCCCCTTGAGATACTGGAAGGCCACAAGAAGGTCTCCTCAGAGCTTTCTCTTCTCCAGACTGCATAACCCCAGCTCCCTCAGTCTGTCCTCACAGAGCTGGTGCAGAGCAGCTCCAGCCCTCTGCTCATCCTCGTGGCTCTTCTCTGGACACCTTCCAGCACCTCCAGGTCCTTCTTGTAATAAGAGCTCCAGAACTGGACACAGTGCCCCAGGTGTGGTCTCACCAGAGTGGAGAAGAGGGGGAGACTCCCCTTCCTCAACCTACTGACCACACTCCTCTTGGTGCAGCCCAGGAGACAGAGCTGATTTCGCAGTGTTTCACGTCCCCAGATCCTGTTTTGATTGTTTTGGCCGCAGCACATCTACTGTGCTCGTAGTGGGAAGGAGTTTGCTGTGTGATAAGAGTTTGATCCAATTTATGTGCTCTCAGTGGAGGAAGCCAAAACAGTATCTGGCTTGTAGAACAAGGCAGCTACAGAGGAGCAGCTAACCACCACGGGGCAGTGACTGTTTGCTTTGGACCTGGAAGCAGAAATGAGATCTTGGAGGTTGCGGAGGGAACAGGGCTCGTGCGTGCTGCTGGGGTTGGGGAGGGCGGTTTTGGTGCGGGGCAGGATGGGAGGCAAGAGCTGCTCTGCTGCTGAGGAGCAGGTTTTGAAGAGCAGCTGTATGGAAGGAACCAATCACAGGAAATGCAGAGCTTGGAATCCATGTAACTAGGGACTTTCTGCCTCCCATTAAGCCCGAGACGCTCATGCTTAGTTCTCTGGGTAGCAGTTGCACAGCAGACACACAGAGTAGTGATTGTTGAGTGATTCTTGCTGGGTTGCTTTGGGGGTTGGTTTTACTATTTATTGTTCTATTTTTATTACTGGGTTTTTATTAATTTATTTGTATTTATTATTTTATTTATTATTTTCTTGTATTTCTTATTATTTTATTTTATTCCTCTTCCCCCCCCTTTCCTTTCTCCCCCCCCTTTCCTTTCTCCCCCCCCTTTCCTTTCTCCCCCCCCTTTCCTTTCTCCCCCCCCTTTCCTTTCTCCCCCCCCTTTCCTTTCTCCCCCCCCTTTCCTTTCTCCCCCCCCTTTCCTTTCTCCCCCCCCTTTCCTTTCTCCCCCCCCTTTCCTTGCCCCCCCCTTTCCTTGCCCCCCCCCTTTCCTTGCCCCCCCCTTTCCTTGCCCCCCCCTTTCCTTGCCCCCCCCTTTCCTTGCCCCCCCCTTTCCTTCCCTTCTCCCCCCCCTTTCCTTCCCTTCTCCCCCCCCTTTCCTTCCCTTCTCCCCCCCCTTTCCTTCCAGTCTCCCCCCCCTTTCCTTCCCTTCACCCCCCCCTTGCCCGCCCTTCCCCCCCCCCTTTCCTTCCCTTCGCCCCCCCCTTTCCTTCCCTTCTCCCCCCCTTTCCTTCCCTTCTCCCCCCCCCCTTTCCTTCCCTTCTCCCCCCCCCCTTTCCTTCCCTTCCCCCCCCCCCTCCTGCCCTTCTCCCCCCCCCCTTTCCTTCCCTTCTCCCCCCCCTTTCCTTCCCTTCTCCCCCCCCTTTCCTTCCCTTCTCCCCCCCCCTTTCCTTCCCTTCTCCCCCCGCCTTTCCTTCCCTTCTCCCCCCCCTTTCCTTTCCGTCCCCCCCCCCCTTTCCCTTCCTTCTCCCCCCCCCTTTCCTTTCCTTCTCCCCCCCCCTTTCCTTTCCTTCTCCCCCCCCCCTTTCCTCCTTCCTTCTCCCCCCCCTTTTCCTCCTTCCTTCTCCCCCCCCCTTTCCTTTCCTTCTCCCCCCCCCTTTCCTTTCCTTCTCCCCCCCCCTTTCCCTTCCCCCCTCCCCCCCTGTTTCAGTCGAGGGCTGTGCAGTGTGTGTGGAGGCCGCTTGCCCCCTCTCAGCTGTGCGCTGCTCACGCTTCGTGCGGTTCTCTCCTCTTCCTGCCGGCACAAACCACATGGGCTGTGCCAGGGGAGGTTTAGGTTGGACACGAGGGGGAAAAATTCCTTCACTGCAAGATTGTCAAGGCCTGGAGCAGGCTGCCTGGGGGAAGTGGTGGAGTCACCATCTTTGGAAGGATTGCAAAGGCTTGCAGGGGCCGTGCTGAGGAGGGACGTGGTTTAGTGGGGGTGTGCTCGGTTCGTGGTTGGACTCGATCTTAAAGGACTTCTCCAACCTAAATGAAGGCAGTGGAACAGCTTCCTCACAAGGAGAGGCTGAGGGATCTGAGGGCTCTGTAGCCTGGAGGAGCCTGAGGGGTGACCTCATTGCTGTTGACAAAGATGTGCAGGGTGAGTGCCAAGAGGCTGGAGCCAGGCTCTGCTGGGTAGTGCCCAAGGACAGCACAAGAGGCAATGGTGGAACCTGAGGCATAGGAAGTTCCATGGAAACAGGAGGAAAAGTTTTTGTTGTGAGAGTGACAGAGCCCTGGCACAGGCTGCCCAAGGGACTTGTGGGCTCTCCTTCCCTGGAGGTATTCAGAACAGACCTGGATGTGTTCCTGTGTGATCTGCTCTCGGAGCTCCTGCTCTGGCAGGGGGGTTGGACTTGGATGAGCTTTGGAGGTCCCTTCCAGCCCCTAACACCCTGTGATTCTGGGAAGTGATTGTATGCAGGTTTAAGTAGTGTAGCAGGGAACATGTCTTAGGGAAAGCAGATGACAAGCCCTCTACAGCAGCATGTTGGACAAGCTTCTGGATAGCTGCTCACACTTTCTAGAGCAAATTAAAACTCTCCCTTAGAGGGTCAGCTAATGCAGTTCCTGTGTGATTATGGTGAGCTCTTCATGGCTGTGTTAGGAGAAGGGTGATGTTGGGGGGGGGGGGGCAGGGGGAGGAGTAAAGCTTGTCTGGGAAGGAAACTGCTTGTCAGGGGGTGTGTGCTCCAAACCAGCTCTGTTTCCACTTAATTCCTCAGCAAAAACACATGCTGGAAATGGATAAGGCTTGATGGAAACTTCTACTGTGTAGCTTGGTGGAGATGACAAAGCTCTGGGAGTCCATGGAGAAGAAAAATATTATACAGTCTTTATAATTCCTTAAAGATTTTCAGTTTCATTCCTTCTCTGTGCTTGAGCCACTTCAGGCTTTTCTCCAGCACCTTGCAGTCTTGTCCTACATCACAGTGTCACTGCACAGTAGAGGTTGGAAGGGACCTCCAGAGACCATCCAGTCCAGCCCCCCTGCCAGAGCAGCATCACCCAGGGGAGTCTGCACAGGAAGGCATCCAGGGGGGTTTGGAAAGTCTCCAGAGAAGGAGACTCCACAACCTCTCTGGGCAGCCTGCTCCAGGGCTCCAGCACCCTCACACCAAAGAAGTTTCTCCTCATGTTGAGATGAAACCTTCTATGTTCAAGTTTGTATCCACTGCTCCTTGGCTTATTGCTGTGCAGCACCCAAAAGAGCTTGGCCCCCTCCACTTGACACCCACCCCTCAGAGATTGAGAGACCTTGATCAGATCCCCTCTCAGCCTTCTCTTCTCCACACTAAACAGCCCCAGGGCTCTCAGTCTCTCTTCACAGGGCACATGCTCAAGTTCCCTAAGCACCCTTGTGGCTCTCCCTGGGATTCTCTCCAGCAAGTCTCTGTCTCTCTTGAACTGGGGAGCCCAGAACTGGACACAGGATTGCAGCTGTGGTCTCAGCAGGGCAGTGCAGAGGGGCAGAAGAACCTCCCTGGCCCTGCTGGCCACACTTCTCTTGCTGCACCCCAGGATGCCATTGGCTCTCTTGGCCACAAGGGCACATTGCTGTCCCCTGCAGAACTTGCTGCCCACCAGCACTCCAAGGTCTTTCTCCATGGAGCTGCTCTCCAGCAGGGCAGCCTCTAACCTGTCCTGGTGCCTGCTGTAATTATTTCCCAGATGCAGGACCTTGCACTTGTCCTTACTGAACTTCATGAGGTTAGCCTGCACCCAGCACAAAGGACTCAAGCTGGCAGACTCCACTCATGTCTCTCCCAAATGGGTTTATGCTGGCACCCTCCTGGGATCTCTTCAGCTACCGAAGTCTCCCTCAAGATCCAAGCTGTTTCTGTTGCTAACCACCTTTTCCACTGAGAACCTCTTGGTGCCTCTGCATTGCTCATGTCCTGGTATCATCCCCTCCCTCTGCAGCACAGAACATGGAATCACAGAATGTCTTAGCTTGGAAAGGGCAGCAGGGACATCTTCAACCGGAGCAGGTTGCTCACAGCCCCATTCAACCTGACCTGGAATGGTTCCAGGGATGGAGCTTCTCCCACCTCTCTGGGCAGCCTGGGACAGGCTCTCCCCACTCAGCATCAAAACTGTACTCCTTCTGTCTAGTCAAAATTCCTCCTTTTAGTTTCAAACCATCATCCCTTGTCATGTCACAACAGGCCCTGCTCAAAAGTTTCTCCCCATCTTCCTTCTCAGTTTCTTTAAGTACTAGAAGGCCACCAGAACCCCTTGTCCTGTCACTGCAGGCCTTTGTAAACAGTCTCTCTCCATTCCTCTTGTAGGATCTAGTGGTGGTGGAATGTGTCCAGAGAAGGGCCATGAGGATGAGCAGAGGCTGGAGCTGCTCTGCTATGGAGACAGACTGAGAGAGTTGGGGTTGTGCAGTCTGGAGAAGAGAAGGCTCCAAGGAGACCTTATTGTGGCCTTCCAGTATCTGAAGGGGGCTACAGGAAAGCTGGGGAGGGACTTTTTGGGGTGTCAAGGAGTGATAGGACTGGGGGGAAAAGGAACAGAACTAGAAGTGGGCAGAGATTCAGATTGGATGTTAGGAAGAAGTTCTTCCCCATGAGGGTGGTGAGAGCCTGGCATAGGCTGCCCAGGGAGGTGGTGAAAGCCTCATCTCTGGACCAGACTGGATATGCCTCTGAGCAACCTGATGTAGTGTGAGGTGTCTCTGCCCATGGCAGGAGGGGTTGGAACTGGATGGTCCTTGAGGTCCCTTCCCACCCTAACAGTTCCATGGTTCTATGAAATGTTGGACTTTTGCTATGTGAATAAATAGTTCACTTAAATCATAGCATCAGAGAATGGGTTGGGTTGGAAGGGACCTTAAAGATCATCTGGGTTCAACCCCCTCTCATGGGCAGGGATGCCTCCTACTAGACCAGGTTGCTTAAGGCCCTATCCAGCCATGCTCTGAATGATCCCAGGCTTGGAACCCCCACAGCTGCCCTGGGCAACCTGTCCCAGTGCCTCACCACCCTCAAGGGGAAGAATTTCCTCCTAATGTCTCATCTAAATCCAGCTTCTTCCTGCTTGAAGCCATCACCCCCTGTCAGCACAGGACTCTGTGAAAAGTCCCTCTCCAGCTCTCTTCTAGCTTACTTCAAATACTGAAAGGCTGCTACAAGGTCTCCCTGGAGTCTTCTCTTCTCCAGGCTGAACAACCCAAACTCTCTCAGCCTGGCCTCACAGCAGAGGGCTTACAGCTCCTTGGTTATCTTCTTGGCTCTGCTCTGGCCCCTCTCCAGCAGGTCCCTGCCTGTGCTGTGGCCTCCAGAGCTGCCCCAGCACTGCAGGTGGGGTCTGAGCAGAGCACAGCAGAGGGGCAGAATCCCCTCCCTGCCCTTGCTGCCCACACTGCTGGGGATCAGCCCAGCACAGGGCTGGCTCTGGGCTGGTAGTGCTTGATGCAGGCTCATCTCCAGCTTCTCACCCAGCAGCACTCTCAAGTCCCTCTCCACAGGGCTGCTCTCCAGCCTTTCATTGCCCAGGGTGAATGAAACATCTGAAATACTGCTTGAACAGAGGACAACCAGCAAAGTGCTGAGGATCTCTTCTGGTTGATCTGACTGAAGGCTTCAGAGCCCTCATTTGGAGAGCAGCACTGAGATGTCCTCATCACACTTAGCCTTTAAGCCATCAGCACCTCTTTTGCTGCCTGACTTTCAAGCTTATCTTTCTGAAGGACATAAGACAGTGCTGTGACCTTTTTATTTGGTCCTCTTGGATGTCTCTAAGCAGCTCCTTCAAAGCACTACTGGCAGGGCCCTTGCAGGGAGTCTAGTTGGTTTATTTTGGGTTTTTTTTTTTAGATAGTAAAACTGAAACTTGGCATCTGCTCGAGTCCAGTGGTTTTGTGGCAGTTTCTGGCTTGGAGTGTTGGCTCAGTAGGGTTAGAGTATCCCCTCCCTGTGTAAAGATCACACAGCAGTTGTGCTGCTGTAACTTTTCACATCAAAGTGTTTGCATTTCTAATCGTGGTCAGTGACCCTGATCCAGCACTGAGGCTGTTCTCAGCCAGAAAGCACTGTCTGAAGGAAACATGCTGGTAGGGCTCAAGGACTGACTCCTTGGCATGAAAATTCAGAGTAGAATCATTAAGGTGGAAAGGTCTTCAAAGTTCATCAAGTCCAACTGGCTACCCACCACCACCATGCCCACTAAACCGTGTCCTGAAGCACTTTGAACACCTCCAGGGATGGTGACTCTACCAAGAAGGCCAGTGGCATCCTGTGGAAGCCTCATGCCTGGAGGTTTTTAAGGCCAGGGTGGATGTGGCTCTGAGCAACCTGATGTAGTGTGAGGTGTTCCTGCCCATGGTAGGGGGTTGGAACTGGATGATCCTTGAGGTCCCTTCCAGCCCTGACAGTTCTATGATTCTAAGCTGGTCACTGCTGCATTAGCCTGCTCTCAGAGCTGGTGTCCTTTAGATAATCAACCATTAAACTCCAAAGGGAGCACTGTGTACTCTATGGACCTTTCCCACTAGGAACCTTGGGAGATGTTTGGAGTGGTTATATTGAGGGAAGACAGATGAAAATAGAAAACTGAACAGGGCTGCAGCCAAAGCAGTGAGAGCAGCAGGATGAGGGAGGTGATTCTGCCCCTCTGCTCTGCTCTGGTGAGACCCCACCTGGAGCACTGCATCCAGTTCTGGTGCCCCCAGTGTAAGAGGAACAAGTGACTGCTGGATCAGGTCCTGAGGAGGCCATGAAGATGATCAAAGGGCTGGAGAACTTCCCTTATGGAGACAGGCTGAGAGAGTTTGGGCTGTTCAGCTTGGAGAAGAGAAGCTCCAGGACATTAGATCAGCCTTCCAGTACATGAAGTGGGCTACAGGAGAGCTGGGAGGGACTTTTGACAAGGGCTGGGAGTGACAGGACAAGGGGCAATGGATTGAAGGTGAAAGAGGAGAGATTGAGACTGGATATCAGGAAGAAATTCTTGACAGTGAGGGTGGTTAGACACTGGAACAGGGTGCCCAGGGAGGCTGTGGATGTGGATGTGGAGCTGTTCAAGGCCAGGCTGGATGAGACCTTGAGCAACCTGGGTTGGTGGAAGGTGTCCCTGCCCGTGGTGGGGGGGGTTGGCAAGGACCTTTAAGGTTATCAGGTACAGCTGTTATCTAACTCTACTGGGGCTACTACTGTACCAAATGACAGGACAAGGGGCACTGGGTGCAAGTTGAGGCATAGGAAGCTCCATGGAAGCAGGAGGCAAAATGTTTTCCCTGTGAGGGTGACAGGAGACTCAACAGGCTGCCGGGGGATTGTGGAGTCTTTCTCTCTGGAGATATTAAAAGCCTACCTGGATGTATTCCTGTGTGATCTGCTCTAGGTGATGCTGCTCTGGCAGGGAGGTTGGACTGGATGATCTCTGGAGGTCCCTTCCAGCCCCTAACATTCTGTGATTCTGTGATATCCTTGAGCACCATATCTAGACTGTTTTTAAATACATCCAGGGCTGGCAGTTCAAGCACTTCCCTTTTGCTGCTGGAGTTCTGACTTCTGAGCATGAAGCAGAGACTCATTTGAACTGGCAGCACTGGATTCCTGTCAACAGTCACTTGGAAAGCAGATGGGCACAGCTCATGGTGTTCCTTGCATCTATTCATGGAATCATAGAATGGTCTGGGGTGGAAGGGACCTCCAAAGGTCATCCAGTCCAACCCCCTCTGCACTCAGCAGGGACATCCTCAACTAGATCAGGTTGCCCAGAGCCCTGTCCAGCCTCACCTTGAATATCTCCAGGGATGGGGCCTCAACCACCTCCCTGCACAACCTGTTGCAGTGTTCCACCACCCTCATGGTGCAGAACATGTTCTTAATATGCAATCTGAATCTCCTCTGTTTGCCAGCTCTCATCTGTTATCAGCTAGGTTTCCGTTTCTGAGTCTTTCTCTAAGGAGAATCAGAACTGACCACGGAGTGGATTGTTTGTGACTTGTCCATCTCTTAGTGGTCTTCACTAAGACAAAGGAAGTAAGTTGATCTTTGTCTTGGAGATCATAGTTGGCACCTGGGCTTATTGCAGAACCTCATTCCTGCTATATTTTGGGAACATACAGGTGAATGTTGGATATTTTTAAAGGTATAAGTTGATGGAAAAGGGGGAGTTCTCTTACTGGGCTTTGCATGATGTGATCTCCTTGAGGGCATGATTGTAGGAAAGGACTCTTCTGTGATGTGCCAGTGAAGGTACAACCTGAAGTCAGGCAGTGTGACCACCACCACTGTCATCACAGAGAAAAGTGCTGGACAGGAGCAGGCAGTGTGAGCTTGCAGCACAGAAGGCCAAGGGCAGCCTGGGCTGCATCCACAGCAGTGCTGGCAGCAGAGCCAGAGAGGTGATTCTGCCACTTTGCTCTGCTCTGGGGAGACCTCAGCTGGAGTGCTGTGTGCAGGTCTGGAGCCCTCAGCACAGCAAGGACCTGGAGCTGATGGAGCAGGTCCAGAGGAGGGCCAGGCAAATGCTCAGGGGCTTGGAGCAGCTCTGCCCTGAGGCCAGGCTGAGGGAGCTGGGGGTGTTCAGCCTGGAGAAGAGAAGGCTCCAGGGAGACCTAATAGCAGCCTGCCAGTACCTGAAGGAGGCTACAACAAGGCTGCAAAGAGACTGTTTGCAAAGGCCTGCAGGGACAGGGTGAGAGGCAATGGCTTCAACCTAGAGAAGAGCAGATTCAGATTGGATGTGAGGAACAAGTTCTGCCCCATGAGGGTGGTGGAACACAGGAACAGGTTGCCCAGGGAGGTGGTTGGGGCCCCATCCCTGGAGATATTCAAGATGACAGGCTGCCCAGAGATTGTCCAAGCTCCTTCACTGGAGGTTTTGGAGATCCATCTGGATGCATTCCTGTGTGACCTGTGCTAGATTCTATGTTTCCTGCTCTGGCAGGGGGGAGAGGGAGGTGGGTGTGTGTGGGCCTGAAGATCTCCAGAGGACCCTTCCAACCCCTAGCATCCTGGGATGCTGATTCCTACCAATTTTCTCTCTAATCCTACAAGAGATTTGAAGCCAAGCTGGAGATGCATGGGGGGAGGGTAGGAAGCAATAAAACCAAAGCTGCTGGGAGGTGGAGGTGATGAATGGACATAGAATTGTGTCCTGACACCTCTGTGCTGACATCAAGGAGGATTAGGGATGTACTGAAGAGATCCAGTGTGACCTGTGCTAGATTCTATGGTCCTGCTCTGGCAGGGGGGTTGGACTCCATGATCTCCAGAGGTCCCTTCCAACCCCTAACATCCTGTGGAAGCAGAGGCTGCATTTAGTTCCTCCTCTGCAAGAACATTGTACAGGTTTTTTCTGGTGTCCTGTTCTGTTTCTTCAACCCTGTTAAAACCCTGGCTACCCAACATGCCCTCAGCTTGTGGAGAACATGGAGAAGCTGGATTGCAGAGGGTGTTTGTGCCTTAACCATGCTTATTTATTTAGGGAGATTAAAGTCCAAGGGTGTTGTTTTGTGATTTATGTTCTTTTGCTTTCCTCCTGTAATCCCTTTGAAGTGTTTATCTTTTGAAGTCTGATTTTTTTTTTTCATTAACTGGAAGTGTTCCACCCCCAAACTACACACTGCTGTAGTTTCAAAGCATTAATTTCTCTCTTTTATATATATATAAAAGAATAAATAACAGGCTGGACCCACAGGGGCTACACATCAGCCAGATCCTGACTAATGTGGGTCATCACTTGGCACTTTGTGAATCAAAAGGGCTCTGCAGGGTGTCTGCTGGCATCAGGATGTAGGCATGGGGTTTGGGCATCACCAGGCGTCAGGGAGAGAGTGATGTTCTTCTTATGAGGAGAAAGAGTTCACAGAATAGTAAGGGCTGGGAGGGACCTCAGAAGATCCTCCAGTCCAACCTCTGTGCCAGAGTAGGATCACCCAGGGCAGGTCATACAGGAACTCATCCAGGCAGGTTTGGAAGGTCTCCAGAGAAGGAGACTGCACAACCTCTCTGGGCAGCCTGCTTGTACCCATTCTTCCTTTTCCTGTCACTGGGCAGTGCTGGAAAGTGTCTGGTGCCTTCATCCTGACACCTCAGATATTGATAGACATCGATCAGATCCCCTCTCATCCTTCCCTTCCCCAGACTATCCCCAAGTCCCTCAGTCTTTCCTGATAGCAGAGATGTTCATGTCCTGCAATCATCCTTGCAGCTCTCCATCAGACTCTCTCCAGCAGATCCCTGTCTCTCTTGAGCTGGGAAGCCCCAAACTGGACACAGCATTGCAGGTGTTCAGTGTTATCAGTATCAAACTGGATGTTTGTAGCCTGGGAGAAGCGGATGGGAGACCTCTAACCCCACCCAATTTCCAGAAGAGAGAATAATCAATAACAATATGTTGGAAAGAATAACTCCATTGGGTCAGGAAGAGGTCTGTAGCAGCTGGGGTGTGGGGGTGTGCTGTGTCATTGCAATCACAGAATGGGCTGGTTTGGAAGGGACCTCCAAAGCTCATCCAGTCCAACCCCCTCTGCACTCAGCAGGGACATCCACAACTAGCTCAGGTTGCCCAGAGCCCTGTCCAGCCTCACCTTCAATATCTCCAGGGATGGGACCTCAACCATCTCCCTGGGCAACCTGTTGCAGTGTTCCACCACCCTCATGGTGCAGAACTTGTTCCTCACATCCAATCTAAATCTGCTTTTGTGTAGTTTGAAGCCATTGCCCCTTGTCCTATCACTGCAGGCCTCTGCAAACAGTCTCTCTCCATCCTTCTTGTAGCCCCCTTCAGATACTCTAAGGTTGCTATTAGGACTCTCTGGAGCCTTCTTTTCTCCAGGCTGAACACCCCCAGCTCCCTCAGCCTGTCCATGTAGCAGAGCTGCTCCAACCCCCTGATCATTTTGGTAGTCCTCCTCTGGACCCTCTCCATCAGGTCCATGTCCTTCCTATATTGAGGGCTCCAGAGCTGGACACAGCACAGCAGGGGAGCTCTCACCAGAGTACAGTGGCAGAATCAGCTCTATCCATCCACTGGCCACACTTCTTTTGATGCAGCCCAGGACCTTCCACAGCTGAAATGGGTCAGCTGAGCAGTTAAAGCTGTTTATGGCTTTGGGGTGTTCTCTTACCATTCCCACCTTGAAATTAAATCTTGATCTTGCAAGAGGAGATGCTTTGGGTCCTGGCCAACAAAATGTGGAAAGAAAAGCTCAGGGTGTGTGCAGATAAATTTCCTCCTGTGGGAACAGCTGTAGCAAACAGCCCTCTGGAAACAGATGGGGAGATTGTCCCTCTTCCCTTTCCATCTTCTGAGCTGGAGAAAGTGAAACTGCATGACTTTGGCTTGGATGAGTTTAGCAGGCTTAAGAAAAGGTGGTTGTGAATCCCAGGAAGTGTTTGGGAAAGTCCCAAGAAATATTTATGGAATGATTTATGGAATTATTAGAGTTGGAGAAGACCTTAAAGATCCTAGAGACAAACTGTCAACCTAGCACAGGATCACAGGATGCTAGGGACTGGATGGGATCTACAAAGATCACTGAGACCAACCCCTTGCCAGAGCAGGACCATAGAATCCAGCACAGGTCACACAGGAATGCACCCAGAGGGGTCTTGAAAGTCTCCAGAGAAGGAAACTCCATAACCTGTCTGGGTGCTCTCAGTGCTCTGTGACCCTCACAGTGAAGAAGTTCCTCCTCATGTTGAGGTGGAACCTCCTATGCTGGAGTTTATATTCACCATGGCCACTAAACCATGCCCCTCAGTGCCATGCCTACATGTTTTTTGAACATCTCCAGGGATGGTGACTCCATCACTTCCTTGGCAGCCTGGTCCATGCTTGACCACTCTTTCAGTAAAGAAGGCTTTCCATATATCCAACCTAAACCTCTTCTGGCACAAGTTGAGGCCATTGTCTTTCTTTCTATTGCCAGTTCCTTGCAAGAAGTGACCAGCCCTCACTTCACTTCAACCTCCTTTTAGGGAGCTGTAGGGAGCCAGGAGGTGTCCCCTCAGCCTCCTTTTCCTAGTTCCCTCAGATACTCCTCACAGGACTTGTTCCCTAGATCCTCCAGCAGGTTTGTTACCCTCCTCTGGACGTGCTCCAGCATCTCAGTGTCTTTCTTGTCCTCAGAGCCAAGTGTAGCCTTGGAGACTACCAGGAGTTTCTCTTCTCTTGAGAATTTTTTCCCATGAGCAGAGTGAAGAAGCTGGTGAAGGCACCCTTAGTTCCTTCTAGTTTTTAGAGCAGTTCTTTCTAAAGCTCTTCAGCTGTGGCTGAGCAACAGAAAACCTGAAGGTTTTGCTCTGTAAGAGCTTAAATGTATTCTTTAGGAAGTACTGAAAGAAAGTCGGGATTTATTTTTCCCAGTGTAATTAGGGAAAAAACTGACAAAAAGAAGCTTCCAAGAACCACAGAATGTGAGGGGTTGGAAGGGACCTCCAGAGATCATCCAGTCTAACATCCCTGCCAGAGCAGCATCACCTAGGGCAGGTCACACAGGAATGCATCCAGGTGGGTTTTGAATGTCTCCAGGGAAGGAGACTCCACAACCTCTCTGGGCAGCCTGCTCCAGGGCTCTGGCACCCTCACAGTGAAAAACTTTTTCCTTATGTTCACCTGGAATCTCCTCAGCTCCAGCTTGCCCCCATTGCCCCTTGTCCTGTCACTGGACATCTCTGAGCAGAGCCTGGCTCTGTCCTCCCCACACTGCCCTGCACATCTTTATCAACAGCAATGAGGTCACCTCTCAGGCTCCTCTGCTCCAAACTACAGAGCCTCAGCTCCCTCAGTCTCTCCTCATAAGGGAGAAGTTCCACTGCCTTCAGCATCTTTGTAGCTCTGTGCTGGACTCTTTCAAGCAGTTCCTTGAGGTCCTTCTTGAACTGAGGGGCCCAGAACTGGACACAATATTCCAGATGTTGCCTTGCTAGGGCAGAGTAGAGGGGGAGGAGAACCCCTCTCAGCCTACTCACCACTCCCCTTCTAATCCACCCCAGGACACCATTGGCCTTCTTGTCCACAAGAACACATTGCTGGCTCATAGGCATCCTTCTGTCCACCAGGATCCCAGGTCTCTTTCCTCTGCACTGCTCTCCAAGAGGTGAGCCCCCGCCCCACCATACTGGTCTGTGGGATTCCTCTTTTCCAGCTGCCAGACTCCACTCTTTTTCTTGTGCTATTGCATTCAATTTCTCCCTGCCCACCTCTCCAGCCTGGATAACAATTGGCAATATTCGTTCTCAGTGATGCTCTCACCTAATTGCTGTGGGCAATTGTTTGCTTAACACCCTCTAGCTGCTCCCAAGCCAGTTTTCAGGGTGATTTTAATAAGAGATGGAGAAGTTGAAATGCTAACAGAGATCCTTGACAAGCAGTCATCCCATGAGTCACCAATGAGAGGAAAAACACTTCTTTTAATGTGGAAATTGGTAGAATCTGTCAAAGCTCTTTGAAAATGGCTTGGTTATTAAAAGAAAAAGAAGGCATTTCAGACAGCCTTGGAGTCTCCATTTTCTCTGTTTATTTGCATTGCAAGTGGGATTCATTTCCTTGGGCTTGACTTTTAGGCTTGCACCATGTGCACTTGGGGCCTGCTTTAGTCTTGAGTGTCCTACTTTTGGCCTCTCCAGATAGGAGGGGGAGCACATGGAGGGATGGCTGTGATAGTCTTGCCCTGTTATCCCCTTTTGGGCTCCCAACAGATCTGCCTTTTGAAAGCAAGCTTTCCACAGATGATTGGTCCATGAGGTGGGTTGAAAATGGCTCAACATTGGAGTTCAGAGGGTTGTGATCAGTGGCACAGAGTCAACTGGGAGGCCTGTGGCCAGTGGTGCTCCCCAGGGATCAGTACTGGGCCCAGTGTTGTTCAACATCAGAGTCTCACAGTACGTTAGAGGTTGGAAGGGACTTCCAGTCCAACCCCCCTTCCAGAGCAGCATCTCCCAGGGTAGTCTGCATCCAGATGGGTTTTGAATGTGTCCAGAGAAGGAGACTCCACAACCTCTCTGGGCAGCCTGCTCCAGGGCTCTGGCACCCTCACACCAAAGAAGTTTCTCCTCATGTTGAGCTGAAACCTTCTGCGTTCAAGTTTGTATTCATTGCTCCTTGGCTTATTGCTGTGCAGCACCCAAGAGAGCTTGTCCCCCTCCACTTGACACCCACCCCTCAGAGACTGAGAGACCTTGATCAGATCCCCTCTCAGCCTTCTCTTCTCCACACTAAACAGCCCCAGGGCTCTCAGTCTCTCTTCACAGGGCAGATGCTCAAGTCCCCTAAGCATCCTCCTGGCTCTCCCTTGGGCTCTCTCCAGCAGGTCTCTGTCTCTCTTGAACTGGGGAGCCCAGAACTGGACACAGGATTGCAGCTGTGATCTCAGCAGTGCAGAGTAGAGAGGGAGAAGAACCTAGACCTGTTGGACACACTTATCTTTATCAACAAACTGGATAAGAAGATGGAGTGCACCCTCAGCAAGTTTGGGAAAATATGAGAGGTAGCAAGGTAGGGTAGGGTAGATAGGAACCCATATCTCTCATCTCCCAGCTCCTGCAAACCTGCCTGGCACTCAGAATACTCCTGTCAGTAGTGTCACTGGCTGTGCAATGAGCTGCTTGCCTGCTGGGCTATTAAAAGCCTTGTCCCAAGATGCTGAAGGAGATCGGTGTGACCTGTGTGAAACTGGGTTGGTAGAGGAAAAAACCCAACAACTTGGAGATTAGAGGGGAGGACTTGGACTGTACCAAGCCTGGTGAGAGGGTGAGATGCTGTTAAAGCTGCTGTCCCATGGCTTCCTTCCCATTGTTTACTCAGTGCACTTCAGGCCTTGAGGTGTTGCTCTTCCCTTCACTGTAATGATGGAGGGAGCTGGGGTTGTTTAGCCTGAAGAAGTGGAGGCTCAGGGGAGACCTTATTGCTCTCTACAACTACCTGAAAGGAGGTTGTAGCCAGGTGGGGGTTGGTCTCTTCTCCCAGAATGAGAGGACACCATCTCAACCTGTGCCAGGGGAAGTTTAGGCTCAAGGCAAGGAGGAAGTTCTTCCCAGAAAGTAATTTTCCATTGGGATGTGCTGCCCAGGGAGGTGGTGGAGTCACCATCCCTGGAGGTGTTCAAAACAGGATTGGATGTGGCACTTGGAGCCATGGTTTAGTTGTCAGGAGGTGTTAGGGATTAGGTAACAGGTTGGACCTGATGCTGTCTGAAGCTTTTCCAACCTGGTTCATTCTGTGATGGCATTGAGATGGTTTAACAATGGGTCCTGATTGCTCTGCTCCCTCTCCACTCCAGGTTTGCTCTAAGGCTCCTGGGATGCTCCATCCCTGAAAGGTTTTAGAGCCAGGCTGGATGTGGCTCTGAGCAACCTGAGGCAGTGTGAGGTGTCCCTGCCCATGACAGTGGGGTTGGAGCTTAGATGATCCTTGAGGTCCCTTTCAACCCTGACAATTCTATGATTCCATTGTCTAAGGCTCCTCCAGGGCTGAAGGAGTTAATTCATACAGCCAAAAATCCCATTTTATTTCTTTATTTTCCAGGCCAGATCTCCCTGGGGAGCTTCCCTTTTAAATTTACAACTCCAATTCTCTTTCCTCTGCTCCAAAGCTGTTTGGAAAAAAAAAGGAATAATGTGTCACAAGCTGTAACAGATACCCACAGCCCAGCATCTCAGGAAGGCACTGTGTGCTAATTAGGCATCCTGGAGCCTTCAGGATATGCTCCCACTGTATTTGCAGATGGACTCTTCCCTGCTCCCCCTGTTTGGGCAAGCTGGCTGGCAAACTCCATCCTTCAGCTGGAAGAAGTTTGTAGCCCTTGGCAGATGATGCATCTCTGAAGTCAAGGCTGATGCTTGGCGTGGGTTTGTGAGTTCTGTGGGTTAGTTTTGTGTTGTTTTTCACCCCCACCCCCCCTTCCCCTTCTGGTGCACGTTGCTGGGTTTGAATAATTAATGCCTGTTGTCTTGCTTCCCGTTGTCATTGCTGTACGTAAGGCTAACCAGCAGAGCTTTGAATCATTCATAGCCTGCTCTTCTCTGCCTCAAAACTGTAGATGTCATGGGAACAGTGATTGTAAGTTACAGACTCACTGCTTTTCTCCTTTTAAAGCCATTTCTGGAAGCAGGGGAAAGAAATATTCAGTCCATGAGGTCAGCCAAGCCAGGATCTTTGGACAGATGGTATCAGTGTGGCTGCTCTCAGGCAGCATTTTGCTTGCTGTGTTTTGGTCTCTTCCTGCATTTTGTGTTGCTGCTCAGGTGTCTGTGTGTGAGGTGTGGAGGATGGCTGCTGGCTTGTGTTTTCCTTCCTCTTCTGACCTTTTTTTTTGGCAACTGCTCCTGACCTTCCTGAAGAGGAGGGTTGCCCATTGGAATGGGCTGCCCAGGGAGGTGGTGGAGTCACCATCATTGGAGGTGTTCAGGAGACTTGATAGGGTGCTTGGTGCCATGGGTTAGTTGATTAGGTGGTTTGGTTTAGTTGATAGGTTGGACACAATGATCTTGAAGGTCTCTTCCAACCTGGTCTGGTCTGGTCTGGTCTATTCTATTCTATTCTATTCTAGGTGTTGCAGGTTGTGTCTCATGCAGCTTATTGGCACTTGGTTTGGAGCTCACGTTGAGTTTCTTCTTCCTGTGTTCCTCCTGATTGCCTTTATGGAGAGCAGCCTGAATCTGTGGGCTCCCACAGCATCTGCCTACAATGAGATTCAGCCAGAGGAGCCAGGGTGGGAACTTCATTTGGTGGCTTGTTAGAGAATAGAAACAGAGTATTATTGGTTGGAAAAGACCTTTAAGATCATTGAGTCCAACCATTCTCTACCTCTACCAGGGCTGGGGCTAAACCATGGCCCTCAGCACCACAGCTCTGCCTCTCTGAAACACCTCCAGGGATGGGGACTCGACAACCTCCCTGGGGAGCCTGGTCCAATGTTGTGAGAACCCTTCCAGTGAAGAAGTTTCTTATGGAGCCTTTTTGCCTCTCTTATTCCCCATTCTTGTAATTTTTATCCTCTTGGTTGTTTTTAGTGGATTCTGCAGCTCTTAACTTTCCAGAATGACCTTGTGGTTGGTGGGCACCCTCTTAGGTTTCCTTTGGTACCCTTGTGGTACCCTTTTAGGTTTCCTTTTTATACTGAAACTTATGTCCCTCCTGAACTCTGCTAGAAGTTTTGGAGATGCTGGGCTAGGTTCTGCTGTGTGTGGTTGCTAGATGCTCTTCAGAGCTGGACAATAAAGCTCCAAGCTTTTTACCTGGCTTTTGATGGGACAATGGCTTTAAACTAGAGTGGGGCAGATTTAGGTTGGACATTAGGAAGAAGCTCTTTACTATGAGGGGAGTGAGACACTGGACCAGGTTGCCCAGGGAAGTTGTGGGTGCCACATCCCTGGAAGTGCTTAGGACCAGGTTGGATGAGGCTTTGAGCAGCCTGGTCTGGTGGGAGCTATCCCTGCCCGTGGCAGAAGGGTTGGAACTGCATAATCTTTAGGGTCTCTTCTAACTGAAGCCATTGTCTCTTCCTTGTAGGACTTTCCATAGAATTGTTAGGGTTGGAAGGGACCTCAGTTCCAACCCCCCTGCCATGGGCAGGGACACCACACAACTACATCAGGTTGATCACAGCCACATCCATCCTGACCTTCAAAACCTCCAGGCATGAGGCTTCCACCACCTCCCTGGGCAACCTGTGCCAGTGTCTCACCACCCTCATGGGGAAGAGCTTCTTCCTAACATCCAATCTGAATCTACCCACTTCTAGTTTTTTCTTCATCCCCCCAAGTCCCATCACTCCCTGACACCCTCAAGAGTCCCTCCCCAGCTTTCCTGTAGCCCCCTTCAGATACTGGAAGGCCACAAGAAGGTCTCCTTGGAGCCTTCTCTTCTCCAGACTGAACAGCCCCAACTCCCTCAGTCTGTCCTCATAGCAGATTGTTTACTGGGCATTCTCCATCTCTCAAGTGCACTCAGGCCCTTATTAAAGCTTTGGTGCCTTCACTGTCTGTGGTTGTGCAGCTAAGGTCATGCCTTCAACTGAGAGCTTTGGATTTGTGGTCACGAGAGGGATGTTTGCATCTTGGAGAGGTGGAGTCAGGGATCCTGGTGACAGCCCTAAGATGAGAACTCTTCATGTACCTGCTAAGTTTTTCCTTTCCCAAACTCACTGCATTCCCTTCCCAGCCTTACCAGTTGCTCCCATGAATTGTGTTGTAAGTTTCAGCTAGGGACTTGAGCTTCAACTTCAGTGGAAGGATGGATCCATGACACGAGCTGTACTGTTTCTAAAGGCCAACCTCTGCTCCTGGGCTCCTGCTGCTTCAGATGAATTGGGTTTCTATTGGAAAATGCCAGGATTTGCCAGTTTTGACACTCTGTAGGTCTGTGGTTGATGTCCAGCACTGCTTCTCCAAGTGTCTGTGCTGGAGAGCAGTTAAGGGCTTCCCAGGAAAGTGATGAGCTTCTCAAGGGTAGCACTTGTGCTTGAGTTTTCATGGCATCATCAATGTTGGAAAAGACCTCACAGATCATCAAGTCCAACCTTTCACCCAAGACCTCATGCCCACTAGACCAAGTGCCATGTCAAATCCCCTCTTGAACACCTTTTCAATGCAGCTCTTGTGAGTTAGGGAGTTAAAATCTGTGGTCAGAGCTTTTGGAGGCAGCGATGGTCCCTCTGCCCTCCTGCCTTGCACAACCGAAGCAGGAAGAGGTGGAAGATACAATCATAGAATTGGTTGGAAAAGGCATCTAAGATTGAGTTCAACCATCAGCCTAACACAGAATCATAGCATTCTATTCTGGGTTGGAAGGGACCTCCAAAGGTCAACCAGTCCAGCCCCTTCTGCACTCAGCAGGGACATCCTCAACAAGATCAGGTTGCCCAGAGCCCTGTCCAGCCTCACCTTCAACATCTCCAGGGATGAGGCCCCAGCTACCTCCCTGGGCAACCTGTTCCAGTGTTCCACCACCCTCATGGGGCAGAACTTGTTCCTCACATCCAGTCTAAATCTGCTCTTGAAGCCATTGTCTCTTGTCCTGTCCCTGCAGGCCTTTGCAAACAGTGTCTCTCCATCCTTCTTGTAGCCCCCTTCAGGTACTGGCAAACCACTATTAGGTCTCCCTGGAGCCTCCTCCTTTCCAGGCTGAACACCCCCAGCTCCCTCAGCCTGTCTTTGTAGCAGAGGTCACTTGCTGATTAGGCTCTTCAGGGCAGAGTTTATGGCTTTGCCCAAGCCCCTTAAATAGCATCCAACTTTGCATGTCCTCAGCGTTTCTGTCCTATTCTACCTGACATTTGCTTCTGCCTGCAGCGTGCTGCTGACCCACAGGGAAAGCAGCCTGGGAAACTCAGTTTTTGGAGGGACAATCCTGAAGCAGAGAAAAGCCTGAAGATAGGAGGAGGCAACATGTGCAGTGACTAATGCTGAGCTTTTTATAAATAGCATGTAAAGAGATGAAATGCAGGCAGAGAGGTGACCTCGAGCGTGAGGCCATGGAGGTGGCACAGCAGCGCTTAAGGGCAGATGTGATGAGCACAAAGCTCTTGTTTCAGGCTGGATGTGTTTGTGCCTCTGTCCTTCCTGTCCTCCCTGAGGGAATGAACACAGCCACGTGGGCATCCAGGCTAGCTATGAACTGGTCTGTGAGTCCTGCACATCTTGTGTCCTCTGCTGTTGTCAGTGCTCCAGGCGCTGCTCAAGGCGTTGGGGAGAGTTTTGGTGGAAGGACAAAGCTCCTCAGTGTGTGTCTGTAGGCAGAGGAAGGCTCCATAGGGTTGACCTATGGGTATGGGCTCTGGAGACAGCATGGTCTGGTGGGCTTGGAAACCATAAAAACCAACTAGCAAGATCTTTCTGCCTCTAGGATGCTGTGACAAAGTCAGGTCAGGGCTGTCCTGGGCTGTCAGCACGAAGCACAGAGCGTAAATGGACACGGGGAGGGACAGAAGCTGGAAGGGTTGAGCTGTCTGTGTCCTCACTGACATCCCTAGACTCTGCCACAGTGCTTGCAAAGCCTGCAGCATCCCTTTTTACACCAGCTATAGTGAAAAATACGTTATTGGATGCTTCCTTCCATGAGACATGGCTATGAAGGGCTCTTAGGTGGTGAGGTTCATAGAATTATGGAATGGTTTGGGTTGGAAGGGACCTTAAAGATCATCTTTCTACTATACCTTCTACTAGCTCAGGTTGTTCAAGGCCTTGTCCAACCTGGTCTTGAATGACTCCAGGGAGGGGGCATCCACTGGAAAACCTGTTCCAGTGTCTCCCTTACCCTCATTGTCAATAATTTCTTCCTAATCTTCAGTCTAAATCTCCTCTCTTCCATCTTCAATCCAGTGTTCCATATCCTATCAACCAAGCCCTTGTCAAAAGTCCCTCCCCAGCTCTACTGTAGCCCCCTTCAGGTACTGGAAGGCTGCTCTAAGGTCTCCCTGGAGCCTTTTCTTCCCCAGACTGCACAGCCCCAATTCTCTCAGCCTTTCCCCACAGTGCAGGTTCTCCAGCCCTCTGATCATCTTTGTAGCCTCCTCTGGACCCACACCAACAGTTCCATGTCCTCCTTGTGTTGGGGGGTCTCTTCCAACCTGGTTTATTCTATGTATTCTATGTAATTCAGTGCAGTGCTCCAGGTGGGATCTTACCAGAGCAGAGTAGAGGGGGAGAAGCCATCTCCTTAAGCCCTGTCACTCTTTGCTGATGCCAGTGAGGACATGGCTGCTCATCACTATTTGCAAGACCTGAGCACTGGGGATCCTGCCTGAGGAAAGGAAACGTTTCCCCTAGAGAGGGTGGAGTTGCCTCACTGCCCACATGTCATGCACTCAGCTGTGCATGCCCTGGAAAGGCAGCCAAGCACTTTGCAAGCTCAAGTGCTGCTGAGCATCCCTCAGAGTGCACCGACTGCCCACCTACCAGCAATGTGTGGGGCTGTGGGGTGTAGGCTTGTGGAAAACCCCTGGTAGGAGGGGGTTCAAGACAGCTGAGTGAGAGGAGTGGTGCCACCAGCCTGGCAGATATTTGCTTTGAGCTTCCTCTGCCTGAACAGTGAGTCTATGAATTAGTTAGAGCAGAAGATGAGTTGGTGTGGTCTTGATAGGAATCTACCAGAGACGAAAAAGAGCATCTAAATATATAGAGATCAAGAGGGGGAAACAACAAAAAAGAGCCCTGTGACGCACAAAGGACGTCATGGATGGAGCAAGCAGAGCTCTCTCCCTCAAAACAGCAAAGTTCCCAGGCATGGCAAATAGAGCAGCTGCACTGAAGTCAGTCTGCTCCTCTGGGAGGGAATGCTGCTTGCTGGAGAGGTGGGGGCGGAAAGCTTTCTCCTGGGTGAAGGATGCAAGCAGGTCTGCATCGCTGTGAGGGATGATAGTTGGGTGGTGGAACACTGGAACACGTTTCCCAGGGAAGTGGTTGCGGCCACATCCCTGGAGATATTCAAGGTGAGGCTGGACAGGGCCCTGGGCAACCTGAGCTAGCTGAGGATGACCCTGCTGAGTGCAGAGGGGGTTGGACTGGATGAGCTTTGGAGGTCCCTTCCAGCCCAGCCCATTCTATGTTTCTTTCTCCCTCTCCCTCTCCCTCTCTGATTCTCCCTCTCCCTCCCTCTCTGATTCTCCCTCTCCCTCCCTCTCTGATTCTCCCTCTCCCTCTCTCTCTAATTCTCCCTCTCTCTCTAATTCTCCCTCTCTCTCTAATTCTCCCTCTACCTCTCTCTCTCTGATTCTCCCTCTCTCTCTCTCTCCGACTGTCCCTCTGATTCTCCCTCTGATTCTCCCTCTCCCTGATTCTCCCTCTGATTCTCCCTCTCCCTGATTCTCCCTCTCCCTGATTCTCCCTCTCTCTCTGATTCTTTCTCCCTCTCTCTCTGATGCTCCCTCTCCCTCTCTCTCTGATGCTCCCTCTCCCTCTCTCTCTGATGCTCCCTCTCCCTCTCTCTCTGATGCTCCCTCTCCCTCTCTCTCTGATGCTCCCTCTCCCTCTCTCTCTGATGCTCCCTCTCCCTCTCTCTCTGATTCTCCCTCCCTCTCTCTCTGATTCTCTGCTTGTTGGAGGTGCACATCAAGGGGCAGAGGATGGTCCCTACCTTTTGAGAGGGGCTAGCTCCTCACCTGGGATCATTTTGCCGGCTCCATAGGATGCTGTGGTTAAACTGATTATGCTTGGCTGGCTTTCAGCTTTGCAGAGGTCTCTGACTCAATGTTAAGATTGTGCTTGCAGAGTCTATGGTTGGTTCACATTTCAATCACTCCTCATAATCCAATCATCCAGGCTGCAATTGATCCACCTCCTGCTCCTTGTCCTTGGGTGGCTTTTCTCACCGCTAGCTCCCGTGAAGGCATTTCACTTGCAGCGGTGTGGGAGAAACCACCCAAGGAGAAGCAAACTTGCAAACTAATTAAACTTCTCAGTCCTGTTGAGTAACACCAAGCAGGAGATGCTGGCAGGGCAGGGAATAGACTGGCTGATTATTCCTCCTCTCTTCAGAGCCAGAGGAGATGGTTAATTATTAAATTGCTTGAAAATCTTGCTTGGCGCTTTCAGGTTTCCCTTTGCTGTTGTCGTTTGTGTTGGTTTAACCTCCCTTGTTTATTTCTCTTTGCTGACAGGCTGCTCCCAGGACCTGATGGCTTTCTGATACCTCCCTCCTGAGGGGCTGGAAGGAGCATGGTTAAACATCAACCATTGCAGTACTACGAGCCACAGCTATGTCTGTCCTGTCTGACCGGGATCTACGGCTGCCGCTGGAAACGGTACCAGCGGTCACATGATGACACCACCAAGGTGAGTGCTTGACCACTTTGCCTCTTCTCCACCATCACAGTATCACCAAGGTTGGAAGAGACCTCAAAGATCAGCAAGTCCAACCTGTCACCACAGACCTCATGACTAGACCACGGCACCAAGTGCCACCTCCAATCCCCTCTTGAACACCTCCAGGGATGGTGACGGAAGTGTTTACAAAGGGACTGAATGAGGTACTTAGTTGATTAGTTGGGCGATAGGTTGGACTTGATGATCTCAAAGGTCTTTTCCAACCTGGTTAATTCTGTATTCTGTGTTGTTCTTGACTTGGGAATGGATTTGGGGCTTGGTTGAAAGTGCTGTGGGTATTTGATGTGGATTAGACCGTGGAAAGCATTTACCCTGTGTTTTGGAGGTCTGCAAGAGGTCCTCAGCATGTGGTTCCAACACTTGAAGGGATCCTACAGGAAGGCTGAGAAGGTGTTTTCATAAGGTTATCTAGCATCAGGCTAAGGGGGAATGCTTTGAAGCTGAGGGAGAGCAGGGTTAGAGTGGAGCTGAGGAAGAAGTTCTTCAGCAGGAGGATGGTGAGACTCTGGAACAGGCTGCCCAGGGAGGCTGTGGCTGCCTCCTGCCTGGGGTGTTCTAGGCTAGGCTGGATGAGGCCTTGAGCAGCTGAGTCTAGTTGAGAGGTGGCAGGGAGGTTGGAGGAGATGGTCTCTGAGATCTCTTCCAACCTAAGCCATTGTATGTGGTTGATGTAGCAGATGGGCATGGTTGGTTGGTCATGGTGCTCAGAGAGGTTGAGTGGTATGGCCGGATTTGTCCATAGTTTGGTGCTGGGTGAGATTTCAGGTATGCTCCTTGCTCTGTGACTTATTGATGTACTTGTCTTCAGCTGAATACGTAGGACCTCTATTTCTGAGTTGTCTCTAGCTTGGGGGTTGGACTAGATGATCTTTTGAGGTGCCTTCAGGTTCATAGGTAGGGAAAGGCAGCAGGAGGTGAAAACTAGCAGGGAATAAATAGGCAGACTCTTAGAGGTGATCCTTCCCTCCCCTGGAGAAATGCAATTTTTAAGAGCCCTGTGAGGGGGACTCCATGCAGCAGGGCTGGACTTGCAACTTCTGTGGGGTTTGGGGGCTGTGAGATGGAGCCTCATGAGACCTGATGTGTTTATAGGAAGAAGAGTGAAAAAGCTGCTGTCCAAACCACCTTCTTGCATCTTCTGGGTAACGGCTGTGTGTTGCTGCTTTTCTGTGCTCTTATGTTGTCTGGACATTTTTAGTGTGCTTACTACTTAAAAAGGCAAAAAAAACCCCTCCCCAAAACTCAGATCTTGTGTGGTTTTTATTCTGACAATGCTCCCAGAAGATCTTTTTTGTTGCTTTCTGAGGGCTTAGCTTTGCACCGGTGACAATCAGCTTCTCTGTTTTGTTTCAAAGTCTGTAACCGAGGATCATCCTGGCAGCGGAGTGGTTTTCTCCCTGTGGAAAAAGAGACTGTCGAGGAGAAAACACTTCTGAGCAGCAGGTCCCGTGCCAAAGATATGCTCCTTGTTCATTGGTGGTGGTGCAGCTTGGCTGGGAGCTCCTGTGTGAGTTGAAAAGTCGCTGCTGGCGCCCGTGCGGCGTAAACCAGATTTCCTCCCGCCAAGGAGAAACGTTGGGGCTGCTTTGTTCTTGGCTTTCAGTCTGTGGCCACCTTAGTCTGAGTGATGGCTTCTGAGCCAGCAGAAGTTTCCTTTGAGCATATTGGAATCACAGAACTGTTTTGGTTGGGAAACACCCCTAAGATGGAGTTCAACCATCGACACAACACCGCCATGGACTCTAAACCATGTTCCCAAGTGCCATGGCCACAGGTTTCTTGAACGCCTCCAGGGATGGGGACTCCACCACCTCCTTGGGCAGCCTGTTCCAATCCCTGACCACTCTAGCAGCAAATAATTTTTTCCTAATGTCCAATCTAAATGTCCCCTGGCACAATTTCAGGCTGTTTCCTCTCATTCTGTGACATGATACTGGGGAGAAGAGACCCCCAGGTTACTCCAACCTCCTTTCAGAGAGTTCATAGAATGGTCTGGGTTGGAAGGGACCTCCAAAGGTCATGCAGTCCAACCCCCTCTGCACTCAGCAGGGACATCCTCAACTAGATCAGGTTGCCCAGAGCCCTGTCCAGCCTCACCTTCAATATCTCCAGGCATGGGGCCTCAACCACCTCCCTGGGCAACCTGTTCCAGTGTTCCACCACCCTCATGCAGAACTTGTTCCTCACATCCAATCTAAATCTGCTCTCATTTCAAACAATTGCCCCTCGTCCTGCCACTACAGGCCTTTGGGTACAGTCTCTCTCCTTCTTTCTTCTAGGCCCATTTAAGTACTGAAAGAATACTAGAAGGTCTCCCTGGAGCCTTCTCTTCTCCAGGCTGAACAACTCCAGCTCCCTCAGCTTGTGCTTGTACCAGAGCTGCTCCAACCCCCTGACCATTTTCCTGGCCCTTCTCTGGCCCTGCTCCATCAGCTCCAGGTCCTTCCTGTGTTGAGGGCTCCAGAGCTGGATGCAGTAATCCAGGTGAGCTCTCCCCAGAGCAGAGCAACATGGCAGAATCACCTCTCTCATAGAATCATAGAACCACCCAGGTTGGAAGGGACCCCTATAGGTCACCTATTCCAACCTCCCTGCAGTCAGCAGATACATCCTCAACTGGATCAGGCTGCTCAGAGCCTTGTCGAGCCTCACCTTGAATAAGTGAGGCTCTCAGTCGTCTTAACTGAGTTCTGGTCCCCCTGAACAGAGACACTGTGGGTCAATAAGCTTTGCCTTGTAGTCTCCACGTGTGCTTTTAAAGGCCTGAAGTTCAGCTGGCAACTTCTGAGGTAACTCCCAGATCCCAGGATCCTGTTGATGGATTGCCAGCAATTAAACTCTCTGAATTGCTGCACCTAAACACCCTGCTCTGTGCACAGCTTGTGTGCCTCACCCCAGATGAACTGCTAACTGCCTATTACAACACCAGAATAGCTCTTGCTCCAGGGCTAGAGTCCAGGGCTGGCTGCAACCATCCAGAGATGTTGCAGGCTGAGGATCCACGTGGGAGTTGTTGATGGCTTGCTTTGTATTAACACGAAGTTCAATCCATCAGCTGCTTTTGTTCAGAGATGTTTGGTTGTGTTGGGGGTTTTTTTATTACTTGCAAACCTGTGTTGTTTGTTCACAGCAAATATCACGTCAGGGAAATCATCCTAGGTGGATGTAGGGACACACACCCCACACACACACGTGGGGGGAGAGATTCTGCAGAAGAAAGCGGCAATGATCACTCTTTTATCTATCCATCAAAGAGAAGAAGACACTTCTGTGGACTGGCTGGGGTTGTGCAGTCGCTGGGATCTTTGTTGTTCTTTGTCATGGAGATGAGGATTTAGAATTCTAATTTCTGGTGTTTGCTGCCTTTCTGAGTTGTGGAAGAATACATGGTAGGAGGTTACAAGCTGAGTGCAGAGTGGGTTGAGAGTAGCTCTGAAGAAAGAGACCTGGGGGTGTTGATTGATGAGAAGCACCCCAGGAGCCAGCAGTGCCCTCATGCAGCCCAGCAGGCAGCTGTGTGCTGGGCTGCAGCCAGAGGAGTGTGGGCAGCAGGGCAAGAGAGGGGATTCTGACCCTTGGCTCTGCTCTGCTCAGACCCCATCTCCAATCCTGCCTCCAGTTCTGCTGTCCCCAGCAGGGGAAGGAGAAGGAGCTGTTGGAGTGAGATCAGAGGAGGCCACAAAGATGATCACCTCTGCCATGAGGACAGGCTGAGGGAGCTGGGGGTGTTCAGCCTGGAGAAGGACTTTTCATAAGGGTGTCTAGCAATAGGACAAGGAGGAATGTTTTTAAGCTGAGGGAGAGCAGGGTTAGACTGGATCCTAGGAAGAAATTCATCATTAGGAGGGTGGTGAGGTTCTGGAACAGACTGGTGCATGGCTTCTCTGGTCCTATCAGTAGCTGCTGAAATCTTTCCCTGCCTCCATCCTCTTCTGACAGCAGCATTCAGCAGTTGTAGCAGAGGTGTTTCCACAGGCTTGCTGTTCCCATCAGTGAAGAGCTGCCAAGCCTGGAACAATGCCTTGCAGTGCCTCTGCTCCTGTGAACCCAGCAGCAGATGCCCCACAGTTGGTGGAGCTCAGGAGCTGTCGCGTTTTCTGTTGATGGATCGCAGTTTGAAGGGTCTTTGGTGCCCAATCAATAAAAGAGCAATGGTAGCAAGATATCACAGGGCTCCTTGGAAGCACCTTGGGCCAGGAGTGTTGCTTCATTCCCCATCCTTCTTGACAAAGAGGCTTTTATATCTTTACTGGGGAAACCACCACCACAGTGTTATCAGCACCTTCCTGAGGCTGCTTTGATTTAGTGCAATAAAACCTTAATAGAGCTTGGCAGAGTGCCTCAACCTCCTTGACCTGAGGCAGCTGCAGCAGATGGGCTTGTGGCAGAGGGAGGGAACTGAGAATTTCCCAAGTCAACCAGTTCTGGCTCAGCACTCTTCCAAGTTACCTCCCTTTCCCTCCCCAGTGTGAAGTGTGTGAAGTGTTAGTAAGTGGAATTCCTTGATGTTCAGGTGAAATCCCAAAGCCTGTCACCAATACAGGCTTCCTGTTTTCTTCTGGCACTGGGTAAACTGAGGCACAGAAATCAAGCTGTTGAGATGCCCAGAGCAGGCTCCAACCCTGGAGGTGTTCAAAGGCAGGTTTGGATGAGGCCTTGAGCAAGCTGGTCTAGAAGGAGGTGTCCTTGCCCATGGCAGGGGCGTTGGAATCAGATGATCTTTAAGCTCCCTTCCAACCTGTGATCATCACACACTGATTCTGTGGTTATGACTTGGTGGTGGCCACCACTGATGAGTAATTTTGAATCATAGAATTGTTAGAGTTGGAAGGGACCTCAAGGATCATCCAGTTCCAACCTCCCTGCCATGGGCAGGGACACCTCACACTAGATTAGGTTGCTCAGAGCCACATCCAACCTGGCCTTAAAACCACCAGGGATGAGGCTTCCACCTCCTCCCTGGGCAACCTGTGCCAGTGTCTCACCACCCACATGGGAAAGAACTTTTTCCTAACATCCAATCTGAATCTACCCATTTCTAGTTTTGTTCCATTCCCCCTAGTCCTATCACTCCCTGACACCCTCAAAAGTCTCTCCCCAGCTTTCTTGTAGCCCCCTTCAGATACTGGAAGGCCACAAGAAGGTCTGCTCATCCTCATGGCCCTTCTCTGGACACCTTCCAGCGCCTCCAGATCCTTCCTGGAACAGAGGCTCCAGAACTGGACACAGTGCTCCAGGTGGGGTCTCAGCAGAGTGGAGCAGAGGGGAGAATCACTTCCCTTGACCTGCTGGCTATGCTTCTCTTGATGCAGCCCAGAATCATCCTCACCCAAGAATCATCCTCACACAGACACTTCTCCCTAGTACTTGTGAATGTGCTTAAAGGCTTCCTTATGGTGGAAGGTGAGGAGCTAGGGTTGCAAAGCATCTCGTGTAGCAGCATGGCTGTTGCCAGCAGGAATCACAGCTGACTTGGTAGGTCACAGTTGTGTTCTCTGCAGCTTTAACTTGCCAGCCTGCAAATTCAGGCTCTGGCTAATATGTTAAGCGACCCCTGAGCAGGGTTGACCTTTTCATAGGTGATTGATTAGCTCATGAAGCAATGGCTGACACCATTTGTAATGCTTTGTCGTGGCAACTTTATTCAGAGGCTTTGAAAGGATCCATGCACAAGCTCTATGTGATAAACGGGCCAGGCCTCCTCAGATACACAAAGGTGCCTTGTGACTTTCCCAACCTTATGGGCCTCCAGGGTTTCATTCAGATTGTGGCATTTCCTTGTTATAGCTGCCAGATGTGCTCCTTCCAAGCCCTTTGGTTTTATGCACTCTACTCATTATCTGGGTGGAAAAACACCATATGGGAGTCCAGCATCCCTCCTTCCTTCTCTTTGTTCTTGTGCCCTGTGGAAACAGAGTCATAGAAACATTCAGGTTGGAAAAGACCCTCAGGATCACCAAGCCCAACCCAGAACCCTACTCTACAAGGCTCACCCCTAAACCATAGCCCCAAGCACCACATCCATACCACCTAGAAACACATCCAGGCTTGGAGACTCAACCACCTTCCTGCCCGGCACATTCCAGTGCCTGACCACTCTTGCCATGAAAAAATGTTTCCTACTCTCCAGTCTAAACCTACCCAGTCCCAGCTTGAGGCCATTCTCTCTTGTTCTGTCACTAATGACCTGTGAGAAGAGATCAGCACCAGCCTCTCCACAATGTCCTTTCAGGTAGTTGTAGACAGCAATGAGGGCTTCCCTTCTCCCAACTAACCATCCCCAGCTCCTTCAGTTGCTCTCCATCACATTTATAACCCAGGCCCTTCCCAGCTTCCTTGCCCTCCTCTGCCCTGGCTCCAGCACCTCCACATCTCTCCTGTATTGAGGTGCCCCAAGCTGGACACAGCACTGGAGGTGTGGCCTGACCAGAGCTGAGTCCCAGGGGACAATCCCCTCCCTGCTCCTGCTGGATACAGCATTGCTGACCCCAGCCAGGAGGCCTTTGGCTTTCTTGGCCACCTGGGCACACTGCTGGCTCCTCTTCAGCTGCTTGTCCATTAGCTCCCCCAGGTCCCTTTCTGCCACCCAGCTTTCCAGCTACACTGCCCCAAGCCTGTAGCATTGCTTCGAGTTGTTGTGACCCAAGTGCAGGACCTGGTGTTTGGCCTTGTTGAAGCTCAACCCATCATACTTCCTTCCTCCTCTTTGCTCTTGTACCTTGTGGAATCCCATCATCCCTCTTTCTTCCTCTTTGCTCTTAGAATTACAGAATCATAGAATGTTAGAGGTTGGAAGGGACCTCCAGAGATCATTCAGTCCAACCCCCCTCCCAAAGAGGCATTACCCAGGGTAGTCTGCACAGGAATGTATCCAGGTGGGTTTTCAAAGTCTTCAGAGAAGGAAACTCCACAACTCCCCAGGGCATCCTGTTCCAGTGCTCTGTCACCCTCTCTGTAAAGAAGTTTCTCCTCTTATTGAGCTGAAACCTTCTATGTTCAAGTTTGTACCCATTGTTCCTCTGTCCACCACCAAAATGAGCTTGGCCCCCTTCACTTGACACCCACCCCTCAGAGACTGATAGACATTGCTCAGATCCTCTCTCAGCCTTCTCTTCTCCACACTAAACAGCCCCAGGGCTCTCAGTGCCTCTCCACAGGGCAGATGCTCAAGTCCCCTAAGCATCCTGGTGGCTCTCCCTTGGACTCTCTCCAGCAGGTCTCTGTCTCTCTTGTACTTTGTGGAATCCCATCATCCATCTTTCCTTCTCCTTACACTTTTTCAGAAGGATATAGCAGATGCTGCTGCTTCTGTCCTCCTTGAAGGGACTGAGTGGATTGTGTTGATTAAACTGTAATTAGTGCAGGTGACTTCAGTATTACTGAATGTTAGTTTGTTGTTTACCTAAAGAAACCCACCTAGGATGCACCAGAAAGTCCCAAAGAGGCTGGTGAAGCTCCAGGAGTACAGAATAGCAAACCAAAAGCAATTGTAGGGGATGCACCTTTACCATCCCTCAGTTTTCACCCTGTGTTGCAGTGGAAACCAAGTTTGAATTAAGATCTTGGTGCCTGTAGCCTGTGTAGGCAAGGAGATTTGAGGACTGATGGCTTTGGGCAGTTGATGAGGCAATGGGAGAAGAAAGATTGGGGAAACACCTTAAGGAAGGCCATAGGGATAAAAGAGACCTTCAGACCCTTTAAAGAGCCTCAGAGAAGCCAGGAAAGAGCTGGGCTTGTCCTGTTTCTGGTGGTCATGAAATGTCCATGTTTCTTTTGTCCTTATTCCAGCAGAAGCAGCCTGGGAAGATGGTTCTTGTATTCCTTTTTCTTCACACCCCCCCCCCCCCCCTTATCTTTGGTTTCCAGACAGAAGTCTAGGCTGCCTGTGCTTCCCAGGAAATCCATCATATGTTATCAAGGGGCTTAGCCAAGCTTTTCCTAGAAAGTATTTGGAAAGTGATGACTTCAAAGGTGCCACTCTCAGCTTGGGGGAAGAAGAAAGGCTGAGGCCAGATCTGGTTGATGCCTTGAAGCTCTTGCAGAGAAGCACTGCTGAAGGAGGAGGCTTTAAAAGCTCAGGTAGTTGGCTGTGAGGGCACCCATTTCTGACCTATGAAAAGAATGAGCTTCTTGAGAGAGAGAGATGGGGCCAGAGCATGAGGATATGCAGAGGTGGCTGATGGAATAGACAGGAGGAAGCTGCAGCCCATCATGTTGTGCCCTGTGCTGGGAGCGCTGAGACTTGGAAATTGTGGCTGTTGCCAAATCAGCAACCAAAAAGGACATGGGGTGCTCTGCTGTGGATTGAGAGGTGCTCACCCTGATGATTTTCCTTGAGGTTTCTCCATCTGAATTTATGACTGTGCCAGTGTTCCCATGACAGTCTTCCAGATTTTAGCTCTTGGACAACTATAGAATGCTTTGGATTGGAAGGGACCTTAAAGACCACCCAGTTCCAACCCACCTGCCACGGACAGGGACACCTTCCCCTAGACCAGGTTGCACAAAGACTCATCTAACCTGGCTTTGAACACTTCTGGGGATGGGAGAGCCACAGGTTCTCTGACCAATCTGTTCCAGTGCCTCACCAGCCTCACAATGAAGAATTTCTTCTTTAAATCCAATTTTCAGAGCCCTCCTTTGAGTTTAAAACCCTCAACCCACATCCTCTCACTACATGTCCTTATAAAAATGTCATGCCTTGAGGAGAAGGCTTGATGGATCTGTTGCCTCCTGATGCACCTCTGTGGGTCCCTAGACCAGCTGCAGAGGTGTTTCAGGCAGATGATACTTAAATTGAGGCACCCCTCAGCCCCTTCCTACCACCCAAGTAGTGGCTGCACAGAGTAGTTCGAGCAACCCAGCCAGGGGCACAGACACCTCCAGTTCCTGCTCAGTGCTTCTGCTGTGTTACAGAGGGTGACAAGGGAAATGACCTCAAGTTGTCCCAGGGAGGGTTTAGGTTGGACATTAGGAAAAATTCTGCCCCAAAAGGCTTGTCAAACCCTGGACCAGGCTGCCCAGAGAAGTGGTGGAGTCACCACACCTGGAGGGATTTAAAAGATGTGTAGAGGTGGTGCAGAGGGACATAGAATCATTAAGGTTGGAAAAGACCTCTAAGGTCCTCAAGGCCAACCATTGACCCAACACCACCATACCCAGTAATTCACACCTCTGAGTGCCATGTCTACATTGTTTAGTGGTGGACTTTGCAGTCCTAGTGAAACAGTTTGACCTGATGATCTCAGATGGTAGAAACAACATCCAAAGCTCCAGTGGAGCACTGGAACAGGTTGCTGAGGGAGGTAGTTGAGGCCCCCTTTTTGGAGATATTCAAATTGAGGCTGGATCAGGGCTCTGGGCAACCTGATCTAGTTGAAGATGTCCCTGCTGAGTGCAGAGGGGGTTGGACTGGATGGACTTTGGAGGTCCCTTCCAACCCAGACCATTCTATAATCTCAAAGGTCCTTCCCAGCCTAAATGACTCTATGGTTCTAAATGGCGTGGTTTGCCTGCTGCTGGGCTATCCAAGAATACTCTCATATGGGCATGTTGTGGTCACAGCAATGAGATGAGGATGGGGAATGTGTAAGAGTGGTGAAGAAAAGCAGAAATGCCCAGATCCAGGTGTATCTCCCTGGACAAGTCAAAGGAGGTGATTCTCCCCCTCTACTTTGCTCTGGTGAGACCCCACCTGGAGTACTGTATCCAGTTCTAGAGCTTCTAGTACAAGAAACATTTGGAGGTGCTGGGGCATGCCCAGAGAAGGGCCATGAGGATGAGGCCAGGCTGGATGTGGCTGTGAGCAACCTGCTGTAGTGTGAGGTGTCCCTGCCCATGGCAGCGGGGTTGGAACTGGCTGATCCTTGAGGTCCCTTCCAACCCTGACAGTTCTGTGGTTCTGCTGGTTGAGGATTTCTAAAGCACTACAGGACATCTCTGGAGATGAAAAACTGTTGTCTTCTCCTCCCTTCACTCCCTCTGACTTGTCTGCAAATGAGAATAGTGCTTGAGGTGCTGCTCCTAAGGGTGTTGCTCTGCCTTGGCTTTGTAAATGGCTTACAGCAGCAGCAGTGGCCACTGGAGGAGGAATTTTGGAAGCATCTGCTGGTGTGTCCACATTAACTGGTTTATGAGCAGTTAGCTGTAAAACTGCTTTATGAGAGGCCAGCACTCCACTTCTTATGAGTCCAGTGCCTCTATGGCTTGAAAACAAATTAGGTTTGGGATTTTCAAGCCTTGCAAGCAATGTCCAAAGCTATGAGAGAGCTAGAAGAGGCTGAAATGACTGCTGGAGCCCTTGGTTTGATCATTACCACTGATTGAAGTGCTTTCCAGGCTGGAGGTGGCTGTGAGCAACCTGTAGTGTGAGGTGTCCCTGCCCATGGCAGGGGGGTTGGAACTGGATAATCCTTGAGGTCCCTTCCAACCCTGACAAATGTTATGATTCTAAGCTGTGTAGCCATGAGAGATGAGATCTTTGAGAGATGAGTAGGAGGAATATCAAATACTTGTAATGCTTCTCCCAGCCTTTGAAGTATCTCTTGGTGCTCATGTAGCTGCAGGGCAGTATCTATGAGTTATCAAACCCTTCCTAATGAATTGGGTGTTTGCTTTTAAAATTAATTCTCTTGGTGTGAAAAGTTAACAATTCAAGATGGTTCAAAACATCCTGGACTGAGGCTGGAAGGTAGGAAGACATTTCAGAGGGCTGGCCAGGCTGGGTTCAGTGGCCTGAGGCCAAAAGGATGAGGTTTAATAAGGCCAAATGCAGGGTCCTACACTTTGGCCACAATAACCCCAGGATACAGATAGGGTGATGAGTGACTGGAAAGCTGTCTGGTAGAAAGGGACCTGGGGGAGCTAATGGACAAGCAGCTGAAGAGGAGCCAGCAGTGTGCCCAGGTGGCCAAGAAAGCCAAAGGCCTCCTGGCTGGCATCAGCAATGCTGTGTCCAGCAGGAGCAGGGAGGGGATTGTCCCCTGGGACACAGCTCTGGTCAGGACACACCTCCAGTGCTGTGTCCAGCTTTGGGCACCTCAATACAAGAGAGATGTGGAGGTGCTGGAGCCAGGGCAGAGGAGGGCAAGGAAGCTGGGAAGGGCCTGGAGAATAAATGTGATGGAGAGCAACTGAAGGAGCTGGGGATGGTTAGTTGGGAGAAGAGGAGGCTGAGGGGAGACCTCATTGCTGTCTACAACTACCTGAAAGGACATTGTAGAGAGGTTGGTGATGGTCTCTTCTCACAGGTCATTAGTGACAGAACAAGACAGAATGGCCTCAAGCTGGGACTGGGTAGGTTTAGAATGGACATTTATTCATGGCAAGAGTGGTCAGGCACTGGAATGTGCTGGGCAGGGAGGTGGTTGAGTCCCCAAGCCTGGATGTGTTTCAAGGTGGTTTGGGTGTGGTGCTTAGGGCTATGGCTTAGGGGTGAGCCTTGTAAAGTAGGGTTCTGGGTTGGGCTTGGTGATCCTGAGGCTCTTTTCCAACCTGAATGTTTCTGTGTTTCTGTGATTTTCTTTCTCCAACCTGAATATTTATGTGATTATGTGAGCTGGGGTTGTTTAGCCTGGAGATGAGGAGACTCAGGGAGTACCTTAACACACTCTCCAACTACCTGTAGGGATGTTGTAGTCAGGTGGGGGTCAGGCTCTTCTCCCAGGCAACTTGTGATACGAGGAGAGGGCATGCACTGAAGCTGTGCCAGGGGAGGTTCAGTTTGGATATCAGGAAGCACTTCCTCACAGAAAGGGGAATTAGACACTGGAATGGACTGCCCAGGGAGGTGGTGGAGTTGCCATCCTTGGTGGTGTTTAAGGAAGGATTGGATGTGGCATTAGTGACATGGTCTAATCATGGTGTTAGGTCATAGGCTGGACTTGATGATCTCAGAGGTCTATTCCAATCTCAATAATTGGTTCTGTGATTCTGATGGCTTTTCTTTTTCTGGGTCCTTTTGGGAAAAGACAAATGAGGAGCTGTGATCTCTGGGCAATAATAGATTGCTGTGTGTCTGTGGTACATGCATTAATTCCCTTCACACTGAAAGTCTCTTGTAATTCCTGCTTGGCAAGAGCTATTAAATGACCTGAGCAGCTGAGCCAAGCCATGCTGCTGTGATCTGTCTGACTATAGACTTTGGAGCTGGCACTTTGCTGGCTCTTCAGTGCTAATCCCCAGGCAGCCAAAGGTCAGAGAAATTGCTTGCTTGGCTGAAACCACTATTAAAGGATGGGTGAATTTCACCTTCTCCATGTGGTTTCAATCTGTTCATGACAATGGATGTCATGAGTTTCTGATGGGAAAGGGCTCTTTTCAAGCAACTTTGAGTTGAGATTGGGCACTAAGGCTTTGGGGGTTAGAATCACAGAATTGTCAGGGCTGGAAGGGATCTCAAGGATCATCCAGTTCCAAACCCCCTGCCATGGACAGGGACACCTCACACTATATCAGGTTGCTCAGAGCCACATCCAGCCTGGCCCTCAAAACCTTCAGGGATGAGGCTTCCAGCACCTCCCTGGGCAACCTGTGCCAGTTCTCATCACCCTCATAGGGAAGAACTTCTTCCTAACATCCAATCTCAGTCTGCCCACTTCTATTTTTGTTTCATCCCCCCACAGTCCTATCCCTCCCTGACACCCTCAAAAGTCCCTCCCCAGCTTTCCTGTAGCCCCTTTCAGATACTGGAAAGCCACAATTAGGTCTCCTGGGAGCCTTCTCTTCTGCAGACTGAACACCCCCAGCTTTCTCAGCCTGTCTCCATAGGAGAGCTGCTCCAGCCCTCTGCTCATTGCTTGCAAATTGGATGTGAGCAGTTAGAATTTAATCCCCATGGATGGATGTGTCCAGTTTTGGTGGAGTCCTGGGCTAAATGTGGGGAAGTCCAATTGTTAGATTAAATATTGTTATTTATTCTTCCTTTTTTAATTTCCCCCAATGCTTGGAACTGAAAGCAAACCTCCCCACCCTGTTTTCAAGGTGTCCTGAACCACTTCAACAGCCTTTAAACTCGCATCAGAGTCCTTCAGGGTGGCTGTGAGATGATTCAGAGCAGATGGTTGTGTAGTGAAGGGCTTTGAGATGCTCATAGCTGCATGCAGACACCTCACTCTATGCAGCCTTTAGCTCCTTTGCTGCAGGTGTTGCTGCTGAAGTCCCTCAGGTTTGTCATCAGCATGGCTGTGCTGCCTTGCAGGAATTGTGCTGTCTGTGTTTCACAGAATCATTGAATGAAGTCAAAGAGACTTTCAAAGGCCATCTAGTTCAACCCCCATGTAGTCAACAGGGACATCTTCAACTAGAGGAAGTTGCTCAGAGCTCTGTCCAACATGAGCTGGAATGGTTCCGGGAATGAGGCATCTACCACCTCCTCTGGGGAATCTGGGCCAGTGTTCCACCACCCTCAGTGTAAATAGTTTCTTCCTTATCTGGTCTGAATCTCCCTCTTTGAGTTTCAAACCATCGCCCCTTGTCCTCTCACCACAGGCCCTGCTAAAAATTTCTGTTGCCAGCTTTCTTCTCAGCCCCTTTAAGTACTGAAAGGCCATCAGAAGGTCTCCCTGGAGCCTTCTCTTCTCCAGGCTGAACAGCCCCAACTCTCTCAGCCTGGCCTCAAAGCAAAGCTTTCAGCCCTCCCATCATTGTTGTGGCTTCCTCTGGACCCACTCCAACAGGTCCCTGTCACAGTGGGGAAGGTGAAAAGGCAGAATTTCTCCCAGTTGTTCTCAAGGGCATCTGCCAAAGAAGATCTCATCCGAAGTCTGACTGGAGGTAGCCTTCTGCACTGAACTGAACGTACACAGGGCATTGTGTTGTCATACAATGTATCACAGTATCACAGTATAACCAAGGTTGGAAGAGACCCCAAGGATCATCAAGTCCAACCTGTCCCAACAGACCTCACAACTAGACCATGGCACCAAGTGCCACGTCCAATCTCCCCTTGAACACCTCCAGGGACGGCGACTCCACCACCTCCCTGGGCAGCACATTCCAATGGCGAATGACTCGCTCAGTGAAGAACTTTCTCCTCACCTCAAGTCTAAACCTCCCCTGGCGCAGCTTGAGACTGTGTCCCCTTGTTCTGGTGCTGGTTGCCTGGGAGAAGAGACCAACCCCTTCCTGTCTACAACCTCCTTTCAGGTAGTTGTAGAGGGCAATGAGGTCACCTCTGATCCTTCTCTTCTCCAGGCTAAACAACCCCAGCTCCCTCAGCCTCTCCTCACAGGGCTGTGCTCAAGGCCTCTCCCCAGCCTCGTTGCCCTTCTCTGGACACGTTCAAGTGTTTCAATGTCCTTAAACTGAGGGGCCCAGAACTGGACACAGGACTCAAGGTGTGGCCTAACCAATGCAGAGTCCAGGGGCACAATGACCTCCCTGCTCCTGCTGGCCACACTATTCCTAATACAGGCCAGGATGCCATTGGCCTTCTTGGCCACCTGGGCACACTACTGGCTCATGTTTAGGCAGGTGTCAATCAGCACCCCCAGGTCCCTCTCTGCCTGGCTGCTCTCCAGCCACTCTGACCCCAGCCTGTAGCTCTGCATGGGGTTGCTGTGGCCAAAGTGCAGCACCTGGCACTTGGACTTGTTGAATGCCATCCTGTTGGACTCTGCCCATCTGTCCAGTTGGTCGAGGTCCCTCTGCAGAGCCCTTCCACCCTCTAACAGACCAACATCTGCTCCCAACGTGGTGTCATCTGCAAACTTGCTGATGACTGACTCAACCCCCTCATCCATATCATCAATGAAGATGTTAAAGAGGATGGGGCCCAGCACTGATCCCTGTGGCTGCTTCTCTCCTCTCTCTCATTCTCTGTTCACTGCATCTCCCCTAAAGCAAGTCTGTGTCACCTGAGTGAGTCAAGAATTGCATTTGCTGTGTGTGGTGCCATCAGACCAGACCTTGCAAGGAGTGTTACTGGATCTGTCTGGGAATGGCAGGTTTTGGACTTCATAAAGGAGAAAAACCTCTCTTAGGCTGGGTTGGAGCCCCATGGTAGACTGATAAGGAGCAAAGAGGTGATTCAGCATCTTCAGACAGCTCCTACAAGAACCAGGCTGAACCTACCCCAGGGCAAGGCTGCTGCTGGAACCGTTGCACGCCTAGAGAGGTGAGCCTGCAGAAGACCATTGCTGGTCACCTCTGGATGCTACAATGAGGGTACAGAGGCCCAGAAAGCAGGTGGATTTCTGACTGCTTGGCTAAAAGGCCACCTTAATGGGTTTGGGTTGTGTTTTTCCTTCAAAGCCATTCCTCAGTCTAAGTAGTCAGCTGTTAACTGCAGATACTGTGGCTTCCAGGAGGTCTTTCTTGCTCCCTGTGAAAGATGTGTCTTGCTTCAGTGATTGCTGAAGGCATCAGGGTAGGAAATCTCAAGTCAAGGGTGTAAGTCCTCTGAGGAGCAGCTGAGGGAACTGGGGTTGTTTAGCCTGGAGAAAAGGAGGCTCAAGGGAGACCTTTTTGCTTTTCTACAGCTCCCTGAAGGGAGGTTGGAGTGAGCTGGGGGGTCATAGAATCAGACTCACCTGCTTGGAAAAGACCTTAAAATCATCAATTTCATAACCTAACACCTTCCACACAGCTGTTAGACCATGTACCCAAGCTCCTCATTCAAATGTCTTTCAAACACCTCCAGGTTCAGCCAAGAAACAAGCAATAGGACAAGAGGAAATCAGTGCTAGGAGTGCCAGGAGAGCTTGAGGTTGGATATTAAGAACAATTTGCTCCTCAAAAGTGTTGCCAAAGCCTGGGACAGGCTCTCCAAGGAAGTGGTGGAGTCCCCATCCCTGGAAGCCTTTCAAAGCTACGTAGATGTGGTGCTGAGTGACATGGTTTGGTGGTGACCTGGCAGCATTGGGTTAACATTTGGGCTTGATGATTACAGAATCACAGAATGCTAGGGGACAGAAAGGACCTTGAAGGATCATCCAGTCCAACTCCCCTGCCAGAGCAGGGTCACCTAGGGCAGATCACACAGGAACACATCCGGGTGGGTCTTGAGTATCTCCAGAGAAGGAGACTCCACAACCCCCCTGGGCAGCCTCTTCCAGTCTTCTGTCACCCTCACAGGGAAATAATTCTTCCTCCTCTTTCCATGGAACTTCCTATGCCTCAGCTTCCACCATTGCCTCTTGTGCTGGCATTGGGCATCACCCAGCAGAGCCTGGCTCCAGCCTCTTGGCACTCACCCTGCACATCTTTATCAACAGCAATGAGGTCACCTCTCAGGCTCCTCCTCTCCAAGCTACAGAGCCCTCAGCTCCCTCAGCCTCTCCCCATAAGGAAGATGTTCCACTGCCTTAATCATTTTTATGGCTCTGTGCTGGACTCTTTCAAGCAGTTCCCTGAGATCCTTCCTGAACTGAGGGACCCAGAAATGGACACAATATTCCAGATGTGGCCTCAGCAGGCCAGAGTAAAGGGGCAGGAGAACCTCTCTGGACCTGCTGAGCACAGCCCTTCTAATCCACTCTAGGGTGGCACTGGCATTCTTGGCCACAAGAGCACATGATCATAAAGGTCTCTTTCAACCAAACCCAGTGTTATGACTCTAGGTCCTGGCAAACCCAGGAGAGCCACAGTGTTTGATATCTTTCCCCCTGGTGCAGCCAAACACTTTTAGGGTGAGGCTGTTTGACTCCTGCTAAATCTCTGGCTTAGTCCTGACGTGGGCAAAATGCCTGTGGAAGGGAGTCTGCAAAACCCATTGAGTGTTGTGCCTGAGTTGGGATTATGGGCTCAGACTGGGTGATTAATGTGCTCTGGGCTTCATTGTGATGCTTTATAGGGGTCCAAGGTTTTTCCTGCAGAGCATCTGCAAAACGTGTTGCAGGCTGTAAACAGCCAGCATGGAGCTGGGGCTGCATCTGGACACCAGAGGGTGGCAGTCAGGTGGGAGATAGTGGGGAGTGGAAGGGGTGAAAAGTAGGATTTGGGGGTCATGGTCCCTTAGAGCCAGCACCATCCTATGTGAACAAGAGCTGGTGGCTCTGCCAGGTGGGCTTTTTCTAGGGCTTTTGCCTGGAAATCTGGGTAAAACCATGTCCTACCAGGCTAAAGAATGGTTTGCAACCACTCTTGCAAGAGCTTTGCCATTTTGAAAGATGCTGGGGGAGAAATGAGGTTTGGCTGCTCAGTCAGTTCAGGATTTAACCTCTCAGCCTTTCCACGTTGTCCCTACGAGTCCCACGTCCTGGTTTTGGCTGGGATAGAGTCAGCTTTCTGCATGGTAGCTGGTATGGGGCTGCATTTTGGTTTTGTGACCTAAAGAGTGGTGGTTTCAAAGCCAGGCTGGATGAGGCTTTGAGCAGCCTGGGCTAGCAGGAGGTGTCCCTGCCCCTGGAAGGAGCTAGGTGGTCTTTAGGATCTCTTCCAAGCCAAACCATAAGGATGTTAGAGGTGTTGCTGAAGAATGCTTACAGCATTGAGGTGTTCCACCACTCTCATGGTGCAGAACTTGTACAGGTTCCCATTGCCTCCTTTGATAGGAGGAGTTAACCAACTTCATTTAAAAGTCTAACTCTAGAGCTAACAGCAACTACACAGCTAGGAGGGAAAATGCTCATTTTGGGAAGCAAGTAGAACACCAATCTCATTTTCCCCTTATCTTTTAGAAGGAATTCATTAAACATTCTGTAGAATTCTCTATAGGTCTGGAAGGGACCTTTAAAGGGCATCCAGTCCTACCCCCTGCAGTCAGCAGGGACATCTTCAACTAGAGAAGGTTGCCAGAGCCCCAGACATCCTGCCCTGGAATTGTGCCACCTCTCTAGGCAACTTGGGCCAGTGTCTCCCCAGCCTCACTGGAAAATGTTCCATCCTTTCTTCTAGCCTACAGCTCCACTCCTAGTTTCAAACCATCACCCCTTGCTTTGTCACAACAGGCCATGCTAAAAAGACTCTTCTCACCTTTCTTCTAGGCCCCCTTTAAGTGGTCACCATCATTGGAGGTGTTTAAGAGGAGACTTGATGGGCTGCTCGGTGCCATGGTTTAGTTGATGAGATGATGTTGGGTGATAGGTTGGACTCGATGATCTCAAAGGTCTTTTCCAACCTGGTTTATTCCATTCCATTCCATTCCATTCCATTCCATTCCATTCCATTCCATTCCATTCCATTCCATTCCATTCCATTCCATTCCATTCTCATGTCCTGCTGCATCATCAAGGAGAAACCTGCCTGCCTGTCTGTTTTGCTAAAGAGCTTTTTGGAGCTCAGTCCAGAGGTGCTCGAGTGAGGGATTAAAATGTTTGTTGTGGCCTTCGGCCGGGCACAGAGCTGAGCCTGCTCAATGTTTCTTTATTTCTGCTAATTCCTCTGCCCAAAGAGACACATTGTCCTTCAACCTCATCCCTGTGGCACTGGATTAATGCAGGATTGAGAATAAAAGGCTGAGGAAGAGGAAATTTTCAGTGCTTGTCACGGCTGCTGCCGGCTGATGTGTTCATGGAGAGCAGCTAAGGCTGCTGAGGGGCTTTGAACACAAGTGCTGTGAGGAACAGCTGAGGCAACTGAGGTGCTGTAGTCTTCAGAAGAGGAGGCTGAGCGGAGACCTTCATGTCTCTCTACAACTACCTAACAAAGGAGGCTGGGGCAGGGTGGGGGTTGGTCTCTTCTCATATGCAACAAGTGACAGGACAAGAGGAAACATTCCCAAGTTGTGTCAAAGGTGGTTCAAGTTGGGTATTAGGAAAGATTTCTTCCCAGCAAGGGTTCTCAGGCTTCCAAGAGAGGTGGTGTTGTCGTCTTCCATGGAGGTATCTAAAGGACACATGGATGTGTTGCTGAGGGATGTGGTTTAGTGGTAGTGGCTTAGCAGCAGTGGTGGAATTGTGAGCTATAGGTGAGCTGCTGGACTTCACAATCTCAGAGGTCTCTTCCAACCTCAACAGTTCTGTGATTCAATGAGTCTATGAAATGTGGACATAATAGGAAGCAGAAGGTCTACACCAACACCCTCCCCTCTCCCATCTCTTTCATAGAAGTCCCACTTCTCTGCTGCTGTTAAGTGGCGTCACCAGTCACCAGTGGCGTCCCCCAGGGATCAGTGCTGGGCCCCGTCCTCTTTAACATCTTCACTGATGATCTGGATGAGGGGGTTGAGTCAGTCATCAGCAAGTTTGCAGATGACACCAAGTTAGGAGCAGATGTTGGTCAGTTAGAGGGTAGAAAGGCTCTGCAGAGGGACCTCAACCAACTGGACAAATGGGCAGAGTCCAACAGGATGGCATTCAACAAATCCAAGTGCCAGGTGCTGCACTTTGGCCACAACAACCCCATGCAGAGCTACAGGCTGGGGTCAGAGTGGCTGGAGAGCTGCCAAACAGAGAGGGACCTGGGGGTGCTGATTGACACCTGCCTCAACATGAGCCAGCAGTGTGCCCAGGTGGCCAAGAAGGCCAATGGCATCCTGGCCTGCATTAGGAATAGTGTGGCCAGCAGGAGCAGGGAAGTCATTGTGCCCCTGTACTCTGCATTGGTTAGGCCACACCTTGAGTCCTGTGTCCAGTTCTGGGCCCCTCAGTTTAGGAAGGACATTGAGACACTTGAACGTGTCCAGAGAAGGGCAACGAGGCTGGGGAGAGGCCTTGAGCACAGCCCTGTGAGCTGTGCCAGGGGAAGTTTAGGCTTGAGGTGAGGAGAAATTTCTTCACCGAGCGAGTCGTTCATCATTGGAATGTGCTGCCCAGGGAGGTGGTGGAGTCACCATCCCTGGTGGTGTTCAAGAGGGGATTGGATGTGGCACTTGGTGCCATGGTTTAGTCATGAGGTCTGTGGTGACAGGTTGGACTCCATGATCCTTGGGGTCTCTTCCAACCTGAGTTATACTGTGATACTGTGATAGCTGTGATTTGGAGGTCAGGAGGAGGGCAGAGCAGGCTGTGGAGGGGGATGCCCTCGTGCCCCTTTTTTTCTGTTTCCAATGTTAATTTTGATTGCATCTGTAGCATCTGCTTCTATTTTCCCTCGTGTCACACATCCTACTGCTTTGGGGAAAGCCCCAGAGAAATGGGGCTGTGTGAAAGACCCAAGTGTTTAGGTCATGCTGTGGTTCCCCCAGCCCCACCACACACCACTGGGCTGTGACATGAACGCGGTGGTTTGCCTCTTGGGAGGTCCTTGGGCTAAGAAGGGCAGGGAAAACCCAAGGTCTTCTGCAGGGCTATAAAGTTGTGATTAATGGAGCCATGCAATAAGCCTTGCTCAGAAATCTTGGCAGAGATGGAAGGTTTTGGAGCTCTGAAGTTTCCACAGATGCTGAAACCAGGGAGAGGCTGAGAGCCCTGGGGCTTTTTAGTCTAGAGAAGAGAAGACTGAGAGGGGATTTAATCAATGTTTATCAATATCTGAGGGCTGGGGGTCAAGAAGGAAGGGACAGGCTCTGCTCAGCTGAGCCCTGTGATAGGACGAAGGGCAATGGATGTAAACTACAGCACAGGAAGTTCCACCTCAACACGAGGAGGGAACTTCTTCACTGGAAGGGTCATGGAGCAATGGGACAGGCTCCCCAGGGAGGTTGTGGAGTCTCCTTCTCTGGAGACTTTCAAGACCCATTTGGATGCATTCCTGTGCAACCTGTGCTAGATTCTATGGCCTTGCTCTGGCAGGGGGGGTTGGACTTGATGATCTTTGGAGGGCCCTTGCAACCCCTAACCTTCTGTGATCTGGGAAGGGGGCAATGTTTTGCACCCAGATGGGGAGGCCTGTAGCTAAGAACAATCTTCTGTCTGGGTTGCCTCCTGGCCCACAAGTATAAACCCAGCTAACCTGGGGAACTCATCCAATCCCATGACCCAAACAGTCGTTTGCTTTGCCTCCTCTTCTCCAACATGAGGGCTGATTTATCTCAGCGGTCTCTGGCTTAGACCAGAAGCTGTATCTTGGATTTAAGAAATCTCCTGATGAAAGATCTTGTGGTTTCCTAACTGGCACTGCTTGAGAAACTTACACTGAAAAAGTCCTCATATTTTGGCCTTTTTTTTAAAAGCTGGTTATATTATTTTTTTGTTAAACTGGATCTCTTGGCAGTTGAGTGCAGGACATTGTGGAGAGGCTGCTGCTGGTCTCTTCTCACAGGTCATTAGTGATAGAACCAAGAGAGAATGGCCTCAAGCTGTGCCTGAGTAGGTTTAGACTGGACAGTAGGAAACCTTTTTTCATGGCAGGAGTGGTCAGGCACTGGAATGTGCTGGGCAGGGAGGTGGTTGAGTCCCCAAGCCTGGATGTGTTTCAGGGTGGTTTGGATGTGGTGCTTGGGGCTATGGTTTAGGGGTGAGCCTTGTAGAGTAGGGTTCTGGGTTGGACTTGGTGATCCTGAGGGTCTTTTCCAGTCTGAATGTTTCTGTGATTTTCTTTCTCATGTCCAACCTTAACTTCCCCTGGTGCAAGCCGTGGCCCTTTCCTCCTGCCTGACTGCTTCTTACTTGGCAGAAGAGACCAACCCCCACCTGGCTGCAAACTCCTCTCAGGGAGTTGTAGGGAGCCAGCTAGAAGGTCTCCCCTCAGCCTCCTTTTCTCCAGGCTGAACACCACCAGTTCCCTGAGGTGCCCCACACCAGCCCTGTTTTCCAGACCCTTCACCAGCCTCATCACCCTTCTCTGGACACACTCCAGCACCTCAGTATCCATCTTGTAATGTAAGGCCCAGAGGTGAGGATCTATTTTTGTTTTACTGTGGCTATTGTTGAGGATTCTCAGTCTCTAAACCCATCAGATTTGCCTTTTTTTGGGGAAGGGTGCCATGTTTAGAGCCACCTTTAGCTGTAGCACGGGATTCAAGTGGGTGACATTCGGTGGCCTTGCTTGTAAAGAAGTCAAGCTGGGTGATTGAATGGTCCCTTTCGCTTCCTCAAGGGCATGTGTTTTATTTTGTACCACAAAAAGCTCCTAAATGGAGGGCAGAGGTTAGCTGGCCAAATACCTCACAGCTGCCTGTCCTAATTGGGAAGGAGAAGCTGCTGGAAGTCCTGCAACAGCAAAGCTTGGAAGCTCAAAATGCCTGGCAATTATCTTTCTGCCCTTTGATACAGGTGTTCACATTCCTGTTCCCTCTTCTGGGCTGCTGGCCAAGTTCCTGCACACAGATCCTGCTCCCATCTTTCACCCCAACATCCTCCCGTAAGAGGTACAGCCTGAGAGGAATTCTCCTGCTGTGGTTTCCAATCCATTTATTAATAAATCAAACCTGAGGTGGAGAATTGAGGTGGCCCTGTGGGGCCATTGCTCTTTGTAGCTCGTGAGCTAGTCCCATTACAGTAAACAAAGCCACCCCAAAGTGAAGCTCAGCAGCTTTCTTGCAGCTTGTTGGGTTAGCACGGCGATGCTCCTGCAGGGGATTGACTTTGGTGGGTTGTGGTTGTGTTTTCCTCCCCCTTTTACCTAGAAAAGGTTCTAGTAGTTCAGCTCCACCACTGCCCTGGGCAGCCTCTTCCAGGGCCTAACAACCCTTTTGGGGAAGAAATTGTGCCTCATGCCCAAGCTAAATCTCCCCTGGGGCAGCCTGAGATCGTTTTCTTTTTGCCCTGTCACTGGTGAGTAGGAGGATGAGACCTCCAAGGCTGAAGCAGTTTGGCAGGGCTTTTTCTGAGCTTATTGAAAGCATTTGCAAGGCTCTGAGGAGTCCTTCTTGTGGCCTTCCAGTATCTGAAGGAGGCTACATGAAAGCTGGGGAGGAACTGTTTAGGATGTCAGGACTGGGGGGAATGGAGCAAAACGCTGGGGGTGTTCATGGCGAGGCTTGACAGGATGCTTGGTTGCATGGTTTAGTTGATTGGGTAGTGTTGGATGATAGGTTGGACATGATGATCTCAAAGGTCTCTTCCAACCTGGTTTATTCTATTCTATTCTAAAACTAGAAGTGGGGAGATTCAGATTGAATGTTAGGAAGAAGCTCTTCCCCATGAGGGTGGTGAGGCCTGTGGTGTGGCTCAGTTGGTAGCACATAAGACCCTTAATGAGTGAGACCCTTATGAGTTCAAGCCTGCAGTGGGCACTAGTGCCCTCCCTACTCTAGTCATGAGGTCTGTGGTGACAGGTTGGACTCGATGATCTTTGAGGTCTCTTCCAACCTTAGTGATACTGAATACTGAGATGGGCCAGGGAGGTGGTGGAAGCCTCATCCCTGGAGGTTTTTAAGGCCAGGCTGGGTGTAGCTCTGAGTGTGAAAAACCCCTGCCCATGGCAGGGGGGGTTGGGAACTGGTTGATCCTTGAAGTCCTTTCCAACTCTGACAATTCTGTGATTCTGTGAAGCAAAGCTCTGCACCACAAGACTCTCCAGTCTTAGAATCATAGAATGATTTGGCTTGGAAGAGGCCTCCAACCCGAGGGAGCACAGATGGGTTATGATGATGTTTTGGGGGTCCTATCAAACTGCTCACAGAATCACAGAATTAATCAGCTTGAAAAGGTCATCTGAGACCATCCAGTCCAACCTATCCCCCAACACCATCTCATCAACTAAACCATGCCACTAAGTGCCTCATCCAGTCTCCACCACCTCCCTGGGCAGTACATCCCAATGGCCAATCTCTCATTCTGTGAAGAATTTCTTCCTCACATCCAGCCTTAACCTCCTTCTTCCCTGAGGTGCCATCTGCACTGCAATTCTCGGCTCAATAAAGGCATTAGTGGGGTGAGGAGGTGAAACTGCCTGATGAAGTTAAATCCTTGGCCTGTAGTAAGGTGCTTTGCATAATCCTCCAAACAAGATTTGAGCTGGCTATACACCCTGGTAGTAACCTCAGCTGGTCACAGGCTCACAGGATGTGAGGGGATGGAAGGGACCTCCAGAGACTGTTGAGTCCAACCCCCCTGCCAGAGTAGGACCATGGAATCCAGCACAGGTCGCACTGGATTTCTTCAGTACATTCCCACACAGGAATGCATCCAGATGGATCTTGAAAGCCCTCAGAGAAGGAGACTCCACAACCTCCCTGGGCAGCCTGTTCCAGTGCTCCATGGCTCTCACAGGGAAGAAGTTCCTCCTCATGTTGAGGTGGCACTTCCTGTGCTGTAGTTTATATCCATTGCCCCTTGTCCTATCCCAGGGTGCAACTGAGCAGAGCCTGTCCCCTCCCTCTTGACCCCCAGCCCTCAGATATTGATAAACATTTATTAAATGTCTTCTCAGTCTTCTCCTCTCCAGACTAACCACCCCCAGGGCTCTCAGCCTCTCCTCACCAGGCAGTGCTCCAGGTCCCTTCAGCATCCTTGTGGCCCTCCCTTGGACTCTCTCCAGCAGATCCCTGTCCCTCCTCAACTGGGGAGCCCAGAACTGGATGCAGTATTCCAGGTGTGGCCTCACCATGGCAGAGTAGAGGTGGAGGAGAACCTCCCTTCCTCTGCAGGAAAGAAATAATAATGATCCTTCTGCAGGTCAACATGGTGGGAAAGGCTGAGAGCCCACAGATGTCTGAGTCAGACCTTGTTTATGTGCTTGGGTGTCTTGTGGTGCAAGCAGGTTTCTGATGCTTTCAAATGTGTTGTTGGGGGGTGAGTAAAAGGAGGATGTGCACCGTGCCCACAGACACATGGGTGGTTTGGTGTCTGGAAGGCAGCTCTGCAGTGCTGTGTGGTTAGTGGAGAAGAGCTTGGAGATCTGGGGAGATGTGGCTTTCCTGGCATCCACCACAAAGCATTTCAGTCTCAGCTTGTTGTTTCAGTTGTGACTTGGCTGCCTGTGGGCTCTGGCTGGGGATCCAGACTCCCTCAAGGCTGTGATGCTTCAGCTTGGAGCCAGAAACATTTGTGGCTTTCTATGAACAGGGAAGCTCTGTGCTCATTTGTTGCCTTCTTAGCAGCATTGATCAGCAAAAAAACATCAGAGTGATGGAGTCATTAAGGTTGGAAAAGACCTCTAAGATACCTCACCACCATCTACGTGGCTTTGTTCAGCCTTGAGAAGAGAAGGCTTAAATGGAGACCGTATTACCTTGGAGATAAAGGGTTGTTGCCAGGAGGATGGAGACTCCCCTTTTACAAGGAGTCCCATGGAAAAGACAAGGAGAGATGGGGACATGCTGCTGCTGGGGAGATTCCCATTGGACTCCAGAAGAAAATGTTTGCCCATGAGAACAGTCAGAGATTGGAATCACCTCCCCAGGGAAGCAGTGGATTCCCCTACACTGGAATCTCCCCAGGGAAGCAGTGGATTCCCCTACACTGGAACCTCCCCAGGGAAGCAGTGGGTTCCCCTACACTGGACAGTTTGGAGAGTCATTTTGGCAGGGTGCTGGGCCAGCTCATTTCAACTCCACCACCACCTAGAGAGGTTGGACCAGATGATCCTTGGGGTCCCTTCCAACCTGGCATTCTGTTATTCTGTTGTTAAGATTGAGTCCAACCATCAACCTGAGAGCACCCTGCCCACTCACCCATGCCCTGAAGTGTCATGTCTACAGGTTTTTTGAACACCTCCAGGGATCATCTATGTTCTTCTGTGCTGGCTGTGAAGCTGATCTGTGATTTATTTTCTATTACCTGTCTTGCAAGTCTCTCTTGAAAAGGGACCTTGCATGCTGTAGGATTGCAGAGTCACCCTTCTTCTCCAAGTTGTGTCCAGGAGAAGCACTGCTGAGCTCCAAAGTGTGATCTCAAGGGTACAAGTGACAGCTGGAGATGTGCAAAGGGAGGTTGTGCTTGTGGGGGTAAAAGCTCCTTGTGTAGAGCTTTTAATGGTTTTCTTTGTTTGGTGACTACTGTCTTGACCTTGAAGGGTTATTTACCTTGATCTCAATAAAGCATTTGACACTGTCTCCCACAGCATCTTGAAGGTCTCTTCCAACCTGGTCTGGTCTGGTCTGGTTCGGTTCGGTTCGGTTCGGTTCTGTTCTGTTCTGTTCTATTCTATTCTATTCTATTCTATTCTATTCTATTCTATTCTATTCTATTCTATTCTATTCTATTCTATTCTATTCTATTCTATTCTATTCTATTCTATTCTATTCTTGCAGCTAACCTGAAGCAGCTTGGTCTGGAGGATCAAGTAGTGAGGTGGATTGAGAACTGGCTGAAGGAAAGAAGATAGAGAGTTGTGGTCAATGGGATGGAGTCTAGTTGGAGGCCTGTGCCTAGTGGAGTCCCGCTGGGGTCAGTACTGGCACCAGGACTGTTCAATATATTCATCAATGACCTGTCTGAGGACACAGAGAGCACTGTCAGCAAGTTTGCTGATGGCAACAAGCTGGGAGGAATGGCTGACACAGGAAGCTTCTGCTGCCACACAGCCAGACTTAGGCTGAGAGCTGGGCAGGGAGAAATGGAATGAAGTTCAACAAAGGCAAGGGGAGAGTCTTGCACCTGGGAAAGAACAACCCCAGAGCCACAAAAATGAGAAAGGGAGTGGTACATCTTCCTTATGAGGAGAGCCTGAGGGAGCTGAGGGCTCTGCAGCTTGGAGAGGAGGAGCCTGAGAGGTGACCTCATTGCTGTTGATAAAGATGTGCAGGGTGAGTGCCAAGAGGCTGGAGCCAGGCTCTGCTGGGTGATGCCCAATGACAGCACAAGGGGCACTGGGTGGAAGTTGAGGCATAGGAAGTTCCATGGAGACAGAAGGAGGAATTATTTCCCTGTGAGGGTGACAGAAGACTGGAACAGGCTGCCCAGGGGGGTTTGTGGAGTCTCCCTCTGTGGAGATATTCAAGCCCCACCTGGATGTGTTCCTGTGTGACCTGCTCTAGGTTGTCCTGCTCTAGCAGGAGGGTTGGACTGGACGATCTTTGGAGGTCCCTTCCAGCCCCTAACATTCTGTGATTCTCTGATTATTCTTTCCCTTCCTGTCATCTCTGCCATGAGCTGTTAAAGAAGAGCTGATGAACTAATCTGGCCCCATCACTTGTGATGTTCTCCTTGCCTTGTGATTTTCAAGCCTTTGTTTGGCAGCCTGCTTATTTGCAGATGAAGTCAGCCAGCACTGGAGAATCAATTGACTTCAGTGCAGTCAAAAGAGGCCCTTTTTCAGGGACAATTGGGGGGGGGGAATAAAAATGAAACAGCTGAGTCTTTGTTTGAAGACTCCTAAAGTTAGAGCTTTCTGACTGTTAAAAAGGGAGTTAACTTCCTTCTGTGCTTTCCTGAAGCCTCGCTGGCTGGTTGCAAAGTTGAAGTTTACTTTTGAGTGACAAAAAGCAGGACCAGTTGGCTTCAAATCAAGCTTGGGTTGTTGCTCAAATCACATGTGCTAGAGAGGGCTCCTGCTCCAGTTCTGGGGCCATCAACACAAGAACATTGAACCGTTAAGAATGGGTCCAGAGGAATCACAGAATCACCAAGGTTGGAAGAGACCTCAGAGATCATCAAGTCCAACCTGTCACCACCAACCTCATGACTAAACCATGGCACCAAGTGCCACATCCAATCCCCTCTTGAACACCTCCAGGGATGGTGACTCCACCACCTCCCTGGGCAGCACATCCCAATGACGAACGACTCTCTCAGTGAAGAACTTTCTCCTCACCTCCAGCCTAAACTTCCCCTGGCACAGCTTGAGACTGTGTCCTCTTGTTCTGGTGCTTGAGAGACAAGACCAACTCCCTCCTGTCTACAACCACCCTTCAGGTAGTTGTAGACAGCAATAAGGTCTCCCCTGAGCCTCCTCTTCTCCAGGCTAAACAACCCCAGCTCCCTCAGCCTCTCCTCGTAGGGCTGTGCTCAAGGCCTCTCACCAGCCTCGTTGAAGATGATCAGAGGGCTGGAGAACCTCCCCTTAGGGGGGCAGCCTGGCAGAGTTGGCTGTTCAGCCTGGAGAAGGCTCCAGGGAGAGCTTAGAGCAGACTTCCAGAACATGAAGGGGACTACAAGAAAGCTGGTGAAAGACTTTTTACAAGGGCTTGTAGTGATAGGATGAGGGGGAATGGATTGAAGCTTCAGGAGGGGAGATTGAGACTGGAGATTAGGAAGGAATTCTTTAGGGTGAGGAACAGGTTGGAACTGGAGGGAGGGAACTGGAATAGGTTGCCCATGGAGGTTGTGGATGCCTCTTCCTTGGAGGTGTTCAAGGCCAGGTTGGATGAGGCCTTGAGCAACCTGGGCTGGTGGGAGGTGTCCCTGCCCAAGGCAGGGGGCTGGAGCTAGGTGATCTTTAAGATACCTTCCAGCCCAAACCATTTTAAGGAGAGCAGCTCTTACCACTACCTTATCCACTGAGTGCTGAGGCTGCTGGGTGGGGACCATGCTGTAATAACTCCTGACTTGACTGTAACTAGCAGAAGCTTGCTGCTTTTAACCTTACCCTGTGCAAAACTTTCCCTTTGGGGGCTGAAATTCCCAAAGTGTTTTCCAAAACTCAACCATCTCAATGGGCTGAAGTCAGTTGGATGCTTAGCAAAGGGAGAGTAGAGAGACACACCTTCTCTTTTGTTTCCTCCAGGAGAACCCAACCCTTCTCTTGATTATGATCACAGAATATTAGGGGCTGGAAGGGACCTTGAGAGATGATCCAGTCCAACCCTCCTGCTAGAGCAGGACAACCTAGAGCAGATCACACAGGAACACATCCAGGTGGGGCTTGGATATCTGCAGAGACTCCTCAACCACCCTGGGCAGCCTGTTCCAGTCTTCTGTCACCCTCACAGGGAAAGCATTTTGCCTCCTGTTTCCATGGAACTTCCTATGCCTCAGGTTCCACCATTGCCTCTTGTGCTGTCATTGGGCACCACTGAGCGGAGCCTGGCTCCAGCCTCTTTCCACTCAGCCTGCACATCTTTATCAACATCAATGAGGTCACCCCTCAGGCTCCTCTTCTCCCAGTTAAAGAGCCCTCAGCTCCCTCAGACTCTCCCCATAAGGAAGATGTTAGGAGGAAATTCTTCCCCATGAGGGTGGTGAGACACTGGAACAGTAGAAGCCTCATCCCTGGAGGTTTTTAAGGCCAGGCTGGATGTGGTTCTGAGCAACCTGATCTAGGGTGAGGTGTCCCATGGTAGGGGGTTTGGAACTGGATGATCTTTGTGGTCTCTTACAACCCTAACAGTTCTATGATTCTGTGTTCCATTCCCTTCATCATTTTCATGTCTCTGCACTGGACTCCTTCAAGCAAATCCCCCTGTCCTTCCTGAACTGAAGGGATGCTTGAGGTGATGCTTTTCCTTGGTACTGTTGTTGGGCAAGACTTGGATGAGATCAGCTTTGCTACCAGCCTGAGGACCACAGGTTAATGGCAGAAGAAGGGCATCTGTTGGCTCTCCCACTCTCCCAAACTGCTGCTTTCACCTCAGAGCTGCTCTTTCATCCTTGCAGCCTGCCTCTGTGTTTGACATTATGGGTTTTTTACAAGCAGCAGTGCTGTGTTTGCTGGAAAACCAAACCACCTCCAGCTTCCTCTTAATTCAGCACACACTGCTGTGCCTCACTTCAGGGTTTGCTTAATGAACCTGATTTGTAACTGCTGCAAACCACCACGGATCTCAAGCAAACCACACTGCTGTGAGCAGTGCCTTTAGTGTCTTGGTGTTTTCCTTTCCCAGTAAGTTCAGGAGCCTGAAGTTAAAGTGGGGTGGGGTGGTGGAGCTTTTAGCTGAGTGCCAGCAGTGTGCCCAGGCGGCCAATGGCATCCTGGCTTGGATCAGGAATAGTGTGGCCAGCAGGAGCAGGGAGGTCATTCTGCCCCTGTATGCTGCACTGATTAGGTGACACCTCGAGTCCTGTGTCCAGTTCTGGGCCCCTTAGTTTAGGAAAGATGTTGAGATGCTGGAAGGTGTCCAGAGAAAGGCAACAAAGCTGGGGAGGGGTTTGGAACACAAGCCCCATGCCAGGCAACCTGTGACAGAAGGAGAGGACACAGTCTCAAGCTGTGCCAGGGGAGGTTTAGGCTGGATGTGAGGAAGAATTTCTTCCCAGCAAGAGAGGTTGGCCATTGGAATGTGCTGCCCAGGGAGGTGGTGGAGTCACCATCCCTGGAAGCTTTTAAAGAGAGGCTGGATGAGGCACTTGGTGCCATGGTTTAGTTGATTACATGGTGCTGGGTGATAGGTTGGACTTGATGATCTCAAAGGTCTTTTCCCACCTGGTTAATTCTGTATTCTGATAGCTGGGAAAGGGAATCTCATTTCAAGGTTTTTCTTCTGGAGGTCCATGTGAATTGGTGTTGTCATGTGTTTGCAAGACTGATTAGTGATGCTTTTGGGCCTGACCAAGCTGTTTTCCCGCTGCTTCAGCAAGAAGTGGATGATGAATGTCACACCACAAAGTGAAACCTGCCTTCATGCTGCTCTTTTATGCTCCAGGGTCATTTATCTGGGCTGTGTGTGACAATGTTGTGGGCATCAGCACTAGGGAAAGCATTGTCCCCCTGGACTCAGCACTGGGGAGGCCACACCTTGAATATGGGGCTCAGTTTTGGGTCTCTTACTCTGGGAAGGACGTTGAGGTGCTGGAGTGTGTCTGGAGAAGTGCAATGAAGCTGAGTCTGGAGCACAAACCTTGTGAGGAGCAGCTGAGAGAACTCAGCCTGGAGAAAAGGAGGCTGAGGGGAGAGCTTCTGGCTTTCTACAACTACCTGAAAGGTGGCTGGAGCCAGGTTAGGGGCAGTCTCGTCTCCCAAGTAGGAAGTGATAGGATGAGCGGATACAGAATCAAGGTACACCAGGGGAGATTTAGGTTGAACACTGGGAAAATTTTCTTCCCCAAAAGGGTTGTTAAGCTCTGGGACAGGCTGTCCAGGGAAGTGCTGGGGTCCCCATCCCTGGAGGTGTTTAAAAACCCTGTAGATGTGGTGCTGAGGGACATGGTTTAGGAGTGGACTTGGCAGTGCTGGATTAACAGTGGGACTTGATGATCTTCAAGGTCTCTTCCAACCCAGACAATTCAGTGATCTAAGACTTTGGGTTTTGTGATGAGCAGTCTCCAGCACTTACATTATTGCTATGATGGCTGATTTCCAACACCACACCACCCCCCCACCCCCCCACCCCCCCCAAACACAGAATCACAGAATTGTCAGGGTTGGAAAGGACCTCAAGGATCATCCAATTCCAATCCCCCTGCCAAGGGCAGGTGCACTTTCCACCAGATCAGGTTGCTCACAGCCACATCCAGCCTGGCCTCAAAACCTCCAGGGATGAGGCTTCCACCACCTCCCTGGGCAACCTGTGCCAGTGTCTCACCACCCTCATGGGGAAGAACTTCTTCCTAACATCCAATATGAATCTCCCCTCCTCTATCTTGGATCCTTTTCCCCTCATCCTATCACTACCCAACACCCTAAAAAGTCCCTCCCCAGCTTTCTTGTAGCCCCCTTCAGATACTGGAAGGCCACAATAAGGTCTCCCTGGAGCCTTCTCTTCTCCAGGCTGCACAACCCCAACTCTCTCAGCCTGTCCTCATAGAAGAGCAGCTCCAACCCTCGTGGTCCTTCTCTGGGCACACTCCATGTGGCCCTTGAGAGATAAGAAAGTCTAAATAAAATAAATCCTCCAAGCAAAGCCTCTGCCTCTTCTCCAGACAGATGCTGGCTTTGGGGGCTCAGCTGCTGCTGAGGCCTGTGACTTCATCTGCTTTCCCTCTGGCAGTGCACTGAACCCATTCAAATCTCTTGCAGGGAAAAATAGGTAAATCCCTTCCATATGGCAAGAATTAGATAAACACACAGTGTCTTTGCCTGGCACAAAGCATCCTGTTGTCTGGCAGGCACTGAGACAAGTCCACCCTTGTTCCTGGGAAGCCAAGCTCTAACCTCGTGCTGGTAAATCTGACACGTCACTGTCCACCCTCTGTTCACATCAGCTGGACACGTGCAGGACCCTGATCTTATAGATTGTTGTTTTCCTCCTTGAAAAAGAGAGAGACTTCAGTTTTCCCTCTCCTCTAAATCATTCCTGTTATAGTCCTGCAGGTCACTGGGTTGCTCCCTCCAAAGGCGGGGAGGAAGCGTTTTGTGTGTTAGGCTCTTCAATGGCTTTTGTGAGCAGCTGGGGCTTTGCCCTCTGGATCTCATCACGAGGGATGAAATGAGGCTGTGCATTCATGGGGCAGTGTCTGGTGGAGCAAAGAGAGAGCATAAAGAACTTGCCAGCTAGGTCAGACGAAAGGTCATCTTGCCCAGCATCCTGTCTCTGCCAGGGCCCGCCAAGGGGTCTTTGAGAGGAGCAAGAGATCATCCTCCTTGTGCTCTGTGCTCCCTTCTTCTCTTGGGCAGGCTGGAGAGTTGGGCAGAGTATCACAGTATCACCAAGGTTGGAAGAGACCTCAAAGATCATCAGGTCCAACCTGTCACCACAGACCTCATGACTAGACCATGGCACCAAGTGCCACATCCAATCCCCTCTTGAACACCTCCAGGGATGGTGACTCCACCACCTCCCTGGGCAGCACATTCCAAGGATGAACGACTCTCTCAGTGAAGAACTAGTAACCTTATGAAGTTCAGCATGGAGAAGTCCTGAACCTGGGGAGGAGTCCAAGTCCCCTGGCAGCAGTACAGGTGGGGAGCTGAGCTGCTGGAAAAAGATCTGGGGGAGCAGGGTGATCATGAGCTAGCAATGTACCCCTGTGGCCAGGAAGGCCAAGGGCACTCTGGTGTGCATCAAGAGTGTGGCTAGCAGGTCAAGAGAGATTTTCCATCCCATCTACACAGCCTTGGTGGGGCCTCACCTGGAATATTGTGTCCAGTTCTGGGCTTCCCAGTTCCAGAAGGACAAGGAACTGCTTGAAAAGGCTACAGCAAAGGACTGTGAAGATAATTAAGGGATCAGAACATCTCTCTTATGAAGAAAGGTTGAGGGACTTGGGGCTTTTTAGCCTGGAGAAGAGAAGACTGAGGGGGAATCTTATCACTGCTTATCAATACTTCAAGGGTGGGTGTCAGGAGGCTTTTTGCAGTGGTGCCCAGTGACAGGATAAGGGATAACTGGCACAGACTTGAACACAGGAAGTTCCACTTAAACATGAGGAGAAAATTCTGTACTTTGAGGATGGTAGAGCCCTGGAGCAGGCTGCCCAGAGAAGTGGTGGAGTCTCCATCTCTGGAGTCACCTGGATGCCATCCTGTGCAACCTGCTGTAGGTGAACCTGCTCTGGCAAGGCTGTTGGGCTAGGTGATCTCCAGAGGTCCCTTTCAACTCCTACCACACTGTGACTCTGTGATTCTTTCCTGGCTCCTAGCAATCAGTGCTCTGAATACAAAACATAGCATTGCTCCATGAAGGTGCCTGTGCTCCTCTGGAGTGATCTTGTGCCAACAGCTTGGAAGCTGGCTTGTATCTGGATCAGGGTCTTTGTTGGAGGAGGTGTTTCTGCTCATAGGGCTTGCAAGAGACCAGGTTGATGCTTTCCAGCCTGGTACCTCTGTCCAGAGAAGTGGTTCTTGAAGAGCAAGCAGTAGAAGCAGAGGTCAGGCAGGTGTGGGAGAGCCCAGACCTCCTGTAATAGGCAGCAAATGCTCACTGCCTCTTCTGCTGCTGAACAGGCAATACCTGGAAGGGGATGCAAATGAGAAGTTTGGTTGGAAGGGACCTTGCAATGTTATCTACTCCAAGTCCCCTGCACTGAGCAGGGCCATCATCAGCTACATCAGGTTGCTCAGAGTCCTGTCCAACCTGGCCTCGAATGTTTCCAAGGATAGGGCTTCTCTCACCTCCCTGGGCAACCTGTTCCAGTGTCTCACTACCCTCAGGGTGAAGAACTTCTTCCTAATGTCTGATCTAAATCTCCCCTCCTCTAGCTTGGATCCATCCCCCCCCAGTTCTATCCCTTCCTGACACCCTAAAAAGTCCCTCCCCAGCTTTCCTGTAGCTCCCTTCAGATACTGGAAGGCCACAATTAGGTCTCCTCAGAGCCTTCTCTTCTCCAGACTGAACAACCCCAACTCTCTCAGCCTGTCTACTTGAGGATGCCCTTGTTTACTGCAGATGGGGTTGGAGTAAATGACCTTTAGAGGTCTCTTCCAACACAGACCAATAAGGGGTGACCTTATTGCTCTCTACAGCTACCTGAAGGGAGGTTGTAGACAGACGGCTGATGGTCTCTTCTCCCAGGCAGCCAGCACCAGAACAAGAGGACACAGTCTCAGGCTGCACCAGGGGAGGTTTAGGCTGGAGGTTAGGAGGAAGTTTTACACAGAGAGAGTGATTGCCCACTGGAATGGGCTGCCTGAGGAGGTGGTGGGGTCGCTGTCGCTGGGGGTGTTCAGGGAGAGGCTTGACAGGATGCTTGGTTGCATGGATTAGTTGATTAGGTGGTGTTGGATGATAGGTTGGACATGATGATCTCAAAGGTCTCTTCCAACCTGCTTTATTCTATTCTATTCTGTTCTGTTCTGTTCCTCTTGTTTTTAGATCTTTGTTCCTTATTCTGGAATCCAACTCTAAATTTCATCACTATCCTGTTAAAAATTCCAGCCAGCCTGGGAAATAGTCACTATTTTTCCCCCCACCTTTTTCCTTCCTCATTTTCCCTGGCAGCCTGAAGCAGGGTTTTGAGCAAGTCCAACCTCCATAACTCAGGGAATATTCTCCCTGGCTTTAATTTCATCAGCTCTGAGCGCCAGCTCCTCGTTGAAAAGCTTCTCCCTGTTTCCATAGTAAACCACGTCGTTTATGGGTGGCAGATCACTCTGTGAGGGCTTTCCTTTGCTTGTGCAGGAGCCTGCAAGCAGAGATCTGGGAGGCATTTTACATGTTGAGTTGTTTGAGTTAAGAGCTGGAGGAAGAAGTTAATTAATTTCAGATGTGGCTGGTTGTTGTTGTTGCTTTTCCCCCCCCTTCATTTCTTTATTATGATTTCAGTAAGAGTAAAAAAAATGGCTTTGCCTTGTTTCCTTTCTGTTGGACTCTGCTTATGGCTGTGGGCAGTGGAAATTCAGTTGGCAGAAAGGATTTCTGAAGTTGCATTCAGTTTTCACCAGCAGCTGTTGAAAAGTGGAGCTGCCAGGGCTTCAAACTTCATTAACTGGTCGTGTGGTGGGAGTTTTGTTGTGATGGGGCCAAGCTGCTCTCTGCAAATGCATGAAACCAAGTGGGAGATGGCATGAAGGCAGCTGAGAAACTCATCATGACCATCATACAGGGCTTTTGTTGCACTAAAGAATAGCAGGAGAAAGACAGAATGTTGAGGCAAGTAGCATCATAGTATCAGTCAGGGTTGGAAGGGACCACAAGGATCATCTAGTTCCAACCCCCCTGCCATGGGCAGGGACACCTCACACTAGATCAGGCTGGCCAGAGCCTCATCCAGCCTGGGCTTAAACACCTCCAAGGACGGGGCCCCAACCACCTCCCTGGACAACCCATTCCAGGGCTTCACCACTCTCATGGTGAAGAACTTCCTCCTCACCTCCAGCCTGAATCTCCCCACCTCCAGCTTCATTCCATTCCCCCTAGTCCTATCACTACCTGACATCCTGAGAAGTCCCTCCCCAGCCTTCTTGTAGGCCCCCTTCAGATACTGGAAGGCCACAATTAGGTCACCTCTGAGCCTTCTCTTCTCCAGACTGAACAGCCCCAACTCCTTCAGTCTGTCCTCATAGGAGAGGTGCTCCAGCCCTCTGATCATCCTCGTGGCCCTTCTCTGGACACCTTCCAGCACCTCCAGATCCCTCTTGTAATAGGGGCTCCAGAACTGGAGGCAGTACTCCAGGTGGGGTCTCCCCAGAGCTGAGCAGAGGGGCAGAATCACCTCCCTTGCCCTGCTGGCCACACTTCTCTTGCTGCAGCCCAGGCTCTGATTGGCTTTCCGGGCTGCAAGTGCTCACTGAGAACTCCTGTTGAGCTTCTCGTCCACCAGCACCCCCAAGTCTCTCTCCTCAGGGCTGCTTTCCAGCCAGTCCCTGCCCAGCCTGGATTTGTGCCTGGGATTGCATTGACCCAGATGCAGGACCCTGCCTTTGGTCTTGTTGAACCTCATGAGGTTGGCTTGTGCCCACCTCTCCAGCCTGTCCAGGTCCCTCTGGATGGCATCCCTTCCCTCCAGCGTGTCTGTTGCACCACACAGCTTGGTGGCATCAGCAAACTTGCTGAGGGTGCACTCAATGCCACTGTCCATGGCACCCACAGAGATGTTGAACAAGCCTGGTCCCAGGACTGATCCCTGGGGGACTCTGCTTGTCCCTGGCCTCCACTGGGACATGGACCCATTGACAGCCACTCTTTGGGGGCAGCCATCAAGCCAATTCTTTATCCATCTACTGGTCCACCCATCAACCCCATGTGTCACCAGTTTGGAGACCAGGATGTGGTGCAGGACAGTGTTGAAGGCTTTGCTCAGGTCAAGTAACACAGTGCCCCCAAATCTGTAGACATCAGCATGAGGACATGCAAGAATGACAGAACCATGGAATTGTTTGGGTTGGAAGAGACCCTTTGAGGTCACCAAGTCCAAGTGTTGATATTAGTTCTTCTCCTTAGTCAATCCAAATCAACAGAGGAAAAAAAAGGCCAAGTTCTTGGTCAGCACTGAGTGATGTGGTGGTGTTGGTCAGCAGGTGGACCTTCTGCTGCCCCTGAAGGTCTGAAGGGAGGATGGAGGCTTTGTGACACATTGGAAACATTGACCTGACCTCCTCATGCTCTGTTCACCATGGTGTTGTCCTTGGCTGCTGCTTCATGTCCTGTTGGATGTGATGTTCTTCTCAAGTCTGAGGACAAGCTCTGGGAGTCCATATCTCCACCAGCTTCTTAGTCCAGGCTGCAAACCCACCTGGGCACAATCCTGGGCAACCAGCTCTGGATGTACCTCGTTTAGTAGTGTTGGACTAGGTGGTGGTCACAGATTGCATTGGGTTGGAAGGGACCCTCAAAGGTCATCTTGTCCCAGTTACCCTGCAGTGAGCAGGGACAACCCCAACTGCATCAGGCTGCTCAGGGCCACATCAAGTTTGACTTTGAATATCATCAAGGATGGGGCCTCAACCACATCCCTGGCCAACCTGTTCCAGTATTTCACTACTCTCATTCTGAAGAACTTTCTCCTGATGTCTAACCTAAGTCTGCCTTGCTCTAGTTTCAAACCACTGCCCCTCATCCTATTGCCTTTTTCAACAGTCCCTCCCCAGCCTTCCTGTAGGTGCCCTTCAGATATTGAAATGCAGCTCTGAGGTCTCCCTGGAGCCTTCTCTTCCCTAGGCTGAATAGCCCCAGCTGACCCTGTGCTCACAGGGCAGGTGCTCCAGCCTTCTGATCATCTTGGTGGCCTTCCTCTGGACCTACTCCAGTAGGTCCATATCTCTCTTGTGTTGGAGGCCCCAGGGCAGGTCCCTTTCAACCCTCACCATTCTGTGCTTGTTTGAAGTGGCATTGAGTGCTCTCAGTGCTCTGAAATTAGAGGTGTGGGAGGGCTGGGGTGGTGCTGAGTTGGTTAATGTGTCTGGGTACCATCACTTGGTCACCAGATGTTGCAGTGGCCAAAAATGATGTGCTTTTGTCCATGATGGGGCAATGTGATTTGAAGTTGTGAGTGGCTGTGGGCTACACCACCCATGGTGAGAGTGGAAAACAGCTTAGGAAGGGATGTAAGCAATCTAACCCTCAGTGATCAATATCTATCGATTCCTCTCTCCTTTCCTAGCCTTTTAGGTAGGATTTCTCTCATGGGTGTTTGCAGATGAGTTTATTGCATTCTTTCTGTGTCCTCCTGCAGTTCATGGCCAAATAAACCTTTTCCTCCTGAGGTGTTGTGCTGGAACTGATTAAAACCTTCCTAGTATGCATAAAGCCAAGTAGAGGAGCTGAAGTGGTAGGAAGAGCTGACCTTGGTTTTGCTCTCTGAATATGACAGAAATGCAATGAGGCACTAGAAAGGCTCTTCAGAGGCTCTTGGAGAGTGGAGTATCTGCAGGAGGGCACTGGTGTATTACAGGCACTTATGTGACTGATGGAATACAGTGTTCTGCAATGCAGAGTCATGAAGGCAGGAAGACGACCTCTGAGGTCATGAAATCCAACCATCAACCCAGCACCATCATGCCCACTAAATCATGTCCTGGAGGAGTTCTCCAGGCATGATGCCTTCATCTCTGGGCAGATGCTATCACTGGACCTGTGTTTCTGTGCTCAAATAGAGATGTCCATGCATAAAGTTCTCTGTGGAGCAGACAGGATAAAGTTGTTGCTTCCCAAGAAGCTTCTCCAGTATTCAAGAAAATATGTCCACCCCCTCTGCTCTAGGAAACCACTCTTTCCCATGCTGATATTGTTCCTTAAAAGCATCTCAGCACTTAAAGGTGGGAAAGAGTGATCACAGAATCATAGAACGGTCTGGGTAGGAAGGGACCTCCACAGGTCATCCAGTCCAACCCCCTCTGCACTCAGCAGGGACATTCTCAACTAGATCAGGTTGCCCAGAGCCCTGTCCAGCCTCACCTTCAATATCTCCAGGCATGGGGCCTCAACTACCTCCCTGGGCAACCTGTTTCAGTGTTCCACCACTCTCATGGTACATGCTCTTCTCTAATTTGAAGCCATTGCCTCTCATCCTGTCCCTGCAGGCCTTTGCAAACAGTCTCTCTGCAGCCTTCTTGTAGCCTCCTTCAGGTACTGGCAGGCTGCTATTAGGTCTCCCTGGAGCCTTCTCTTCCCCAGGCTGAACACCCCCAGCTCCCTCAGCCTGGCCTCACAGCAGAGCTGCTCCAAGCCCCTGAGCATTTTCCTGGCCCTTCTCTGGACCTGCTCCATCAGCTCCAGGTCCTTGCTGTGCTGAGGGCTCCAGACCTGCACACAGCACTCCAGCTGAGGTCTCCCCAGAGCAGAGCAAAGTGGCAGAATCACCTCTCTGGCTCTGCTGCCAACACTGCTTTGGATGCAGCCCTGGATGTGATTTGCCTTCTGTGCTGCTCCTGTCCAGCTTCTCATCCATCGGCACCCCCAAGTCTAGTCTCACAGTACATTAGAAGTTGGAAGGGACCTCCAGAGATCATCAGGTCCAACCCCCTGCCAAAGTAGCATCTCCCAGGGCAGTCTGCACAGGAAGGTATCCAGGTGGGTTTGGAAAGTCTCCAGAGAAGGAGACTCCACAACCTCTCCGGGCAGCCTGCTCCAGGGCTCTGGCACCCTCACTGTGAAGAAGTTTCTCCTCATGTTCAGCTGAAACCTTCTATGTTCAAGGTTGAACCTGTTGTTGTCTTATTGCTGTGCACCACCCAAATGAGCTTGGTCTCCTCCACTTGATACCCACCCCTCAGATATTCTTTGAGGTCTCTTCCAACCTTAGTGATACTGTGATATACACATTGGTGAGATCCCCTCTCAGTCTTCTCAAGACCAAACAGCCCTAAGGATCTCAGTCTCTCTTCATAGGGGAGATACTCAAGGTCCATGCCATGAAGGTCGAGAGTGAGGGAGAAGGGGATAAAGGGGAGATGCAGGCATTCTGGGAATGAAAGAATGAAAGATAACACTTTCAGGTCCACCCCTGGACCTCTCTAGCTTCTGGAGGTCTGTACTCTATGGGTTAAGACATCCCAGTTTCTTAAACCCATAAGAGGGAGGGAGAAGCTCCTTGGAGACGCTCCTTGGAGACAAAGGTATCTTGTGACTGACTTGTGAATCTGCTCCAGCCTTGGAGAATGGGATGCTCTGATTACCTTTCTTGTCTCTCTGTCAAAACAGGAGTGCTCCGGGCTACCTTCCAGAGTCCCTGATTAGGAGAGCCTGCCCTCATTAACATTTCAATTGCGAATCAGTGGCAGTTGGGCTGACTGCTAGATAGAGCAAGGTCTGGGAGAGAAGTTGTGGCTGAGGCTTCCTGCAGTTGTCTTGGTGTGGTGGGTTGAAAATTCTGCCCCCAACATTAAATTTGCCAGACCAGATGAGTTGGAAGCAGATGAAAGCTGTATTTACAAGCAAAACTGCAATCTACAATGGAATGCAATGAATCTGTACAAAATAAACAGTGCAGAGGAGAGCAACATAGCTGGGGAAGGGCCTGGAGAAGAAATGTGATGGAGAGCAACTGAAGGAGCTGGGGATGGTTAGTTTGGAGAAGAGGAGGCGGAGGGGAGACCTCATTGCTGTCTACAACTACCTGAAAGGAGGTTGTGGAGAGGCTGCTGCTGGTCTCTTCTCCCAGGTCATTAGTGATAGAACCAAGAGGGAATGGCCTCAAGCTGTGCCTGGGCAGCTTTAGACTGGACAGTAGGAAACCTTTATTCATGGCAAGAGTGGTCAGGCACTGGAATGTGCTGGGCAGGGAGGTGGTTGAGTCCCCAGGCCTGGATGTGTTTCACGGTGGTTTGGATGCGGTGCTTGGGGCTATGGCTTAGGGGTGACCCTTGTAGAGTAGGGTTCTGTGTTGGCCTTGGTGATCCTGAGGGTCTTTTCCAGTCTGAATGTATCTGTGATTCTGTTATTTACCATATTTACAGGTATTTCCAATTAATAAACACCACAAGAACCCTCCCTGTCCAAGGACCAGGGGAAGCTACTAGCTTCTCCCTCTCTGCACCCCCTTAACTCCCTCTACAAAAGGGAAAAGAGAACAGAAGCAGGGAAGTTAATACCAAACCAATGCAGCCAAGGTCAAGCAGAAGCAAGTTAGTATCTCTCTCAGAGTGAAGAAGTCAGAAGAGAAGAAAGATTGTTTTGGTTCAACCAGTTTTACTCCCTTATCTCTTCCAGTGGGATTGCTTAGAATTGTCTTTGTTTTCCTTTTTTTTACACCCAATAGTGATTTATTTACATTTTACTACTTTCTGTTCAAGATCTGTGGAAAAATTTTGGAAGGCATAGCTTAAAACCACCACACTTGGTTAAAACATAAACAGGTTTGGGTTGGAAGGGACCTAAAAGATCATCTAGTGCCAGCCCCCGTGCTATGGGTAGGGACGTCTCTTACCAGCCCAGGCTGCACAAGGCACCATCCAATATGGCTTTGAGCACTGCCAGGATCCTCCACAGCTTCTCTGGGCAACCTGTTCCAGGGATCAGTGCTGGGCCCCATCCTCTTTAATATCTTCATTGATGATCTGGATGAAGGGATTGAGTCAGTCATCAGCAAATTTGCAGATGACACCAAGTTGGGGGCAGGTGTTGATCTGTTAGAGGGAAGAAGGACCTTGACAGGCTGGCCAGATGGGCAGAATCCAACAGGATGGCATTCAACAAGTCCAAGTGCCGGGTGCTGCACTTTGGCCACAGCAACCCCATGCAGAGCTACAGGCTGGGGTCAGAGTGGCTGGAGAGCTGCCAGGCAGAGAGGGACCTGGGGGTGCTGATTGACAGCCGTCTAAACATGAGCCAGCAGTGTGTCCAGGTGGCTAAGAGGGCCAATGGCATCCTGGCCTGCATCAAGAATAGTGTGGCCAGCAGGAGCAGGGAAGTCATTGTGCCCCTGTACTCTGCACTGGTTAGGCCACACCTTGAGTCCTGTGTCCAGTTCTGGGCCCCTCAGTTTAGGAAGGACATTGAGACACTTGAACGTGTCCAGAGAAGGGCAACGAGGCTGGGGAGAGGCCTTGAGCACAGCCCTGTGAGGAGAGGCTGAGGGAGCTGGGGTTGCTTAGCCTGGAGAAGAGGAGGCTCAGGGGAGACCTCATTGCTGTCTACAACTACCTGAAAGGTGGTTGTAGCCAGGAGGGAGTTGGTCTCTTCTCTCTAGCAAGCAGCACCAGAACAAGGGGACGCAGTCTCAAGCTGTGCCAGGGGAGGTTTAGGCTGGAGGTGAGGAGAAAGTTCTTCCCTGAGAGAGTCGTTCGCCATCGGAATGTGCTGCCCAGGGAGGTGGTGGAGTCACTGTCCCTGGAGGTGTTCAAGAGGGGATTGGATGTGGCACTTGGTGCCATGGTCTAGTCCTGAGGTCTGTGGTGACAGGTTGGACTCGATGATCTTTGAGGTCTCTTCCAACCTTGGTGATTCTGTGATACAAATCCAGCTTCCCTGATGCTGAGTGTTTTGCACCCGGTTAGCTGCACCCTCCTTGTGTTTCAGCGTGGAAGATGTCAGGAGGGTGCTGCTGGCTTGTTTTAATTTTGGATCACTGCTGAAGGGCTTTGTGTGATGGATCCATGGCAAGAAGGAGCACTCATCTCTGCTAGGCACGTTTTAGTCCCTGGCTTCACTGACCTGTCAGGAGGCTTTAAGGTATTAAGGCAACTGACAAGTGGAGCTAAACAATTCTGTTTTGCAACCGGGTTAAGGCTTAGCAGCTTTCTCTCCCCTTTCTCCCTGGGTGTGACTCATGAGATAATTCACTGCCTGTGTGCCCAAATCATTTTCCTTATCAATTACCACTTGTTGTCCAGCCTGTCATTACACATGGTTGGAAGCTGAGCACACCAACTTCCCCAGGGGAGGGTATTTGCTTTCGAGGCTACCAGCAGTGATGGATGGGTTCACCCCCAGTCAAGTGCAGGCTAGAAATGCTCCTGCCACTTCCTTCCAAATGATGGTGGGCAAGCACATAAAGCATGATGGATGGTGACAATCCATCACTGCAGGTGTTGGGGTGATGTGGTTTGTAGCAACTCACCATGACTGCAGGAGTGAGTTGCTGTTGCTTGCTCTCCTCTGACCTTTTAGGGCTCATTTCTCTGCTGTGTGTGAGAGGTGCATGGCCACGATGAGCCAGACAAAGCCAGCCTGACTCTTTACCTTTTGACTCCTTCAGGCTATTACCAAGGTTGAGTCAGAGAATCATAGCAGTTGGAAAAGTCCTCCAAGATCACAGGATCTTAGAACTGTTTTGAATGGAAAAGATCTCAAGACTGTTGAGTCCAACCATCAACCTAACACCGCCATGGCCAATAAACCATGGCCCCAAGCGCCATCATCACAGGTTTCTTGAGCATCTCCAGGGATGGGGACTCCACCACCTCCCTGGGCAGCCTGTTCCAGTCCCTGAACACTCTTGCAGCAAAGAAATATTTCCTCATTTCCAACCTAAACCTCCCCTGGCACAATTTCAGGCTATTGATACTAGGATCATTGAGTCCAACCATTATCTAACTCTACCAAGTTTGGTACTAGTGATGCTCTTGGGTATCATCAGTCTTGATCTGAGGGTGGGCTTAGGCTAGACTTTCTCAGTGAGTCTCAGTCCTGGAGGTCATTCACACTATACTTTGAAGTTCTGCTGCTAACTGCTTCCTTGTCTTGCAGTATCACAGTAACTAAGGTTGGAAGAGACCCCCAAGGATCATCAAGTCCAACCTGTTCCAACAGACCTCACAACTAGACCATGGCACCAAGTGCCACGTCCAGTCTCCCCTTGAACACCTCCAGGGACGGCGACTCCACCACCTCCCTGGGCAGCACATTCCAATGACGAATGACTCACTCAGTGAAGAACTTTTTCCTCACCTCAAGTCTAAACCTCCCCTGGCACAGCTTGAGACTGTGTCCCCTTGTTCTGGTGCTGGTTGCCTGGGAGAAGAGACCAACCCCCTCCTGTCTACAACCACCTTTCAGGTAGTTGCAGAGGGCAATGAGGTCACCTCTGATCCTTCTCTTCTCCTGGCTAAACAACCCCAGCTCCCTCAGCCTCTCCTCACAGGGCTGTGCTCAAGGCCTCTCCCCAGCCTCGTTGCCCTTCTCTGGACACATTCAAGTGTCTCGATGTCCTTCCTAAACTGAGGGGCCCAGAACTGGACACAGTACTCAAGGTGTGGCCTAACCAATGCAGAGTCCAGGGGCACAATGACCTCCCTGCTCCTGCTGGCCACACTATTCCTAATACAGGCCAGGATGCCATTGGCCCTCTTGGCCACCTGGGCACACTGCTGGCTCATGTTTAGGCGGGTGTCAACCAGCACCCCCAGGTCCCTCTCTGCCTGGCAGCTCTCCAGCCACTCTGACCCCAGCCTGTAGCTCTGCATGGGGTTGCTGTGGCCAAAGTGCAGCACCTGGCACTTGGACTTGTTGAATGCCATCCTGTTGGACTCTGCCCATCTGTCCAGTCAGTCGAGGTCCCTCTGCAGAGCCTTTCTACGCTCTAACTGACTAACATCTGCTCCCAACTTGGTGTCATCTGCAAACTTGCTGATGACTGACTCAACCCCCTCATCCATATCATCAATTAAGATGTTAAAGAGCATGGGGCCCAGCACTGATCCCTGGGGGACGCCACTGGTGACTGGCTGCCAGCTGGATGTGGCACCATTCACCACCACTCTCTGAGCTCGGCCCTCCAGCCAGTTCCTAACCCAGCACAGAGTGCTGCTGTCCAAGCCACAAGCTGACAGCTTAGCCAGCAGTTTACTGTGGGGGACGGTGTCAAAGGCCTTGCTGAAGTCCAGATATACTACATCCACAGTGTGTTTGGTTCCTTCCCTTGGCTGAGGGAACTGGGGCTGGAGTCTGGAGAAATGGAGGCTGAGAGGAGTCCTTCTGATTCTCTACCACTCCCTGAAAGGAGGTTGAAGCCAGGTGTGGGCTGGTCTCTTCTCCCTAGTAACAAGTGATAGAACATGGCAGGGAGGTTGGAGCAGATATGTCTGAGGTTCCTTCCAACCCAAGCCATTCTATGACAAAGGGAAATGGCCTCAGGTTTCACCAGGGAAGGTTCAGGTTGGCCATTCCAAGAAAGTTCTTCACTGAAAGCATTCTGAAACATTGAAACAGGCTTCCTAGGGAGGCGTTTGAATCCCCATTCCTGGAGGTGTCTCAAATATGCAGAGATGTGGTGCTGAGGGACATGGTTTGGCACCATGGAATCATGGAATTGTCAGGGTTGGAAGGGACCTCAGGGATCATCCAGTTCCAATCCCCCTGCCATGGGCAGGGACACCTCACACTACAGCAGGTTGCTCAGAGCCACCTCCAGCCTGGCCTCAAAAAACTCCAGGGATGAGGCTACCACCACCTCCCTGGGCAATCTCTTCCAGTCTCTCACCACCCTCATGGGGAAGAACTTCTTCCTCACATCCAATCTGAATCTCCCCACTTCTAGTTTTGCTCCATTCCCCCCAGTCCTATCACTCCATGACACCCTCAAAAGTCCCTCCCCAGCTTTCTTGCAGCCTCCTTCAGATACTGGAAGGCCACAAGAAGGTCTCCCTGCAGCCTTCTCTTCTCAAGACTGAACAACCCCAACTCTCTCAGTCTGTCCTCATAAGAGAGGAGCTCCAGCCCTCTGCTCATCCTCATGGCCCTGCTCTGGACACGCTCCAGCATGTGTAGAGTTGGATAGCGGTAGGACTCAATGATCTTCAGGATCTTTTCCAACCAAAATGACTCTGTGATTCAGACTGTAGCAAAGTGCAGGGACTTGATTGTTGTGTACAAAAACCCCCAAACACTTGTGCAAGTGAAACAAAGCTGGGAGGAGGTGAAGATGGCAGCAGAGGTGGAAAAATAATAGAGCCAGCCCAAAAGTGGGATTCCTTTTGGTCTGAGCAGGCAGGGAAGAAGAGGCCACTTTGCTTTTTGCAGTTTATTACTGTGGGTGGGTTCTGGTTTTGGGGGTACCTAACTCTCACCCTCCTGAAGCCCTGTCCCTGGAGATTTTGAAGGCCAGGCTGGATGTGGCTGTGAGCAACCTGCTGTAGTGTGAGGTGTCCCTGCCCATGGCAGCGGGGTTGGAACTGGCTGATCCTTGAGGTCCCTTCCAACCCTGACAGTTCTGTGGTTCTGCTGGTTGAGGATTTCTAAAGCACTACAGGACATCTCTGGAGATGACAAACTGTTGTCTTCTCCTCCCTTCACTCCCTCTGACTTGTCTGCAAATGAGAATAGTGCTTGAGGTGCTGCTCCTAAGGGTGTTGCTCTCCCTTGGCTTTGTAAATGGCTTACAGCAGCAGCAGTGGCCACTGGAGGAGGAATTTTGGAAGCATCTGCTGGTGTGTCCACATTAACTGGTTTATGAGCAGTTAGCTGTAAAACTGCTTTATGAGAGGCCAGCACTCCACTTCTTATGAGTCCAGTGCCTCTATGGCTTGAAAACAAATTAAGTTTGGGATTTTCAAGCCTTGCAAGCAATGTCCAAAGCTATGAGAGAGCTAGAAGAGGCTGAAATGACTGCTGGAGCCCTTGGTGTGATCATTACCACTGATTGAAGTGCTTTCCAGAGGTGGCTTGTAATGTTGGATGTAAGTGCTTAATAGAGCAAACAAAAAGCAGTGAGCTGCTGGTATGGTTTCCGAGGCAACTATGGAACTTTCCTTCTTTATAAGGCTGCAGTGAGGTTGGGAGGATGAAAGCAGCCCTGTGGAAAAGGACTCAGGAGTCCTGGTGGATGAGAAGCTGGACATGAACCAGTAATGGGCACTCACAGCCCAGAAGGCCAAGGGCAGCCTGGGCTGCATCAAAAGTATTGTGGCCAGAGATGGTGAGAGGGGATCCTGCCCCTCTGCTCTGCTGAGACCTCCCCTGGAATGCTGTGTCCAGCTCTGGGTTCCCAACACAAGGACATGGACCTGATGGAGCAGGTCCAGAGGAGGACCACAAAAACAATTAGGGGGTTGGAGCAGCTCTCCTTTGAGGCCAGGCTGAGGGAGCTGGGGGTGTTCAGCCTAGAGAAGAGAAGGCTCCAGGGAGGCCTGATAGCAGCCTGCCAGTACCTGAAGGGGACTACAAGAGGCATGGAGAGAGACTGTTTGCAAAGGCCTGCAGGGACAGGATGAGAGGCAATGGCTTCAAACTAGAGCAGAGCAGATTTAGATTGGATGTGAGGAACAAGTTCTGCCCCATGAGGGTGGTGGAACACTAGAACAGGTTGCCCAGGGAGGTGGTTGTGGCCCTATCCCTGGAGATATTCAAGGTGAGGCTGGACAGGGCTGTGGGCAACCTGATCTAGCTGAGGATGTCCCTGCTGAGTGCAGAGGGGGTTGGAGTAGAGGAACTCTGAAGGTCCCTTCCCACTACAAACCATTCTATGATTCTCAGTAGATTGAAGTGATTCATGTGCTGTTAGGCTTTGGCAGACATTGGTCATCCTGAGCTCCTCCACAAAGGAAGCTGCAGGGCACAGGGGCTGGGCTCTCCCTGCTGAGGGATGTGCTGCTGCAGAAAATGTTGCTACTGGCTTAGGCCAGCTGCACGTTTGGCAGGGCGTCAAGGTCAGAGATGCCAAACGGAGGCTGTTGGATGACCCTGGGGTAGTGCTGAGTCCAGCTCTTGTGTTCTACAGTGAATCTCTCCACCCCCACTCGCTTGTGCAGCTGCTGTTTGTGTCCAAGTTTAATTACAGCAGCAATATCTAAAGATGAATGTGTCCCTGCCTTGGCATGCCACCCTCAAACCAGCACCCACACCTTCCTTCTGCTAGATGTGTGGCTGCCACTTGAGAAGTTCTCTTGCTTCCCACACAGGGGACCTGAGAGTGTGACCCAATCCATTGTTGTCTTCAGAGAGGTCAAGGGCACTGGCTGTCACTTGTCACCTGTGGTGTGCCTAGCTGGCACAGAAGGCCAGTGGCATCTTGGCTTGTATCAGGAATGGTGTGGCCAGCAGCACTAGGGATGGAATTCTGCCCTGTACTGGGCACTGGTGAGGCCTCACCTCCAGCACTGTGTGCAGCTCTGGGTTCCTCACTGCAAGGCAGATCTTGAGGTGCTGGGGCAGGTCCAGAGGAGAACAATGAGACTGGGGAAGGGACTGGAGGGAAAGTCTGATGAGGAGAGGCTGAGGGAGCTGGGGTTGTTGAGCCTGCAGAAGAGGAGGCTTGGGGGGATCTTATCACACTCTACAACTACCTGAAGGGAAGTTGTAGGCAGGTGGGGCTCAGGCTCTTCTCCCAGGCAACTTGTGACAAGAGGAGAGGACATGGCCTGAAGCTGTGCCAGGGGAGGGTTAGGTTGGATGTTAGGAAGCACTTCCTCATGCAAAGGGGAATTAGACACTGGGATGGACTGCCCAGGAAGGTGGTGGAGCTGCTGTTCCTGGGGGTGTTTAAGGAGAGATTGGATGTGGCACTTAGTGATACAGTCTGGTCCATGTGGTGGTGTGAGGTCATAGGCTGGACCTGATGATCTCAGAGGTCTATTCCAGCCTCAATAATTCTGTGTCTATTCTGTGATTTGGTCTGGCAAAGCTGGATGGTTGCAATTTGCTAAAAGAGTCTTTGGAGGTTTCAGAGGGGATTGGGGAGTGAGACCTTCATGCTGAGATGCTTGTATGAATCACAGAATGGCCTAGGCTCAAAGAGACCTTAGAGATCATCTAACCCAACCTCCCTGCAGGGACACCTCTCAACTAGACTCAGCTGCTCAAGGCCACATCCAGCCTGGCCTTGAACATCTCCAGGGAGGGGGCATCCACAGCCTCTCTGGACAATCCATTCCAGAGCCTTGCCACCCTTGTAGTGAAGAATTTCTTCCTAAGATCCAATCTAAACTTATTCTCCTTCAATTTAAATCCATTTCCCTTTGTCCTGTTGGTGGACATGTGGGGAATAAAAACCTTGTTAAAACAAGACTGACCACCCAGCAGAGAAGAGTGTCAAGTTAATTGTAACTTGGACCTCTTAAAATCACTTTGTCTCCATGCTGGAGTGGATGAAACTATAGAGCATGGTGAGAAAGCAACAGATGTCAAGAAAAGTGTGGCCAGCAGGGCCAGGGAGGTTCTTCTCCCTCTCTACTCTGCCCTGCTGAGACCACAGCTGCAATCCTGTGTCCAGTTCTGGGCTCCCCAGCTCAAGAGAGACAGAGACCTGATGGAAAGAGTCCAAGAGAGAGCCAGGAGGATGCTTAGGGGACTTGAGCATCTGCCCTGTGAAGAGAGACTGAGAGCCCTGGGGCTGTTTAGTGTGGAGAAGAGAAGGCTGAGAGGGGATCTGATCAAGGTCTCTCAATCTCTGAGGGGTGGGTGTCAAGTGGAGGGGGCCAAGCTCTCTTGGGTGGTGTGCAATAATAATACAAGGAGCAACAGGTACAAACTTGAACATAGAAGGTTCCAGATCAACCTGAGGAGAAACCTCTTTGGTGTGAGGGTGCCAGAGCCCTGGAGCAGGCTGCCCAGAGAGGTTGTGGAGTGTCCTTCTCTGGAGACTTTCCAAAGCCACCTGGATGCCTTCCTGTGCAGACTGCCCTGGGAGATGCTGCTCTGGCAGGGAGGTTGGACCTGATGATCTCTGGAGGTCCCTTCCAACCTCTAATGTTCTGTGAGACTGTGAAATCTATGAAAAGGAGAGGGATTTGGGATCAGGAGAGGACTGTAAACATGGAGCTGAAAGGAATAATTTGCAAGTGATGGTCTTCCAAATCATCTCTCTGGTGTGGATTGAGGAGGTCTTTGGGCTGCAAAATCAGCAGATTCATTGCTGAGACCTTTTTGCAGCCTTTTGTACTTAAAGGGGGCCTCAAAGAAAGATGGGACAGACTTTTGAGCAGGGCCTGTTGTGACAGCACAAGGGAGGATGGTTTGGAGCTAAAAGAGGGAGATTAAGACTAGAGAGAAGAAAGAAATGTTTGAGTCTGAAGGTAGTAAGAGCCTGTCCCATGTTGAGCAGAAAGGGTGCAGGATGGTCCATCCCTGGAACCATTCCAGGTCAGGTTGGTTGGGGCTGTGAGCAACATGCTCTGTTTGCAGATGTCCCTGCTGCCTGCAGGAGGGATGGACTCAATGACCTTTAAATGTCCCTTCCAAACCTTTCCACTATGTAGACCCTACTCCCTCTCCTGACTTTGTAAGACTACTGTGCTGTCTCAGCTGAGCAGCACTGTTTTAGTAGCTTATTTCTCAATACCAGACCTGGAATTGTCCCTCTTTGGACATCACTGATGCATGCTTGAAAGCTTATGGAGGCAGGTTTTTGCTCATGCCTCTCTATTAACCTCTCAAAAGAGAAGACAGTTAAGAAGATCTTTCTCAGATGAGCTGAACACTGATGAATGACTCAACCCTTCAAAGTCCAACTCTGAGATTGCTTGGCTGAAGAGAAGCAGCATGTGTAGGAGGAACTCAGGTTATGTTCATGGGTTCTCTGGGTGTAGGCTTCAATGGTCATGCCAACAGCCTCGGCTGGAAGACACAAGATGTTCTCCAGATAGCAGACTGGGGGCTGGGGAGCATCAGTTTTTCACCCTAGCATGGCACAAGATGAAAACCTGGAACAATCCTCATTATCAATATAGACTGGGGGAGGAGGGGATGGAAAGCAGCCCTGAGGAAAAGGACCTGGGGGTGCTGGGGGGGGGGAGAAGCTGGACAGGAGCAGGCAGTGTGAGCTTGCAGCACAGAAGGCCAAGGGCAGCCTGGGCTGCAGCCAAAGCAGCGCTGGCAGCAGAGCCAGAGAGGTGATTCTGCCACTTTGCTCTGCTCTGGGGAGACCTCAGCTGGAGTGCTGTGTGCAGGTCTGGAGCCCTCAGCACAGCAAGGACCTGGAGCTGATGGAGCAGGTCCAGAGGAGGGCCAGGAAAATGCTCAGGGGGTTGGAGCAGCTCTGCTGTGAGGCCAGGCTGAGGGAGCTGGGGGTGTTCAGCCTGGGGAAGAGAAGGCTCCAGGGAGACCTAATAGCAGCCTGCCAATATCTGAATGAGAAGGCTGCAGAGAGACTGTTTGCAAAGGCCTGCAGGGACAGGATGAGAGGCAATGGCTTCAAACTAGAGCAGAGCAGATTTAGACTGGATGTGAGGAGCAGGTTCTGCACCATGAGGGTGGTGGAACACTGGAACAGGTTGCCCAGGGAGGTGGTTGAAGCCCCATCCCTGGAGATATTCAAGATGAGGCTGGACAGGGCCCTGGGCAACCTGATCTAACTGAGGATGTCCCTGCTGAGTGCAGAGGTCCCTTCCAACACAGACTGTTCAATGATAACTCACAGCTTTAAAGAAGTGTCTCAGCTCAGGACAATTGCTTTTAATTGCCTCTTCCAGTTGTTGAGGAGCCTAACTTTGTACAGACATGTCTGCTGCAATTTCTTAGCTAGATAGAAGTAAATGTAAGGAATGACAAGGAAAAACCTCATTAGTTTGAGAGTAACAGAGCCCTGGTGCAGGCTGCCCAAAGAGGTTGTAGAGTCTCCTTCTCCGGAGAGATTCCAAATCCACCTGGACATTGGGACCCTGAGCAAGCTGCTTGGGTGCCCCTGCTTTAGCAAGGGGGTTGGACTGGATGATCTCCAGAGGTCCTTTCCAATCCCCACCACGCTGGCATTCTGTGAAATAGGTTCTAAATATTAGGGGGGAAAGCTGTAAACATGGAATTCTGGTGTCAGTACTGGAGACAAGTGTTAAGAAGCCTAATTTTCCTGGGATTTTTGTTCTGTGTTGGACAAATCACGGTTGCAGAAGTTCTGATTTTTGCATATGGCTGATCTTAATGGGACCCCAGTTAGAGTCATCAGCTGGAGAGCCATGTGTCAGGTTGTGCAGGGCAAGGGACACGTTGCAGGCTGGGGTGAGGTGTCTGGAAGACAAGATGATAACTACAGGTGTGCCAACTTCCTCGTGGTTGAAGCCAGAAGCTCAAATGCATCTGCCTCCAGTTGGTGCTCACTTAATGCTGGGCCAGTTTGGGGTGTCCAAATAAGCAGAGAGGTGCAAATCATAGAGTGATTTGGGTTGGAAGGGACCTGCCAAGCTCATCCAGTCCAACCCCCCATGCAGTGAGCAGGGACATCCTCAACTAGAGCAGGTTGCTCAGAACCTCAGACAAACTTACCTGGGATGGTTCCAGGGATGGGGCATTTCCCACCTCTCTGGGTAAGCTGAGACAGGGTCTCACCACCCTCAGTGTCAAACATTTCTTCCTTACACCACCTAAATCCTCCTCTCTATAACAGAATCACACAGAATCAACCAGGTTGGAAAAGACCTCAGAGATCATCAAGTCCAACCTATCACCTAATACCTGACACTTCCTGACAACTAAACCATGGCTCCCAGTGCCACATCCAATCCTTTTCTGAACACCTCCAGGGATGGTGATTCCACCACCGCCCTGGGCAGCACATCCCAATGGCCAATTACTCTTTCTGGGAAGAACTTCCTCCTCTCCTTCAGCCTCAAATTCCCCTGGCACAGCTTTGAGACTGTGTGTCCTCTTGTTCTGGTGCTGGTTGCCTGGGAGAAGAGACCAACCCCTACCTGGCTACAACCTCCCTTCAGGTAGTTGCAGAGAGCAATGAGGTCTCCCCTGAGCCTCCTCTTCTCCAGGCTAAACACCCTCAGCCTCTCCTCACAGGGAGTTTAGCTTCAAACTATCAGTCCCTGCCTTGTCACAACAGGCCCTGATAAAAAGTCTGTCCCCAGCTTTCTTCTCAGCTCCTTTAAGCACTAAAAGGTCACCAGAAGGTCTCCCCAGAGCCTTTTCTTTCCCAGGCTGAACAACCCCAACTCTCACAGCAGAGGGCTTCCAGCCCTCCCAGCATGGCTGTGGCCTCCTCTGGCCCTGCTCCAACAGGTCCCTGCCTGTGCTGTGCTGCCCCAGCACTGCAGGTTGGGTCTGAGCAGAGCACAGCAGAGGGGCAGAATCCCCTCCCTGCCCCTGCTGCCCACACTGCTGGGTACCAGCCCAGCACAGGGCTGGCTCTGGGCTGGCAGCGCTCGGTGCTGGCTCATGTCCTGCTTCTCACCCCCCAGCAGCCCAATTTGCAGACACCTGTAAAACCCAGAAGTGACCCTGGATAAAAGCAGTGCCCTTGACTTGCCATCAGTGCTGCTGGTGGTGAGTGGACTGGCATGCAACCAGCTGGGTGCAGCTCATGGAGCACCTGGATCAGAGTGCACTTAAAATAATCAGGCAGCCTCCTGAGTCAGGGCAGTAAGTAATTGCAAGGACTAATTTAATCATTTCTTATATGATGAAACCCCCAATCCTGTCTATTTTGGAGCAGGGATCCTGGCAGGGTTACAAATTCATGGATGCAGCTGTAGTAAATGTACCTGCAGCTGCAAATCACTGTGCTGAATTTTTGTCTGAAATGGGTCCAAATGGAGTCCATTAGGTAAAATCCAGAAATGACTGGCAAGCCTCTGAACTTTGGAGGTAGCCACTCAAAATGCAAAGCCCTGCTGACTGTTGGGTTCATTTCTGAGCCCCTCACTGCAAGAAGGATATTGAGGGCTGGAGCATCTCCAGAGAAAGGCAACCAAGCTGGGGAAGGGTCTGGAGAACAGGGCTGGGGAGGAGCAGCTGAGGGAGCTGGGGGTGTTTAGACTGGGGAAGAGGAGGCTGAAGGGAGACCTCATTGCTCTCTACAGCTGCCTGCAAGGAGACTGGAGTGAGGTGGGGATTGGTCCCTTCTGCCTAGGGCCTGAGATAGTGCCAGGGAAGATTTAGGTTGGAGATTAGGAAAAATTTCTTTGTTTCAAGAGTGGTCAGGGATTGGCACAGGCTGCCTTGGGAGGTGAGGGAGTCCCCATCCTTGGAGGTGCTCAAGAAACCTGTGGACATGGCACTTTGGGACATGGTTTGATGGCCATGGTGGTGTTGGGTTCATAGTTGGATTCAATGATGTTAGAGATCTTTTGCAACCAAAACAATTCTGATTCTAATTGGAAATTAATTCCTAGAATCACAGAATTGTTAGGCTTGGAAGGGACCTCAAAGACCATCCAGTTCCAACCCCCCTGCCATGGGCAGGGACATTGCACACCACATCAGGTTGCTCACAGCCACATCCAGCCTGGCCTTCAAAACCTCCAGGGATCAGGCTTCCATCTCCTCCCTGGGCAACCTGTGCCAGTGTCTCACCACCCTCATGGGGAAGAACTTCTTCCTAACATCCAATCTGAATCTCCCCTCCTCTAGCTTGGATCCATTGCCCCTTGGGTAGCAATTCTCATGTAGCCAGCTGCATCATGTCCACTTGGGTAGGTAAATGGGGCTTGGTTAGGGTAGGTAAATGGGGCTAAATGTCCCAAAATATTTGGATTTTGAGAGTTGGAGAGAAGCAGTGGGGGTTTAGACAAGAACTCAACAGGACCTAAAAACTGTTTCTTCTTCTTTCTACTTCAATATTTTGTGCAGCAGTGAGTAAAAGGAAAGGAAGTGTCTTAAGAGCAGAGATAAGAAAACAAAGTTCTAAAGATACTTCACTGTGGGGCTGCAGGAAGGATCAGGTTTGGATAAAGGGGCTTGGGAATTCAAAGTTTTGTTTTCCAGCCCTGGGTTGCTCCTCTTGCAGTCAGAACTTGGCTGTTTGGATGGCTTTGCACAGAGCTGAGGGGATGGGGCTCATGCCCATCCTCAGGGAGAGCTCTGTGACTAAAGAAGCCAACCCCTTCCAGAATCATAGGATTATAGAAATATTTTGGCTGGAAGAGACCTTTAAGATCATCAAATCCAACTGTAACCCTGCACTGCCAGCTCCACCACTAAACCATGTGTCTCAGCACCCTATCTGTGTGGTTTTTAAATCCCTCCAGGAAGGGGGACTCCACCACTTCCCTGGGCAGCCTGTTCCAGGGATTGAAAACCCTTTCAGGGGAAATATTTTTGCTAATATCCAACCTAAACCTGCCCTGGTGAAACGTGAGGCCACTTCTTCTTGGTTAATTACTTAGTACTTTGGAGTAGAAACAAACCTCCACTTCACTCCAACCTCCTTTCAGGGCCTAGGAGCTAGGGTCTTGCAGAATAGGCTTGGGCTGAGGCCAGAGAATCAGGGAATTGCCTGCGTTGGAAAACACCTCTGATCATCCAGCCCAGCCACCAACCCAGCACCTGGCCACTAAAGCATGGTCACCTTTGCCTAAACATGAGCCAGCAGTGTGCCCAGGTGGCCAAGAAGGCCAATGGCATCCTGGCCTGCATCAAGAATAGTGTGGCCAGCAGGAGCAGGGAAGTCATTGTGCCCCTGTACTCTGCACTGGTTAGGCCACACCTTGAGTCCTGTGTCCAGTTCTGGGCCCCTCAGTTTAAGAAGGACATTGAGACACTTGAACGTGTCCAGAGAAGGGCAACAAGGCTGGGGAGAGGCCTTGAGCACAGCCCTGTGAGGAGAGGCTGAGGGAGCTGGGGTTGTTTAGCCTGGAGAAGAGGAGGCTCAGGGGAGACCTTATTGCTTTCTACAACTACCTGAAAGGTGGTTGTAGCCAGGAGGGGGTTGGTCTTTTCTCCCAGGCAACCAGCACCAGAACAAGAGGACACAGTCTCAAGCTGTGCCAGGGGAAGTTTAGGCTGGAGGTGAGGAGAAAGTTCTTCACCGAGAGAGTTGTTCGCCATTGGGATGTGCTGCCCAGGGAGGTGGTGGAGTCACCGTCCCTGGAGGTGTTCAAGAGGGGATTGGATGTGGCACTTGGTGCCATGGTTTAGTCCTGGGGTCTGTGGTGACAGGTTGGACTCGATGATCTTTGAGGTCTCTTCCAACCTTGGTGATACTGTGATACTTGGAGACATCCAGGTCTCCCCTCAGCCATCTCTTCTCCAGGCTCAACACCCCCAGTTCCTTCAGCTGCTCCTCACCAGCCCTGTTCTCCAGACCCTTCACCAGCTTTGTTCTCCTTCTCTGGACCTGCTCCAGCCCCTCAATGTCCATCTTGGAGTGAGTGGCTCCAAAACTGAACATAATAAATGGATAGCTTACATTCTTTCAGCCATGTGATCAGAGACAAAAGGAGACCAGGAAGGGATTAGTAAGTGGATAATCAATCAATCAGTGTGTAGGTATGGAATAGGACATTGAAATTTTGGAGTGGGTCCAGAGGAGAGTCTCAAAGACGATCAGAGGGCTGGAGAACCTCGCCTATGAGGACAGGCTGAGAGAGTTGGGGCTGTTCAGTCTGGAGAAGAGAAGGCTCCAGGGAGACCTTAGAGCAGCCTTCCAGTACCTGAAGGGTGCAGGGGAGCTGGGGAGGGACATTTGACAAGGGCTAGGAGCAACAGGACAAGGGGGAATGGATTGAAGCTGGAAGAGGGGAGATTGACACTGGAGATTAGGAAGAAATTCTTCCCAGTGAGACACTGGAACAGGTTGCCCAGGGAGGTTGTGGATGTCCCCTCCCTGGAGGTGTTCAAGGCCAGCTTGGATGAGGCCTTGAGCAGCCTGGGCTGGTGGGAGGTATCCTGCCTGTGGTGGGTGGGTTGGAACTGGATGATGTTTAAGATCCCTTCCAACCCGAACCATTGTATTAACAAAGGCAAACGTCTGGACTGTTGGCTTGCTGATGTGTAGCAGGGGAGTTGCAGGAGATGATCTCTGCCAGGTCCCTTCCAACCCCTTGCATCCTGAGGTTGTGTGCTTGTGCTGAAATGCTTTGTGTGTGTCTTCTGGACTGGTGAAAAAGAGACTTTGAGCTTAGTAATTCCTGTATCAACATCTTGAGCTTTGTTTAAACTCTTTCTGTCTGTGATCACAGCGCTGCCTTGAAATAGGATTATGGTTTGTTTTCCTTGGCTTCCCAAAATTTTGCTTAAAGAGGACTTTTAGCTCCCCTATTAAGCCATATTTACTGTGTAAGGACACTAATGTCTGCAATGAAAGCTTGGGAAATAATTCATCTGCTTCTTGTGTGCCTGTCTTCTGCTTTCTATTTGTTAGAGCTTTCCACAGTAGGTTTGCTTCCATATAATTTGGTGGGAGGAGGCTTAGCTCCATCTGAATCGAATTAGTTGAAATAGTAGGGAAGGAGTGGGCCATAGCTGTGTGCTCTGTCATTCCTGGCTGCAAAATTGCAGCTATTTATCCTCCTTTGGGGTCTTGCTGCAGTCAAGTTCCAGATGTCAGAGCTTGCTGGGGTTTAAAAATGATTTTCATTTTCTCAGAGGTCCGGGCAGGGTTTCAGGATTGATTTGTTGGCTGTGGATAGAGACTTTACTTCTCTGGGCTTCCAAGCTTGAAAGTCAAAGAAGCACAGAAACATTCAGGTTGGAAAAGACCCTCAGGATCACCAAGGCCAACCCAGATTCCCTACTCTACAAGGGTCACCCCTAAGCCATAGCCCTGAGCACCACATCCAAAACACCTTGAAACACATCCAGGCTTGGGGACTCAACCACCTCCCTGCCCAGCACATTCCAGTGCCTGACCACTCTTGCCATGAAGAAATGTTTCCTACTGTCCAGTCTAAACCTACCCAGTCACAGCTGGAGGCCATTCCCTCTTGTTCTATCACTAATTACCTGTGAGAAGAGACCAGCAGCAGCCTCTCCACAACCTCCTTTCAGGTAGTTGTGGACAGCAATGAGGTCAGTTCTGGGGTTACTGTTGTATCCTTTGGTAGGCTTTGCAAATGTTGAGAACCAAATCATCCAGCTCAGTCTCCTCTTGAAAATGGGGATTTAAATCCAGAGAGGCTGTGGGGAAAATGAAGTCAGTTGAGTTATCTTGATGCAATTGCTTGTACCTATAAAATGTCCCTCCTGCTGTCTCACCTTGGAGCCAAGCAGCTGCGGATATCCTGTGATAGGCTTGGTCATAAAACCATAGAACACATTGGGTTGGAAGGGACCTCTCAAGGTCATCTAGTCCAACCCACCCCTGCAGTATGCAGGGATGTCTTCAACTAGAGCACATCTCCTTTGGAGACAGACTGAGAGAGTTTGGACTGTTCAGTCTGGAGAGCAGAAGGCTCTGAGGAGGGCTGAATGGGGCTACAAGAAAGCTGGGGAGGGACTTTTAAGGGTGTCAGGGAGGGCTAGGACTAGGGGGGAATGGAGCAAGACTAGAAGTGGGGAAATTCAGATTGGATGTTAGGAAGAAGTTCTTCCCCATGAGGGTGGTGAGACACTGGCACAGGTTGCCCAGGGAGGTGGTGGAAGCCTCATCCTTGAAGGTGTTCAAGGCCAGGCTGGATGTGGCTGTGAGCAACCTGATCAAGTGTGAGGTGTCCCTGCCCATGGGAGGGGGGTTGGAAGTTGGACAGTGTTTTACTACCCTAAGCACAAAAAATTTCTTCCTTCTACCTATTCTACATCTCTCATCTTGTAGTTGAAAACCATCACCCCTTGTCCTGTCACAACAGGCCCTGCTGAAAACACAGTCCCCATCTTTCTTATAACCCCCTTTGAGTATTGACAGGCCACAGCAAGGTCTCCCTGGAGCCTTCTTTTCTCCAGGTTGAACAACCCCAACCCTCTCAGCCTGTCCCTGCAGCAGAGAGCATCCAGCCTTTGGACCTTTTGATCCCAAAGCTGGCCGCCTTCTGCTTATTGCACTAGTTGAAATAAAACCATTTTTGTCTGGCCAGTAATGAATCCCTGCAGGATGTGGTCCTTTCTTATTTGTGGATGAGGAGGAGAAATGAAGTGCAGAGGGGTCAGGTTGTGTTTTGGGAGCTTTGCTGGACTTTCTTGCTGCAGACACTACCTTTTTCTTGGCTGTGGAGCAACGTTTCTTCTTTGTGACTGAAGGCAGGAGTGGTCTCCTTTCACACCCCCAGGAAACAGGGAAAGAAAGGAGCAAATATGCAGGAACTGGGGAGAGTTCACACATGGACTTGCATGCAGTCCAAGCAAAACATCATCAAGGTATTGCTCCAGGCCAGTCTGTCCTGCTGGAGGAGATCAGGGTTCAGTGTTTTCTTGGCATGTTGCTTTTCCCTTACCTCACTCTATGTACAGAGATGTTCAAGGCAGTCAAGATGCTTTTCTTACTTTTTTCCTTTGGCTGCTCTTGGAACCTTGATGCAGATCTACTGATTTTGTTGGCCTTTCTGTGACTTTCCCTCTGGAGCATCTGGTGATGGTTCCTCCTTGGGAAAGGCTGAATTGTTTGCTTTGAATCTGTTACCCTAAAAACAAAACTATGGTTGAAAAGTGCAAAGTGCAAAGGAGAAGAGGAGGCTCAGGGGAGGCCTTATTGCTCTCTACAACTACCTGAAGGGAGGCTGTAGCCAGGTGAGGGTTGGTCTCTTCTCCCATCCCAGGCAACCAGCACCAGAACAAGAGGACACAGTCTCAGGCTGCACCAGGGGAGGTTTAGGCTGGAGGTGAGGAAGAAATTGTTCTCAGAAAGAGAGACTGGCCATTGGAAGTGTTTAAAAAGAACCTGGATGAGGCACTTGGTGCCATGGTTTAGTTGATGAGATGGTGCTGGGTGATAGGTTGGACTGGATGATCTCAAAGCTCTTTTCCAATCTGGTTAATTCTGTATTCTGTAAGCTGGGCTAGAGCAGATATCCAGGGTGGTGGGCAACTGGTTTCTTGGGGGTGTGGGTTGTCAAAGGTGGAGAGATGGCCAAGCAAGCAGAAAATCTTCTCCAAGTGTCTGCCAAGTGCTCAAATCATGCTGTGTGTCCTCCGAAGACAAATAAATCTCTCTCTCTGCCCCAAAATACAACTTTGGGGGGGGGGCAACTGCATGGCATCCAGAGGGACCTGGACAAGCTGGAGAGGTGGGCCCAAGTGAACTTCATGAGGTTCCACAAGAGCAAGTGGAGAATCATAGAATGGTCTATGGTCATCTAGTCCAACCCTCTCTGCAGTAAGTAGGGACATCCTCAGATGTAGAATAGACACAGAGTTGTTGAGGCTGGAAGAGACTTCTGAGATCATCAGGTCCAGCCTATGACCTAACACCACCGCATGGACCAGACTGTGTCACTAAGTGCCACATCCTAACTTTCTTTAAACACCTCCAGGGACAGCAACTCCACCACCTCCCTGGGCAGTCCATTCTGGTGTCTAATTCCCCTTTCTGTGAGGAAATGCTTCCTAACTGTGGTGGGCTGAAAATTCCCCCCCAACATCAAATTGTCAGTCCAGCTCAGTTGGAAGCAAAGGAAGCTGCATTTACAAGCCAAACTGCAACCTAAATATGAAATGCAGTGAATATGTACAAAAGATACAATATTTACAGGTATGTACAGTTTATAGACAGCACAAGAACCCCCCTGGACAAACCAGGGGGGCTAATAATAGCTTCTTCACTCCCTGCCCCTTTCACAGAATCACACAGAATCATAGAATCACCAAGGTTGGAAAAGACTTCAAAGATCATCAAGTCCAACCTGTCACCACAGACCTCATGACTACTAGACCATGGCACCAAGTGCCACATCCAATCCTCTCTTGAACCCCTCCAGGGATGGTGACTCCACCACCTCCCTGGGCAGCACATTCCAAAGGCTATCAACTCTCTCAGTGAAGAACTTTCTCCTCACCTCCAGCCTAAACTTCCCCTGGCACAGCTTGAGACTGTGTCCTCTTGTTCTGGTGCTGCTTGTCTAGGAGAAGAGATCAACCCCCTCTGGCTACAACCTCCCTTCAGGTAGTTGTAGAGAGCAATAAGATCTCCCCTGAGCCTCCTCTTCTCCAGGCTAAACAACCCCAGCTCCCTCAGCCTCTCCTCACAGGGCTGTGCTCAAGGCCTCTCCCCAGCCTCGTTGCCCTTCTCTGGACACATTCAAGTATTTCAATGCCCTTCTTAAACTGAGGGCCCCAGAACTGGACCCCTGTACACGAGGGACAAGAGAAAGGGCGAAGAGTTTGCTAGTAGTTAGCCACAACAAAGAACACAGCCAAGGTCAGCAGAACCCAGCAGAAGCACAAGTTAGTATCTCCCAGAGTGAGGAAGTGAAAACAAGGAGTAAGTGTACAGATCTAAGTTTTATGGCAGATGTTGTCTACTGGGATTATGTAGAGCTTATCACTATTTTCCTTTTCACACCCAGTAGTGATTTATTTACATTCCACTACTTTCTGTTCAAGATTTGTGGAATTCTTTCCAGGCACAGGCTGAAACTACCACACTAACATCCAACCTAAACCTCCCCTGGTGTATCTTTAGGCCATGCCCTCTCTTTTTGTCACGAGTTGACAACAAGTTGGACTTGAACACTTGAACGTGTCCAGAGAAGGGCAATGAGGCTGCTGAGGGGCCTTGAGCACAAGCCCTACAAGGAGAGGCTGAGGGAGCTGGGGTTGCTTAGCCTGGAGAAGAGGAGGCTCAGGGGTGACCTTATTGTTCTCTACAACTACCTGAAGGGTAACAGCAGAACGAGAGAACACAGTCTCAAGCTGCACCAGGGGAAGTTTAGGCTGGAGGTGAGGAGGAAGTTCTTCCCAGAAAGAGTAATTGGCCATTGGGATGTGCTGCCCAGGGAGGTGGTGGAGTCACCATCCCTAGAGGTGTTCAAGAAAGGATTGGATGTGGCACTTGGAGCCATGGTTTAGTTATAGTTTAGAATAGAATAGACCAGACCAGACCAGGTTGGAAGAGACCTTCAAGATCATCGTGTCCAACCTATCATCCAACACCACCTAATCAACTAAACCATGGCACCAAGCACCCTATCAAGTGTCCTCCTGAACACCTCCAGTGATGGTGACTCCACCACCTCCCTGGGCAGCCCATTCCAGTGGGCAATCACTCTCTGTGTGTAGAACTTCTTCCTAACATCCAGCCTAAACCTCCCCTGACACTGTTAGGTAATAGGTTGGACTTGATGATCTCTGAGGTCTTTTCCAACCTGGTTGATTCTATATGATTCTAGGATAAGCTGTCTGGGAGAAGATCCTGACCCCCACCTGACTACAGCTTCCCTTCAGGTAGTTGCAGAGTGTGATCAGCACGCAGGGTGGACAATTCATGCAGGTTTATCTTCAAGTAGAGTGGATCTTTTGCCTCCTGGCCATCCCTCTGCAAGGATGAGGAAATGCTCTGCTTTGTGGAATATTTTCTGAACCAGTCCAGAAGGATGGTTTGGTGGAGGAGATGCTGCTGAAGAGAGACGCTCAGGCTCCAGAATTTTGATCGGGTAATCAAAGCAAATCCTCAGCACCACGAAGAATGGAGGAAGGGAGCTGCCATCTATCACTGTTTATGTGTTTCCCAAGCAGAGGTTTAATTGCTGCCCTGCTAGTAGAGTTGTTGACTTGAATTTATAACCCAATAAAGCCATAAATCATTGCTCCAGGCAGGCACTCATTGTTCTAGCAGCCCAGACCTAATCGTTTCGAAGCGGTTGAGGAAGCTCAGCGGCGTCTATGGTGCAATTGCTTTTAGGGGCTGGTTGATCCCATTTGGAATCTTGTTTTGTTTCTGTGTTCCACATTTATTGCTGCACCCCATGAGTAGCTTGTCTAATTTCTCTTGATGAAGGGAGATGAGCCTGTCCACCTCTTGATAGCATTTGCTTTTCAGTCTCTTCATGTTGGAGAGAGATGACTTTGAGAGGAGACTCTCAGGCATAGGTGTGAGATGGCAGTGATAGATGGGATGCCTGTGGACTTGTTTCTACCCTGATTTATACTTTTGTTAAATCCTTTTGCTCTGTCAGTTACAGAAGCACAGAACTGTCAGAGTTGGAATTAACGCCAAGGCTCATCCAGTTCCAACCCCCCTGTCATGGGCAGGGACACCTCACACTACAGCAGGTTGCTCAGAGCCACATCCAGCCTGGCCTTCAAAACCTCCAGGCATGAGGCTTCCACCACCTCCCTGGGCAATCTGTGCCAGTGTCTCACCACCCTCATGGGGAAGAACTTCTTCCCAGGTGTTCAAAGAAGGATTGGATGTGGCACTTGGAGCCATTGTTTAGTTGTCCTGAGGTGTTATATATTAGGTAATAAGTTGGACTTGATGATCTTTTCCAACCTGGTTGATTCTGTGATTCTGTGCTATGTTCCTGTGTGACCTATGCTAGATTCTATTGTCCTGCTCTGGCAGAGAGGTTGGACTAGATGATCTTTGGAGGTCCTTCCAACCCCTGACATCCTGTAAGCCTATGATAGGACACAGTGGTTTGAAACTGGAGCAGGGTAGGTTTAGGTTGGACATCAGGAGAAAGTTCTTCACAGTCAGAATGGTGAGATACTGTAACAGAGATGTGGTGGAGGCCCATCCATGAAGACAGTCAAGGAGAAGCTTGGTGTGGCCCTGAGCAACCTGCTCTAGTTGGAGGTGTCCCTGCTGACTGTAGAAGAGTTGGATAAGATGACCTTCAAGGGTCCTTTTCAACTCATTGCATTCTATAATTCATTCTAGGATTCCATTGAAAGGGTGAAAGTACTTGGAAGAAAGGTAGGCTTAGCACATTGCCTCCTTTCTAACCTAAAGGATGCTCCATCTCAGCTGGAAGATTTCTCTCTTAGCTGTGTGTCTTGACCTCTCTTCATGCAATGGTGGAGTTATGAGATGCTCAACTCCCTGCTCCACCAGTGCAAGCAACAGGTTAAAGAAGACACCTCCAGACTTTTTTGCTATGTTGAGCCCTGTGACAAAGCAGAGGAGATGTGGTTTCATTCCATGTGGGCCTCTATGCTCAAACACACCCAGAAAGCATTTCTGGTGTCCACCAGAATGTAGCTTTGATAAAGTGTGGAGGGGTTTTGTTTTTAAATATCTGCCAGCAGAAAACTCAAGAGATCTCTGGAGGTCCCTTCCAACCACTAACATTCTATGATTCTGTGATTCTTCTCCAAGCTGTTGTCTGATCCTGGCACATGTGTTTTATACTCCTTCGTGCATGATCCCAAGGCATCTACAGCATCTGCCTTGTGGTTTCCCACACACACAGCTGCCTTGTGGAGTGGTACTCACTGGGGAATGATGCCTGCTAATAACTCAGTTTTGCAGACAGCATGAAGTGTATTAAGAAGAAACAAATTTGGCCTCAAGAATTAATCTACCAGTTCCTCTGAAGTCCAAATAATTCCCTGGAGGCCTTCTAAGGGAGGTGATGTGTGAAGAGAGAGAGAGACCTTCAGGCTGCTAAGGAGCACATGCCAACCTTCTGCACAAGAGTTAGAGGACCAGAGGAGGGCCATGAGGATGAACAGAGGGCTGGATCTGCTCTGCTATGAGGAGACATACTGAGGGAGTTGGGGTTGGTCAGTCTGGAGAAGAGAAGGCTCTGAGGAGACCTAATTATGGCTTTCCAGTATCTGAAGAGGGCTACAAGAAAGCTGGGGAAGGACATGTGAGGATGTCAGGGAGTGATAGGACTAGGTGGAATGGAGCTAAACTAGAAGTGGGAGATTCAGATTGGATGTGAGGAAGAAGTTCTTCCCCATGAGGGTGGCGAGAGACTGGCACAGGTTGCCCAGGGAGGTGGTGGCAGCCTCATCCCTGGAGGTGTTCAAGGACAGGCTGGATGTGGCTCTGAGCAGCCTGATGCAGTGTGAGGTGTCCCTGCCCCTGGCAGGGGTGTTGGAACTGGCTGATCCTTGAGGTCCCTTCCAACCCTGACAATCCTGTGATTCTGTAATTTCAGGTCATTTCCTCTTATACTAGGGAGGAAAGATCCACCCCCACCTCACTCCAACCTCCTTCCAGGTAGCTGTAGAGAGCAACAGGGTCCACATATTGGAGGCTTGGCTCAACAGGATGTTTTAGCACCTGTCTCTTGCACCAATTCTTGTGCTGGAAATATCAGCATCTGTTTGCATTTCTCCCTCTGCATTCCTAATTTGAGGCTGGGTGGTTGGGTGCCACATTCCACCTTTTTCCTGCCTTTCATCTCATTCAAGCTCAACAATAAATCATGTTGGGCTGTGGTCACAGCCTGCTGCCAGGCTGCTGCTGGGTGATTTATTAACCCTATTTAATTTGCTTTGGGGTTTACTTTTTTGGTCTGGTTTAGTGTAATCGTTGCATCAGGCAGGACTTTTGTTGGAGGTCTAGGAGTGGAGAAATCAGTTGTGAGGTGTGTTTCCTTCTTGATTTGACAATGGGCAGAAAAACTTTGCTGATCAAAGATTCATCACCCTTTTGCTGGTGGGAAAAAAACCCAATGTTTCTAAGGCCAGGTTTCATCTTTTTATTCTCTCAATCCTTTGTGTATCTTCCAGGGCTACTGGGCAAAAATCCTTTGGGAAATGCCCCCTGTGACATGACTCAATAATTGAAAGTTCAGCTGTCTTTCAAGCATGGGTTGATGGTGTTAGCAGTCAGTGAGCTTTCAGCATCTAATGGAGATCATTTGGAGCTAGAATGTCGAGGGAGATGGTGGAAGAGACTTTGCCTGAATAATTCAGGCACAGTCTGACAGAACACCAGTGGGAAATAATCCTGTGTTACTGGAAATCACAATCCACCTGCAAGTGTTTCATAGAACCATGGTCTGCTTTGGCTTGGAAGAGACCTTTAACGGTCACAGAATCACAGAAACATTCAGACTGGAAAAGACCCTCAGGGTCACCAAGGCCAACCCAGAACCCTGCTCTGCAAGGGTCAGCCCTAAACCATAGCCTCAAGCACCACATCCAGACCACCCTGAAACACATCCAGGCTTGGGGACTCAACCATCTCCCTGCCCAGCACATTCCAGTGCCTGACCACTCTTGCCATGAAGAAATGTTTCCTACTGTCCAGTCTAAACCTACCCAGGCACAGCTTGAGGCCATTCCCTCTTGTTCTATCACTAATTACCTGTGAGAAGAGACCAGCAGCAGCCTCTCCACAACCTCCTTTCAGGTAGCTGTAGACAGCAATGAGGTCTCCCCTCAGCCTCCTCTTCTCCAAACTAACCATCCCCAGCTCCTTCAGTTGCTCTCCATCACATTTATTCTTCAGACCCAGCAGAAAAGGACCTGGGGTTGCTGGTTGACAGTGGCTGAAGATGAGACAGCTGTGTGCTTAGGTGGTCAAGAAGGCCACCAGCAGCCTGGCCTGGATCAGCAATGGTGTGGCCATGAGGAGTAGGGAATTCATCATGTCCCTGGAGTCAGCACTGATGAGTCTGTACTGGGTTCAGTTCTAGGCCCCTCATTGCAAGAAGGACATTGAGTGGTTGGAGCAGGTCCAGAGAAGGGCAACAAAGCTGGGGAAGGGTCTGGAGAACAGGGGTGGTGAGGAACATCTAAGGGAGCTGGGGGTGTTTAGTGTGGAGAAGAGGAGGCTGAGGGGAGACCACATTGTTCTCTACAACTCCCTGGAAGGAGGTTGGAGTGAGGTGAGGGTTGTTCTCATTAGTATCAATTGATAGTACAAGTAGAAATGGCCTGGAATTGTGCCAGGGGAGGTTTAGGCTGGAGATGAGGAACAATTTCTTTGCTGCAAGAGTGGTCAGGGATTGGCACAGGCTGCCAGGGAGGTGGTGGAGTCCCCATCCCTGGAGGTGTTCAAGAAATGTGTGGCCATGGCACTTGGGGACTTGGTTTAATGGCCATGGTGGTGTTGGGGTAATGGCTGACTTAAGATTAGAGATCTTTTCCATCTGAAACAATTTTATCTTTCTATGAGCTAAAGGGTGGAGGTTTTTTCAGTGTTGGCCAGTGACAGGACAAGGGGCAATGGGCACAAACTAGAACCCAGGAGGTTTCACCTGAAGATAAGGAGAAACTTCTTTGCTGTAAATTTGCTGGAGCCCTGGAGCAGGCTGCCCAGAGAGGTTGTGGAGTCTCCTTCTGTGGAGAGCTTCCAACCCCACCTGGACATTGTGATGCTTTGCAAGAAGCTGTGGGTGCCCTGCTTTAGCAGGGGGTTAGAATCCTAGAATCAAGAAGGTTGGAAAAGACCTCAAAGGTCATCAAGTCCAACCTGTCACCCAACACCTCATGACTACTAAACCATGGCTCCAAGTGCCACATCCAATCCCCTCTTGAACACCTCCAGGGACGGTGACTTCACCACCTCCCTGGGCAGCACATTCTGATGGCTAACAACTCTCTCAGTGAAGAACTTTCTCCTCATCTCCTGCCTAAACTTCCTCTGGCACAGCTTGAGACTGTGTCCTCTTGTTCTGGTCCTGGTTGCCTGGGAGAAGAGACCAACCCCTTCCTGGCTACAACCACCTTTCAGTTAGTTGTAGACAGCAATAAGATCTCCCCTGAGCCTCCTCTTCTCCAGGCTAAGCAACCCCAGCTCCCTCAGCCTCTCCTCACAGGGCTGTGCTCAAGGCCTCTCCCCAGCCTTGTTGCCCTTCTCTGGACACGTTCAAGTGTCTCGATGTCCTTCTTAAATTGAGGAGCCCAGAACTGGACACAAGACTCAATGTGTGGCCTAACCAGTGCAGAGTATAGGGGCACAATGACTTCCCTGCTCCTGCTGGCCACACTATTCTTGATGCAGGCCAGGATGCCATTGCCACCTGGGCACATTGCTGTCTCATGTTCAGTCTACTGTCAACCAGTATCCCCAGGTCCCTTTCTGTCTGCCTGCTCTCCAGCCACTCTGACCCCAGCCTGTAGCACTGCATGGGGTTGTTGTGGCCAAAATGCAGCACCCAGCACTTGGACTTGTTGAATGCCATCCTGTTGGACTCTGCCCATCTGTCCAGCCTGTCAAGGTCCCTCTGCAGAGCCCTTCTGCCCTCTAACAGATCAACATCTGCTCCCAACTTGGTGTCCATCTGCAAATTTGCTGATGACTGACTCAATGCCCTCATCCAGATCATCAATGAAGATGGGCTGGATGAGTTCCAGAGGTCTCTTCCAACCCCTACCTTGCTGGGATTCTGTGATCCTTGCCTGGTTTGGGACAGGAAGGAACCAAAGATTCTTTCTGGATTGCTGTGAGCGGATTCGAAGTGTTAATAACCTGAGTGCTGCAGAGGGATTCTTATCATGCCTATAAAAAAGCAGAAGCAGAGCTCTGCAGCTGCTATATTTAGAAGTTCCAATGGTCCTACTGAAATAGGAACCAAGGTGCCACAGATAATTTAGATACTTCCTGTAACAAACAAAGCTGGATTGTTTGGATGGAGCCATTGCAGGCAGGCAGTTGACAGCTTCATGTTAGGTTGTGGGTTTTGAACCCAGCTTTATTTTTCCATTGCCTTGTGCTTTGTGGGAGAGATGCATTGCTAAGATGAACCATCAGCAGGTGCCTTATACCTTACCTGCCTCATACTGGAGCAGGTCCAGAGGAGGTTTTTGAAGTCTGGAGCACCTCTGCTATGAAGACAGACTGGGAGAGTTGGGGCTGTTCAGCCTGGAGAAGAGAAGACTTCAGGGAGACCTAATAGCAGCCTGCCAGTAGCTGAAGGGGGCTACAAGAAGGATGGAGAGAGACTGTTTGCAAAGGACTGCAGGGACATGACCAGGGGAAATGGCTTCAAACTAGAGCAGAGCAGATTTAGATTGGATGTTAGGTAACAAGTTCCGCACCATGAGGGTGGTGGAACACTGGAACAGGTTGCCCAGGGAGGTGGTTGAGGTCCCATCCCTGGAGATATTGAAGGTGAGGCTGGACAGGGCTCTGGGCAACCTGAGCTAGTTGAGATGCATTTTAATATCTGAAGGGGACCTACAGAAAGGCTGGGGAGGGACTGTTCAGAAGGGCCTGGCATGGTAGGATGAGGGACAATGGTTTGGAACTGGAGCAGGGCAGGTTTAGGTTGGACATCAGGAGGAAGTTCAACACAGTGATAGTGGTGAAATACTGGAACTGGTTGCCCAGGGTTGTGGTGGAAGCCCTGTCCCTGGAGACATTCACGGTCAAACTTGATGTGGCCCTGAGCCAACCTGCTCTAGTTCAAGGTGTCCCTGCTGACTGCAGGACTGGGGGTTGGACAAGATGACCTTTGAGGATCCCTTTCAACCCTATGCATTCTGTGATTCTATGATATCATTAGTCAGAATTATTGAACCCTGGCTGCCACAGCTATTAACTGAGATATTAGGCATCAATTCCTCCGTATCTCTTTCTTGCTGGGAAAAACTTGGATGTTCTGAGGTGTCCTGAAGAGCTCAAACAAAGAAGCTCAGCTAATAGGCAAAGCCAAACCCCTTGTAGACCTTTGTGTCCCCCCAATATCTACCTCAACAACATAATATTCAGGATTTTGATGTCACAGCCCAGAGAAATGAGAGCTATCTTAATCCAGATATTTTTCCTGCTCTGTTTTGTTGCACAACAATGAAAGTCTTGCAGGGAGAAGGAGAGAAATGGCTTGGAAAGCCTTTTTTCCTTTGGGGGGGGGGGAGGAGGTGGTAAAAGCTAAATCAATGCAAAATTCTGAGTCTTCTCTGGTTTTATGGTCTTTACCTTGCATTTATCTCTCCTTGTTATTCCTTCAACTCCAAGAGCTTTGTTATGCTCTGATAGCAATGTGGTCAGCAGCCCATGGAGCATCTTGACTGTCTGCCAAGGTTCCTTTCCATCTGTAACAAGAAATAGCTTGAAGAGCTGCTTTTGAACCTCTGAAGGGGGGGAAAAAATGCCTGTGGTGACTGCCCAAGCTGGCTGCTTGGCCTCTCTGCAAGGCTCTCTGACTTGAGCACCTCTCCTATGAGGACAGACTGAAGGAGTTGGGGCTGTTCAGGCTGGAGAAGAGAAGGCTCCCAGGTGACCTAATTGTAGCCTTCCAGTACCTGAAGGGGGCCTACAAGAAGGCTGGGAAGGGACTTCTCAGGATATCAGATAGTGATAGGACTAGGGGGAATGGAATGAAGCTGGAGGTGGGGAGATTCAGGCTGGATGTGAGGAGGAAGTTCTTCACCATGAGAGTGGTGAAGCCCTGGAATGGGTTGTCCAGGGAGGTGGTTGGGGCACCATCCCTGGAGGTGTTTAAGCCCAGGCTGGATGAGGCTCTGGCCAGCCTGATCTAGTGTGGGGTGTCCCTGCCCATGGCAGGGGGTTGGAACTAGATGATCCTTGTGGTCCCTTCCAACCCTGACTGATACTGTGACACTGTGTACCTTGAAGGATGTCCGTGTATTGATCTTTGAATGCCTGGATGGGTTTCACCTCCTTGCTTCTCTCCTACCACTTCCACTCCAGTTTCTATTAAGGACAGGATGCCAGTGAGGGCTTCTTGGACTGTTTTAATGTCTAGCTAGGAAGGGTTGCTGTATGTACCAGGGTGGTTTAAATTGGATATTAGGGAAAAATTTCTTTGGTCAGGGATTGGAGCAGGCTGCCCAGGGAGGTGGTGGAGTCACTGTCCCTGGAGGTGTTCAGGAAACGTGTGGCCATGGCACTTGGGGACATGCTTTAATGGCCATGGTGGTGTTGGGTTGATGGTTGGACTTGGTGATCTTAGAGGTCTTCTCCAATTGAAACCATTCTATGATTCTAGGCAAATGTTTGAGCTGATTTCTGGAATCTCTTGACCTGGAGTCACCAGAGAGGTTGTGGAGTCTCCTTTTCTGGAGACTTTCAAGACTCATCTGGATGTGTTCCTGTGTGACCTGTGCTGGATTCTATGGTCCTGCTCTGGCAGGGGGGTTGGGCCTGAAGATGTCCAGAGTCCCTTCCAACCCCTCACATCCTGTGATGCTGTGATCCCTTGCCCTGATACTCCAGCTTCTATATTGGGGAGTTTATTGGTCTGACAGCTTATCTTGTCTCTTAAGGAGCTTCATACAGACCTTCATTTACTGTGGGTTAACAGGGTTGGAAAGGGAGCTGTGCCTCCAATGGATGTGGCAGCCAGTGGCCATTGCACAAGGCTGTGGTGGGACAGCTGGTCTTGAACCCCCTGTGCTCAGGTCATGGCCCTGTTTCTCCTTGGGCTTGATACCCTCCTGTTCAGATCATGGCCCCATTTCTCTTGACGTCCATTAAGATGTGACATAGGAGAAACAGATGGGGCTTCAAAGTCTCTCTGAGAAGCCTGTTCCAGTGCTCTGTGACCCTCACAGTGAAGAAGTTCCTCCTCATGTTGAGGTGGAACCTCCTGTGCTGTAGTTTGTATCCCTTGCCCCTTGTCCTATCCCAGGGTGCAACTGAGCAGAGCCTGTCCTTTCCTTCTTGACCCCCAGCCCTCAGATATTTATAGACATCTCTTAGATCCCCTCTCAGCCTTCTCCTCTCCAGACTAACCAGCCCCAGGTCTCTCAGCCTCTCCTCCAGCTGCACCCTTTCTCCTTTACCTACAAAAATCAACATTTCCACCCAGTCTGGGCAGTCTTGCTCTCAGTGAGCTGCTTGTCATGCTCTGGTGCTTGTGCCATGTTTGGCCCTTCTCTACAGGAGCCTGGGTTTGTGCCAATGAAAGCAGCAAGCAGTGGAGCGGTTTCATTACATTTTTGTTTTCAACAGGGGCAGAGTTGAGGGAGGGAGCAATGAATGTAAAAATATATTAGTCCTCTGGCCACATTAAGCCTCTGGTGGTGTGGGGGAGAGCTCAAACTCTGCTCCCAGAGTTATTTCTCCCAGAGGGTTGGTTGTGACTTGACCCCGAGTCAAGGGAAGGACATTCCTTTGCTCCAGGAGAGAGTTGGAGAAGGATCCTTCAATGCAGCCTATGTAGTTTGGCATAACTCAGGTTGTGCCTAGTTTGGGGCTGAAGCAAATCACTGCTTCATAGAATCATGAACGTTAGAATCAAGAAATGGTCTGGGTTGGAAAGGACCTCCAATGGTCATCCAGTCCAACCCACCCTGCAGTCAGCAGGGACATCCTCCACTAGATCAGGTTGCCCAGAGTCCTGATCTGGCCTCACATTGAATATCTCCAGGCATGGGGGCTCAGCCACCTCCCTGGGCAGCACATTCCAATGGCCAGTCTCTCTTTCTGTGAAGAACTTCTTCCTAACACCCAGCCTAAACCTCCCCTGGCACAGCTTGAGACTGTGTCCTCTTGTTCTGCTGCTGGTTGCCTGGGAGAAGAGACCAAACCCCTCCTGGCTACAACCTCCCTTCAGGTAGTTGTAGACAGCAATGAGGTCTCCCCTGAGCCTCCTCTTCTCCAGGCTAAGCAACCCCAGCTCCCCCAGCCTCTCCTCACAGGGCTGTGCTCCAGACCCCTCCACAGCTTTGTTGCCCTTCTCTGGACCCATTTCAGCAACTCAACATCTTTGTTGAACTGGATGCAGTACTCAAGGTGTGGCCTAGCCAGTGTTGAGTACAGGGCAGGATGGCTTCCACACTATTTCCAGGGAAGTGGTGGAGTCACCATCACTGGAGGTGTTTAGGAAGAGACTGGATGGGGTGCTTGATGCCATGGTTTAGTTGATGAGATGGTGTTGGGTGATAGGTTGGACTTGATGATCTCAAAGGACTTTTCCAACCTCTATCCTATTCTATCTATCTACCTATCTATCTATCTATCTATAATTCTATCCTGTCCTGTCCTGTCCTGCCCACAGTGTCAATAACATCCCAAACCACTCACAACTTCTCTTCTGGAGACTCATCATCCCTGGAAGGGTTCAAAATAAATGCACCCTTGGGACATGGTTTAGTGAGCTCGGTGGTGTTGGGTTGGTGGTTGGACTTGATGATCTCAGAGGTCTTTTCTGGAGTGGGTCCAGAGGAGGGCCAGGAAAATGCTCAGGGGGTTGGAGAAGCTCTGCTGTGAGGCCAGGCTGAGGGAGCTGGGAGTGTTCAGCCTGGAGAAGAGAAGGCTCCAGGGTGACCTAATAACAGCCTGCCAGTACCTGAAGGGGGCTACAGGAAGGGTGGAGAGAGACTGTTTGCAAAGGCCTGCAGGGACAGGATGAGAGGCAATGGCTTCAAACTGGAGCAGAGCAGATTTAGATTGGATGTGAGGAACAAGTTCTGCACCATGAGGGTGGTGGAACACTGGAACAGGTTGCCCAGGGAGGTGGTTGAGGCCCCATCCCTGGAGATATTCAAGGTGAGGCTGAACAGGGCTCTGGGCAACCTGAGCTAGTTGGGGATGTCCCTGCTGACTGCAGGGGGGAGGTTGGACTGGGTGACCTTTGAAGGTCCCTTCCAACCCAGACCATTCTGTGATTCTGTGCTAATGAGGAAACTTGGAGCACCTCTGTGAGGAGCAAAGGCTGAGAGACTTGGGGCTGTTTAGGCTGGAGAAGAGCAGACTAGGAGGGGATCTTCTCAATGTTCAAGAAGATGGAACCAGACTCTTTACAGTGGTGCCCAGTGATAGAAAAAGGAGCAATGGGCACAGATTGGAAGCCAGGAGGTTCCATACAAGCATGAGGAAAGCTTCTTTTCCAGAGAGGGTGTTTTAATCCAGGCTGCTCAGAGAGGTTGTGGTGTCTCCTTCCCTGGAGAGATTCCAAACCTGGCCATTGTGATCCTGGGCAAGCTGCTGTGGGTGCCTATGCTTTAGCAGGGGGGGTTGGACTGGGTGAGCTCCTGAGGTCCCTTCTAACTCCCACCATGGTGGCATTCCTTGAAATGTCCTCTTCAGGTTAGCTTCTTCAAGGGACATGGAAACTCAGTTTGGTTGTGATGTTGCTTTGAAGAGTAGGTCCAAATCCAGGTTTCTGGCAGACTTGCTATTTCTGTAACACCTCCCACTTGATGAGCTCAAGTGCTTTAATCAATGTGCAGCTCTTGATGAGAGGGATAATTACTCCCATTTTTACAGAAGGAGAGCATGAGGGAGATGAGAATGCCCTCTCTGAAATTTCAAACCATTTCATGCCAAGGAAATGAGTTGAGCTTGCTCTCCAAAGAGCATCCCAGAACGGTGGGAGATGGGAAGGACCTCTAGAGATCATCCAGTCCAACCCCTCTGCTAAAGCAGGGTCAACCACAGCAGGTTGCCTGGGATCACAATGGCCAGGCAGGGATGGAATCTTTCAAGAGGAGACTCCACCACATCTCTGGGCAGCCTGCTCCAGGGCTCCAGCACCCTCACACTAAAGACGTTTTTCTCAGTGTGCTGTGATGACCTCCAAGGACACCCACTGGACATCCCATCAGAAATGTGATGTTTGCTCTGATTCCAGGAAGGTGAATTTGGAATGTCCCTCCTTTGAGTGCTCTACAGGTCTGGTTGAGAGGTGTCCCTGTCCAGGGTGGGGAGGTTGGAGGAGAAGATCTCTGAGGTCCCTTCCAACCGAAGCCATTCTGTGATTCGATGATGATGATGAGGCACAGGTTGAAAAAGACATCACAACTGCTTTGTCTGCTGGTGCTTTCCAGCAGCAGGTTACAGAGGAACTGCCATGGGTTAGTTGTTTTTGCCATGGGTTGGTTGTTTAGATGGGTTGGATTGGTTGATGGGTTGGACGCAATGATCTTGAAGGTCTCTTCCAACCTGGTCTGGTCCATTCCATTCCATTCCATTCCATTCCATTCCATTCCATTCCATTCCATTCCATTCCATTCCATTCATCAGATCCAAGATTAACGGCACTGCCCCATTTATCTTCTCTTCTTTTACCATATGACATATGCAGCAAATGCACAAAGACATCCAACAAGTAGCTACTCAAGGCCTCATTCAAACAGACCTCGAACACCCCCAGGCAGGAGGCAGCCACAGCCTCCCTGGGCAGCCTGTTCCAGACTCTCACCACCCTCCTGCTGAAGAACTTCTTCCTCAGCTCCAGTCTGACCCTGCTCTGCCTCAGCTTCAAACCATTCCCCCTTGGCCTGGCTCTAGACACCCTTAGCAAAAGTCTCTCTGCAGCCTTCCTGCAGGATCCCTTCAGCTGTTGCAAGGCAGCTCTGAGGTCTCCCTGGAGCCTTCTCTTCTCCAGGCTGAACACCCCCAGCTCCCTCAGCCTGGCCTCAGAGCAGAGCTGCTCCAGCCCTGGGATCATCTTTGTGGGCTCCTCTGGCCTCACTAAAACCACTTGGGCTTTTGCTTCTGTGTGGGAAGAGGTGGGAACACAACCTTAGAACAACACTTCTGTTTAAAATGTGATGGAAAAAAACTTCTTCTCTTGTCTGCATGTTGGCTGCTTGTATTTCACTCATGGTGATGGGTTCTGAGAGGAAATAGCTGCAGGGGAATTGAGTGGCTTCCTTCTCTGCCCAGAGTGGCAGAGGTGTTGTTACATAATTCGACTTTGTGATGCCAGAATTATAAACATCACAGAAAATGTCCAGTTGCAGCAAGAGTGATGTGAGACTTGTCACACAGTATCACAGTATCACAGTAACTAAGGTTGGAAGAGACCCCAAGGATCATCAAGTCCAACCTGTTCCAACAGACCTCACAACTAGATCATAGCACCAAGTGCCACGTCCAATCTCCCCTTGAACACCTCCAGGGACGGTGACTCCACCACCTCCCTGGGCAGCACATTCCAATGACGAATGACTCGCTCAGTGAAGAACTTTTTCCTCACCTCGAGTCTAAACCTCCCCTGGCACAGCTTGAGACTGTGTCCCCTTGTTCTGGTGCTGGTTGCCTGTCAGAGCTGCTGAAAAGAGGAAAGGGAAACCACAGAATGTTAAGGGCTAGAAGGGACCTCAAAAGATTATCCAGTCTAACCCCCTTGCCAGAGCGGGATCACCTAGAGCAGATCACACAGGAACACATCCAGGTGGGGCTTGGATACCTCCAGAGAGGGAGACTCCAAACCCCCCCTGGGCAGCCTGTTCCAGTCTTCTGTCACCCTCACAGGGAAAACATTTTTTCCTCATGTTTCCATGGACCTTGTGTGACTCAAAGCTTCAGCTTCTTTGCTTGCATCTGTTAATGGAGTCAATAATTTTGGCTTCTTGTTGTTGGTTTTGTGCTTCCCTGAGAGTGATGTCAGAAGAACACAAGGATTTAGGTGACTGCTGCTTCACAGCTTTCCTTCCTGCTGTCTTCAGCCACTCTCCAGCTGATCCATCAGGCAAGATGAAATTATAGAATCATTTTGGTTGGAGATGACCTTTAAGATCATTGACTCCAAGCAGTCTCTAACTCTACCCAGTCTGGTGCCAAACCGCATCCTTCAACACCCCATTTATGAGCCTTTCAAGCATCTCCAGGGATGGAGATTCAACCACCTCCCTGGGGAGCCTGTTCTAGTCTTTGAGAACTCTTTCAGTGAAAAAGTTTCTTCTAATGGTCAATCTAAACCTCCCCTGGTGAGCCCTAAGGCCATTTCCTCTCATCCTATGGATAATTTGCCTTTGCAAATATCTTTTTAAGCTGTTGTTGCCTCTTGCTTTTGATAATGGCAGAGAGGCCATCAGAGAATAGTTTATAAGGGATCTTTAGAGGACATTTTAGTCCAACCTAAAGTGACCTTCAACAAGGCCAAATGTTAGGTCATACTCTTTACAGTATCACACTATCACTAAGGTTGGAAGAGACCTCAAAGATCATCGAGTCCAACCTGTCACCACAGACCTCATGACTATTTTTGGTCACAACACCCCCAAGCAGTGCTACAGGCCTGGAGCAGTGTGGCTGGAAAGCTGCCTGGCAGAAAGGGACCTGGGGGTTCTAATGGACAAGCAGCTGAATTGGAGCCAGCAGTGTGCCCAGGTGGCCAAGAAAGCCAAAGGCCTCCTGGCTGGGATCAGCAATGCTGTGTCCAGCAGGAGCAGGGAGGGGATTGTCCCCTGGGACTCAGCTCTGGTCAGGCCACAGCCAGTGCAGAGGAGGGCAAGGAAGCTGTGAAGGGCCTGGAGAAGAAATGTGATGAAGAGCAATTGAAGGAGCTGGGGATGGTTAGTTTGGAGAAGAGGAGGCTGAGGGGAGACCTCATTGCTGTCTACAGCTACCTGAAAGGAGGTTGTGGAGAGGCTGCTGCTGGTCTCTTCTCCCAGGTAATTAGTGATAGAACAAGAGGGAATGGCCTCAAGCTGTGCCTGGGTAGGTTTAGACTGGACAGTAGGAAACATTTCTTCATGGCAAGAGTGGTCAGGCACTGGAATGTGCTGGGCAGGGAGGGGGTTGAGTCCCCAGGCCTGGATGTGTTTCAAGGTGGTTTGGCTGTGGTGCTTGGGGCTATGGTTTAGGGGTGAGCCTTGCAGAGTAGGGTTCTGGGTTGGCCTTGGTGATCCTGAGGGTCTTTTCCAGTCTGAATGTTTCTGTGATTCTGTGAATCTCTCTGCTGTAAGCAGGGTCATCTTCAGCCAGATCAGGTTGCTCAGAACCCCGTCCAACCCAAACTTGAATGTTTCCAGCCACAGGGCAGTAGAAAGAATTTATGTGAACTTCCACACAGGGAAGAATTTTGGTTTGCCTTTTGGTCTAGGCATCTACTTCTTCATCTGCTGCAATGGACATGGCTCTCTCTGCAGGTGGATCAAAATGACCACTGTGAGCTAATTTGGGCTTTGGGCATGGCAAGTTTCATGTGCATAGTCTGGCATCTTCTGTGGAGGAACTTGGCTGGTGTCTGTTGCTCATGTAAAGCAGGAATCCAAACAGGATTTTCCCAGAGCCAAAAGGAGTCTAATCTGGGATGTAAATCAGGAATCCTTTCAGCTTACTACTGCCAGGGTGAGCTCCATGGTCATTCTGTGAGCTTCTGGTCCTGCTTTCTGTCTATCACACAGAATCACAGAATTGCCAGGCTTGGAAGGGACTCCCAGGATCTAGTTCCAACTCCCCTGCCATGGGCAGGGACATCCTCCACTAGAACAGGTTGCTCACAGCCACATCCAGTCTGGCCTTAAAAACCTCCAGGTTTGGAGCTTCCACCACCCCCCTGGGCAACCTGTACCAGTGTCTCACCACCCTGATGGCCAGCCTGGCATTAAAAACCTTCTCCTGCCCTTAAAACCTCTCTCCCCTGTCTACTTATCCTTTCAAACTGAAGATAATGTATTTGTCTTTTAGGGGGAAGGTGTAAGACCTCATATTGCCACCAAGAATGGCAATCATTGCATCTGTTACTGTCAGGTTTTCATCTTCCAGCAGTGGCTGGTGATGCTTTCACCCCTCCAACCAGCCAAGAGATCCTGGGGGATGGTTTAGGGTTGTTTTTTTTGCCAAGTGTCATGACAAAGTAGCACATTTAGTGCTTGGTTTGCAGACATCTGCTGCCAAGAGTGAGATGCAGCAAGGGAAAGAAATTCTCCAAGGAATCAGCTTAATGACTCTGGATCCTTGTAGTCCTTTGCCCTTGAATCCATCTGACAACTGTTATCAGACTGCTTGAGGTAGGGCCATTTGCTCTGAGCCACAGCATTTCCCACCAGAACTTCTGTAAATGCTCCTGCAACACAGTAATTCTCTTGAGATAGGGATGAATATTCAGTGCTTATCCTACCCCCCATTCTTCCTAATGAAAGCCACCCTCATTAAACTCATAAACACCAAGGAGTAAAGTGCTGGAGGCACGTCAGAGCCTGGGATTAGACTGAGCTGGGCGAACTGCAGAAGCAGGCTGGAGCCAGGACAGAAACAGGATCAACAAAGGCTAATACAGAGGGGGTTTTTTAACCCCTCTGGCCCAAGTGTTCTGTTGAGATTCAGGGTGGTGGAGCCACTGCTTTGCTGAAGGGGTCTGGGGTCTTGAAGGACTACAACGTTTTCAAGCCCAAATGTCCTATTGCCAACCAAGGCCAGAAGCAGACGGCTAAGGAAAGACATTCCAGAACCCCAGGATATGCAGGGGAAGGTCCTCCTCCTGGTAATAGGTTTCTTGGAGACTTCATTGGAATGGGCTGCCCAGGGAGGTGGTGGAGTCACCATCCCTGGAGGTGTTCAAGAGGGGACTGGATGTGGCACTTGGTACCATGGTTTAGTAGTCATGAGGTCTGTGGTGACAGGTTGGGCTTGATGATCTTTGAGGTCTTTTCCAACCTTATTGATTCTATGACTCTATGATTTGTGACTCTTCACCAAGACCTGCATTGACTGGAAAGTTGGGCAAGGAGAAACCTAAGGAATTGAAAGGACCAAGTATAGAGTCCTGCATCCCTGCATCTGGGGAGGAATAGCCCCAAGGACCAGTACAGGATGGGGACTGACTCAATGGGAGGACAGCTCAGCAGAGAATGACCTGTGAATACTGGGGGACAAGTTCATTGTGAGCCAGAAATGTGTCCTGGTGGCAAAGAAAGCAAATAGTCCCTTGGGTTTTACAGGATCACAGGATGTTAGGGGTTGGAAGGAACCTCAGGAGATCATCAAGTCCAAGCCCCCTGCCAGAGCAGGACCATAGAATCTAGCACAGGTCACACAGGGACACATGCAGACAGGGCTTGAAAGTCTCCATAGAAGGAGACTCCACAACCTCTCTGGGCAGCCTGCTCCAGGGCTCTGTCACCCTCCCAGTGAAGAAGTAAAGATCCTCCTCATGTTGAGGTGGAAGCTCCTGTGCTGGAGTTTGCATCCATTGAGAAGAGTGTGGCTAGCAGGCTAAGGGAGGTTCTCCTCCTCCTATCCTCTGCCCTGGTGAGGAGAATACTGCATCTAGTTCTGGGCACCCCAGTTCTAGAAGGACAAGGAACTACTGGAAAAAGTTCATCAGAGAGCCACTAAGACAATGAGGCAAGGAGCATCTCTCTGATGAGGAAAGGCTGAGAGCTTGGAGAAGAGAAGGCTGAGAGGGGATCTCATTAATGTGTATAAACATCTGAAGGGTGAGGGTCAGGAGGGTGAAGCCAGACTTCTGTCAGCAGCGTCTAGTGACAGGACAAGGGGCAATGGACACAAATGAACACAGGAATTCTTCACTTTGAAGCTTGCAGAGCACTGGAGCAGGCTACCCAGAGAGGTGGTGGAGTCTCCTTCTCTGGAGACATTCAAAACCTGCCTGGCTGTGTTCTTGGGTGATTTACTGTGGATGACCCTGCTCAGCAGGGACTGTTGGACTAGATGATCCCCAGAGGTCCCTTCCAACCCCCACTGTTCTGTGAGTCTCTGGTTCCATTCTGTGAGGCCACTCCATTTAACAGCCTTCATTGGCTCTAGTCTTAGTTACCTCTGTGATTAAACCTGCTGTTATGAAACCTATTTTTCAGCTCAAACCCCACTGCCCCAGGATGTTGGTGCTTTAATTAAAGTGAGCCATGAGCCAACAACATCATGTGCCTGCAAAAAGACCATCATGAGACCATCAGGCTGGGCTGTGTTAGCAGGAATAACATCCTGAGGGAGGCAGCCAGGATGCTGTGCTTGATGCTGATGAGAGCTCAGCAGGGATGCTGTGCCCAGCAGCAAGGTGCTCTGCTACAGGCAAGGCTTGAACCTCATCCAGTTGCTCTGTGCAAGAAAGCTGGGCTCTGGGGTAATTTATATTTAAGCCACTGAAGAGGAGCCAGCAGTGTGCCCAGGTGGCCAAGAAAGCCAAAGGCCTCCTGGCTGGCATCATCAATGCTGTATCCAGCAGGAGCAGGGAGGGGATTGTCCTCTGGGACTCAGCTCTGGTCAGGCCACACCTCCAGTGCTGTGTCCAGCTTGGGGCACCTCAATACAGGAGAGATGTGGAGGTGCTGGAGCCAGGGCAGAGGAGGGCAAGGAAGCTGGGAAGGGTCTGGAGAATAAATGTGATGGAGAGCAACTGAAGGAGCTGGGGATGGTTAGTTTGGAGATGAGGAGGCTGAGGGGAGACCTCATTGCTGTCTACAACTACCTGAAAGGAGGTTGTGGAGAGGTTGGTGCTGGTCTCTTCTCCCAGGACATTAGTGATAGAACAAGAGGGAATGGCCTCAAGCTGGGACTGGGTAGGTTTAGACTGGACAGTAGGAAACATTTCTTCATGGCAAGAGTGGTCAGGCACTGGAATGTGCTGGGCAGGGAGGTGGCGATATGTGGTTCTGTGATGTGTTTGTTTCTTTAGATGAGCCTCATCAGTGGAGACTGAAAGTGGTGGATTTATTTAGACTACAAAAAAAAAAAGCTGTCTCTCCTTGGCCTCCAAATGTACTAAGTGCTTTGTAAAGGGAAAGGCAGGAGTGCATCATTAATAGCAGTGATAGGTTTGTGCTATTCAAACGCCAGAGCAGAAGTCTTGTGAGGAGGGGCTGAGGGAGGTGGAGTTGCTTAGCCTGGAGAAAAGAAGACTGAGGGAAGACCTTCTCACTCTCTACAACTCCCTGAATGGAGGTTGTAGCCAGGTGGGGTTGGTCTTTTCTCCAACAAGTTATAGGACAAGAGGAAACGGCCTCAAGCTGTGCCAGGGGAGGTTTAGGTTGGCCATTCTTCCCTGAAGGGTTTGTCAAGCCTGGACCAGGCTGCCCAGGGGAATGGTGGAGTCCCCATCTCTGAAGGTATCTGAAAGCCATGTAGATGTGCTGCTGAGGGACATGGTTTCTTAGAATCATACAATGGTTTGTGCTGAAAGGGACCTTAAAGATCATCTAGTTCCAGCCTTCCCACTATGGGCAGGGACACCTTCCTCTGGCCCAGGTTGTCAGGCCCTGGCCAGCCTGGCCTGGAACATTTCCAGGGAGGAGGCATCAACAGCTTCCCTGGGCAACCTGTTCCAGTGTCTCCCCACCCTCACAGGAAAGAATTCCTTCCTGATCTCCACTATGAGGAGAGGCTGAGGGAGCTGGGGTTGTTTAGCCTGGAGAAGAGGAGGCTCAGGGGAGACCTTTTTGCTGTCTACAACTACATGAAGGGAGGTTGTAGCCAGGAAGGGGTTGGTCTCTTCTCTCTATCAAGCAGCACCAGAACAAGAGGACACAGTCTCAAGCTGTGCCAGGGGAAGTTTAGGCTGGAGGTGAGGAAAAGTTCTTCCCAGAAAGAGTAATTGCCCATTGGAATGTGCTGCCCAGGAAGGTGGTGGAGTCACCATCCCTGGAGGTGTTCAAGAGGGGATTGGATGTGGCACTTGGTGCCATGGTTTGTTAGTCATGAGGTGTTGGGTGGCAAGTTGGACTTGATGATCTCTGAGGTCTTTTCCAACCTGGTTGATTCTATGATTCTAAATTTCCCCTCTTCCAGGTTCAATTGATTGCCCTGTATCTTATCACTACAAGCTCTTGTCAAAAGTCCCTCCCCAGCTTTATTGCAGCCCACTTCAGATGCTGGAAATCTGCCCTAAGGTCTCCCTGGAGCCCTTTCTTCTCCAGGCTGACCAGCCCCAACTCTTTTAGTCTGCCCCCACAAGGGAGGTTTTCAAGCCCTATGATCATCTTCATGCTCTCCTCTGGACCACCCCCCCCCGCAACAGCTCCAGGTCCTTCTTGTGCTGGGGGCCCCAGAACTGGCTGCAGTTTAGTGGTGAGAAGGCTGGGGAGGGACTTCTCAGGATGTCAGGTAGTGATAGGACTAGGGAGAATGGAATGAAGCTGGAGGTGGGGAGATTCAGGCTGGATGTGAGGAGGAAGTTCCTCACCATGAGAGTGGTGAAGCCCTGGAATGGGTTGTCCAGGGAGCTGGTTGGGGCCCCGTCCCTGGAGGGGTTTAAGCCCAGGCTGGATGAGGCTCTGGCCAGCCTGATCTAGTGTGGGGTGTCCCTGCCCATGGCAGGGGGGTTGGAACTAGATGATCCTTGTGGTCCCTTCCAACCCTGACTGATACTATGATACTATGACCTGGCGGTGCTGGGTTAATGGTTGGACTGGTTGCAGTTTAGTGGTGACCTGGCAGTGCTGGGTCAAGGATCTTAAAGGTCTTTTCTGACCTAACTGATTTTATGAATCCTTGCTTTGGTGCAGCCAGAAGCCCTGGGCATTGCTGGCTGTGTTGTTTGGGGAAGATCCAGTAGATTAGAACCACGTTGTCAGGAGCTGTCAGAGTTAAGTCAGCTGATAGGAGATAGACTGGAGAACTTCCATCACCCTGCTGTGTTTCCTCATGAACCAGAGGCTCCCCAAGGGATTTTTGTTTACCTCTATGCTGAATGAAAGGAGGAGGATGAAATTGCAGGAGGTAAGAGCTTGTTCAGGACATGATTATCGCTGCAAATATTCTCCTGGGGTCACTAATAGCCAGAAACAGGCCTGACTGCAGCTGTGCACCATCTCTGGAATGGCACAGGAATTCCCATCACAGCTCCCTTGAGAGTTATCAGCATTTATCCTGATGAATGCAGCTGCTGGGGTGCAGTGATGTACACCGAGAGAGAAATTTGTCCTCTGGAATGGCAGAGCTTGGGGAGAAGGAGGGGCAGGCAAGCATGGGCTACCCCTTAGCTTGGATACCTTTAACCCTTTCCTTGCTACTTGGTCAAGCAAAACTGCCTGAGGAAAGCTATGGGAGGGACTTTTTCCAAGGGTTTGGAGTGATAGGACAAGGGGAAATGGGTTGAAATTGCAAGAGGGGAGATTGAGAGTGGAGATTAGGAAGAAATTCTTCACAGTGAGGGTGGGCAGACACTGGAACATCTGGCTGTGGATGCCTCCTCCCTGGAGCTGTTCAAGGCCAGGCTGGATGAGGCCTTGAGCAACCTGGGCTGATGGGAGGTGTCCCTGCCCATGGCAGGGGGGTTGGAACTGGGTGATTTTTTTAAGGTCCCTCCCCACCCAACCCATTCTATGATTGCTCCCCAGCTTTGCAAGGCTCCAAGCTCTGAAGTCTGGAGGAAATTCTCACTCCTGCCTGCCTTCCCTTTCTGCTTGTGGTTTTTTTATTGGGGGTTATTTTAATATTTTTTTTTTTTTGGAGGCTGGGAGCCCCTGAGGTGTTTCACAGAGTGTACTCATGTTATTTTTAGAGGGCTTTTTTTTTTGGCTCTCTCTTTGTTGCATCTGTCCATCTCCGCTTCAATTACGGCAGCCCCAGCAGGAATCACGTCTTTCAATCATCTGCTTGCTGCCACTGGCTTTGACCTGCTCAATTGAATGGCAAATGGAGCGTGGCATGGCTCAGCAATCTCCATTCGTGGCCTCCTCTAACAAGGTGTGCAGAGAGAGAGCTATTAGCCACCCTTTGTAATAACCAAATCAGAGCTGTCTGAGCTGTGCAGGGACTTACTGTAGGAGGCATCTGGTTAACTGTTGAAGCCTCCACAACCAGAACAGCATGAATACTTTTTTGTCCCCCACCTTCTTACTTCAGGCCTATTGTCTGCTGGATCCAATTTCTTCCTTTTTCTCCCCATTTCTTTATTTGTAGAGGGCCTCTTCTGCAAGACCTAAGAGCAGTGAATCAGCCCAAACCTTTGCAGCCTTTATGAAGCGCCCAGGCTGGCTCAACTTGGTTGTGTTGACAGATGGATCCTTCCTATCATGCAATGGCTTGGATTGGAAGGGACATTTAAAGGTCATCCAGTCCAACTCCCCTGCAGTCAGCAGGGACATCTTCAATGAGATCAGGTTGCTCAGAGCCTCAGACAACCTGAACTGCACTGCAGATTGAATCACAGATTGTTAGGGGTTGGAATAGAGATCATCAAGTCCAACCTCTCTGCCAAAGCAGGATCACCTAGGGCAGGTGATACAGGAATGCATCCAGATGGGTTTTGAAAGTCTCCAGAGAAGATTCCACAACCTCCCTGGGCAGCCTGCTCCAGGGCTCTGTTACCCTCACAGTAAAGCAGTTTCTGCTTGTGTTGAGGTGGAATCTCCTATGTTACATATAGAATACATAGAATAAACCAGGTTGGAAGAGACCTTCAAGATCATCGTGTCCAACCCATCAACCAATCCAACCCACCAGCTTCTCTCCATTGTTCCTTGTCCTATCACTGGGCACCACCAACAAGAGACTGGCACCTTCATCTTGACCCCCACCCTCAAATATTGATAGACAATGGTCACATCCCCTCTCAGCCTTCTCTTCTCCAGACTGAATAGCCCCAGGGCTCTCAGTCTCTCTTCATAGGGGAGATGCTCAAGTCCCCTCAGCATCCTCATGGCTCTCCATTGGACTCTGGAATGGTTCCAAGGATTTGGGTTGGACTGGATGATCTTTTGAGGTCCCTTCCGGCCCCTAACTTTCTGTGATTCTGTGACTGGGGCATCTACCATCTCTCTGGGTGACCTGGGACAGTGTTTCACCACTCTTAGTATAAAAAATATCTCCCTTCTCTCTGATCTCAGTCTTGCTCTTTTATTTTCACACCATCATCCCTTGTCCTGTCACAACAGGCCCTGCTCTCATGTCCAGAGAAGGGCAACAAAGTTGGTGAGGGGTTTGGAACACAGCCCTATGAGGAGAGGCTGAGGGAGCTGGGGTTGCTTAGCCTGGAAAAGAGGAAACTCAGGGGGGACCTTATTGCTGTCTACAACTACCTGAAGGGAGGTTGTAGACAGGCAGAGGTTGGTCTCTTCTCCCAGGCAACCAGCACCAGAACAAGAGGACACAGTCTCAGGCTGCACCAGGGGAGGTTTAGGCTGGAGGTTAGGAGGAAGTTCTACACAGAGAGAGTGATTGCCCATTGGAATGGGCTGCCTGGGGAGGTGGTGGAGTCACCATCCCTGGAGGTGTTCAGGAAGAGACTTGCTAGGGTGCTTGGTTGCATGGTTTAGTCGATTAGGTGGTGTTGGATGATAGGTTGGACACGATGATCTTGAAGGTCTCTTCCAATCTGGTCTGGTCTGTTCTGTTCTAAAAGATCCATCCCCATCTTAGAGACTCCCCTATAGCACTGAAAGACCCCAAGAAGGTCTCCTCAGAGCAGTTGCTCTGTCTGGAGAGGGGTGTAGGAAGAAGAAAGTCCCATACAAAATGATATTTGAAGTAAGGATGAAAGATGGGCAGAAGAGAGAAAACTGAGGGTGAAGAGTAAAAAAGCAACATCTGGAGGCTGTGTTAGAGTGGACTTTCATGGTCTTAGATTCATAGACTCATAGAACAGAGGAAAAGACCTCTAAGATTGAGTCTACCCATCAGGCATGGCCAGTAAACCACATCTCAAAGTGAAGTCTTGGTTGTTAGATGGAGAAATAGTGAAAGCTTTGGCCAGGTTACAAAGTGCTGTGAGAGCTGCCATGCTGTTGGGGTCCTGTAGACTGCTGCCAGCTCTCCCTTTGCCTCATGAGTCTGGAAGCCAACAGAGAGATGAAAACCTGATCCCTCTGCAGCTTCTTCAAGGTGAGGGAATTGAAGCCCAGGCACCTTGATTCTGTTGCTGATGTACACAAGGGCTGGTAGGTCAACATCTGCTCCTCAAGTATATTGATTTCCTCTCTTAAATGCCTCAGGTCCTTGGAGTGGAAGGTACCTCCTCATTGCTATATCCTACTGCAACATGACATTGAGCTATTGGATGTACTTTTGGCACTGAAGGCTGATTGCATCCTGGGCTGTAACACTTACACAATACAGAATCAACCAGGTTGGGAAAGACCTCTGAGATCATCCAGTCCAACCTATCACCCAACACCATCTCGTCAACTAAACCATGGCACCAAGTGCCTCATCCAGGCTCTTTGTAAACACTTCCAGTGATAGTGACTCCACCACCTCCCTGGTGACAGTGAAGCCACCAGCTCGAGGGATGTGGGGTTTCTGAAGCTGGGGACAGGAGGAAAGAGTTTGAGAGCTAGGGCTGTGCAGTGGGAGAGGGGAAGGGAGGATCTTACTGCCCTCAGTATCTTACTGCCCCAAAACAAGCATTTTAGACTCGCAGAACGGTAGGGGTTGGAAGGGACCTCTGAAGGTCATCCAGTCCAACCCCCTGCCAAAGCAGGATCACCTAGGGAGGTCACACAGGAACACATCCAGATGGGTTCTGGGATTCTGTCTTAGGAATGGCTGCAGAGAAGCAGACGACTTTTGTCAAGAGGCAATGGGCGCAAGCTGTGTCAAGGGAAGCCGCAGTTAGGCAGTAGGGAAGTTAGCAGTGCCAAGGGGCAATGGGCACAAAGTGCAACACAGGAAGGAAAAACTTTTTTTGCTCTGAGAATACCTGCTGGAACATGTCCAGAGAAGGGCCACGAGGACGATCAGAGGGCTCAAGCCCTTCTGTTGTGAGAGAGTTGGCGTTGTTCAGCTTGGAAAAGAGAAGGCTCTGAGGAGACCTTTTTGTGGCCTTCCAGTATCTGAAGGGGGCTACGAGAAAGTTGGGGAGGGGGTTTTTAGGGTGTCAGGGAGTGATGGGACTGGGGGGAATACATACAAGCTAGAGCAGGGGAGATTTAGATTAGCCTTAGGAAGAGGTTCTTCCTCATGAGGGTGGTGAGAGACTGGCACAGGTTGCCCAGGGAGGTGGTGGAAGCCTCATCCCTGGAGGTTTTTAAGGCCAGGCTGGAGGTGGCTGTGAGCAACCTGCTGTAGTGTGAGGTGTCCCTGCCCATGGCAGGGGGGTTGGAACTGGCTGATCCTTGAGGTCCCTTCCAACCCTGCCAATTCAGTGATACCACCCTGGCCCCAGTTGTGCTCTGCCCTGTGCCTCTGCTCCCAGGAGAGTCAGAGCTCCCAGGCAGAGGCACAGGCAGGAGGACAGGGAGTGCAGCCATGACAGTAACGTGCTCTTTTTCTTGTTTATGCTCAGTTCCTGCTTCTAATGGGTGCAGCTGGGACATGTAGTCATATTTCATCTTCAGAGTTGATTTAATAACTTGCTTGAAGAAGATTTTTGTTGTTGTTGTTGTTTGTTCTGCTCATTGAGGCCCAGTTGGGTAATCAGGAAAGGAAGAACCTCGCCGGCAATTTGTCTTTTGTGCTCTCTGGATAAATGTCAACTTGTCTCCTTTGCCTCCTTAAGCTAATGCTGATGAATGCCTGCAGGAAATTGAGGCTGGGAAATGTCAGAGAGGAGTGGAGTGAAGACTTGTTAGTCAGCTCTTCATTGTATCTGGAAGTGAATTTAAACCACCTTAGAGGCTCACAGGATGTCGGGGGCTGTGGGCTGGAAGGGACCTCTGGAGATCATGGAGTCCAACCCCCCTGCCAGAGCAGGACCATACAATCTAGAGCAGGTCACACTGGATTTCTTTATTACATCCCTAATCCCCCTTGATGTCAGCACAGAGGTGTCAGGACACAATCTCCATTCACCATCTCCTCCTCCCAGCAGCTCTGATTTTATTGCTTCTTACCCTCCCCCCATGCATCTCCAGCTTGGCTTCAAATCTGCTTGTAGGATTAGAGAGGAAATTGGAAGGAATCACAGCAACCCAGGATGTTAGGGGTTGGAAGGGACCTCTGGAGATCATGGAGTCCAAGCCTCCTGCCAGAGCAGGACCATAGAATCTAGCACAGGTCACACAGGAACACATCCAGGTGGACCTTGAAAGTCTCCAAAGAAGAGACTCCACAATCTCTCTGGGGAGCCTCCAGATTTTGGGGGTTTCCTGTTTGATTTTTCTGTATTGCTCAGATTGCAGCTAGAGTGGTTGCAGTATCCCAGCTTGGCTGGGTGGAATTGGAGAAAGGTGCCCATGTTTAACTGATCTGGCTCTGGGCAACCTGGTCTAGTGGCGGATGTCCCTGCCCACGGCAGGGGAGTTGGAACTAAAGGATCCTTAAGGTCCCTTCCAACCCTGACAATTCTGTCATTTTGTGAAGTTGTTGTTGGGTTTGGATGTATGGTCAGATCCAGGTGCTGTGGCTCTCCATTTGTTTCTCCATGTCTTGGAATCATAGAATTATCAGGGTTGGAAGGGACCTCAAGGATCACTCAGTTCCAACCCCCCTGCCATGGGCAGGGACACCTCACACTACAGCAGGTTGCTCACAGCCACATCCAGCCTGGCCTTGAACACCTCCAGGGATGAGGCTTCCACCACCTCCCTGGGCAACCTGTGCCAGGCTCTCACCACCCTCATGGGGAAGAGCTTCTTCCTATCATCCAATCTGAATCTCCCCATTTCTAGTTTTTTTTTCCATCCCCCTAGTCCTATCCCTCCCTGACACCCTCAAAGTCCCTCCCCAGCTTTCCTGCAGCCCCCTGCAGATAGTGGAAGGCCACAGGAAGGTCTCCTGAGAGCCTTCTCTTCTCCAGACTGACCAACCCCAACTCCCTCAGTCTGTCATGACCCATTCTGCTGCTAGGTTTTGGAGGACTCAGTCTTTTTCCAGTTTCCTCTGCCCAGACATTCCAGCCTCAAGCTGAGATACCCTTCAGCAAGAAATGGCTTTGAAATATTTTCTCTTCAGTTCTTCCACAACTGGAATTTCTCTTGCCAAAAGCAAATAATAAAAGAGGGGGAAGACGTTGTTAAAAAGCTTCTTCCTGATCTATTTTGACTTTTTTGTTGTTGTTGTTGTTGTGTAAATGTACTTATTGAATTATTTTTCATGCATGAACAGGAGCTTTACTGTGCTCAGCAGAGAGAGAATGGGTAGGGTCCACACAAAGACTGACAGCCATGAATCCCCTGAGGCACTTTGACTTGAACAAGCACCCTCTTCATTTTGGATGACTTGCAATCCCAGACACAACTTTGTCCCTTTAATTCTCCTTCATTTCACAGACTCCTACAATGCCAGGTTGGAAGGGACCCCCAGGATCATAGAATCATAGAATGGTCTTAGTTGGAAGGGTTGGGGTTGTTCAGTCTGAAGAGGAGAGGGCTGTGAGGATACCTTATTGTGACCTTCCAGTATCTGAAGGGGGGCCTGAAAGAAAGCTGGGGAGGGACTTTTTAGGGTATCAGGGAGTGATAGGACTGGGGAAAATGGATCCAAGCTAGAGGAGGGGAGATTTAGATTAGACCTTAGGAAGTTCTTCCCCATGAGGGTGGTGAGACACTGGCACAGGTTGCCCAGAGAGGTGGTGGAAGCCTCATCCCTGAAGGTTTTGAAGGACAGGCTGGATGTGGCTGTGAGAGACCTGACGTAGTGTGAGGTGTCCCTGCCCATGGCAGGGGGGTTGGAACTGGGTGATCCTTGAGGTCCCTTCCAACCCTGACAATTCTGTGATTCTTCAAAGGTCATCCAGTCCAACCTCCTCTGCACTCAGCAGGGACATCCTCAACTAACTCAGGCTGCCCAGAGCCCTGTCCAGCCTCACCTTGAATATCTCCAGCCATGGGGCCTCAACCACTTTCCCTGGGCAACCTGTTCCAGTGTTCCACCACCCTCATGGTGCAGAACTTGTTCCTAACATCCAATCTGAATCTGCTCTGCTCTAGTTTGAAGCCATTGTTCCCTGTCCTTTGCAAACAGTCTCTCTCCATCCTTCCTGTAGCCCCCTTCAGGTACTGGCAGGTTGCTATTAGGTCCCCCAGGAGCCTTCTCTTCTCCAGGCTGAACACCCCCAGCTCCCTCAGTCTGTCTTCATATCATCTGGTCCAACTTTTCTAGGTTGAAGGCCCAGCACCCTGTCAAGCTGAGTCTTAAAACTGTCCAGTGTGGGCTAATTCTCTGCTTCCCTTGGGAGCTGATTCCAATCTCTAGCTATTCTGGTGACACAAATTCTAGCTGGGGAGCACAGGATGGTGTGGGCCAGGCTGTCCAGCAGGCACATCTGCCTCCTCACATGGCATTCTGTGGTCCTGGCTTAGCTGTTGGTATTTGCAGAGATGCTGGAGGGAGCAGACTGAAGGCTTAAATGGTTTAGCACCCATGGGACACAAAGTGATTGTGAAAATCCTCTCTGGTCACGAGGACTGGAGGTGGAACATGTTTCTATTAATGCTGGTGGGAAGAGACCCAAGGGTTGGATGGTGGGGGAGAGATTCACACCATCCAGCTGGTAGGTGTGAAGATGGTTTCAGAGGTTCTTTATACAGCCAACAAAAGAGGGGCAGCTTCCTCCAGAGCAAATTTAGATCACTTAATGGAAACCTCTCTTTGGAGCAAACCTCTAGTTGACTACTTGGAGACCACTAGAGTCTCACTTAATGTGTAAAGAATAATTCTTGCCCAGGGTAGCTGTTCATAAGCTATTTTTTCTCCTCTCATGTTTGTTTATTTGGTTGTTATGCTGTTTGGGGTTTTTTTCTCCCCCCCAGTAGGTGATTCTATTTATTTCAAACAGGCTTAATGTCTCTGACCACACAAAACCTCTGCCAGGGACATGGATCCCATCAGCAGGTGAAATGGAAAAATCATTGTACCTCATGAGGCTGGATGCTACAGCTGGAAAAGACCTATAAGATCATTAAGCCCAGGCTGTGCCTGTGGAAAGCCAACTATTTAAAGAAGTAAGGCTTAAAAAAAAAAAAATGAGGTCTTTAAAAGGAGGAACAGCATCTCTGAACAAGGTTTGGCAGAAGAAATCTCAGTTCTGCCCAAAGTAGCAATGAGACCTGGAAGGAGCTTGCTCTGCCAACAAGGTTTAACGAGCAGTGATTTCCTGGTGCAGCCTGAAATGAAAGGGCCAAAAGGAATGCAGGATTGAAAGGCAGCTCAGTTCCTCCCCTTTCCTGAAATAATCATAGAATGGTCTGGCTTGGAAGAGACCTCCAAAGTTCATCCAGTCCAACCCCCTCTGCATTCAGCACTGACATCCTCAAGTAGATCAGGTTGCCCAGAGCCCTGTCCAGCCTCACCTTGAATATCTCCAGGGACGGGGCCCCAACTACCTCCCTGTGCTCTACCACCCTCATGTTGCAGAACTTGTTCCTAACATCCAGTCTAAATCTGCTCTTCTCTAGTTTGAAGCCATTGTTCCCTGTCCTTTGCAGACAGACTCTCTGCAGCCTTCCTGTAGCCCCCTTCAGGTACTGGCAGGCTGCTATTAGGTCTCCCCAGAGCCTTCTCTTCTCCAGCTGAACACCCCAGCTCCCTCACTGTCCCATGATAGAAGTTCTCCAACCCCCTGATAATTTTCCTGGCCCTCCTCTGGAACTGCTCCATCAGCTCCAGGTCCTTCCTGTGCTGAGGGCTCCAGACCTGCACACAGCACTCCAGGTGAGGTCTCCTCAGAGCAGAACAAAGTGGCAGAATCACCTCTCTGGCTCTGCTGCCAGCGCTGCTTTGGATGCAGTGTGTCCAGTTCTGGAGCCTCTATTACAGGAAGGATCTGGAGGTGCTGGAAGGTGTCCAGAGAAGGGCCACAAGGATGAGCAGAGGGCTGGAGCTGCTCTGCTATGGAGACAGACTGAGAGAGTTGGGGTTGTTCAGTCTGCAGAAGAGAAGACTCCCGGAGACATTCTTGTGGCCTTCCAGTATCTGAAAGGGGCTACAAGAAAGCTGGGGAGGGACTTTTGAGGGTGTCATGGAGTGATAGGACTTGGGGGGATGAAACAAAACTAGAAATGGGTAGATTCAGATTGGATGTTAGGAAGAAGTTCTTCCCCATGAGGGTGGTGAGACACTGGCACAGGTTGCCCAGGGAGGTGGTGGAAGCCTCATCCCTGAAGGTTTTTCAGGCCAGGCTGGAGGTGGCTGTGAGCAACCTGCTGTAGTGTGAGGTGTCCCTGCCCATGGCAGGGGGGTTGGAACTGGCTGATCCTTGAGGTCCCTTCCAACCCTGCCAATGCTATGATTTTATGAATCTATGAAATCTTACTCCCTGGGAGAGCTTTGGGGCACCTTGTGCTGCCAGGGACTGATGCGACCATCAGTTCAATCCTCACCACTGGATACAAACCCAAAAGGAGGACTTTAAAAGAGAAAAAGAAGTCTGTTTCATCTGAGCTGCCATGGTTAGCTCTGGTGGCATAACCTGGGGGAAGCTTGCAGCAGCACTTTCAGGAGCAGCATTTGACTTCCTGTACCGGAAAGCTTCTGGGGCTGCACAAGTTGGAAGGGCCCCAACTTCACCCACGTTGATTGACTGCTGAGTTGTTGTTGGCTATGAGCTAATCCATGTAGGAATGGAAGTCTAATCCCTCCAGCACTGGCATTTCCTCCTACCATTCACAGTTCAAAGCAGGCTTCTCTCTTTCCAGTTCGTTTTGAGACTCTACAATGCTTCTGGGTGCCAGAGGTGACGCTGGAGTTGGTGGCTGTGCCCTTGAGGGGCTCCTGCAGTTTAATCCCAAGGCCAGGAGATGTAGGCATGTTGCAAGGATGCAAGACTTGCTGCTCACTTGGGATGAGCTGACAAGAGGTCTCCAGCAAGCACAAAAGGTGGAAGAGGGCACTACAGGACTGGTGTGACTGGAGGGACTCCAGCAATGTCAGTGAAGCAAAGTGTTTATGCTCTACTTCATCCTTAGGCTGCCAGCAGATCAGCTGGCCCTAGTCTGGGCGCTTCTTGGCTTTCATGAAGCAGAGCTGGAGCCAAACAGTGTTCTGGCCCTTCTGAAAATGCATCTACTCTGCCCTGGTGACACCTCACCTGGAATATTAGGCACAGTTTTGGGCTCCCCAGTTCGAGAGGGGCAGTGATCTACTCGAGAAAGTCCATCAAAGAGCTACCAGCATGATTGAGCACTGCCTTGTGAGGAGAGGCTGAGGGACCTGGGGCTGGTTAGTCTGGAGAGGAGAAGACTGAGAAGGGATCTGATCAATGTTTATCAATAGCTGAGGGCTGGGGGTCAGGAGGGAGGGGACAGGCTCTGCTCAGCTGTGCCCTGGGATAGGACAAGGGGCAATGGATATAAACTACACCATAGGAGGTTCCACCTCAACGTGAGGAGGAATTTCTTCATCGTGAGGGTCACAGAGCCCTGGAGCAGGCTGCCCAGAGAGGTTGTGGAGTCTCCCCCTCTGGAAGCTTTCAAGCCCCATCTGGATGTGTTCCTGTGTGACCTGAGATAGATTCTACAGTCCTGCTCTGGGGGGTTGGACTTGATGATCTTTGGAGGTCCCTTCTAACTGCTAGCATTCTGTGATGGCCTTGCAGAACTTGAAGGGGCTCAGAAGAAAAGTGGGGACAGACTTTTGAGCAGGGCCTGTTGGGACAGGACAAGAGGTGACGGTTAAGAACTTGAAGAGGAAGATTCAGGCTGGAAGAGATGTTGGTGAGGCCCCGTCCTAGGCTGCCCAGAGAGGTGGTAGATGCCCCATCCCTGGAGCCATAAAAGGGAGCAGAACCACAAAAGGCTATTCCCAGAGCAATCCTGCATCCCAGGATCTGAGCTCTGGCTCTGGGGATGCAGCAAGCAGCTGCTCCTGCAACTAAAGACTGAGGCAAAGAAGGCCCTGAGTCCCTTAGCCTCTCCCTCCCTCATCCTTCCCCATGATGCTCCCCATGAATGCAACAAGGAACAGAGATTCTCTGTAGATCTGCTTTATTTCTTCAACTATTTACCCCTCCTTCCCTCTCCCTTCCCCCCCTAGCTGGCCGCTAGGGGAGTCTGTTCCTCTTCTGAGCCCGGTGCAGCAAACAGGGGCAGAAGCAGCTGCAGAAGCAGCACTTCAGGCAGAACCAGATCTGAGCCAGGCACTTCCGGAGCTTCTTCCCTGGGCTGCTCCTTGGCTTCGGGGCCTTTTCTTGCCGTGCCTGGGGGGTTGCAGCCCCAGGCTGCTGCTGCTGTCTGCTGGCCTGGCTCTGCTCTTTGCCAGTCTTGCTCTGTTGGCTCATGGCTGGGCTGCTGCTCTGTCCTCTGTCAGGCTCCTTCCATTGCTCAGAGGGCTGCAGGGGCCTTTTGGAGCTTGAGGAGGATGCAGCCAATGTCTCCTGCACAGCTGTGGGTTCCTGGCTGGCTTCTGCTCTAAGGCTTCTTGGTCGCTGCCCCAGAGTGAATCGGCAGCTGGTCTGGGTTGCTGTGGGGTGTCAGCCATTACTGCAGGGTGCTTGGGACACTCATTCCTCTGCTCCTTCAGATAGCTCTTGCAAAGTCCTTGGGATGCTTTGATATTTTTTCCCAGCCTTCAGCTGAGCTTTGGCTGCAGCTTTCTGCTGCTGCTTCTTCTGCTTGACCTTCTTTTCCCAACCAGTTCTGCAAGAACCATAGCATCTCCCAGCTCAGCATCAGCTGCTCCTCTTGTCTAGCCACCTGGTGAGAAGCTAAAAGAGAGGAGGGATGGAGTGAGCAGCTGGTAGCTCTTCCAAGCTTATTTTCATATGCAGTGTGTTTGGAATCTGATAAAGAAGTTCCTGAGTCTGTTGTGATGATCTATGATTCTATGACCCTGCATCTACCCATTCAGTTAGGGCATCACAGAATGCTGTCAGATTGAGTCAAGCCTGACTTCCCCTTGGTAAATCCATGCTGGCTACTTCCCCACGAGGGTGGTGAGACACTGGAAGGGGTTGCCCAGGGAGGTGGTGGAAGCCTCATTCCTGGAGGTTTTGAAGGCCAAGCTGGAGGTGGCTGTGAGCAATCTGCTCTGGTGTGAGGTGTCCCTGCCCATGGCAGGGGGGTTGGAACTGGATGATCCTTGAGGTCCCTTCCAACCCTGACAATTCTGTGATTCTATGAAGCCCCTTATTTTAGGCTCATTGCTTTTCCTCCAGGAGCTCACCTGAGCATGTAAACAGTCTCTTGGTTCCCATTCAGATGACAATCATAGAATAGAACCATGGAATGCACCACAGACCTCTAGAAGTCATTTAGCCTAACCCCTCTGCCTTAATCAGGGACATCCCCTGCTAGGTCAGGCTGTAAGCTCCACAAAGCTTAACCTTGATTGTCTTCAGGAATTGGGTCTCCACCACCTCCCTGGACAACCTGTTCTATTGTTCCAGCACCCTGATAGTAAAGAACATCTTCCTCATGTCCAAAGAGCTTCCTGATGTCCAGTGTAAGGTGCAGATCTGTGCATGAGGTGGAGAGATTATAGTTTGGTCATGTAGTTTTGAAGGTACTCAGAAGTTACACTGTAGAAGTCCCTTCCTATCTCTGTCCCTTCCTGTCTCTGTCTGGTCCTTTTGGTGCCTTTTATCTGGAATACAAATTCCAAGGGACTTAGGTACCTGCTGTGGCTGAGGGAACTGGAGTTGTTTAGTCTGGAGAAGAGGAGGCTTAGGGGAGTCCTCATTGATCTCTACAACTCCCTGAGAGAAGGTGGGGAGTTGGTCTCTGGTGATAGAAGGAGAGGAAATGGCCTGAAATTGTGCCAGGGGAGGTTTAGGTTGGAGATTTTAGGTTGGAGAATTTCTTTGCTGCCAGAGCGGTCAGGGACTGGAACAGGCTGCCCAGGGAGGGTGGTGGAGTCACTTCCCTGGAGGTGTTCAAGAAACCTGCAGAACATGGCCCTCGGGGACATGGTTTGATGGCCATGGTGTTGTTGGGTTGATGGTTGGATTTGAATGATCTTAGAGGTCTTTTCCAACCAAAGCAATTCTGTGATTCTAGGTTGACTAACTTGAGCTGTGCTGAAAACCAGTTTTAACCACAACCCCAGCCAAGAACTGGGCATTTCTAGTAAGCACACCAGGGTTGTGTTTTTGGCACAACAACAAAGATCATTAAATACTTTCCACCTCTTTTTATTGCTTCATTTTTTAATCCTGGCACATTTTCTAAGATGGAGCCTACAAGGAAGGGCTGGATCAGAAGATTGTAGCCAGGGTGATGCACAAGGCAAAACAGTCAATGCTCTTAATGAAATGACTTCAGCCCTGAAGATGGAAAAGGGAGGCAAAGAATAGTCATGGGGTGTTTTTGACTTATACATCACCAAAACTGGGTTTATATTGGTCACATTGTTCTGCCTAATGGAAAATCCATGAGACAGCTGACAGGAGAAAAGGATGTTTTCAAGAGATTAATGTTGTGCTCAGGGTCTAGGAGGAAATGATAGTGGTAGGGTGGCTCCTGGACTGCTTTAATTTCCATCTCTTCCTCCTTGGTCTGAAAAAAAAAAACAAAACACCAAAGGATTGATTAAATAAAGGCACAAATCCAGGCTGGGTGCAGAGTGGGTTGAGAGCAGCCTTGAAGAAAGAGACTTGCGGGTGTTGGGTGCTGAGAAGCTCCCCAGGAGCCAGCAGTGCCCTCAGGCAGCCCAGCTCTGCTCTGCTCAGACCCCACCTCCAATCCTGAAATACTTTTAAGGTCCTGGAATTTTGATGTTAAGATCATACAATCTTAATTTTAAGAGCCCACCTCCAATCCTGCTGTCCCTAGCACAAGAAGGACACATAGCTGCTGGAGGGAGTCCAGAGGAGGCCACAAAGATGATCCCAGGGCTGGAACACTTCTGCTCTGAGGCCAGGCTGAGGGAGCTGGGGGTGTTCAGCCTGGAGAAGAGAAGGCTCCAGGGGGACCTCAGAGCTGCCCTGCAATAGATGAAGGAATCCTGCAGGAAGGCTGCAGAGGGACTTCTGCTAAGGCTGTCTAGAGCCAGGCCAAGGGGGAATGGTTTGAAGCTGAGGCACAGCAGGGTCAGACTGGAGCTGAGGAAGAAGTTCTTCAGTGTGAGGGTGGTGAGAGTCTGGAACAGGCTGCCCAGGGAGGCTGTGGCTGCCTCCTGCCTGGGGGTGTTGAAGGCCAGGCTGGATGAGGTCTTGAGCAACTGTGTCTGGCTGGGAGGCATCCCTGCCTATGGTGAGGAGGAGGTTGGAGTAGATGATCTCTGAAGTTCTGAGCCATTCTATCATTCTCTGCTTTTCCTCAAAGAATTTATCAGTGATTTGTTCCAAACAGACTAGATGCTATTTGAAATGGAAGCTGAGAAAAAAGGATGAGTGGGGGTTCTTCAGACTGTAGAGGAGCAGGCTCCAGGGAGACCTTCTTGTGGCTTTTCAGTACTTAAGGGGGACCTCTAAGAAAGATGGGGACAGTTTTATCAGGGCCTGCTGTGACAGGATGAGCAGTGGTGGTTTGAAACTAAAAGAGGGAGATTTAGACTGGAGAGAAGGAAGAAAAGTTTTACATTGGGAGTGGTGAGACCCTGGCCCAGGTTACCCAAAAGAGGAGTGAGATGCCATTCCAGGTCAGATTGGATAGGGCAACTTAATGTAGTTAATGATGCTCCTGCAGACTGTGGGGGATTGGACTAGATGACATTGGAAGGTCCCTTGGATCCCAAACCATTCTATGATTGTGTGCGAGGACTGTTAAATGCCTGCAGAGTAAAACCAATGAAGGACTCTTTAGAAGTGCTTGTAGTGACAGGACAAGGGGCAATGGTTTGAAACTGGAGCAGGGGAGATTTAGGTTGGGCTTTAGGTGGAAGTTCTGCTCCACATGCCCTGAGAGCTGAAGAAATGCTGAGCCCCCCATAAGATGGGTCAACAGGAGTGACCCCTGTGCCCAGAGCTAGGGACCAGAGTTGTATCTCCCAACTTCCCCAGGGAAAGAAAGTCTCAGATCTTCCCTGGGCAATGTCTAGTTACTCCATCCCATCTCAGCAGCTTCTAGAGGAGATGTAGGACAAGATGAGACAATGGCCTGGAAACAAGATAGTATTAACACTGTCTTCTCATTCCATCCACAGTGGGAGCGCCTCTGGTTCCTCATCCTCACCTCATCCTTCTTCCTGACCCTGGTCTGGTTTTACTTCTGGTGGGAAGTTCACAATGACTACAATGAAATCAACTGGTGAGTAGTTGAATCATTGCAGGAGGACATATGTGGCTGCCACCATGGAATCACTTTGGGTGGAAAAAACCTTCAAGGTCATCAAGTTCAGTCATGAAAATGCTCAGGGGGTTGGAGCAGCTCTGTTACAAGGACAGGCTGAGGGAGCTGGGGGTGTTCAGCCTGGAGAAGAAAAGGCTCCAGGGAGACCTAATAGCAATCTTCCAGTACCTGAAGGGGGCTACAAGAAGGCTGGAGAAAGACTTTGTAAAGACCTGCAGGGGCAGGACGTGGGGCAATGGCTTCAAACTAGAGCAGAGCAGGTTGGATGTTAGAAACAAGTTCCTTACCATGAGGGTGGTGGAACACTGGAGCAGGTTGTCCAGGGAGGTGGTTGGAGATATTCAAGGTGAGGCCAAACAAGGCCCTGGGCAGCCTGATCTACTTGAGGATGTCCCTGGTGGCTGCAGGGCGGGGGGTTGGAGTGGGTGACCTTTGGAGCTTCCTTCCAGCCTGGTCCATTCTATGATTCTGAGTTTAAATCAGACACATTCACAAGCTGTTTGTCACTGGATTGGATGCCTTTGGGTCCTTCAGATGGACAGTAAAGGGAAAGTGAAGTGGGACATGAAGCAGAATCACAGAATGTCAGGGGTTGGAAGTGACTTCCAGAGATCATCCAGTCCAACCCCCCTGCCAGAGCAGGAGCACCTAGGGCAGGCCACACAGGCATGCATCCAGGTTGGCTTTGGAAGTCTCCAGAGAAGGAGACTCCACAACCTCTCTGGGCAGCCTGCTCCAGGGCTCTGTGACCCTTACAGTAATGAAGTTTCTCCTCATCTTGAGGTGGAACCTCCTGTGTTCCAGCTTATAGCCATTATTTTTCCTGTTACTGGATGCCACTAAAAAGAACCTGGCCCTTTCCTCTTGACCCCCACCCCTCAAATATTTATAGACATTTATCAGATGCCCTCTCAGCCTTCTCTTCTCCAGACTAAAAGAAGGAGACCTGCTTCTACCTGTCTTCACCAATAGATGTTAAGGTGTCCTCATATCCAGTGTGTGGCTGGAATGGAGGTCAGGGCAGGCATTCACCATGGTGAAGAGCACAAGAAAACAAAGATGGTGCTGAAATCATGGGGAAGCTTTCTTTGGTTGTTTCTTGCTTGCTTGTTTGCTTCCACGGCTGGTTGGTTTGGGAAGTGGCTGAGCAGTTTGGCTGCAATTTTCCACAATACACAGATGACAAAATTTCAGCCTGAGGCAGGCACTGGGTGTGGAAAATTTTGCAAAGCTGGATGGAGCTGAAAGCAAACCTCCCAGTGGGATGGACTTGAACGTGTCCAGAGAAGGGCAACAAGACTGGGGAGGGGTCTGGAGCACAGCCCTGTGAGGAGAGGCTGAGGGAGCTGGGGTTGTTTAGCCTGGAGAAGAGGAGGCTCAGGGGAGACCTTATTGCTCTCTACAGCTACCTGAAGGGAGGTTGTAGCCAGGTGGGGCTTGGTCTCTTCTTCCAGGGCAACCAGCAGCAGAACAAGAGGACACAGTCTCAAGCTGTGCCAGGGGAAGTTGAGGCTGGAGGTGAGGAGAAAGTTCTTCCCAGAAAGAGCAATTGGCCATTGAGATGTGCTGCCCAGGGAGGTGGTAGAGTCACCGTCCCTGGAAGTGTTCAAGAGGGGATTGGATGTGGCACTTGAAGCCATGGTTTAGTTAGTCATGAGGTGTTGGGTGACAGGTTGGACTTGATAATCTCTGAGGTCTTTTCCAACCTTATTGATTCTATGATTCTATGACCGGGAGGGAGTTCAGGGGTGTCGCCATCTCCCTTCAGTGCTGGAAATTATTCTCCCTTTTACTAGCTCAGCAGCATCTTAAAAGGTTTTGACAGCACCTTGGGCTTTCTTCTAACCACATGGCTTTTGACATCATCTCCTTGTCAAGGATAATTTGTAAAGTGGGTTTGAAAACACAGTGGGTAGCTGATCCCTTCAATAAATCCCCTGCTTTAGGTGCTGCCGTTGTGTGAGGGGAGAATGTTTACTGACTGCAGGACATGAGCTGTCTTCTCCCAGGAGTGTGGGGTTTCTCTCTGAAGGACTGGAACCATCACCACTGCTCTTAATTATTTATAACATCTTCTTTTTTTTCCTTTTTTTTTTTTTTTAAGGGTATTGTAGACCTCCTGCTTCTTTAGTCTTATACCTTCAGCAAAGGGTCTCTTCCAGAGGCACCTGGCCAAACTTCAGAAGCGGCCACGTGTGAGCCTCGTGAAGTTCAACAGGGCCAAATCCTGCAGCTGGGTTGAGGCAATCTCCAACATGAATGAAGGCTCAGGGATGAAAGGATGCAGTGCAGCCCCGTGGAGAAGGACTTGGGGGTGCTGCTGGGTGCACTGCCAGCCCTGTCCGGGGCTGATCCCCAGCAGTGTGGGCAGCAGGGGCAGGGAAGGAATTCTGCCTCTCTGCTGTGCTCTGCTCAGACCCCACCTGCAGTGCTGGGGCAGCTCTGGAGGCCTCAGCACAGACAGGAACCTGTTGGAGCAGAGCCAGAGGAGGCCACAGCCATGCTGGGAGGGCTGGAAGCCCTCTGCTGTGAGGCCAGGCTGGGAGAGTTGAGATTGTTCAGCCTGGAGAAGGGAAGGCTGCAGGGAACGTTGCTGGTGGCCTTGCAGAACGTAAAGGAACCTAGAAGGAAAATGGGGAAAGACTTTTGAGCAGCACCTGCTGTGACAGGTAAAGAGGTGATGGTTTTAATCTGAGATTCAGACTGAAGGGAAGGAAGAAATCCTTTACACTGAGGATGGTGAGACCCTGTCTCAGATTGCCCAGAGAGATGAGAGATGCCCCATTCCCTGGAACCATTCCAGGTCAGGTCTTTTGTGGCTCTGAGCAACCTGCTCTGGTTGCAGATGTTGTTTCCTATTGTAGGGGTTTGAACTAGATGGCCTTCAAAGGTCTGTTCCAACCCATACAGTCCAATGAAGGATGTGAAGGTTTCTAGTCTGTTCCAGAGAAAGCCAAAACATTCTTAGCTCAAGGCTGAGGAAGGGCTTAAAAAAGTAAATTCATGCAGTGAGAAATCAAAGGTCTGGGAATGCTGTAAATGGGCACTGCAGCTGCAGTGATGTAAAATGTTGTGCTCCCAAATATTGATGCAGGAGTGGGAGGAGATATGCAGATCTGCTCTGGATACAAGAGATAATTGGGCTTTAAAATAGAATCATAGAATCGTTTTGGTTGGAGAAGAGCTTTAAGATCATCAGGAGAGGGGATTCTGCCATTTCCACTCTGCTCTGCTGAGACCTCACCTGGAGTGCTGCATACATGTATGGAGCCCTCAGTGCAAGAAGGATGTGGACCTGAGGGAGCAGGTCCAGAAGAGTGCCACAAAAATCATCAGGGGGTTGGAGCAGCTCTGCTATGAGGACAAGGCTGAGGGAGCTAGGGGTGTTCAGCCTGCAGAAGAAAAGGCTCCAGGGAGACTGAATAATAGCCTTCCAGTACCTGAAGGGGGCTACAAGAAGGATGGAGAGAGACTGTTTGCAAAGGTCTGCAGGGACAGGACGAGAGGCAATGGCTTCAAACTAGGGCAGAGCAGATTTAGACTGAATACTGGGAACAAGTTCTGTACCATGAGGGTGGTGGAACATGGGAGCAGGCTGCCCAGGGAGGTGGTTGGGGCCTCATCCCTGGAGATATTGAAGGTGAGGCTGGACAGGGCTCTGAACAACCTGATCTAGCTGAGAATGTCCCTGCTGACTACAGAGGGGGTTGGACTGGATGCCCTTTGGAGGTGCCTTGCACTCCTGACCATTCTGTGATTCTATTCTGTGAACCATTATCTAACTCTAGCAAGTCTGGTGCTGAACCATGTCCCTCAGCACCACAAATACCCACACATGCTACCTGAAGCCCAAAGTACATTCCCCAGCCATGCAACCCATTTTCACATTGTGCTAGAAGTACTGCTGGATTGGCAGCACTGGAAAAGCAAGCTCTGTTGTGCACAACTCTGATAGAAGAGGCTCTCTGGATGCTGGCTAAACATGTGCTCAGATGGCCAAGAAGACCAACAGCATCCTGCCCTGTATCAGGAACAGTGCGGCCAGCAGGACCAGGGCAGTGTAGTCAGCACTGATGAGGCCACATCTTGGGTACTGGGGTCAGTTTTGGGGCCTTCACTACCAGCAGGACATGGAAGTGCTGGAGTTTGGTGGGTTGCAAATTCCAACCCCCCCAGAGAAAGGCCAGACAAAGCTGGTAAAGGGTCTGGAGAAGAAGTCTGGTGAGGAGCAGCTGAGGGAACTGGGGTTGTTCAGTCTGGAGAAAAGGAGGCTGAGGGGAGACCTTTTGGCTCTCTACAACTCTCTGAAAGGAGACTGGAGTGAGATGGAGGTTAGTCTCTTCTCCCAAATAAGTGACAGGAGAAGAGGAAATGGCCTCAGGCTGTGCCAGGAGTGGTTAGGTTGGACATTAGGAACAATTTCTTCACTGGTAGGGTTGTTAAGGCCTGGACCAGGCTGCCCAGAGAAGCAGTGGAGTCCCCATCCCTGAAGCTATTTAAAAGCCATGACAGTGTGGTGCTGAGGGACATGGTATAATGTTGGGCTTGGCAGTGCTGGCTGAGTGGTTGGACTTGATGATCTTAAAGACCTCTTCCAACCAAAACATTTCCACCATTCCTTTTGCTGCAGGCTTTTAAGCTTTCTCTGGGAGGCCGAATATGCAACGAGGTCCTTGCCAGTGAAAGGACTTTGTGCCTCTTAAATTTGAGTGATTAGGTTTTTAATTTATTTCTTCAGGCATTTCTCTCCTTGGTGCCTACCCTTAATTGCATCTTGCTTCAGATCTCCAGTGTGCAAGTGAGGTACTGCCAGAGAAAGCTCAGCACTGGTTACTGGAGGGTGTGGGAGATGCTGTAATTTGTGAAGCTGGCTGTGCTCCTTCTGCAACAGGACTTGAAATGCAAGTCTGTGTAGCCAAATGTTTTCTTCCTTAGCTCTGGAGAAGGCTCATCTGGCTCATGACTACCATGGAAACAGCATTCTAAAGCAGTCATTTACACATCAAGTGAGGACCTGACGCTATCAGAGGGCTACTTGAAGGGACATCAGAGCAAAAACTTAAATGTACTGAAGCAGACCTACAGAAGCTCTTGATGGTGGCATGAGCAAAGGCTTCAGAGGAGCCCTATTTTCTTTCTTCCTTCTTGTTCACTAGCAGCAGGCCTGAATTCCTCCAGATCCCTTTTGCTATGGCTCTTTGCAGCCCTGAGCAGAACCTGTACACGAGTCACGTTCGCTGAGCCAAAGAGTTTGCTCTCCAGCTCCTCCATGGAGCTTTACTCCCAGACAGATTTAATGGGACTTCTGCCAGACCAGTCTGTGGCTGATGAATGCTGCTGGATTTGAGTGGTGGGGAGGAGGTTGAGTCTTTGACTTGCTTGCATGAAGCATTTATGTCCGTGGTAACCAAAGCAAAGCAACAAAGCAGCCAGGTGCTTGCCTTGGCCAGTTCATTGAAGGAGATGATGAGCAGGGCTGAGGAAGGCTTGTGGGACTAACAGAGAGAGGGAGGTTCTCCTCCCCCTCTACTCTGCCCTGGTGAGGCCACACCTGGAATATTGCATCCAGCTTTGGGCTCCCCAGTTCAGGAAGGACAGAGACCTGCTACAGAGAGTCCAAGGGAGGGCTACAAGGATGCTGAAGGGACCTGGAGCACTGCCTGGTAAGGAGAGGCTGAGAGCCCTGGGGCTGGTTAGTCTGGAGAAGAAAAGACTGAGAGGAGATTTAATCAATGTTTATCAATATCTGAGGGCTGGGGGTCAGGAGGGAGGGGACAGGATCTGCTCAGCTGCACCCTGTGATAGGACAAGGGGCAATGGATATAAACTCCAGCACAGGAGGTTCCACCTCAACATGAGGAGGAACTTCTTCACTGGGAGGGTCACAGAGCCCTGGAACAGGCTGCTCAGAGTGGAGTCTCCTTCTCTGGAGGCTTTCAAGCCCCATCTGGATGTGTTCCTGTGTGACCTGTGCTGGATCCTATGCTCCTGCTCTGGCAGGGGGGTTGGACTCGAAGATCTCCAGAGGTGCCTTCCAACCCCTAACATCCTGTGAGCCTGTGCCCATTTGACCTGAGTCCTGCCTTGTCAGGTGCTGGAGAAGCCGAATGACTTAGTGTTGTGAGATCCTTTAACACAATGATGTCTGTCTCAACTCTCTGGAGCCTTTGCTCATGTATCCTGGACCTGGTTGTTCCTCTTTGGCAGGACTCAGTCCTGAGACTGGCAGATCAGGGTGGGCTTCATATGTTCCTTGTGCTCAGAGGTGCACAGGTGCTGCTCTCCAGGCCTTGTGTTTCTGCTGGGCTGGGGTGAGCAGTCCTGCTACATCATCCACCCCATAACCATCTTCACAGAATGGTTTGGGTTGGAAAGGACCTGAAAAGTCCTAGTTTCACACCTCTTTGCCACAGCAGGGACACATCCTATGACACCACATTGCTCACTGTTGGACAGTGGTAGGACTAGGGAGAATGGATCCAAGATAGAGGAGGGGAGACTTAGATTAGAAATTGGGAAGAAGTTCTTCACCATGGCATCCTGGGGTGCAGCAAGAGAAGTGTGTCCAGCAGGGCTAGGGAGGTTCTTCTGCCCCTCCTCTCTGCCCTGCTGAGCCCACAGCTGCAATCCTGTGTCCAGTTCTGGGCTCCCCAGTTCAAGAGAGACAGAGACCTGCTGGAGAGAGTCCAAGGGAGAGCCAGGAGGATGCTTAGGGGACTTGAGCATCTGCCCTGTGAAGAGAGACTGAGAGCCCTGGGGCTGTTTAGTGTGGAGAAGAGAAGGCTGTGAGGGGATCTGATCAAGGTCTCTCACTCTCTGAGGGGTGGGTGTCACATGGAGGGGGCCAAGCTCTTTTGGGTGCTGCACAGCAATAAGCCAAGGAGCAATGGATACAAACTTGAACATGGAAGATTTCAGCTCAACATGAGGAGAAACTTCTTTGGTGTGAGGGTGCCAGAGCCCTGGAGCAGGCTGCCCAGAGAGGATGTGGAGTCTCCTTCTCTGGAGACTTTCCAAAGCCACCTGGATGCCTTCCTGTGCAGACTCCCCTGGGTGATGCTGCTCTGGCAAGGGGATTGGACTCAATGATCTCTGGAGTTCCCTTCCAACCTCTAATGTTCTGTGATGCTGTGATACCATGAGGGGGGCGAGACACTGGAACAGGTTGCACAAGGAGGAGGAAGCTCCTTTCCTGGAGGTTTTTAAGGCCAGGCTGGATGTGTCTCTAAGCAACCTGCTCTGGTGTGAGGTGTCCCTGCCCATGGCATGGGGGTTGGAACTGGATGATCCTTGAGGTCCCTTCCGACCCTGACAGTTCTGTGATTTATTTCCCAGGAGAGCTCCAAGCACACAGGGGGTTGGTTTCAGACTGATTGGTGCCTGTCTTTTTGCTGCCTGTCTGTCATCTCTGCAGTGGGGAACAGAAAGCCTCACTTTATAAAATGCTCTCTGGTCCTGGTGATGATGCTCTGGTGTTGAATCTCTTCCTCCTCTCTGCTTCCTCCTTGTCTTCCAGGTTCTTATATAACCGAATGGGATACTGGAGTGACTGGTCCATCCCCATACTGGTAACAACTGCTGCTGGCTTTACCTACATCACAGTGTTACTGGTGAGTGGAAGAAAATGTCATGGCCTAGAGGTTTGCTTGAGGAGGCTCAGGGGAGACCTTGTTGCTCTCTACAACTACCCAAAGAGAGGTTGTAGCCAGGTGGGGGTTGGTCTCTTCTTTCAGGCAACCAGCACCAGAACAAGAGGACACAGTCTCAAGCTGCACCAGGGGAGGTTTAGGCTGGATGTGAGGTAGAAATTCTCCCCAGAAAGAGAGATTGGCCATGGGGATGAGCTGCCCAGGGAGGTCATGGAGTCACCATCACTGGAGGTGTTTAAAAAGAGCCTGGATGAGGCATTTGGTGCCATGGTTTAGTTGATGAGATGGTGTTGGGTGATAGGTGGCACTTGAGGATCTCAAAGGTCTGTTTCCAACCTGGTTAATTCTATATTCTGTAACTTCTCAGTCTAGCTGTGATAGGGTGAGAGGAAAGTGATTTAAGCTTGAGGAGGGGGGATTTAGACTGGAGAACAGGAAGAAATTCTTGACAGTGAAAGTGGGGAGACGCTGAAAGAAGCTGCCCAGGGAGGCTGTGGATGCCACCTTCCTGGAGGTGTTCAAGGCCAGGTTGGATGAGGCCCGGAGCAACCTGGGCTGGTGGGAGATGTCCCTGTCCATAGCTGGAACTGGCTGATCTTTAAGGTCCCTTCCAACTCAAGCCATTCTATGGTTCTATGACTTGAGCAATTTTCCTTTCAGAAATGATTTCTCTCTCCTCTTGGTCTTAGCCTTGAGTTGTCCAAAATGAATGAAAAATGTATCACCCCTGACCTCACATGACTGAGAGCAAAGAGAGAGACTCTGGTATCGGTGATGCATTTGGTCTGAGGTGAAATACAGCTCTTGTTCTCCTTAGCATGCCCCAACTTTCACTGCAGTCTATTTGCAAGTCATGAGTGTAAGTCATTTCCCCTCACCCCAGGGTGCTGGGACCTTCAAGGTGGTGTCATAGTATCATAGTATCAGTCAGGGTTGGAAGGGACCACAAGGATCATCTAGTTCCAAACCCCCTGCCATGGGCAGGGACACCTCACACTACAGCAGGCTGCTCACAGCCACATCCAGCCTGGCCTTCAAAACCTCCAGGCATGAGGCTGCCACCACCTCCCTGGGCAACCCCTTCCAGTGTCTCACCACCCTCATGGGGAAGTAGCCAGCAGGGACACCCCACACTAGATCAGGCTGGCCAGAGCCTCATCCAGCCTGCTCTTGAACACCTCCAGGGATGGGGCCCCAGCCACCTCCCTGGACAACCCATTCCAGGGCTTCACCACTCTCATGGTGTCCATTCAGGAAGACTGCTGGCTCCTAGCCCACTGGCTCCTGCAGTCCCAAGAGCTGTGAACTCATGGAGCAGACTCTCAACTCCTTGCTTCTTGGAGGTCAAAATCTTTCTCTCCACATCCTAGGATGGAACTGGATGTGGAGAAGGATGTGGAGAAGATCTGCTTGTACAGCTGAGCTAGGTGGTTTCTGCTGGACCAACCTCACACCAGGACTGCTTTCTGCCCTGCCCTCTTTGGTTGTCTTTTTGGATGATGATGATGATGTGTTCCTGCATGTTCAAACACTTTAAGGTTGTGATGTGCCCATGTCTGACTCTTCATTTCTCCTCCCAGATACTGGCACTATGTCACATAGCTGTGGGACAGCAGATGAACCTGCACTGGCTTCACAAGGTAAATGGCTCTTCTCAGCTTGGAAGTGAGCAGGAGCTCAATAAACTAGAAGTCTAAGGAGCAGGTGGTGTGTATGGCTCTCACTGTCATCATTTTTTGGGCAAGCCCATCCTTTGTAGACACAGGGGTAGTCAAAGCCTGGGATCAAAGGCTTTGGTGAAATGCTTGGAAGTCACTGCTGACGGAGGAGCAGGCTGCCCAGAGAGGTTGTGGAGTCTCTTTCTCTGGAGACTTTCCAGGCCCGTCTGGATGTATCCCTCTGTGACCAGTGTGGCCAGCAGGAGCAGGGAGGTCATTCTGCCCCTGTACACTGCACTGGTTAGGCTGCACCTCGAGTCCTGTGTCCAGTTCTGGGCCCCTCAGTTTAGGAAGGAGGTTGACTTGCTGGAGTGTGTCCAGAGAAGGGCCTGGTGAGGGGTTTGGAGCACAGCCCTGTGAGAAGAGACTGAGGGAGCTGGGGTTGCTTAGCCTGGAGAAGAGGAGGCTCAGGGGAGACCTTATGGCTCTTTACAACTACCTGAAGGGAGGTTGTAGCCAGGCAGAGGTTGGTCTCTTCTCCCAGGCAGCCAGCACCAGAACAAGAGGACACAGTCTCAGGCTGCACCAGGGGAGGTTTAGGCTGGAGGTTAGGAAGAAGTTCTACACAGAGAGAGTGATTGCCCATTGGAATGGGCTGCCTGGGGAGGTGGTGGAGTCACCATCATGGGAGGTGTTCAGGAGGAGACTTGATGGGGTGCTTGGTGCCATGGTTTAGTTGATTAGGTGGTGTTGGATTGGTTGATGGGTTGGATGCAATGATCTCAAAGGTCTCTTCCAACCTGGTTTATTCTATGTATTCTGAGCTAGATTGTATAGTCCTGCCCTGGCAGGGGGCTTGGACTTGATGAGCTCTTTGAGTCCCTTCCAACCCCTGACATCTTATGATCCTGTGAGGGCCCACTTCTGGAGCCTGAGAAATGCTGGGACATTAAAGCAGCCTGGCTTTAGTCTTTGCTCTGTGTGGTCCTCCATTATGAACCCCTCTGGGGTAAGCAGCAGGACAATGCAGGTGATTCAGTCTGCTCTACTCAGATGAGACCCCACCTGCAGTGTTGGGGCCAGCTCTGGAGTCCTCAGAGCTGGAAAGACATGGACCTGTTGGAGCAGGTCCAGAGGAGACCACAAACAATGATTCAAAGGCTGGAAGCCCTCTGCTATGAGACCAGGCTGAGAGAGTTGGAGTTGCTCAGCTTGGAGAAGAGAAGGCTCAGGGGAAACCTTCTTGTGGCCTTTCAGTACTTAAAAGGGTCAAGAAGAAAGCTGGGGACAGACTTCTGATCAGGGCCTGTTGTGACAGGACCAGGGGTGATAGTTTGATGCTGAAAGAGGGAAACTCAGACTAGAGAGAAGGAAGATGTTTGCGACTCTAAGGGTGCTGAGACTGACCAGAGAGGTGTGGAAGATGCCCCATCCCTGAAACCATTCCAGGTCAGGTTGTTTGTGGCTCTGAGCAGCCTGCTCTAGTTGAAGGTGTCTCTGCCCATGGCAAGGGTGTTGGGCAAGACCTGGAAAAGTCTCTTCCAACCTAAACCATTCTATGGTTTCTTTCTGTACTGAACCCAGCCCTCGAGGGCAGAGCTGAGCAGATGTGCACATGTACAGCTGCTGAAGATGTGCTTGGAGGAAGTGACTGGGAAAGCCTTGGGAGAAGATGTAGGTGGTAAATGAGTGAATGCAATGTGCAGGTTGTGGTTTGCTGGAAAAAGAAGATGCAGACCCAAGGTTTGAAGCACAGGAGGAGAGAGGAAGGGTATGTAGCAAGCTGTGACATGGTCTTGCAGGATCACAGCCTAAAGAGATCATAGAAAGCACTGAGTTGGAAGGGATCTTTAATGGTCATCTAGTCTAACCCCCCTGCACTAAGCAGGGACATCAACCAGATCAGGTTGCTCACAGCTCCATCAAGCCTATGTTTGAATATCCCCAGGCATGGGGCCTCCACCACCTCCCTGGACAACCTGTTCCAGTGTTCCTCCACCCTCAGAACCAAGGGCATCTTCCTAACATCCAATCTAAATTTCCCCTTCTCTGGTTTAAAACCATTTCCCCTCATTCTATCACTACAAGCTCTTGTAAAATGTCCCTCCCCAGCTCTCCTGTAGCCCCCTTCAGTTACTGAAAGGTTGCTCTAAGGTCTCTTCTGCAGGCTGAACAACCCCAGCTCCCTCAGCCTGTCTTGGTAGGAGAGGTGCTTCAACCCTCTGATCATTTTTGTGACCCTTCTCTGGCCCCACTCCATGGTCCATGGCCTCCTTATGTTGAGGACCCCAGGGAGGCAACCCCACAGAGCACCCCTTTAATTTTTCCTAGATAGGAATAATGCAGCAATATCTTCCCTCTCTCCTTCCCTCCTCTACCAAACAATTGCTCTCTCTCATTCTAACAAAATGCATGCTCAAAAGTAGACTTCATCAGTCACTGAATCCAAAGGATTCCTCAGAAGGCCAAGGGCAGCCTGGGCTGCAGCCAAAGCATCATGGCCAGCAGATGGAGAGAGGTGATTCTGCCACTTTGCTCTGCTCTGGGGAGACCTCAGCTGGAGTGCTGTGTGCAGGTCTGGAGCCCTCAGCACAGCAAGGACCTGGAGCTGATGGAGCAGGTCCAGAGGAGGGCCAGGAAAATGCTCAGGGGGTTGGAACAGCTCTGCTGTGAGGCCAGGCTGAGGGAGCTGGGGGTGTTCAGCCTGGAAAAGAGGAGTTTGCCCAGGGAGGTGGTTGAGGCCCCATTCCTGGAGATATTCATGGTGAGGCTGGACAGGGCCTTGGGCAACCTGATCTAGTTGAGGATGTCCCTGCTGAGTGCAGGGAGGGTTGAACTGGGTGACCTTTGGAGGTCCCTTCCAACCCAGACCATTCTATGAGTCTCTGAATTCTATTTCCTCAGGAGGAGGGGGTGGGACTGCCTGAGCACTGCTGGGAAATCAGTTGCTGGTTCTGGAGTCTAAACTATGTTTCTTCATCAGGGGAAATGGTATTTTTTTAAGGCATGTTCCAGGTGGCTGGTGGGTTTGAATGAAGGAAGGTGTTTGTGGAGATCAGCTAGCTCTTGCCTACAGAAAATCCACTCTTCTGCTTTTTCCTCTTTCCCCCACCAAAACCAGTCCACTTTGCCAGCACAGCTTAGCTGGGGTCCTCTGTCTCTCGCTTCCCTTCTTCACACCTCCTTCAGCTTTGTAAGTAGGTTGAGATCAGAGACTGGAAGAAGTTAATATCCTTCAAATACAGATGGAAGCAGGAAGGTTGCTATGTGCAAAGCCCTGGCCCCTCAGTTCAGGAGGGACAGGGATCTGCTTGAGAGAGCCCAACAGGGGGCTACAAGGGTGATTAAGGGACTGGAGCACTGTCCTATGAGGAAAGCCTTAGAGCCCTGGGGCTGTTTAGTCTGGAGAGGAAAGTACTGAGAGGGGATTTAATGAATGTCTATAAATGTCTGAGGGCTGGGGGTCAGGAAGAAAGGAGGGGACAGGCTCTGCTCACTTGCTCCCTGGGATAGGACAAGGGGCAATGGCTATCAACTCCAGCACAGCAGGTTCCACCTCAACATGAGGAGGAACTTCTTCACTGGGAGGGTGACAGAGCCCTGGAACAGGCTGCCCAGGGAGGTTGTGGAGTCTCCTTCTCTGGAGACTATCAAGATCCCTCTGGATGCATTCCCCTAACATCCTGTGATTCATTCCACTTTTCTGTCTAATCCTACAAGGAGATTTGAAGCCAAGCTGGTGATGCATGGGGGGGAGGGTAGGAAGCAACACCATCAGAGTTGCTGGGAAGAGAAGCTAATGATGGAGATAGAAGTGTGTCCTGACACCTCATCAAGGGGGATTAGGGATGTACTGAAGAAGTCCAGTTGGCAAAGTTTTGCTGTTGCTGCTGAACTTGGCAGTTTAGCTTTGGGGGCTACAAAATGGATTAAAGTCAACCTTAGCTGGGCTGTTCCTGGAATCTGTGCCATTGGTATGAAGGAACTGAGAGATAATCCACAGGATGTGGAGGTTGTGGCTGCCTCCTCCCTGGGGGTGTTCAAGGCTAGGTTGGATGAGGCCTTGAGCAGCTGAGTCTAGTTGAGAGGTGTCCCTGGGCATGGTGGGGAGGTTGGAGCAGATGATCTCTGAGGTCCCTTACAACGTAAGCCATTCTTTGGAGCAATTTAGCTCCAAGATGTGTCTCCAGTGGAGGAAAAGGGGAGGTTTTTCTGAGACAGCACACAAACCAAACCTCTTGGGGACCCTAAGCTGTTTGATTTAGACCTTTTATGACATATAGAAGTTTATTCTCTCATTTTTTTCCAGCCAGTACATGATAATGTTGGGCTCCAGCATGTAAATATTCTCCTCTTGATTGCAGATTGGCCTGGTGACCACCTTGATAACCACCATGGTGACCATGTCATCGATAGCACAGCTCTGGGACGACGAATGGGAGATGGTGTTCATGTCACTGCAAGTAAGTTGTCACCAGGGCTGCTTCTCTGGGTGGAGAAAGGGGCCAGTGCAGCTACATCTCATGGATCTTGTGTCTTTCTACTCTATAAAAGCCTTGCCATGATGGTTGTAACCCTCAGAAAGCTTGGCAATGAGGAAACATCCATCCAAAGTCCCGTCGACTCCTAAAGGGCTAGGAGGATCTTAACAGGCTGGAGCTCATGAGGTTCAACAAGACCAAGTGCAAGGTCCTGCACCTAGGTTGGGGCAATCCCAGGCACTGATACAGGCTGAGCAGGGACTGGCTGGAGAGCAGCCCTGAAGAAAAGGCCTTGAGGATGCTGGTGGAGGAGAAGCTCAACAGGAGCCAGCAGGGAGCACTTGCAGCCCAGAGAGCCAAGCAGAGCCTGGGAAGTGTGGCCAGCAGGGCCAGGGAGGGGGTTCCGCCCCTATGCTCCACTCTGCTGAGACCACACCTGGAGCACTGTGTCCAGTTCTGGAGCTTCTATTACAGCAAGGATCTGGAGGTGCTGGAAGGTGTCCAGAGTAGGGCCACAAGGATGATCAGAGGGCTGGAGCTCCTCTCCTATGAGGACAGGCTGAGGGAGTTGGGGCTGTTCAGTCTGGAGAAGAGAAGGCTCCCAGGTGACCTAATAGCAACCTGCCAGTACCTGAAGGAGGCTACAAGAAGGATGGAGAGAGAGAGACTGTTCGCAAAGGCCTGCAGTGACAGGAATAGAGGCAATGGCTTCAAACCAGAGCAGAGCAGATTTAGACTGGATGTGAGGAAAAAGTTCTGCACCATGAGGGTGGTGGAACACTGGAACAGGTTGCCCAGGGAGGTAGTTGGAGTCCCATCCCTGGAGATATTCAGGGTGAGGCTGGACAGGGCTCTGGGTCACCTGAACTAGCTGAGGATGTCCCTGCAGACTGCAGAGGGGGTTGGACTAAAGGAACTTTGAAGGTCCCTTCCAACTCAGGCTATTCTATGAATTTTAGTACAGATCTGGTCCTCATTCCATTTTCCCCTCCTCTCCTTCAAAAACAAGTCCAAAGAAAGGATTTTGCCCATGAAAGGCTTGAGAGGTTTGATTTGGGATCACTGCTTCATGCAAATACAGGGAGAAACACCCCCCCAGCATTTGCACAAGTGACTAATGGTTCCCAGAAGTGCTTCCCTTTTCTTCTTTCTGAAAGATTTGGCCAGGCAAGTGGAGGAGAGAAACATGACTCAGAGGAGCCATCTCCAACTTTCTCTCGTGGTGAACATGCCATGGTGATGCCATGAATGTAGTCATAGAATCATAGAACAGTTTGAGTTGGGAAGGGTTTTCCAAGGACTTCTATTCTCCCCTGCAGTCAGTAGGGACCTCTGCAACCAGAGCAGGTTGCTCGCAGCCCCAAACAACCTGACCTGGAATGATTGCAGGGATGGAGCATCTCTCATCTCTCTGCACAACCTGGGCAAGTGCTTCACCACCCTCAGTGTCAAAAACATTTCTTCCTTCTCTCCAGTTGGAATCTCCCTCTTCTAGTTTTAAACCATGACCCCTTCTCCTGTCATAACAGGCCCTGCTCAAAAGTCTGCCCCAGCTTTCTTATCAGCCTCTTTAAGTCCTGCAAGGCCACCAGAAAGTCTGCCTGGAGCCTTCTCTTCTCCAGGCTGCATAACCCCAACTCTCCCAGCCTGGCCTCACAGCAGAGGGCTTCCAGCCCTCCCAGCATGGCTGTGGTCTCCTCTGGCCCTGCTCCTGCCCTCCAGTTCTGAGGGCTCCAGAGCTGCCCCAGCACTGCAGGTGGGGGCTGAACAGAGCACAGCAGAGGGGCAGAATCCCCTCCCTGCCCCTGCTGCCCACACTGCTGGGGACCAGCTCAGGACAGGGCTGGCTCTGGGCTGGCAGTGCTCAGTGTTGGCTCATCTCCAGCTTTGCACCCCCCACCAGCACCCCCAAGCCCTTCTCCACAGGGCTGCTCTCCAGCTCTTCATCTCCCAGCCTGGGTTGATATTGAGGGTTGCCTCAACCCAGACACAGGACCTTGCAGTTGGCCTTGATGACCCTCCTGAGCTTTGTGTGGGTCCACTTCTTCAGTTTCCTAGGTCCTTCTGGATGACTTCCTGTCCACTCAGCTTGGTGCCACCTGCAAACTTGCTGAGGGTGCACTCAGTGCTGTTGCCTGTCATTGGTGGAGATCCCAATATGAACCCCTGAGGGACACCCCTTGTACTGATCTTCCTTGAACCATCCACCACTGTTCAACTGGACCAGGACAAATGTGAATCTTGGTGGCACCAGGAGCCTCACTTGAATTCCTGTAGTGTCTGAGGAGACAATTCCCAAGTAACTGTGGTTTTGGTGGAGCTCTTCTTTGTTTAGAGCTCTCCTGCTTTGTCTTCCTAGTGACCTCCATGCCCAAGGCAATGGCAGGGTATAGAAAAAGTGATGCCCAAGGGAGCTGCAGGAGCCTGATGTAGGGGTGGAGGGAAATCCAGCTGGAAATGGAGTGGTCTGGTGCACTGTGGAGCCTGCAAGATCAATGAATTTTCAAGCTCCTAGGGTGTTTATCATAATTGCTTTGTTTTTCTCTCCTCTTCTTGTGTCCTGCAGGCCACAGCCCCTTTCTTGCACATAGGAGCACTTGCAGCAGTCACAGCCCTGTCGTGGCTGATCGCTGGGCAGTTTGCTCGGACAGAGAAAGCCAGTGAGTACCACTCCTCTCCTTGCTGGATGGGCCAGGGCTGCTGGGGCTTGGGGCCTCTTTTTGGGAAGCAGATAGCAGGAGGTGGTGTTGGTTCCTTTCCTGGGATCAGCAGCCTCCAACTCAACCATGCAGGGAATGGGGGTGCTGTGGTAGTTTCAGGCTGTGCCTTTTCACAGGACTTGAACAGAAAGTGGTGGTGGTGGGGAGGGAATTTTAACCCACCACAGGATGCTCTATTAGAGGAAGCTGGAGTGGGTGAATCTAGTCTGGAGGTGTAGCCAGAACCCACAACTGCTGCTCTGTGGCCAGAAACCCACAAGGGCTGGAGGTGAAAGGGCTGCTTTGAATGATGCAGTGAAGAGAAGCATCCAGATTTCTATCACTCTGCTCTAAAAAAACAAACATAAATGCAGCCTCCACAGTTAATGTGCCATGGTCTTGTCTGGATCTTTTGAGCACTTCTCTCTTCCCCCATCTCCTTGGCTCACCTCCATTTCCTGGTGCATCTGGTTTTTGAAAGCCTTCCTGGGCTTGTTGCTTGTGATGCAGCAACATCCAGAGGTCTGTGGTGAGATCTGGTCCCCTGTGATGGTTAGGTGCTTGCTTAAAGGTATGGTGACACATGGTCTAAGGGAGCAGAGTGGTGAAGGACAACTGAACCCAGCTCTTCTTGTTGATGACCTTGTCCACTGAAACAAAAGATGGTGCTCAGGGATTGCAACAGGCTGCCCAGGCAGGTGGTGGAGTCCCCATCCCTGGAGGTGTTCAAGAGGGGATTGGATGTGGCACTCGGTGCCATGGTCTAGTCGTGAGGTCTGTGGTGACAGGTTGGACCTGATGATCTTTGAGGTCTCTTCCAACCTTGGTGATACTGTGATACTATCAGGGATTGCAACAGGCTGCCCAGGCAGGTGGTGGAGTCCCCATCCCTGGAGGTGTTCCAAAAATGTGTAGACATGGTTTAATGGCCGTGGTGGTGTAGGGTTGATGTTTGCTCTGAATGATCTTAGAGGTCTCTTGCAACCAAAACTACTCCCTGATTCAATGAGCAACTCTCCTGTGCATCTCCCTTGTCCCACCTGTTTGCCAGGGGCTCTCCCAACCCTGAGCTGTTCCTCCAGGTTCGTTTTTGTGGTGTTGTTTTTCCTCTGTGTGAAACAATTGGATCCTTCTGTACCCTCAGAAGTGTTTTTCTTCAGGGCATCCATGGATGTTCTCAGACCTTTGTGCCAACTCCAGGAATAAAGAAAACAATGCTACAAAAGAAATATTTGAATTGGTATTTAACCTGCAGCAAAATGCAAGCCCTGGAAGGATTGCAAAAGGCTTCCAAGAAGTGGGAGGTGAGAATGGGGAAATGATGCCTGAAGATGGAAAGATTTTTGTTGTTGTTGTTGTTGAGATCCAGAGAGACCTTTGAAAGCAAAGGTTGTTCTGGCATGATTTATAAACATGCCAGTAAGGCTCTACCTGGTTCCTCTTCAATAGGTCCCAACATGTAAGTAGGCTGCCAGTTGAGGGAGGATTTGTGGCTGTGCCTGAAGCGGAGACTGCTCCTGCTCCTTCTGCGTTCCTCAGCTTTCCTTCTCCTGCAGCTGAGGTCCCTGAAAATGACATTGTTGGGATGGTTGTGTTCATTTGAATGAGCCAGGAAGTTGTTTTCCTTCTCTGTTTTCTGTTCCTGGGTTGGTGTTGTGGTTTTTTTTTCTGATATGAAGGAAAAACTTTCATTTGTTTTGTAGCACTGGATCTTAGGGACGTGGTCTAACAGTTGTATGTGGGGAGGTGTTAGGTTGTGGTGGGACTTAAATCATCTTAAGGTACCTTCCAACCAGGTGATTCTTTGATTTACAGGATAGAATCATAGAATGGCTTGAGTTGGAAGGGACCTTCAAGATTAGAGTAGAATAGAATAGAATAGAATAGAATAGAATAGAATAGAATAGAATAGAATAGAATAGAATAGAATAGAAGGGACCAGACCAGGTTGGAAGGGACCTTCAAGAATGGAATGGAATAGAATAGAATAGAATAGAATAGAATAGAATAGAATAGAATAGAATAGAATACAATACAATACAATACAATACAATACAATACAATACAATACAGCAGGTTGGAAGGGACCTTCAAGATCATCGTGTCCAACCTATCATCCAACACCACCTAATCAACTAAACCATGGCACCAAGCACCCCATCAAGTCTCCTCCTGAACACCTCCAATGATGGTGACTCCACCACCTCCCCAGGCAGCCCATTCCAATGGGCAATCACTCTCTCTGTATAGAACTTCCTCCTAATCTCCAGCCTAAACCTCCCCTGGCACAGCTTGAGACTGTGTCCTCTTGTTCTGGTGCTGGTTGCCTGGGAGAAGAGACCAACCTCTGCCTGTCCACAACCTCCCTTAAGGTAGTTGTAGAGAGCAGTAAAGGCCCCCCTGAGTCTTCTCTTCTCCAGGCTAAGCAACCCCAGCTCCCTCAGCCTCTCCTCACAGGGCTGTGTTCCAAGCCCCTCACCAACTTTGTTGCCCTTCTCTGGACACCTTCCAGTATCTGAACATCCTTCCTAAATTGAGGGGCCCAGAACTAGATACAGGACTCAAGGTGTGGCCTAACCAGTGGGCAGAATGACCTCCCTGCTCCTGCTGGCCAACTGTTCCTGATGCAGGCCAGGATGCCATTGGCCCTCCTGGCTGCCTGGGCACACTGCAGGCTCATGTTCAGCCTACCATCGACCAGCACCCCCAGCTCCCTCTCTGCCTGGCCACTCTCCAGCCACTCTGACCCCAGCAAGATCATCTAGTTCCAGCCTCACTGTATGGGCAGGGACACCTTCCACAACACTAGGTCATTCAAGGCCTCATCCAGCCTTGACTTAAACACTTCCAGGGATGAGGCATCCACAGCTTCTCTGGGCAACCCATTCCAGCATGTCACCACCCTCACAGTAAAGAACTGATACCATGATCTTAAAATTAAGATTCTGTGATCATACAGCCACAGATCATAGAATGAGTTGAGATGGAAGGCATCTCAGAGATCATCTGCTCCAACCTCCCCCATCATGGGCAGGAACACCTCTCAAGTAGACTCAGGTGCTCATGGCCTTATCCAACCTGGCCTTGAACACCTCCTGGGAAGAGGCAGCCATAACCTACCTAGGTAGCCTATTCCAGAGTTTCACCACCCTCAAACTGAAGAACTTTCTCAGCTCCATTCTAACCTTGCCCTCCTATAGCTTCAGCCATTCCCCCTTGACCTCTTCTCTAGGGCACCCTTAGGAACAGTCTCTCTGCAGCCTTCCTGCAGGATCCCTTCCACTGTTGGAAGGCAGCTCTGAGGACCCCTTGGAGCCTTCTCTTTTCCAGGCTGAACACCCCCAGCTCCCTCAGCCTGGCCTCACAACAGAGTGCTCTAGCCCTTGGATCACCCTTGTGGCGTCCTCTGAACTCCCTCCAGCAGCTCTGTGTCCTTCTTGTGCTGGGGACACCAAAACTGGAGGCAGGATTGGAGGTGGGGCCTTAAGAATAAGGCTCTATGATCTTAACATCAAAATTCCAGGACCTTAAATGTATTTCAGGATCTTTTTGCTTGTGAAAGTTCCTTGACCTGGAGCAGTTTAGAGAGTTGGTTTTTTTTTGGTGCAGGTGCATTTGACTTGGTGGTGTTAAAAATGGAAGAGAAGAAATGAAATCTCTTTGAGAACCTTCAGCCTCTTAGGAATGCAAAGCAGATTTCACTGACTAATAATAGTCCTTTTGGAAATAAGTGGTGCAGCTGCAGTCAGTGGTGCAACAATCTGCTCTTGTTGTTTCTGATCCATGTGACAATCTTACTGTGGCCTTCCAGTATCTGAAGGGGGCTACAGGAAAGCTGGGGAGGGACTTTTGAGGGTGTCAGGGAGGGATAGGACTGGGGGGGATGGAAAAAACCCAAACAACTAGAAATGGGTAGATTGAGATTGGATGTTAGGAAGAAGTTCTTCCCCGTGAGGGTGGTGAGACACTGGCACAGGTTGCCCAGGGAGGTGGTGGAAGCCTCATCCCTGGAGGTTTTGAAGGCCAGGCTGGATGTGGCTCTGAGCAACCTGATCTGGTGTGAGGTGTCCCTGCCCATAGCAGGGGGGTTGGAACTGGATGATCCTTGAGGTTCCTTCCAACCCTGACAATTCTATGATTCAGCAGCTGCCTTTTTTTTTATTGACCAAATGGACACTTCCTTTTGTTTTAGAATAGAATAGAATAGCATGGAATGGAATGGAATAGAATGGAATGGAATGGAATAGAATGGAATGGAATAGAATAGAATAGAATAGAATAGAATAGAATGGAATGGAATGGAATGGAATGGAATGGAATGGAATGGAATGGAATGGAATAGACCAGGTTGGAAGAGACCTTCAAGATCATCAAGTCCAACCTATCATCCAACACCACCTAATCAACTAAACCATGCAACCAAGCTCCCCATCAAGTCTCCTCCTAACCACCTCCAATGATGGCAACTCTACCACCTCAGTTTTGTTCTTCCCCCTCTGCTGTTTTTCCCCCAGACCTGGAGGACAGAATTTTCTTGACTAGCTGGAGTGTTTTCAAAGTTGGTAGCTTGTTTCCAATGCTTGCTTCTGAAGGTCACATAGAAAATGCTGGATTCAAAGTAGCTCTGGAATCTTTGAGTAGCAAAAGACAGTGTGAGAAATGTGTTCTTCCAGGAGTCCAAGTTAGGCTGAAGTGATCAATAAGAGCAGGAGAAATGGAGAAGGAAGGCTTAGAATCCTAGAATTGTTCTAGTTGGAAGAGATCTTTGAGCTCATCAGGTCCAACCATTGACCCAGCACTGCCAAGTCCACCACCAAACGGTGTCCCTCAGTGCTGCATCTGTACTTAAAGATCTCCAGGGCCGGTGGTGACTCCAGCACATTTACACATCTTGATACCTCCAGGGAACAGTGACTCCACCATTTCCCTGGGCAGCCTGCTTCAAACCTTTGAAAACCTTTTTTTAGGATGAGGTTGCTCCTAATGTCCAATCTGAGCCTCCCCTGGTGCAACTTGAGGCCGTTTCCTCTTTTCCTGTTGCTTGTTACCTGGAAGAAGAGACCAACCCCCACCCCACTGCAACCTCCTTTCAGGGAGCAGTAGAAGGTCTCTCCTCAGCCTCCTTTTCTCCAGCTGCCTCAACTGCTTCTCACAGGACTTGTTCTCTACATCCTTCAGCATCTTTGTTGCCCTTCTCTGGACCTGCTCCAGCCCCTCAATGTCCTTCTTGGAGTGAGGAGCCCAAAACTGACCCCAGGTGTGGCTTCAGCAGTGCTGAGTACAGGGGGACCATCAAATCCCTAGTCCTGTTGGCCAGACTGTTTCTAGGCTTGCATCTCAACATTGTCATTGGTGTTGTCAGGTAGCAAGTGAGAGGTTTATCTGTCCTCCTTGCTTAGCTTGGGTGGTCACCAGGAAAACTTCTTCCATACAGTCCATCCAACCTCAAATTGAACAGTATGCCCTTGTCTTGGGCAGGAGGAAGGGTTGTGAGTGGTCTTAGTTCCCACATGTGTGGCTAGTTGAAGTCTTCAGCTTCAACATGGTTTGTGACCTGTGCTGGGACATCCTTTCCTTGTGAGTGAAGTCCAATGAGTCAAATATTTGGAAGTCCATGAATTTCAGGTGGTTCTTACCTTTAGGCTAAATCTGAGCTGTTTAATCCCTAAACATGCTACCCAGGGAGGTGGTGGAGTCATCATACCTGGAGGTGTTCAAAGTAGGAGTAGATGTGGCACACCAGGACGTAGTCTAGTGGTCATGGAGATGTTGGGTAGAAGGTTGGACTTGATGTTCTTAGAGGTCTTTTCCAACCTTAATGGTTCAGTGATGATCTTAGAGGTCTCTTCCAACCTTAATGATTCAATGATGATCTTAGAGGTCTTTTCCAACCCTAATGATTCAATGATGTTCTTAGAGGTCTTTTCCAACCTTAATGATTCAGTGATGATCTTAGAGGTCTTTTCCAACCTTAATGGTTCAGTGATGATCTTAGAGGTCTCTTCCAACCTTAATGATTCAATGATAATCTTAGAGGTCTTTTCCAACCCTAATGATTCAGTGATGATCTTAGAGGTCTTTTCCAACCTTAATGATTCAGTGATGATCTTAGAGGTCTTTTCCAACCTTAATGATTCAGTGATGATCTTAGAGGTCTTTTCCAACCCTAATGATTCAGTGATGATCTTAGAGGTCTCTTCCAACCTTAATGATTCAATGATGATCTTAGAGGTCTTTTCCAACCTTAATGGTTCAGTGATGATCTTAGAGGTCTCTTCCAACCTTAATGATTCAATGATAATCTTAGAGGTCTTTTCCAACCTTAATGATTCAGTGATGATCTTAGAGGTCTTTTCCAACCTTAATGATTCAGTGATGATCTTAGAGGTCTTTTCCAACCCTAATGATTCAGTGATGATCTTAGAGGTCTTTTCCAACCTTAATGATTCAGTGATTATCTTAGAGGTCTTTTCCAACCTTAATGATTCAATGATGATCTTAGAGGTCTTTTCCAACCTTAATGATTCAATGATGATCTTAGAGGTCTCTTCTAACCTTAATGATTCAATGATGATCTTAGAGGTCTTTCCCAACCTTAATGATTCCATGATTCTATGATCTGCAGTACCAGGAAGGAAGGTCCAGCCTGAGACTTTGCTGGCAAAGAAGCTGATTTTTCAAAGCCTGGTTAGTATGTGGTGATTGTGGAGTGAGCAAAAATTGGGTCAGGTTCATGTCCTATGTCCATCTGGAGGTTTTGATGCTGGTGACACACAACTCCAGGGCACCATACCTTTATGGTGCAGAACAGAGTGTGAGCTGCAAGATGCCATTGAGTTCACAGAATCATGGAATGGTCTGGGTTGGAAGGGACCTCCAACTTAAACCATTCCATGAGTTCCTGGAGTGTTCTAGGGGTGACTGTCATCTCCTCCAGAAAGAAGGAAAAGTTAGCTGGCAGAGCTACTAATATTACTTTCTGGCCTGTTAGGGACATGCTTGAATGAGGGTATTAAATGCTGGAAGCAAAAAGCAGCTCGTGTGAAACCAGATCAGTTGTGGTCAGGACGAGAGCTGGGCTGTTCTGTCATTCCCCTAAATAAATAAAGCCCCACCTTCATCTTGCCTCCATGGCAAATATTTGCTTTTAAAAGGTGGGGTAGGGGGGTTTGGAAGTTGTCCCTTGGTTGCCAAAGCCTTAAGGAGATTGAAAAATAAATAATTATTTTAAAAAGTAAATCACAAGTGAAGCCTTTATGCTTTCATATCTGTGGTTTCAAGTGACTCCAAATAGCTCAGGAGTTCAAAGGTGCCTCTTGTACTTTATGAGGCATAGGAGGCTGTTGGGAACAAGTTGCTGTTTCTGTTGTGCTGTCAGCACCTTCAGAAGGCTCCCAGATCACAGAATGTTAGGGGCTGGGAGGGAACTCGAAAGGTCATCCAGGCCATCCCCCTTGCCAGAGCAGCAGCACCTAGAGCAGATCATAGAACTGTAGAATTGTCAGGGTTGGAAGGGACCTCAAGGATCAGCCAGTTCCAACCCCCCTGCCATGGGCAGGGACACCTCACACTACAGCAGGTTGCTCACAGCCACATCCAGCCTGGCCTTCAAAACCTCCAGGGATGAGGCTTCCACCACCTCCCTGGGCAGCCTGTGCCAGGCTCTCACCACCCTCATGGGGAAGAGCTTCTTCCTAACATCCAATCTCAATCTCCCCACTTCCAGTTTTGTTCCATTGCCCCCAGACCTGTCACTCCCTGACATCCTCAAAAGCCCCTCTCCAGCTTTGTTGTAGCCCCCTTCAGATACTGGGAGGCCACAAGAAGGTCTCCTTGGAGCCTTCTCCAGACTGAACAACCCCAACTCTCTCAGTCTGTCCTCATAGGAGAGCAGCTCCAGCCCTCTGCTCATCCTCATGGCCCTTCTCTGGACATCTTCCAGCACCCCCAGATCCTTCCTGTAATAGGGGCTTCAGAACCGAACACAGTGCTCAAGGTGGGGGCTCACCAGAGTGGAGTAGATCACACAGAAATGCATCCAGGTGGGTTTTGAATATCTCCAGAGAAGGAGACTCCACAACCCCCCTGGGCAGCCTGTTCCAGTGTTCTGTCACCCTCACAGTTTCCCCAGGTTTCCTTGGAACTTCCTATGCTTTGGACTTTGTGAGAAGTCAGTGATGGTCTGAGGTGGGTGTCTGAGGGATGGTGTGGGAGGCAGGACTGCTTATCCGGGCCCATGAGCTGCAGCCAGCACCTCCTTTGCTATAGAATCATTAAGGTTGGAAAAGACCTCTGAGACCATTGAGCCCAACCATCAACCCAACACAACCATGCCCACTAAACCATGTCCTGAAGTGCCAAGTCTACATGTTCTTTTGAACATCTTCAAAGATGCTTGTTATGGGTTTAAGAAACTGTGATGACTTAGAGTACAGACCTCCAGAGGCTAGAGAGCTCCAGGGGGGGCCTGGAGTATGTAGTCTGTTGTTATTTCATTCCCAGAATGCCTGCATCTCCCCTTTAAAAGGGAACAACACAAGCTGTTCTCCCTGCTTCTTAGAATCATAGAATCAGCCAGGTTGGAAGAGACCTCCAAGATCATCCAGTCCAACCTATGACCCAGCCCTATCCAATCAACTAGACCATGGCAATGAGTGCCTCATTCAGGCTTTTCTTGAAGATCTCCAGTGGTGGTGACTCCACCATCTCCCTGGGCAGCCCATTCCAATGGCAAATCACTCTCTCTGTGAGGATCTTCTTCCTAACACCCAGCCTGAACCTCCCCTGGCACAGCTTGAGACTGTGTTCCCTCATTCTGTTACTGGTTGCCTGGGAGAAGAGACCAGCTCCCACCTTCTTCTCCCTCACTCTCTCCCTTCATGGCATAGACTTTGTCTCTGCTATGTGGAGGAGGTTTGCAGCCTAGCTTTGGCCTTGGCTGAGCTAATTTTAACTGCATCATTGGGGTCTGGGTAGGGAAGTGTGTGTGTGTGCATTGGAAGCCTTGGGGGCTTTGAGGCCCAGGCTATGGCAGGGAGGGTGGGGGTGGGGAAGCTGCAGCCAGCACCTCCTTTGCTAAAGATTCATTAAGGTTGGAATAGACCTTGGGGGCTTTGAGGCCCAGGCTATGAGACCTGGTGGGGGGAAGCTGCAGCCAGCAACTCCTTTGCTATAGATTAATTAAGGTTGGAATAGACCTTGGGGGCTTTGAGGTGCAGGGTATGAGGCCTGGAGGGGGGGGAAGTTTTTGGGAAGGTGATGGTCAAGTGAGGTTTTTGGAGAAGCCCAGACTGGAGAGCTGGGCTGAATGTAGAATAGAATGGAATAGAATAGAATGGAATGGAATGGAATGGAATGGAATGGAATGGAATAGAAATAGAATAGAATGGAATAGAACAGAATGGAATGGAATGGAATGGAATAGAAATAGAATAGAATAGAATAGAATAGAATAGAATAGAATAGAATAGAATAGAATAGAATAGAATAGAATAGAATAGAATTGAATTGAATTGAATTGACCAGGTTGGAAAAGACCTTTGAGATCATCAAGTCCAACCTATCACCAAACACCATCTAATCAACTAAACCATGGCACCAAGCACCCCATCCAGTCTCTTCCTAAACACCTCCAGTGATGGTGACTCTACCACCTCCCTGTGCAGCTGAATTGTTTGGTATTTTTTGCATGGTTTGGCACTTTTGTATGTAGTTACAAACAATCCTTCCATTTAAACTTCTAATTCTTTCCAGTCCTCTGTGGAGCATTCACTTTACTCCTTGGGGAAGGGGTGAAGAGCATCTGTCTTACTCCATCAAGCTAAGGCAGGTAATAGGGTGGAGAATGCAGGCATTCTGGGAATGAAATAACAAAAGCTTACACTTTCTGGTCCACCCCTGGACCTATCTAGCCTCTGGAGCTCTGTGCTCTATGGTTTAAGACATCCCAGTTTCTTACATCCATAACAACAGCGACTCCACCACCTGTTCCAATGCCTGACCTCTAATCTAAACCCCTCAGATGTTTGCTGGTCCTGGAATCCTGCTACTTGCAGAGACCTTGGAGAATGCAGCATTATCACAACCCAAGGATTTCATTAACCACATCCAACTTAATCAGGAAAACTTTGTTGTGAATTGACTCAAGTCTTGGTTGGCACAGATCCGAATGCAGGAGCAGCTGGAGTGGTGTTCCCCGGGCTGCAATGGGTTGGGGTCGGTGAGGCACTAAGGAGGTGCAAACCAAAGTGACACTGCATGCACCAACGTGGTGCCAGGACTGGTTTATAGGTACATTGACTGCAGATCTATTTCTGCTGCCAACATTTGGGGCTGGATGGAAGTCAGCAGTGGTTTGGGCCACATTGCTGGGACGGTAGGGACAGGCTGTGGGAGTTGGAGCTGTTCAGCCTGGTGAAGAGAATCACAGAAACATTCAGGTGTGAAAAGACCCTCAGGATAACCAAATCCAACCCAGAACCTTACTCTACAAGGTTCACCCTTAAACCATAGCCCCAAGCACCACATCCAAACCACCTTGAAACACATCCAGGGCTGGGGACTCAACCACCTCCCTGGGCAGCACATTCCTAAGCACAGAGCCTTGCCCTTGCACTGGGAGCAAGATCTGTAGACCAGTCTCTCCTCTGGAGGAAGGTGAAGGTGTCCTGACTCTGCCTCTGTGGTGTGAAGAGGTCAGGACCAACATGAACATGAGCCAGCAGTGTGGCCAGGTAACCAAGAAGGCCAATGGCATCCTGACCTGGATCAGGAACAGTGTGGCCAGCAGGAGCAGGGAGGTCATTCTGCCTCTGTACTCAGCACTGGTTAGGCCACACCTTGAGTCCTGTGTCCAGTTCTGGGGCTCTTAGTTTAAGAAAGATGTTGAGATGATGGAAGGTGTCCAGAGAAGGGCAACGAGGATGGGGAGGGGTCTGGAGCACAGCCCTGTGAGGAGAGGCTGAGGGAGCTGGGGTTGCTTAGCCTGGAGAAGAGGAGGTTCAGGGGAGACCTTCTTGCTCTCTACAGCTACCTGAAGGGAGGCTGTAGCTGGCTGGGGATTGGTCTCTTCTCCCAGGCACCCAGCACCAGAACAAGAGGACACAGTCTCAAGCTGCACCAGAGGTGGTTTAGGCTGGATGTGAGGAAGAAGTTCTTCCCAGAAAGAGTGATTGACCATTGGAATGTGCTGCCCAGGGAGGTGGTGGAGTCAGCATCAGTGGAAGTGTTTAAAAAGAGCCTGGATGAGGCACTTGGTGCCATGATGAGGTGGTGTTGGGTGATAGGCTGGACTTGATGATCTTGAAGGTCTTTTCCAACCTGCTCAATTCTGTATTCTGTATTTTCAGTGCCTCTTTCTCTCTCTCTCTCTTCCCATGCCAGCTTCTCAGATGCTCATGTTCACTGCATACCTCGCAGTGGTAATTGCACTTTACCTTGTCCCACTCACCATCTCATCCCCTTGTATCATGGAGAAGAAGGCACTGGGACCAAAGCCAGCCATCATAGGACACCGTGGAGCACCAATGGTGAGTCCGTTTTATGTTCAAACAGCATTTATCCAGCCAGGAGAGATGGTAGGGAAGGGGAAAGAAGTTTTTCAATTCAAGCCAAAGCAGAGCAAAGCAAAACCAGCAAAACAACAAAGCAAAGGTCATTTACACAAAGCAAGAACCTTCTGTGTGAAGTGAGCAGCTCCCAAAAGAGATCTTAGAGCAGTAATGGAGCTGGGGGATCTTTAATAAGGGAATTCTTCAGAGTCTGGAGCTTTGCTTTGGTTGCTTGGCTGCCTCCTGGGGAGAGGAAAAAACACTGCAGAAATGAAATCACAGAATCATAGAATTGTCAGGGTTGGAGAGGACCTCAAGGATCATCCAGTTCCAAACCCCCCTGCCATGGGCAGGGACACCTTACACTACAGCAGGTTGTTCACAGCCACATCCAGCCTGGCCTTCAAAACCTCCAGGCATGAGGCTTCCATCACCTCCCTGGGCAACCTGTGCCAGGCTCTCACCACCCTCATGGGGAACAACTTCTTCCTCACATCCGATCTGAATCTCCCCACTTCTAGTTTTGTTCCATTTCCCCCAGTCCTATCACTCCCTGACACCCTCAAAAGTCCCTCCCCAGCTTTCCTGTAGCCCCCTTCAGATACTGGAAGGCCACAAAAAGATCTCCTCAGAGCCTTCTCCTCTTCAAACTGAACTACCCCAACTCTCTCAGCCTGTCCTCATAGGAGAGCAGCTCCAGCCCTCTGCTCCTCCTCGTGGCCCTTCTCTGGACACGTTTAAGCATGCAACTAACATTTTGCTGACATTTAAAGTCACAAAATATTTTTGGAGAGGCTGTCAAATACATTTGGCAAGCTGGAGCCTGCTTGAGCCCTTCTCCAAGTCCACCCTAGGATTTTGCTAGGTGAAACAAACAGCTCTCCTGGTACAGAACTATTTCAGTTTAGTTCCCCTTTATTTTTTCCTTTAAGCAATCCCTTGAAATTGCAGCTTGATTTGCATCACTCCTTTTAATTCTGTCCCATCTGTGGGTGGTGGAATGAAGTTCTGGGTGTGATAAATGCATTTCCCTGTCCCACTGAGTTTATACCAACCACAAAGGCAAGGAGAAGCCAAGGGAGAACCTGTTCTCTGCATGCTTTCCACATGGCAAGGGATCATAAAGCCTGTTAGATGTTGTTCTTGTGGGGTTTCCAGGCCCATGTGGCCCCAGAGGCTTCTAAAGAAACTGAACAGTGGACAGCTTCCTTCTGTCTTCCAGATAGTTTGCATAAACCTTGTTTGGAACAAGACTCCCTGCAGGATCATGGAATCATTTGGGTTGGTAGGCAACTTTTAAGATCACGTCCAATATTGCCAGGTCAGCACTAAACCATGCCCCTCAGCACCACATCTCTATGGCTTTTTAAAGCCCTCCACTGATGAGAAGTCTACCACTCCCTGGGCAGCCTATTCCAGAGCCTGACAATCCTTTGAGGGAAGAAACTTTTCCTAATGTCCATCCTAAACCTCCCCTGGTGCACCTTGAGGCCATTTCCTCTTGTCCTATTGATTGCTCCCTGGGGGAAGAGTCTAACCCCCACCTCACTCCAACCTCCTTCCAGGAAGTTGTAAACTGAAAGAAGGTCTCCCCTGAGCTTCCTTTTCTTCAGGCTAAACAACCCCAGTTCCCTCTGCTACTCCTTATAAGACTTCTGCTCTAGATCCTTCCAGAGACTTGGTCTTTTGCTTTGCTGGTTCTTCCTGGGAGTTAGGAAATGCTCCTTGCAGTCTGGAATAAACCTATCTGCTTGCATATTAAGGTGCAGAGGGTCACAATGGTAGATCAAGAGTGACCATAGAATTGTCAGGGTTGGAAGGGACCTCAGGGATCATCCAGTTCCAACCCCCTTGCCATGGGCAGGGACACCTCACACTATAGCAGGTTGCTCACAGCCACCTCCAGCCTGGCCTTCAAAACCTCAAGGAAGAAGCTTCCACCACCTCCCTGGGCAACCTGTGCCAGTGTCTCACCACCCTCATGGGGAAGAACTTCTTCCTAACATCCAGTCTAAATCTCCCCTCCTCTAGCTTGGATCCATTCCCCCCAGTCCTATCACTCCCTGACACCCTAAGAAGTCTCTCCCCAGCTTTCCTGTAGCCCCCTTCAGATACTGAAAGGCCACAAGAAGGTCTCCCCAGAGCCTTCTCCTCTCCAAACTGAACAACCTCAACTCTCTCAGTCTGTGTCTGTAGGAGAGGTGCTCCAGCCCTCTGATCTGCCCTCTGCATGCCCAGCTTTTCATAATACCAACATGCAACTTGGGTTTGGAGAGCTCCACCTACCATGCAAGTCCTCAGGTTGTACTGAGTCACAGTTGCTGGGAAATTTTCACAGGCTCACAGAATGTTAGGGGTTGGGAGAGACCTTGAGAGATCATCCAGTCCAACCCCCCTGCCAGAGCAGGATCACCTAGAGCAGATAACACAGGAATGCATTCAGGTGGGCTTATGAATATCTCCAGAGAGGGAGACTCCACATCCCCTCTGGGCAGCCTGTTCCAGGGTTCTGTCACCCTCACAGGGAAATAAATCTTTCCTCCTGTTTCCATGGAACTTCCTATTGCTCCTTGTGCTGTCATTGGGCATCACCCAGCAGAGCCTGGCTCCAGCCTCTTGGCACTCACCCTGCACATCTTTATCAGCATCAATGAGGTCACCTCTCAGGCTCCTCCTCGCCAAGCTACAGAGCCCTCAGCTCCCTCAGGCTCTCCTCATGAGGAAGGTGTTCCACTGCCTTCAGCATCTCTGTGGCTCTTCACTGGACTCTTTGAAGCCATTCCCTGAGGTTCTTCTTGAACTGGTGGGCCCAGAACTGGACACAATACTCCAGATGTAGCCTCAGCAGGGCAGAGTAGAGGGGGAGGAGAACTTCTCTCAACCTACTAGCTTTGCCAAAGGGCTATTCTGCTAATTTGATCTCATTTATCACAGAGCTCCTTGCTACACTTATGCTGTTGAGATTTATTTTGGAGAAATGGCCAAGTGGAGCTGGAGAGGAAGAATCTTGGAATGATAGAATTGTCAGGGTTGGAAGGGACCTCAAGGATCATCCAGTTCCAACCCCCTCTGCCATGGGCAGGGACACCTCACACTAGATGAGAAATTCCCCTCAGGAAATGCCTGGAGACAGGGCTGTAGGACATAGACATCTTCCCTTGGGCAATATCAAGATCAAAAGTCTCCAGAGCCTGGGAGCTTGGGACCTGAAGGTGAAACTGGATCTAGTGGGAGTGGAGATGATAAAGAAATGATGCAATATTTGCCTTCAGATCTCCTGAAGGAAGAGAAATGTTGATTTGCTGGGCAGACAAACACGTTCATAGTATCAGTCAGGGTTGGAAGGGACCACAAGGATCATCTAGTTCCAACCCCCCTGCCATGGGCAGGGACACCCCACACTAGATCAGGCTGGCCAGAGCCTCATCCAGCCTGCTCTTAAACACCTCCAGGGATGGGGCCCCAACCACCTCCCTGGACAACCCATTCCAGGGCTTCACCACTCTCATGGGGAAGAACTTCCTCCTCATGTCCAGCCTGAATCTCTCCACCTCCAGCTTCATTCCATTCATGTTCCCTGATAGAACCTGATAGCTGCTTGCCTGTCTGGCAGGACAACATCCCAAATATTGCATTTGCATCTCATACTGCTGACTGAGTCCTCTTCTGACATAAAGCAGCAGAGAACATCCATGAGGTGGCTGGAGACACAATTCTTGAGTCCTCTTCTGACATAAAGCAGCAGAGGAGATCCATGAGGTGGCTGGAGACACTTGCCCTGAAATAAAGGATTTTCTTGGGACAGGACTTAATGGCAGATGGGGCAAAAATGTGGTGAAATGGAGAGTTTCCCAGGAAGGCTGTAGATGTGTGCACTTCCTGAGAGGTGCTGACCCATCAGTGGGGGCAGCCTGCTTCTCACATAGGGGCAGTGATCTTCCTTTGCTCTGCAGAGCCTGCTTTCCTCCAGGCATGCACAGACCTTCTTCTTCTGTCCCTTTAGGGTTTGTAAGAGCATCATTCACTGTGTGTGTGTGAGTGTGACTCAACTGCCGTCCTTGTTCCATGGAGGAACAAATGTGAGGAGCAGAGACCATATGGCTCATGAAATATGCCTTGAATCCCTGGAGGAGGGAAAAGGTCCTGGCATTTTCAGTAGCAAGAGAAGATCAGAAACCATCCTGGCATCTCTACCCAGATGAAATGTGGGTTCTTTAAGTACAGGAGAACTACTGGTTGCACACTGGCTGACCACTTGTCTACAGTGGTGGTGCTCCTCCAAGTAACATCACAGAATAGCATAATGCAGGGGTTGGAAGGGACCTCTGGAGATCAGCTAACCCGACCTTCTTGCTGATGGAGGTATGCCTGGGTCAGGTTGCCCAGGTCTGCAGTGTCCAGGTGGCTTTGGGATCTCTCCAGAGAAGATGACTCCACAAAGAGACCCTTGGGGTATCTTGGGGTGCATCAAGAAAAATATGTCCAGCAGGGCTAGGGAGGTTCTTCTGCCCTGCTACTCTGCTCTGCTGAGACCACAGCTGCAATCCTGTGTCCAGTTCTGGGCTCCCCAGTTCAAGAGAGACAGAGACCTGCTGCAGAGAGTCCAAGGGAGAGCCATGAGGATGCTTAGGGGACTTGAGCATCTGCCCTGTGAAGAGAGACTGAGAGCCATGGGGCTGTTTAGTGTGGAGAAGAGAAGGCTGAGAGGGGATCTGGTCAAGCTCTCTCAGTCTCTGAGGGGTGGGTGTCAAGTGGAGGGGGCCAAGCTCTCTTGGGTGGTGTGCAATAATAAGAAGAAACAGTGGATACAAACTTGAACACAGAAGGTTTCAGCTCAACAGGAGGAGAAACTTCTTTGGTGTGAGGGTGCCAGAGCCCTGGAGCAGGCTGCCCAGAGAGGATGTGGAGTCTCCTTCTCTGGAGACTTTCCAAACCCCCCTGGATGCCTTCCTGTGCAGACTCCCCTGGGTGATGCTGCTCTGGCAGGGGGGTTGGACCTGAGGATCTCTGGAGGTCCCTTCCAACCCATACCATTCTGTGGTTCTGTGATAATTCAGCTCCTCATGATGCTCTTTGATCATAAATCATGGGTTCATCACTCAAAAATTTCATGATATTGATAACAATATTATTAATCATCTGAGGAAGACCTGTATCTGTCCCCTTGGAAGCCTTCCTGGAAGCTCACCTGCCAGTACTGGAACCCAGGAGGTGCTGGTTGGTCACCAAACAATCATGCTAAAGCTGTGGAAACCAGCCAAGCAGGTCAGAGGTAAGCACAGCTCCTGATTTTAGAGCTGGAGGCTACAAAAAGCATTGAAAGAAACTTTTGGCAAGCCACCAGTGGAGCTGGTTTCTGACATGTCTTAACAGTGCTGAGGAGGACTGTGCCAACACAGCTGTCCACGTGCCATGAAGCTCATTTCATTGAGTCCTTTCTGCACAGCACAGAAAGTGTGCCAGGCTGGGCATTTTTGCCCATGTTGACTTTAAACAACTCCAAAGTGCCTATTGCTGGGATAAAGTACCTTCATGGGCAGCCAACATTATAGGCTGGGCAAGGACTGGCTCCAGAGCAGCCCTGAAGAAAAGACCTTGGGGTGCAGGGGGAGGAGAAGCTCAACAGGAGCCAGCAGGGAGCACTTGCAGCCCAGAGAGCCAAGCACAGCCTGGGCTGCAGCAAGAGAAGTGTGGCCAGCAGGGCCAGGGAGGGGATTCTGTCCCTCTGCTCCACTCTGCTGAGACCACAGCTGGAGCTCTGGGGCCAGTTCTGGAGCCTCTGTTCCAGGAAGGATCTGGAGGTGCTGCAAGGTGTCCAGAGCAGGGCCACGAGGGTGAGCAGAGGGCTGGAGCTCTTCCCCTGTGAGGACAGTCTGAGGGTTGAGGCTGTTCATTCAAGCTTGATACTGCCCAGCACCTGCCATTGTGGAGCATGAGGGCTGTGGAGAGTGCTGCTGACTTCTGTGCTGTTTGCTGATTCAGAGCAGCCACAGATGCCCATCCACTTCTAGTGGCACTGTGGTGAAGGTGATGTCACAGCACCTAGGGGTGTATTTGGATGGTCAGACCTTAAGTGGTGGAATCTTCTTAGAACTGTTTTCCTCTGCACAGCTCCAGAGCTGCATTTTCAACACAGATCTAGCCAGAATTCTGGAATTTTATTTAACTTGTGTTTGGGGTCAAGTTCCTGGGAAAGGAATGGATATGCTCTTGTGAGACCCCATCTGGAATACTGTATCCAGTTCTGGTGGGCCCAGCATAAGAAGGACACAGAGCTGGGCAATGAGGCTGGGGAGAGGACGTGAGCACAAACCCTATGAGGAGAGGCTGAGGGAGCTGGGATTGTTTAGCCTGGAGAAGAGGAGGCTCAGGGGAGACCTCATTGCTCTCTACAACTACGTAAAAGGTGGTTGTAGCCAGGAAGGGGTTGGTTTCTTGTCTCAAGCAACCAACACCAGAACAAGAGGACACAGTCTCAAGCTGTGTCAGGGGAAGTTTAGGCTGGAGGTGAGGAGAAAGTTCTTCACTGAGAGAGTTGTTAGCCATTGGAATGTGCTGCCCAGGGAGGTGGTGGAGTCACCATCCCTGGAGGGGTTCAGGAGGGGATTGGATGTGGCACTTGGTGCCATGGTCTAGTCATGAAGTCTGTGGTGGCAGGTTGGACTTGATGATCTTTGAGGTCTCTTCCAACCTTGGTGATATACTGTGATACTGTGATACTGGTGGAGGGAGGCCAGAGGAGGCGACAAAGATGATCCAAGGGCTGCAGCAGCTCTGCTCTGAGGCCAGGCTGAGGGAGCTGGGGGTGTTCAGCCTGGAGAAGAGAAGGCTCCAGGGCGACCCCAGAGCTGCCTTGCAATAGCTGAAGGGATCCTGCAGGAAGGCTGCAGAGGGACTTTTGCTAAGGGTGTCTAGAGCCAGGCCAAGGGGGAATGGTTTGAAGCTGAGGCAGAGCAGGGTTAGGCTGGAACTGAGGAAGAAGTTCTTCAGCAGGATGGTAGTGAGACTCTGGAACAGGCTGCCCAGGAAGACTGTGTCTGCCTCCTCCCAGGAGGTGTTCAAGGCCAGGCTGGATGAGGCCATGAGCAGCTGAGTGTAGTTGAGAGGCATCCCTGCCTATGGTGAGGAGGTTGGAGTAGATGATCTCTGAGGTCCCTTCCAACCTGAGCCATTCTAAGATTCTATGATGATTCTAACTAACCAGCCACAGGCAGCCCTGATAAGGTCTAGTTAAGTTTTACCCTTCTTGAAGAGTGAAGCATAGTCTGAAAGCTCTGTAGGGCCTGTAGGAGGGCTGGTGTCTAAGCAAGTCTTGATCCTGGTCCCGCAGAAATCTAAATGCACTGAGAAGAGGCAAGAAGCAGTTTTAATCTTGCTGTCAAAGAGCAGAGCCTGTGCCCTCCAGGTTTGAATTCTGCTGTGCCAGAGTGTGGGGTACAGGTAAGACAGGAGAAGACCTTGGGCATGCTGGTCCACCTCTGCAGAGGTGAAACACTGTTGTGGGCATCCTTGTTTGCCCTCATCAGCCCTGATCCATGCCATGTGAGCTCTTCATTGTGTGTTTGGGTGGCAGCAGTGTCATTCAACCCTTGCTGTCCAACCCATGGCATCCAACTCATGTTGTCCAACCCTTCTCAAAGGGCTTTAGACTGGAGATGACTTGCACCTCAGTTCACTTTGCTTTTCCATTCCTTTCATGTCCACACCCCTGCCAAGACAGCTTGATGGGGATGTGGGCTCAGTTGCTGCTTGAGGTGGTGTCACATTTTGAGATGGGACTTGTGTTTCCTCTCCCCATCAACCCTTCCTGACAGGCTGCTGGCCTTGCATTGCCTTTGGGCTGTCTCTGGTTTGGAGGCTACTCGCTTCATTTTCTGGTGGTTGCTGCTGTCTCTGAAAGCAAACCTTGAGCATTACCCTGGGGAGAAAGGGAAGCACCTTGCAGCCTTATCCTGAGGAAACCTGAGCTGCTCGGGGTGGGGAACTGGAGATGCTGAAAGCAACCCAAGGAGGTGGAGCAAGTCTGGATGGAGAGCTGCAGATCTTGGAGGCTGCTGCTCCCTGCTGCCGGCTTAGGGCATCGTGCCTCTGTTTCACAAGACTTTTCCAGGCCGACCTTGCATGACCTAGCACTGAGCTGTGCAGGAGGGTGTGATGGGGGTGTAACCTCTGCCTTTGCCTGGACAAGCCAGGCTTTGAGTGGGAGCTTTTTTTAGGCAGATAAGGTGGCTCTGTGTTGCCTTTGTTGAACAAACACGCGAATGAGCTGGGGCTGGTGGTGTGCTCTGAGCCAGAGGAATTCAGAAGAGAGATACCAGAGCTATGTGAAGGTTGTTGCTGGCATTTGGTCTGATTATTTGATGCCAAAACTTTGCTGACCTGAGCATGTGAGGTGACCAGCTTGTAGGAAAACAAATGATTCCTACAGAACCATGGAAGGGTAGGGGTTGGAAGGCACCTCTGCAGATCATCCACTCCAACCCCCCTGCTAAAGCAGGGGCACCCACAGCAGGCTGCACAAGCTGGCAATGTCCAGGAGGGTTTGGAATCTCTCCAGAGAAGGAGTCTCCACAAACTCTCTGGGCAGCTTGTTCCAGTGCTCCATCAACCTCACAGCAAAGGAGTTTCTCCTTGTTCATATTCAGGTGGAACCTACTGGGTTCTAATTGGTGCCCATTCTCCTGTCACTGGGCACCACTCTAAAGAGTGGCCCCATCCTCTTGCACCACAGTATCACAGGATCACCAAGGTGGGAAGAGACCTCAAAGATCATCGAGTCCAACCTGTCACCACAGACCTCAGGACTAGACCATGGCACCAAGTGCCACATCCAATCCCCTCTTGAACACCTCCAGGGACGGTGACTCCACCACCTCCCTGGGCAGCACATTCCAATGACAAATGACTCTCTCAGTGAAGAACTTTTTCCTCACCTCCAGCCTAAACTTCCCCTGGCACAGCTTGAGACTCTGTCCCCTTGTTCTGGTGCTGGTTGCTAGAGAGAAGAGACCAACTCCCTCCTGGCTACAATCCCCTTTCAGGTAGTTGTAGAGGGCAATGAGGTCTCCCCTGAGCCTCCTCTTCTCCAGGCTAAACAACTCCAGCTGCCTCAGCCTCTCCTCACAGGGCTGTGCTCAAGGCCTCTCCCCAGCCTCGTTGCCCTTCTCTGGACACGTTCAAGTGTCTCAATGTCCTTCCTAAACTGAGGGGCCCAGAACTGGACACAGGACTCAAGGTGTGGCCTAACCAATGCAGAGTACAGGGGCACAATGACCTCCCTGCTCCTGCTGGCCACACTATTCCTAATACAGGCCAGGATGCCATTGGCCTTCTTGGCCACCTGGGCACACTGCTGGCTCATGTTTAGGCAGGTGTCAATCAGCACCCCCAGGTCCCTCTCTGTTTGGCAGCTCTCCAGCCACTCTGACCCCAGCCTGTAGCTCTGCATGGGGTTGCTGTGGCCAAAGTGCAGCACCTGGCACTTGGACTTGTTGAATGCCATCCCGTTGGACGCTGCCCATCTGTCCAGTCAAGGTCCCTCTGCAGAGCCTTTCTGCCCTTTAACTGACCAACATCTGCTCCCAAGGCCCACCAGGCCCTTTTGCTCTTGTTGAGCACTGATCAGATTCCCTCTGGGGCTGCTCTTCTCCAGGCTCAGCAGGCCCAGGGCTCTCAGTCTTTGCTCCTCACAGAGATGCTCCAGGCCCCTCAGCATCTTTGCAGCCCCTGCTGGACTCTCTCCAGTAGTTTCCTTTCCATGTAGAGCCCACAGCTGGCCACAATACTCCAAATGTTGCCTCAGTAGGGCAGAGTAGGGAGAGGGGAACTTCACAGTATCTACCAAGGTTGGAAGAGACCTCAAAGATCCCTCAACCTGCTGGCCACACTCTTCCTAATGCACCCCAGGACACTGTTGCCCTTCTTGGCCATGAAGGCAGATTGCTGGCTTGTGGTGAACATATTATCCACCACCAGACCCAGGTCTTTCTCTGTGGACCTGCTTAACAGCAAGTCAACCACTTGCCTGTACCGGTGCAGGGAATTATTCATCCTCTGGTTCAGGACTCTACACTTGACTTTGCTGAACTTCATGAAGTTCCTCTCTGCCCAACTCTCCACCCTGCCTAGGTTTTCTTAGGGGCATCTTAAACTCTTGAGCTGTTTTTTTGTATTTGTTGTGTAATTAGGAGTGTGGGCAGCAGGGCAAGAGAGGGGATTCTGCCCCTTGGCTCTGCTCAGACCCCACCTCCAATCCTGCCTCCAGTTCTGCTGTCCCCAGCACAAGGAGGACACAGAGCTGCTGGAGGGAGCCCAGAGGAGGCCACAAAGATGATCCAAGGGCTGCAGCAGCTCTGCTCTGAGGCCAGGCTGAGGGAGCTGGGGGTGTTCAGCCTGGAGAAGAGAAGGCTCCAGGGGGACCTCAGAGCTGCCTTGCAATAGCTGAAGGGATCCTGCAGGAAGGCTGCAGAGGGACTTTTGCTAAGGGTGTCTAGAGCCAGGCCAAGGGGGAATGGTTTGAAGCTGAGGCACAGCAGGGTCAGAGTGGAGCTGAGGAAGAAGTTCTTCAGTGTGAGGGTGGTGAGAGTCTGGCACAGGCTGCCCAGGGAGGCTGTGGCTGCCTCCTGCCTGGGGGTGTTGAAGGCCAGGCTGGAAGAGGCCTTGAGCAGCTGAGTCTGGCTGAGAGGTGTCCCTGGGCATGGTGTGGAGGTTGGAGTAGATGATCTCTGAGGTCCCTTCCAACCTGAGCCATTGTATGATGTTTCTTCCATGGAGCATTTCCACCTTTGTTGCTTATTCCTCTTCCCAGCCCCTGAGTTATTTAGCACCAGGGGCGGTGACACTCCTTGCATTGATGGAAACTTACTGAACCTGCTGGTGGCAGAGAGGAGAATAAAAACAGGATGTCCCAGGTGCTCTAAACCTGAAAGCAAAACAGCTAGAAAGCAAATAATTCATAAAAATAGCTTTATTTTGATGTGCTCCTCTTGCAGTGCAGAACAGCTGCCAGATTTGTCTTTCCACAGTTCTCTCTCTCTCTCTCTTTATGTCTTTATTTTTGCCTGGTCTGCCCATTGTTGATTTAGGGATATTTTGGGGGCTACTTGCATGGTAGTGGTTTTGTAGGGAAGCAAAAGTGTTTTTCTTCACACTGCATTGTTTTTGAACAAAGCCAAATTCCATTCCCATCTGCTCTGTACACCAGAAAGGAATTGGAAATAAAATCTAAGTCCCTATCAGCCTTTGGGATACAACTTAGAGGCTTAAGGGGGGTGGGGGTGGGGTTAAATGGTATTTTCTTTTTTCTTCTTATTGTTTAAGTCCTTAAATTGCTGATAAAAGTACAGCAATCATAGAACCAGCCAGGCTGGAAAAGACCTCAGAGATCATCCAGAGAAGGGCCACGAGGATGAGCAGAGGGCTGGAGCACCTCTCCTATGAGGACAGACTGAAGGAGTTGGGGCTGTTCAGGCTGGAGAAGGCTCCCAGGAGACCTAATTGTGGCCTTCCAGTATCTGCAGGGGGCCTACAAGAAGGCTGGGGAGGGACTTCTCAGGATCTCAGGTAGTGATAGGACTAGGGGGAATGGAATGGAGCTGGAGGTGGGGAGATTCAGGCTGGAGGTGAGGAGGAAGTTCTTCACCATGAGAGTGGTGAAGGCCTGGAATGGGTTCCCCAGGGATGTGGTTGGGGCCTTGTCCCTGGAGGGGTTTAAGCCCAGGCTGGATGAGGCTCTGGCCAGGCTGCTCTAGTGTGGGGTGTCCCTGCCCATGGCAGGGGGGTTGGAACTAGATGATCCTTGTGGTCCCTTCCAACCCTGACTGATACTATGATACTAAGTCCAACCTATTACCTAATACCTAACACCTCCTGACAACTAAACCATGGCTCCCAGTGCCACATCCAATCTTCTTGAACACCTCCAGGGATGGTGACTCCACCACCTCCCTGGGCAGCACATTCCAATGGCCAGCTCCCTCAGCCTCTCCTCCCAGGGCTGTGCTCAAGGCCTCTCCCCAGCCTCGTTGCCCTTCTCTGGATACATTCAAGAGTCTCAATGTCCTTCTTAAATTGAGGAGCTCAGAACTAGACACAGTACTCAAGGTGTGGCCTAACCAGTGCTGAGTACAGAGGCACAATGACTTCCCTTCTGCTGATTTCAGATCTAGGCCAGGATGCCATTGGCCTTGGCCCCCTGAGCACTCTGCTGGCTCATGTTCAGCTGACTATCAACCAGCACCCCCAGGTCCCTCTCTGCTTGGCTGCTCTCCAGCCACTCTGACCCCAGCCTGTAGCACTGCATGGGGTTGCTGTGGCCAATGTGTTGAACTCATCCCTTCAATGTGTTCAATCTCATGCCCTTGGACTCTGCCCATCTGTCCAGTCAGTCAAGGTCCCTCTGCAGAGCTCTCCTACCCTCTAACAGATCAACTCCTGCCCCCAGCTTGGTGTCGTCTGCAAACTTACTGATGATGGACTCAATGCCTTCATCCAGATCACCAATAAAGATATTGAACAGGCTGGGGCCCAGCACTGATCCCTGGGGCACACCACTAGTGCCTGGCCGCCAGATGGCTGTGGCACCATTCACCACCACTCTCTGGGCTCAGCCTCCAGCCAGTTCCTAACCCAGGACAGAGTGCTGCTGTCCAATGGTTCTTCACTATAAGGGTGGTGAGATACTAGAACAGGCTGCCCAGGAAGGCTGTGGCTGCCTCCTCCCTGGGGGTGTTCAAGGCTAGGTTGGATGAGGCCTTGAGCAGCTGAGTCCAGTCCCTGGGCATGGTGGGGAGGTTGGAGCAGATGATCTCTGAGGTCCCTTCCAACCTGAGCCATTCTAGGATTTGTCATCAGAAAAATCAAAGTTGTTTCTAGACTGAGTAATAGAATCTTAGATTTGGTTTATAGTGGAAAAGACCTTTAAGATCCTCAAGTCCAACCATTAACCCAAGGCTATCAAGTCACCACTGAACGATGTCCCTCAGCACCACATCTACACCTTAAGACCTCCAGGGATGGTGACTCAACTACTGCCCTGAGCAGCCTGTCCCAGGGCTTGCCAACCCTTTCAGAGAAGAAATTTTTCCTAATATCCAACCCTCCCTTGGTGCAATTTGAGGCCATTTCCTCTTGTCCTTTGACTTGTGCCTTGGGAGAAGAGACCAAACCCCCACCTCATGCAAACCTCCATTCAGGTAGTTGTAGAGAGTGAGGAGGTCTGCCCTCAGCCTCCTTTTCTCCAGGCTGAACAACCCCAGTTCCCTCAGCTGCTCCTCACAAGGCTTGTGCCCTAGACCCTTCACCAGCTGCACTGCCTTTCTTTGGCCTCTAGCACCTCAATGTCCTTCTTATAGCAAGGGGCTCAAAACCAGACCCAGTATTTGAGGTGCAGCCTCACTGGGTGACTCCAGTGAATGAGTAGGTGTGGAAATGAAATTGTGCTGTCATCTCTTTGTCCTCCTCAGTGTGGATAATTTGCTGCTTTATGGGCTTTTTATTTCTATAATGGCATCATTAGGGAAAAATTCTCTCCTCCAAGAGTGGCCAGGCATTGGAACAGGCTGCCCTGGGAGGTGGTGGAGTCACCATCCCCAGAGGTGTTCAACAGATGTGTAGACCTGGCAATCTGGGGCATGGGTTTGGGTTTGGTGGTTGGACTTGATGATTTTAGAGGTCTTTTCTAACCTTAAAGATTCTCTGATCATAGTCACTGTTTGCTTAGGTAGGCAGGAGAATGAAGAACTGCTAAGGTGGTTTAGGTGGCTCTAGATACAGTCTGGGAATAGAGAATTGGCATCACAGCAACCATCACTTTTGGATAAGGTCTCCAGCAAGCCACAGTTTGGGTGAGCAATATTTTATACACACCAGGTTTCAGGCTGGCCAGGTTTCTGGCACTGTAGACCATGCCAACCCTGCATGGAGTTCTAACCTGTGCTGGAGCCAGTGCAGAGGAGGGAAAGGAAGCTGGGGAAGGGCCTGGAGAATAAATCTGATGAAGAGAGAGTGAAGGAGCTGGGGATGGTTAGTTGGGAGAAGAGGAGGCTGAGGGGAGACCTCATTGCTCTCTACAACTACCTGAAAGGAGGTTGGGGAGAGGCTGCTGCTGGTCTCTTCTCACAGTCATTAGTGATAGAACAAGAGGGAATGGCCTCAAGCTGTGCCTGGGTAGGTTTAGACTGGACAGTAGGAAACATTTCTTCATGGCAAGAGTGGTCAGGCACTGGAATGTGCTGGGCAGGGAGGTGGTTGAGTCCCCAAGCCTGGCTGTGTTTCAAGGTGGTTTGGCTGTGGTGCTTGGGGCTATGGCTCAGGGGTGACCCTTGCAGAGTAGGGTTCTGGGTTGGCCTTGGTGATCCTGAGGGTCTTTTCCAACCTGAATGTTTCTGTGGTTCTGTGTGTGAAAGACCATCAGTAGAGGCAAAAGATGACTCAGGTAACCTTCAGACCTGAGTAAGATGCAGTTCTGCTGGTGGAACAGTGGTAACCACATGGAGGGCAGTGATGGTTTCTGTCAAGAGCAGAGGGACTATTGTCTGCACTTGGAATCATAGAATGGCTCTGGTTGGAAAGGGACCTCAGAGATATCTATTGCAGCCTGCCATGGGTAGGGATACCTCTTAACTAGACTTGGCTGCTCAAGGCCTCATCCAAGCTGGCCTTGAGCACCCCCAGGCAGGAAGGATCCTCAACTAGATCAGGTTGTCTAGAGCCTTGTCAAGCCTCACCTTCAACATCTCCAGGGATGGGGCCTCAACCACCTCCCTGGGCAACCTGTTCCAGTGTTCCACAACCCTCATGGTAAAGAACTTGTTCCTGGATTGCTGGTTACATGCTGGCCAGGGAGGTAGTTGAGGAGATTCCTGCTAACTGCAGAGAATGTTGGACTAGAAGGCCTTTGGAGGTCCCTTCCATCCCAAGCCATTCCATGATTGTTTTGGCTCCTTAATCCCCAAACCTCCTTCCATAAACATTCCCAGTTATTGCTAACCTCTCACTGCTCCTTTTTCTCTTTATCCCTCCACAGTTGGCACCAGAAAACACTCTGATGTCCTTCCAGAAGGCAGTGGAACAGAAGATCTATGGAGTCCAAGCTGATGTCATACTGAGGTAAGGTGATGTGGTGATTGGTCTGACGCTTTCCTGTGGATGGCCCAAGCTATGCTGGCAGATCTCTCCTCTCTGATGTGTCTGGTTGTTGCTGGTCTTTCCCATTTAGAAAGACTCTTGTGGTGAACATAACTTACAATTCCTTGCTGTCTCCATTTCTAATGCCCAGATGCTGCTAATTGCTCCACTGAGGTGATTAAAGATGTCCAGAGGGAGAACCCTTTCTCATGAAAGCCATCTCCACTTATAGGAAGTCTGTAGCTTATCCTAGAGCTTACTTTAGTGCAGTGAAAAAAGCCTGGTTTCTAGCCTGGCTTGGAGTCAGCCTGTCTTGGGAAGAGGCAGCATTTCCTCCCAGTGTGGGGAGTAGAAGGTCATTGTGGGAGGATGAAGTGTGGGTTGGGATGCAGGTGGCACAATTCTGCTTCTTTCCCATTCCTTAACTGTTGTGAAAGGACATCTCCTGCCTGGCCACGTTCACGTGCTTGAATCAGTTCCTTCCATCAGCAGTGGCCAAGGAGAAAGGTGGACTTTTAAGAGGAGGAAAGCTGGATGAGATCCAAGAGCTTTCATGTTGTCACCCATCAGCTATCCAAGAGGAGCACTCCAAGCATCCATAGCTTTAACAATGCCCTTGATACGAGGATGAGCAGAGGGCTGGAGCTGCTCTCCTATGAGGACAGACTGAGAGAGTTGGGGTTGTGCAGTCTGAAGAAGAGCAGGCTCTGAAGAGGCCTAATTGTGGCCTTCCAGTATCTGAAGGGGGCTACAGGAAAGCTGGGGAGGGACTGCTTAGGGTGTCAGGGAGGGATAGGACTGGGGGGAATGGAACAAAACTAGAAATGGGTAGATTGAGATTGGATGTTAGGAAGAAGTTCTTCTTCATGAGGGTGGTGAGACACTGGCACAGGTTGCCCAGGGAGGTGGTGGAAGCCTCATCCCTGGAGTTTTTTAAGGCCAGGCTGGATGTGGCTGTGAGCAACCTGCTCTGGTGTGAGGTGTCCCTGCCCATGGCAGGGGGGTTGGAACTGGATGATCCTTGAGGTGCCTTCTAACCCTAAAAATTCTATGATTCTATGATGGCCCAGATGTCTGAACCCCTCTCATGTCTTTATGAAAGGAGGACTCCAGTCACCTTCAGACCCAAAAGTGACCTTTACCACAGCTGCTACTAACTTTGGGAAGAGTTTGCAGCACAGCATCCATTACTGTCTTTATCCTTTTGAAAGATGCTCTTTGTGCATGTGGCTGGATGGGCTCATTTCACCTGGAACAGGTTGCCCAGGGAGGTGGCTGGGGCCCCATCCCTGGAGATATTCAAGGTGAGGCTCATTAGGGCTCTGGGCAGTCTGAGCTAGCTGAGGATGTCCCTGCTGAGTGCAGAGGGGATGGACTGGATGAGCTTTGGAGGTCCCTTCCAATCCAGACCATTCTATGGTTCTATGATTCTATCCCTGCATGGTCCTCTCTGACATAGCTCCTTCCACATCTCATCTTCTAAAGCTCTTCTTACTGTCTCAGAACTATTTTTTCAACCTGTGCCAGCTAATCACAGAATCATAGAATAACTTAGGTTCAAAGAGACCTCAGAGATTATCTCCTCCAACCTTCCCAGCATGGGCAGGAATGCCTCTCAACTAGACTTGGCTGCTCAAGGTTTCATCCAGCCTGGCCTTGAACACCCCCAGGGAGGAGATTATCCCCATGCTGTTTAGTCTTGGGTAGTGTTGAGTGACTCCCTGAAGGGAAGCATTAGATAGTGGACAACAAATGACATCAAGCTGAGTGGTGCAGCTGACATGCCTGAGGGACAGGAAGTCACACAGAGGGACCTGGGCAAGAGGAAGAAGGGAGCCCAGGTGAACCTCATGAGTTTCAACAAGGCCAAGTGCAAGGTAGCACCCTGTCCTGAGTGGACAGGAAGTCATCCAGAAGGACCTAAGAAACTGAAGAAGTGGACCCACACAAAGCTCAGGAGGGTCATCAAGACCAAGTGCAAGGTCCTGTGTTGAGGCTGAGGCAACCCTCAATATCAACCCAGGCTGGGAGATGAAGAGCTGGAGAGCAGCCCTGTGGAGAAGGACTTGGGGGTGCTGGTGGGGGGTGAAAAGCTGGAGATGAGCCAGCACTGAGCACTGCCAGCCCAGAGCCAGCCCTGTGCTGGGCTGATCCCCAGCAGTGTGGGCAGCAGGGGCAGGGAGGGGATTCTGCCCCTCTGCTGTGCTCTGCTCAGACCCCACCTGCAGTGCTGGGGCAGCTCTGGAGGCCTCAGCACATCACAGGCAGGGACCTGTTGGAGCAGGGCCAGAGGAGACCACAGCCATGCTGGGAGGGCTGGAAGCCCTCTGCTGTGAGGCCAGGCTGAGAGTTGGGGTTGTGCAGCCTGGAGAAGAGAAGGCTCCAGGGAGACCTTCTGGTTGCCTTGCAGGACTTGAAGGGGCTGATAAGAAAGCTGGGGACAGACTTCTGAGCATGGCCTGATAGGACAGGAGAAGGGGTCATGGTTTAAAACTAGAAGAGGGAGATTCAGACTAGAGAGAAGGAAGAAACGTTTTCCACTGAGGGTGGTGAAGCCCTGCCCAGATTGCCCAGGACATGGTAAATGCCCCATCCCTGGAAACCTTCCAGATCTGCTTGGACTGAGCTTTGAGCAAACTGATGTAGTTGCAGATGTCCCTTAGGTGACCTTTGAAGATCCCTTCCAGCCCAACCCATTCTATGACTCTATGCATGTTAAGGGCCCCATGGGATTTCCACACTGCTCTTGAGGCTCAGCAGTGCCTGATGATGTCCTGCTGTGGGGCATTAAGACATGAGTTCCTATCTCCTTTAAACACTCTACACTCTTGACTCTGCCCTTGTTTAGCATCTTTTCTTTCTTTCTGTTTTTGAACTGTATTTATTAGCAGCCCTTCTGACTGCTGCAGCCTGGTGTGCTGCTGAGCCTGGTGCTGCTGTGTCAGCAGCTTGCTGTGGGTTGGAGAAGGCTTTGACACAGTGCACACTAGAAATAGCAAATAGAGATGCCAGTGACCTTCCTGATGAGGGACAGGCAGTGGTAAAGCTGAGGCAGTGTTTGCTCCATCATCTAAAACTGGTTTGTCTTTTTTCTCCAGCAAGTCATAGGACAATAGGATGTTAGGGGTTGGAAGGGACCTCTGGAGATCATCAAGTCCAAGCCCTTCCCTTCCCTTCCCTTCCCTTCCCTTCCCTTCCCTTCCCTTCCCTTCCCTTCCCTTCCCTTCCCTTCCCTTCCCTTCCCTTCCCTTCCCTTCCCTTCCCTTCCCTTCCCTTCCCTTCCCTTCCCTTCCCTTCCCTTCCCTTCCCTTCCCTTCCCTTCCCTTCCCTTCCCTTCCCTTCCCTTCCCTTCCCTTCCCTTCCCTTCCCAAACCTTCCCTTCCCTTCCCAAACCTTCCCAAACCTTCCCTTCCCTTCCCAAACCTTCCCAAACCTTCCCTTCCCTTCCCAAACCTTCCCAAACCTTCCCTTCCCTTCCCAAACCTTCCCTTCCCTTCCCTTCCCTTCCCTTCCCTTCCCTTCCCTTCCCAAACCTTCCCTTCCCTTCCCAAACCTTCCCTTCCCTTCCCAAACCTTCCCTTCCCTTCCCTTCCCAAACCTTCCCTTCCCTTCCCAAACCTTCCCAAACCTTCCCTTCCCTTCCCTTCCCTTCCCTTCCCAAACCTTCCCTTCCCAAACCTTCCCAAACCTTCCCTTCCCAAACCTTCCCAAACCTTCCCTTCCCTTCCCAAACCTTCCCTTCCCAAACCTTCCCTTCCCTTCCCTTCCCTTCCCTTCCCAAACCTTCCCTTCCCAAACCTTCCCTTCCCAAACCTTCCCTTCCCAAACCTTCCCTTCCCTTCCCTTCCCAAACCTTCCCTTCCCTTCCCTTCCCAAACCTTCCCTTCCCAAACCTTCCCTTCCCAAACCTTCCCTTCCCAAACCTTCCCTTCCCTTCCCTTCCCTTCCCTTCCCTTCCCTTCCCTTCCCTTCCCTTCCCTTCCCTTCCCTTCCCTTCCCAAACCTTCCCTTCCCTTCCCAAACCTTCCCTTCCCTTCCCAAACCTTCCCTTCCCAAACCTTCCCTTCCCTTCCCAAACCTTCCCTTCCCTTCCCAAACCTTCCCTTCCCTTCCCAAACCTTCCCTTCCCAAACCTTCCCAAACCTTCCCTTCCCAAACCTTCCCAAACCTTCCCAAACCTTCCCTTCCCTAACCTTCCCTTCCCAAACCTTCCCTTCCCTTCCCAAACCTTCCCTTCCCTTCCCTTCCCTTCCCAAACCTTCCCAAACCTTCCCTTCCCTTCCCAAACCTTCCCTAAAAAAAAAGGTTCCATTTGCATAGGGCAAATCTTTCTTATGAGGGTGCTGGGACCGTGGAGCAGGACACCCAGAGAGGTTGTGGAATTTCCTTCTCTGGAGAGCTTCCAACCCCACCTTGCCATTGTGATCCTGGGCAAGCTGCTGTGGATGCCTTGCTTTAGGCTTTAGCAGGGAGGGTTGGACTGGCTGACCTCCAGAGATCCCTTCCAAACCTCACCATTCTATGATTCTGTGTCTGCAAACACCCAGCAGGTATCTAAGACACCTTTTTTTCCTCTGTGTACATCTCATTCCAAACAGTCTTTAGGATGCTTTACTAGGGGCTTGTCCTGCCTGACTGAACTTGTGGCCTTCTATGACAAAGTGACTATGTCAGAGGATAAGGGACCACCTATGGATGTGATCTATCTGGGCTTCTACAAGGCCTTTGTCCCCAGAACATCCTGCTTGCCAAACAGAGGAGATGTGGATTTGCACTGTGGACTGCTCAGTGCATAAGGAACTGGCTGGATGGTCACATCCAGAGGGTGCTGCTCAATGGCTTGAAGTCCAGATGGAGAGCAGTGCCAAGTGGTGTCCCTCAGGGGTCTGTGCTGGGACCTGTGCTGGTTAATATTTGTATCAATGCTAGAGACAGCAGGATCCAGGCACCATCAGCAGAGTGCAGGTGGCACCAAGCTGAGTGGTGCTGCGGATCCACCAGAGGGACAGGATGGCAGCCAGAGGGGCCTGGACAGGCTGGAGAGGGGAAGCCCAGGTGAACCTCAGGAGGTTCCACAAGAGCAAGTGCAGGGCTCTGCCCCTGGGCTGGAACAATCCTCACTATCAATACAGACTGGGGGAGGAGGGAATGGAAAGCAGCCCTGAGGAAAAGGACTTGGGGGTGCTGGGGGGGGAGAAGCTGGACAGGAGCAGGCAGTGTGAGCTTGCAGCACAGAAGGCCAAGGGCAGCCTGGGCTGCAGCCAAAGCAGCGCTGGCAGCAGAGCCAGAGAGGTGATTCTGCCACTTTGCTCTGCTCTGGGAAGACCTCAGCTGGAGTGCTGTGTGCAGGTCTGGAGCCCTCAGCACAGCAAGGACCTGGAGCTGATGGAGCAGGTCCAGAGGAGGGCCAGGAAAATGCTCAGGGGGTTGGAGCAGCTCTGCCCTGAGGCCAGGCTGAGGGAGCTGGGGGTGTTCAGCCTGGAGAGGAGAACGCTCCAGGGAGACCTTAGAGCAGCCTTCCAGTACCTGAAGGGGGCTACAAGAAGGCTGCAGAGAGACTGTTTGCAGAGGCCTGCAGGGACAAGACAAGAGGCAATGGCTTCAAACTAGAGCAGAGCAGATTTAGATCGGATGTGAGGAACAAGTTCTTTACCGTGAGGGTGGTGGAACACTGGAACAGGTTGCCCAGGGAGGTAGCTGGAGTTCCATCCCTGGAGTTATCCAAGGTGAGGCTGGACAGGGCTCTGGGCAACCTGAGCTAGTTGAGGATGTTTCTGCTGAGTGTAGAGGGGTTTGGACTGGATGCCCCTTGGAGTTCCCTTCCAGCCCAGCCCATTCTATGATTCTATGATCCTGGGGATGTGTTAACCTGATCAAGATCTTCACAATGGTTTTAATGTGCTGTTGTGAGAGGTTGGAGTGGGAACAGGCATTTCTCCAGTACCAGGGATATGCTTGTGCACCTCCAGCTGTGAAGGGCCCTCTGTCTGTCTCTGCAGCTATGATGGAGTGCCATTCCTGATGCATGACAAGACACTCAGGAGAACAACAAACGTGGAGGAGGTGTTTCCAGAGCGGGCCTACGAGCACTCCTCCATGTTCAACTGGACTGACCTGGAAAAACTCAATGCTGGAGAGTGGTTCCTAAAGGTGTGTATGGCCATGAAGAGCCTGCTGAGGAGCCAGGGCCATGGGATGAAAGTTCACACCTCAAGATGCACCAGGGGAGGTGTAGGCTGGATGTGAGGAAGAAATTCTTCCCAGAAAGAGAGATTGGCCATTGGAATGTGCTGTCCAGGGAGGTGGTGGAGTCACCATCCCTGGAGGTGTTTAAAAAGAGCCTGGATGAGGCACTTGGTGCCATGGTTTAGTTGATGAGATGGTGTTGGTTGATAGGTTGGACTGGATGATCTCAAAGATCTTTTCCAACCTGCTTAATTCTGTACCAGATGAAGGTGTGGAATGGTCTGAAGTAAAGCTAGACCAAGAATCCATGAACCACATTTAGTTCTGTCCTCTACTATGTTTAGGCTTGGTCTAAGAGATCTGTTGTCTTTCTGTGCCTCTTCCACCACCTGGAAGTAGGAGCCTTAATGCCAAGTTGACACCACAAGGAACTTCAAGACTCCCGGGGGGGGGGGTACATGGTGATGAGGAGAGTAGAAAAGAGAGGTGGTGAAGGGCCTAAAGCACAAATCTTCTAGGAGCAGCTCAAGGAATTGGGATGGTGTAGCCTGGAGAAAAGAAGGCTGAAGGGAGACCTTCTAGCTCTCTACAACTACTGAAAGGAGGTTGGGGCCAGGTGGGGGTTGGTCTCATATTCCAAGGAACAAGCAGTAGTACAAAGGAAAACAGTCTCAAGTTACTCCAGGTGAGGTTTAAATTGGATATTAGGAACAACTTCATCACCAAAAGGGTGGTCAAGCTCTGTGAAGGCTGCCCAGGGAAGTGGTTGAGTCACCATTCCTGGAGGTATGTAAAAGCTGTGGAGATGTGGTGCTGAGGGACCTGCTTTAGTGGTGACTTGGCAGTGTTGGCTTAATGGTTGGCACTGATGATCTTCTAGGGCTCTTCCAGCCAACAAGATTCTGTGCCACACTTTGCTTTCAGTAAGGATCTGTGACCTCCCCTTGGGTAGGTAAACTGAGGCACAAAGCTTGAGCTTGATGGGATGCTCACCAAGAGTAGTTGTTAGCATCTCCCACTGTTGCCAGGATGGGATGGAGAAGGGTCTTCACCTGTACTGGGGGAGTCTGGGTTTTGTGGCACTAATGTCAGGGTGTCCTTTCCTTTCAGAATGACCCTTTCTGGACAGCAGGGTCTCTCTCAAGGTCTGACTACTTGGAAGCTGCCAACCAGTCGATCTGCAAGCTGGCAGATATGCTGGAGGTGATCAAGGACAACACATCACTCATCCTCAACTTCCAGGACCTGCCAGCAGCTCACCCCTACTACAGCGCATACATCAACATCACCCTGGAAACCATCCTGGCATCAGGAATTCAGCAACAGTCTGTGAGTGCTGAGGGCTTGCTTGATGCTTCCAAAACTCTTTATGGGTTCACCTACATCCTGAAGTGTCTGTGATCCATTTGAGCACTTGATGAGGCACTCAGTGCCATGGTTTAGTTGATTAGAAGGTGTTGGCTGATAGGTTGGATTGATGATCTCAAAAGGTCTTTTCCAACCTGGTTGATTGTGTGATTCATTGAATCATAGAATTGTCAGGGTTGGAAGGGATCTCAAGGATCAGCTAGTTCCAACCCTCCTGCCATGGCCAGGGACACCTCACACTAGAGCAGGTTGCTCACAGCCACCTCCAGCCTGGCCTAACAAACATCCAGGGATGAGACTTCCACCACCTCCCTGGGCAACCTGTGCCAGTCTCTCACCACCCTCATGCTGAAGAACTTCTTCCTGGCATCCAATCTGAATCTACCCATTTCTAGCTTGGATCCATCCCCCCCAGTCCTATCACTCCCTGACACCCTCAAAAAGTCCCTCCCCAGCTTTCCTGTAGCCTCCTTCAGATCCTGGAAGGCCACAAGAAGGTCTCCTCAGAGCCTTCTCTTCTCCAGACTGAACAACCCCAGCTCCCTCAGTCTGTCCTCATAGGAGAGGAGCTTCAGCCCTGCTTATCCTCATGGCCCTTCTCTGGACACCTTCCAGCCCCTCCAGATCCTTCCTGGCACAGAGGCTCCAGAACTGGACACAGTGCTCCAGCTGTAGTCTCAGCAGAGTGGAGCAGAGGGGGAGAATCCCCTCCCTGGCCCTGCTGGCCACACTTCTCTTGCTGCAGCCCAGGCTGTGCTTGGCTCTCTGGGCTGCAAGTGCTCCCTGCTGGCTCCTGCTGAGCTTCTCCTCCCCCAGCACCCCCAAGGCCTTTTCTTCAGGGCTGCTCTTAAGCCATTCCCTGCTCAGCCCATTCAAAATGCCACTTCATGCCAAGAAGTCATGCTGGGCAGGATGGTGCCTCCAGGCTGATAGTCCCACATCCACCACACTCATGGTAGGTGAGTAGGTGGAGGAAAATGATTCCTCCCCTTGCTGAACAGCTGTGTTCATTGTGGGGATGACCAGTACAGGGCAGGTGTTGATGAACTGGAGCAAGTCTTGCAGAGGCCTCCAAACTGGTTAGGAGGCTGAACATAGAATCAATAAGGTTGGAAAAGACCTCAGAGATCATCAAGTCCAACCTGTCACCCAAGACCTCATGACTACTAAACCATATGGGGAGAGGTTGGAGGAATTGAATCTCTTCATCCTGGAAAAGACAAGACTTAGGAAAGGTCTAAGAGCAGCTCTCCAGGAGCTGCAATGAGGTGTTGAGAAGTTAGAGGCAAGGTCTTCACTGGGATGTGTGCCAGGAAGATGAGAGAGGATCATCATAAATTGGAACAGGAGAGGGTTTTGTGGGATATAAGGAAATTGGTTTTCCCTCTAAGGGCAGGCAAGTGTTGAGAGCAACCAGGAAAGACCAAGAGGTCTCCACCCTTGGAGTTTTTCCATGACACAAATGGACAAAGCCCTGTTTCTAATCACAGCTGGCCCTGGCTTGTGCTGGAGTAGACATCTCCTGAGGTCCCTTCCCACCAAGGGAATCAATAAGAACCTGAGACATGAATACAGAATACAGAATGAGAGAAGAGGCTGAGACCTGGAGGCCAATCCTCTCTTTCTGACTCCTTGCCTTTAAATAAAGAGGCTCTAAGTGTCTCCTGGGTGACTTGCATGACAAACGAGGCTGTCTGCAAAGCTTCCTCCTGTTAGCCAGCTTTGTGACCCATCTGTGTCATCCCTGGGCTGTCTCTTGCTCCCTCCACAGGTGATGTGGCTGCCAGACACGGAGAGGCAGCTGGTCAGACAGATTGCCCCGGGTTTCCAGCAGACTTCTGGCCTCAAGCTGGATGCAGAGCGCATGAGGGAGAAGGGCATCGTCAAGCTCAACCTGCGTTACACCAAGCTCACAAATGAGGATGTCAGGTATGGTGAGTGCCCCCTCCCTGGAGGGGTTCAAGGCCAGCTTGCAAGAGGCTTTGAGCAACCTGGGCTAGTGAAAGGTGTCCCATGGGGCAGGGAGGATGGAACTAGATGATCTTTCAGGTCCCATTCACCCTAAACCATGCTGTGGATCTCTGCTCCTCCGTTTGGACTCTGATAACCCATGGTGGGTGCCCACAGCTCTGCGCATCCTTGTGTCCTGTGTGCATGCCTGGCCCAGCAGCATCCTGTGTGGTCACCCCAGGCTGTCTTTTCTGCACAAAGGCATCTTTTCAGAATGGGCTTGCTCCTGAAAGCTTGAGCTGTGCAAGCTTTGTCCTTACCCATGTGCCTGATGGCTGTGCAGCCTTTCAGCAAGACCTGGACACACTGAGAGCTGGGCAGAGAGGAAGCTCATGAGGTTCAGCAAGGAGAAGTGCAGAGTCCTGCACATGGGGAGGAAGAATAAACTGCACAGTACAGGTTAGGAAGTGATCTGCTAAAGAGCAGCCCTGTGGAGAAGGACCTGGGAGTCCTGGTGGATAACAAGTTCTGCAGGGGCCACCAATGTGCCCTGGTGGCCCAGAAGGCCAATGGGATCCTGGAGTGCATTCAGAGGAGTGTCTCCAGCAGATCCAGGGAGGTTCTCCTCCCCATCTACTCTGCCCTGCTGAGACCACACCTGGAATATTGCATCCAGTTCTGGGCTCCCCAGTTGAGGAGGGACAGGGATCTGCTGGAGAAGAGTCCAAGGGAGAGCTACAAGGATGCTGAAGGGACCTGGAGCACTGCCTGGTGAGGAGAGGCTGAGAGACCTGGGGGTGGTTAGTCTGGAGAAGAGAAGACTGAGAGGGGATTGGATAAATGTTAATCAATATCTGAGGGCTGGGGGTGAGGAGGGAGGGGACAGGCTTTGCTCAGCTGTGCCCTGGGATAGGACAAGGGGCAAAGGATATAAACTCCAGCACAGGAGGTTCCACCTCAACATGAGGAGGAACTTCTTCACTGGGAGGGTGACAGAACCCTGGAACAGGCTGCCCAGAGAGGTGGTGGAGTCTCCTTCTCTGGAGACTTTCAAGCCCCATCTGGATGTGCTCCTGTGTGACCTGCACTGGATTCTCTGGTCCTGCTCTGGCAGGGAGTTGATGATTTCCTGAGGTCGCTTCCAACCCCTAACATCCTGGGATCTGTGATACATCACCACCAGGCTGTTCCCAGGAACTGACTCCACAGGCTGAGACTCCCCAGGCTGATTTGGTAGATGAGGATCCTTTTGGAAATAACCAATCTAGGAATCTTCTGATTCCCATTGCATTGTTAGTTCTGGGGGAAAAAATGAGGGCTTCTCACAGCGAGTGCGCTGCCTTTACTCCCAGGACCTGTTTCATCCTCATTAACAGCTGCCCTTTGCTTCTGCTCCTCTGCTCCAGAGCTGCTACCACTGTATTTTGATTAGTCCACAGCCTGGAGGTGCTTTGAGAAGTTTCTCTTTGCAGAGAATTCACTCTTTTCATTCCTATCCTCTCTCAGCTCTTTCAGCTGGCCAGACCTTCCCTTTAATGAGACTGCCACAGCATGAGGTTCCTCTCCTTCTGCTCCAGCCTGTGTTTGAACCATGCAGGCAGTGTGTTGGCTCCTTTCTCAGAAAGGGTGGATTGGCTCTACTCAAGCTTTTGTGATTTTCAAAGCTGAAATGTTTTTCATTCCCCCTAAAAAAAAATCAAATCCTGGAAAATGGAACAGGTTTGCAGATTAAAATAAAAACATCTTCAAATGATTTCCTTTTCTTAGGCTGGAAATGGGGAAGAATCATAGGATCACAGAATTGTCAGGGTTGCAAGGGAGCTCAAGGATCAGCCAGTTCCAAACCCCTCTGCCATGGGCAGGGACACCTCACACTAGAGCAGGTTGCTCAGAGCCACATCCAGCCTGGCCTAAAAAACCTCCAGGCATGAGGCTTCTACCAGGTACCTCCCTGGGCAACCTGTGCCAGTCTCTCACAACCCTCATGGGGAAGAACTTCTCCCTAACAGCCAATCTGAATCTACCCACTTCTAGTTTTGTTCCATTCCTCCCAGTCCCATAACACCCTAAAAAGTCCCTCCCCAGCTTTCCTGTAGCCCCCTGCAGAGACTGGAAGGCCACAAGAAGGTCTCCTTGGAGCCTTTTGTTCTCCAGACTGAACAGCCCCAACTCCCTCAGCCTGTCCTCAGCTGATCCCATAGCTGCTTGAGAGCCTGCTCCTGTTTAAAGTCATCCAGTGGTGTCTTTCCATTGTTCCCAGCAAAGAGTCTGGTTGCTCACCGTTAAAGTCAAGCCTGTGCAGGATAATTCCTGCCTGTTTTTTCCCCCTATTTGCTCTGTCTCATGGAAAGTTTCATATGAAAGGAGGTTGGAGCTAGGTGGTCTCTCACCCTTAGAAGCACATTGAGGAGCTGGACTGTGTCCAGAGAATGACAACAAAAAAGCTGGTGCAGGGTTTGGAGAGCAGAGCTGGTGAGGAGCAGCTGAGGGAACTGGGGCTGTTCATCCTGGAGAAAAGGAGGTTGAGGGAAGACCTTCTGGCTCTCTACAACTCCCTGAAAGGTGGTTGTAGCCAAATGGGTGTTGGTCTCTTCTTCCCAGAAAGAAACAGCTTCTAGTCACACCAGGGGAGGTTCGGGCTGGGCAGTAGAAGAAAATTCTTCAGTGAAAGGATTCTCAACCCCTGGAACAGGGTCCCCAGGGAGGTGGTTGAATCCCTGTCCCTGGAGGTGTTTAAAAGAGGCAGAGATGTGGTGCTGAGGCACAAGGTTTAGCACCAGCCTTGGCAGAGTTAGAGAATGGTTGACTAGATGATCTTAAAGGTAATGAATGACTAAGACCTGATGATCTGGGAAGTCTTCTCCAACCCAAACAACTCTAGATACCAAATGTCCTCTATGCACCAACTCTGTCATCTATCCCAGCTCCTCAGACCTAATCTCTCATCAGTTCCACCTCAGCTGTCTCCAAACTCAGAACCTCCCACCTGAGTGTTTCTTGAACTGCAGAGGCCCTGTCAAACATTGCTACAGCCCTGCAGGAGAAGCCAGAGCAGGCTCAACAAGCCCTGGTTTGACACAGCTTCCTCAGTCTCCTCCAAAATCATCACCTGGATTGCTCCAACCACCTCTGCCCTTGAGAATCCCTTAGCTGTTGGAGCACTTTAATCATGTTGTGAGCTTTGGGATGTCCACATCTCGTCCCTTCCACCTCTAAGGGCTTGGCTGATATGAAAGTCGCAAGGATTAATCTCTGTGCTGGAGATTAGTGATGCTTCTGCTTCATAGATAAGGGCACAGAGCAATTTATGCAGCTCAAATTGGGTACAAGGAGTCAACTGTCAGTGCTTGATTTGCTGCTTGACAGCTCCTGAGCCCCAGCTTGCGCTTTGAGCTCCTTAGAGAAGGACCTCAGGAGACTGGAAGCTGTAGCTCTGCAGCCATTCCAGAAACAGAGGGCATGGGGAGCTGAAGGAACTGCTGTTGGAGGAATGCATCTGTCAGCTTTTAATTAAGCAAATTGCCTATGAGGTGTTGCAGGCATCTGAGACAGCTGTTGATATTACATCAATGTGATGAGGGGGTTGCTGCAGAGCCACGCCAGGCTCAGCATTCATCAGCAAGCAGCTGAGATGGGCTGTGGCCTGACTCAGGTTGCATCCAAGAGGTGAAGAAGAGAGTTTTCAAGTTCAAACCATTTGACTGTCAGTGCCCTTGGATTGCTCAGGAAAATGACCAGGGGGATGGAGCACCTCTGCTACGAGGCCAGGCTGAGGGAGCTGGGGGTGTTCAGCCTGGAGAAGAGAAGGCTCCAGGGAGACCTAATAGCAGTACCTGGAAGGGGGCCTACAAGGATGGAGAGAGACTGTTTGCAAAGGCCTGCAGTGATAGGACAGGGGCAATGGATTCAGACTGGAGCAGAGCAGATTTAGATTGGATGTGAGGAACAAGTTCTGCACCATGAGGGTGGTGGAACACTGCAACAGGTTGCCCAGGGAGGTGGTTGGGGCCACATCCCTGGATATATTCAAGGTGAGGCTGGACAGGGCTTTGGGCAACCTGATCTAGCTGGGGATGTCCCTGCTGAGTGCACAGGGGGTTGGACTGGATGCCCTTTGGAGGTCCCTTCCAACCCAGACCATTCTGTGATTGTATAATAAGTGACCATGCCCTAATAAAATCTATTTCATGCAAATCAAACCAAATACATCCAGCTGTGATTACAGCTGTGGCTGATGGCAAGAGTTCTCCTGGTGGAGATGGAGGTCTGATGTTCACTGGGGAACTGACATCTCCCTCTCTGGCCAGTAGGAGCAGGGAGGTCATTCTGCCCCTGTACTCAGCACTGGTTAGGCCACACCTTGAGTGCTGTGTCCAGATCTGGGCCTCTCGATTCAAGAAAGATGTTGAGATGGTGGAATATGTCCAGAGAAGGGCAACAAAGCTGGGGAGGGGTCTGGAGCACAGCCCTATGAGGAGAGGCTGAGGGAGCTGGGGTTGCTTAGCCTGGAGAAGAGGAGGCTCAGGGGAGACCTTATTGCTCTCTACAACTACCTGAAGGGAGGTCGTGGCCAGGTGAGGGTTGGTCTTTTCTCCCAGGCAACCAGCAGCAGAACAAGAGGACACAGTCTCAAGCTGCACCAGGGGAGGTTTAGGCTGGATGTTAGGAAGAAATTCTTCCCAGAAAGAGAGATTGGCCATGGGAATGTGCTGCCCAGGGAGGTGGTGGAGTCACCATCCCTGGAAGCATTTAAAAAGAGCCTGGATGAGGCACTTGGTGCCATGGTTTAGTTGGTGAGATGGTGTTGGGCGATAGGTTGGACTGGATGATCTCAAAGGGCTTTTCCAACCTGCTTAATCCTGTATTCTGCCTCCTGACAGGGACTACAGCATGGCCAACCTGAGTGTGAATCTGTACACTGTGAACGAGCCCTGGCTGTTCTCCATCCTGTGGTGTGCTGGTGTCCAGTCAGTCACCTCCGACAGCTCCCACGTCCTACGCAAGGTGCCTTTGCCCATCTGGCTAATGGTAAGCCTGGCAGAGTGTGGGAAGCCTGGCAGAGTGTGGGAAGCCTGGCAGAGTGTGGTAGCTTTAGGCTGTACCTTTCAAATGCTGCACAGATCTGGAACAGAAAGTAGGAGAACGTAGCCAGATCAGCACTGGGTGGAAAAGGGAAAACAAGGATAGTTCTGAGCAATCCCTGTGGAGAGATGTCTACCATAAGAATTAGTTTGGTAAACTTCCTGTCTCTCTTTTGGCTTCCTCCCTCTGGGAGATACTAACTTTGTGCTCCTGCTTGACCTTGGCTGCATTGTTTTGGCTAAGTTCTAACAGCTCTCTGCTCTTTTCTCTTGTCCCTCTGTGTCCAGGAGGGTAAGGAGGGGGGCAGGGAGTGGGAAGCTATTAGCAGCTCCCCTGGTTTCTGGTCAGGGGGTTCCTTGTGCTGTTTATTAATTGTAAAAACCTGTGATTGTTGTAAATGCTTCCTCTTGTTCTGGTGCTGGTTGCCTGGGAGAAGAGACCAACCTCTGCCTGTCCACAACCTCCCTTAAGGTAGTTGAAGAGAGCAGTAAGGTCTCCCCTGAGACTTCTCTTCTCCAGGCTAAGCAACCCCACCTCCCTCAGCCTCTCCTCATAGGGCTTGTGTTCATTTGCTTCCAAGTGGGCTGGGCTGGCAAAGTTAATGTTGGGGGGAATTTTCGACCCACCACACAGTGAGGGAGCTGTGGGTGCTGCTCAGCACCTGTGTGAAGACGAGCCACAAGTGTGCTCAGGTGGCCAAGAAGGCCACCAGCATCCTGACAATAGTGTGGCCAGCAGGACCAGGGAAGTGATCTTACCCCTGTACTCAGCACTGGTGAGGCTGCACCTCAAGCACTGTGTTCAGTTTTGGGCCTCTCACTCCAAGAAGGACATTGAGGTGCTGGAGTGGGTTCAGAGAAGGGCAACAAGGCTGGTGTGGGGTCTGGAAATCAAGTCCTCTGAGGAGCAGATGACACCAAGCTGGGAGCAGGTGTCGATCTGTAAGAAGGTAGGAGGGCTCTGCAGAGGGACCTTGCCAGGCTGGGCAGATGGGCAGAGTCCAAGGGCAGGAGATTGAACACATCCAAGTGCCAGGTGCTGCACATTGGCCACAGCAACCCCAGGCAGTGCTACAGGCTGGGGTCAGAGTGGCTGGAGAGGAGCCAGGCAGAGAGGGACCTAGGGGTGCTGGTTCTTTCCCATGAGGGTGGTGAGACACTGGCACAGGTTGCCCAGGGAAGTGGTGGAAGCCTCATGCCTGGAGGTTTTGAAGGCCAGGCTGGATGTGGCTGTGAGCAACCTGCTCTGGTGTGAGGTGTCCCTGCCCAGGGGGGTTGGCACTGGATGATTCTTGAGGTCCCTTCCAACCCTAACAGTTCTGTGATTCCAAGAGGATGCAGTGGAAAGGTGTAGAGGTAGCTGTTGATTGCTGCAGCCATGTGGCTAATGGGTTTCTCCAAGAAGTGTTGGTTGGGTTCAACCTGCTATTAGGATTGAGAGGTCTCCCTCTCTGTATGACAGAAACATTCAAGCTGAACTGCTGGGAGACCTTCTCACTCTTCAGCAACTCCCTGAAGGGAGGTTGTAAGGAGGTGGGGGTTGATCTCTTCTCCCAGGTAACAGGGGATAGGAGAAGAAATGGCCTCAAATTGTACTAAAAGTGGTTTAGGTTGGATATTAGGAAAAATGTCTTCCCCAAAAGGGTTGTCAAGGCCTGGAACAGGCTGCCAAGAGAAGTGGTGGAGTCCTCGTCCCTGGGGAAATTTGAAAGCTGTGTAGATGTGGTGCTGAGGGACAGGGTTTAGTGGCCACCTGGCAGTCTTGAGTTATGGTTAAGCTTGATGATCTGAAAGCTCTCTTCCAACCAAATCTGTTCTATGATTCCATGAATCTACTGCCTAGGTGGGTGACAATCTATGCATGATGTCCTTAGCCTCAGCTTAACCTCCTGCTTCTGCCTGACTACACAAATTCTCCACTGAAGCTGGAGAACTGGAAATGGCTTTATAAAGATTGGGTCAGTTGGCAGAAGAGATTATCCTCATCTGAACTGTGCTGCTGCAGACATCTGTCCCCCACTACAGATGGCAGGGCTTGTGTGCATGTCACTGGCAGCCTTGTGTTCCAAAAAGCCTCTTTGTTGGTGCTTGCAGCCCTCCTTCAACAGCTTCTCCATCTGCTGGGCTCCCACCTCAGCCCTTTGCTGCAAATCCATGCTCCTGTATCGCCAGCAGCATTCAGACCTCTGCATTTCCTGCTTATGGAAATGCCTGAGTGGTGTGATCTAAGCAACTGCACCATCAGCCTGGAGAGGAGAAGGCTCTGGGGTGACCTTATCTGTGGCCTTTCTGTACTTAGAAGGGGGCAAAGTGCTGAGTCCTGCACTTGGGTCACACCAACCCCAAGCCATGCTACAGGCTTGGGGTAGAGTGGCTGAAAAGCTGCCCAGCAGATGAGGACCTGGGGGTGCTGGTTGACAGTTGTCTGAACATCAGCCATGGTGTGCTCAGGTGGCCAAGGAGGTCAAGAACATCCTGGCTTGGGTCAGGAATAGTGTGACCAGTAGGACCAGGGCAGTGGTTGTCCTCCTGTACTCAGCTCTGGTGAGGCCACACCTCGAATCCTGGGCTCAGTTTTGGGTCCCTCACTGCAAGAAGGACATTGAGGTGCTCAAGTGTGTCTGGAGAAGGACAACAAAGCTGGGGAAGGGTCTAGAGCAAGATACTTGTGAGGAGTGGCTGAGGGACCTGGGGTTGTTTAGTCTGGAGAAGAGGAGGCTGAGGTAAGACCTTCATGCACTCTGTGACTCCCTGAAAGGATGTTGGAGGGAGGTGGGGGTTGGCCTCTCTGTGGTTGTTCAAAGCAGAAGGTTCAAGGTCTGCTTCTGTTTTGGTTTATTTTACTTTATTGTGTCTTCCAGCCTCCAGATGAGTACCACCTAATCTGGATCACCTCTGATCTCATTTCATTTATCATCATTGTAGGAGTTTTTATATTCCAGAAGTAAGTAGCATGGTTACTGCTCAGCTCTCTTTTGGCTTCTTGTGGGGTGTGTGTGTGGCTTGATTTTTGTTGCTGCTGTTGTTGTTCAGAGCATGGGGTAGGGATGGGAGAGAGGAGTGTGATGCTCCTCAGGCACTTGGAGTGCAACAGCAGGGCAGCTCCAAAGACTGCAAACAATAATCCAGCTTCTGAGAGGTGACTTTGAGTTGGATCCAGCCACCAGTTTTGGACTGAATCTCAAATCAGGAGCAGTAGATGCCTTGTTCTGCCCATGAATGCGTGTGGGAGAGAAACTGGAAATGCTTGAGGGAAATGGACCTTGAGAAAGGGATGAAAATGCTTCCAAAGAACAAAAGGAGATGTTTGGAGGTTCCACTATCATAGCCTTTGTCAAGGATTAGGGCTGGGCTGGCCACTAAATGAGGGACAGATGTTCTCTGTGAATGGCTCTGCTTTCCCAAAGGGAAGAGAAAGGGAATAAAGGAGAGAGGTTGATGGGTTAGGAAAGAAACTAAACCAGCTGGGATGGAAATAAGAACATTGAAAGGAAACAGACACAAATAGATCCAAACCAGTATCAAACCCAACCCCTGATGGCAGTGATGTCACCATCATCACTGATGCTGTGGGCAGGCACTGGAGAAATCCCAGACTGGACTCAGTGGCAAATGGGAATTGGATTCAGGAGCTGGATCTCAGAACTGGATTCAGGAATACATGGATTGGGATTGAAGGCACAATGGACAGAGTCATGCTTGGGGGCTGGCTGTTAAGAAGAGGCTTTACCCTGGTGATCCCTCAGCTTGATCCTGAAGATGACATCCATGGGATGGAATCCCTTGTTGGTCAGCTTAGGGCCACCTGTCCACTCTGCTCATCCACACAGATGCCACCTCTGACTTACTGCACCCCAATGTGACACACAAGATATGGCAGTGTCCTTGGGTCTGCACAGGAGCAAGTCTCAGCAAGAGCCTTTCTGCAGCCCAACCCTTGGCAGTAGCTCTCCCTGTCAGCTTCTCACCGCTACGAGCAGCTCTTGGCTGTGCAAACCTGCCCTCAACTTCAGAAAATGCCCTCCCTGAGCAGAGCCTGAGCTGAGAAGCCAAATCCCTGAGCAGAATTGGTTCTGTTCTAGCTCAAACCAGGACAGCCTTCAAAAAGAACACTCCAGGGGCTTCTCAGATCCATTTGTTCCCATTTTGGATGAAGAAACAGAAATGCTGTGATTTAGCAAATCAGATCAGTTACTTAGTTTGGTGCCTAGAGAAAGTGTCTTCTCCCATTTTTCCAGGGAAGAGGAGGAGCAAGGTTTTGAGGAGGGCACAGCAGGAGCCTCACTGTTAGCCACACTCCCTGAAAATACATGTGGAGCAGAGAAGTTAAGACTGATATCAGTCAGGAGGAAGCAAATCACCTTCCTAACAGCAGAGCTAGATGAACTGCCCTCCTCTTGATTATCATACAATCACAGAATCAACCAGGTTGGAAAGGACCTCAGAGATCATCAAGTCCAACCTATTGCCTAATACCTAACACCTCCTGACAACTAAGCCATGGCTCCAAGTGCCACATCCAGTCCTTTCTTGAACACCTCCAGGGATGGTGACTCCACCACCTCCCTGGGCAGCACATCCCAATAGGCCAATTACTCTTTCTGGGAGGAACTTTCTCCTCACCTCCAGCCTAAACTTCCCCTGGCACAGCTTGAGACTGTGTCCTCTTGTTCTGGTGCTGGTTGCTAGAGAGAAGAGACCAACCCCCTCCTGGCTACAACCTCCTTTCAGGAAGCTGTAGAGAGCAATAAGGTCTCCCTTGAGCCTTCTCTTCTCCAGGTTTGACAACCCCATCTCCCTCAGCCTCCCCTCATGGGGCTTATAAAGGAGGAGAGCAGGGTGTCCTCCTGCTGATGTGCCTTTCCTCCCAGGAGCCATTTTAGCTGTCAGTGGTGACAGTGTGATGAGCCTCGTTGGGCACAAGGATGAGCTGAGAGAGTTGTGCTCCCTCCAGGGAAAATGTGTCATCCTGCATGAAATGGCAACCCCCCTTCCCTCCCCTCTATAATCTCATCTGCCTTGACATGCACAAATGACTCTCTTGGAGACATCAGGGGACCTACACTTTCCTTTCTTCTTGAGATCTGAAATGCCTTTGTCTTAGCATCAGCAACTGAATTGGCTTCAGTCCTCCTGAGCCAGCGATTTTGCTGCTGTGCTCTCCCAGATCATCTGCTTGCATGAGCACAGTGTCACAGAACTCTCAGGGTTGGAAGGCACCTCAAGGATCACCTAGTTCCAAAGCCCCTGCCGTGGGCAGGGACACCTCACACTACATCAGGTTGCCCAGAGCCACATTCAGCCTGGCCTTAAAAACCCCCAGGGATGAAGCTTCCTCCCTGGGCAGCCTGTGCCAGTCTCTCACCACCCTCATGGGGAAGAACTTCTTCCTAATGTCCAAATCTTCCCTCCTCTAACTTGGATCCATTCCCCATAGTGCTATCACTTGCTGACACCCTAAAAGGTCCCTCTCCAGCTTTCTTCAGATACTGGAAGACCACATAAGGTCTCCTCAGAGCCTTCTCTTTCCCAAACTGAACAGCCCCAACTCTCTCAGCCTGTTCTCATAGGGGAGGAGCTCCAGCCCTCTGCTCATCCTCATGGCCTTTCTCTTGACACATTCCAGCATCTAGGGGCATCATTACCCAAGTGTTTTTGCCATCTTACTGTAGCCTGTTGCTCCTGCCAGCACTACCACAGAATGGTAGAGGTTGGGAGGCACCTCTGGAGATCATCCTGTCCAACCCCCCTGCTAAAGCAGGGTCATCCACAGCAGCTTGCCCAGGATTGTGTCCAAGAAAGTCTGGAATCTCTCCAGAGAAGGAGACTTCATAACCTCCCTGGGCAGGCTGCTCCAGTGCTCCATCACCCTCAAACTGAGCTGTTGTGACTTTGACATTAAGCCACATGTTGGATCTGTTTGTGCTGGTGTCTGAATTCATAACTTGCACAGTCCCACTCTGGTAGACCCAGCCCAGCAGGTCCCCAGTTCCAGCAAGGGATAATGGAGTGAGCAGCAGAACAGAACAGAATTAAGCAGGTTGGAAAAGACCTTTGAGATCATCCAGTCCAACCTATCACCCAGCACCATCTCATCAACTAATCCATGGCACCAAGTGCCTCATCCAGGCTCTTTTTAAACACCTCCAGTGATGGTGACTCCACCACCTCCCTGGGCAGCACATTCCCATGGCCAATCTCTCTTTCTGGGAAGAATTTCCTCTTAACATCTAGCCTAAACCTCCCAGCAGATTCAAACCTCCCCTCTCAGAGCAGGTTTTCCAGCAGCTAATTAAACCACTGATCAAGAGGAGATGAACAGTCTTCTGAGAAGTCTTCTGATCTGAGTTGTGGCTGACTGAACCTCTCCTCTGGAAGGTCATTATGGCTGCATTGTCTGGAAGCTTCTTCCACTCCCTCAAATCCATCAGTTGGTTTGGTTAAGAGACCTTCTTACTCTTTAGATCCTGCATTTCTCTGTCAGATACAGAAACACAAGGAGTCTGGCAGCAGAAACTGACCTCTTCCAGCTCTGGAGCCCTCAGTATAGGAAGGACATGGAGCTGATGGAGCAGGTCCAGAGAAGGGCCAAGATGATGATCATGTGGTTGGAGCAGCTCTGCTATGAGGACAGACTGAGGGAGCTGGGGGTGTTCAGCCTGGAGAAGAGAAGGCTCCAGGGAGACCTAATAGCAACTTCCAGTACCTGAAGGGGGCTTCAGGAAGGATGGAGAGAGACTGTTCGCAAAGGCCTGCAGTGACAGGATGAGAAGCAATGGCTTCAAACTAGAGAAGAGCAGATTTAGATTGGATGTGAAGAACAGATTCTGCCCCATGAGGGTGGTGGAACACTGGAACAGGTTGCCCAGGGAGGTTGTTGGGGCCCCATCCCTGGAGATACTCAAGGTGAGGCTGGACAGGGCTCTGGGCAACCTGAGCTAGTTGAGGATGTCCCTGCTGAGTGCAGAGGGGGTTGGACTGGATGCCCTTTGCAGGTCCCTTCCAACCCAGACCATTCCATGATTCTCTCTGAAGAGCAGAACTTCAAGGCCAAGGGAATGAGATACTGCAGCCTGTTGCATCACCTCCCAAAGTCCATTTCAGAGGACTTTCCTGAATGAGAGCCAAGAGACTACAGCTGAAGGAACTAAACTGATTCAAGCTGCTGAATGCAGGATCCAAAGCAGAGTGAAATGGTGAATGTTTGGGAAGAGAACAGAATAGAATAAACCAGGTTGGAAGAGACCTTCAAGATCATCGTGTCCAACCCATCAACCAATCCAACACCACCTAAACAACTAACCCATGGCACCAAGCACCCCATCAAGTCTTCTCCTGAACACCTCCAACCATGGTGACTCCACCACCTCCCCAGGCAGCCCATTCCAATGGGCAATCACTCTCTCTGTATAGAACTTCCTCCTAACCTCCAGCCTAAACCTCCCCTGGCACAGCCTGAGACTGTGTCCTCTTGTTCTGGTGCTGGCTGCCTGGGAGAAGAGACCAAGATCCACCTGTCTACAACTTCCCTTCAGGTAGTTGTAGAGAGCAAAAAGGTCACCCCTGAGTCTCCTCCAGGCTAAGCAACCCCAACTCACTCAGTCTCTCCTCATAGGGTTTGTGTTCCAAACCCCTCCCCAACTCCTTTGAAGTCACAGCTGTGTGGACCTTGCTATAGCTGGACTCTTTCTCTCTGCACAGACTGAATTACTTCCGCTTTGAAAGAGTAGAAGTAGGGCAAGAAGGAGGAAAACCTCATTGCAGGGTTTCTCTTCTACCCTCAGGCCAAGTGTGATACAGGTGAGAGGAGCTGGAAACTGCCACCAGCTTCCTCCAGCCTGAAGCACCGAGCTCCCCGCCCAGCTTCATGGAAAGGCCAATTGCTCAGAGCGGTCTAGCCATGGGCAGGGTAAGACCAGAGGTCTGCTTTTGGATCTCTCCCTTGGGACAGCTCAACCCCAAGGCAGTACAGGGAGGAAGGCAGCAGTCAAGTCCCAGCAGTTGGACTTTCTGCAGCAGAGGGCTTGCTCTGCCAAAAGCCTGGTGCAGGAGACAGCCATTCCCCTCCCACTCCAGTTTCTCCACCACATGAAAGGCTGACAAGTTGAGGATGAAGATCACGGCAGCATTGCCCAGCTGCTGCCTGCTGGTGGGGTTCAGCTCCAGGAAGTGGGGCTTGGCATTTGGCCTTCAGTGGCATGCTTTGGGGCTTTTTGGCTTATTTGTGGGTTGGGGGGGGGGGGGGGTGTTGTTTGTATCCAAGATGTTGGGGGGTTTTTGGGGGGGAGTTGGCAAACCAGAGTTGCTTCCTTTGTGCAAGGATGAGAGGGGGGTGGGTGGGAACAGAGGTGCTCTTCTTCTCTCCTGTGCATGCCTTGTCTCCTCTGTAGCCGTGGGTAGGAGTTGCTCCTCCTGCTCTTCTCCAGCCCTGCTGACAGCATCGTGGCAGCCTCTCCAGCGGGGGAAAAGACCAACTGGGATGACTTCTAACTGATCTCTTGTTGCCTCTTTGCCTTGTTTATTTTCTTACTTGCTCTGACTGTTGTGCATGTTCCTCCTCTTTCTCTCTCTGCTGCATTCTGGCATCTCACAGCTATCACATGATCAGGTAATTCTGGTGCTTTCCTCCTCTTTCTCTTTTATTTATTCAGTTGGTATTTTTTTTTCATTCAACCTTCCTTTCTTGCTCTCTCTCTCTCTCTCTTTCTTTCTTCCTCTCTGCTATGGCTTCACTGCAGATGGACAGGGCAGGATGCAGCTTCTCATGATGCTTTCAAACATCAGGCTTCACAGGGCAGGGGGAGACCATGAGGCTCTGAACATTGCATAGTCCATAGTCATAAGCACCACGGGAGCCTGATGCTGAAGCTGGTAGATGTTTGGAAGGCAATCTGCCCACCTGTCCCAGTGGGCCAAGTCTCTGCCTTTTGAAACAGCCCTCTTCTGAGGTCCTGTAGCATGTTGTCATGGGGAAATTCCCAGTGGATGTAATGCTTCCTCCATGGAAATAACCCCATCCAAAATATCCCTTCTTTCTTCTGTTTGTTTGGTTTTGGGGGTTTCTTTTGAGACCAAACTCTCCCAATCTGGCCAGTTCCAAAGGAAATGAGGTAGCCCTGGGAAGGAATTCTAAAGTCTAAGAGCTGGAAAGCTTTGGCTCATCAGTCAGAGCTTGGGAATCTTGCAGGACTCTCTTCCTGTGCAGCGCAGTGTGGAAACAACTAGCTCTGCACCAGGGAAGAGAATGAGCCTGGGATGCTGGATTGGAAGTGCCATCAATTGGAAACTCAGCTTTCTCCTTGTTTGGGCTGTTTCCTCACCAGTCATTCTCATCCCCTTGGAGGGGAGTGTTCTCACTTGTCTGCAGTAAAGCCTTGGACCACACTCCTCAGGCCTTACCTCCTCCATCCCTTCTGCTGTGTGCCACAGGGTGGTGTCTCTGAGGACTTGGCTACTCCCTCTCTGTGCTTATCTGCCCCTCTCCCTCTGCCCACCCACTGCCTTCTGGGGGTCAGGGTTGGCCACCTGCAAGTGTTGCCTGCTCCTCAGGGTACCTTGGATTTGCAGCATTCCATCCTCACAACATCTCCCCAGAGCAGCACCTGGCTACGGGGCCAGGCTGTGCCCTGCTTACAGGTGCAGGGAGGTTGGGTGCTCTCCCCTCCTTGCCTTCCTCTCTCTCCTTGGCTTGTGGCTAAGGAGAAGACAGGCATGGAGGAGCTGGGTAGGCTTCAGGCAAGAGCAGTGGCAGGATGGGGACGCTGGTTGTGGCTGGCTTGGCTCTTTGCTCGCTCCATCTCCTCACCTCAGCGCCAACCAACCCCCTTGGCTCCTCCACCTCGCTCCTCTCCCACCCCTTCCCCTTGCCATTTAGCCATCTCCCCACCAAACCCAGGGGTCCAGAGGTGGCCCTAACACGGTGTATGCTGTCTCTGTGTTGTTGTCCCAGTATCTTTTAGTCTGTTCCCACCCTGTGTCCGTCTGGTCTGCTTTGATGCCAACCTCCCAGAGCAAGAGCTACCTGCTGTCTGTCTGGCCCTTTTGCACGCCGCTGTCCTAAACGTGGCCCATCACACCAGAGCCCAAGGGGGTAGGAGAGGTGCTCTTTTCTCTTAAGCTTTCTGGAGACCCAAGAGGCTGCTTGAGCACAGCAGAAAGTGTTTTGCACGGTGGTGGAGCGGAGTTGCGTTGTGGTGGCTCTCCTAAGAGGGTAGCCCTGAAAACCCGGGGGTCACCCTCTCCTGGTTTGGTCGATCACAGGATGGTAGAGGTTGGAAGGGACCTCTGGAGATCATCAAGTCCAACCCCCCCTGCCAGAGCAGGAGCATAGAATCTGGTGCAGGTCTCACAGGAGCACAACCAGATGGGTTTTGAAAGTCTCCAGAGCAGACTCCACAGCCTCGCTGGGCAGCCTGCTCCAGGGCTCTGTGACCCTCACAGTACCCCTGTGAGGAGTCATTGACCTCTTGTGTGTATGCAGCCATGCTGGGTCTGACCACAGCCACCAGGCGAGATGGGGAGCAGAGAGCAAGTGGCCATTCCTCTTGGCAGGAGGAGTAAAGTCCTTGGTCCCTGCAAACCCTTGAGGCTTGGCTGCCTGTGCCTCAAAATAACCCTTGCCCTCCATGGGATGTTGAGGACCTATGAGCTGGAGATCATCATGGATGAAGCTCGGAGCAACCTGGGCTAGTGGGAGGTGTCCCTGTCCAGGGCAGGGAAATTGGAACTGGATGATCTTTAAGACCCTTTCCACCTCAAGCCATTCTATGGCTTTTGGCCATGCAACCAAAGCTGATGTTGATAATTCTGATGGTGTCAGAGAGAAGACTTCTTGCAGCAATGTGTTTTGGTTCTGGTTAGAGTTTAAGGAGAACTCTTCTCCTGTATGGTCCTCTGCACTTGCAACCACTTTGACCTTAGTGGGATCTGCCTGTATGGGACAAAAAACAACTGGTCAGAAGGGCTCAGCTTAGATGATGATGATAGAAAGCTTTTTATACTTGAATGTCTTCACCTCCTTGTCCTTCCTCTGTGTTGCTTCTCTCCATGGGTCTGTGAGTTGTGTTGTATTGCCATCCTACCCCTTCTTCCTTGGAACAGAGCCATACCTTCAGCCATACCCTACTCAAAGCCTGATGATGCAGTGTCACCCACTGGGATTTGGGAAGGGGATGGAAATGCCACAAAATCAGCACCAGCTCTTTTGTGGGGGTTGCTTTGTAGACCCCGGCTGCAGATGTGTGGGTCCTTTGCTTCCAGAGGCTGGGAAGGGGGGGTTAGAAGTGTAAGAGAAGGTGGTTGCCACCCTAAAGCCGATGAAAATGCCACCCAACAACGAAAATATTTCTGCAGAAAGGGAAAAAAAGTTGACAGAAATGACCTTTTCTGGCGTGGAAGAGCCACTAGGTGGTGCCAGAAGATCAGAAACTCCATAAGCCACCCCCAGTCCCTGCTGTTCCTCCACCAAATGGCTTTACAGCCTCCCTGGTTCCAGCAGGGACAAGGGGATTTGCTTTGAAAGCCTTTTCTCCATGGTCAGGAGGTAGGATGATGGCCACGAAAATGCTCAGGGGGTTGGAGCAGCTCTGCTCTGAGACCAGGCCGAGGGAGCTGGGGGTGTTCAGCCTGGAGAAGAGAAGACCTGGAGAAGAAAGACCTAATAGCAGACTTCCAGTACCTGAAGGGGGCTACAAGAAGGCTGGAGAGAGACTGCTTGCAAAGGCCTGAAGTGACAGGAGGAGGGGTAATGGCTTCAAACTAGAGAAGTGCAGATTTAGACTGGATGTGAGGAACAAGTTCTGCACCATGAGGGTGGTGGAACACTGGAACAGGTTGCCCAGGGAGGTGGTTGAGGTCCCATCCCTGGAGATAGTCAAGGTGAGGCTGGACAGGGCTCTGGGCAACCTGAGCTAGTTGAGGATGTCTCTGCTGAGTGCAGAGGGGGTTGGACTGGATGCCCTTTGCAGGTCCCTTCCAACCCAGACCATTCCATGATTCTATGAATCAGTGGTGTGGGGGCTGTGGAAGCCTAATTTCAAGCAGCATCCCTTTGCAGTGGAGTCTTGCTTTTGCCTGAGGCCACCAAGTCCTGTTTCCCCCTCTTTCAGCACCACTTTCAGGCCCAGTGCTACCATCTCTGCAGCTGAAGGTCTGCCACATAGAATCACAGAATTGTCAGGGTTGGAAGGGACCTCAAGGACCAGCCAGTTCCAACCCCCCTGCCATGGGCAGGGACACCTCACACTACAGCAGGTTGCTCAGAGCCACATCCAGCCTGGCCTTCAAAACCTCCAGGGATGAGGCTTCTACCAAAATCAGAATTCCCCTTGAACTTCTGTTGCTTAAGGCTGTGGTGGGTTATTGGTTGGACTTGGTCTTAAAGGTCTTTTCCAACCTAAATAATGGGATGATTACTAACACCAATGATTTCCTTTACATGAACTCCTTAATGAGGAGAAAAGGTTGGCTAATTTTGAATGGGGCCAAGTTCCCCTCAGCCTCATGGTGCTTGTGTGGTTGGAACTTCTGGTGTTCCACCAAGGCTGAAAAGGTGGAGGGGTTGAGTAGAAACATCTGGGTGAAGACCTGGGCTTTGAGGAGGAAAATCCTCTGGGAGAAGTCATATTCAGGGGAATCCTGTGTGACAGCTACCTGTGTGGGGACAGTGCCTTTGCTGCATCTCAGGTTTGAGACCTTAAATTGTCTTTGAGCCGCCTTCTGCCACAAGAGTGAGCGTGGCACTCAGTGAGGGAAAGCTTATGGCTCCTCTGCTTGCCTTGGTCTCTCCTTCTGTTCCCTCTTTCCAGCCCTAAGAGTACCAACAGCCTTACCTCCTTTGGGCACCTGAGTGCAAGGGGTTAGGGGCACCTGCTGCCCTTGGAGTCATTAGTGGAATTAGGATGCTCCAGGTGGTTCAGGGGGAGCTGTTTGTACCCCTCTGGGATAACATTCTCATCTCTCAACATCCTCCTACTGCGTGGGGCTGCATTAGAGGCAAGAGAGCGGAGGTGTGAGGGTCTCTGGGACTTGTTCTCCAAATAGTTGGTGGCCACTGGAACTGAGGATGCTCCCATGACCGGTGAGAGCAGCTTCTGATACCTCCCTCTTGCCTTGCAGGTGGCGCCTAGGAAGCATCAGGACCTACAACCCGGAGCAGATCATGCTCAGCGCTGCCGTCCGCCGCTCCAGCAGGGACGTCAAGATCATGAAGGAGAAGCTCATCTTCTCAGGTACAGAGGGGAGGCTGCTCAGTCACAGCTCCTTGCTTCATCACTCAGCTGTCACCCTGCTCTCTGCTGAGGGAGCAGGTGGTCTTCATGCAGCTGTCATTATCTGCTGGTGGGGCAGAGTGGCAGTTTGAGCTAGTCCCTGCCTGAAACGCTGATTGTAAATAGGAAGGTTCCAGAGGCTTTGAGTAAGGATATTGAGACTCTTGAAGGTGTCCAGAGAAGGGCAATGAGGCTGGGGAGAGGTCTGGAGCACAGCCCTGTGAGGAGAGGCTGAGGGAGCTGGGGTTGCTTAGCCTGGAGAAGCGGAGGCTCAGGGGAGACCTTATTGCTCTCTAGAACTACCTGAAGGAAGGTTGTAGCCAGGTGGGGGTTGGTCTCTTCTCTCTAGCAACCAGCACCAGAACAAGAGGACACAGTCTCAAGCTGTGCCAGGGGAAGTTCTTCACAGACAGAGAGATTGGCCATTGGAATGTGCTGCCCAGGGAGGTGGTGGAGTCACCGTCCCTGGAGGTGCTCAAGAGGGGATTGGATGTGGCACTTGGAGCCATGGTTTAGTAGTCATGAGGTGCTGGGTGACAGGTTGGACTCGCTGATCTCTGAGGTCTCTTCCAACCTTATTGATTCTATGATTCTAAGAGATCAATGATGTAGGGATTGGGCACAGAATGATAACAAGAGATAGCTTCATGTCATTCCCTTGGGGTGTTGATTCACAGAACCGCAGAAACATTCGGGCTGGAAAAGACCCTCAGCATCACCAAGTCCAACCCAGAACCCTACCCTACAAGGGTGCATGGGGCTAAGGTTTAGGGGGGATCCCCGCAGAGTGGGGTTCTGGCCTGGACTTGGCGATCCTGAGGGTCTTTCCCAGCCTGAACGTGGTTCTGCGCCTTGCGCCCCTGTGACCGTGTCCCTGCTTTTTCCTCCGCTCCCCAGAGATCAACAACGGCGTGGAGCCCCCGGACGAGCTGTCCCTCTGCTCCGAGAACGGCTACGCCAACGAGCTGGTGACCCCCCCGGAGCGGCGGGACGCCAGGCTGCGGATCAGCTGAGCGCCCGGGCTCCGACCCCGCCGTGCCAGCCCGGGCTCCGACCCCGCCGTGCCAGCCTCGGCTCCCGCCCTGCCCTCTGGCGCCCCCCAGCGTTGTGCTGCAGCAGTGCGAGCCGCGCTCCGCTGCTGACCGAGGGATGGGAACCTTTGAGGAACTGCTCCCTGGGCAGAGACCCCCTTCCCATACCCCATGGCTAGCTGCTCCACCTCCCTGGTTGCGAGGTTGGGGGGGTGGGGGGGGGGGTGTTTGTGGGTTTTTTTGTAAATATGTAGAAAAATCTGATTTTGGGGTTTTTTTTTTGGTTGTTGTTGTCTTTCTCTTTTTTTTTTTTTTGTGTGTAATATTTTGTTTTTCAGGGCATGAGTGGAAATACTGTGTTCATTAAACCCTCAACCTTCTGGCTGAAGTTACTGGAATCTTGCTGTGGCAACCCGAAGCCCCCTTGGTGGGGTTGGGGGGGGCGGTGGTGGAGAGGGTCCTGAGAAAGAAAACCACCCTTGGATGTGTCTCTCCTTTCTCCCCCTGCTCCACTCCTTCCCTTCCCTGGGGGCAGCGATTGTGTAGCTCAAACGTTGTGATGTTCTTGTGAAGTGTTGTTTTTGTTATGGGTTGGGGTGGTTTGGTTTGCTTTGCTTTTGGTTGGTTTGGTTTTGCATCTCTCCCTTTCCTGGGCAATGAAGTTTTAGCTTGAAGGCAACAGGAGGTTGTTTGGAGGAGAAAAGCTTTCCTGGGAGAGAAGGTAGCACCGAAGTTCAGAGCCAGGGAAGGGGTTGCACTGACTCAGTCACTTAGGCACCTTCTCCCTGTCCCACCCTCCTTCCCCAAAGCCTGGATGCTCTTCTTGAACCTGTTCTGCCACAGCCTTGAAGGCAAATCATGAGGGTTGGCTCTGGATTGACGTCTGCTGGCAGCAATGCTTTGATTCTTGATCTTTCCCCCACACACACCTTTTTCTCATTCTTTCTATCTTCTCCCTGAGTTGGGCTCTGGCAGGAGTCTGGATGGCTTGCAACAAGCAATGCCATGGGCACCATCACCACTCAGATCTGGCTAAAGTGCCTGCCACCCCAAGTGGCATTTGGAGTCACTCTTTGCTTCCCTGTCCTTGCACCTGCAGGGAAAAAGGAGGTGGTGGTGCAGAGTGGACTTCTCCCACCCTCTGAGTTGAGCAGATGCCCATGGGTGAAGGATCACAGGATCACAGGATGTTAGGGGTTGGAAGGGACCTCTGGAGATCAACAAGTCCAACCCCCCTGCCAGAGCAGGACCATAGAATCCAGCACAGCTCACACAGGAGCACATCCAGATGGGGCTTGAAAGCCTCCAGAGAAGGAGACTCCACAACCTCTCTGAGCAGCCTGTTCCAGGGCTCTGTGACCTTCACAGTGAAGAAGTTCCTCCTCATGTTGAGGTGGAACCTCCTGTGCTGTAGTTTACATCCATTGCCCCTTGTCCTGTCTCAGGGTGCAAGGAGCTGTATATAGTTGGGAAGGTGAAGCAGCCCTGGAGTGTAATTTAGTCCTGCAAGGAGACCTTTCCTCCTTGCTTTGAAAGCAGGCTCTTTGAAGCTGCATGTTCATGTGCTCCAAAGGACATGATGGTCTTGCAGCAGGTGCTGGAAGGGCTCATGAAGGCAAGAGCTCTCCCTTATCATCATGTTTCCAATGCAAAAGGCTATAAACCAAAACCCTACACCAGAGGTACAAAAAGAAGTAGGTGACAGCATTTTGTCCCCATCCTGAAGCAGCTCACAGCCAGCCCAAGAGCCGTCTCAGCTCTCTGCCCTTGACCTTCAAGGCCTTGTGGAGAGGAGTTCATTTTTTGGGTCGCTTTGCTGTTCACACAGAGCTGGTTCCCAAGGCAGCTGAAGCCAGCTGGAAGGCTGCTGAAGCTGTGTGAATGGGTCTTGGCTCAGTGTCTGTGGCCTTCTGGTATGTGCTGGGTCACTTCCTTGCTGGATCTTGGTCGACACGAGGTGCAGTGTGAGAAAGCCCATTGAGGTCCAGCTTCCCTTTGAAGCCGGCCTTGAAAAGTGATGGGACCATCAAAGCTGTTTCCTGTGGAGGGAATGGGAGCTGAGGCTGAGTCTTTGGGTGCTGGCCAAGGTGGGTAGCAGAGCCTGTGAGCAGCTGGGAGAAGCCACCTTGCAGAGGAGGAGAAGCTCTGGGGGGGATGCTGATGTGCACCGCATTCGCTGCACGAAGCAGGCTTGGGGAGGGCAGAAATGAGCCACAACAGAAACATCTCTGAGCAGTTTGTTCTTTTGGGCAGAACTGAACTGCTACTTTATGATTTGATTTTATTATTGTATTTTATTTTATTTTTCCTTAAGTTGTCCTCCAGTATGATTTTGAACCCCAAAAATCACAGGATCACAGGATGCTGGGGGTTGGAAGGGACCTCTGGAGATCATCAAGTCCAACCCCCCTGCCAGAGCAGGACCATAGAATCCAGCACAGGTCACACAGGAACACATCCTGATGGGGCTGGAAAGGCTCCAGAGAAGGAGACTCCACAACCTGTCTGGGAAGCCTGCTCCAGGGTTCTGTGACCCTCACAGTGAAGAAGTTCCTTCTCATGTTGAGGTGGAACCTCCTGAGCTGTAGTTTACATCCATCGTCATTTGTCCTATCCCAGGGTGCAGCTGAGCAGAGCCTGTCCCCTCCCTCCTGACCCCCAGCCCTCAGATATTGATAAACATTGATCAGATCCCCTCTCAGCCTTCTCTCCAGACTAACCACCCCCAGGTCTCTCAGCCTCTCCTCACCAGGCAGTGCTCCAGGTCCCTTCAGCATCCTTGTAGCCCTCCCTTGGACTCTCTCCAGCAGATCCCTGTCCCTCCTGAACTGCGGAGCCCAGAACTGGCCGCAATATTTCAGGTGAGGTCTCCCCAGGGTAGAGTAGAGGGAGGCTCAGTGTATGACCTGGGGGCTCAGTGTAAGAACTGGGGGCAGAAGTGGGCCACCCACCCACAGAAGAGAAAAACTCTCCTGTTGGCTATGAAAGCCTGAATTATCATGCTTTGAGAAGCACCTCCTGAGCAATGCAAACCAGGAGGTTAATTTGCCTCTACCCTGGGTATTGTATGAGCACAAGTAGAAGACCTTGGTCCAGTGCTGCCTCTTACCTTCACCCAACGCTGTCTTCTCTATGTTCCTCTGAAGTCTGTGATTTGGTGTGGTTAAGTTTATCCTGCAGAGCTGGCAAGGTGTTTTGGGTGGGTACTGAAGGCTTCTGAGTACCAAGCTGCTCCTCCCCGTGACGTGCCGCTGCACTGAAACATTCCTGGTGGATTGTCCCTGCCAAGTGGAGGGAGCTGCTGTTTAAACCTCGGCATCTGTTGCTAATCACCTGCATGTTCTGTTCTGCTCTGACCTTGGAGATGACTTTAGGGAAAGGTGAAGTGCTTCAAAAGCTCAGAGGTGGTAAAAAGCAATCCAGCGACGAGTTGCTTTCAACGGTTCACTTGGATTTTGTTTTCTTCTATTTATTTGGTGGGTTTTTTAAGGACATGAGACCCCAGTTGATGCCTGATTCACTGTTACCCTTAACCTCCTGGATATTTCCTACTTCTCTTTTTCAAAGGATGAAAAAAAAACACCAAAAACAAACAAACAAAAAAAAAGAAGAGTGAAAATAGACCTAGCCCCAAATAACCTCTGCAATGCTCTGTGAAATAAAACTGTCAGTATTCCCCCTGCCCACCTGTGATGTTGTGGTGTGTTCTGGGATTGCTTCCATAATCACACAGACCCACAGAAATATTCAGGTTGGAAAAGACCCTCAGGGTCACCAAGGCCAACCCAGGACCCTACTCTGCAAGGCTCACCCCTAAGCCATAGCCCCAAGCACCACAGCCAAAACACCTTGAAACACATCCAGGTTTGGGGTGTCAACCACCTCCCTGCCCAGCACATTCCTGACCACTCCTGCCATGAAGAAATGTTTCCTACTGTCCAGTCTAAACCTACCCAGGCACAGCTTGAGGCCATTCCCTCTTGGTTCTATCATTAATGACCTGGGAGAAGAGACCAGCAGCAGCCTCTCCACAACCTCCTTTCAGGTAGCTGTAGACAGCAATGAGGTCTCCCCTCAGCCTCCTCTTCTCCCAACTAACCATCCCCAGCTCCTTCAGTTGCTCTCCATCACATTTATTCTCCAGGCCCTTCACAGCTTCCTTGCCCACCTCTGCACTGGCTCCAGCACCTCCACATCTCTTTTGTGCCCCAAGCGGGACACAGCACTGGAGGTGTGGCCTGACCAGAGCTGAGTCCCAGGGGACAATCCCCTCCCTGCTGCTGCTGGACACAGCATTGCTGATGCCAGCCAGAAGGCCTTTGGTTTTCTTGGCCATCTGGGCACACTGCTGGCTCCTCTTCAGCTGCTTGTCCATTAGAACCCCCAGGTCCTTTTCTGCCAGGCAGCTTTCCAGCCACACTGCCCCAAGCCTCCAGTGTTGCTTGGGGTGGTTGTGACCCAGGTGCAGGACCTGGCACTTGGCCATGTTGAAGCTCATCCCATTATCATTGGCCAATCTACCCAAGTCCTGATGGAGAGATGGCAACTGCACCCTTCTCTCTGTGTCTCTCTTTTCTTTTCATGCTTCATGAGGGAGGTAAAGGTGTGACCACAGGGGAAGGTTTGGAGATGTTCTTCTTGCTGTGCTGCATCTCCTCTAATGACACTGAGCAGTGTGGGTGACATGCCTGCAGGATGGGAACAATCCAGGGGGACCTGGACAAGCTGGAGAAGTGGGCATGTGTGAACCTCATGAGGTTCAACAAGACCACATGCAAGGTCTGGCACCTGGTCTGAGGCAAACCCCAGTATCCATCCAGGCTGGGGGGGTGAAGGGCTGGAGAGCAGCCCTGTGGAGAAGGACTTGGGGGTATGGGGGGGGTGAAATGCTGGAGATGAGCCAGCACTGAGCACTGCCAGCCCAGAGCCAGCCCTGTGCTGGGCTGATCCCCAGCAGTGTGGGCAGCAGGGGCAGGGAAGGGATTCTGCCCCTCTCCTGTGCTCTGCTCAGACCCCACCTGCAGTGCTGGGGCAGCTCTGGAGGCCTCAGCACAGACAGGGACCTGCTGGAGCAGGGCCAGAGGAGGCCACAGCCATGCTGGGAGGGCTGGAAGCCCTCTGCTGTGAGGCCAGGCTGGGAGAGTTGGGGTTGTGCAGCCTGGAGAAGAGAAGGCTCCAGGGAGACCTTCTGGTGGTCTTGCAGGACTTAAAGAGGCTGATAAGAAAGCTGGGGACAGACTTTTGAGCAGGGCCTGTTAGGACAGGGCAAGGGGTGGTGGTTTGGAACTAGCAGAGGGAGATTCAGAGGAGATGGAAGGAATAAACTTTTGATGGTGTAATGAGAGGCTGCCCCAGGTTGCCCAGAGCGATGGGAGGTGCACCATCCCTGCAACCATTCCAGGCCAGGTTATCTGGGGCCCTGAGCACCCTGATGTAGTTAAAGATATTCCCGATCATGGCAAGCCTGCTGGATTAGATGACCTTTAAAGGTCCCTTCCAAAGATGATTCTGTGGTTGTCTCCCACTCAGGTTTTATGAGACAGTAGCTGAGAAGCAGGCATGTGGAGAGGCCGAGCCCAGAGAGTGGTGGTGAATGGTGCCACATCCAGCTGGTGGCCAGTCACCAGTGGCGTCCCCCAGGGATCAGTGCTGGGCCCCAGCCTCTTTAACATCTTCACTGATGATCTGGATGAGGGAATTGGGTCAGTCATCAGCAAGTTTGCAGATGACACCAAGTTGGGAGCAGATGTTGGTCAGTTAGAGGGTAGAAAGGCTCTGCAGAGGGACCTCGACCGACTGGACAGATGGGCAGAGTCCAACAGGATGGCATTCAACAAGTCCAAGTGCCAGGTGCTGCACTTTGGCCACAACAACCCCATGCAGAGCTACAGGCTGGGGTCAGAGTGGCTGGAGAGCAGCCAAACAGAGAGGGACCTGGGGGTGCTGATTGACACCCGCCTAAACATGAGCCAGCAGTGTGCCCAGGTGGCCAAGAGGGCCAATGGCCTCCTGGCCTGCATCAGAAATAGTGTGGCCAGCAAGAGCAGGGAGGTCATTGTGCCCCTGTACTCTGCATTGGTTAGGTCACACCTTGAGTCCTGTGTCCAGTTCTGGGCCCCTCAGTTTAGGAAGGACATCGAGACACTTGAACGTGTCTAGAGAAGGGCAACGAGGCTGGGGAGAGGCCTTGAGCACAGCCCTGTGAGGAGAGGCTGAGGGAGCTGGGGTTGCTTAGCCTGGAGAAGAGAAGGATCAGGGGTGACCTCATTGCTCTCTACAGCTACCTGAAGGGTGGTTGTAGCCAGGAGGGGGTTGGTCTCTTCTCTCTAGCAAGCAGCACCAGAACAAGAGGACACAGTCTCAAGCTGTGCCAGGGGAAGTTTAGGCTGGAGGTTAGGAGAAAGTTCTCCACAGAGAGAGTCATTCGCCATTGGGATGTGCTGCCCAGGGAGGTGGTGGAGTCACCATCCCTGGAGGTGTTCAAGAGGGGATTGGAGGTGGCACTTGGTGCCATGGTCTAGTCATGAGGTCTGTGGAGACAGGTTGGGCTCGATGATCTTCGAGGTCTCTTCCAAGCTTGGTGATATACTGTGATACTCTGCAGCCCTGCATCTTGAACAGCAGGTGCAGGCTGATTTGTCAGTGTCTGTGGCCACGTGGGGCCAGCGATGGTCCCATGGACCTGATCAGGCAGCAATCTCCAACTGAACAAATGGGAAGCAATCTATTTTTAATACACACCACGCAGAGCCATTGCCCCAGGGTGCTGTGAAGGCCAAACCCCATAAGCTCCTCCAAAGAATAAATGATCCCTAGCTCCATTAGCACTTATTAAACACAGGAGCCTGGCTGCTGGGTCCAGCTTGGGAAGTCCTTAAGCAGTTCTTTGCTGAACTGATACATGGAGGTCCTAGGCTTGCTTGGTGCTTGTGCTGCTTGCTTTGTTCTTTACCCCAGGATCTGCTGCCAGCTGCAGGCAGGGGATGCTTTGGGTTGAGAAGAGGATCTGCTCTGGGTCAACGTGGGATTATTCTTTGGTAGGCAGCTGGTTCCTCCCCCCACTCCCCCAGCCCTTGAATGGCTGCATTTGACTGATGGTTGAAAGGGATTAAAGGAAACACAAGAGGATTTCACTGCCTTGCTGATGGCTTGTCTCAGTGCCCTGTCAGGAATTTGTCTGGCTCCAGGAATAACATTTGAGTGTTAAACATAAAATTGGCCTGGGGGAAAGGGGTAGCGCTCCTGGTATCTACCACATGGACTAATCCTGAACCCTAGAGAGAGGTACTGGGAAATTGGGAGGAATGGGACTGATGTAGGCTGGGTCTGTTACTCAAATAGAGGAGCTGAGGATTGGTTGCTGGCTTTAAGCCCAAATGGCTTGGGACAGCCAATGTTGTGCTGCTTTAACTCCTTTTTTTCTTCCTTTCTAAAGCTGCCTGTATAATTCAGAGCTTGGTGGTACAACTGGGATAGTTCTCATGGTATCTGGGAACCTTTCCAGCCCCTCAGGATTACCAGGGGACTTGTAGCCCTTGGGGTCTGGATGGTGGTGCCTTGAGCCTACACAGGTTTCTGCCAGAAAGATGATCATTGAATGGTTTGGGTTGGAAGGGACCTTAGAGATTGTCTAGTTCCACCCATCCCACCATGGGCAGGGACACCTTCCACTAGGCCAGGTTACTCAAGGCCATGTCCAGTCTGGTCTTGACCATCTCCAGGGAGGGGGCAATGATGGACAGATGGGCAGAATCCAACAGTATGAGATTTAACACATCCAAGTGCCAGGTTCTACACACTGGCCACAGCAACCCCATGCTGGGGTCAGCTACAGGCTGGGGTCAGAGTGGCTGGAGAGCAGCCAGGCAGAGAGGGACCTGGGGGTGCTGGACGATGGTAGGCTGAACATGAGCCTGCAGTGTGCCCAGGTGGCCAGGAGGGCCAATGGCATCCTGGCCTGCATCAGGAACAGTGTGGCCAGCAGGAGCAAGGAGGTCATTCTGCCCCTGTACACTGCACTGGTTAGGCCACATCTTGAGTCCTGTGTCCAGTTCTGGGCTCCTCAGTTTAGGAAGGAGGTTGACTTGCTGGAACGAGTCCAGAGAAGGGCAACAAAGTTGGTGAGGGGTTTGGAACATAGCCCTGTGAGGAGAGACTGAGGGAGCTGGGGTTGCTTAGCCTGGAGAAGAGGAGGCTCAGGGGTGACCTTATTACTCTCTGCAACTACCTGAAGGGAGGTTGTAGTCAGGTGGAGGTTGGTCTCTTCTCCCAGGCAGCCAGCACCAGAACAAGAGGACACAGTCTCAAGCTGCACCAGGGGAGGTTTAGGCTGGAGGTTAGGAAGAAGTTCTACACAGAGAGAGAGATTGCCCATTGGAATGGGCTGCCCAGGGAGGTGGTGGAGTCACCATCACTGGAGGTGTTCAGGAGGAGACTTGATAGGGTGCTTGGTTGCATGGTTTAGTTGATTAGGTGGTGTTGGATGATAGGTTGGACACAATGATCTCAAAGGTCTCTTCCAACCTGGTTAACTCCTATTCTATTCTAGTCTAGTCTAGTCTAGTCTAGTCTCTATCTCTGGAGTCCTTCCAAACCCATCCTGTTGCATTCCTGTGCAATATGTTCAAGATGAACCTGCTCTGGCAAGGGAAGGGGTGAGGAGGTTGGAGTAGATGATTTCCCTTCAAACCCTTAGCATTCTGTGATCTCCACTAAAGCCTTAATGTGGTGCAGTAACTAAGAGCTGTCCAAGTTCAAACTCAGCATGAGCAGCCCAGGTGTGGTGTGAGATGCAGCAGTGGCACAAGGCTGAAGGCTGATCCCCCTTCTCCTGGTCTCTTGATGCAAGCAGTGGCTGGAGATCCTGAGCAGGTTCCAAGCTCAATGTGAGTACTGACTGACTCTATGTGAAATAGGAAACCAAGTTGTTCCTTTTCCCCTCTTAAATCTCTTAGTTTTCTCCCTCTCTTTTTTTCCAGGACCCTGTTTCTGTTCTAGCTACTTCTCTGCCCTCACTCATCTGCTCACCTTTGGTCTTTTCTCCTGGAGGCTGGTGGCAGAAGCACAGAGTTATCTGAGGCTGGAACAGACCTCTGAGATCATCAAGTCCAGCCTATGACCTAACACCACCACATGGCCTGGCCTTCACCTCTGATCACTGGCTGAGCGTGAGAAGTGTGTCCCGACTCTCCCCTTGGCAAGGTGGGGCCATGGAAGGTGGGGCCATGGAAGGTGGTGCCAGGAACAAGTAGGCAGCTGTCCTGGATAGGATGCAGTTCTCTCTCTTGGGCTTGTGGTGGGGAGACTTGTCCTTTCACAGAATCACAGGGTATTAGGGGCTGGAAGAGACCTCCAGAGATCATCCAGTCCAACCCCCCTGTCAGAGCAGCACCACCTGGAGCACATCACACAGGAACACATCCAGGTGGGTCTTGAATAGCTCCAGAGAGGGAGACTCAACCACCCCCCTGGGCAGCCTGTTCCAGTCTTCTGTCACCCTCACAGGGAAAATATTTTCCATGAAACTGCCTATGCCTCAGCCTGCACCCAGTGCCCCTTGTGCTGGCATTGGGCATCACCCAGCAGAGCCTGGCTCCAGCCTCTTGGCACTCACCCTGCACATCTTTATCAACAGCAATGAGGTCACCTCTCAGGCTCCTCCTCTCCAAGCTACAGAGCCCTCAGCTCCCTCAGGCTCTCCCCAGCAGGAAGATGTTCCACTGCCTTCAGCACCTTTGTGGCTCTGTGTTGGACTCTTTCAAGCAGTTCCCTGAGATCCTTCTTGAGCTGAGGGGCCCAGAACTGGACACAATACTCTCAGCAGGGCAGAGTAGAGGGGGAGGAGAACCTTTCAGTTCTTCTTTTTCTTGTTTGCTCTTCAGCTTATCTGCATCCCTCCTCCTTCCTAATTCTTTCATCTCCTGACACACATACAGGCTGTCCAGAGATGTGGAGTCTCCTTCTCTGGAGAGATTCCAAACCCACCTGCACACTATGATCCAGGAAAACCTGCTCTGCTGACCCTGCTTTAAGCAGAGAGGTTGGGCCAGATGACCTCCAGGATTCCTTCCAAACCCCCTCTCCCCTCATTCTGTGATGCTCTACTTCTCCTTCAATAAGCTTTAGTCCTATATTCACAGGAAGATTTCCCCACCACATTCCTGGGGTTCCTGCTCCTATACACTGGTATTTTCCTTATTAATGCTTGTGGCTTTGGATGGGATGGCTTCCATGGGTTGTGTGCCAGGGACTGAGCACTTTTACTGTGAAGATAGGATTTTAGAGTCCTAATCCACTTTAAGAGGTTTGGCAATGACACCAAGCTGTGTGGTACAGCTGACAGGCTGAAGGGAAGGGATCCATCCAGGGGGACCCAAGCTGGAGGGGAGACCCCATGACAGCCTCATGAGGTTCAACAAGACCAAGGGCAAGGTCCTGCAGCTCGGTCTGGGCAATGCCAGGCACTGATAAAGGCTGGGCAGGGACTGGCTGGAGAGCAGCCCTGGAGAAAAGGCCTTGGGAGTGCTGGGGGAGGAGAAGCTCAACAGGTTGCATGGTTTAGTTGATTGGGTAGTGTTGGATGATAGGTTGGACATGATGATCTCGAAGGTCTCTTCCAACCTGGTTAATTCTATTCTATTCTAAGATGGGTGCTGGTGAGTGCCAGTGTTGTTGGGGACTGTGGGGTTTGATCCTTAAGCTGATTGACTGCTTGTAGGAGCCAGCAGGGAGCACTTGCAGCCCAGAGAGCCAAGCACAGCCTGGGCTGCAGCAAGAGAAGTGTGGCCAGCAGGGCCAGGGAGGGGATTCTGCCCCTCTGCTCCACTCTGCTGAGACCACACCTGGAGCTCTGTGTCCAGTTCTGGAGCCTCTGTTCCAGGAAGGATCTGGAGGTGCTGGAAGGTGTCCAGAGCAGGGCCACGAGGATGAGCAGAGGGCTGGAGCTGCTCTGCTGTGAGGACAGACTGAGAGAGTTGGGGTTGTACAGTCTGGAGAAGAGAAGGCTCCGAGGAGACCTAATTGTGGCCTTCCAGGATCTGAAGAGGGCTACAGGAAAGCTGGGGAGGGACTTTTGAGGGTGTCAGGGAGGGATAGGACTGGGGGGAATAGGAAAAGACCTAGAAATGGGTAGACTGAGATTGGCTGTTAGGAAGAAGTTCTTCCCCATGAGGGTGGTGAGAGCCTGGCACAGGTTGCCCAGGGAGGTGGTGGAAGCCTCATCCCTGGAGGTTTTGAAGGCCAGGCTGAATGTGGCTGTGAACAACCTGCTGTAGTGTGACTTGTCCCTGGCCATGGCAGGGGGGGGTGGGTTGAAACTGGATGACCCTTGTGGCCCCTTTCAACACTAACAATTCTCTGATTCTATAAGATCACTGCTCCTGGGCTCTGTATCTGTCCTGGAAGAAGACTCAGGACACTGGGTGCAAAGGAGAGGTTGAGGTCCTCCCTTAGCACAAGATGTGCTGCTTCTGCTGCTGCCTAGCAGACATCTCTGTCAAACACCTTCATGAAAGGGTTGTCAAAGCCTGGGACAGGCTGTCCAGGGAAGTGATGGAGTCTCTGTCCCTGAAGGGACTGAACAAATTGTGGTTTTGAGGAGCAGGGTTTAAGTGGTGAGCTGGCAGTGCTGGGTTAACAGTTGGACTCAATGACCTTAGAGGTCTCTTCCAGCCAAAACAACTCTGTGATTTAATGCCCCTTGTTCTGTGCCAAAAGGCTACAAGCATGAGCTGCAGCACAGCCTTTTGACAGTGACTGGCACACTGTGGCACGGTGGCATCACACAAGGAGGGCCAGGGCCAAGAGCAGTTCACTCTGGCTGCAGAAATCTGCTGCATTGGTGACTTGGCATGGGTGTGGGGACAGCTGCACCCTCCAAAGCCTTCTCATTGTTATGTGTTTACAACCCTTAGTAGTTGCTCCTTCACCCCCCCACGCTTGGGGGTGCACACACTGAAGCTGGGGCTGGATCTTGAGCAGGTTGATAGCCCCATCAATGAGGTGCTGAGGGCCATGGTCTAACACAGGGTCTCAGGTTCCCAGGGGTTGGAAAGAACCTCTGGAGATCATCAAGTTAACCCCCCTGCCAGAGCAGGACCGTAGAATCCAGCACAGGTCACACAGGAACACATCCAGATGGGGCTTGAAAGTCTCCAGAAGAGGAGACTCCACAACCTCTCTGGGCAGCCTGTTCCAGTGCTCTGGGACCCTCCCAGTGAAGAAGTTCCTCCTCATGTTGAGGTGGAACCTCCTGTGCTGGAGTTTACATCCACTGCCCCTTGTCCTATCCCAGGGTGCAGCTGAGCAGAGCCTGTCCCCTCCCTCCTGACCCCCAGCCCTCAGCTATTGATAGACATTGATCAGATCCCCTCTCAGTCTTCTCCAGACTAACCACCCCCAGGTCTCTCAGCCTCTCCTCACCAGGCAGTGCTGCAGGGCCCTCAATCATCCTGGTTGCCCTCCCTTGGACTCTCTCTCGTAGATCCCTCTCCCCTCAGCTGTGATATTAGGCTATGGTTTGGACTTGATGATCTTAAGGTCTTTTCCTACCAGGTGCTTCTATGATTCTGTGCTTTATGGCTGCAAGGAGATGACAGCTTTGAGTTTCCAACCCCCTGGAGACCTTTTTACTGTACCCCATAGGTCAGGGTCACTACCATTTGTCCTGATGACCCAGCCTTGGCCACCTCTAGCTCCATCCACGTGCAGAGGTAGTTGCACCCCTGGCTGGTGGAGCATGGCAGTGCCAACTCTATCAGAGTGGAAGGTCCTATGGGCAGATCCCACCCCCCAAGCCTCCCAGCCCACTGCTCAGGCTGGGAAATCAGAGTCTTTTCCAGGTTGCCAAGGCTTCATATGCAAATGCTGGGAGCAAGCAGGATGCCAGCTTGTGCCCTGCCTCCCCGAGATGGCAGAGGAGCAGACAGCACAACTCGTTCAACGAGATGCTGAGCGAGGGGAGCTGAAGCTGCTTGCACACCGGAGGGCTGTTGGAGTCCTCAGCACAAAGCTGACCTCATGGAGCCTCCCCAGGGCTGCTTGGATTTGGGGCGTTTGAAAACCCAGGCAACAACTGGGAGAGGAGTTAGAGGGGAGGGTGGGAAAAAAGCCACACGGGAGCAAACCTCCCCTTCTGTCCTCCTCATCCTTAAGGACCTAATTACCTAATTATCACACGTTAATGAGGGGGTCTCCAGCTTCTCCCCGACCCAATCCATTGCTGTTCCGGGTGTCTTTTTTCCCCCCCTCTTTTTTTTTTCGCTGCTCACAGAGCTGTTGTTTTCTAGGCATTAGTGTGGTTTCCAGCGAGACAGCGGCGCCTCTAACAAATGAATCCTTCCACCTGGACCCCAATTTGCTCTCCAGATGGCTCGACCCTCTTAAAGCTGCCCTGGTGTGATAGATTCGGTTGTTGGTCGGGTTGGTTTTTTTCCCCTTTCCCCGAGCTCTGATGGGTTTTCCCTTGCTCCTGGCTCCTCCCTGTTTGGTTGTTATTGACAGCTGCATGGCTAATGCCCTGTAGCTCTCTGGCATTCAGGACAAACAAAAGCAGATTTCTCCCCCCCCCCCCCCCCCCCCCCCCCCAGGCAGTGAGGATAAAGGGGATGCTTTTGTGCTTCCCCAAGCATTGCAGCAGAAGGGCTGAGCCGTGCTGCTGCCTGGAGGTGAACCTGGCTCTGTGGTGCATGTTGTTGTTGTTGGATGGGAGGTCTCCGAGAGGGAAGCTGAGGTTTATGCTAGGTCCCACCTGGAGAAGACAACTTGTGGGCCAGGTAACGTTGGGACTTCTTGCACTAGCAGCTGGGGAGGCTTCTTTTTAAAGACATTTGCTGGTGGTGTGGTTCTTGGATGGAGAAGGTGAGCCCCCGAAGAGGAGGGTGCATGGGTGAGGGCAATGGGGCAAACCTACTCTTTCCTTGGCAATGGCAAAGTGCCCTTTGGGCAGGGGAGAGATGTGTGCTGGGGAAGGACATTTGGATTCCTTGGGGAGGGAGGAGAGGTGTCTCTTTGTAACGGGGAGGGGGTCAGCCTGAGCTGTTTCTTCCCAGCTCTGTGCATGACCCTAACGGCTTGAGAATGTGTGTGGAGCATGGAGAGAAGTGGGGGAATAAAGATCTGCCTTCCTTTCTTGGCTGGAGCATGTGTCAGCAGAATGTGGAGTCTCTAGAGAGCTGCCTTTGTTGTAACTTCTCTGAATCACTTTAAACTGAATGACAGCAGGTCCCTTCTCATCCCTCGATGCCTGTCAGGCACTTTTGGAGTGTTCAGGACCTTCACCCCAGGATTTCTTGTTTAGTTGGGGCTTGTCATGCTGCTTCACTGCTCTTTAGGTCTTTACAGCCCTCACTGATGAGGCTTGACCTTGCTCATGTTGATAAAGATGTGCAGGGCAAGCGCCAAGAGGCTGGAGCCAGGCTCTGCTGGGGGATGCCGAGTGACAGCACAAGGCGCACAGGGTGCAAGCTGAGGCATAGGAAGTTCCATGGAAACAGGAGGAAGAATTTTTCCCCCTGTGGGGGTGACAGAACATTGGAACAGGCTGCCCAGGGGGGGTTGTGGAGTCTCCCTCTCTGGGGATATTCAAAACCCACCTGGGTGTGTTCCTGTTTCATCTGCCCTAGGTGGTGCTGCTCTGGCAAGGGGGGGGAGGCTGGACTGCATGATCTCTGGAGGTCCCTTCCAGCCCCTAAGATTCTGTGATTCTTGAGGCATGGGTGATGCTTTCTTGGGGTGGTGGGGTGAAGATCCCCTTGGTTATTCTGCAGACACCTGGTGCAGGTGAAGCCAGGAGGTGTACTCTAGAGCATAGCAGAATCTGAACAGCTTTTGTCTCTGTGGACAGGAGTGATGGCTCTCTGGGAGATGCAAGTGTAGGAAGATTAATGAAGGACTAGAGTTAAAACAGGGCTTCTGACTCAGGACAAGTTCAAGGTAATCTTCTCTGCCTGCCTGCCTGCAGAGGAGTGTGTGAGCACCACAGAGCAATGATGGCTAGAGTGTTCAGTGGGTAAGGAACTGGCTGCATGGTCACATCCAGATGGTAGTGCCCAATGGCTCAAAGTTCAGATAGAGGCAGTGAGAGTGGTGACCCCCTCAGGGGTCTGTGCTGGGACATATGCTGGTTAATATTTGTATCAATGCTATAGGCAGCAGGATCCAGGCACCAAGTGTGCATAGATGACACCAAGCTGAGTGGGGCTGTGGATATGCCAGGATGGCATCCAGACGGACCTGAACAAGCTGGAGGGGTGTAGCCCATTAGGCTATTCAAGGTGAGGCTGGACAGGGCTCTGGGCAAGCTGATCTAGTTGAGGATGTCCCTGCTGAGTCAGAGGGGGTTGGACTGGATGACCATTGGAGAAGGTCCCTTCTAACCTAGACCATTCTATAACTCTATGATTCTATGATATTTGGGCTGGAATCTGTGCTGCCTTGTGGCACCGAGGAGGATGCAGAAACCATGATGGTGTTGGACCTTTCACTGAGATGTCCCCTTCCCCTTCCCCTTCCCCTTCCCCTTCCCCTTCCCCTTCCCCTTCCCCTTCCCCTTCCCCTTCCCCTTCCCCTTCCCCTTCCCCTTCCCCTTCCCCTTCCCCTTCCCCTTCCCCTTCCCCTTCCCCTTCCCCTTCCCCTTCCCCTTCCCCTTCCCCTTCCCCTTCCCCTTCCCCTTCCCCTTCCCCTTCCCCTTCCCCTTCCCCTTCCCCTTCCCCTTCCCCTTCCCCTTCCCCTTCCCCTTCCCCTTCCCCTTCCCCTTCCCCTTCCCCTTCCCCTTCCCCTTCCCCTTCCCTTCCCCTTCCCCTTCCCCTTCCCCTTCCCCTTCCCCTTCCCCTTCCCCACCAGGATGCGCCGAATGATGAAAGAAGAGTCAAGCTTCAGGCCCAGCAGCCTGGAGGAGGTGAGGAGGGACTCCAGCAAGGAAAAGCTGCAGGTGAAGCTCTGCAGCGGCTCCTGCCACGCCGAGCAGATCCTCCAGACCCTCAACTCCTACCGCCGGAGCGGCATCTTCACCGACGTGGTGCTGCTCATCGACGGGCAGGAGTTCCCCTGCCACCGCGCCACCCTGTCCGCCAACAGCACCTACTTCAGGGCCATGTTCGGAGGCAGCCTCAAGGAAGGCCACCAGGACATCATCAACCTCCAGAAGATCTCTGCTTCCGCCATGTCCCTCCTGCTTGACTACATGTACGGGGGGGACATCGTCCTTCAGGAGGACAACGTCGAAGGCATCCTGGAGCTGGCCGACCTGCTGCAGCTCTCCGAGCTGAGGGACGCCTGTGTCACCTTCCTGGAGGGCCAGCTCCACCCCTGCAACTGCCTGGGCATCATGAAGTTCGCTGACTCCTTCTCCATCGCCTCCCTGGCGGAAAAGAGCAAGAGGTTCCTGCTGGAGGGCTTTGTGGAGGTGTCTCAGCACGAGGAGTTCCTGGAGATGGGCGTGAAGGAGCTGGTGGAGTACCTGTCCGACGAGCAGCTGGTGGTGCCCAAGGAGGAGGTGGTCTTCGAAGCGGTCATGCGCTGGGTGCGCCACGACGAGCCCGGCAGGAAGGGAGCTCTGAAGGACCTCCTGGAGCACGTCAGGCTGCCCTTGCTCGACCCCACCTACTTCCTGGAGAAGGTGGAAATGGATGGACTCATCCAGGACTCCAAGGAGTGCATTCCTCTGCTGCACGAGGCTCGCAAGTACTACATCCTTGGGGATGAGGTCAGCTCTTTGAGGACAAGACCCAGAAGGTAAACCGCAGCCTAGCGGCAAGTTTGCTGCTGGCACCAAGCTGGGTGGAGTGGCTGACATACCAGAGGGCTCTGCTGCCATTCAGAGGGCCTTGGACAGGCTGGAGAGTTGGGCAGGGAGAAGCTGAATGATGTTCAACAAGGTCAAGGGGAGGGTCTTGCACCTGGGGGAAAAACAACCCCATGGAGCAGTATAGATTGGGGACTGACCTGGTGGAGAGCAGTGAAGGGGAAAGGGACCTGGGGGGTCCTAGTGGAAGGAAGGTTGATCGTGAGCCAGCAAGGTGCTCTTGTGGCAAGAAGGCCAATTCCATTCTGGGGTGGATTAGAAGGGCTGTGGTTAGTAGGTTGAGAGAGGTTCTCCTCCCCCTCTACTCTGCCCTACTGAGGCCACATCTGGAATATTGTGTCCAGTTCTGGGCCCCTCAGTTCAAGAACTGCTTGAAAGAGTCCAGCACAGAGCCACAAAGGTGCTGAAGGCAGTGGAACATCTTCCTTGTGAGGAGAGCCTGAGGGAGCTGAGGGCTCTGTAGCTTGGAGAGGAGAAGCCTGAGAGGTGACCTCATTGCTGTTGATAAAGATGTGCAGGGTGAGTGCTAAGAGGCTGGAGCCAGGCTCTGCTGGGTGATGCCCAATGCCAGCACAAGAGGCAATGGTGGAAGCTGAGGCATAGGAAGTTCCATGGAAACAGGAGAAAGAATTATTTTCCCTGTGAGGGTGACAGAAGACTGGAACAGGCTGCCCAGGGGGGTAACTTGAATCTTCCTCTCTAGAGATATTCAAGACCCACCTGGATGTGTTCCTGTGTGATCTGCCCTAGGTGATCCTGCTCTGACAGGGGGGGTTGGACTGGATGATCTCTGGAGGTCCCTTCCAGCCCCTAACATTCTGTGATTCTTCCCTAGGTCATCCAGCTGATGGAGCTAAAAGTTTGAGGATAGTTCTTGAATTGCTTTTTTTCCTCTCTTTTTCTCTGATTGCTTCACTTTTGGCCTCTCCAGTTCCAAAATGAAAACACTGGAGATGTTTGCACCCTGCGACGGGACAAGGGGCAATGGATATAAACTGCAGCACAGGAGGTTCCACCTCCACATGAGGAGGAACTTCTTCACTGGGAGGGTCACAGAGCCCTGGAACAGGCTGCCCAGAGAGGTTGTGGAGTCTCCTTCTCTGGAGACTTCCAAGCCCCATCTGGATGCATTCCTGTGTGACCTGTGCTGGATTCTATGCTCCTGCTCTGGCAGGGGAGTTGACAATTTCCAGAGGTCCTAAAATCCTGTGGTCCTGTGATCCTGTTGGCCTGGCTTGAAGGATTCTTGTGAGGTTGAACTCAATGACCACAAGCTTCTATTCCAATGCAAACAATTCCATGAGGACCAAGAAGGTCAATGGCACCTTGGGATACATTAAGAGGAGCATGGCCAGTAGGTTGAGGAAGGTTCTCCTCCCCCTCTACTCTGCACTGGTGAGGCCTCACCTGCAGTACTGTGTCCGGTTCTGGGCTCCCCAGCTCAAGAAGGACAAAGAACTACTGGAGAGAGCCTAGTGCAGGGCCACTGAGATGCTGAGGGGGCTGGAACCTTTCTGATCTGAGGAAAGGCTGAGAGAGCTGGGGCTGTTCAGCTTGGAGAAGAGGAGGCTGAGTGGGACCTTACTAATGCTTACAAATGTGGGTGTCAGGAAGATGAGGCCAGGTTCTTCTCAGTGGTCCCCAGTGACAGGCCAAGAGGTAATGGGCATGAATGTGAACATAGGAAGTCCCATCTAAGCATGAGAAGGAACTTTACTGCTTTGAGAGTGGCAGAGCCCTGGAACAGGCTGCCCAGAGAGGCTGTGGAGTCTTCATCTCTGGAGACTTTCAAGGTCTGCCTGGACACGTTCCTATGTGATCTGCTTTAGGTGATCCTGCTGTGGCAGGGGGGTTGGGCTGGATGATCTTCAGAGGTCCCTTCCAACCTCTATAAACCTGTGATTCTACTGCCCATGGCACTTTTTCTGTCGTTGGCAAGAGATGTCCTGCTCACTGCTCTGGGTGTGCAGTGATGCTGTCCAGAGATGTGTCCAGACTGTGGTCACCAAGGGCTGCTTGCAGCTCTTCATTTCTGCTTTCACCAAGCATCTGATCTGGCTGGATGCCACAACAGGCTCTCCTATACAGAACTTCTCAAAGACAGGGTCTGTGGTGACCTCCTCAAAGAGGCAAACAGCTGAAATTCACTGGGGGTAAATCCCACCCTCCAAAATCCATGTTTTGCCTCCTCCTTTTTATGGCTTTGGTCAGTTCCATGGTTTAGTTGATTGGGTAGTGTTGGATGATAGGTTGGACACGATGATCTTGAAGGTCTCTTCCAACCTGGTTTATTCTATTCTATTCTATTAACTGAGTTGTCTGCAAAAACTATGGCAGAGCTGGTGATAGATCAGCTGAGGGAGCTGGGATTGTTCATAGCCTGAAGAAGAGGAGGCTGAGAGAGGACCTTATTGCTCTCTACAGCTTGGATTGAGGTGGAGGTTGGCCTCTTCTCCCAAGTAACTAGTGACAAGACAAGAGATAAGGGCCTGAATTGGTACCAGGGGAGGTTTAGGTTGGATATTAGGAAGAATTTAATTAGCTCAAAAACACCCAGCTGTTGGAGCAGGCTGCCCAGGGAGGTGGTGGAGTCACCATCCCTGGAGGTGTTCAAAATCAAGCGGTTGTGGCCCTCTGGGACGTGGTCTGGTGGTCATGGAGCTGTTGGGTAGAAGGTTGGACTTGTTGGTCTCAGAGATCTTTTCCAACCTTAATGATTCTGAGATTTTATGAGTCTAAGACTGTCACCCTTCTTCCTTTTTCTCCCTTCCCCTCCTCCAGAGCTGTTTCTCTCTTGCCACCTACTAGCTTGGAGCATTCTGCTTCCCCTGCTGTCTCGTCTGCTCATTGCTATTAAGGCTGGAGAGAGAGAGACATTTCCTGGAAGCCCTTCTCCCTCCAGGCAGAGAGCTTGCTGTAGGCAGGCTGCCAGGAGCAGCTTTCCATGCTTGTGGCAGTGCCTTGAGAATTCTGAGGTTTGAATGTGCTGGAAGGGGGAGGGTTGAGTGGCAGGAGGCAATCTCACTTTTAAAGGTTGTTGCCTTTTCTCTTGGACCCCTTCCCACCCAAGCTGGGAGGTTGCCTTTGGCTTGATTGTGCAGACAGAAGGGAAGGTGGCAATGATTTGCCCAGGAAATCAGTAGCTGAGGCAGGAGAGGAGGACATTGTTATGGCTACCTCCTTTTCTCTTGGAGCTCTTCCCACCCAGGCTGGGAGGTTGCTTTTGGTTTGATTGTGCAGACAGAAGGGAAGGTGGCAATGATTTGCCTAGGAAATCAGTAACTGAGGCAGGAGAGGAGAGGTCCTGGCTGCCAACATCCTGGCTAGGATGGGAGGGATGATGGAAGGGAGCAGCCAGGCCTGAGGACTTACCCATGTTGTTCGTGGTCTAGGTTCATGGAGCTGGCAGAAGTCATCATTGTCATCGGGGGCTGTGACAAGAAAGGCCTTCTGAAGCTGCCCTTTACTGACCTCTACCACCCAAAGAGCAGGCAGTGGACAGCCCTCTCCAGCCTGCCTGGCTACACCAAGTCAGAGTTTGCTGCCTGCACACTGAAGAATGATGTGTACATATCAGGTGAGAGACCCTGCACCAGATGATCCCTTCCTGCTTCACCTCAGCTTGGACAGCCAATCCTGAGGTCTGTCCAGGAGGACTCACTCACATGCATCCCAGCTTTGGAGCAGAGCCACTTCATGATGGAGTCTCTCCTTAGATGATTTGGGTGTCCTGAGGAACAACTTCACTGTTAAAGGGAAAGGTGACAGTATCAAAAAACCTTTCCCTTCTGTTGGACATCTGTCAGAAGTATCCAGCTGTGGAGTTGGTTTTGGTGTGGGACCTACAAGAAGGATGGAGAGAGACTGTTTGCAATGGCCTGCAGGGACAGGATGAGAGGCTTCAAACTAGAGAAGTGCAGATTCAGATTGAATGTTAGGAACAAGTTCTGCACCATGAGGGTGGTGGAACACTGGAACAGGTTGCCCAGGGAGGTGGTTTGGGCCCCATCCCTGGAGATATTGAAGGTGAGGCTGGACAGGGCTCTGGGCAACCTGATCTAGTTGAGGATGTCCCTGCTGAGTGCAGAGGGAGTTGGATTGGATGACCTTTGGTGGTCCCTTCCAACCCAGACCATTCTATGATTCTATCAGACAGGTACTCCTAAAACAGCATAGTCTCACTTAAGATATACTTCCTCTCAGCTGAGGTCCATACAAGGGGTGGAGCAGTGTGGCAAGTTCAGATGGCATCTCCACTGGGAAGCTGAGCTTGCACCACCCTAAACCTATGACCATATTCTGGCCTAAGTTGTTCCACTGTATGGAGGAAGCAGGCAACGTTGTGGTGTAGTGAGGTGGTGGTGGTGTTCTCAGAACCACACCAGCCACCAGCCCTCTGTTTTTCAGGAGGACACATCAGCAGCAATGATGTCTGGGTGCTGAGCTCCCAGCTGAACGTCTGGATCAAGGTTGCTTGCCTGCAGAAAGGCCGATGGAGGCACAAGATGGCAACGCTTCAGGGCAAGGTAAGCAGTGGACCACATTTTGGGGCAAGCCCCAGGGATCATTGCCCCTCCCTTCTGCTGCCCTGTACAATGAGAAGCTGTCAGTGTGTTCTCTGGGTTGTTTAGAGACAGCTTTGGTGGGATGAGAAGTAGAATATAACTGAGGACGTGCTGGAAGGTGTCCAGAGCAGGGCCATGAGGATGAGCAGAGGGCTGGAGCTGCTCTGCCATAGAGACAGACTGAGAGAGTTGGGGTTGTTCAGTCTGGAGAAGAGAAGGCTCTGAGGAGACCTTCTTGTGGCCTTCCAGTATCTGAAGGGGGCTACAGGAAAGCTGGGGAAGGACTTTTGAGGGTGTCAGGGAGGGATAGGACTGGGGGGGATGGAAGAAATCTAAAAATGGGTAGATCGAGATCGGACGTTAGGAAGAAGCTCTTCCCCATGAGGGTGGTGAGAGCCTGGCACAGGTTGCCCAGGGAGGTGGTGGAAACCTCATGCCTGGAGGTTTTGAAGGCCAGGCTGGATGTGGCTGTGGGCAACCTACTGGAGTGTGAGGTGTCCCTGGCCATGGCAGGGGGTTGGAACTAGATGATCATTGAGGTCCCTTCCAACCCTAACTGTTCTATGATTCTATGACTTCATTGTTTCAGCTGGCTGTGTGCTGTCACCTGAAGCAGCCACAAGTGAAGTTGTAGCCATAAGATCTACCATGGGAATGCTGCAAGAGGGAGTTAAGTCATGGGGTGAAAGATGGAAGGTGTAGGGTGCTTCATTGAATGGTTTGGGTTAGAAGGGACCTCTAAATCTCATCTAGTCCAACCCCAATGTCATAGTGTGGCTTGCTGCCTGTCCTTCTGTCTTGGCTTGAATGGACAGAAAGCAAAAGGGCAGAACAGACAGTGATAACAGGATGGTAGGTGTTGGAAGGGACCTACAGAGATCATTGAGTCCAACCCTCCTGCCAGAGCAGGACCATAGAATCCAGTGCAGGACACACAGGAATACACCCAGATGGGTCATGAAATTCTCCAGAGAAGAAGACTCCACAACCTCTCTGGGCAGCCTGTTCCAGGGCTCTGTGACTCTCCCAGTGAAGTTCCTCCTCATGTTGAGGTGGAACCTCCTGTGCTGGAGTTTATATCCATTGCCCCTTGTCCTATCCCAGGGTGCAACTGAGCAGAGCCTGTCCCCTTCCTCCTGACCCCCAGCCTTCAGATATTGATGAACTTATTAAATCCCCTCTCAGTCTTCTCTCCAGACTAACCACCCCCAGGGCTCTCATCCTCTCATCCCCAGGCAGTGCTCCAATCCTTTCACCATCCTTGTAGCCCTCCCTTGGACTCTCTCCAGCAGATCCCTCTCCCTCCTCAACTGGGGAGCCCAGAACTGGATGCACTATTCCATGTGTGGTCTCAGCAGGGCAGAGTAGAGGGGGAGGAGAACTTCCCTGGATCTGCTGGAGACACTCCTCTGAGTGCAGCCCAGAATCCCATTGGCCTTCTTGGCCACCAGGGCACATTGCTGACCCATGCAGAACTTGTTATCCACCAGGACTCCCAGGTCCTTCTCCCCAGGGCTGCTCTCCAGCAGATCACCTCCCAGCCTGTCCTGCTGCAGTTTATTCTTCCCTCCCAGGTGAAGGACTCTCCACTTATTGAACCTCAATAGGTTCCCCCTTGCCCAGCTCTCACTCTGTCCACATGTCACTGAACAGCCTCACAGCCTTCAGGCATCTCAAGCCAAGCCTCCCGGCCCATTTATATAGGGCTGCAGGCTGATGGGAAGGAAATAACAAAGATTATACTTTCCAGTGTCCACCCCTTGGACCATCTAGTCCTTCTGGAGGACCTTAAGAACATTGGCCAAGTCCTAGCCTCTTCTCATGGTCAGTGGCAGCCCATTCAGGTGAGCCCAGCAGAGCCTAATCCGCTTTCTTTGCTCCCTCTGTGGCAGATCTACGCCGTGGGAGGCTTCGATGGGTTTTATCGCCTCTCCAGCATGGAGTGCTATGACACCTTCTCCAACAGCTGGGCAACCTTGGCCCCACTGCCTCAAGCTGTGAGCTCAGCAGCTGTGGTCTCCTGCCTGAACAAGCTCTACGTGCTGGGGGGTGCTGTGGATGACACCACGAACACCGACAAGGTATTTGCTGGGGCGGGGGGGGGGGCATCAAGAATGGATGAAGACCTAAAAGGAAAGAAGGCTTGACAAGGAATGTGGAGAGCAATGGGGTTGTCCTTAAATCACAGAATGTCAGGGGCTGGAAGGGACCTTGAGAGATCATCCAGTCCAACCCCTCCTGCCAAAGCAGGATCACCGAGAGCAGGTCACACAGGAACTCATCCAGGAGGGTCTTGAATAACTTCAGCTGTAAGGAGGTCTTAAACTTGAAGTCTAGTGAAGGATCCCTTATAATATCAGAAGTCATGAGTAAGATAATAGAAACATTCAGGTTGGAAAAGACCCTCAGGATCACCCAGGCCAACCTAGAACCCTACTCTACAAGGGTCACCCCTGAACCATAGCCCCAAGCACCACATCCAAACCACCTTGAAACACATCCAGGGGCTCAACCACCTCCCTGCCCAGCACATTCCAGTGCCTGACCACTCTTGCTGGGAAAATCTTTTCCTACTGTCCAGTCTAAACCTACCCAGTCACAACTTGAGGCCATTCTCTCTTGTTCTATCACTAATTACCTGTGAGAAGAGACCAGCAGCAGCCTCTCCACAACCTCCTTTCATGTAGTTGTAGACAGCCATGAGGTCTCCCCTTAGGGTCCTCTTCTCCAAACTAACCATCCCCAGCTCCTTCAGTTGCTCTCCATCACATTTATTCCCCAGGCCCTTCCCAGCTTCCTTGCCCTCCTCTGCCCTGGCTCCAGCACCTCCACATCTCTCTTGTATTGAGGTGCCCCAAGCTGGATACAGCACTGGAGGTGTGGCCTGACCAGAGCTGAGTCCCAGGGGACAATCCCCTCCCTGCTCCTGCTGGATACAGCATTGCTGATGCCAGCCAGGAGGCCTTTGGCTTTCTTGGCCACCTGGGCACACTGCTGGCTCCTCTTCAGTTGCCTGTTGATTAGAACCCCCAGGTCCCTTTCTGCCAGCCAGCTGAAAGGGACAGAGAAGTCATGAGTAAGATCAGAAGCCAATGAGACTCAAGGAGCAGAGAGAGAAAAGGTGTCTGGAGCTGACAGGGTTTCAGTAGAGCTTGTTGTGCTCTGAAACTTGGTCAGCCCTGAGACCCCACAGGAACAAAGACCTGTGGTGTTCATCAGCAGGAACTGCCTGGAAGAGGTCTCTGTAAGTCAGGCAAGATGCTTCTGGCTTCCTGAGCTGCAAGGAGAACCACTCAGCTCCAACTCTGAACATTTCACCACATGCTGTCTGGGTGAAGGACAGCCACCCTGGGGGCTTGCAAGTTTGTCTGGGGGACTTGAATGCAAGAGGGAATGCTAGAACTCATCATCCCATCACTCCCTGCACTGGTCTCTGAAGCTCCCATCCATGCTTCTGCCCCTATGTGCTTTTATTTCTAGTGAGCAGCAGCTTCATCCAAGCAAGGGTGAGGTAAATTCACCTTCTGATCACTGTTTCCCCTCCCAGGTCCAGTGCTATGATCCAGAGGACAACAAGTGGACACTCTTGTCTCCCACCCCTTTTTACCAGAGGTGCATCAGTGCTGTCTGCTTGGACAACATCATTTATGTAGTAGGTGGACTCCTCAGTAAAATCTTCAGCTATGATCCAAGGAATGACAGCTGGCAAGAAGTAGCCATCCTCCCTGGACCTCTGGTAAGGAAGAGGTTTAGGAAAGAAGCTCTGAGTCTTCTCTCTGTAGAACAGGAACCACCTGTGCTTTGCTGAGGAACTGTTCTCCATGCTCTATGTTTCAGTCTCTAGCCTGGTCTGGGGACTGGAGGTGGTAGAAGCCACATCCCTGGAGGTTTTGAAGGCCAGGCTGGATGTGGATCTGAGCAATCTGAACCAGTGTGAGGTGTCCCTGCCCATGGCAGGGGGGTTGGAACTGGATGATCCTTGAGGTCCCTTCCAACCCTGACAATTCTATGATTCTATGAATGTGGACTAGTGGTGGTTGTCTGTCTTGGTTTAGTGTCACCACAGTTCTGCACTCCAGAGCCATTCTGCAATGTGAGCTGTGGTGCAGGGTAGAGGAATGATGGCACACAGCTCATGCAGATCTGAATTGTGCCCTTGTCTGTGGCTATGGCAAGGAGGTGCTGGCTGGGTGTCTGGTCTTTTGGAGTGCTTGGGAGTCTGGTGGACTGCTGGAAACAGCCATGGCCCCATCAAGTGTCTAAGCTTGGTGAAAGAGTGAGATTGCAGCACTTCAAGAGCCACACATCACTCACCTACTTCTGCTCCTTTCTGCTAGGTGGGTGAGAGATGAACCTGTTGTTGAGTCACTCTTGCTCATCCCCATTGCCTGAAGCTGAAGGTTTGCTCCTCAGCTCAGCTCTTGGGCTTTGAGCCTGTTGGGTTGAGTCAATCTCTTGCTCATCCCCATTGCCTGAAGCTGGAGGCTTGCTCCTCAGCTCTTGGGCTTTGAGCCTGTTGGGTTGAGTCAATCTCTTGCTCATCCTTGTTGCCTGAAGCTGGAGGCTTTCTCCTCAGGTCCTGGGCTTTGAGCCTGTTGAGTTGAGTCAATCTCTTGCTCATCCCCATTGCCTGAATCTGGAGGCTTTCTCCTCAGGTCCTGGGCTTTGAGCCTGTTGGGTTGAGTCAATCTCTTGCTCATCCCCATTGCCTGAATCTGGAGGCTTTCTCCTCAGGTCCTGGGCTTTGAGCCTGTTGGGTTGAGTCAATCTCTTGCTCATCCCCATTGCCTGAATCTGGAGGCTTGCTCCTCAGCTCTTGGGCTTTGAGCCTGTTGGGTTGAGTCAATCTCTTGCTCATCCTCGTTGCCTGAAGCTGGAGGTTTGCTCCTCAGCTCTTGGGCTTTGAGCCTGTTGGGTTGAGTCAATCTCTTGCTCATCCTCGTTGCCTGAAGCTGGAGGTTTGCTCCTCAGCTCTTGGGCTTTGAGCCTGTTGGGTTGAGTCAATCTCTTGCTCATCCCCATTGCCTGAATCTGGAGGCTTTCTCCTCAGGTCCTGGGCTTTGAGCCTGTTGAGTTGAGTCAATCTCTTGCTCATCCCCATTGCCTGAATCTGGAGGCTTTCTCCTCAGGTCCTGGGCTTTGAGCCTGTTGGGTTGAGTCAATCTCTTGCTCATCCCCATTGCCTGAATCTGGAGGCTTGCTCCTCAGCTCTTGGGCTTTGAGCCTGTTGGGTTGAGTCAATCTCTTGCTCATCCTCGTTGCCTGAAGCTGGAGGTTTGCTCCTCAGCTCTTGGGCTTTGAGCCTGTTGGGTTGAGTCAATCTCTTGCTCATCCCCATTGCCTGAAGCTGGAGGCTTGCTCCTCAGCTCTTGTGCTCTCCTTCTGCTTTCCAGGAGAGCTGTGGCCTGACAGTGTGTGGAGGGAAGATTTACATCCTGGGGGGCCGAGACGAGAACGGGGAAGGCACGGACAAGGCCTTCACCTTCGACCCTGTGACGGGGAGCCTGGAGCAGCAGCCACCGCTGCAGCGCTGCACCAGCTACCACGGCTGTGTCACCATCCTCCAGCGCATGAACAGATGACCTCTGGGCTCTAGCTGTGTCCACCTCGCACCTAGAGCCTCCCATTCAGACCCTGACCCTGTGGGCAGACATCTCACCTTCGTGTGGGGAAGGATAACACAAGCTACTGAAGATGATGTCCTCCAACCAGCCCCAGAGCAGCCTCTGGTTTGTTTTTTTCCTGGCCTGGTGGTGCCAGTGGCTTTGGTGCTGATCTAGCTGAGAGGAGGAAAAGGTGCTTGGCTGTGTGAAGCTGCAGCACAGACCTTGCCACAGTAGGATTTCAGTATCCATGCAGCCCCTGGAACTACTGAATTTGACTTTTACTTGGCTTTTCCTGGTTCTGGATCTGAGTTGTCTGTCATGTTGGCAGCAGAAGCTCTCTGTCCTACAAGGACAAGCATTTGCTGCTTTGATAGAATCATGGAACTGTTTTGGTTGGAAAAGACCTCTAAGGTCACCAAGTCCAACCATCAACCCACCATGGCCATTAAACCATGTGTGACACCCAAGACTGTTGCAGTAACAAACACAGCTGCAGGATCCAATTCTTTAGCTGGAGTCATCAGACATTTGTGCATTCAGCTGGGTAGAAGCTTGTGTCAAACCATGGTGATGACCACAGTGGTCATTGACATCCACTGTTAGTCCCATTACAGCATAGAGCTGAGGTTGAGGCTTCAAAGCTGATATCCCAAAACAATTTCTCCACTAAATCCCCCAAAGCCTGGTTCAATAGTCTGGATTCTGACTCTAAGAAGAGTCTGCTCCCCTAAAGCACAGAGTGCTGTCTCTATCCAGATGTGCTTTGTGGTTGGACTGCTGTCCCACTGTCATTGGGAAGACAAATGGATCATGGAGCCTAGAGTTCCTTCTTCAGAGAGCAGAGGTGGGGGGAAATGTTCTGTAAGAATTAAGCATGAAGACCTGAGGTAGTCATGGAATCACACCTGGCTCATTTTGACTCTGGAGTATGCTAGCAAGTATGAAAACAACCCCAGTGTTGAAGAGATTTGATGCAGGATCCATGAGAACCTTGATGTGCAGCTCATTTGAAGGGCAAGTGTTTGAGCTCGTGGCCTGCATTGCTCCAAGCCTCTTGGTGTCAGGTCTGGAAGTGACCCTAAGCACATTTCCTAGAATGCTTTGGCTTGGAAGGGACCTTTAAAGGCCTTCTGCTTATTTGGTGGCCACCTTTGATTTGGTAGAATAGTTTTTGGTGTCAGTGTCTTTAGTCCATGTCTGGAACTGAGAGTTTCTGATGGCTCCTTGGAAATGTTCATGGTGTTCAGTTAGGGGCTTAGAAGTTGCCTAATGTAGAGTGGGGTCTCTTAAAACTCCCATGACTTGTGTGTTGCATGGTGCACCCCTCCACAGCAGGCTGCTGGCTGGCTGCTGTTTTCCCTGCACCTTCTTTTCCTCACCCCAATGATGAGTTCATCCTGAAGTAGAGGGAATTGCTGGTCCAGACATTTCCCTTGTCTTAAACCTCTTGGATGTTGCCTGCTCCCTCATACAGCTGGGTTTCTTGTGGTCCTCTTCAGTACTTCTGTTTTCTGGTGGCTCTGAGAAGTTAACCATTCTTTGTCCTTCTGGAGAAAGACCTTGGAGTCCTAGTGGACAGCAAGTGGGCAGCAATGTGCCCTGTTGGCCAAGAGAGCCTATGGGATCCTGGGCTGCAGCAAGAGAAGTGTGACCAGCAGGGCCAGGGAGGTTCTTCTGCCCCTCTGCTCTGCCCTGCTGAGACCACAGCTGCAATCCTGTGTCCAGTTCTGGGCTCCCCAGTTCAAGAGAGACAGAGACCTGCTGGAGAGAGTCCAAGGGAGAGCCAGGAGGATGCTTAGGGGACTTGAGCATCTGCCCTGTGAAGACAGACTGAGAGCCCTGGGGCTGTTCAGACTTGAAAAGAGAAGGCTGAGAAGGGATCTGATCAATGTCTCTCAGTCTCTGAGGGGTGGGTGTCAAGTGGAGGGGGCCAAGCTCTTTTGGGTGGTGTGCAATAGTAACATAAGGAACCGCAGGTACAAGCTTGAATGTAGATTTCACCTCAACCTGAGGAGAAACTTCTTCACAGTGAGGGTGCCAGAGCCCTGGAGCAGGCTGTCCAGAGAGGTTGTGGAGACTCCTTCTCTGGAGACTTTCCAAACCCACCTGGATGCAACCCCCCTGCCAAAGCAGCATCACCCAGGGTAGTCTGCACAGGAAGGCATCCAGGAGGGTCTTGAAAGTCTCCAGAGAAGGAGACTCCACAACCTCTCTGGGCAGCCTGTTCCAGGACTCTGTCACCCTCACAACAGAGAAGTTCTTCCTCATGTCAAGATGGAACTTCCTGTGCTGCAGTTTACATCCATTACCTCTTGTCCTGTCACAGGGCACAACTGAGTAGAGGCTGTCCCTGTCCCTTCCTTCTTGTACCCCAACCCTCAGATATTTATAGACATTAATTAAAACCCCTCTCCACACTAACCACCCCCAGGGCTTTCAGCCTTTCCTCACCAAGCAGTGCTCCAGTCCCTTAATCATCCTTGTAGCCCTCCCTTGGACTCTCTCCAGCAGATTCCTGTCCCTCCTGAACTGGGGAGCCCAGAACTGGATGCAGTGTTCCAGGTGAGGTCTCACCAGGGCAGAGTAAAGGGGGAGGAGAACCTACCTCCATCTGCTGGCCACACTCTTCACAGATTCACCAAAACATTCAGGTTGGGCAAGACCCTTAGGATCACTAAGTGCAACCCAGAACCCTACTCTGCAAGGGTCACCCCTAAACCATAGCCCCAAGCACCACATCCAAACTACCTTTAAACACATCCAGGCTTGGGGACTCAACCACCTCCCTGGGCAGCACATACCAATGCTCTTACTGCACTCCAGGATCTCATTGGCCTTTGTGGCCACCAGGGCACATTGCTGTCCCATCAAGAACCTGTTTGTCCACCAGGACTCCCAGGTCTTTCTCCACTGGGCTGGTCAAAAGGGTAGCAGTTTCTCTCCACATGCTTTTGACATGTGTGGTGTGTTGTGATAGGGTGGTGGAAGTTGTGGCATTAGACACATTGCCTTGTTCTTGGTCCTGGTATTCATTGTGCCACTGAAATGTGTTTGGATTTTGCAAGGGCTGTGGGCATGCAGGGGAGGGTCAGAGGCAGGATTGAACTTGGGTATTTTATCTCGAAGCAAATATCCACCTTGATTCCTAAGGGCTTTTCCTGCAGGAATTTCAGTTGTACATACTGCTTCATGGCATTCCAAAAAGTGATTGTTGATGGGGCATCAGAGGAGCTCTGGGAGCACCATCCTGAGGTGCCCCAAAGTCTGAATTCTCAGTCTAAGCAAGTAGAAGGCTCAAGGGATTGCTTTTTATTGGTCTGCAGGGAATGATAGCTTCAACTGCTCTATTGGTGAGGGGTTTGGAACACAAGCCCTATGAGGAGAGACTGAGGGAGCTGGGGCTGCTTAGCCTGGAGAAGAGGACACTCAGACGTGACCTTATTACTCTCTACAACTACCTGAAGGGAGGTTGTAGACAGGCAGAGGTTGGTCTCTTCTCCCAGGCAGCCAGCACCAGAACAAGAGGACACAGTCTCAGGCTGTGCCAGGGGAGGTTTAGGTTGGATGTGAAGAAGAAGTTCTACATAGAGAGAGTGATTGCCCATTGGAATGGGCTGACTGGGGAGGTGGTGGAGTCACCATCACTGGAGGTGTTCAGGAGGAGACTTGATGGGGTGCTTGGTGCCGTGGGTTAGTTGTTTAGGTGGTGTTGGATTGGTTGATAGGTTGGACACGATGGTCTTGAAGGTCTCTTCCAACCTGGTTTATTCTATGTATAATAAATGGCATCATGGCCAAGTCAGTGGAGAGGAGGAGTTTGGATCCTTCAGGCTCAGCTGGAGGATGGAGAACATTTCTATTTTGGTGTGATGGAAAGAATATTTCCAGAGAAAGAGTAAAACTCTTTGTCCTGACTGATTCTTGCTCTTCCTTGGTATCACAGTATCACCAAGGTTGGAAGAGACCTCAAAGATCATCGAGCCCAACCTGTCTCCACAGACCTCATGACTACACCATGGCACCAAGTGCCACCTCCAATCCCCTCTTGAACACCTCCAGGGACGGTGACTCCACTCCATGGTGTGGCAGAAGGGCACAAAGCAGGACACTGTTTGCCACCACAACCTGCCTCAGTTTCTCAGAAGGCATTTCCCAGCCCACGCTTAAAGCACCTCCTTGCTGCCTCGCGAGTGATGCACAGACCTGCTGTGGGAGCTCTGTACAGTAAAAGATGTAGAAGGGGAAGTAGTGCTCAGCTGCAAAGCATGTGAGGGAGCTTCAGCTTCATGTATTTAAGCTTTTGAAAACAAAATAAATGACTTCTGTTTTGCACTCCAAAACACTGACTCTCAATCACTTCCAAGTAGCACTTCAACCAGCCCTGCCTTCTCCCAGCCTTTTGGTTTTCTTGCTGCCTCTCTCCACTGTTGTGATGTTTTGGAGGATGTTTGGATTGTGGATGGGAGCCAGAGGGAAGAAAAAGCTCATTGTGAATCGCAGTCACAGAATGTTAGGGGTTGGAAGGGACAGCTGGAGATCATCCAATCCAAACCCCCTGCCAGAGCAGGATCACCTAGGGCAGGTCACACAGGAACACACTCAAGTTTTGAAAGGCTCCAGAGAAGGAGGCTCCACAACCTCTCTGGGCAGCCTGCTCCAGGGCTCTGGCACCCTCACAGTGAAAAAGTTTCTCCTTATGTTCACATGAAACCTCCTCTGCTCCAGCTTGCCCCCATTGTCCCTTGTCCTGTCTCTTGACATCCCTGAGCAGAGCCTGGCTCTGTCCTCCCCACACTGCCCTGCACATCTTTATCAACAGGAATGAGGTCCCCCCTCAGGCTCCTCTGCTCCAAGCTGCAGAGTCCCAGCTCCCTCAGCCTGTCCTCACAGGCAGATGTTCCACTGCCTTCAGCATCTTTGTGGCTCTGTGCTGGACTCTTTCAAGCAGTTCCCTGAGGTCCTTCTTGAACTGGACACAATATTCCAAATGCAGCCTCAGCAGGGCAGAGTAGAGGTGGAAGAGAACCTCTCTTAACCTACTAACCACTTCCCTTCTATTACACCCCAGGGTGCCACTGGCCTTCTTGGCCACATGGGCACATTGCTGGCTCATGGTTAAATGATATGGATGATGTAGACAGCGAGTCTGTGATACTGTGATCTTCAGGGATTGGCCACGTTGCTCCATGACACACAAACTAGAAGAATTGTAAGTAAAGCTGGAAGACAGAGCTGCTGTGGAAAGCAAACTGAACTACTTGGCAGAAGTTAAAAAGACCCCTTTTTCATGAAGCCAAATGGAGGAGAGGTAGAGAAGTGTCTTGTGGAGCAGCATCACAGCATGCTAGGGGTTGGAAAGGACCTTCAAAAGATCATAGACTCCAAACCCCTCAGACAGAGAAGGATCACTTAGGGTAGGCCATAGAAGTGTATCCAGGTGGGTTTGGAAAGCATCCCAAGAAGGAGACTCCACAACCTCTCTGGGCAGCCTGCTCCAGTGTTCTGTGGAGGCTTGAGTGGAGAGCAGCTGGAGTGGTTTCTAGTAAGACACTGGTAACAGTGCTGTGATTCTGAGTAGAGCGATGACACAAGGGACTGCACTGGGTCACTGCTGCCAGGGCAGTGGAGAAGGGACCATAGCAGCAGACCTGCTTGGTGGAGCCGGTGAAAATCCTGAGGAGCAGAGCAGAGCCACCAAAATCATTCAGGAGATGGGTAAGAACTTTGCTCAGTCTGCGCTATTTAGCAGGAAGAAGGCACAGACACTTTTGATATTGAGTCTTGAGGACTTCTGAGTATCATGTAGGTACACAGAATCCTAACAGGGTCTGGGTTGGAAGGGCTCTCCAAAGGCCATCCAGTCCAACCTCCTCTGCAGTCAGCAGGGGCATCCTCAACTGGATCAGGCTGCCCAGAGCTGTCTTGAGCCTAACCTTGAATATCTCACTGGTCTATGTTTTAGCAGGTTTCACAGTAGACATCTCAGGGAAGATTTTTCACCACCTAATGCTCCCTCCTTAATGCAAGGCTGAGAGAGCTGCTCTCAGGCAAAGCTTTCTCACAGGTTTATTCAAGGCTTGCTCATGGGAGATGACAGAATACAGAATTAACCAGGTTGGAAAAGACCTCACTCCAGGAAGGTCATTGAGGTGCTGGAGCATTGTGCAGAGAAGGACAACAAAGTTAGTGAAGGGTCTGGAGAGCAGGGCTGGGGAGGAAGTGAGGGTCTTGAGCCTGAAGAAGAGGAGGCTCAGGGAAGGCCACCTCATTCTCTACAGCTCCCTGAAAGAGGCTGTAATAAGGTGGAGGTCATTCCTTTCTCCCAAGTAGCAACCAACAGGACAAGAGGAAATGGCCTCAAGTTGCACCGGGGGAGGTTTAGCTTAGGTATGAGGAGAAATTTCTTGACTGACAGGGTTGTCAAGGCCTGGAACATGCTGCCCACAGAAGTGGTGGAGTATCCATCCCTGGTGGGATGTGAGAGATGCGTAGATGTGGTGCTGAGGGACATGGTTTAATGGTGACCTGGCAGTGCTGGCTTAAACATTGGACATGGCAATCTTGAAGTGCTCTTCCAGGCAAAACAATTCTGTGGTTCTATGATTCAGTGCTCTGAATCCTTTCCTTGAATTCAGGCACAATAGAATACAGAGTTGAGCAGGTTGGAAAAGCCCTTTGAGATCATCCAGTCCAACCTATCACCCAACACCATCTCATGAACTAAACCATGGCACCAAGTGCCTCATCCAGGCTCTTCCTAAACACTGCCAGTGATGGTGACTCCACCACCTCCCTGGGCAGCACATTCCAATGGCCAATCTCTCTTTCTGGGAAGAATTTCTTTCTCACATCCAGCCTAAACCTCCCCTGGCACAGCTTGAGACTGTGTTCTCTTGTTCTGGTGCTGGCTGCCTGGGAGAAGAGACCAACCCCCACCTGGCTACAACCTCACTTCAGGTAGCTGTAGAGAGAAATGAGGTCTCCCCTGAGCCTCCTCTTCTCCAGGCTAAGCAACCCCAGCTCCCTCAGCCTCTCCTCACAGGGCTGTGCTCCAGACCCCTCCCCAGCCTTTTTTCCCCTCTCTGGACACATTCCAGCATCTCAACATCTTTCTTGAATTGAGGGCCCCAGCTCCTTACTGTTTTGCCATGGATTAGGGTTTGACTAAGCCCACCACTGACTTCCAGAGAGCCACACAGCAACCACCTCTAAGACTGCCATTGACTTTTCTTCTGCCAGTGACACTCTTGCTGGTTGGAGAAGCGATTTCATCCTTCCACTCCCTGTGCTGCTCTTTCATCTCTCTCAAGCCCCAAACTCCTTCTCTGGCTTTGTCTTGTCACATAGAGGCTTGGCCTCCAGAGATATATCACCTGTCCCATGAAATAGAATCACAGAATCATTAAGGTTGCACAAGACCTCTGAGGTCATCAAGTCCAACCATCAACCCAGCCCCACCATGCCCCCTAATTAAACCATGCCCAAAAGTTCCATGTCCACGTGTTATTTGACCACCTCCAGGGATGGTGACTCCACCACCTCCCTGGACATCCTGTGCCAATGCCTGACCACCCTTGCAGCAAAGAAATTTCTCCTAATACCCAACCTAAATGTCCCCTGGTGCAACTTAAGGCCATTTCTTCTCATCCTGTTTCTTTGTAGAGCCATTTTCCTCTTGTTCTGTCACTTGTTCCTTGGGAGAAGAGACCAACCCCCATCTCACTACAACCTTCTTTCAGGCTGTATTGAGTGAGAAGGTCTCCTCTCAGCCTCCTTTTCTCCAGCATGAACCACCTCAGGTCCCCCAGCTGCTCCTCACAAGACTCCTAGGCCCTTCACCAGCTGGCCCTGGTTTTCCTGCTCCTTTTCCTCCTTGCCCAGCCATGGTTCCTGCTCTGGCTCTAATGAATCCAGCTTATTAGCTCATATGTTAATTGTTGTTTTTTTCCATGCAGAGAGATGAGGAAAAAAAAAAACCCAGCATGAATGTAGGAGGTCATCATTGTGCTCCAGCCCCTGGAGATGCTGAAGCTCTCTTTGCATTCAGGCATCCAGCTGGCAGGAGCTGATAGCTCTGCGGGACAGGAGAGCAGCAGGCAGGGATGCAAGTCCCATCTGAAAGGATGAGGTAGTGCTGATTAACTCAGATTAAGGGTCACAGTCACCAGCTGGGAACTGGTGGGCAGAGATAATGGCAGTTTTAGTGGCTGTCTCTCCAGCTTTAAATATTCCTGCAAGTAGAAGGAGGGGTGGGGGTGGGGGGGAAGGAGATAGCTCCTCCTAGGATTGATTACAAGGTTGAAGGGGCCAAATTTATTGCCTATTCAATGCAAATAAGAGCAGGACCAGCAGGACCACTGAGACCCAGCACTTGCTTGCAAACTCTCACTTCATATGGAATAAGATGTTTGGATTGGTATGGATTGAATCCTGCTTTAAGGATCTAGTGTGAGGTGACAAGGAGGCCGGAGAGCAGCCAGGCAGAAAGGGACCTGGGGGTGCTGGTTGACAGCAGCTGAACATGAGCCAGCAGTGTGCCCAGGTGGCCAAGAAGGCCAATGGCATCCTGGCCTGCATCAGGAGCAGTGTGGCCAGCAGGAGCAGGGAGGTCATTGTGCCCTGTGCTCAGCACTGGTTAGGCCACACCTTGAGTCCTGTGTCCAGTTCTGGGCCCCTCAGTTCAGGAAAGATGTTGAGTTGCTGGAAGATGTCCAGAGAAGGGCAACAAAGCTGGGGAGGGGTCTGGAGCACAGCCCTGTGAAGAAGGCTAAGGGAACTGGGTTTGCTTAGCCTGGAGAAGAGGAGGCTCAGGGGAGACCTCATTTCTCTCTACAACTACCTGAAGGGAGGTTGTAGCCAGGTGGGGATTGGTCTCTGCTCCCAGGCAACCAGCACCAGAACAAGAGGACACAGTCTCAAGCTGTGCCAGGGGAGGTTTAGGCTGGATGCGAGAAAGAAATTCTTCCCAGAAAGAGAGATTGGGCCATGGGAATGTGCTGCCCAGGGAGGTGGTGGAGTCACCATCACTGGAAGTGTTTAGGAAGAGCCTGGATGAGGCACTTGGTGCCATGGTTTAGTTCATGAGATGGTGTTGGGTGATAGGTTGGACTGGATGATCTCAAAGGTCTTTTCCAACCTGCTCAATTCTGTATTCTATTGTGCCTGAATTCAAGGAAAGGATTCAGAGCACTGAATCATAGAACCACAGAATTGTTTTGCCTGGAAGAGCACTGCCATGTCCAATGTTTAAGCCAGCACTGCCAGGTCACCATTAAACCATGTCCCTCAGCACCACATCTACACATCTCTCACATCCCACCAGGGATGGATACTCCACCACTTCTGTGGGCAGCATGTTCCAGGCCTTGACAACCCTTTCAGTCAAGAAATTTCTTCTCATACCTAAGCTAAACCTCCCCCGGTGCAACTTGAGGCCATTTCCTCTTGTCCTGTTGGTTGCTACTTGGGAGAAAGGAATGACCTCCACCTTATTACAGCCTCTTTCAGGGAGCTGTAGAGAATGAGGTGGCCTTCCCTGAGCCTCCTCTTCTTCAGGCTCAAGACCCCCAGTTCCCTCAGCTGCTCCTCCCCAGCCCTGCTCTCCAGACCCAAACCATCTCCCTGGGCAACCTGTTCCAGTGTTCCACCACCCTCCTGGTAAAGAACTTGATCCTAACATCCAATCTGAATCTGCTCTGCTCTGGTTTGAAGCCATTGCCTCTCATCCTGTCCCTGCAGGCCTTTGCAAACAGTCTCTCCATCCTTCCTGTAGCCCCCTTTGGGTACTGGAAGGCTGCTCTAAGGTCTTCCCAGAGCCTTCTCTTCTCCAGGCTGAACACCCCCAGCTCCCTCAGCCTATCCTCATAGCAGAGCTCCTCCAAACCCTTGATCATTTTTTCCTGTGGCCCTCCTCTGGAGATATTCAAGGTGAGGCTCAAGAGGGCTCTGGGCAGCCTGACCTAGTTGAGGATGTCCCTGCTGAGTGCAGAGGGGGTTGGGCTGAATGACCTTTGGAGGTCCCTTCCAACCCAGACCATTCTGTGATTCTACAAACCCTCCTGGGTTCCAGTTTATGCCCATTGCCCCTTGTCCTGCCACTGGGAGCCACCAAAAAGATTCTAGCCCCCTCCTCTTGCTCCCTGCCCTTTGGCTCTTGCAGAGCACTGATCAGATCCCCCCTCAGGCTGCTCTTCTGCAGGCTCACCAACCTCAGCTCTCTCAATCTTTCCTCATAAAGGAGATATTCCAGGCTCCCAGAGCTCCTCAGACTCATGGATCTGGGTGAGCTCTCTCACCCAGTGCCTCCTGTGACTTGGAGGTCTGTTGCTTTTCATTCTCAGATTGCTGCTGGACACCTTCCAATTCGCCCTGGAGGCAGGGACCATCATTTTTGATCTGTTGAACTTCCCTTCTGTTTTCTTGCTCCTCTGTTACAGCTTGATGGGCTTGACAGCCAGCTGGTCAGCCACACCATTGCTTTGCAAGCTGAGTGCTTTACTGGCTCCCTTCAAGGGGTTGTGCTGCTGTCTTCTTGTAGCTGGAGCCTTTCTTCCCTTTGTTATCCTTTGATCTTCTTCCTTTCCTTCTGCAGCTCTTCTACCAACTTCTAGCAGCCCATCTTGGCTTGCAAGCTGTGGTTGGGGATTTGCACATCCCCTGACTTCTTCTTTCAGCTCATGCTTTCCCCATGCTGAAGTTGGCAGTTGATGCTCTGAAAGATTCATTGGGAGAGGCCAGATGGTGAAATGGCATTTGCTGGGCATCCCAGGGCTTGTGGTGGAGCAAAGGTGTGGACTCTGGAGAGATGAAGCTTTGGAATGGATTCTGGAGAGATGAAGCTTTGGAAAGCTGTGGAAGAGGAGAAAAATGGGGGGGGGCAGAAAATGAAAGTCAAATTTTGATCACTTTAATGATTCCAAATCTGATATTTAATGTTCCTGCCTTTGATCACCTATCCTGCACCCAGTGACCATTTCTCTTGGGCAGCAGGACCATTTTAAGCACATCATTAGAGCAATTGGAGCTGCTAAGAATACTGGAGGCCAAATGCTTTGGGCCCATCCTGTTGGCCTGGGAGGAAGTGAAATCTTCACTCTGTGATCTGGGGATGGTGAGAAACGACTGGCTTGAGGCCAAGCAAACAGGCTGCAAACACAGCCAGATCTAATTAAACATTACCAGCCAAGAGAAGCTTCTAGCAGCAAGTCCACATCTTCCTTCCCTAAACTGTTTAACCTCTTCCCTTGCTGCTTGGGAAGACAGATTAAGACTCTCAGAATCACGAAACCATAGCATCATTAAGGTTGGAAAAGACCTCTGAGATCATCAGGTCCAACCTTCTACCCAGCACCTCCATGACCATGAGACCAGGTCCTGAAGTGTCACATCTACTCATTTCTTTGAACTCTTCCATCAAAGAAGCCTGATTTGAACCAAGATCCTCTTGAGAAACATAAAAAGAAGCACAACAGAACACATTTTGTCAGGGGAAAAAGGGTTTTTTCAAGTCATAGAACCTGGTCTAGTGAAAGGTGTCCCTGTTTGTGGCAGGGGCAGTGGAAGAGATATCCAGATGGCACCAAGCTGAGTGGTGCTTGTTGATACACCAGAGGGACAGGATGGCAGCCAGAGGAACATGGACAGGCTGGAGAGGTGAAGCCCAGGTGAACCTCAGGAGGTTCCACAAGAGCAAGTGCAGGGCTCTGCCCCTGGGCTGGAACAATCCTCACTGTCAATACAGACTGGGGGAGGAGGGGATGGAAAGCAGCCCTGAGGAAAAGGCCTTGGGGGTGCTGGGGGGGGAGAAGCTGGACAGGAGCAGGCAGTGTGAGCTTGCAGCACAGAAGGCCAAGGGCAGCCTGGGCTGCAGCCAAAGCAGCGCTGGCAGCAGAGCCAGAGAGGTGATTCTGCCACTTTGCTCTGCTCTGGGGAGACCTCAGCTGGAGTGCTGTGTGCAGGTCTGGAGCCCTCAGCACAGCAAGGACCTGGAGCTGATGGAGCAGGTCCAGAGGAGGGCCAGGAAAATGCTCAGGGGCTTGGAGCAGCTCTGCTGTGAGGCCAGGCTGAGGGAGCTGGGGGTGTTCAGCCTGGAGAAGAGAAGGCTCTAGGGAGACCTTAGAGCAGCCTGCCAGTACCTGAAGGGGGCTACAGGAAGGATGGAGAGAGACTGTTTGCAAAGGCCTGCAGGGACAGGATGAGAGGCAATGGCTTCAGACTAGAGCAGAGCAGATTTAGATTGGATGTTAGAACAAGTTCTTTACCATGAGGGTGGTGGAACACTAGAACAGGTTGCCCAGGGAGATGGTTGGGGCCTCATCCCTGGAGATATTCAGGGTGAGGCTGGACAGGGCTCTGGGCAACTTCATCTAGTTGAGGATGTCCCTGCTGAGTGCAGAGGAGGTTGGACTGGATGACTTTTAGAGGTCCCTTCCAACCCAGCCCATTCTATGATTCTATGGTATCAAAGCTCTCCATAGTGACTAATTCAGCTTCCTTCATGTTGATAACCCTTAAGGTGTAATGCAATACAGGAAAGTTCATGAAAAGGCTATCATTGGATCCAGCAGCCTGCATTGGATGGGACTTCCAGCAACCTTATGGAGTGGAAGATGTTCCTGCTGACTGCAGGAGGGTTGGAAGTGGATGATCTTTAAGGTTCTTTCCAACACAGACCATTCTGTGATCCTATATCTACTTCAACCTTCTGTTTGTTGAAATCCTGGGTAGAAAGATGTTTAGCTTGACCCCACGTGGCTGTTCCTGGGGTCTGAAAGGCTCAGTTTGCCAAGGCCCCATGTAACTCCTGCTCCAAACTGGAAGACTCAAGAGCAGGTTCTGTTTCAGCAACTGAATGGCACCAACCTTGACACTCCTTGTGATGTGAATTGCTCTCATGTCACAGAATCAGGAAATGGTTTCAGCTGGAGAAGACCTTTAAGATCATTGAGTCCAACCAGTCTCTAAATCTATCAAGTCTGCTACCCAACCATGTCCTACAGCATCACATCTCTGTGTCTGTGAACACCTCCAGGGATGGAGATTCAATCACCTCCCTGGGCAGCCTCTTCCAGTACTTGAGAACCCTTTCAGTGAAGAAGTTTCTTCTAATGTCCAACCTAAACCTCCCCCTGGTGCCACTTGAGGCTATTTCCTCTTGTCCTGTCCGTGGGATAAGAGACCACCACCTGCTTCACTACAACCTCCTTTTAGGGAGTTGTATAAAGAGAAGGTCTTCCTGAGCCTCCTCTTCTCCAGATTAAACACCCCCAGCTCCCTCAGCTGCTTCTCACCAGCCCTGCTCTCCAGACCCTTCCTCAGCTTTGTTGCCTTTCCCTGGTCCTTCTTGGAGTGAGGAGCCCAAAACCTAGCCCAGTGTTCATGGTGTGCCCTCACCAGTGCTGAGTCCAGGGAGACAATGCCTGCCCTGGTCCTGCTGCCCACACCTTTGCTCAGCCAAGCCAGGCTCGAGGTGAGGAGAAAGTTCTTCACTGAGAGAGTTGTTTAGCCATTGGGATGTGCTGCCCAGGGAGGTGGTGGAATCACCATCCCTGGAGGTGTTCAAGAGGGGATTGGAGGTGGCACCTGGTGCCATGGTCTAGTCACGAGGTCTGTGGTGACAGGTTGGACTTGATGATCTTTGAGGTCTCTTCCAACCTTGGTGATTCTGTGGTTCTGTGACCTTCTTGGCCACCTGGGCACCCCCTGGCTCCTCCTCAGCTGGCTAACAAACACCACCTCTGCTGCACAGTTTTCAGCCACTCTTCCCCTGAGGCTGTAGTGTTGCATGGGGTGGCTGTCCTGTTGGGCTGAGCTGATGTTCTCCTGGGGAGAACATTGGGCCCTAAACAGCTTTTCTGCCAGAGCTGGAGGGATACAGAGCCTACAAAGGGATAGAAGCCAGCTGTGCCTCAAAAAGATGAAATGAGGGCAGTGATCTTGATTCTGGACCTTCTCTTTGAAGGCAGGGGGAAACCACACAGATTTATTCAGGCCAGGGGAATAACAGAGCAGCTGATCACGAGCTAAATATTGTTTCCCAGCTGGGGGATTCTTCAGAATGATATTTTTCCACCCATCTGTAATGAAGCTGGCAGCAGACAGTCTCCAGAGCTCATTAATGCAGTGGTAACTAGGTCTATAAATCCAGAGGCTGGCACACAATGGCCACAGCAACCCCATGCAGTGCTACAGGCTGGGGTCAGAGTGGCTGGAGAGCAGCCAGGCAGAGAGGGACCTGGGGGTGCTGGTTGATGGTAGGCTGAACATGAGCCTGCAGTGTGCCCAGGCAGCCAGGAGGGCCAATGGCATCCTGGCCTGCATCAGGAACAGTGTGGCCAGCAGGAGCAGGGAGGTCATTCTGCCCCTGTACACTGCACTGGTTAGGCCACACCTTGAGTCCTGTGTCCAGTTCTGGGCCCCTCAGTTTAGGAAGGAGGTTGACTTGCTGGAAGGTGTCCAGAGAAGGGCAGCAAAGTTGGTGAGGGGCTTGGAGCACAGCCCTGTGAGGAAAGGCTGAGGGAGCTGGGGTTGCTTAGCCTGGAGAAGAGGAGGCTCAGGGGTGACCTTATTGCTGTCTACAACTACCTGAAGGGAGGTTGTTGACAGGCAGAGGTTGGTCTCTTCTCCCAGGCAGCCAGCACCAGAACAAGAGGACACAGTCTCAGGCTGCACCAGGGGAGGTTTAGGCTGGAGGTTAGGAGGAAGTTCTACACAGAGAGAGTGATTGCCCATTGGAATGGGCTGCCCAGGGAGGTGGTGGAGTCACCATCATTGGAGGTGTTCAGGAGGAGACTTGATAGGGTGCTTGGTTGCATGGTTTAGTTGATTAGGTGGTGTTGGATGATAGGTTGGACACGATGATCTTGAAGGTCTCTTCCAACCTGGTCTATTCTATTCTATTCTATTCTATTCTATTCTATCCTATCCTATCCTATCCTATCCTATTCTATTCTATTCTATTCTATTCTATTCTATTCTATTCTATTCTATTCTATTCTATTCTATTCTATTCTATTCTATTCTATTCTCCTGGGCAGAGCACAGGGCTGGCTTTGCTTTGGTTGCAGATGAGATTTTTTGGCAGTGGGTCAGAAGCTTTTCCAGCTGTAAGCTGTTGAGATTTTGCTCCTTGCTGTCTGACTGCTGGCAATTTGCTTTCTAACTGGGTGGGGGCAGGTGAGGAGAGATGTTGCTGGCTTTGATTGCAAGTCTACAGCAGATAAAACAGATGGCAAAGGCTCAGAGAATTGCTTCTCTCCCTTCCTGTTTCCTATTCAGTCTCTGACAGCAGCTGGTGATGCAGCATTTCTGTTTCCACCAGGAATATCCCAAACTGGGCTGGTGCTCACCTCCTGATGGTGCCTTATCAATATCTACAAATATCTGAAGGGTGGCTGTCAGGAGGCTGGAGCCAGACTCTTTCCAGTGATCACAGAATCAGAGAATTGTCAGGGCTGGAAGGGACCTCAAAGATCATCCAGTTCCAACCCCCCTGCCATGGGCAAGGACACCTCACACTAGAGCAGGTTGCTCACAGCCACATCCAGCCTGGGCTTAGAAACCTCCAGGCATGAAGCTTCCACCACCTCCCCAGGCAACCTGTGCCAGTGTCTCATCAAGTGATAGCCAGTGTTAGGACAAGGGGCAATGGATGGAAACTCAAGCACAGGAAATTCCACCTCAACATGAGGAGAAACTTTTTTCACTGCGAGGCTGCTGGAGCCCTGGAGCAGGCTGCCCAGAGAGGTTGTGGAGTGTCCTTCTCTAGAACTCTTCAAAACCCACCTGGATGCATTCCTGTGTGACCTGCCCCAGGTGGTCCTGTCCTGGCTTGTCTTCGGTGTAAGTTTTGTCACACGGGCTTGCTTAAGCCTGGCTTTGTATAACCAGTTGTGATAACAGCACAGGGATGAGCAGCTCTTTTAAGAGGCCTCAACCCATCTCCTGAGACACTGACAGAGGTCAGAGGATGCTTTTGTCTCAGCAGAAGTGAATTTGGAAGAGAACTGGTGGCAGGGTTTGCCCAGAGAGGTTGTGCAAGCTGCATCCTTTGAGGTTTTCAAGCCCCAGCTGCATAAATCCCCGAGTCTAAACTGCAATGCTGACCTTGCTGTGAGAAGGAGGTTGCACTAGAGACCTCCTGAGGTCCCTTGCAGCCTGCATTGTCTGTGATCCCATGGGACAGCCCTTTAAGTTTGTCAGGAGAGGCTGCTAAACAATGGCAAGAGCATCTCTCCTGCTCCAGTTGGAGTAAACCTGCCAGGAGAGACCATCTATCTCCTGGGGATCAAGGTGGGTGTCCTGCAGATACACCTTGGGGCTGAGATGCCTCCCAATCCATATGGATCACCAAGCTGTTATCCTCCTTCTCTCCAGCTCTGCAGTCCTCAGCACCTGTTGGAGTGGGTACAGAGGAGGCCACAGAAAAGATCAGAGGGCTGGAAGCCCTCAGCTGTGAGGCCAGGCTGAGAGAGTTGGGGGTTGTTCAACCTGGAGAAGGCTCCAGGCAGACCTTCTGGTGGCCTTGCAGTACTCAAAGGGGCTGAGAAGAAAGCTGGGGATAGACCTCTGAACAGGACAAGGGGTGATGGTTTGGAACTAAAAGAAGGAGATTCAGATTGGATGGAAGAAATTCTTTACACTGAGGGTGGTGATCCCCTGCCCCAGGTTGCCCAGAGAGGTGGTAAATCCTCCATCCCTGAAACCATTCCAGGTCAGGTTGGTTTGGACTCTGAGCAACCTGATGTAGTTGATTATGTCCCTGCTCAGTGCAGGGGGATGACCTTTAGAGGTCCCTTCCACCCCAACCCCCCTATGATTTGATGATTTCTCAGCCTTTTTTCTTAGTCCCACTTGCTCAACACATCCCACCCCAATGCAGATGCATTCCTCATCCCCTGAAAAGGTTTTCTTCCCTAGGAGGATTTAATCCTCCCCTCCCCTGCCCTGGCTTGGTCCTCATCCTGTGTCTCCTCCTGTAATTGCATAGAGATGCTGGAGAAATGTTGCTGCCACCGAGGCCTTTGGGGTCAACATGGAAATGCAGGCATCTCAGCGTGAGGTTTGTTTGTCCTGCAGCTGATCCACATGGAAAGTGTCAGGAGAGGTGATTGATGGGCTGAGCATTGCCCAGAGCCATGGCCAGTCAGAGACAACAGCCAGCCCACCCTGGGGAGCAACGCTTTGTGTGCAGCCTCCAACCCACATCCTAACCCTCTGCTCCATAAATGCCCAAGCAAGCAAGCCAAGACCATTCCCTGTGTGTGCAGATCAGGAGGAATGGGAAACATTTACTCCCTCCACTGTCAGTCTTCACCCAATTTATTGCAGGGTAAAAAATGAATTGAGTGAGGAGAATGATGTGAGTAATAAGATGGAAATGGAGCTGCCCTGTGGGGACTTCATCTGAAGGGGTGATCTCCTGCTGGGTAAATATTGGATGGTGCTGCTGATCAAAGGCACACAGGGGAAACTTAGAAAGCTGTGTTCAGGCAGGAAAAGAGGGAAGCTTTTCCTTGAATGGTAAAGCTTTCCACTCTCACTCATGGAATTGTCAGGTTTGGAAGGGACCCTGAGGATCATCCAGTTGCAAACTCCCTGCCAGGGGCAGGCACACCTCACACTACAGCAGGTTACTCACAGCCACCTCCAGCCTGGCCTTCAAAACCTCCAGGGATAAGGCTTCCACCACCTTCCTGGGAAACCTGGGGCAGTGTCTCACCACCCTCACAGGGAAGAACTTCTTCCTAACAGCCAATCTCAATCTACCCATTTCATTTTTGTTCCATCCCCCCCAGTCCTATCCCTCCCTGACACCCTCAAAAGTCCCTCCCCAGCTTTCCTGTAGCCCCCTTCAGATACTGGAAGGCCACAATTAGGTCTCCCCAGAGCCTTCTCTTCTCCAGACTGAACAGCCCCAACTCTCTCAGTCTGTCCTCATAGCAGAGCAGCTCCAGCCCTCTGCTTATCCTCATAGCCCTTCTTTGGATACCTTCCAGCACCTCCAGATCCTTCCTGTAATAGGGGAGCTCACTCCCTTTAAAGCACAGCAATGTGGGGGGGAGAGGGAATTCTAGGAGTGTTCAAGGAAGGGCAAAATAGTGCCATGAATTGCAATTATTTTTTGGGGGGGTGAGCCACCTGGTGGGGGGCAGGAGCAGTTTATTTGCCTAAGTGCATGTTCACCCCCAGCCTGATTTGCCACCAGGGCCGGGTGTCAGCTCAGTTTCAGCCACTACCTCCATCTGGTGACTGCCTTTTGCCTTTTGCTCTCCTCCCACAAGGAAAAGAAATGAATGAATCAATCCCTAATTATGCCCCAAGCCTGGAAGAAACCTTGGAAGCCTACATCCACCCAGCAGAGAGCAGAGAGGTTTCTGTGGGGTTGGTTGGTTTGGTTTGTTTTGGTGGTGGTGGTGGTGGTTGGGTTTTGTTTGGTGCATTGGTTTTGGTTGGTTGGTTGGGGCTTTTGGGTTGGGGTTTCTTTTATGGTGGTTTGTTTTTTTTTCCTTCTCCCCTCTCTAAGCAATTCTTTATCAGTTGGCTAAGGCCACTAATGAGCTTGCTAGCTGATGGGGGGGAGCTCAGCACATTATTTCCACAGTGCACATAGGAGTAAAGGGAGGAGGATGCCTGCCTGCATGCATGCATAGAATTAGGGCTAGGTTTGGCTTGGACCCGTGGCTTTTATTGGCCAAGATGGATAAACAAAAAGACCTTAAAGAGTGTAAAGTCTCCATGAAGGAGCTTTTGCAGGCAGGGGGAAGTGCTTCACAGTGTTGCTCATGCAGTCAGAATGTTAACAAAAGAATCCTTCCAGCCACGGTCATTGTAGTTAACATGCTGAAAACATCACTTGCAGCTCTAACAGCCAAATGTGAAAGCTCTCCCTTCTCCTTCTCCTTCTCCTTCTCCTTCTCCTTCTCCTTCTCCTTCTCCTTCTCCTTCTCCTTCTCCTTCTCCTTCTCCTTCTCCTTCTCCTTCTCCTTCTCCTTCTCCTTCTCCTTCTCCTTCTCCTTCTCCTTCTCCTTCTCCTTCTCCTTCTCCTTCTCCTTCTCCTTCTCCTTCTCCTTCTCCTTCTCCTCCTCCTTCTCCTCCTCCTTCTCCTCCTCCTTCTCCTCCTTCTCCTCCTTCTCCTCCTTCTCCTTCTCCTTCTCCTTCTCCTTCTCCTTCTCCTTCTCCTTCTCCTTCTCCTTCTCCTTCTCCTTCTCCTTCTCCTTCTCCTTCTCCTTCTCCTTCTCCTTCTCTTTCCCCCTCCAAGACTGAAGGAGCTGGGGTTGCTTAGCCTGGAGAAAAGAAGGCTCGGGGGAGACCTTCTTGCTCTCTACAACTACCTAAAGGGAGGTTGTAGCCAGGTGGAGGTTGGTCTCTTCTCCCAGGCAACCAGCACCAGAACAAGAGGACACAGTCTCAAGCTGCACCAGGGGAGCTTTAGGCTGGATGTTAGGAAGAAGTTCTACACAGAGAGAGTGATTGCCCATTGGAATGGGCTGCCTGGGGAGGTGGTGGAGTCGCCATCATTGGAGGTGTTTAGGAGGAGACTGGATGGGGTGCTTGGTGCCATGGGTTAGTTGATTAGGTGCTGTTGGATGATAGGTTGGACACAATGATCTCGAAAGTCTCCTCCAACCTGGTTTATTCGATTCTATCTCCCTCTGTTCTCTATTCTTTCTTCCCCCCTTCCTCTCTTTTTTCTCCCTTCTTTCTCCCTTCTCCTCTCCTTTCCCCTCCACATTTAACAAAGAATTAAGGAAAAAGAAATGAAGCAAATGCCTGGAAGTCTGTAATACCCCTCCAAACCCAGGGCTTTGGTTTACTACTGATGGTAGCTACAAATATCCTGTATTGCTGTGGGGGGAGAGAACGATGTATTTATCAATGGGGCACGACAGAGGGGCAGGAAGGCCGCCTAAAAGCAGGGAAGCAAACCCAGCAAGCTTGAATTCGGGTTATTTCCAAAGCACCTTTGCCATCTGTGATGCTCAATGCTTGGAAGCCGCCTCCTTGCACCACTCAGCCCAAGCACCCAAATCCCAGCCCTATTTCTTAGGCGGAAGCGCCACCTGCTGCGAGATCAACACTTCGTCAGCCAAAGCCTCCAAGAGTTCCCTGAAACATATTCAGCTTGGGAAAAACAGGGAAAAGAATCATCATAGGACCATAGAATCAACCAGGTTGGAAAAGACCTCAGAGACCATCAGGTCCAACCTATTACCTAATCCCTAACACCTCCTGACAACTAAACCATGGCTCCAAGTGCCACATCCAATCCTTCTTTGATCACCTCCACTGATGGTGACTCCATCACCTCCCTGGGCAGCACATTCCCATGGCCAATCTCTCTTTCTGGGAAGAATTTCTTTCTCACACCCAGCCTAAACCTCCCCTGGCACAGCTTGAGACTGTGTCCTCTTGTTCTGGTGCTGGTTGTCCGGGAGAAGAGACCAACCCCCAGCTGGCTACAACCTCCCTTCAGGCAGTTGTAGAGAGCAATGAGGTCTCCCCTGAGCCTCCTCTTCTCCAGGCTAAACAACCCCAGCTCCCTCAGCCTCTCCTCACAGGGCTGTGCTCAAGATCTCTCATCATCCTCACTGCTCTTCTCTGGACACATTCAGGAGTCTCAATGCCCTTCTTAAACTGAGGAGCCCTGAACTGGACTGTTTCCCATCTCCTGGATGAAATGGGGATGCAGGCTACAAGGGAGCTGAGCTCTGCAAAATCATAGAAGTTTGCTGATGATTCCAAACTGAGAGGCTTGGCTGAGATGCCTGAAGGCTGTGTGGCCATTCAGGGAGACTTGGACACAGTGGAGAGCTGGGCAGGGAGGAATCTAATGAGGGTCAACAAGGAGAAGTGCAGAGTCCTGCAGCTGGGAAGGAAGAAGAAACTGCAGCAGGACAGGCTGGGAGGTGATCTGCTGGAGAGCAGCCCTGGGGAGAAGGACCTGGGAGTCCTGGTGGGCAACAAGTTCTGCATGGGCCAGCAATGTGCCCTGGTGGCCAAGAAGGCCAATGGGATCCTGGGCTGCATTCAGCAGAGTGTGGCCAGCAGATCCAGGGAAGTTCTCCTCCACCTCTACTCTGCCCTGCTGAGACCTCACCTGGAATACTGCATCCAGCTCTGGGCTCCCCAGTTCAAGAGGGATCTGCTGGAGAGAGTCCAAGGGAGGGTTGCAAGGATGCTGAAGGGACCTGGAGCACTGCCTGGTGAGGAGAGGCTGAGAGCCCTGGGGGTGGTTCGTCTGGAGAGGAGAAGACTGAGAGGGGATTTATAAATGTTTATCAATATCTGAGGGCTGGGGGTCAGGAGGGAGGGGACAGGCTCTGCTCAGTTGCACCCTGGGATAGGACAAGGGGTAATGGATGTAAACTCCAGCACAGGAGGTTCCACCTCAGCATGAGGAGGAACTTCAGTGTGAGGGTCACAGAGCCCTGGAACAGGCTGCCCAGAGAGGTTGTGGAGTTTCCTTCTATGGAGACTTTCAAGCCCCATTTGGATATGTTCCTCTGTGACCTGTGCTGGATCCTATGCTCCTGCTCTGACAGGGGGTTGGCCTCAATGATCTATGGAGGTCCCTTCCAACCCCTACAGAATACAGAATTAACCAGGTTGGAAAAGACCTTTGAGATCATCGAGTCCAACCCTAACATCCTGTGATCTTGTGTGATCCTGTGATGGAAAACACCTCTAAGGTCACTGACTCCAACCATCAACCCAACACCACCATGGCCACTAAACCCTGTCCCCAAGTGCCATGGCCACAGTGTTCTTGAACACCTCCAGGGCTAGTGACTCCACCACCTCCCTGGGCAGCCTGCTCCCATGCATGCTTGAATAGAAAGAATTTCTGCTTGTAGTCAACTGTGTGATCCTCCCCATCCTAGGATGTGCTTCAGGGCCAAGGGTACTCAGCCCCCCGCCTTGTGGTGCACATAGAGCTGTGTCAGCTTAACCTTTACAGCTGACATCTAGATTGGTCTTTATGTGGAGGGATCAGAGGTGAGAATGATGGAAATGAGCTCTCAAGGGAGATTTGGTCCCCATTGCACTCTTGCCACTGCTACAGCAAAGCTGGAGAGGTCCTGGATAAAGCTCACAGGATCATGGATTAATCCAGGCTCACTGACTCCTCTTGGCACCCACTAAGCTTGATGCAGCCCTGTTGCATGCACTGATTCAGCCAGTTCTCAGCTCCTTGGGGTCCAAGTTCTGCAGCTTCAACATAACCAAAGAACACCAGGATCACCTTGGAAAAGGAAACTGGGACGTCTGCTTGTTTTAGTGTATAGAAGGCAATAGGTTTGTCAAAATGTCTGTGTTGCAGAATCACACAATACAGCTGGTTGGAAGGGACCTCAGAGATCCTCCAGTCCAAACCTTCAACCAGCACTGTCCATAAACACCGAACCAAGTCCATAAGCACCACGACTTGAACCCCTCCAGGAATGGAGACTCCACCACTGCCCTGGGCAGACCATTGCAGTGTTTGAGGACCCTCTCAGCTGGGTGTAAAAAGGAAAACAAAAGATTGTTCTAAATGAATTTCATTGGCCAGAATGTGTGGGATGGAGGCAGGTGTACCATAACAGCCTTTCACATGTTACTTCCATCCCCATTCCTTCTTTTCCTCTCTGGTCTGGCTGTTCCGCTGGGAGGATAACACCTTTGACCTCGAGATGAGACTAACACTGCTTTCCTCCAGCTTTCTCTCTTTTGGTACAAGGGGGTTTGGGAGGTTTTTGTGGGGAGGGGCAGTGGAGCAGCTTCCCTGGTTGTTTTGACCAGTTTTTTTTTCCCCTGCTGTTTTCTGATTGTAAATACCTGGATAATATTGTGAATACTGTGACTATTTTGTACATATTCATTGCATTCCATTGTAGAGTGTAGTGTTTGCTTCTACTGCTGGCCAAGCTGTCAGCCCCTGGCTTGGACAGCAGCACTCTGTGCTGGGTTAGGAGCTGGCTGGAGGCTGAGCCCAGAGAGTGGTGGTGAATGGTGCCACATCCAGCTGGCAGCCAGGCACTAGTGGCATCCCCCAGGGATCAGTGCTGGGCCCCATCCTCTTTAACATCTTCATTGATGATCTGGATGAGGGGGTTGAGTCAGTCATCAGCAAATTTGCAGAGGACACCAAGTTGGGAGCAGATGTTGGTCAGAGAGCAGAAGGGCCCTCGACTGACTGGACAGATGGGCAGAGTCCAACAGGATGGCATTCAACAAGTCCAAGTGCCAGGTGCTGCACATTGGCCACAGCAACCCCATGCAGAGCTACAGGCTGGGGTCAGAGTGGCTGGGGAGCTGCCAAACAGAGAGGGACCTGGGGGTGCTGATTGACAGCCGCCTAAACATGAGCCAGCAGTGTGCCCAGGTGGCCAAGAAGGCCAATGGCATCCTGGCCTGCATTAGGAATACTGTGGCCAGCAGGAGCAGGGAAGTCATTGTGCCCCTGTACTCTGCACTGGTTAGTCTACACCTTGAGTCCTGCATCTAGTTCAGGGCCCCTCAGTTTAGGAAGGACATTGAGACACTTGAATGTGTCCAGAGAAGGGCAACAAGGCTGGGGAGAGGCCTTGAGCACAGCCCTGTGAGGAGAGGCTGAGGGAGCTGGGGTTGTTTAGCCTGAAGAAGAGGAGGCTCAGGGGTGACCTCATTGCCCTCTACAACTACCTGAAAGGGGATTGTAGCCAAGAAGGGGTTGGTCTCTTCTTCCAGGCACCCAGCACCACAACAAGAGGACACAGTCTCAAGCTGTGCCAGGGGAAGTTTAGGCTGGAGGTGAGGAGAAAATTCTTCACTGAGAGAGTTGTTGGCCATTGGGATGTGCTGCCCAGGGAGGTGGTGGAGTCACCATCCCTGGAGGTGTTCAAGAGGGGATTGGAGGTGGCACTTGGTGCCATGGTCTAGTCATTAGGTCTGTGGTGACAGGTTGGACTCGATGATCTTTGAGGTCTCTTCCAACCTTGCTGATACTGTGACTCTGTGATACTGTGAAATACAGCTTCCCTTTGCTTCCAACTGAGCTGATGTGCTTAGTGAATGTGAATGGGAAACTCCAACCCACCACACCCTCATAGTAAAGAACTTGTTCCTCACATCCAATCTAAATCTGCTCTGCTCTAGTTTGAAGCCATTGCCTCTCATCCTGTCCCTGCAGGCCTTTGCAAACAGTCTCTCTCCATCCTTCTTGTAGCCCCCTTCAGGTACAGGCAGGCTGCTATTAGGTCTCCCTGGAGCCTTCTCTTCTCCAGACTGAACACCCCCAAGCTCCTTCAGTCTGTCCTCATAGGCCAAACCACCTCCCTGGGCAATCATCTGTTACTCCTCTCCTTTCTTGTAAGCTCTCTGTGGCAGGAACTTCTGCTTTGCAGCATTCACAGGAAGGGGCATTTTATGAGCATTTATCAGAACTGGACCTGATGGTGCAGTATTGAAGGGAGGCTGCAAGAAAGCCAGGAAGGGACTTTCTACAAGGGTTTGATGTGATACTATGAGAGGGAATGGACTGAAGCTGGAAGAGGGGAGGTTGAGACTGGAGATTAGGGAGACGTTCTTTCCAGTGAGGGTGGGGAGACACTGGAACAGGTTGCCCATGGAGGTTCTGAATGCCCCCTCACTGGAGGTGCTCAAGGCCAGGTTGGATGAGTCCCTGAGCAACCTGGGCAGGTGAGAGGTGTCCCTGCCCATGGCAGCGGGGTTGGAACTGGATGAGCTTTAAGTCCCCTTCCAACCCAAACCATTCAATGATTCCATCATTCTCTGACCCTTGTCCATGCCTTGGCTTTATAAATGCTCTGCTGAAGCATGAAATAACCAGTCCAAAAGCACCATGGACAGATCTGAAGGCAGTCCCAGGGCAACCATGAGAGTTAAACATCCCAAGTGGGGTTGCTACGAGCAACCTGATCTAGTCCAAGATGTCCCTGCTCACCACCCATTCCTGTTGGTTGCACTCCATGACCATTAAAGGTCCCTTCCAAACCCAGACTATTCGATGAGTTGATGACTCCAAATGTGCATTCAGTTTTGGGGGGGCAGATTTCTTTTGGTGTGCTACTTAAATCTGGCCTCTTTTAAGGACAGGTTGCAGGACTCAAGCCCTGCTTGCAGTCTGGCTCTTCACCAGTGGGTGTCATCTCAAAACCACCACTCCTGGACTTCGTAGCTCTAACCAGGAGGTATTTCCTGCTGTGCTTTCCAGTAGGATATTCTGAACCTGGAAAGGATGTTGTCCTCTTCTCCCTGCTGCTATGTCCATCTTTAGTGTTGCAAGAGCAGTCGATGTCACAAGGAACCAGGTAAGACATGGAGAAGGAGGTCTCCTTGGAGTCACAAAGACTAATATAGACTGGGCAAAATATCCCAGGCACTGATACAGGCTGGAGAGCAGCCCTCAAGAAAAGGCCTTGGGGGTGCTGGTTGGAGGAGAAGCTCAACAGGAGCCAGCAGGGAGCACTTGCAGCCCAGAGAGCCAAGCACAGCCTGGGCTGCAGCAAGAGAAGTGTGGCCAGCAGGGCCAGGGAGGGGATTCTGCCCCTCTGCTCCACTCTGCTGAGACCACACCTGGAGCTCTGTGTCCAGCTCTGGAGCCTCTGTTCCAGGAAGGATCTGTAGGGGCTGGAAGGTGTCCAGAGAAGGGCCACGAGGATGAGCAGAGGGCTGGAGCTGTTCTGCTATGGAGACAGACTGAGAGAGTTGGGGTTGTGCAGTCTGGAGAAGGGAAGGCTCTGAGGAGACCTTCTTGTGGCCTTCCAGTATCTGAAGGGGGCTACAGGAAAGCTGGGGAGGGACTTTTGAGGGTGTCAGGGAGGGATAGGACTGGGGAGGATGGAGCAAAACTAGAAGTGGGGAGATTGGGACTGGATCTTAGGAAGAAGCTCTTCCCCATGAGGGTGGTGAGAGACTGGTACAGGCTGCCCAGGGAGGTGGTGGAAGCCTCATGCCTGGAGGTGTTGAAGGCCAGGCTGGATGTGGCTCTGAGCAATCTGATCTAGTGTGAGGTATCCTTCACATCCAATCTAAATCTGCTCTTCTCTGGTTTGAAGCCATTGCCTCTTGTCCTGTCCCTGCAGGCCTTTGCAAACAGTCTCTGTCCAGCCTTCTTGTAGCCCTCTTCAGGTACTGGAAGGTTGCTATTAGGTATCCCCAGAGCCTTCTCTTCTGTAGGCTGAACAACTCCAGCTTGTTATTTCATCAGCACTCCAGCAGCTCAGGAAAGCTGAGCCCTTATTGCATCTCACTGTCTCTTGCCATGGAAACGGGGGAGCCAGCACCAGCAGCAGCCACGTTAGGCAGTGTGTGATGCTGGTACCATCCTGAGCAGCCCTTGGTGACCAGATTTGAACATGAACGTGGAGATGAGTTTTCTGGGCAGGTGGGGGGGGTGTGTGTCAGGCTGCTGCTTTGGTAAAGGCCAGATGGTTGGAAATCACAAAATCAGAGAATTGTTAGGGTTGGAAGGGACCTCAAGGATCATCCAGTTGCAACCTCCCTGCCATGGTCAGGGACACCTCACACCAGAGCAGGTTGCTCACAGCCACATCCAGCCTGGCCTTCAACATCTCCAGGGATAAGGCTTCCACCACCTCCCTGGGCAACCTCTGCCAGTGTCTCACCACTCTCCTGGGGAGGAACTTCCTCCTAACATCCAATCTGAATCTACCCACTTCTAGTTTTGCTCCATCCCCCCAGTCCTATCACTCCCCGACACCCTCAAAAGTCCCTCCCCTGCTTTTTTGTAGCCCCCTTCAGATACTGGAAGGGCACAACAAGATCTCCTTGGAGCCTTCTCTTCTCCAGACTGCACAACCCCAACTCTCCTAGCCTGTCCTCATAGCAGAGCAGCTCCAGCTCTCTGCTCATCCTTGTGGCCCTGCTCTGGACACCTTCCAGCACCTCCAGATCCTTCCTGGAACAGAGGCTCCAGAACTGGACTCAGTACTGCAGGTCCCCTCCCTGGCCCTGCTGGCTATGCTTCTCTTGATCTGCAAATACACCTGAAACTCCTCCTTTTCCTGGCAAAAAATGGGCTGGGCTCAGGGCAACCTTAACACTGCTCCCAACCAGCCACTGCTCACAAGACTTGGTGTTCCCCAAGGCTCGGGCTTGGTGCCAGATGTCATCAATATCTTGATCAAAGATGTGGACAAGGGAATCAAGGCACCTTCAGTCAGTTTGCAGATGGCACTGGGTAGGGTATTGATCTGGTGGAGGCTCTACAGAGGTACTGGCCAGGCTGGGTTGATGTGACAGGGTCCATTGTGTGAGGTTCAACAAAGCCAAATGCCTGGTCCTGCACTTGGCTCACCACAGTGCCATGCAAGGCTGCAGGCTTGGGGCAGAGTTGCTGGAAAGTGCCTGGGGTAAAAGGACCTGGGACTGTTGGCCAACAACTGGCTGAAGATGAGCCAGTGTGTGCCCAGGTGGCCCAGCTGGCCACCAGCATCCTGGCTTGGATCAGGAATAGTGAAGTCAGAAGGCCACAGGAAGGGATTGTTCACCTGTACTCAACACTGGTGGGGCCACACCTTGAGTACTGAGCTCAATTTTGGGGCCTTCACTACAAGAAGGACATTGAGATGCTGGAGCATGTCCAGAGAAGGGCAACAAAGCTGGGGAAGGGTCTGGAGACAAGTCTTATGAGGAGCAGCTGAGGGAACTGGGGTTGTTTAGTGTGGAAACAAGGAGGCTGAGGGTCCAAGAAGTGTAGCTTTGGTGTCTTTGAGAGCCAGAGATCTGCCACACCCCTAAAATTCCATGATTCTATGATTTTCCTCATGAGGGTGCCAAGTTGCCCATGCTACGCTGTCTCAGTCCATCCTGCTAAGTGCTGTGATTCCCCAGCCCTCTGTACACCTACTGTGTGCAGGTCTGCAGCCCTCAACACAGGAAGGACCTGGGGATGATGGAAAGGGTCCAGAGGAAGGCCAGGGAAAAGCTCAGGGGGTTGGAGCAGCTCTGCTACATGGACAGGCTGAGGGAGCTGGGGGTGTTCAGTCTGGAGAAGAGAAGACTCCAGGGAGACCTAACAGCAACCTGCCAGTACCTGAGAAGGGCTTCAGGAAGGATGGAGAGAGACTGTTTGCAAAGGCCTGCAGGGACAGGACAAGAGGCAATGGCTTCAAACTAGAGAAGGGCAGATTTAGACTGGATATCAGGAAGAGGTTCTTTACCATGAGGTTGGTAGAACATTGGAAGAGGTTGCCCAGGGAGGTGGTTGAGGTCCCATCCCTGGAGATATTCAAGGTGAGGCTGGACAGGGCTCTGGGCAACCTAGTCCAGTTGAGGATGTGCCTGCTGAGCACAGAGAGGGTTGGACTGGGTGACCTTTGGAGGTCCCTTCCATCCTGGACCATTCTACAGTTCTATGATTTGAACCCCTAGGGTTACCAGGGGTTCACTTGAGGTGCAGAGTGGGGTTTTGGTATCCTGAAAAAAAGCCTCCCTAAGCCATCAGGAAGGGAGGGAGCTGCTTCACCCATGTCTTATTTCACCAGGAGGTGGCAAAGGCGCCTGCATTAGGCACACCCATCGGCCCCCCTTCAATTACCCCTCCACTGATGGCCTCCTCTCTCCTCTCCCCTTTCAAAAGCAGGTCATTAATGGGTGAGACACCACCTTGGTTCAGTCAGCTGAGCCAGGGAGTAAAATGAACGTTTTGCTGAGCTAGATTCACTCCCCTGAGAGACAACTCACCCCCTTCCTTCCTTCCCTCCCTTTGCCATCTGCTCCCGACGAGCGCTCTCAGCTCTCCCCCTATCCACCATCAGCCATCCATCTCCATCAGCAGACCCAGCCCTGCTGAGCCTGCTGCATAATGAGCTCTCTGCTCTCTAATTAGCCCTCTGCATGCTGTTCCTGGCCGTGGAAAAAGAAGAAAGGAAAGGGATAAAGGGCTGGAGGGTAGGGAGTGGGAAACTGCCTGCTTCTCAAATGCATGTTTGGATCAACTGGGGCTCCTACAGAGCAGGATGGAATCAGAAGAAAAGTGCTTGGTGCTTATTTTTTGTTGGTTTTGTTTGGTTGTGGGTTTTTTTTTTGGTTCTTTGGGTTTGCTTTGTTCATTTTGTTTCACCTCTCTGAGCCTTGAGGTGTTGGGAAGAGGGCTTTGAGAAAGCTGAGCCGAGATTTTGTCGTGCGGGTGAAATCTTGCAGCTAAAATCCTGCAACTAAAGCTTGCAACTAAAAATCTCTGGTCACCAGAGGCAGCAGTCTGACAGGGATGGCTGTAAAAAAAAAAAGAGAATAATTAATAAATTACAGGAAAAATAAATGAGTAAATTACAGGAAGGATCTGGAGGTGCTGGAAGGTGTCCAGAGAAGGGCCACGAGGATGAGCAGAGGGCTGGAGCTGCTCTGCTATGGAGACAGACTGAGGGAGTTGGGGTTGTGCAGTCTGGAGAAGAGAAGGCTCCCAGGAGACCTTCCAGTATCTGCAGGGGGCTACAGGAAAGCTGGGGAGGGACATTTGAGGGTGTCTGTTAATCATAGGACTGGGGGGAATGGAGCAAAAAAATGGGTAGATTCAGATTGGATGTTAGGAAGAAGTTCTTCCCCATGAGGGTGGTGAGACACTGGCACAGGTTGCCCAGGGAGGTGGTGGAAGCCTCATCCCTGGAGGTTTTGAAGGCCAGGCTGGATGTGGCTCTGGGCAATATGATGTAGTGTGAGGTGTCCCTGCCCATGGCAGAGGGGCTGGAACTGGATGATCCTTGAGGTCCTTTCCAACCCTACCAATTTTATGATTCTAATCAATACTACATAAACATAATACAGCCTGGAGGAGGCTACAAGAAGGATGGAAGGAGGCTCTTTATGAAAGCCAGCAGTGACAGGACGAGAGGCAATGGCTTCAAACTAGAGCAGAGCAGATTTAGATTGGATGTGAGGAACAAGTTCTGCACCATGAGGGTGGTGGAACACTGGAACAGGTTGCCCAGGGAGGTGGTTGAGGCCTCATCCCTGGAGATATTGAAGGTGAGGCTGGACAGGGCTCTGGGCAACCTGAGCTAGGTGAGGATGTCCCTGCTGAGTGCAGAGGAGGTTGGACTGGATGACCTTTGGAGGTCCCTTCCAACCCAGACCATTCTGTGATTCTTTAGAGCCTATAAGAATGCTGGGGAGAGTATCAAAAGGCCTCAAGTGACAGGACAAAGGGTGATGGCTTGAAACTGAAAGAGAGGAAGTTTAGCCTCCATTAGAAAGAAAGACTAGACTGGAAAGAAACATTTTCCAGTGACAGGAGTGAGACACTGGTCCAGGTTGCCTGGAGAAGTGGTAGATGCCCCATCCCTGGAAACATTCCACATTCCAGGTCATGTTGGATGGGGCTCTGAGAATCACAGAATTATGGAGTCACTACCTGACATCCTAAAAAGTCCCTCCCCAGCTTTCTTGTAGGACCCTTTAAATATTGGAAGGCCATCATAAGGTCTCCTTGGAGCCTTCTCTTCTCCAGACTGAACAACCCCAACTCTCTCAGTCTGTCCTCATAGCAGAGCAGCTCCAGCCCTCTGCTCATCCTCATGGCCCTTCTCTGGACACCTTCCACTAGACCAGGTTTCTTCAAGCCCCATCCAACCTGACCTGGAATGTTTTCAGAGATGGAGAATCTGCCACCTCTCTGGGCAACCTAACACAAAACCATAGAATCACAGAATTGTCAGGGTTGGAAGGGACCTCAAGGATCATTCAGTTCCAACCCCCCTACCATGGGCAGGGTCACCTCACACTACAGCAGGTTGCTCACAGCCACATCCAGCCTGGCTTTAAAAACCTCCAGGGATGAGGCTTCCACCACCTCCCTGGGCAACCTGTTGCACTGTCTCACCATCCAATGTCTTCACCGTTTCATGGTGGAGAACTTCTTCCTCACATCCAATCTGAATCTATGCATTTCTATCATTTTCCTATTCCCTCCAGTCCTATCACACTCTGACTCCCTAAAACTCCCCAGATTTCCTGTAGCCCCCTTCAGATACTGGAAAGCCACAATAAGGTCTGCTTGGAGCCTTCTCCTCTCCAGACTGAACAACCCCAACCCTCTCAGTCTGTGATAGGAGAGCAGCTCCAGCCCTCTGGGCTCGATTTTCCTCCTTCCATTTTGGAAGGTGACAGCTTGCCAGGGCCAGGCAGAGTTTGGGCTGGGTCTAGGACTGTGCAATCCCACTGCCACCATCCTGTCTTGAACATCACACAGAAGCTGTGCAGTGACTTCATCTCACACATAGCTTGCTCAGATGTCCCTACCAAAGTCCTTCTCCTAACCTTGGCCAGCTTTTATTTGCCTTTCTCCACCCTCTTTTAATCAATCCCTTTCTAAGGCATTACCTCTTCTGCTGGCTAGATTATTAGCTCCTTTATGGTGCAGATGGTATTTATCCCTTCATTTATGTGGTTGTTCTCCCTCTCTGTTTCCTCCAGGCTCCCATCTTTCTCCTGTCCCTGTCTTTTTCTGGAATGTTAAATACAGAATGAGGGAGAATGTTATGACAAGGCTGTGTGGAGGATCATCCACTGGTTATGGCTGAGACCATCAGCATAGCCTAGGGAAACTGGAAGCATGTTTTGGGAGACAGGGAGATCAAAAGGCTCCTTCCCTGTGGCTACCAAACCACAGGAACATGAAAGGAGAAGGAAGAGCCCAAAGGAAAGTCTGAGGTGGGTGTCTCTCAGTGCCGAGGCAGCAGGGAGGACATCCCCATCTCTCATGGCTCACTTTGGGCTCTGCCCCACTAAGGATCTGCAGAGCTGTGGGCTTTCCAGTTCCGCTCTCAGATCATCCCTGTGGCAGTGACTGAAGAAATCAAGAGCACTGGGCAGAAACCAGGTCACCACTCTGGTGTTTTTAATAGAGAGGAGAGAGCAATGGAGCCATTCAGTAACCAGGAGGGCCAAGGATGCATGGGAGAGCATGTTCCAGAATCACAGAATCAAAGAGTGGTTATGGTTGGAAGGGACCTCTGGAGATCATCCAGCCCAACTGCCCTGCTCAAATAGGGTCACCCAGAGCAGTTTGCCCAGGATCACAATGGCCAGGTGGGATTGGAAGTTTCCCAGAGAAGGGGACTCCACAACCTCTCTGGGCAGCCTGCTCCAGGGCTCCAGCATCCTTACAGCAAAGAAATTTTTCCACATGTTCAGATGGAAGCTCCTGGGTTCCAGTTTGTGCCTGTTGCCTCTTGTTCTGATTGCTGGGCATCACTGGAAGGAGTCCAGCCCCATCCTCATGACCTCCACCCTTTAGCTCTTGCTGAGCATTGATCAGATCCCCTCTCAGGCTGCTCTTCTCCAGGCTCAACAGCCCCAGGGCTCTCAGCCTTTCCTCCTCAAAGAGCTTCTCCAGGCCCCTCAGCACCTTTGCAGGCTCCACTGGACTCTCTCCAGTGGTTCCTTGTCTGTTTTGAACTGGGGAGAGCCCAGAACTGGACCCAGCACTCCAGATATGGCTTCACTAGGACAAATTAGTATTGGCTGCTTCTTGCATGATGACTTTAAAGGTCTTCCAACTGAAATGATTCTGTGCTGCTGTGTGTGCGGTTTTGGGACTCTCTCCACATGGAGGCAAACTGAAGCTTTTCAGATACCAAATCCTTGTACTACAATTTCTTTTTTAACCTAACCTGAAGCTTGCACAAGCTCTTTGAACTCTACCAGAACACAAGCACAGGTATCTCATCTGGGGAAAAAAAGAGTTTAAAGAGCAAATATGGAAGAGGTTGTGGCCTCCACCACTGATTTGATCAACATTATAAATGTTTAAGACACACTCCAGGCACAAATTGCTCTCAAAAGGCAAAGAAATGCCTGCACCAGTGCATTGGTGGGCCACATAAATGATCATGGGGTCGGAGCAGCTCTGCTGTGAGGCCAGGCTGAGGGAGCTGTGGGGTGTTCAGCCTGGAGAAGAGAAGGCTCCAGGGAGACCTAATAGCAGCCTGCCAGTACCTGAAGGGGGCTACAAGAAGGATGGAGAGAGACTGTTTGCAAAGGCCTGCAGAGATAGGACAAGGAGCAATGGCTTCAAACTAGAGCAGAGCAGATTCAGATTGAATGTAAGGAACAAATTCTGCCCCATGAGGGTGGTGGAACACTGCAACAGGTTGCCCAGGGAGGTAGTTGAGGCCCCATCCCTGGAGATATTGAAGGTGTGGCTGGACAGGGCTCTGGGTAACCTGATCTAGTTGAGGATGTCCCTGCTGACTGCAGTGGGGGTTGGACTGGATGACCTTTGGAGGTCCCTTCCAACCCAGACCATTCTGTGACTCCATGACTGATTGGCCTCCTGAAGCATCTAGTGGGGGAATCCCACTGAGGAAGAGGAGGTGTTCATGAGCAGGTGTTTTGTAGCAGGGGTATGCTGAAGAATGGCAGAAGGATTGACAGATGGGAAAACATCCTGCTGACAGCATGTTCTCAAAGCTGTTTGCTTTTATTTTGTCTATTATCCTTTCTGTTGCTAGCACTGGAGAAGCAAAGGACCTCTCCTCAGATATGGGTGCATTGTGTGCTAGCAAACTGGCGTTAAAGGAGACAGAGCTCTGATTTCTCCTGCCAGGTGTTGGTCTTGCTAACATCCAATCTAAATCTGCTCTTCTCTACTTTGAAGCCATTGCTCTCATCCTGTCACTGCAGGCCTTTGCAAACAGTCTCTCTCCAGCCTTCTTGTAGCCCCCTTCATGTACTGGCAAGCTGTTAGGTCTCACCGTAGCCTTCTCTTCTCCGGGCTGAACACCCCCAGCTCCCTCAGCCTGGCCTGATTGCAGAGGTGCTCCAACCCCCTGAGCATTTCCATGCCCCCCCTCCCTTGTGGTGAAGAATTTCTTCTTCACACCCCATCTGAATCTACCCAGTTCTATTTTTGCTCCATCCCCCCTACTCCTATCAATACCTGGCACCCTGAAAAGTCCCTCGCCCTCAGGAAGCTGTGCAGATGATTAAAAGATAGCATTGCAGAGCTGAGAAATACTATCAATCCCTGCTTAAAAAAACCCCAAACAACAAAGAAACAACCAAACCAAACCAACCCACATCTAAAATTGCTGCAGCCACTGAGGTTAATTGCCTGATGAAGATTTATTAGAGGCCAGAGCTTTCTATTTGCCTCCTTACAATCCCCCAGCTGGGATGGAGCTGGGCAGCTGTAATGGGAATGAATTGAGACTTGGTTTTTGCAGCCAGTGATGGGTTTAGGGATGAGTAAACATCTGTCTGGTCCCCATCTGACACTCATCTCCCTCCAGCCTCTGACAGATGCTCTGATTTATAAACTCACTCAGGGCTGCTGACAAGACCCAATCAGATCCAGAAGAGCTGTGACAAAGAAGGACAATTGTGGCAGTTATGCCAACGCAAATGACCAAAGGCTTGAGCAGCTGAGACAAGCTGGGCAGATTTGTACTGGGGAATGGGAGAGGCAAAGGCCATATGGTCCACCAGGCAAACAGAGGATTCCTTGGATGAATTTCTGCTCTGAATGAGCAGGGACAATCCTGGCTGTGTCTGTAATGAGAAAACTCTGGGGGTTATAGATTTTTTTTGGGGGGGAGGTACACAGCATGATGTAGTTTCACTCTGTTTTCCTAGCTGTTGGGTATTTGCAGAGCATGTGTTGGTGTTCCCTTTCTAATTGCTCCACAGAATAGTGGCATTTGGAAAGGACCTCTGCAGATCATCTAGTCCAAATCCCCCTGCTAAAGCAGGGCACCCACAGCAGCTTGCCCAGGATCACAATGGCCAGCTGGGGTTTGGAATCTCTCCAGAGAAGGAGAGTCCACAACCTGAAGCAGCCTGCTTCAATGCTCTGTCATCTTCAATGTAGAGTTTCTCCTTAAGTTCCAGTGAGATCTCCTGTGTGCTCATTAGAATCACAGAATTGTTAGGGTTGGAAGGGATCTCAAGGATCATCCAGTTCCAACCCCCCTGCCATGGGCAGGGACACCTCACTCTAGATCAGGTTGCTCAGATCCACATCCAGCCTGGCCTTAAAAACTGCCAAGGGAGGTTGCCCCTTGTTTTACCACTGGGCACCACTGAAAAGAGTCTGGCCTCATCCTCATGACTTCCTCCCTTTCACTATGGGTCAGCACTGAGAGGATCCCCTCTCAGGATGCTCTTCTCCAGGCTAAACAGTTTCAGGTCTCTCAGACTTTCCTCCTCACAGAGATGCTCCAATCCCCTCAGCACCTTCACTGCCCTTTGTTGGTGCCACTCCAGTAGTTCCCTGTCCCTCTGAAGTGAGGAGCCCAGAACTGGCCACAATACTCCAGGTGAGTAGAAGGGGAGGAGATACAAGCTGGGGGATTCAAAATACAGAATTAACCAGGTTGGAAAAGACCTTAGAGATCATCAACTCCAACCTCTCACCCAGCACCATCTCATCAACTAAACCATGGCACTAAGCACCTCATCCAGTCTCTTTTTAAACACTTCCAGGGATGGTGACTCCACCACCTCCCTGGGCAGCACATCCCAATGGCCAATCACTCTTTCTGGGAAGAATTTCTTCCTCACATACAGCCTGAACTTCCCCTGGTGCAGCTTGGGACTGTGTCCTCTTGTTCTGGTGCTGGTTGCCTGGGAGAAGAGACCAACCCCCACCTGGCTACAGCCTCCCTTCAGGTAGCTGTAGAGAGCAATAAGGTCTGCCCTGAGCCTTCTCTTCTCCAGGCTAAACAACCCCAGGTCCTTCCTTCACAATCTGGTCACCATCATCTCCCACCAGCCTTGAGGTTACCCAGAGGGTCAAGCTCATTTTTGGGTCTCCCTGCTCTGCTGCAGTGGGCAAATCCCTCAGGGATTTGTCAGATAATAAATATGTTTCCCCCAGAACCTTTTGGGCTTTAGATTCTTGGTTTTCACTAAGTCTCTGCTGGGTCAAAGCTTCTTCTCTGCCTTTTTGTTGCAGTGTCAGGAGGAAGCAGTTCTCCCTGAAAGGGAAGGGAAATCCTGGGTATAAAAGCAAAGACTATTTCAGTCATTAAAGATGCAAGCAGTCAGCTGGCAAAAGCCCTCGTGAAGATGTCAGCTGTGTTTAATAGCATTTGGACATAATTAATGGCTCTATTCTGAGACATCAGCACACAAATTACCCCCAGAAAGAAGCAGATCCAGCCAGGAGTGGCTCAGGTGGTAATGCATAGGCTCTTCTGCCCAGCTCCAGGGCTGACCTGTGGTTCATGGATCATTAATGAGCGGTAAAGCCCCAAGCAAGTCCCTGACAAAGCAGAAACCAAGATATCTGTGTGCTAATGCTCTGCTCAACCATTGGAACAGGCTGCCCAGGGAGGTGGTGGAGTCACCATCCCTGGAGATATTGAAGGTGAGGCTGGACAGGGCTCTGGGCAACCTGATCTAGTTGAGGATGTCCCTGCTGACTGCAGAGGGGGTCAGACTGGATGACCTTTGGAGGTCCTTTCCATCCCAGACCATTCTGTGTGAAATCCATGATTCTGACACAACCCCATTGCTGGAGGTCGGGAGACATCATCAAGGGCTGATCCTGACTACCATCAGTACCTGGAATCTGATGTGTGTGTGGGGGGGAATCTCATAGTTACAGTGCCTAGAAGGGACAAAAAACCTCAAAAATGTTCTGACCCAGACAATGGGGCAGGAGCCAGCAGGTCTGGGTTGTCAGGAAGATGCCCACATTGCCCAGGCTTGGCTGAACATGCCCTGGAGTCCAAGTGGGCCAGGTGTGAGTGCCCTTGGCCACATTTGGAGAAAACTCTCTCTGTAGGTTACAGTGTCAGGGTTTTCTCTCTCAATCTGTGTTGTCACTGGCCATCATTGTCTTGGGTACCAGCCCAAACAGCCAGAGCCCTGCCTTGCAATTGTCCAAGCTCTGGGAGAAGGCACTAAGCCTTGCTTGGAATCCAAGCTGTGCTTCAGTTTACCCAGACAGGACTGCAAAGACCCCTTGCTGTATAGTGCTGTAAATCACAGTATCACAGCATATCACCAAGGTTGGAAGAGACCTCAAAGATCATCGAGTCCAACCTGTCACCACAGACCTCATGACTAGACCATGGCACCAAGTGCCACATCAAATCCCCTCTTGAACACCTCCAGGGACAGTGACTCCACCACCTCCCTGGGCAGCACATTCCAATGGCGAATGACTCTCTCAGTGAAGAAGTTTCTCCTCAAAGGCCAGGAGCAGACAGACATGTCCAGGAGCACACATCTCATTGGGACAAGAGGTGAACCCCAGGAGGAGCTTCCCTGACTGAGCTCAGCCGAGGGGATACAGTCAAGCTGTGCCAGGGGAGGTTCAGACTGGATGTTAGGAAGAAATTCTACACAGAGAGAGTGATTGCCCATTGGAATGGGCTGCCCGGGGAGGTGGTGGAGTCACCATCACTGGAGGTGTTTAGGAGGAGACTTGATAGGGTGCTTGGTTGCATGGTTTAGTTGATTGGGTGGTGTTGGATGATAGGTTGGACACGATGATCTTGAAGGTCTCTTCCAACCTGGTCTATTCTATTCTATTCTATTCTATTCTATTCTATTCTATTCCATTCCATTCCATTCCATTCCATTCCACTCCATTCTATTCTATTCTATGAGGCTTCCACAATTTCTCTGAGCAACTCTTTTAATCACAGAATTGCCAGGTTGCTGAGAGCCATATCCAGTCTGGCCTTAAAAACTTCCAGGGATGAGGCTTCCACCTCCCTGGGCAAACTGTTCCAGTGTGCAAAACCATTTAATGCCCTACAAATTCTTAACCATTGTCAGGAACTCATCTTTGGATGTCACCAGGTGAAGAACCTGGCAGATCCCTTTGACATTGTATTGTAGCCAAGACCTCCTCAGCCCTTCTCCTGAAGCTAACTTTCAACTGGTTCAATTTGCAGCTGGAGGTAAAATGCTGGACAAGAGGCACCAAATATGTTGGCAAATTTCTATTTCTTCTCACCATAGCTGCCAGAAAATGTTTCATTCAAAAAATGCAAAGTACAGACTGGAAATGTTGTAGGAGGAATGAGGCTGGTTCAAGGGATGGGCAGGTCTGGGCATTCTGTGTGCACATCTTCACTGGGTAAGGCTCATGATGTCCATAACATGTATGCAGCACATGATGGGAGATGCAGTCCAGCCCTACAGGTCCCCCTGGCATGGCTGAGTGCATCATAGACTCATAGAATTTGTTTGGGTTGGAAAAGACCTCTGAAATCATTGGGTCCAACCATCAACCCCCCCATTAAATGATGTCCTAAGTGCCATACCCACAGGTTTCCTGAACACTTCCAGGGATGGTGACTCCACCACCTCCCTGGGCAGCCTGTTCCAATGCCTGTCCACTCTTGCAGGAAAGAAGTATTTCCTTATCACAGTATCACAGTACATTAGAGGTTGCAATATCCAGCTCCATTCGCTTCCCTGACTGAGCTCAGCTGAGGTTTTGTTGATGTTGGTGGGTCAAACCATCACATTACACAAAATCTCCCCCAGGGAGGAGGCTTCCACCACCTCCCTGGGCAACCTGTGCCAGTGTCTCACCCCCCTCATGGGGAAGAACTTCTTCCTAACATCCAACCTGAATCTACTCACAGAGGCTCACAGAATGTTAGGGGTTGGGAGGGACCTCTGAAGATCTTCGAGCCCAACCCCCCTGCCAGAGCAGGACCATAGAATCTAGCACAGGTCACACAGGAGCACATCCAGATGGGGCTGGAAAGTCTCCAGAGGAGGAGACTCCACAACCTCTCTGGGTAGCCTTTTCCAATGACCCTCCCAGTGAAGAAGTTCCTCCTCATGTAGAGGTGGAACCTCCTGTGCTGGAGTTTATATCCATTGCCCCTTGGCTTATCACAGGGCACAAGTGAGCAGAGCCTGTCCCCTCCCTCCTGACCCCCAGCCCTCAGATATTTATAAGCATTTATTAAATCCTCTCTCAGTCTTCTCCAGACTAACCAGCCCCAGGGCTCTCAGCCTCTCCTCACCAGGCAGCGCTCCAGTCCCTTCAGCATCCCTGTAGCTCTCCATTGGACTCTCTCCAGCAGATCCCTGTCCCTCCTGAACTGGGGAGCCCAGAAGTGGATGCAGTATTCCAGGTGTGGCTTCACCAGGGCAGAGAAGAAGGGGAGGAGACCCTCCCTCCATCTGCTGGACACACTACACACACATACACAGAGCCAGGCCACCCCACAGCTGCCAAGTGCAATGCACCCAGTTCATGCCAGCATGCTGCAGGAGGCTAGCAGAGAATAGCGGAGTGGGTTTGGCTTGGAAGGGATCTTCCAAGGTCACCTAGTCCATCTAAGTCCTTGCAGTGAGCAAGGAAATCTTCAACTCAGTCAGGTTGCTCAGAGACCCATCTAACCTGACCTGGAATGGTTCCAGGGATGAAGCATCCACCACCCTTCTGAACAACCTGTGCAAGTACCTCACCACCCATGAGATCAAGAGAAGTGAGGATGTCCATTCCCCCCAGTCTTATCCACAAAATCTGGGGTTTTTCCTCATATCGTGTAAACTCTTCCCTGTTCCTGCAGGTGAGAGATCTGTTCCACAACCTGAATATTTCAAAGCAGTAAACTGGTTTCATTCATATTTTCTGGGGGATTTTTTTTTTCTTTTAATTAGTAAAGTGATTAATATTTGTGTTAATTGTTCTGCCTATTAAATATTAATAAGCTCTTTACCAGCACAACATGCAGGGAGCCTTGCAAATGGAAATATGCAACGGCCATAACTTGAACTTGGCTTTCTCCTAGGCTCAGAGCAATTTCCCCATAGTGGTGGTTTAAGCCTTACCTGGGAGTTAAGAGCTCAGATGGGGGCAAGGCTGAGAATCTCTCCCCCGCTCCCCCCCTCCTCCCTCCCAACAGAGAGGGGGAAAAAAACAGGGAAGGAGCAAATCCACCAAACAATAATTTGGCGTCGGCTTGGAAGTAGAGAGGTAAAGAGCTTTCTTTAAACAACATATATATAACAATAACAGGTAAGGTTCACAAGGGCAAAGAACAAGGATGGATGGGAGGGGGACAAAGATGAAGAATACAAAACCAGTCTCTCTCTGAAGAGGTGCAGAGGCAGCAGGGAGAAGGATCAGGCCCGACCACGTGGCAGAGGAGCAGGAGGGCAGCCGCAGTAGCTCTCATCCAGGAGAGGCAGGAGCCAAAAGCAAGCAGCCCTAATGACTGCAATGTCCTGCTTTTTATACCCTGGCTGGGCAGGGAGGGGGGAGTGGAACAGACTCAGTTTCCCAGGGGGGAAAACACCCTGCAGGGAGGACAAAGCACCCGCAAGCCCTCCACCCTGGTTTGTTCCTTTTCAGAATGGGCATTAACCCACCACATACCAGGAAAATAGATGGCCTTTCTAGAGGCAGCAGAAGCACCATGTAAATCAAGGTTTTAATTGAGTTGAAGACACTTGCCAGCATTTCAGATTTGATTGTTTTGGTTTTTAATGTGTTTTATTTGCTTTCTGCTGAGCTGGAGTCGGATGGAAGGCAGCGATGCAGGGAAACAAGAGAGCCTGAGCGCAAACCCAGGCACCAAATAGTCATTAGTGAATCCTAGCAACAGAAAAGGAAATGAGTCACAAGTCTGATGGCCTGAGAAGGAGCCTCCCCAGCACACAGTTCCAACAGAAGCTTCAGGCATCCAATCATAGCATCTTAGAATCATTTTGGTCGGAAAAGGCCTTTAAAAGCATTGAGTCCAACCATTAAGCCAGCACTGCCAAGTACAAATCTTTGATTTATGTTAGAATCATGCAATGCATTGGGTTGGAAGGGCTCTTAAAGATCACCTAGTGTAGAATCTCCAGCCATGGGCAGGGACACCTCCCACTAGCCCAAGCTGCTCAAGGTCTCATCCAACCTGGCCTTGAGCACCTCCAGGGAGGGGACATCCGCCACCTCCCTGGGCAACCGGTGCCAGTGTCTCCCCCACCCTCACTGGAAAGAATTTCTTCCTAATCTCCAGGCTCAATCTCCCCTCTTCCAGTTTCAGTCCATTCCCCTCATCCTATCACTACAAGCATTTGTTAAAAGTTCCTTTACTGTAGCCCCCTTCAGGTGCTGGGCTTATCACAGAAATGGTAGGGGTTGGAAGGGGCCTCAAGGATCATCCAGTTCCAACCCCCCTGCCATGGCCAGGGACACCTCACACTACAGCAGGTTGCTCAGAGCCACATCCAGCCTGGCCTTAAAAACCTCCAGGGATGAGGCTTCCACCACCTCCCTGGGCAACCTCTTCCAGTGTCTCACCACCCTCATGGGGAAGAGCTTCTTCCTAACATCCAATCTGAATCTACCCACTTCTAGTTTTGCTCCATCCCCCCAAATCCTTGGTTGGAAAAGGCCTCAGAGCTCACCAAGTCCAACCTATTACCTAATACCTAACACCTCATGACCAAGGCTCCAAGTGCCACATCCAACCCTTTTTTGAACACCTCCAGGGATGCTGACTCCACCAACTCCCTGGGCTGCCCATTCCAATGGCCAATTGCTCTTTCTGTGAAGATTAGGATGAAATTTTCAGAGCCTTCACCCTGTGCACTGTCTGTGAATAAAAACACATTTCATAGAGCAAAAGATCTGCCTAGACACTGAAAAAGCAGAGACCTCCTCTGACCCAGTCCTTTAAAGGTCATCTACTCCAGCTTCTCTGCACTGAGCAGAGACATCTGCAACTAAATCGGGTTGCTCAGAGCCCTGTCCAACCTGCCTCAGGATGTTTCCAGGGATGAGGCATCTACCACCTCTCTGGGCAACCTGGGCCAGTGTCTCCCCAACTATCAGTGTGAAAAAATATCTTCCTTGTACCTATTTTGATTCTCCCTCCTTTAGTTTCAATGCATCTCCTTATCTTCTCTTGTAACAATACGCCCTCTGAAAAGGTTGTCCCCATCTTTCTTACTGTGGTGGTTTGAGCCTTAACTGGGGCTTAAAAGCTCAGATGGGGGCAAGGCTGAGAATCCTTCTCCCGTTTCCCTCCACCTCTTCCCCAACAGAGGGAGGAAAAAAAAGGCAGGGGAGCAATTCCAGCAAGAAACAATTTGGGTTTGGCTTGGAAGTAGAGAGGCAAAGAATTTTCCTTTAAACAGTTTATATGTATATATATATATGTACCAATGACAGGCAGGGTTCACAAGGGTAAGGAACAAGGATGGATGGGAGAAGGAAAAGATAAAAAAGATGAGATGCAGAACCAGTCCTTTGCAAAGTGTGGAAGCAGCAGGAAGAGAGAGCAATGGCTGCAATGTCCTCCCTCTTATACCCCTGCTGGATGAAGTGTGGGGGGGAAGTGGAACACACCAAGTCAGTTTCCCAGGGGAGAAAACAGCCTCCAGGGAGGGCACAAAAACCTCTCACAAGTCCTCCCCGCCTTTTTTTTTCCCAGGAAGGGCATAGGCCACCACACTTATGGATCCTTTATAAGTGCTGAAAGGCCAACAAGGTTGAGGCTGAGCAGCTTTCTGAGCAGCAGCTGCTGCTGGGTGACACATGATGTGTGTCAGATCCATGTGTGCAGAGAGAATGAAAGAGAGAAAATGGGAATGGATGACTTCTTGCTAGGGTCTGGGTTTATTCCCTGCTGTGCTACCTGCTCCTGGATAACTCATTGCTGCTGCATGGCAATTCAAAACATCATAGACTAGACTAGACTAGACTAGACTAGACTAGACTAGAATGGAATGGAATGGAATGGAATAGACTAGAGTAGACTAGAATAGAATAGAATGGAACAGAATGGAACAGAATAGAATAGAATAGAATGGAATGGAATGGAATGGAATGGAATGGAATGGAATGGAATGGAATGGAATAGAATAGAATAGAATAGAATAGAATAGAATAGAATAGAATAGAATAATGAACCAGGTTGGAAAAGACCTTTGAGATCCTCCAGTCCAACCTATCACCCAACACCATCTAATCAACTAAACCATGGCACCAAGCACCTCGTCCAGGCTCCTCTTAAACACTTCCAGGGATGGTGACTCCACCACTTCCTCAGGCAGCCCATTCCAATGGGCAATCACTCTCTCTGTGTAGAACTTCTTCCTAACCTCCAGCCTAAACCTCCCCTGGCACAGCCTGAGACTGTGTCCTCTTGTTCTGGTGCTGGTTGCCTGGGAGAAGAGACCAACCCCCTCCTGGCTACAGCCTCCCTTCAGGTAGTTGTAGAGACCAATAAGGTCTCCCCTGAGCCTCCTCTTCTCCAGGCTAAACAACCCCAGCTCCCTCAGTCTCTCCTCATAGGGCTTGTGTTCTAAACCCCTCACCAACTTTGTTGCCCTTCTCTGGACACTTTCCAGCATCTCAACGCCTTTCCTAAACTGAGGGGCCCAGAACTGGACACAGGACTCAAGGTGAGGCCTAACCAGTGCTGAGCACAGGGGCACAATGACTTCCCTGCTCCTGCTCTCATCTGGTGTCCTGCTGTATCACTATTCCTGATGCAGGCCAGGATGCCATTGACCTTCTTGGCCACCTGGGCACACTGCAGGCTCATGTTCAGCCTACTCTCAACCAGCACCCCCAGGTCCCTCTCTGCCTGGCTGCTCTCCAGCCACTCTGACCCCAGCCTGTAGCACTGCATGGGGTTGTAGTGGCCAATGTGCAGAACCTGGCACTTGGATGTGTTAAATCTCATGCCCTTGGACTCTGCCCATGTGTCCAGCCTGTCGAGGTCCCTCTGCAGAGCCTTTCTACCCTCCAGCAGATCAACTCCTGCCCCCAGCTTGGTGTCATCTGCAAATTTACTGATGATGGACTCAATGCCCTCATCCAGATCATCAATAAAGATATTGAACAGGACAGGGCCCAAGCACCACATCCAAACCACCTTGAAACACATCCAGGCTTGGGGACTCAACCACCTCCCTGCCCAGCACATTCCAGTGCCTGACCACTCTTGACATGAAAAAATGTTTCCCACTGTCCAGTCTAAAGCTGCCCAGTCACAGCTTGAGGCCATTCCCTCTTGTTCTATCACTAATTACCTGGGAGAAGAGACCAGCAGCAGCCTCTCCCCAACCTCCTTTCAGGTAGTTGTAGACAGCAATGAGGTCTCCCCTCAGCCTCCTCTTCTCCCAACTAACCATCCCCAGCTCCTTCAGTTGCTCTCCATCACATTTATTCCCCAGACCCTTCACAGCTTCCTTGCTCTCCTCTGCACTGGCTCCAGCACCTCCACATCTCTCTTGTATTGAGGTGCCTAAATCATTTTGAATCCAGCTGGGTCTCTACAATCATTACTTGCTCTCCACAACGTGGCTGTGTTGCTAATGAGTGTCCACACCATTATTTTACCGATGGGGAAACTGAGTCATAGGCAGCGAGTGACATTCCCCAGGGCACAGGACAAGGTTTATTATTGGGATCTTAAATCCCTTCAGTTGGTTGCCTGTGCCTCAAGCCAGGAGCAGGGAAATTGCACTTCACAGCCAATCTTACTGCCTGCCCTGAAATGGCTTTTCTTTTGTGCAGGATAATTAGCATGGAAAAACAATCACAGAAAGGAGGAAGAGAGGTAATGATCCATGAGGCAAAGCAGCATGCATGGTGGAGCTGCAGGCTGACTGGTGGAGCAGAAACACACAGCAAGTTTTTAGAACCTAGATTATAGCATCTTTAAGGGTGGAAAAGGTCTGTAAGATCATCAAGTTCAAACATCAACCCAGCACCACCACGCCCAAGTGAACCATGTCCTCAAGTGCCATGTCTGCATGTGTTTTTAACAGCTTCAGGGATGGCAGCTCCACCAGAGAATCACAGATGGAAGGGACCTTTGGAGATCGTTCAGTTCAAGCCCCTTGCTAAAGCAGGGGCACCCACAGCAGCTTGCCCAGGATCACAATGGTCAGGTGGGGTTGGAAGCTCTCCAGAGAAGAAGGGTCTATAACACCTCTGGGCAGTCTGCTCCAGTGCTCTGACACCCTCAAAGGAAAGAAATTTGTCCTTATATTTAGGTGGAACCTCCTGTGTACCCATTGTCCTTTGTCCTGTCACTGGGCATCACTGGAAAGACTCTGGCTCCATCCTCTTGACCCTCACCCTTTAGATGTTGATAAGCATTGGTCAGATCCCCTCTCAGCCTGCTCTTTTCCAGGCTGAACAGCCCCAGGACTCTCAGCCTTTCCTCCTCAGAATAATGCTCCAGTCCCCTCATCATCTTCATGGCCCTTTGTTGGACTCCAGTATGTCCCTGTCTCTCTTAAACTGGGGAGCCCAGAACTGGGCACAACACTCCAGGTGTGGCCTCTTCAGGGAATGGTAGAGAGCTGTGGAGAACCTCCCTTGACCTGCTGGTCACACACTTCTTCATGCACCCCAGGAGACTTCTGGCCTTCTTGGCCATGGGGGCACATTGCTAGCTCATGGTGAATTTGTCCTCCAGGACTCTCAGGTGCTCCTCCACCCCTAACCTCAGGTTCTCTCTGCCCCTAACCTGTTCTAGTGAGCCTCCCTGGGCAGCCTCTCCCGGTGCTTGACCACTCTTCCAGTAAAGGATTTTTTCCTAATATCCAACCTAAACCTCACCTGGTACAGCTTGAGGTCATTTCCTCTTGTCCTTTCACTACCTGGGAGGAGAGACCAAATAGACCTCACTCACTACTCCCTGCTCTCAGCTAGTTGTGGATCACTTTAGTAAGGGAGAAGGCTAAAAACATCCAACCAAAATGTCTGGATGCAGAAATCTGGAAGCTTTTTGGGCAGCAACCTGGAGAAATGCATCTCCACAAGCTGAAAGATGCAGTCAGAGGTGTCCAAACAAGGGTGGCCAGTTTTGCCTGCAGTGCTCAGTGGGCAAAGTGAACAACCAGATGGCCAAATGGTCCTCACAAGTCACAGAAAGGTTGAAAGGGACCTCCGGAGATCATCCAGTCCAACCCCCCTGCCAAAGTAGGATCACCTAGGGCAGGCCACACAGGAACACATCCAGGTTGGCTTTGAAAGTCTCTAGAGGAGGAGACTCAAATCAAAAACCAGCCCCCAGCAAGCCCTTTCATATCTCTATGTGGTAATTTTTAGGGTCATGAGGTAGGACCAGTGATTCTTTTAGTATGATTAGATGCAGGAGCAGCCTGAGGCAAGTGCTGCTGAAATGATAAATTGAGACATAGAAAGTCACAGAAATCACAGAAACATTCAGGTTGGAAAAGACCCTCAGGGTCACCAAGGCCAGCCCAGAGCCCTACTCTACAAAGCTCACCCCAAAACCATAGCCCCAAGCACAGCATCCAAACCACCCTTAGACACATCCAGGGCTGGTGACCCTCTCATGGCTGCAGAGAACCTCTTTGCAAAGCCCTCAGTAGTGCTTTCTCTCCATCATAGCTGCAAGGCCAACTTTCTGCCCCCAGCCTGCAGAAGAAATCTCCTATGGGAATTAATTTCTTTGCTGCTTCTTGTAGCTGTGCTTTCCAACATCCCATGCCTGTGTTTCAGCTGCTAGCAGGGCTCTTGAGATCAACTTTAACTGAGGTCCTCACCCCTGTGGAATCATGGAGTAAACTGCATCAAGGGAGCATGCCCTGGAGGCTGGGTTGGCAGACAGACCACCTTTAGGAAGCATCTAAACATCCTCCTTCAACATCTAGCAAGCAGCAAGTTGCTCCAACACAATCTCCAAGCATTACAAATGAGTGGGTCTCTTCTCCCAGGCAACCAGCACCAGAACAAGGGGACACAGTCTCAAGCTGTGCCAGGGGAAGTTGAGGCTCAAGGTGAGAAGAAAGTTCTTCATAGAAAGAGTAATTGGCCATTGGGATGTGCTGCCCAGGGAGGTGGTGGAGTCACCACCCCTGGAGGTGTTCATGAAAGGATAGGATGTGGTTTAGTTGTCAGGAGGTGTTAGGTAACAGGTTGGACTTGATGATGTCTGAGGTCTTTTCCAACCTGGTTGGACTTGATGATCTCTGAGGTCTTTTCCAACCTGGCTGATTCTGTGATTCTGTGAGAGACATCCCCAAAGCCACAAGAAGGTGCAAGCCTGATGGCTGGGGTACATGGGACATCTGGGTCACCTTCTGCTCTAGAAAGGTTGAGAAGAATCAGAGAATCACAGAATTGTCAGGGTTGGAAGGGATCTCAAGGATCATCTAGCTCCAAGCCCCCTGCCATGGGCAGAGACACCTCACACTACATCAGGTTGCTCACAGCCACATCCAGTCTGGCCTTAAAAACCTCCAGGGATGAGGCTTCCACCACCTCCCTGGGCAACCTGTGCCAGGCTCTCACCACCCTCATGGGGAAGAGCTTCTTCCTAACATCCAATCTGAATCTACCCACTTCTAGTTTTGCTCCATCCCCCCAAATCCTTGCAGCATGGAACAGGCCCTGCCAGGTGGCTAACAGCAGCAGCAGAGCAGCAGAAGGGTATCAGCAAAGTCAGGGCACGAGAAGAAAGCAAGGCAGGACATGGCTTCCCCTTCAAAAGGGTTGTGGACAGGAAGTGGGTGTGGAATAGACTTTGACCAGGGACCCATCCCCCTGGGAGGGGGCCATGTCTCTCTGCCCACCTGGGTCACGTTTCTTTGTCCACCTGGGGCTATGTTCTTCCAGCCCACCCATCTCCTGGGCTGGGGTCAACCTAGCATATGGAAAAGCTGTTGTATAGGAGGGAAGGATGGATGGATGGATGAATGAATGGATGGATGGATGGATGGATATCTGCTGTATAGGATGGATGGATGGATGGATGAATGGTTGGATGGATAGATGGATGGATGGATGGATGGATATCTGCTGTATAGGATGGATGGATGGATGGATGAATGGTTGGATGGATGGATGGATGGATGGATGGATGGATGGATATCTGCTGTATAGGATGGATGGATGGATGGATGAATGGTTGGATAGATGGATGGATGGATGGATGGATGGATGGATGGATGGATGGATGGATGGATGGATGGATATCTGCTGTATAGGATGGATGGATGGATGGATGAATGGTTGGATAGATGGATGGATGGATGGATGGATGGATGGATGGATGGATGAATGGTTGGATAGATGGATGGATGGATGGGTGGATGGATGGATGGATGGATGGATGGATGGATATCTGCTGTATAGGATGGATGGATGGATGGATGAATGGTTGGATAGATGGATGGATGGATGGATGGATGGATGGATGGATGGATGGATGGATGGATATCTGCTGTATAGGATGGATGGATGGATGGATGGATGGATGGATGGATGGATATCTGCTGTATAGGATGGATGGGTAAATGGATGGATGGTTGATCTGTTATATAGAAGGGATGGAGGGGTGTTTGGATGGATAGATGGAGGAATGGATGGATGGATGGATGGATGGATGGATGGATGATCTGTTGCAATAAACCCAGAGGAAATCCCAAGACACACTTCTGCATCTCACTGGGATCCTTAGGTCCCTTACCTCCCAGCCTACCTTAATCTTCCATCTCCTCCCCTGTACCAAGCTCTAAAAGACAAGAGTGGGCCGGCCATAATTAAACCAGCATGGTCCAGTGAACTGGAAGAAGAACATCACCAGGGCTGGCAGATGGCAACAGTGGGATCTGTGCACATGAAGCATCTCCTCTGGGGACTGCAGCAGTTCTCCAGGGTAACCTGGCTGGGAGGGATGAGTGGACAGAGCAGCTCTTCAGACGTAGACATCCTTCAGATACTGCATGGACACACCAAGTCCAATCCCTCCCACAATAACCTGAGGTTAATAAATCTTGCAAATGAATAGGCTGGGTGGTCTGAGAGCTCCTTTTTTCCTCTGGCAACCACTCTGATTTCAGAGGGTATTTGATGACTCTCCAAAAGGGAAAACAAAACTTCATACACAAAATGGAAATCAAACCCATCAAAAATTTTCACTGGGGGGTGAAAAAAGAAAGGAGCAAGAGAAGACCATAGCATCACAGAATGCTTTGGGTTCACAGTATCACAGTATCACCAAGGTTGGAAGAGACCTCAAAGCTCATCGAGTCCAACCTGTCACCATCGACCTCATGACTAGACCATGGCACCAAGAGCCATGTTGGAAGGAACCTTCAAAGATCATCTACTTTCCAGCACCCTTTAACCATATCTTCAGCTACATCAGGTTGCTCAGAGCCCCATACAACCTCACCTGGGATGTTTCTAGAGATGGGGCATCTACCACCTGTCTGGGCAGCCTGGCCCACTGTTTCACCACCTTCAGGTTAAAAGATTTCTTCCTTAGTCTAAATCTCCCTCTTTTAGTTTCAAATCATCACCCCTTGTGATGATTGTGATGATTTTTAGCAGGCCCTGCTAAAAGCTCTGTCCCCACCTTTCATACAGGCCTCTTTAAGTACTGGAAGGACACCAGAAGGTCTCCCTGAAGCTTTCTCTTCTCCAGGTTCAACAACCCCAACTGCCTCAGCCTGGCCTCACAGACAGAACCTCTCATTTTTGTGTCAGTCACCCAACTGTGCCCGCAGCTCCTGATCATGGTACCAAAGGGACTAAAGCAGGCTCTAAGTGGGCTAAGCTGTCCCCTAGAAACACCTCTGGAGGACAAGTCTTAGAATCATAGAATTCTTAGTGTTGAAAGGGACCTCAAGGATCATCCAGTTCCAAAATCCATGCCATGGGCAGGGATACCTCACACTATGTCAGAGCCACATCCAGCCTGGGCTTAAAAACCTCCAGGGATGAGGCTTCCACCACCTCCCTGGGCAACCTGTGCCAGGCTCTCACCACCCTCATGGGGAAGAACTTCTTCCTCACATCCAATCTCAATCTCCCCACTTCTAGTTTTGCTCCATTCCCCCCAGTCCTATCACTCCCTGACACCCTAAAAATTCCCTCACCAAGTCCCTCAAGAAGCTGTGCAGATGATTAAAAGATAGCCTTGCAGAGCTGAGAAATAATATCAATCCTTGTAAATAACAAAACAAACCCCAAAACATCTAAAATTGCTGCAGCCACCGAGGTAAATTGTCTGATGAAGGTTCATTAGGGGGTAGGGAGGGGATTCTGCCCCTCTGCTGTGCTCTGCTGAGACAGTCCACCAGCCACAGTCCAGCCCATCACAGAAAGTGCCACAGGCTGCCTGTTTCTTCCAGGCAGGAAGCAGAGGGGAGGGAAGAGTTAACAGCCAGGCTCTTTCTGCAGTGAATCACCTGCCTGCTGTGAATCAGCAAACCCTTCATCTCCAACCATCACAGCCAGAGAAGCCCCAGCCTGCCTGGCTGCCTCCAGCAGCAACAGCCAAAAGGGTGAGCAGCTTGCTCTGCTCCACAGACAGGTTGGGTCGCTGCCTCTTCTGCTTGCTCCACTCTTTAATTTTGGTCAAGGATTGCACAGTCCCTCTCTGTCTCATTCCTGTCTCCTTACCTCTCTCCAAGGGAGAGCCATGAGGATGCTTAGGGGACTTGAGCTTCTCCCCTGTGAAGAGACTGAGAGCCCTGGGGCTGTTTAGTGTGGAGAAGAGAAGGCTGAGAGGGGATCTGATCAAGGTCTCTCAATCTCTGAGGGGTGGGTGTCAAGTGGAGGGGGCCAAGCTCTTTTGGGTGCTGCACAGCAATAAGCCAAGGACCAGTGAACATAGAAGGTTTCAGCTCAACATGAGAACCTTCTTTACAGTGAGGGTGCTGGAGCCCTGGAGCAGGCTGCCCAGAGAGGTTGTGGAGTGTCCTTCTCCAGAGACTTTCCAAACTCACCTGGATGCCTTCCTGTGCAGACTCCTCTGGGTGATGCTGCTCTGGCAGCAGAGTTGGACATGAGGATCTCTGGAGATCCCTTCCAATCTCTAATGTTCTGTGACACCATGATACTGTGTGAGGCCTCTTTCCTAAAGAGAGGGCTAATAAGAGTGGTCAAACTCTACAAAGGGCTCATAGGACAAGGGATCTCTGAACATCTTTAGCCAGCACCTGCTCAGAGCAGGCTGAGCCCTAACTCTAGGCCAGGGTGTGCAGCCTAGGAGCCAAACATCTCGTGGGTTGCATGCCCAGCAGTGTGGGCAGCAGGGGCAGGAAGGGGACTGCCCCTCTGCTGTGCTCTGCTGAGACCCCACCTGCAGTGCTGGGGCACCTCTGGAGGCCTCAGCACAGCACAGACAGGGAACTCTTGGAATGTGGTCAGAGGAAGCCACAGCAATGATGGGAGAGATGGAAGCCCTCTGCTGTGAGGCCAGGCTGGGAGAGTTGGGATTGTTCAGCTTGGAGAAGAGAAGGCTCTAGGGAGACCTTCTGGTGGCCTTGATGTAATTAAAGGGACCTTAAGAAAGCAGAGGATAGACTTTTTATCAGGGCCTTTGGGACAGGCCAAGGGGTGACGTTTTGAAACTAAAAGAGGGGAATTCAGACTAGAGAGAAGGAAGATTTTTTTTCCTTAATGAGATTGGCAAGACACTGGCCCAGGTTGCACAGAGAGATGACAGCTGCCCCATCCCTGGCAACATTCCTTGGCAGGCTGGATGAGGCTCTGAGCAACCTGATGTAGCTGGAGATAACCTCTAAAGGTCTCTTCAAATCCAAATCACTCTATGATTGTGTGGTTCTATGTCTTTGACTAACCATATCTCTTTTTGGAGGTGCCAGGAGTAAATGGGCACCAAACTAAAAACTCCATTTGAATGTAACAAAACCCTTTGCCTGTGCTTCAAACACTGAAACACTGCTCAGAGGAGTTCTGAGGATGGAGTTTCCATCCTCAGACACATTTGAATCTGTGATTTTCTTTTACAATCCAGTGCTGAAAACAGTGACCTAGTGACAGGACAAGGGGCAAAGAATTGTAACTGGTGGGTTGGATTAGTTGATAGGTTGGACGCAATGATCTTGAAGGGCTCTTCCAACCTGGTCTATTCTATTCTATTCTATTCTATTCCATTCCATTCCATTCCATTCCATTCCATTCCATTCCATTCCATTCTCTTCTATCCTATCCTATTCTATCCTATCCTATCCCATTACATTCAATTCCATTCCATTCCATTCTTTTCTATCCTATCCTATCCTATCCTATCCTATCCTATCCTATCCTATCCTATCCTATCCTATCCTATCCTATCCTATCCTATCCCATTCCATTCCATTCTCTTCTATTCTATCCTATCCTATTCTATCCTATCCCATTCCATTCCATTCCATTCCATTCCATTCCATTCCATTCCATTCCATTCCATTCCATTCCATTCCATCCTATCCCATTCCATTCCATTCCATTCCATTCCATTCCATTCCATTCCATTCCATTCCATTCTCTTCTATCCTATCCTATCCTATCCTATCCTATCCTATCCTATCCTATCCTATCCTATCCTATTCCATTCCATTCCCTTCCATTCCATTCCATTCTCTTCTATTCTATCCTATCCTATTCTATCCTATCCCATTCTATTCCATTCCATCCCATTCCATTCCATCCTATCCTATCCTATCCTATCCTATCCTATCCTATCCTATCCTATCCTATCCTATCCTATCCTATTCCATTCCATTCCATTCCATTCTATTCTATCCTACCCCATTCCATTCCATTCCATTCTATTCTATCTCCAGAGGTCCCTTCCAACCCTTAACATCCTGTGATCCTCTGCTCTGTGACCCTGTATCTCTTTAGGAGTGAGTATAGGATATATAGCTGTTAGTTGGGCTGGATGCCCTTTATAGACCTCTTCTAACTTGAGATAATCTGTGATTCCATCACTCATGGAGGAAAAAAAAAAACCAAACAAACCAGCACAAACAGAGCTGTTTGTCAGCAGTCTGGTGGGGGCTGGTGCTGCTGGCTAATTGCTGCAGCTGCATGCAATGCTTTTTTGTCACCTTTTTCAATGAAATCTTGTTGCAGACTTCACACAGCCTGATGTTGCGGTTTCCTCATGAATAACTCTGCATAATCATCTGCCTTAAACACTGACTAATCCTCATAACAACATCTCACAACAGAGAGGGGATACTGTGGATTCATCATTGTTGATCAAGTAACACATCCAAGGTGAGGTCCAAAATGAATGGTAGAGTGAGGAGTGGAGTTATCACAGGATCCCAGGATGTTAGGGGTGGGAAGAGAGCTCTGAAGACCAAGTCCAACCCCCCCTGCCAGAGCAGGACCATAGAATCTAGCACAGGTCACACAGGAACACATCCAGGGGGGGCTGGAAAGTCTCCAGAGAAGAAGATTCCACAACCTCTCTGGGCAGCCTGTTCCAGGGCTCTGTGACCCTCCCAGTGAAGAAGTTCCTCCTCATGTTGAGGTGGCACCTCCTGTGCTGGAGTTTATATCCATTGCCCCTTGTCCTATCCCAGGGCACAAGTGAGCAGAGCCTGTTCCCTCTCTCTTGACCCCCCAGCCCTCAGATATTTATAAACATTTATTAAACCCTCTCAGTCTTCTTTTCTTCAGACTAACCACCCCCAGGACTCTTAGTCTCTCCTCATATGGAGCTTCTAGTCTTCAAGTTGTACTTTGCATCATATTTGTGGCACTGGTGTTTCTTCAGAGTTAGGGAAAAAAAACCCACAGTAACACATGAGAAATGGTATCACAGAATCAGAGAGTGATTTTGGTTGGAAGAGACCCTAGAGATCATTCATTTCCAACCCCACTACCAAGGGCAAGCATCAAATTGCACTGTGAGTTCCAGCAGGGAAGCAAAGAACTTCAGTGTAGGTCTGTCTCTAAGCAAGCAGAGGGGTTGCTATTGCTTGCCCTGGAAAGGTGCAGCACTTTGGGAACAGCAAGGGCTGAAGGACAGGAAAGCACCTGCTGAAGTCTGACCTGGGGTGGGTATGAGGTGGGCAACAAGGAGCTCAGCACTTCAGAGTTTAAACAAAGGTCCACCAGATATGAAAGCCCTTAGAAAGCTCTGCTAGCAGAAGTTTAGAGGTTAGAAGGCTTCAAGGTGTCTCCAAGGTCAGCTGGGGACCTCAGTGGGGCACAGAAATCATAGAAACATAGCATGGTTTGGGCTGGAAGGGACCTTAAGGATTACCTACCTCCAATCCCCTGCTATGAGCCCTTAGGGAAACCTTCCAGTAGAGCAGGTTGCTCAAAGCCCCATCCAAGCTGGCCTTGGACAATTCCAGGGATGGGGCATCCACAGCCTTCACAGAAGATTAGAGATTAGAAGCGACCTCCAGAGATCCAATTCCCCCTGCCTTCCTCCAAGAACTGCAAAAATAAATGTTATTCTGGGTCTGGAGCAGGGAATGCAGAGAAGCCAGAGGAAGGGACCATCTTCTGGGTGAGATTGTGAGCTCTAGGTGAGAGGTTGGATTTGATAAGCTCAAATCTCATCAGTTCTATGATTCTGCCTTTCTGGTTTGATCTGTTGTGGGAAGTGCTGAAAGCCTCACAGGTGGGCTTCAGGCCAAGACAGCATTTCCAGAAATCTGCTGCCAGCTCAGGGGATGGAAGAAGAGAAGATTTTGGGGAAGAAGCCAAGTTATTTTAGTTGATGAGATGGTGTTGGGTGGTAGGTTGGACTTGATGATCTCAAAGGTCTTTTCCAACCTGGTTAGTTCCCTTCCCTTCCCTTCCCTTCCCTTCCCTTCCCTTCCCTTCCCTTCCCTTCCCTTCCCTTCCCTTCCCTTCCCTTCCCTTCCCTTCCCTTCCCTTCCCTTCCCTTCCCTTCCCTTCCCTTCCCTTCCCTTCCCTTCCCTTCCCTTCCCTTCCCTTCCCTTCCCTTCCCTTCCCTTCCCTTCCCTTCCCTTCCCTTCCCTTCCCTTCCCTTCCCTTCCCTTCCCTTCCCTTCCCTTCCCTTCCCTTCCCTTCCCTTCCCTTCCCTTCCCTTCCCTTCCCTCCCCTCCCCTCCCCTCCCCTCCCCTCCCCTCCCCTCCCCTCCCCTCCCCTCCCCTCCCCTCCCCTCCCCTCCCCTCCCCTCCCCTCCCCTCCCCTCCCCTCCCCTCCCCTCCCCTCCCCTCCCCTCCCCTCTCCTCTCCTCTCCTCTCCTCTCCTCTCCTCTCCTCTCCTCTCCTCTCCTCTCCTCTCCTCTCCTCTCCTCTCCTCTCCTCTCCTCTCCTCTCCTCTCCTCTCCTCTCCTCTCCTCTCCTCTCCTCTCCTCTCCTCTCCTCTCCTCTCCTCTCCTCTCCTCTCCTCTCCTCTCCTCTCCTCTCCTCTCCTCTCCTCTCCTCTCCTCTCCTCTCCTCTCCTCTCCTCTCCTCTCCTCTCCTCTCCCTATCCTGTTCTATTCTAGTCTATTCTATTCACTTCACTTCTATTCTATTCTATTCCTCTTCTGTTCTATTCTATTCACTTCTATTCTACTCCTATCCTATCCTATCCTATCCTATCCTATCCTATCCTATCCTATCCTATCCTATTCTATCTCAAATGAGCCAGCTGATATTTTAGCCAAAAATGTCAAACCCACTTTTTTTGTTGCTGTTGTTCTTTAATGAAGAAAAAAAAACAAAACCCAAAACACCTTCAAAACACTAAATTGTACAGGTAGTCTCCTGAGTTGGAAGGAACAAGGATGTGAAGGTTCAGTTCCTGACAAGGTTTTAGGGAGGAGGACAGCAGGCCCAGCACAAGGAAGAGGAAAGAATGAAGCCCTGCACCAGCACAGGGATGTCTCATCTGACCTGGCCAATCTGGGCAGCAGTGTGGATCCACAGCTGACAGAAGCTGACCATGGGGAGGCTGCTTCTGACCCTTGTATCCTGGCAAGGAACCTTAGAATCATAGAATGGTCTGGATTGGAAGGGACCTCCAAAGGTCATCCAGTCCAACCCCCTCTGCACTCAGCAGGGACATCCTCCAGTAGATCAGGTTGATAATCCACACCTTTGCAAAAAGAAATCTTTGCTGCAAAATCACCTTTCTCCATGGGGAAGGAAGGGGCAGGAACATTGAGGATGACAGGTAACAGCCTCAAGTTGTACCAGGGGAGGTTTAGGTTGGATATTAGGAACAGTTCCTTTCCTGCATGACTGGTCAGGGATTGGAACAGGCTGCCCAGGGAGGTGGTGGAGTCCCCATCCCTTGAGGTGTTCAAGAAACCTGTGGCCGTGACACTTGGGGACAGGGTTTGATGGCCATGGTGGGGTTGGGTTGATGGTTGGACTGGAGGATCTTAGAGGTCTTTTCCAACCTTATTCTGTGGATCTATGATGCACCGGAGATAGCACCAGCTGGTCCTGTGTTTGCTTGGCATGTTTAGATTGACAGGATGGCTTCTCCAAAGAGATTGGCCTCCATTCTCTTGCCTGCCATTGCAGAGGCACCTGCATCTTCAGATCTTTCTACTGAAACCACATCAGAAGCCACTCAGCTCTGCCAAAAAAACCCCAAGTCCCTTCTGCACAGGTGCACTTCTGGCTGCACTTTTTACACTGCTCTCCACTAAGCAGAGCTGCCATTAAGTAGAGATAGTCAAACTCTTTGAGATAGATGTTGGATGCTGTATTTTCCCTGCATGATAATGACCAGTGTACCCAGGTGGCCAAGAAGGCCAATGGCATCCTGGCCTGAGATCAGGAATAGCGTAGCCAGCAGGAGCAGGGAAATCATCCTGCCCTGTACTCAGCTCTGGTTAAACCACACCTTGAGTCCTGTGTCCAGTTCTGGGCCCCTCAGTTTAAGAAAGATGTTGAGATGCTGGAAGGTGTCCAGGGAAGGGCAACAAAGCTGGGGAGGGGTCTGGAGCACAGCCCTGGGAGGAGAGGCTGAGGGAGCTGGGGTTGCTTAGCCTGGAGAAGAGGAGGCTCAGGGGAGACCTTATTGCCATCTACAACTACCTGAAGGGAGGTTGCAGCCAGGTGGGGATTGGTCTCTTCTCCCAGGCAGCCAGCACCAGAACAAGAGAACACAGTCTCAAGCTGTGCCAGGGGAGGTTTGGGCTGGATGTGAGGAAGAAATTACTCCCAGAAAGAGAGACTGGCCATTGGAATGTGCTGCCCAGGGAGGTGGTGGAGTCAGCATCACTGGAGGTGTTTTAAAAAGAGCCTGGCTGAGGCACTTGGTGCCATGGTTTAGTTGATGAGATGGTGCTGGCTGATAGGTTGGACTGGATGATCTTGAGGGTCTTTTCCAACCTGCTTAATTCTGTATTCTGTAAAGCTCTTTTTACTGGTGCCCAGTGACAGGACAAGGGGCAATGAGTACAAGCCAGGAGATTCCTCTTGAACTTAAGGAGAAAGTGTAACCCTCTGATAGAAGGCCACCAAACCTGAGAAGGTCATCCTTGGCTCAGGTCTCTGGAATATGACTAATCCAAGCTCTGTTTACCTTCTCCCTTAGGATGAGATGTATTCTGTGTCCTGGCAGTGCTTGTTTCTCTCCTTTGACTGTGAAGGAGACTGAGGTGAACACCTCAGATGGTGAGTGCCTGTGTGCTTGAATAAATCCCTTCTTTCAATTTGCAGCCTTCTGCCCTTCCCTTCTGCTGCTCCTCTCCCAGTTAACTGCCTGGAGCAGTGCCTGGGCCTGCTGGGTTGTCTGTCTCCTCTTTCCTTCTAGGGGAAAGCTGGACAAGTCACCCTTTAATGATGACCCCAGTGACCCTGATTTCAAATGATGACACGCATTTCAGATGATGTTCAACAGAGGCATTGGCTGTAACCTTGGGAGAAGGATATGAATTTTGGAATATGGCTTTTGAAGGTGGATTTTGGTGCTGCTCTCACCTCCTGCTTACATTTCCTCATGCATGGGGGAAGAGGACCAAAGCCCATGCACAGAATCATTAAGGTTGGAAAAGACCTTTAAGACCATCAAGTCCAGCCATAACCCAACTACCATGACTACTAAACTATATGCTGAAGTAGCCTCATATACATGCCTGTTGAACACCTCCAGGGATGGTGACTCCACCACCTCCCTGGGCAGCATCTACCAACCCCTGACCACTCTTGCAGGAAAGAAACATTTCCCAATATTCAATCTAAACCTCCCCTGGCACAACTTGCAGGGTAGGGATTTGGGCTGGCCTTGGTGATCCTGAGGGTCTTTTCCAACCTGAATGTTTCTGTGATTGTATGAATCATAGAAGTGTTTTGCTTGGGAAAGCTCTAAGATCATTGAACCCAGCCACAACCTAACACTACCACTAAACCATGTCCCCAAGTGCCATGTCCACACATTTCTTCCACACCTCCAGGGCTGGTGACTCCACTACCTCCCTGGGCAGCCAATCCCTGACCACTCTTGCAGGACAGAAATGATGGAGTTACCAAGTGCCCTCCCAGCATATTCTCTATCATTTCCTTTTAGACTGCAAAGAATTTGTGGCTGGGAATTTCCCTCATTTTCTTCTCCTCCTCCCTGCTCTGCCTGCCCCTCCCTTATCCTGAGGTATTAGTGTAATAGATGTGATTAATGGGAATTATCCTCCCACCAGCAAGATTAATTCACTGCAGCTGAATTTTACATGACTGCTTTTTCTCTGCAGCTCTGCTTTGCTACATCCTTACAACTCAGCTTTGCTTTGTAGCAGCAGCCCTGCAAACCTGAAAGGCTGAGAGGGAGAGGAGAGAATCCTCCCAGCAGGCAAAGCCAGGGCTGAAATAGGAGCAAGACAGCAGACCTGGATAGGTTGGAGGGGAAGGAAACCTCATAAAGTTCCCCAAGGGCATGTGTAGGGTCCTGCACCTGGGGAGGAACAACTCCCTCCACCAGTACAGGTGAGGGGTGACCTGCTGGGAGCAGCTCTGTGGAGAATGACCTGGGAGTACTGGTGGGCACAAAGTTCACCATGAGCCAACAATGTGCCCTCATTGCCAAGAAGGGCTAATGGCTTTTGTACTGCTCAGCCTAGCTCCACCTGGCCCAAACCCTAGTCAAATTCCAAGGCATATGTGACTGCCAGGTGTTCCATCTTGGTGTGCAGAGCTGACACACCAGGCAGCTTGGTCACAAGGATCTGATCTTTGTTGCACATTCCAAGAGGTCTTTCCACACCCTGGTAGGCAGTGATGGCACATCAGGCAGGTTGTTCAGGATGATAGAATTGTTAGGGTTAGAAGGGACCTCAAGGATCATCCAATTCCAACCCCCTGCCATGGGCAGGGACACCTCACACTAGAGCAGGTTGCTCACAGCCACATCCAGCCTGGCCTTCAAAACCTCCAGGGATGAGGCTTCCACCACCTCCCTGGGCAACCTGAGCCAGTGTCTCACCACCCTCACAGGGAAGAATGTCTTCCTAACATCCAATCTGCCCTATCACTCCCTGACACCCTAAAAAGTTCTTCCCCAGCTTTCTTGTAGCCCCCTTCAGCTATTGGAAGGCCACAAAAAGGTCTCATTGGAGCCTTCTCTTCTCCAGACTGAACAGCCCCAACTCTCAGTCTGTTCTCATAGCAGAGGAGCTCCAGCCCTCTGCTCATCCTCATGGCCTTTCTCTGGATACCTTCCAGCACCTCCAGATCCTTGTATGGATGATTTTGTAAGGATGATCTTTGTTATCTTATCTTTGTTGAGAGACTTCTCAGTTCTTAATGTAATCACCACCATCACAAGCTGATTATAGTGTCCAACAGAGGATTCTCTCAACTATATGCAAGATAAAGGCAACTCCATTCCTTTCTCTCCTGATTCAACCCTCAAACAATACCATCCTCTCAGTTAGCTCAGCTCTCTCCATCCCCTGAAACTTATGGCTTGTCTTGCACGAAATCCACCACCCAGGGACTGTACCTTGCAGCCCATCTCTGCTCCATTAGCTCAACATGGAAAAGCCATTTCAGGACAGAGGTTTCATTATGCATCATTGATGGGGGATAAATTATTAAAGCAGGTTCATGAAAAATGAAAACCATTTTACACAGAGAAGGAGTCCTGGCAGTAACCTAGATATGTCACAAAACCTGATTGCCACCAAGGAGGCAAACCTGCCCCTTGCCAGAGCAAAGAGGGGTAAACCATGAAAGATGCATGAGGGTAGAGGGAGAAATGAAGTGATTGGGATGACAGAGTGGGAGATAAACACATCAAGGTAAAGGAGACAAAAGAGAAAAGACAGTGGAGCAAAGGGAGGGTGAACAGAGGTTAAATAATTCAGGTCAGGGTTTCTAAGAGCCTTGAAGAAACCAGGGACTATAAGTCATCTAGGAATCACTGAGGGGGAAAATAAACCCCAACCAAATGAGAATGCTGCTCACAGACTAACAAAGAGCTGCTGGATTGCCTGTGACATTTGGACAGGCCTTGGCTGGTGTAAGCCAGCAAGGAGTCACAGAATCATACAATACTAGAGTTGTTTTGTTTGGAAAAGACCTCTAAGATCAACTCCAACTGCCAACCCAACACCACCATGGCTGTCAAACCATGTCTCAGAATCACAGAATTATTGAGGCTGGAAAAAACCTCTGAGATGATCAAGCCCAGCCTATGTTCACATGTTTCTTGAACACCTCCAGGAATGGTGACTCCACCTCCCTGGGCAGCCTGTTCCAGTCCCTGACCACTCAGTCAGGAAAGAAATTGTTCCTGACATCCAACCTAAACCTCCCCTGGCACAATTTCAGGCCATTTTCTCTTGATCCATCACCTGATACTAGGGAGAAGAGACCAATCCCCATCATGTGGTCTGGTAGTGAGGTGGATTGAGAACTGGTTGAAGAAGCCAGAGTTGTGCTCAATGGGACACAGCTGAGTTGGAGGCCTGTATCTAGTGGAGTCCCTCAGGGGTCAGTACCAGAGCTGTTCAATATATTGATCAACAACCTGGCTGAGGGCACAGAGAGCACTGTCAGCAAGTTTGCTCATGGCACCAAGCTGGGAGGAGTGGCTGACACAGGATGGCTCTGCTGCCATTCAGTGGGACTTGGACAGGCTGAGAGCTGGGCAGGGAGAAATTTGGTGAAGTTCAACAAGGTCAAGGGGAGAGTCTTGCACCTAGGAAAGAACACCACCATGTATCAGTAGAGGCTGGGGACTGAGCTGCTGTAGAGCAGTGAAGGGGAAAAGGACCTGGGGGTCCTGGTGGATGGGAGGTTGACCACGAGCCAGCAATGTGCTCCTGTGGCCAAGAAGGCCAAAGCCATCCTGAGGTGGATTAGAAGGGCTGTGGTCAGTGGGGCGAGAGAGGTTCTCCTTCCCCTCTGCTCTGCCCTGCTGAGGCCACACCTGGAATATTGTGTCCAGTTCTGGGCCCCTCAGTTCAAGAAGTTCCTCAGGGAACTGCTCAAAAGAGGCCAGTACAGAGCCACAAAGATGCTGAAGGCAGTGGAACATCTTCCTTATGAGGAGAGCCTGAGGGAGCTGAGGGCTCTGTAGCTTGGAGAGGAGGAGCCTGAGAGGTGACCTCATTGCTGTTGATAAAGATGTGCAGGGTGAGTGCCAAGAGGCTGGAGCCAGGCTCTGCTGGGTGATGCCCAATGACAGCACAAGAGGCACTGGTGGAAGCTGAGGCATAGGAAGTTCCATGGAAACAGGAGGCAATTTTTTTTTCCCTGTGAGGGTGACAGAAGCCTGGAACAGGCTGCCCTGGGGGTTGTGGAGTCTCTCTCTCTGCAGATATCCAAGCCCCACCTGGATATTTTCCTGTGTGATCTGCTCTAGGTGCTCCTGCTCTGACAGGGGGGTTGGACTGGATGATCTCTGGAGGTCCCTTCCAGCCCCTGACCTTCTGTGATTCTGTGTTCTCCCTCAGTTGCTCCTCACCAGCCCCTTCTTTTGGCTTGATAGCCTAATTGAATCTTATCCTCAGTTCTGGTCCTTGATGGATTTGTCTGGGAGCTCTCCCCAGCCAGAGTTCCTTGAGTCACTGCCTGATTAAATGGAAATAACCCTTCAGATAAGGAGTTTTGCAGCATTAATCCCTGCTAATGCTGCCAGTGCCACTGGTGGGCAAAGCATCTCTTGTGAACATTACGTGTCTCATCAGCTCTGAGCATGCAAAAGTCCTCAAGTCTGTGAGGTCTGGGACTTAAAAAGAGTGAAATCCAGCCTGAAACACCCTCCTGAATGCTTTCCTCTTCCAGTACTGCTGCTCCTTCAGCTAGGAGTTGAAGCCTCCCTGGACCAGATTTCTTATCCAGCTCCTGGAGGAGTGGAACAGAAAACTTTGCCCCCTGCCTCACTTTCTCTCTCCATTGCATCACATTTCTAATCTGGAAATGTTCCTTTTCCTCCCTTGCTCTAGCAAGGACTCACAGGCTTGGAAGGGGATTTCTGGAGACCCTCTAGTCCAACCCTCCTGCTAAAGCAGGTCCACCTAGAGCAGGTTTCACAGGATCAGACCCAGGTGGGTTTTTAAATGGACATTTTAAAGGCCCTGGTGGCATTAGGTTGGCTCAATGATCTTTGAGGTCTTCTCCAGCTGAAGCAATTCCATGATTCTTTGGTTTCCACAGGAGTGCAGCTACTGCACCAAACTGAGTTGAAGCTTTTGGTCCAGATCCTTGCAGTTCATTAAGGAGTCAGTTGCACAATAGGTGTAACCAGCTATAAAGCACCACCAAAGCCCTCTGAATTTTCAGATTACATGAGAGGGAAGTCTGTGGGCCAGATCCTGGTGTAAACCAGCACCATTGCATTGCTTTGAGCCTTGGCTTTGGAGGAATGCAGGGGATCTGAGAATCTGAAATGTAGGATCCAAGCTGTGTGATGCAGCAGATAGGCTGGAGGGAAGGGAGGCCATCCAGAGGGACCTTGACAGGCTGGAGACTTGAGCCCATGACAGCCTCATGAGGTTCAACCAGACCAAGGGCAAGGTCCTCCATCTCAGTTGGGGCAATCCCAAGCACAAATATAGGCTGGGCAGGGACTGGCTGGAGAGCAGCCCTGGAGAAAAGGCCTTGGAGGTGCTGGTGGAGGAGAAACTCAACAGGAGCCAGCAGGGAGCACTTGCAGCCCAGACAGCCAAGCACAGCCTGGGCTGCAGCAAGAGAAGTGTGGCCAGCAGGGCCAGGGAGGGGATTCTGCCCCTCTGCTCCACTCTGCTGAGACCACACCTGGAGCACTGTGCCCAGTTCTGGAGCCTCTGTGCCAGGAGGGATCTGGAGGTGCTGGAAGGTGTCCAGAGAAGGGCCATGAGGATGAGCAGAGGGCTGGAGCTGCTCTGCTATGGAGACAGACTGAGAGAGTTGGGGCTGTGCAGTCTGGAGAAGAGAAGGCTCTGAGGAGACCTCCTTGTGGCCTTCCAGTATCTGAAGGGGGCTACAGGAAAGCTGGGGAGGGACTTTTTAGGGTGTCAGGGAGTGATAGGACTGGGGGAAATGGAACAAAACTGGAAGTGGGTAGATTGGGACTGGATGTTAGGAAGAAGTTCTTCCCCATGAGGGTGATGAGAGCCTGGCACAGGTTGCCCAGGGAGGTGGTGGAAGCCTCATCCCTGGAGGTTTTTAAGCCCAGGCTGGATGTGGCTGTGAGCAACCTGCTCTGGTTAGAGGTGTCGCTGGCCATGGCAGGGGGGGTTGGACCTGGCTGATCCTTGAGGTCCCTTCCAACTCTAACAATTTTATGATCCAAAGAAGAAAGCTTTTTCCTTCCAGACAGGGAACTACTGGAGAGAGTTCAATGGAGGGCTACAAGGATGATGAAGGGATTGGAGCATCTGTCTTACGAGGAAAGACTGAGAGACCTGGGACTGTTTGGCCTGGAGAAGTAAAGGGTAGGAGGGAACTTATCAATGTCTACAAACATCTGAAGGGTGGCTATTAGGAGGATAGAGCCAGGCTCTTTTCAGTGGCACCCAGTGATAGGACAAGTGGCAATGGACAGAAACTCAACCACAGGAAACTGCATCTCAACATGAGGAGAAACTTCTTTACTGTGAGGCTGCCAGAGCCCTGGAGCAGGCTGCCCAGAGAGGTTGTGGAGTTTCCTTCTCTGGAGATCTTCAAAACCCACCTGGATGCATTCTTGTGTGACCTGCCCTAAGTGGCCCTTCTTTGGAGGGGGGCTGGACTCAAATCTCCAGAGGTCCCTTCCAACCCCTAAGATTCTACAGCTGAGCAAGACCAACCTGCTGGATCCCAGTGATCCTGTCCAATGGAATAACATAACCATGGATCCAGACTCAGCAGCTGGAGTCCATCCCTCAAGACCTCCCAAATTCCCAAGTATTTAAACATTTGATCTCCAGCAGCCAGAGACCACAAGTTCTTCAAAACCATTAAATTGAAGCTGATATTGGATGATTTTGTGTGTGTGTTTTCATCCTTTATTCTCCAGTCATCTCTTTGAGCTTTTCTCTGCCATCTCATGCCTCTAAACCAAGGGAAGCAGAGCTATTTACCAAAGCAATTGAGGCCAGCAGCTGCAAAATTAAATGGTGCTTTAAAACAATTTCCTAAATTGCCCTAGGAGATAAACTTCAAAGAGTATTTATTTTTAATAGAAGTAAACATGAAAGGAAGGAAAGGAAGGGACTCTTTTGGTTTGATTCTTTTTGTTTCTCCTGGCCTGGTTCCTCAGTATCTCTAAATCTTCACAGAAGTCATTAAGCAAAGCAGCTCAAGAAAACAGAATTGATTTCTCCCCCCCCCCTCCCCTCTATCTTCTGTGGAGCTAACTTCTGATTAATGATTCCCTGTTGATATTTCCTTGGGAAGAACAATGAAGGCTTATTTATGAAACCACACAATCACAGCTCCCAGAACAGCAGGTTGTTGTAGTCAGCATGAATGCATTGCAACAGCTAGAGTCATCATTAGCCAGTAGAAGCCAGCATGGTGACAGAATAACTCAGTGTCAAGGGTTAGGGGAGGGCTGGCCACCAGATGAGTGCCTGATGCTCTCTATGAACCCCTCTGCATCCCAAAGGGAAGAGAAAGGGAATAAGAGAGGGAGGCTGATGGGATGGGAAAGAAACTAAACCAGCTGGGATGGAAATAAGAGCAATGAATTAAATAGATCCAAACCAGTAGGAACCCAATCCCTGATGGCAATGGTGTCACCATATCATATGTATCATGTAGTATCATATGTATCATATAGTATCATAGCATCAGTCAGGGCTGGAAGGGACCACAAGGATCATCTAGTTCCAACCCCCCTGCCATGGGCAGGGACACCCCACACTAGATCAGGCTGGCCAGAGCCTCATCCAGCCTGGGCCTAAACACCTCCAGGGACAGTGCCCCAACCACCTCCCTGGACAACCCATTCCAGGGCTTCACCACTCTCACTGATGCTGTGGGCAGGCTCTGGGGAAGAACCAGACTGGACTCAGCGGCAGACAGGAACCAGATTCAGAAGCTGGATTCTGAAACTGGGTTCAGGAACTCATAGATTGGGATTGAAGGCAGAAGGGACATAGTCCTCCTTAAACACTGGCCACTGAAGAAGGAGCTTGGCCCTGGTGACCCTTCCAGAAGCTTGATCCTGGAACACTGGAACAGGTTGCCTGGGGAGGTGGTTGGGGGCCCTTCCCTGGAGATATTCAAGGTGAGGCTCAACAGGGCTCTGGGCACTCTCCAGGTGCTGGAGTTTTGGATTGGGCTCCTCTCCTCCTTTCTAATAATTGTGCAACCTTGTTAATTATACACCAAAAAAAAAAAAAAAGGAGGAGAGAGAAAAAGTTAATTACTTAATCATGTGTAACAAGGACCCTTCAGCAACCCAGCCAGGCAGACGCTCCCTGCAATTATTCACAGCCTTGTCATCTGCTTGCCTTTCTACTGAATATTTCATTACTTACTGCTCACATCTCCTCAGAGGTGCTTTGCAATGCTTCAGTGATTGGATTTATTCTCATTTCTTCTGGGCTTCCACACTTGCTGCTGCTACAAATGTTCTTTTTAACAAAAAGGTTGGTTGATTCCCCCCCCCCCATCCTTCCTGTGACCAAAGAGAACTCATCACAGCGTGAAGGTGGAATCACAGAAGGGTTTGAGTTGGAAGGGAACAGAATACAGAATTAAGCAGGTTGGAAAAGATCTCAGAGGTCATCAAGTCTGGAGAAGGGAAGGCTCCAAGGAGACCTTCTTGTGGCTTTCCAGTAGCTGAAGGGGGGCTACAAGAAAGCTGGGAAGGGACCTCAGAGATCATTCAGTCTGGAGAAGAGAAGGCTCTTCCTGAAGATCATTGAGTCCTACCACTATCCAACTCTACACATGCAGGAGCATGTCCAGAGCAGGGCCATGAGGATGAGCAGAGGGCTGGAGCTCCTCTGCTATGAGGACAGACTGAGAGAGTTGGGGTTGTTCAGTCTGGAGAAGAGAAGGCTGCAGGGAGACCTTCCTGTGGCCTTCCAGTATCTGCAGGGGGCTGCAAGAAAGCTGGGGAGGGACTTTTCAAGATGTCAGGAAGTGACAGGACTAGGGAGAATGGAGCAAAACTAGAAATGGGTAGCTTCAGATTGGATGTTAGGAAGAAGTTCTTCAGCATGAGGGTGGTGAGACACTGGCACAGGTTGCCCAGGGAGGTGGTGGAAGCCTCATCCCTGGAGGTTTTGAAGGCCAGGCTGGATGTGGCTGTGAGCAACCTGCTGTAGTGTGAGGTGACCCTGCCCATGGCAATGGGGGTTGGAACTAAATGACCCTTTCCAATCCTAACAATTCCAAGATTCAAACCAGCTAGGAATAAAGGGAGACTTGGACCCATTGTTTGGTTTTATTTGTTTATTTATTTCTTCTTTCTGTGACTTTACTGAATATAAACCAAGGCACAGCCATGCTAACTGCAGTACACAGATCCTGGTGACAGCAGCTTCTCAGTGCTTGAGGGACAAGAGAAACTGCCACTCAACTCTGATCATCAACTTTATTGTTTGCCAGCCAGACAAGACACATTTCATGCAGACTATACTTTTGCTCCAACTATAAGTTTGCTCCAACTATACTTTTGCTCCAGCTATAAGTTTGCTTCAACTTCTGCTCGGCAGGAAGGCCTCAGCTTCACGTGGGCTGGTCCTGCACTAAGGTACATGGTTCTTGGTCTGTAGCACCACTTGTTTTCTCAGGGGTCCTGGAAGCAGAAGAAAAGAGCATCATTGCCAGGCTGTCAGGGCAGTCAGCTGGAGCACAGCACCGAAATGCCACCCACCGCGTTGGTGACGAGCGGCTCTGCAGAGCGCTCCCCCAGGCAAACCCCGTGTCTGTGCTATATCCTCAGGCTGGTTGGTGAGCCTGCTCCTGGTTCCAAACCTCATGAATATCCATGTCTCGTGACTGGAGCTCTTGACTTTTTTTTGGCCTGGTTCAAAAGGCCCCAGGATCAGGCCCACCCATCAGCTGTGGAAGCAAAATAACTGCTTGCCAATTGATTATAACCTGCGTCGAACGAGCACCTCGCTGGCAAATTGTCTCACAAAGAAGCAGTTCCCTCAAGGATGATGGTGAAACCCCTAAACAAAGCAGGTGAGCCAAGCTCTCGTGCTGCTCAGGAAGCACCTGGTGCCTGTTAAAACAACCAACAGGAAAGCAAGGCCAGCCAACACATGCTTAACCCCCATTTGAGAGCACCCCTCCTTCTCAAGGCCCCCAGGAAACATCAGGAGGTGATGGTGGCACCAAGGTGTTGGATGCCTTGTAGGATGAGTTCTGGGGACAGTTCTGTACCTGGGGTAATCTTGGATGGGAGCGTAAGGGAACAAAGCCAGGGAGTTAGTGTAGATGCTGCCAGGAGCTCTGAATGGATGCTGGGGAAGAAGGTTGGGTGTTGAAGCGCAGAGGGAGAGAGAAGGAAGGGAAGATCTGTAGGGAACAAGGCAATCAGTCTTCATTAGGAGAGAGAAAGAGCAGAAGGACCTCCAGGGATGAGGAGAGATGTGTGATGGATAGAGGGGGATCTGTGAGGCTGCAGAAAGCAGATGGAGAGGCAGAAGAGACCTGCTCAGATTTCAAACAGGCAGCTTTGCACGGCAGTTGCACCAAGTGACTGTGGAGAACCCTCTTTGTCCCCCAGCCTGACACTGGCTTTGTGTGGGGAATGGTCCCAGCCAGTAGGTTAAAGGAGAGGAGAGGCTGATATCATGGCCAAGAGAAGGGGTGCTACATGGCATCTATGACAGACCATAGATGGCCACAGAATCTATGATGTGCTACCTCCTTGGCCTATGAAGTCAGCCCAACTCAAATATGTGAGTCTAACCGTCCCTGCCCGGGAGGCTCATGGGGTAGGACCATGTGGAGGGCCCTGGGAGGACAGCTGTAGAAATACTCACCCTCATCCTGCTCTCCATGCTTACACTGAAGAGACATTTGCTGCCAGAAGCTGCTGGCAGAGCTCTGTAAGGCCTTTCCCCTGTGTCCCCAGTGTAGGAAAACAGCTGAGTCCTTCCAACTTACCAGTTCCTATGGGAATGAGGTGCAAGGGACTAGGGGGAAATGCAGGGCAGCTCCTCTTTGGAAAGATGCCCCACCATCAAGAAAAACCAGGTCCATGTACAGACATCTGCTAGGACAAGACCTGTTGGTCTCTGGAGGAGGTTGGAGGTACCTGCACATCCTTGCCACTGCAGGCTGTGCCCAAGGACACTTCCATGTGCAAGCTGGGCAGGTTGAAGGCCACTCCAGATGCCAAGCCAGCCCCCTCTGAGCACAGCTTCACATCTGATCTAACAAGTGAGGATGCAGTAACCATGAGGAGAGAGAGCTCAGGTCTTCTGCTACCCTGGTACCAGTGTGTATGTGATCATCCAGGTTGTAGGTGTGTCAACACCAGACTAATCACACCTCTTCCTTGGTGTCTTGCTGCTGCCCTGTATTTCACAAGAGAGCTTGAATCTACCCCTAGATCAGCATGAGTTGTTTGAAATTACCTCACATCAACGTTTTCCCTTAGCCCCTGCTAGTGTCACCAAGAGAATTCACTCTTCTCAGCAGCCTTCATCTGGCACCTCTTCTGCTGAGGCAGCCAAGAGAGTTGGTGCATGCAGTGCAGGTTTGCATGGTGGCTGCTGCTTCATTTTCATCCCTTGGCTCCTTCCTTGTGAGGATGTGCATCCTTCAGCCATGTATTCCAGGCTGGCTAAGATCCAGCCTCCTGGAGGAGAAACAGGCTGCGTTCCATCTCCATCCCCTGGCTGCTGCTTTGTTTGCATCCAGTGCAGAGAATTGTGTGATGTCCTTCCCAGTAGAGTTCCTTCCACACCTGGTTTAGACTGGAAGGGGGAGGTAGTGGCATTATTTTCCCCAAGAACTGGTATCCAGGGACAACATGGCATTGTCACCAGGAGGAGAGCACCTCGGGAAGAGTGAGCTGGGAAGGTGCAAACCAGAAGGTTCAAAGGAAAGCCTGAAGCATAAGAAGTCCTTAACACACCTAGCAGCAACATCTACAAAACATCTTTGTCTCAGCCAAGCAAGGAAAGAGTTTGGAGCTCTTTGCCCTCAGGAAGGCTGCCACTGGCCAACTGTGGAGCTAATTATGTGATGTGGCAAGGTGAGAAATGCAGAAGAGACGAACTGCAGGTGACAGATCACCGCTTGGGTCACATCTAAGAGAGATATGCAGAAAGAGTAGGAAACTCAGCTGGGATCCATTTCCCAGAGGTCTGGAAATAACCAATGGATGACCACCTCATGGCCTCTTGGCTGGTCCTGGTGCAACTACAGGGAGTTGGGGTCTTGGGACTTAGGGTCTAAGCTTGCTTCTGACAGTGATGGGCTCCAGCAACATCATCCTGTTCCACACAGATGTGGAAGACCTCCTCAGGGCTCATGTCTCTTCATCTGGGGGTTCAGGTCTTGATGTTTTGCTGGCCTCATATAGATGCAGAGAATTGTTTCAGCTGGGAAAGACCTTCAAGCTCATGGAGTCCAACCATCAACCCAACACCACCATGCCCACTAAGCCATGTCTCAAAGTTCTACATGGGTTTTGAACACCTCCAGACATATCACTCCAGCAGCTCCTGAAAGAGATGATGGCATTTATCCTCTTCTACAAAGTTATCTTCATTCAAAGCAGTTCAAGTATTTAGGAGCTGTTGTGAGTCCTTGGAGACAGAACCAACTCCAGGCACGTGGACAATTAAAAGCTGCCTTCCAGAGCAGCTAGAAGCAGCTGGAATCTCCTGCTGGTGGCTTAGGAAAAGCAAACCAGCTCCAGGCACACAGAGCTGGGAAACTGGGTGATGAAAAAGAACCATGAGAAATCTGTCCCTTCCTTCCCAGAGGATTCAGGTGGCTCTCCTCTGTGAGTTCTCTTGGTTAGAGCCCTCACCCAGGAGGACATTGGCAGGTTGATGATCCTCAGAAAACACAAACTCATTGATTCCTGGACAAATGCAATGAAGTTGTAGGATGCATTGAGTCACTTCTGTCGGCTTTGTTGCCCCTTGTGCACTGAAGTTCGCTGCCTGTGACAAAACACCAAGTCTTTGACCTGGAAAATGTCCTTAATCACAGAATCACCAAGGTTGGAAGAGACCTCAAAGATCATCAAGTCCAACCTGTCACCACAGACCTCATCACTAAACCATGGCACCAAGTGCCACGTCCAATCCCCTCTTGAACCCCTCCAGGGATGGTGACTCCATCACCTGCACTAGTCTCAGCTACCCTCCTTGGAAGAGGCAACAGCATCAAATAGTGAGGCTTGAAGTGTGAGTTCCAGCAGGGAAGCAAAGAACTTCAGCATAGGTCTGTCTCTAAGCAAGCAGAGGGGTTGCTATTGCTTGCCCTGGAAAGGTGCAGCACTTTGGGAACAGCAAGGGCTGAAGGACAGGAAAGCACCTGCTGAAGTCTGACCTGGGGTGGGCAACAAGGAGCTTCAGAGTTTAAACAAAGGTCCACCAGATATGAAAGCTCTTAGAAAGCTCTGCTAGCAGAAATTTAGAAGGCTTCTATGGGCCTCCAAGGTCAGCTGGGGACTTCAGTGGGGCACAGAAATCATAGAACCATAGCATGTTTGGGCTGGAAGGGGCCTTAAGGATTACCTAGCTCCAACACCCTGCTATGAGCCCTTAGGGAAACCTTCCAGTAGAGCAGGTTGCTCAAAGCCCCATCCAAGCTGGCTTTGGACTCTCCCAGGGATGGGGCATCCCCAGCTTCTCTGGGCAACCTCTTACAGTGTCTGTCCACTCTCACTGTAAAGAATTTCTTCCCAATATAAAATGTCAATTTCCCCTCTCTTGGTTTAGAAGTGTCACCCACTGTCCTATCACTCCACTCCCTGATCTAGAGTCCCTCTTCAGTTTTCCTGTAGGCCCTTCTGAATTACTGGAAGGCTGCTATCAGGTGTCCCTGGAGCCTTCCCTTCCCCAGGCTGAATAACCCCAACTGTGTCCTCATAAGGTAGGCTTGTCCTAAATATTCTCCAGCTCGTAAAACTGTGCAGCTGAGATTTTTTGAGGGTTGTTTTAGGTTATTCTAGAGCCTCTTGGTGTCTATAGGTTGGAGAAGGAGGCAGCAGCACTGTGAAAGCACAGCAGATGGGAGCAGGTCACGGCACACAGGAAAGGACACAGGACATTACCTGCACTAAGATATCCTCTTTCCACTGCTTGTTTCTGGTATCTATACTGAAACCCCTACAGTTTGGAGATGTCAAGCACAGCCCAGCTGAAGGTCTTACTTGTCCTGGAGGACTGGTCTTCTGCACTTATTTAATTTCCTCTGACTTACACAGTACAGCTGAAGGAAGTCCAGGGCCCCAAACACTGCCTGATCCAACTCCCATCCATGTCCACCAACTAACTTCAGTCTGGCCTTGAGTTAGGTCTTTCTGGCCCATGATACCAGACTGATGGCCATGCTGTGAGCTCAGCTGCTCACTCAGCACAAGGAGACTTCTTGGCTTTCAGGCAGGGTGGTGTCACATCACTGTCAGTGGGGGTCACAAGAAGGCAGAGGAACTGAGCTGCTCCTGTAACTTGCCCCGTGTGCAGGGAGCACCTGGGAAGGAGCATCGTCTCCATGTGCACTGAGAGCTCCAGCCAGCACAGACCAAACTAGCACTGTCAGGCAATAAATTAGGACAAGGAAGCAGCAAGGAGCCACCTGGGACTTAGTGACAATTAGGTCCCTGCTGTAGTCACAGGTTGAAGGGACCACGGGAAGGTCTGGTCCTAGCCTGGGATGGAGGAAGCAGATGTTCAGGGCACCTTCCGAAGCACATGAAGCCTCCTGGGCATCCATCTCTGCAACATGTCCTGCTGCTGAACCAGCTTCTGCTTCATCCCCTGAGAGGTGCATCTGCTTGGATTTCCACTGACACACTTCTGCCCACTGTTCTCTGAACTGCAGTCCCTTTACCATCAGCTGCTGCTGCTCTGGGCTACAAGATTTCTCCTTCATTCTCCTCAGTCACTGCTTTTGTTGAGCCACCTGCCAGCCCAGGACATCTCTGCAGGAAGCTGAAGAAAGGCCAAACTCTTTTAGCAGTTGCACCAGAATTGCAAAGGACAGAAGGTGACACAAGGCTGAATATGCTGGGCTCCTACACGGGCAACAGAGCTTGGCTCTGTGGCTGTGAAAAAAAGAGAAGCAAGCAAGGTACCAGGGGACAAAACCATGAGCAGAGTCATCCAAAGACAGTGGAGAAAGCTCAGGCAGGCAGACCAGCTGCTGAACAACTGGCCACGAGGACAGACACACAGTGCGCTGGCAGACACGATCTACTGAAGCCACACCAAGGAATGAGAGAGAGAAAAGGGCAGCTGGTTGCTGAGGTATTGTTTATTCTAAGCAGTGAACCTTGTCACACAGTACAGGCAAAGGTTTACAGACCAAGAGAGACAGGACATGAGACTGTAACTTGGACAGGATGGGTAGGAGAAGGCCTCTGGTAGAGCTGGGGAATTAGGATGATGTGGAGGGGAAAGATGCTGGAGGGAGAGAAGTTGGAGAAAGGGAGAGGCTGGAGAAAGGGAGAGGCTGGAGAAAGGGAGAGGCTGGAGAAAGGGAGAGGTGAGAGAAGCAGTAGAGAGATGGACATGGAAAAGCTGTCAGGAAAGGTGGAGGGAAAACTCTTGTGAAAGTGAGAAGGAAGAGCAGCATGGTGGGGCAGAGGGAGTTTGGTGAAGGCACTGAAGATTGCATGGGAAGGAGAGGACAGGGACAAAGAAGTCTGAGCAGCAATGAGACTTAGGGCGAGGGAAGAGGGGCAAGGAGGTGCACTCACTGCCCCACTCCCCCAAAGCACTACCTACTTCATTAAGCTAAAGTTGCCTTGCTGGCTCCTGTCCCTGGTGATAAACCTCTTGGCTCCAAACAAGGTGGCCTCAGCTGAATCAGTGCTCAGCTGGGTACTAAATCCTGAACTAGGCCAAGAGGTCAGTCCAATGACCAGGGGACAGCTCTCAGGATTCTCCTGTCTAGACCATTGGGTGCTGGCAGCACCAAGCACTCCTGGGTGGCTTTTCACTGGTGAGGTTGGATCCATCTGGCACAGCACTCATGGGTTAAGATCTCTTCCACCACATGCCGTGCAGGGTGCTTCTCACCCTCTGCTGTGATCCAGCTCTCCAGGCCTCTCTCAGAGCCAGGCAGGGCATAGAAAGCATTGGGTTGGAAGGGATCTTCAAAGGTCATGCAGGTCTCCAAAGGAGATATGTGAAGAGCAAGCCTTTGCTCAGGGGCTCAAGGTTGCTTCTCATCTCAGTCTAGCTTGGGGTGGGAGGTGGGCAGATAACAGTGAAGGGGTTTCAGAAATGTTTCTCCCTTTCCATCTCTCCCTTCATTGAACTGCTGGCACTGAGGGAAGGGTGACTGCTCCTCAGGGCTCTCATGCACAGCCAGGATCTGTCAGCACCCCTTAGCCATCATTCTTCCAGTGGCTGGTTCTTGCCATTGGGATTTCCTTGCAGCAGACTCCCTGTAGGGAAAACTAAAGCTGATGTTTTGAAAAGCATGAAGCTGCCTTCAGTCCATGAGCAGGCTTGTCTTTTATCCTTGTGCTCACATCACAAGACAGCCACGGTCAGGAAGCTGTTTCCAAGGCACCCTGCAACAGAAATGGAGACTGTTGGCAAAGCAATCCACAGCCCACAACCATCCACCAGTCCTGAAGGGCTCAGAGCTGGGCTAGCCCTCGGTGCAGCCCTGTGAGCTTGTGAGTAGCCCCAGGGGCAGTGGTGGAATTGCTCCCAACCCAGAAAGCTCACATGAATCACAGAACCATTAAGGTTGGAAAAGACCTCTAAGATCATCAAGGCCAACACTACCGTGGCCACTAAATCATGTCTGAAGTGCCATGTCCAGATGTGGGGTGTTTTTGAATAAGGGTAAATGGAAGCAGGCTGTCAACCCCCCTCAATGGGCTCAAACTTACCATGACACTGCTGGAAAGAGGGAGAGCTGAAGCCCAGGTTTGGATACCACACTATTTTCCAGCTGTGCATAAGACATGGTTCTTAGTCTTGAACATGGCCACACCAGGGAATTTCTTCTTCCTGCACAGCTCCTCTTCTTTACTTGATGTTGCTGCTGGTGTCATTGGGGATGGTGGTTGCTCCTTGGATGTTGGGAGGTATCAGCTACAGCAGAGACATCTTCTTAAGAAGTCTCTCTCCTGCACTGGCTCATCTCTACATAAGCCCTAAATCCAACACAAGAGGCTACATTTCTTTGAGGGCTGACATGCCAGCTGATGAAATATCCATCCATTACTCATCCTTTGACCTTGCTTTACCAGTCAGGGATGCCATGATGATGAGGTTTTCAAAGGAAGCTCTGAGATTTGCAAGTGGCAGGACCAGTAAATTTCATTCCTGAGCCCAAGGCAATTACGCTCCTGGGAATGGGGGGGACGGAGAGCATCAAGCAGGAAATTCTTCATCCCCCCCACGCACAAGGCTTCTGGGGGTGTGTGCTGAAGCCCTCAGCACACAATGCCCTTGAAAGCAACTGATCACAGCCAGAAACATGATAGTCACCCCTCATGGGGCTGCTCACACTGTGCAGTCCCTCTGCAAAGCCATGCTCAGACCCTCTGTTATGGAGAGCTTGAGAAGCAGACTTGACTCTTTCAACATGTCAGTATTTCCTCTCCCTTAATTGTCCTCACACCCTGACACCAACATGGACAATTAGAACCATTTTTACTCCAGCCAGCATCTCCACACTCAATGATCTTCTAAGTCAAAGCACTGCATTTTTAGCAGCCCATCTCCACTGCTCTGAGAGCAGCCCTTGGACACAGGTGAGCAGTGCCAGCCTCCAAAGACTTGGCAAGGATTAAGAGTTGAGTCAGACAGTGATGGTCAGAGACCAGGGAGTCAAGGTCTGTCATCAGCCCAGCAGGTCCTACTGTCTCTTAGAAATACATCCTGGTCTTTTGGGGCTTCAGGATTTGCAATGCTGAGCAAGCTCAGAGAGCAATAGGGCAGCCAGGGCACATTTTCCAGCACTGAGTGTGGGCAGCTGGGTAGGACCAGCTGGCTCACCCACCCATGTTGCAGCATGGAGAAGACCCTGGTGTCTGTTTGTCATGGGAGGCAGATGTTGTTGGCCAGCATGGGCTGTCATAGATAAGCCTCCTCAACAACCAGTCTTTTAGTAACAATCATTTTCTCCACTACCAGCTGTGGAGGAGTGAAATGAATAAATCCCAGGGCCTACAGCTCAGCTAAACCACTTTGAAGACCATGTAGTGATGTCTGATTGATGAGGGGATGAAGGTGGTGGAGAAGGGAGGGGGAAGGTAGGGTGATACAGCAGGCCATCAGAAAGCAGCATTGTTGTTAGCAGGTAGTCAGAGATGGAATAAATTCAGGAAGTGCTCTGTAAACCAGGCAGAGATGAGAAATAGCACCCAGAAATGGTCAGGCAGAACAGGGTTAGTGTTCCATGGAAGTCATCAGAGCTAAGGTGGAGGAGAGGTTTCAAAATGCAACCCCCCTGTGGTGGGCAATTTTTCCCAGGTCAGTGGGGATGTTATTGGAATAACCACTCAGAAAGAAGAGATGATTAGCAATAAAGATCACAGGAAGGAGCTTACAAGGCCAGTTCAAAGGAGATGAAGCTAAGATTAGGGGGTTTGGGTTGGAAAGGACCTTTAGAGGTCATCTAGTCCAACCATGCTGCAGTGAGCAGGGACATCATCAACTAAATCAAGCAGTGCCCTCAGCTCTGCTTTCTTCTCAACCACCAATTTCTCCAGCCAGCCAATGCTTTCAGGAACACAAAGGCAGTGCTTTGCACTTCCACAGTCACTGCTGAGTGCCTGTTCCAGGTGGCTTGGCTTGCAGCATACTCAAAGTGCTCAACCCAAGAACTTGCCACCTCCTTAATGAGGGCTCATAGCCCCTTGACCCCTCTCAGGGGCTTTTGAGGTGGTTTGGGGCCCAAGCAAAAGCTGCAGGCAGTTGGGAAAGGGTGTGCAATTGAATGACCTCATCCACATCACCTCCCCTCCCTCCAGCTCTCAATGGGGCTTGGTTTCTGCTCCCTGATCCAATGCAATGTGGACACGAGCAGCAGCAGCCTGCATGCAGGTCACTCACCACATGAACCCTCAAGATGCTGCAGAGGTAGGAAACAAAAGCCAACTACCTGCTCCATCCACAGGTCCATCTTCACACGTGCAAACACTTAGCTCTCACATCAGGCTAGGCTGAGGTCTGCAGCCATCTAAAGGGAGTAGTCAAGCCTGGGACAGCTCAGTTATCCCTAGGGTGGGCATGGCAGTGGTGGCTCTAAGCAACACAAACCTGCTCGGGGTGGGGGGAGGGAGGGTTTCTTTCACTGAGCTGTGCTTCTTATTGAGAAAACAAGATCCAGGAGGTGGTATTTGTCTTTAGCATTTATTTATCATTGGGAAAAAAAAAAATGAAAGGAAGAAGAAGAAAAAAAAAAAAGAAGAGAAGAAAGAAAAGATAAAACTAAAAAGAAAAGAAAACCCTTTGAGCAAGCAAAGATCATCACAAGCACGTCACAATCAATTGGCTATACATTAACTTGTGGTGGGGGGTTGTGTGTGGAGGGGGAAGGGAAGGGAAGTAGGGGCAGGGGATTATGTGTTTTCGTGGGTTTCACTCTCATCAGAACAGCAAGACTGGAAAAAGCACCGAGGAGGAGGTGTGTGCTTAACACGGTTACAGAGAGAGACAATCGGTGAGATCGCAACCAAACCCAGGCCACAAAATGTTAATTAGACACTTCGGATCCACCTCCAAGAGGCAAGAGTCGGTGGAAGTCATGGATGGGAGCCAGGTTTTTGCGTCCCTCCTCCGGGGGAGGGGGCGGGGAGGGAGCGGGGAGAGGATCGCGTCGCAAAGGAGGCAGCAGGTGATCGGCGTTGCAAAAGCGCTGGGGGAAACGCAGGAGCTGGGGCAGCAGTTAGCACCAATTGGTTGTTGTTGGTTGTTTCGTTTGTGTTGCAGAAAGGAGTTAACAGGTACAGCACAGTGAGAAATGAGAAAGCAAGCAAGAAACAGCAGAGGAGCTTTCACAGGGTCCAAAAAAAAAAAAAAAGAAAGAAAAAGGCAAAACATTTCTCTTCTTCTTTTTTTTTTGTTGTTGTCGTTAACAAGGAAAGCAAAGTACTACAAATCGGCGGTGGAACAGAACCAGCCTTGTGGAAAACACAGAACCAGCAGAGCACTTTTCCCCCTCAGTGGGGTTGACAAGCTCAAGAGTCCAAAGTGAACTTGAAACAGCGGAGATTGGGTCTCCTTTCTGGTAATACCTGAGTGGGATGGCTGGGCATAAAGTCTGTGGAAGGTAGAGCAACGCAGAGCTTTCGCCCTGAGGTCTCTCGACTCTGCTGCGGTTTCCTGGCATTCAGTGCAGCGCTAGAAGCTGTTTGGGTGGATGTGGACGACCCGGGGCAGAGGGAATCAAGGCTAGGATTTCTATCCCTGTCTTGTGGCTAGCTGAAAGGGAGGGCCCCAGGTCCTACCAGTTTCCCAGGTTCTTTCTGCAAAGATTGAAGCCTTCCAAGGATCATTCATCCCCACCCAAAGAGGTGGTCGAAACAGGGAGCTCAATGGCCCTTGGAAAAGCTCTTCAGTAGAGAGGGAATTTAGACCACTGGCTAGAACTTCAGACCTAGCTTTGTGGTTAGATGCCACCAAAAAAGGTTCATGTATCAAGGAAACCTAAGGCCATGTTCTGACCTCTCACTGTGCATGTTTAATTCAAGCACTGTGATGGATGAGAAGAAACAACTCTGAAGCCCAAGGTGTTTGATCCAGTGTCATGCAGGTGCTTGGATTAGGTAGTCTGAGCATCTTAATGCTCTTCTTTGGGCAACATTTGGTTACCTTTGGGTTTAAGGGCTCAATTCCCAGTGAATCACAGAATCATTCAGGTTGGAAAAGGCCCTCAGGATTACCAAGTCCAACCGAAATTGAAATCAAGGTGAAATGGTGGCAAGTGTGGTGTTCAGATTCAGATCCAAACAACAGAAGGGAGAATTGTTTGGCATGGCCTTAGGCAGAGTGAGCTCAGTGTGTTGGGCTGTTGGTAACGGCCTGTGTGCCTTCCTGACATGTCCTGCCTGCTGCGACATGTCGTCACCGCGGCTCTTGCCTCTAGCTTGTGATAGGAAAGGATGCTACTGAGGAGGGTGAAGATGCATGAAGCATCTAAATGCCAAGGAATAACAGCAAGTCTTGGAAGCTCAGGCTTTTCTCTGGCCCAGCTGTCCCTCGTGCGACGGCCGGGGGTGGGAAGAGCTGGGGGCTGCGCTCTTCTCCGCCAGCTCAACGCAAGCCTTTCGCCGAGCTGCTCCGGAGACAGAGCTGAGCAAGCGCTGCAAGGAGCTTCTGAGCACTCAGGAAAGCAATGGTCAGTATGGACAGGGCAGCATCTACATGGAACATGCACATCAAAACCAAACCAAGGAGAGGAAAGAAAAGGAGGGGGAGGAAAAAGGAAAGAAAAAAAGCACTACGTTCGCAAAGATTTTCCACAGTTTTACTTCCTGGAGGATTTCCCTGGTTTCCTCCTAAACATTGGAGGCTTAAATATATATATTTCTATATATATGCATATATGAATATATATTTTTCCACATACACAACCTGACTAGCTCATAGCACACAGTTCTACCACAGCTAAGCTTGGAGGTACACCACTGACTTCAGAAACACTACACTGAACTTAATACTCAAAAGGGTTTCGGCTGTTAGCGCAAGGCAAACAGGACACATCACACAGCACACTGAACTTGGCATTGCTTCATCACTAAGGCCAGCAAACATCACACTATCTGCATACCACAGAGCTTTCCCTCCTCCTCTTTGGAAACCACCTCTCAGCTTCGGAGCCTGTTGTGTTTCCAAAAGACCCAACTCCCAACGGGGTGAGACCTCAAAAAGGGGACTGCTCGCCCTCTCAGCCCATCCCTTCTTCTCTTGGGATGGTTTCACATCTCTAAAATGCCCTAGAAGCAAGGCTTTCCTCGTTCCAACACCTCTACAACACCACAGTTCTGATACTCTCCTCTTACACCACCTCCCTCCCCTACTTCCCATCTCTCTCTCTGTTCTTTGTGAAAAAAACAATCACCGGGTTGGAGAAGATCTTCAGATCATTGAATCCAACCATAAGTCCTTCCCTATGGTTTGAAAGGTTCAAAAGCTGGACTGAGTCTTGGGATAGAAATAATGAGCTGCAAAAATAAAGGAGAAGCCTGCCTCCTGACCTGGGGTTACTCTGCTGCAGGAGAGTTTAACCACTCAGTTTGGTGGGATCAAGACCAAACCTTAAGTGTTTAGGACCCAATCCAGGAGTTAGGCATGTACATTAGGATTGGGACCATTCCTCTCCCACCTCCCATTGACCCAGCCACACAGAATCACAGAGTGGTAGGGGTTTGGAAGGGACCTCTGGAGATCATCTAGTGCACCCTCCCTGCCAGATTCTGGGGCATGGGTTGCCAGGCTGTTAGGCCAGCTGACAAATGGTCCTGCTGTGTTTCCAGCTTCCAAAGTGGTTTTGCTGGGCATGGGTATTTCCTAGAGTAAAAGCACAGCAAATAGGATTGAAACCCTGAGATCTTGCCTGGAGGGAGTCTAGGGATCCCAGAACTGATTTATGTCTCTCTTAGGATGCTTAGAAGCCAACATCAACTCCAACAGCTGGTAGAGTCAAAACAAGTGGGGGCTGACACCTCTGTCCAGCCCTGCTGACTCACTTCTTTCCACTCCTTAGAAGGTAAGGTCTGCAAACCAAACCTCTTTTGGAATTCTAGCTCTGTCTGCTGGCACCCCAGAAGTGAAGAGAGCAGACCAAGAGTCAAACCAAACTAGGAATAACTTCAAAAGATCCACAACTCAGGGGAAACAATAGGGAAGAACAACCTGCTGAGAACCTGACCTGCCACATGCTCGGGAAGTCTTCACTGCTCTCTGCTCCTTCCCTCGCTCCTTCTTGATTTAAATCAAGGACTTCAAAGTGGTGTTGATGGTGAAGCTACCTTGATGCAGCCAGACCTACTTCCCAGCTAACCTAGGGGAGGATCTGGCCCTTTATTTGCATGGGATCTCCTTTCCCATTGCTTCTTGGAGCAACAGTCCCCCCAGTGTCACCAGGGGAAACCTCTGTTCCTGGCCACACCACTGATCCTAGTGGATTTACAGCAGATCCACAGCACCATGAACGAACCTCTGGTCCTCTCTGTCTCCAAAGCCTTTCACCTTGGCGACACCGGTGGGAAGCAACCGACCAACAGCCAACCCCTAAAAGGGCCTCGTGGGAGCCTTCCCTGGCTCAAGGACCAATGCCACACCATCAAAGCACTGAAGGACCAAGCCTGAGGTAAGGGACAGGCTTTTGGACACGCTCACAGCTGATCCATCACCTTCATCTCCTACGACCCTCGCTCGTCCCTCACTCTGTGCAGAGCCGTGTCGTGCAGGCAAAGCAAGACCAACCTGACCTCAGAAAACAAGGATTCCCTAATCCTCCTTGGAAATAAAACAGAAAAGCTTCTAATACAATCAGATCCAAAAGAAAAAAAAAGAGAGAGAGAAAAAAAAAAGCCAAAGAAAAGCAGATTAGAAGCCTCTAATTAATTTTGTGGCCTTTATTTAATCAAAGGAGAAAAAAAAAAAAGGAAGAAACAAAACTAAAAGAAAAGGGAAAAGAGGAAAAAAAAAAAGGGGGGGGGGTGGAAAGAAGGGGGAAAAGAAAGAAAGAAAAGGGAAAAAGAAGAAAGGAGAAAGAAAGGAAAGTGCAGTGACATTTACTCTTTTGCCTCAGCCAGTTTATTGTTCATCTCTTTACTTTTCTCCTTGTCCTCTGGCTTTGCTGTGTTGGAGGTCTCGGCACTCTTTTTCTTGGCAGCCCGGCCAGATGCAATCTGCTTGTCTTTGGCCTTTTTCAGAGGTTTATGGCTTGTGGTGGTCTTTTTTGGTTTGGAAGGCTTTACACTAGGTTTCTCCACCTGCACGGAGGGCAACAGGCAAAAGGACAACACAGAGATGGACAGAGAAGGGAGAGAGAGACAAGGACAGGTAGAGAAGAGGGTTTAGGTCAGAAACAGCAGGAATGTTGCTTATCTACTCAGCCCTGCCCTGCCCTGCCCTGCCATGAAGGGAGGGGAGCAGCTGGGTGCCAATTCCTCCCATGGTCTTGGTGGCCTACAGTCACAGTGCTCCTGAATCATAGAACCATAGAACCACAGAATCACAGAATCATAGCTTCATAGAGTCACAGAATCATAGCATCATAGATTCATAGAGTCACAGAATCATAGCATCATAGAATGGTTTGGGTTGGAAGGGACCTCTATAGGTCATCCAGTCCAACCCCTTTGCAGTCATCAAGGACATCACCCACTAGATCAGGTTGCTCAGAGCTTTGTCAAGCCTGATCTTCAATATCTCCATGGATGGGGCCTCAACTATCTCTCTGGGCAACCTGTGCCAGTGTTCCACCACCCTCACAGTAAAGACCTTGTTCCAACCTAAAAGGCAGCAAAGCCCATTGTGTACAGATTAGATACAGCAGGGTAAATAGGAGGGGGATTATTGATCATTTTATCAATTCCTAACCTCAGGAGAAGCTTTGCAAGCCCTCAGGGGATTGGGTCTATCTGTGGTGAAGCAGAGAAATGAATCATAGAGTTGTTTTGGATGAAAAAGGCCTCTAAGAGTCCAACTCTGACTCTGCCAAGGCTGTTGCTGAGCCATGTCCCTCAGCACCACATCTCTGCCTCTTTTATACACCTCCTGGGATGGGGATTCAGCCACCTCCCTGGGGAGCCTGTTCCAGTGTTTGAGAATCCTTCAGTGAAGTTTCTTCTAGTATCCAACCTAAACCTCCCTTGGATGAACAAGCCCAACTCTCTCAGCCTGCCCTCACAGCAGAGGAGCTCCAGTTCCCTGATCGTCTTCATGGTCTCCTTTGTGTTACGTTGGGGGCCCCAGAAACTGAACACAGTACTCCAGGTGAGGTCCCACCCAGAACAGAGCAGGGCAGAGGGAGAGAATCATCTCCCTGGACCTCCTTGGCCATGTTGCTTTGGCTGCAGCTCAGGATACAATCACTTTTTATGGACCACGAGTGCACACTGCCAACTGATATTCAGTTTCTCATCCACCATCATTGAATCATAGAATTGCTAGGGTTGGAAAGGACCTCAAAGATCATCCAGTTCCAAGCCCCTGCCATGGACAGGGACACCTCACACCAGATCAGGTTGCTCAGATCCACATCCAGCCTGGCGTTAAAACCTCCAGGGATGAGGCTTCCTCCACCTCCCATCACCTTCAAAGTGGAGCCCTAAACACACCAACTGAATCACAGAATCAACCAGGTTGGGAAAGACCTCAGAGATCATCAACTCCAACCTATTACCTCATACCTAACCCCTCCTGACAGCTAAACCATGGCTCCAAGTGCCACATCCAATCCTTTTTTGAACCCCTCCAGGGACGGTGACTCCACCACCTCCCTGGGCAGCACATCCCAATGGCCAATTACTCTCTCTGGGAAGAACTTTCTCCTCACCTCAAGCCTCAACTTCCCCTGGTGCAGCTTGAGACTGTGTCCTCTTGTTCTGGTGCTGGTTGCCTGGGAGAAGAGACCAACCCCCTCCCGGCCACAACCTCCCTTCAGGTAGTTGTAGAGAGCAATGAGGTCTACCAGCTGCTCCGAAACGAAGCTGCCACAGAAGGGGAATGAGAGGAGGCAGCCTCCAGCCCAGCCTTACTATGTTGGGACACCTCCCAGCAGGAGCTGGGTGCCTTCTGCCAGGTTTCTCACCTTTGGTGGTTCTTTGTAGGGCTCACTGTAGAGGGTGCGTATCCTCCTGCGCTCCAGGTATTTGTTGTCGGCTGGAGAGGGCTTACTGGTTTCCCCCTTGAACTGGGCGCTGTAACTGGTCTCGTGGGTCATTTTCTCCTCTGGAGGCTTGTACTGGGGCTTTGCTTTTATAGCTTTCACAGGCTTGATGTCTACCCAGGGTCTGAACTCGTTTCTGTAGATCAAGTACACACACACAAAAAAACAAAACAAAAGAAAGAGGTTAGCACAGCATAGCATAGCATAGCATAGCATAGCATGGAAGGGAACAGAATAGAATAGAATGACATGGCATGGCATGGCATGGCATAGAACAGAATAGAATAGAATAGAATAGAATAGAATAGAATAGAATAGAATAGAATAGAATAGACCAGGCTGGAGGAGACCTTCAAGATCATCCTGTCCAACCCATCATCCAACACCACCTAATCAACTAAACCATGCAACCAAGCACCCCATAAAGTCTCCTCCTGAACACCTCCAGTGATGGTGACTCCACCACCTCCCTGGGCAGCCATTCCAATGGGCAATCACTCTCTCTGTGTAGAACTTCTTCCTCACATCCAGCCTAAACCTCCCCTGGTGCAGCCTGAGACTGTGTCCTCTTGTTCTGGTGCTGGCTGCCTGGGAGAAGAGACCAACCTCTGCCTGTCTACAGCCTCCCTTAAGGTAGTTGTAGAGAGCAATAAGGTCACCCCTGAGTCTCCTCTTCTCCAGGCTAAGCAACCCCAGCTCCCTCACTCTCTCCTCATAGGGCTGTGTTCCAAACCCCTCACCAATTTTGTTGCCCTTCTCTGGACACCTTCCAGCAAGTCAACATCCTTCCTAAACTGAGGGGTCCAGAACTGGACACAGTGCAATGTACAGGGGCAGAATTACCTCCCTGCTCCTGCTGGCCACACTGTTCCTGATGCAGGCCAGGATGCCATTGGCCCTCCTGGCTGCCTGGGCACACTGCAGGCTCATGTTCAGCCTACCATCGACCAGCACCCCCAGGTCCCTCTCTGCCTGGCTGCTCTCCAGCCACTCTGACCCCAGCCTGTAGCACTGCCTGGGGTTGCTGTGGCCAATGTGCAGAACCTGGCACTTGGATGTGTTCAGTCTCATGCCCTTGGACTCTGCCCATCTGTCCAGCCTGTTGAGGTCCCTCTGCAGAGCTCTCCTACCCTCTAGCAGATCAAGGTTGAGGAGTGAAACCAACAGCACAGTAGTGTCAATGGGGGAATGGAATCCCCCTTCATTCAACACGATCTTTGGCCTCCAGCCAGGCAGGTTTTGCAAAGAAACCACTTCCCAACATTATTTTTTACCTCATCCAAAAAATCAGCAACACATTAGGTGAAAGTCCAATGAAATTTGGTCTATTAAAGCAGAATCACAGAATGTTACAGGTTGGAAGGGACCTCTAGAGATCACTGAATTCAAGCCCTGGTCTAAAGCAGGAATCTCAGAATGGTCTGGGTTGGAAGGGACCTACAAAGGTCATCCAGTCCAAGCCCCTCTGCACTCAGCAGGGACATCCTCAACCAGATCAGGATGCCCAGAGCCCTGTCCAGCCTCACCTTCAACATCTCCAGGGATGAAGCCCTAACCACCTCCCTGGGCAACCTGTTCCAGTGTTCCACCACCCTCATGGGGCAGAACTCGTTCCTCACATCCAATCTAAATCTGCTCTTCCTTACTTTGAAGCCATTGCCTCTCGTCCTGTCCCTGCAGGCCTTTGGGACCAGTCTTTCTCCATCCTTCTTGTAGCCCCCTTTAGCTACTGGCAGGCTGCTATTAGGTCTCCCCAGAGCCTCCTCTTCTCCAGGCTGAACACCCCCAGCTCCTTCAGCCTGTCCTTGTAGCAGAGGTGCTCCAACCCCCCGATCAGCTCCTCTGTTAGTAGCCTTCCTATGTCTGGAACCCCAGTTCCAGATGTAGGAAGGCTGCTAACAGAGTTGAACACAGCTTAATGTAGAATCAGAGAATGCTTTGGCTTGGAAGAGTTCTTTAAAAGCCATCCAGTCCAACCTCCTCTTGCACTGAGCAGAGACATCTTCAACTGGAGCAGAGTTGCTCTGAGCTCCCCCAAAAACTGACCTGGAATGTTTTCAGTGCTGGGACATTTATCACTTTTCTGGGCAATGTCATCTTGAAGGTGGTTGGGGCCCCATCTCTGGAGATATTCAAGGTGAGGCTCTGGCAACCTGATCTAGAGCAGCTTGCTCAAGGCCCCATCCAACCTGGCCTTGCACAGGGAGGGGACATCCATGGCCTCCCTGGGCAACCTGTTCCAGTGCCTCCCCACCCTCGCTGGCAAGAATTTCATCCTAATCTCCAGTGTAAATGTGCCCTTCTCAAGCTTCCATCCATTCCCTCTTGTCCTATCACTACAATCCCTTGTAAAAAGTCCCTTCCTGGCTTTCTTGTAGGCCCCCTTCAAGTCTGCTCGAAGGTCTCCTTGCATGGTGACTGTGTGTTTGTGGTAGTCCATACAGACTGGCCAACACAATCAGTGGAGTTTGGAGAACCCTTCCCTATGCCAAAGATGGGTGACTGCTTTAGGATGAGCTGAATCCCTCTTTGGGCTCTGCTGACTGACCAGAACTCCACTCATGAGAATGCAAACATCAATCTGTGAGCCAAATCCCACTTCCAACTCTCCATCCTTTCTTGGTGTTGATTCCTCCTACATCTGCTCTTTCTTTGTCCTCTATTTCTTCATTTCTCTCCCTTTCTTTTGCTCTTCAGCTCTTCTTGGGCTTGGATAATGCTGCCAAAGGCCCAGAGAAAGTCCCTTCATGAAATGTTGCACTGAAAGGACAATGCATGAAAGGGCTCATTTGTGTCCCCTTGGTTCCTGATCACTGAATGCCATCCATTTCCCCACAGATATTTCTCTGCAGCCCAAAAAGGAGAAGAACTCTTCCTGCATGAAGGCTTGGGAGAAAGGAAGAGGAAACATCTTTAAAGAACTGGATTGAAGAAGTCAAGACACCACTGACAAAGTTCAACCCAAGCTTCTCAGAAGCCTCCTAGAAACCACTTTTGTTCCAAAGCAGACTGTAAATTTCCAGCTGGGTTCTGAAAGGAAACAAAACCATACCCTGATTCTCTCTGCCCGTGTCTTTCTGCCACTCATGTCCTTCCCTAACAGCTTCTGAACAGGTTAGATACTTTCCATCGTATTTGTGGCAGAGGTAGAAAGCTCAGAGGTGAAAATCATAGTATCATAGAATGTCAGAGGCTGGAAGGGACCTCCAGAGATCATCAGGTCCAACCCCCCTGCCAAAAGCAGCATCACCAAGGGGAATCTGCACAGGAAGGCATCCAGGTGGCTTTGGAAAGTCTCCTGAGAAGGAGACTCCACAACCTCTCTGGGCAGCCTGCTCCAGGCCTCTGGCACCCTCACTGGGAAGAAGTTTCTCCTCCTGCTGAGCTGAAACCTTCTGTGTTCAAGTTTGTATCCATTGCTCCTTGGCTTATTGCTGTGCAGCACCCAAGAGAGCTTGGCCCCCTCCACTTGACACCCACCCCTCAGAGACTGAGAGACATTGATCAGATCCCCTCTCAGCCTTCTCTTCTCCACACTAAACAGCCCCAGGGCTCTCAGTCTCTCTTCACAGGGCAGATGCTCAAGTCCCCTAAGCATCCTCCTGGCTCTCCCTTGGACTCTCTCCATCAGGTCTCTGTCTCTCTTGCACTGGGGAGCCCAGAACTGGACACAGGATTGCAGCTGTGGTCTCAGCAGGGCAGAGCAGAGGGGCAGAAGAACCTCCCTGGCCCTGAGGGCCACACTTCTCTTGCTGCAGCCCAGGATGCCATTGGCTCTCTTGGCCACGAAGGCACATTGCTGTCCCATGCAGAACTTGCTGCCCAGCAGCACTCCAAGGTCTTTCTCTGTGGAGCTGCTCTCCAGCAGGGCAGCCTCTAACCTGTCCTGGTGCCTGCTGTTACTCCTCCCCAGGTGCAGAACCCTGCACTTGTCCTTATTGAACTCCATGAGGTTTGCCTGCACCCAGCTCTCAGTCTGTCCCGCTCTGGATGGATGGCAGCACAGCCTGAGAGGTGTCAGCCAACCCCCTTCCAGTTTTGTCTCTTTGGTGAACTTGCTGAGGGTGCACTCAATCCCCTCCTCCAGGTCACTGATAATCACAACACCTTTCCTCAAAACCAGCTAGTAGGCACAGGAGGGACATCCAAATGGTGACCTTTAGGTGAGGGAAAACTCATTTTCTCACTCATTCAGAGGCCAGGTGGCCAGCCAGCCCACAGGTCCACCAGCAAACCTGAGCACAGCTTGCACCTACAGAAGCAAAGACCAAGGATGGAGCCTGCAGTACCATACACAGAGAGGCTGGAATTGAAAGGTGGAAAACAAACCAGCATCTGATTGTTCTGCTGCTCATAAAATGCTGGCTTACAAGGTGGGGGAGCTTTGAATCAGCATAATGGTATTTGTTACCATAGTGCTGGCAACCTCATTATGGGCTGCATTATGCAAAGAGTCAGGCTGCTCCCTGCAGAGCCCATGGTCTCTGTAGACAAGGCAGGCTCAGGAGGTGGGGAAGTTGGCAGTCTCACCACTCCTGCTAAGCTACAACCACTAAACCACATCCCTCAGCACCACATCAATGTATCTTTTGAAGCCTTCAGGAATGGGGACTCCACCACCTCCCTGGACAGCCTGAGAACCCTCTCTGTGAGGAAAATATTCCTAATATCCAACCTGAACCCCCCTGGCTTAGTGAACACCTCCTGTAGGTCTGAGAACTCCCTCATATTCACAGGACCAGAACCTGAGCAAAAAGCCTTTGGTGATGCTGTGAGGATGCTGTGGTGGCCACACCAGTATGGCCATATCCAAGTGTTTTTAAACACCTCCAGGGATGGTGACTCCACCACCTCCCTGGGCAGCACATTCCCATGGCCAATCTCTCTTTTTGGGAAGAATTTCTTCCTAACATACAGTCTAAACTTCCCCTGGCACAGCTTGAGACTGTGTCCTCTTGTTCTGTTGGTGGTTGTCTGGGAGAAGAGTCCAACCCCCACCTGGCTACAACCTCCCTTCAGGTAGTTGTAGACAGCAAGAAGGTCTCCCCTGAGCCTCCTCTTCTCCAGGCTAAGCAACCCCAGCTCCCTCAGCCTCTCCTCACAGGGCTGTGCTCCAGACCCCTCCCCAGCTTTGTTGCCCTTCTCTGGACACCTTCCAGCATCTCAACATCTTTCCTAACCTGAGGGGCCCAGAACTGGACACAGGACTCAAGGTTTGGCCTAACCAGTGCAGAGTACAGGGCACAATGACTTCCTTGTTCCTGCTGGCCATGCTGATCCAGGCCAGGATGCCATTGACCTTCTTGGCCACCTGGGCTCACTGCAGGCTCATGTTCAGCCTACCATCAATCAGCACCCCCAGGTCCCTCTCTGCCTGGCTGCTCTCCAGCCACTCTGACCCCAGCCTGTAGCTCTGCATGGGGTTGTTGTGGCCAATGTGCAGAACCTGGCACTTGGATGTGTTCAATCTCATGCCCCTGGACTCTGCCCATCTGCCCAGCCTGGCAAGGTGCCTCTGCAGAGCTCTCCTACCCTCTACCAGCTCAATTCCTGCCCCCAGCTTGGTGTCATCTGCAAACTGACTGCTGATGGACTCAATGCCCTCATCCAGATCATCAATAAAAATATTGACCAGGCTGGGGCCCAGCACTGAGCCCTGGGGCACACCACTAGTGCCTGGCTGCCAGCTGGATGTGGCACCATTCACCACCACTCTCTGGGCTCGACCCTCCAGCCAGCTCCTAACCCAGCAGAGAAGGATTCTCATTGCTCTTAATTTTGCTGAGGAAGACTTTAAGGGTTGTTATCTTGGCATGAAAGGGTCAGGGCTGAACTGAAATAGCAACAAATTCCACCTCTCCTGATTTTCTGCCTGGCTTTGGTGCCAGCCTGCCAAGGAATAATTAGAATCAGTCGGGAACCCAGTGCAATGGAAATCAAAAGGAAACTCTACACAAAAAAGGAGTAGAGAAAGCTTCAAAATGACCTTTTGCAAGCCAAGTCCAGCAGGAAAAATTCCCAGTGAAGACATTAAAGGCATCTACAGACCTGATGAGAACATAGAGCTGCATAGGGTTACTGATAACAGGGACAAGTCCTATTATCAGTGCAGGCTGGGGGATAATGAGATTGAGAGCAGCCCTGCAGGAAAGGACTTGGGGGTGCTGGTGGGGGAGAAGCTGGACAGGAGCCAGCAATAAGCACCTGGAGCCCAGAAGGCCAAGGGCAGCCTGGGCTGCAGCAAAAGAATCGTGGCCAGAGACGGAGAGAGGGGATCCTGCCCCTCTGCTCTGCTCTGGGGAGACCTCACCTGCAGGGCTGTGTCCAGATATGGAACCCCAACACAAGAAGGACATGGACTTGATGGGGCAGGTCCAGAGGAGGCCACAAAGATGATCAGAGAGCAGGAGCACCTCCCCTATGGGGACAGGCTGAGGCAATTGGGGCTGTTCAGCCTGGAGAAGAGAAGGCTCTAAGGAGACCTTAGAGCAGCCTTCCAGTGCCTCAAGGAGCCTACAGGAGAGCTGGGGAGGAACATTTTACAAGGGCTTGTGGCAAGAGGACGAGTGGCAATGGATTGAAACTAGAGAAGGAGAGATTTAGATTGGGCATTAGGAAGAAGTTCTTTATTATGAGGGTGGTGGAACACTGGAACAGGTTGGCCAGGGAGGTGGTGGAAGCCTCATCCCTGGAGATATTCAAGGTCATGCTTGATGGGGCTCTGAGCAATTTGATCTAGATGGGGATGTCCTTGCTTAATGTTGGATTAGATGACCTCAAAAGGTCCCTTCCAAGCCAGTGCATTCTGTGATTCCATAGGATGCATCAGACTTCTTGCAAATTAATAGGCAGCAGATCGCAGGAGATGACAGTGGCCTAGGGAGGTGGTGGCCTCATCTGTAGTCATTAAAGCAAAGAGTTGCTCTCCACATCTATCAGTGGACACCAGACTGCTCTTGCATGGGGGCATCAACCACCCTGGTAATCTTATTTAAATTGCATTTTCCCCATGGCTGAAGATTGCTAAAGGTGCTTGCAGGTGAAGGTGACCTCAGCATCTTCCTCAGCCAGGAGACATGATGTTGATGTGAACCCCATGGGGCATCATCCACCCTGGTTATCTTATTTTAATTGCATTTTCCCCCATGGCTGAAGATTGCTAAAGGTGCTTGCAGGTGAAGGTGACCTCAGCATCTTCCTCCACCCCAGCCAGGAGACCTGAGGTTGATGTGAACCCCAAGCTATGGGCATGAAGCCATTGCTGGAAATGCTCACCAGCACTCATGCAGGCATTGACTGCCTTCATCTGCTGAAGGCAGAGCAAAGCCAAGGAGGAGAAAGAGATGGAGTCAAGTTTAACCACATCAAAGCTACTTGGAGGGACTTTGGGGGGGGTTATCTTTGCTCAGGATCCACACAGGATGTTAAAATATCCTGCTGGCTGCAGCCCAATTGCCTCCTTCTGATGTGGAAAGCTAAAATAATGCCTGGTGTGAAAAGGAGAGACCAGGAACTTCATGGTGGAGCCCTCCACAGGAGCTTAATCTGGAAAACTATGGTTCAAGCCAACATGAGAAATATTCAGAGTTTTCACTGCATAAAAAAACCCCCACAAACTTCATGGAATGGAATGGAATGGAATGGAATGGAATGGAATGGAATGGAATGGAATGGAATAGAATAGAAGAATAGAATAGAATAGAATAGAATAGAATAGAATAGAATAGAATAGAATAGAATAGAATAGAATAGAATAGAATAGAATTAACCAGGTTGGAAAAGACCTTGGAGATCATCAAGTCCAACCTATCACCCAACACCATCTAATCAACTAACCCATGGCACCAAGCACCCCATCCAGTCTCTTCCTAAACACTTCCAGTGATGGTGACTCCACCACCTCCCTGGGCAGCACATTCCAATGGCCAATCATGGAATGTTTGGCCTGAACTGTTTCACTCATTCCAAAAAAATGGAGGTTTTTCTTTCTCCTTCAGTTTCTTTAACTCTTTTCCCTCCCATTTTTATTCCTCCTTCTGCTCAGGACAACATGAAAGGACTATGAACCCCCCTGTGAAACAAATCAAGGTCAAACTTCCTCACAAGGAATAGAATAGAATAGAATAGAATAGAATAGAATAGAATAGAATAGAATAGAATAGAATAGAATAGAATAGAATAGAATAGAATAGAATAGAATAGACCAGGTTGGAAGAGACCTTCAAGATCACCGTGTCCAACCTATCATCCAACACCACCTAATCAACTAACCCATGGCACCAAGCACCCCATCAAGTCTCCTCCTGAACACCTCCAGTGATGGTGACTCCATCTCCTCCTTGGGCAGCCCATTCCAATGGGCAATCACTCTCTCTGTGTAAAACTTCCTCCTAACCTCCAGCCTAAACCTCCCCTGACACAGCCTGAGACTGTGTCCTCTTGTTCTGATGCTGGTTGCCTGGGAGAAGAGACCAACCTCTGCCTGTCTACAACCCCCTTTCAGGTAGTTGCTTTAAACAGAAGGCAAAATATTCAACATTTTGGCCAAATGACATAACAAAATTCCCTGGGATTTCCAAATTATTTTGCCTTTCTGGAAGAGAGGGAATCATTTGTTCTCAGAAACACAAGAAGGACATGGACCTGTTGGAGGGGGTCCAGAGGAGGCCAGGAAGATGATCAGAGGGGTGGGGAACTTCCCTGTGGGAACAGACTGGGAGGGTTGGGGTTGTTCAGCTTGGAGAAGGCTCCAGGGAGACCTTAGAGCAGCCTGCCAGTACCTGAAGGGAGCTACAGGAGAGCTGGGAAGGGACTTTTGACATGGAAATAGAGTGACAGCATGAGAGGGAATGGATTGAAGCTGGAAGAAGGGAGATTGACCCTGGAGATTAGGAAGAAATTCTTGGCAGTGAGGGTGGGGAGACACTGGAGGTGTTCAAGGCCAGGTTGGATGAAGTTTTGAGCAGCCTGCTCTAGTGGAAGGTGTCCCATGGGTGTCAGGATGAAGGTGCCAGGTTCTTTTTGGCAGTGCCCAGTGTCAGGACAAGAAACAACAGATACAAGCTGGAACACATGAGGAGAAACATCTATATTGTGAGGTTTAGTCATGAGGTCTGTGGTGACAGGTTGGACTTGATGATCTTTGAGGTCTTTTCCAACCTTGGTGATTCTGTGATTCTGTGTAATGGAGCTCTGAAACAGGCTGCCCAGAGACACTGTAGAGTCTCCTTCTCTGGAGACTTTCAAAAGCCACCTGGATGTGTTCCTGCATGACCTGCCCTGGGTGATCCTGCTCTGGCAGGAGGGGCTGGACTGGATGATCTCCAGAGGTCCCTTCCAGCCCCTTCCATTCTACGGTTCTATGACTGTGTGAACTACCCTCTCACTGCCTGCTGCATCAACTGCCCTGCCTCCAGCTCCTATGTGGCTGCTTAATGACAGCTTTATGTTGCAGACAATCATTTACTGTAAAGCTCCAAGGAGGCTGTGAATGGTATAATGAAGCTCCTGGTGCCCATGATTATTTTTGTCCCAAACATCAAGGATTGACCCCTAGGACATGGACACACAAAGACACACAGAGCAAGTCAGATTTGGGTGAGCCAATACTTAATTGTCTGCAACGACTTCCACAATGTGCTGTAGTAATGCATGGACTTGAGACTTGGACAATGCACAATGGAGCCTGCCCATGGCAGAGAAGTTGGAGTAGATAAGCTCTGAGGTCCCTTCCAACCAAAGCTATTCCATCATTATGATGAATCATAGAATCACAGAACTGTCAGGGTTGGAAGGGACCTCAAGGATCACCCAGTTCCAACCCCCCTGCCATGGGCAGGGACACCTCACACTACAGCAGGTTGCCACATCCAGCACAGCCTTAAAAGCCTCCAGGGATGAGGCTTCCATCACCTCCCTGGGCAACCTGTGCCAGTGTCTCACCACCCTCATGGGGAAGAACTTCTTCCTAACACCCCATCTGAATCTACTCACTTCTATTTTCTCTCCACCCCCCCCAGTCCTATCACTCCCTGACAACCTGAAAAGTCCTTTCCCAGCTTTTCTGTAGCCCCCTTCAGATACTGGAAGGCCACAATTAGGTCTCCTTGGAGCCTTCTGTTCTGCAGACTGAACAGCCCCCAACTCTCTCAGTCTGCCCTCATAGGAGAGGAGCTTCTGCCCTCTGTTCATCCTCTTGGCCCTTCTCTGGACATGCTCCAGCACCTCCAGATCCTTCCTCTCATAGAGAATCCAGACACAGTACTCTGGGTAGGGTCTCACCAGAGTGGAGCAGAGGGTGAAATGTGAGTAGAATGGGGAAGGACCACTATCTGGGGGCATCCCTGCTTAGGCACATTGTGTAATGTGCCCAAGTAACAATCACAGAATCACAGAATCATTCAGGTTGGAAAAGACCCTCAGGGTCACCAAGTCCAACCCAGATCCCTACTCTGCAAGGCTCACCCCTAAGCCATAGCCCCAAGCACCACATCCAAACCACCTTGAAACACATCCAGGCTTGGGGACTCAACCACCTCCCTGCCCAGCACATTCCAGTGCCTGACCACTCTTGCCATGAAATGTTTTTTCCTAACGTGGTAGGACAAGACAAAGTGGCCTCAAGTTGCAGCAGGGGAGGTTTAGGTTGGGCATTAGACACAACTTCCTCCCAGAAACATTTGGCAAACCCTGGAAAAGGCTGCCCAGGGGAAGAGGTGGACTCACCTGGAGGCACTTAAAAGGCTTTTTGGGACATAGAGTTGTTCAGTCTAGAGAAAGGGAGGCTGCAGGGAGACATCATTGCTCTCTACAACTAGGTGGAAGGAGGTTGGAGTGAGGTGGGAGTTGGTCTCTTCTCCCTAGTCTGAAGTGATAGAAGGAGAGGAAATGGCCTCAAGCTGCTCCAGGAGAAGTTTAGTTTGCATATTAGGAAACATTTCTTAACTGAAAGAGTAGTCAGGGATTGGAACAGGCTGCCTAGGGAGGTGATGGAATCACCATCCCTGGAGGTGTTCAAGAAACTTGTGGACATGGCACTTCAGGGCATGGTTTAATGGCCATGGTGGTGTTAGTTTGATGACTTGACAATCTCAGAGGTCTTTTCCAACCAAAAAAATGTCCATGATTCTAGGAGTTCTGTGGTTTAGTAGCAACCTGGCACTGTGTGATTAATGGCTGGACCTGATCTTTAAGTTCTCTTCCAACCAAAATGATTCTATGAGTCTAAGTGCAGCACTGGCACAGAGGAGGAGGAAAGTGCAGCTTCAGCACTGGTTGAAGCAGGGTATGGGTAAGGCATGATTAATGAAAAGTATGAAGTCAAGTCATTTGGCAGAGCAGAAGCATGCTGTGATCCATTTGTAGAAGTTGCTGGAGTCAGCAGCCCACAAATCATGGATATTGCACTGCCTGAGGAGCTTGGAGCATGGCCTTCCAAGGAGCCAGAATCATTGCACATGCACTCATGTCTAAAACACCACAAATATATGGCTGAAGGTGATGGTGAACTCTGCAGAAGGCCAAGGAGCTGTGAGGCACATAGCTGTGGAAGAGCTGAGGTTGAGGAAGTCCAGCAGGGCCAGGGAGGTTCTTCTGTCCCTCTGCTCTGCCCTGCTGAGACCACAGCTGCAATCCTGTGCCCAGTTCTGGGCTCCCCAGTGCAAGAGAGACAGAGACCTGCTGGAGAGAGTCCAAGGGAGAGCCAGGAGGATGCTTAGGGGACTTGAGCATCTGCCCTGTGAAGAGAGACTGAGAGCCCTGGGGCTGTTTAGTGTGGAGAAGAGAAGGCTGAGAGGGGATCTGATCAATGTCTCTCAGTCTCTGAGGGGTGGGTGTCAAGGGGAGGTGGCCAAGCTCTTTTGGGTGCTGCACAGTAATAAGGCCAGAAGCAATGGATACAAACTTGAACACAGAAGGTTTCAGCTCAGCAGGAGGAGAAACTTCTTCCCAGTGATGGCACCAGAGCCCTGGAGCAGGCTGCCCAGAGAGGTTGTGGAGTCCCCTTCTCAGGAGACTTTACAAAGCCACCTGGATGCCTTCCTGTGCAGGCTACCCTGGGTGATGCTGCTCTGGCAAGGGGGCTGGACTAGATGATCTCTTGAGTTCCTTTCCAAGCTCTAATGTACTGTGAGACTGTGATACATGGGCCATAAAAGACCTCCTGAATCAGAGCCTGGTGGACCACACTGCAAAAGACATAAGTAAATCACAGAATCATGGCATGATATGGGTGAGAAGGGACATTTAAAGGTCATCTTGTCCAACAACCATGCCAGGAACCCATGCTCCACTAGATCAGGTTGCTCAGAGCCCCATCCAACCTCACCTGGAATGTTTCCAGGGATGGGGCATCTCCCACTTCTCTGGGCAGCCTCGGCCTGTGTCTCAACACCCCCAACATGAAAGATTTCTTCCTTAGGTCTAGTCTAAATCTCTCCTGTTTTAGTTTAAATCCATAACACTTTGTCCTGTCACAAAAGGCCCTGCTAAAAAGGTTGTCCCCCCATCTTAGAGACTCCTTTTAAGTACTGGAAGGTCTCCTCAGAGCCTTCTCTTCTCCAGGCTGAGCAAACCCGAACTCTCTCAGCCTTTCCTCACAGCAGAGGGGTTTCAAGAGATGAAGCCAGGATGTTAGTTCCAAGGGAATCTGGTGCAGTAAAATGATCTATGTAAGGCTGGGGAAAGTGAGGCTTTTTAGGTCAAATGAAGCAATTGCATTTCACAAACTCAAAGCATGGGCAGCCCAGCCCAGAGACCCAGCAGCAGGCTGGGGAGGCAATCCGAAGGTATCACCTCTCAGCAAGGACAGGCCAGATGGTTACAGAACTGAAGAGCTGCTTCCAAAGCAGATAAAGGATGGTGCATAACATCACAGAATTGTTTCAGCTGGAAGAGAGCTCTAAGATCAAGTCCAACCTTCAACCTGAGACCACAATGGTCATTAACCAAAGTCCTGAAGTGCCATGGGCACATGTTTACTGAAGACCTCCAAGGGATGGTGACTCCACCAACTCTCTGGGCAGCCTGTTCCAGTGCCTTTCTTACAGGAAAGAAATGTTTCTTAATATCCAACCTGAACCTTCCCTTGACTCAACTTGAGGCCATTTCCTTTCATTCTATCACCTGATACTAAGGAGGACAGACCAACCAGCATCTTACTGCCCAGCTCTGGTCCATAATGCTCCTTTCATGGTCTTTCTTGAAGACCATTTATAGAATCATAGAATTGTCAGGGTTGGAAGGGACATCAAGGATCAGCCAGTTCCAACCCCCCTGCCCTGGCCAGGGACAACTCACACTGGATCAGGTTGCTCACAGCCACATCCAGCCTGGCCTTAAAAACCACCAGGGATGAGGCTTCCACCACCTCCCTGGGCAACCTGTGCCACTGTCTCACCACCCTCACGGGGAAGAACTTCTTCCTAACAGCCAATCTCAATCTCCCCATTTCTAGTTTTGCTCCATTCCCCCCAGTCCTATCACTCCCTGGCACCCTAGAAAGTCCCTCCCCAGCTTTCCTGTAGCCCCCTTCAGATACTGGAAGGCCACAAGAAGGTCTCCTTGGAGCCTTCTCTTTCTCATTTACCCTCATAGTGCTGGGCAAGGACTGCTGGGGAAACATTCCTGCTTTGACTTTCCTGGAAGCTCTGGTGTGCAGCCACTGGCACTCATTGCCAGCTCCTATTCCTTAGATCCTGGCTCTTCTCCAACCTGGAGATGCTTTAGTGCTGCTGCAGTTCAGCTGCATAGGAACTGCAAGGTCTGCCCTTGAGGCAAGAGACGGAGACAGGGTGATGCTGGGAAGGACAGGTGAGATTTTGGCTGAATTGATTCAGTTATCATCCAAATCTGGGATGCAGAAGGATGGGTCCCTCCCAAGGAAGGGCAGGACTGAAATAGCTCTGTTGTCACAGCAATGTTACTCCACTAGCTGTGTATTTCTGCTCCCTTCAGGGACTCCTTACATCCCATCTTTCTGTGCTTTTAACACAGCTCAAAATTAGTGTTGCTCTTTGATTTCATTTCTGGGCTGCACAACAGCAGGATTACTCCTTCTGGCATGGGAGCAGAAATGGATTCAGCTGCAAAGGAGCTTAAGGAGGAAGGTGGTGAAACTCAAACAGCAGCTATTGTTTCACCACCACATTGGGGCACTACTATGTGCTCCTTGCTGTAGCAGCTGCTATAGGACTGTATCTGAGTATTGCTATTGTTTTACCACCACATTTGGGGCACTACCATTTGCTCCTTGCTGTAGTGGCTGCTATAGGACTGTATCTGAATATTGCTATTGTTTTACCACCACATTTGGGGCACTACTATGTGCTCCTTGCTGTAGTAGCTGCTATAGGACTGTATCTGAGTATTGCAGAATGGTGGTGGCTGGAAGAGACCTCTGGATATCATCCACTCCAATCCTGCCTGCTAAAGCAGGGACACCCACAGCAAGTTGCACAGGACCACAATGGCCAGGTAGGGTTGGAATCTCTCCAGAGAAGGAGACTCCACAGCTTCTCTGGGCAGCCTGGGCCAGAGCTCCAGCACCCTCACAGCATAGCTGCTCCTCATATTCAGGTGGAACCTCCTGGGTCCCAGTTTGTGCCTGCTGCCCTTTGTACTGTTAGTGGACATCACTAAAAAGAGTCTGGCCACATCTTCTTGAGACCTGCCCTTTGGCTCTTGTTGAGCATTGAGAAGATCCACTTTGGGGCTGCTCTTCTCCAGGCTCAACAGCCCCAGGGCTCTCAGCCTTTTCTCCTCCCAGAGATGCTCCAGGCCCCTCAGCATTTCTATAGGTCCTCACTGAACTCTCTCCAGTAGTTCCTTGTCTTTGTTGAACTAGAGAGCCCTGAACTGGACACAGTACTCCAGATGTGGGCTCACCAGCACAGAGTAGAGAGGGAGGAGAACCTATCTTGACCTACTGACCACTCCTCTTCCAATCTGCCCCAGGATACCATTGGCTTTCTTGGCCACAAGAGCACATTGCTGGCTCACGGTCAACCTTCCATCCAGTAGGACCCCCAGGTCCTTCTCCACTTCACTGCTCTCCAGCAGCTCAGTCCCCAGCCTAGACTGCTCCTTGGGGTTGTTCTTTCCCAGGGGCAAGACTCTACACTTCCCCTTGTTGAACATCATTCCATTTCTCCCTGCCCAACCCTCCAGCCTGTCCAAGTCTCACTGAATGGCAGCACAACCCTCTGGTGTGTCAGGCACTCCTCCCAATGGAGTGTCTTCTATATCTGTGCTTTGGATTCCTAACATCTTATTCTCACAGGAGGGAAGGGAATTCAAATCCATGACACTTTATACCTCATAGAATCATAGAATGGTCCAGGCTGGAAGGGACCTCCAAACATCATCCAGTCTGACCTCCCTGCAGTCAGCAGGGACATCCCCAACTATATCAGGTTGCCTTGAGCCTTGTTGACTCTTACTTTGAATATATATAGGGAAGGGGCCCCAACCATTTCCTTGGGCAACCTGTTCCAGTGCTCCACCACCCTCATAGTGAAGAACTTCTTCCTCACATCCAATCTAAATCTGCTTGTATGTAGTTTGAAGCCACTGCCTCTCGTCCTGTCCCTGCAGACCTTTGCAAACAGTCTCTCTGCAGCCTTGCTGTAGCCCCCTTCAGGTACTGGCAGGCTGCTATTAGGTCTCCCTGGAGCCTTCTCTTCTCCAGGCTGAACACCCCCAGCTCCCTCAGCCTGGCCTCACAGCAGAGCTGCTCCAAGCCCCTGAGCATTTTCCTGGCCCTCCTCTGGACCTGCTCCATCAGCTCCAGGTCCTTGCTGTGCTGAGGGCTCCAGACCTGCACACAGCACTCCAGCTGAGGTCTCCCCAGAGCAGAGCAAAGTGGCAGAATCACCTCTCTGGCTCTGCTGCCAGCGCTGCTTTGGCTGCAGCCCAGGCTGCCCTTGGCCTTCTGTGCTGCAAGCTCACACTGCCTGCTCCTGTCCAGCTTCTCCCCCCCCAGCACCCCCAAGTCCATTTCCTCAGGGCTGCTTTCTAACACCCCATCCCCAGTCTGTACCATCTGGAGGTGGCAGCCCCACTGCACACACATTTGTGGTGTCCCACTGATGGCTGTAGAGATTCTTCTATTGGGTTTTTTGGTCAGAACTACTCCAGCAGAAATCCCTTGAATCCATTAGCTGAGGGGAGCAGATCCAACAGGATAAATATTTCACAGTACATGCTTCTACAACTTGATGAGCTGCATTTCCACTCTGTCCCAAGCCTGGCACACAAGCAGGTGAAGTCAGGCGTGGGGAGATGTGCTCCACATGACTTATGGAGTGTGACAATGACACAGCCTGGGCTAATGCAGAAGGGAACATGGATGAATGCAGATTAACCTACATTTGCTCCCATCACCTGCCTCTGCCATGCTGATGTGTGTGTGCACGTGTTTGAGCTTGGAGTAGATGATCTCTAAGGACCCTTCCAGCTGAAGCCATTCTGTATCTTTATGAGATGTGATAGGAGCCAGCAGTGTGCTCAGGTGGCCAAAGAAAGGACAACAGCATCAGGAATGGTGTGGCCAGCAGGAGTAGGGTAGCAATTGTCCTGTACTCAGAACCTTGAGTACTGGGTTCAGTTTTGGGCCATTCACTCCAAGAAGGACATTGAGGGGCTGGAGGGTGTCCAGAGAAGGGCAGCCAAGCTGGGAAAGGGTCTGGAGAACAGGGCTGGTGAAGAGCAGGTGAAGGACCTGGGGTTATTCAGCCTGGAGCAAAGGAGGCCCTTCTGGCTCTCTACAACTCCCTGAAAGAAGGTTGGAGCCAGGTGGGGGTCAGTCTATTCTCCCAAGAAACAAGCACTAGGACAAAAGGAAATGGCCTCAAGCTGCACTAGGGGAGGTTTAGTGTGGACATGAAGAGTAATTTCTTCACAGAAATGGCCATCAAGCCCTGGACCAAGTTGCCCAGGGCAGTGGTAGAGTCATCAACCCTGATGAGATTTAACAGCTGTGTAGGTGTGGTGTTGAGGGACATGGCTTAGTGGTGGGCTTGGCAGGGCTGGGTTGGATTTGATGATCTGAAAGGTCTTTTCCAACCAGCATAAGGTGTTCAAGAGGGTTCATTAGGTGTTCAAGAGGGGACTGGACATGGCACTTGGTGCCGTGGTCTAGTCATGAGGTCTGTGGTGACAGGTTGGACTCGATGATCTTTGAGCTCTCTTCCAACCTTGGTGATACTGGGATACTGTGATAATCCTGCAATTCTCTGATTAGATATAAATCATAAATCTAAAGCATCTCTTCTAGCATGCAGAAGTGACAAGCCACTTGTTGCTTTGGACAGAGGGATGAATTCTGCTTTCCATTCTAATTCTTCCTGTGCAATGCAGAATCACAGAATCATAGAGTCATAGAAAGATAGAAGCACAGAATATGGGGGGGGGTAGATTTGAAAGGGACCTCTGGAGCTCATCTAGTCCATCCCCCCCCTGCTAAAGCAGGTATGCTTAGATCATGCACCCACTGAAATATTCCTTTAGTTGAAATTAAGACCTCCTAATTCCTTTTTTATAACTGAAAGAACCATAAATGAGATGGGTGTGACCTAAGTAGATGAAAGAAAGGAGCTGAGGCTTGAGCAAGGATCTTAAGATAAAGGATTACTGAGCTAAGGAAATGCAATGAAAGGATTTTCCCTCCCCTCCCTGTGACCCTTAATACTGCAAGGGCTGCAAGATCTAGATGTGAATTTGATTTTGTGCTGTGGATATTAAGGCAGAGAGGTCCTGCTCCACAGTTTGCACGACACAAGTAGAATTAGTGGGGAGGAAACAAGGGGAGGTTACACTGGAAACTGCTCTGGGTGCTGTGGGAAAGGTTGAGAGATTAAACTGGGCTGAACAGACAGGCAAAGAGTGGGACACAGTGGAAGAATCACAGAATGGTCTGGGTTGGAAGGGACCTACAAAGGTCATCCAGTCCAAGCCCCTCTGCACTCAGCAGGGACATCCTCAACCAGATCAGGATGCCCACAGCCCTGTCCAGCCTCACCTTCAACATCTTCAGGGATGAAGCCCCAACCACCTCCCTGGGCAACCTGTTCCAGTGTTCCACCACCCTCATGGGGCAGAACTTGTTCCTCACATCCAATCTAAATCTGCTCTTCCCTACTTTGAAGCCATTGCCTCTCGTCCTGTCATTGCAGGCCTTTGCAAACAGTCTTTCTCCATCCTTCTTGTAGCCCCCTTCAGGTACTGGCAGGCTGCTATTAGGTCTCCCCAGAGCCTCCTCTTCTCCAGGCTGAACATCCCCAGCTCCTTCAGCCTGTCCTTGTAGCAGAGGTGCTCCAACCCCCCGATCAGCTCCTCTGTTAGTAGCCTTCCTACGTCTGGAACCCCAGTTCCAGATGTAGGAAGGCTGCTAACAGAGTTGAACACAGCTTAATGTAGAATCAGAGAATGCTTTGGCTTGGAAGAGTTCTTTAAAAGCCATCCAGTCCAACCTCCTCCTGCACTGAGCAGAGACATCTTCAACTGGAGCAGAGCTGCTCAGAGCCCCCCCCAGAAACTGACCTGGAATGTTTTCAGTGCTGGGACATTTATCACTTTTCTGGGCAATGTCATCTTGGAGGTGGTTGGGGCCCCATCCCTGGAGATATTCAAGGTGAGGCTCTGGCAACCTGATCTAGTTGAGTGTGCTCCTGCTGACTGCAGAGGTTGGACTGGATGACCTTTGGAGGTCCCTTCCAACCCAGCCCATTCTGTGATTCTGTGATCTGGGCAGTGAGCCCATGGACTATTTCAGGAAACCATAAAACACAACACCACAAATCACTGGGGCTGCATGGCTTCAGTGGGGAGCACAATCAGGCCCATTAAAGCTTATCACTTTTAACACTGCAGTGCTCAAGTCCATGCCACTTCCAGCTGAGCTCTCTCTCTTTAGAAGCTATCCCTGCTTGCAAAGAGGCACAAAAGCAAATTTCCCACCCACACCTTGAATACTGGGTTCAGTTTTGGGGCCTTCACTCCAAGAAGGACATTGAGGTGCTAGAATGTGGCCAGAGAAGGGCAATGAAGCTGATGAAGGGTCTGGAGAACAGGACTGGAGTTTCTGAAGGAACTAGGGTTGTTTAGTCTGGAGAAGAGGAGGCTGAGGGGAGACCTCATTGCTCTCTACAACTCCCTGAAATGAAGTTGGAGTGAGGTGGGGGGGTTGCTCTCCTATTCCTAGAATCAGGTGACAGGACAAGAGGAAATGGCCTCAAATTGCACCAGGAAAGGTTTAGGTTGGATATTAGGGAAATTGTCTTTGCAGCAAGAGTGGTCAGGGATTGGGACAGGCTGCCCAGGGAGGTGGTGGAGTCACCATCTCTCCAGGTGCTCAAGAAGCCTGTGGCCATGGCACTCAGGGACGTGGTTTAGTGGCCATGGTGTTGTTATGTTGATGGTTGGACTGGATGATCTCAGAGGTCTTTTCCAATAGGAATGATTCCATGATTCTGTGACTCCACTCCACCTGTGAAAGCCTGAGAAGCCATCAGCATCACTTGCACACCAGTACCGATGGGGAGGACTCAGCGACTCCAGCTGCACAACACCTGGATCAGTCCCATGGTATTGAATAGGTAAATACTTGAGACCATCCAAGCTGTCTCAGGGGAGTCTGGAAAAGAGACAGCAGAAGGCACAGAAGCAGATGGCTGCATTGTGAAATCTCCTCCTAATGAGTAAAACAAGGACTGATGTGAGTGAAAGCAGCAATTACTGGTCGCTGCTGGTACCAGGCTGTCTGCTTGAGAGCCACCAGGAAATAAAAGAGGTTAAGGAGGGCTGTCAGAAAGCTTTAATGGGAAGTGGTGAGCAAGTAGGTTCTGGAAGAAGGAGGCTTTATAATTAACTGGCTGTTTTCAAGGCCTTCTCTGATGTTTGCATGGAGTGGAGAGCACCCAAAGCGACACACAAACAAGATGAGTTGTGGCTTTACGTGGACATAAACCACAGCACAGGAGCTTCCACCTCAACATGAGGAGAAACTTCTTTACTGTGAGGGTGCCAGAGCCCTGGAGCAGGCTGCCCAGAGAGGTTGTGGAGTCTCCTTCTCCGGAGACTTTCCAAACCCACCTGGATGCCTTCCTGTGTGCCCTGCCCTCGGTGACCCTGCTTTGGCAGGGGGGTCAGACTGGACGATTACAGAGGTCCCTTTCCAGTGCCTACCAGTCTATGATTCTGTGATCAGAGGCCTCTCAGTGTGCTCCATCAGCAGCATTGCTCTGACCGGGGAAAGGCACGGCTCACCCGTGAGTGACGATGGCCCTGTGCTGCCAAGCCTGCTGCTCTGCTCCAAAAGACAGCTCGGAAGCTCATCTGGAGTCTCCTCCTCTGCAGAGATTCCAAACTCATCTGGACATTGTGACACTGTGCAATCTGCTTAGGGTGACCCTGCATTAGAAGGAGTCCTAGCCTAGATGATCTGAACTGAACTGGAAATTTGATATACATAGAATAAACCAGGTTGGAAGAGACCTTCAAGATCATCGCGTCCAACCCATCAACCAATCCAACACCACCTAAACAACTAACCCATGGCACCAAGCACCCCAGCAAGTCTCCTCCAGAACACCTCCAATGATGGTGACTCCACCACCTCCCCAGGCAGCCCATTCCAATGGGCAATCACTCTCTCTCTGTAGAACTTTTTCCTAACATCCAGCCTGAACCTCCCCTGGCGCAGCATGAGACTGTGTCCTCTTGTTCTGGTACTGGCTGCCTGGGAGAAGAGACCAACCTCCGCCTGGCTACAACCTCCCTTCAGGGAGTTGCAGAGAGCAATAAGGTCACCCCTGAGTCTCCTCTTCTCCAGGCTAAGCAACCCCAGCTCCTCAGCCTCTCCTCGTAGGGCTTATGTTCCAAACCTCTCTGGAGGTTCTTTCCAAATGCTACAGTTCTGTGACTCTGTGAAGCCGAAAGGAGCCCTGAAATCGGACTAGAATCATAAAATCATACCATTGACAGGGTTGGAAAGGACCCCAAGCATCATCTAGTTCCAACCCACCCTGCCATGGGCAGGGACAGCTCACACTACAGCAGATTGCTCACAGCCACATCCAACCTGGCCTTAAAATCCTCCAGGCATGAGGCTTCCACCACTTCCCTGGGCAACCTGGGGAACCACGGGGAGACCTTCCTCCTAACATCCAATCTCAATCTCCCCATTTCTACTTTTTCTCCATCCCCCCCAGTCCTATCACTCCCTGACACCCTAAATAGTCCCTCCCCAGCTTTCTTGTAGCCCCCTTCAGAAACTGGAAGGCCACAAGAAGGTCTCCCCAGAGTCTTCTCTTCTCCAGACTGAACAGCCCCAACTCTCTCAGTCTGTCCTCATAGCAGAGCAGCTCCAGCCCTCTGCTCATCCTCGTGGCCCTACTCTGGATAGCTTCCAGCACCTCCAGATCTTTCTTGGAACAGGGGCTCCTGCCTGGAGCCTAAAGGCATGGCACACAGCAAGATGCAGTGTGCAAAGAAGCACAGAATCATAGACTCATTTGGGTTGGAAGACCTTTAAGATCATCCAGTCCAACCATTCTCTAACTCTACCAAGGCTGGTGTTAAACCATAGCCCTCAGCACCACAGCTCTGCCTCTTTGAAACACCTGCAGGGATGGGGATTCAACCACCTCCCTGGGCAGCCTGTTCCAGTGTTTGAGAACCCTTTCAGTGGAGAAGTTTCTTGCCCAACCTAAACCTCCCCTGGTGCAACTTGAGGTCATTTCCCTTTGTCTTCTCACTAGTTACTTGGGAGAGGAGACCAACAACCACATGGCTCCAACCTCCTTTGAGGGAGTTGTAGAGAACCTCAGTTTTACAACTCTTCTGTGAAGAACTGGAATCACAAAATGGTTTGTGTAGGAAAGGACCTTAAAGATGATGATTTGTTATTATGAAGCAATTTTGTACACACAGAATACAGAATTAACCAGGTTGGAAAAGACCTTCGAGAACATCAAGCCCAACCTATCACCCAACACCATCTCATCAACTAAACCATGGCACCAAGTGCCTCATCCAGGCTCTTTTTAAACACCTCCAGTGATGGTGACTCCACCATCTCCCTGGGCAGCACATTCCTATGGCCAGTCTCTCTTTCTGGGAAGAATTTCTTCCTCATATCCAGCCTAAACCTCCCCTGCAAACATGAGGTTCAACAAGACCAAGTGCAAGGTCCTGTACCCGGCTCGGGGCAGTCCCAGGCACTGATACAAGCTGGGCAGGGACTGGCTGCTGAAAAAAAGGTCTTGGGGGTGCTGGTGGAGGAGAAGCTCAACAGGAGCCAGCAGGGAGCACTTGCAGCCCAGAGAACCAAGCAGAGCCTGGGAAGTGTGGCCAGCAGGGCCAGGGAGGGGATTCTGCCCCTCTGTTCCACTCTGCTGAGACCACAGCTGGAGCTCTGTGTCCAGCTCTGGAGCCTCTGTTCCAGGAAGGATCTGGAGGTGCTGGAAGGTGTCCAGAGCAGGGCCATGAGGAGGAGCAGAGGGCTGGAGCTGCTCTGCTATGGAGACAGACTGAGAGAGTTGGGGCTGTTCAGTCTGGAGAAGGCTCCAAGGAGACCTTCTTGTGGCCTTCCAGGATCTTCCAGTTACAGGAAGCTGGGGATGGAATTTTTAGGGTTTCAGGGAGTGATAGGACTGGGGGGGATGGATCCAAGCTAGAGGAGGGGAGATTTAGATTAGACATGAAGAGGTTCTTCACTATGAGGGTGGTGAGAGACTGCCCAGGGAGGTGGTGGAAGCCTCATCCTTGGAGGTTTTGAAGGCCAGGCTGGATGTGGCTGTGAGCAACCTGCTCTGGTGTGAGGTGTCCCTGCCCATGGCAGGGGGGTTGGAACTGGATGATCCTTGAGGTCCCTTCCAACCCTGTGATTTACAACCAGGTGCATCTGCTGAGTAAACAACATGTGCTTGGAAATTGGATAACCTGCAAATTCTTCTTTCTTTTGGAGCTGTTCCAAGCTCAGCTAAGAAATAAACCGTGCCAGGGACAAATGTATTAAGCAGGCACTTAATTGAAAGAGGAAAAGACACTGTTGTGGTCTCACAGGCAGTTCATGCATGTTTTAAATACGCTCCCACATTGACCTTCATTGCATCTGACAGCAGAAAGGCTCAGAAGAAGCCCTCCTTCCCCTCCCATAAATAATTCATCCCCTGTAACAGTTCATAAAATGTTACATTAAGCAGTAATTAAATATTGCATTACTAAAAAGTAACCAAAAAAACCCACCCAAAATATTACAGTATCACAGTATCACCAAGGGTGGAAGAGACCTCAAAGACCATCAAGTCCAACCTGTCACCACAGACCTCATGACTAGACCATGACACCAAGTGCCACATCCAATCCCCTCTTGAACACCTCCAGGGATGGGGACTCCACCACATCCCTGGGTAGCCCATTCCAATGGGCAATCACTCTCTCTGTGTAGAACTTCTTCCTAACCTCCAGCCTAAACCTCCCCTGGTGCAGCCTGAGACTGTGTCCTCTTGTTCTGGTGCTGGTTGCCTGGGAGAAGAGACCAACCTCTGCCTGTCTACAACCTCCCTTCAGGCAGTTGCAGAGAGTAATGAGGTCACCCCTGAGCCTCCTCCTCTCCAGGCCATGCAACCCCAGCTCCCTCAGTCTCTCCTCATAGGGCTTGTGTAGATCAGCTCCTAACAAGTACTGATGCAGGGAGTTGTTCCTCCCCAGGCACAGGATTCTACACTTGCCCTTGTTGAACCCATGAGGTGAGTCCATGCAAACTCAGCTTGCAGCCAGGTAGGGCAGGGGCAGTGATTCCATATTACCCTCTGCCATCCAGTGATGATGCTTTTCATAGAATCACAGAATTGTCAGGGTTGGAAAGGACCTCAAGGATCAGCCAGTTCCAACCCCCATGCCATGGCCAGGGACACCTCACACTACAGCAGGTTGCTCACAGACACATCCAGGCCTTCAAAACCTCCAGGCATGAGGCTTCCACCACCTCCCTGGGCAACCTGTGCCAGTCTCTCACCACCCTCATGGGGAAGAGCTTCTTCCTAACATCCAATCTGTCCTATCACTCCCTGACACCCTAAGAAGTCCCTCCCCAGCTTTCTTGTAGCCCCCTTCTACCACCTCCCTGGACAACCTGTGCCAGTGTCTCACCACCGTCATGGGAAAGAATTTTTGACTCCAAATCTCCACCTATGAACTCATGCTACCACAATTCAATCCCACTTATCTGGGCTTGGTTGCAAAGACACTCAAGGTCCAGTATGGCCTAAGACTCCCAAGATTCAGATGCCAACAAGTGTTGAAGAACAGGGAGCATGGCAGGGAGGAGAGAGGGTAATGAGGTGCTGGCTGAGGATCACCAGAAGCCATCAAGATAACATCAATCAAATGCCATCAAGCATGTGCCCAGGCACCCTTCATTTCAGCTCTAATTGCTCAATCCAACCTGTGCCCTGGGGGAGCATGAAGAAAAGCAAGAAGCACCAAGGTCACTGCAGACAGGAAAATCAATGCAGGGTCTGGAATTCAGAGGGAACTTCAGTCTTAGGAGTAAACACTGAAGCAAAGAAGCCATTAAGCATCTCTGTCTTCTCTGCATCCTCAGTTAGCAGGGCTGCCTCCTCCTTCAGCACTGGGCCCACACTTCCTTTATTCTTTCATATTCTCCTTCCCCTCTACTCTGCCCTGCTGAGACCTCACCTGGAATACTGCAGCCAGTTTTGGGCTCCCCAGCTCAGGAGGGACAGGGATCTGCTGGAGAGAGCCCAAGGGAGGGCTACAAGGATGCTGAAGGGACCTGGAGCACTGCTGGTGAGGAGAGGCTGAGAGCCCTGGGGGTGGTTAGTCTGGAGAGGAGAAGGCTGAGAGGGGATTTAATCAATGTTTATCAATATCTGAGGGCTGGGGGTCAGGAGGGAGGGGACAGGCTCTGCTCAGCTGCACTCTGGGATAGGACAAGCGGCAATGGATTTAAAGTACAGCACAGGAGGTTCCACCTCAACATGAGGAGGAACTTCTTCACTGGGAGGGTGACAGAGCCCTGGAACAGGTTCCCCAGAGAGGTTGTGGAGTCTCCTTCTCTGGAGGCTTTCCAGCCCCATCTGGATGTGTTCCTGTGTGACCTGTGCTGGATTCTATGGCCCTGCTCTGGCAGGGGGGTCGGACTTGATGATCTCTGAAGGTCCCTTCCAACCCCTAAAATCCTGTGAGCCTGTGGTCCTGTGAATGACTTTGGGTTTTCCTGGTTTCAAAGAAAGGAACTGTGGAGATGTCCTGCTGGCACCTTCAGGGATGCACAACATCCTTCAGACTTGCTCCAGCAAAGCACTTGTTACACTTCCAACTCTCAACAGCCAAATCTTGCTCCTCTAGGTTGTGACTAGGGAAGGACCAAGCATCCCAGTGGAGCCTTGTATTTCATACCTGCAGACACAGCCACCCCTCTCACAGAGTCACACAGAATTACCAGGGTTGGAAGGGACCTCAAAGACCATCCAGTTCCAACCCCCCTGCCATGGGCAGGGACACCTCACACTGGACCAGATTGCCCAGAGCCACATCCAGCCTGGCCTTAAAACCCTCCAGGGATGGAGCTTCTACCACCTCCTTAGGCAACCTGTTCCAGAGTCCTCTATGCAAAGCCATTCAATGCTTTCCAGCTTTCTGCAGTGACCACTTCTTCTGCACTCTTCACCTCTCTGCTGGCTGTCTTCAGGGCTTTCTATAGTCCACAGCTATGCTGCAGGACAAAACCCAAAGTGTACCTGAAGCTTCATTATACAGTCATAGTCTGGTTTGAGTTGGAAGGGACCTTTAAAAGCCATCTAGTCCCACAGCCATGCAGTCAGCAGAGACATAGAATAGAATACATAGAATACATCGAAGAAACCAGGTTGGAAGAGACCTTCAAGATCATCGCATCCAACCCATCAACCAATCCAACATCCTCAGGGATCAGGTTGCTCAGAGCACCAAATAATCTGACCTGAATGTTTCCAAGGTTGGGACATCTACCACCTCTCTGGATACCCTGGACCAGTGTTTCACAACTCTGATTAGAATCATAGAATCAAGAGAATTGTCAGGGTTGGAAGGGACCTCAAGGATCAGCCAGTTCCAACCCCCCTGCCATGGGCAGGGACACCTCACACTACAGCAGGTTGCTCACAGCCACATCCAGCCTGGCCTTAAAAACCTCCATCCCTTGTTAAGAAGTCTTCTATCTACTATGTCTAAATATCCTACTATGTTATGTTATATCTACTATGTCTAAACATTCTGGCGGCCAGTCACCAGTGGCGTCCCCCAGGGATCAGTGCTGGGCCCCATCCTCTTTAACATCTTCATTGATGATCTGGATGAGGGGGTTGAGTTAGTCATCAGCAAGTTTGCAGATGACACCAAGTTGGGAACAGATGTTAGTCAGTTAGAGGGTAGAAAGGCTCTGCAGAGGGACCTTGACCGACTGGACAGATGGGCAGAGTCCAACAGGATGGCATTCAACAAGTCCAAGTGCCAGGTGCTGCACTTTGGCCACAACAACCCCATGCAGAGCTACAGGCTGGGGTCAGAGTGGCTGGAGAGCTGCCAAACAGAGAGGGACCTGGGGTGCTGATTGACACCTGCCTAAACATGAGCCCCTGTGCTCAGCACTGGTTAGGCCACACCTTGAGTCCTGTGTCCAGTTCTGGGCCCCTCAGTTTAGGAAGGACATTGAGACACTTGAACGTGTCCAGAGAAGGGCAACGAGGCTGGTGAGAGGCCTTGAGCACAGCCCTGTGAGGAGAGGCTGAGGGAGCTGGGGTTGCTTAGCCTGGAGAAGAGGAGGCTCAGGGGAGACCTCATTGCCCTCTACAACTACCTGAAGGGTGGTTGTAGACAGGAAGGGGTTGGTCTCTTCTCCCAGGCAACCAGCACCAGAACAAGGGGACACAGTCTCAAGCTGTGCCAGGGGAGGTTTAGACTCAAGGTGAGGAGAAAGTTCTTCACTGAGAGAGTTGTTCGCCATTGGAATGTGCTGCCCAGGGAGGTGGTGGAGTCACCATCCCTGGAGGTGTTCAAGGGGAGATTGGATGTGGGACTTGGTGCCATGGTCTAGTTGTGAGGTCTGTTGGGACAGGTTGGACTTCATGATCCTTGGGGTCTCTTCCAACCTTAGTTATACTGTGATACTGTGATACTGTGATCCCTCTTGGAATTCAAACCATCACCCCTTGTCCTGGCCCAACAAGGCCCTGCTAAAAATCTGTCCCCAGCTCTCTCACAGACCCTTTTAGTACTTGAAAGGCCACCAGAAGGTCTCCCTGGAGTCTTCTCTTCTACTGGCTGAGCAACCCCAACTCTCTCAGCCTGGCCTCACAGCAGAAGGGTCCCAGCCCTCGGATCATCTTTGTGGCCCTTTGCTAACGTGACAAGAGGTCACATCTTGCACATCCAACTCCTCTACATACATCTAAGTAAATTACTTGCCCCAGAGTATTTTTCACTGTTTTTAGATTAGTTTGGATGCTTCCATTTTGCTGGGGTTTTTTAAACTAAATACCATTGCTGACCTGTGATTTAGGATTCACCTCAGAATTGCTCCCTCACCAGCTGCTTCCATCTGCTCCAGTACCCCTGATGATTTCTACCTCTGTGTCATACCCTCCCCTCACCTCTCCTGAACTACTTCTTATCTATTTCAGGTTGTTTCACCAATATGTCAAGATGCCTTTGAATATCAGCAGGCAAAGTGATTTAGCCAAACACAATTGAAGTCAGGCTGAGGAAGCTGGAGGTGTTCAGCCTGGAGAAGAGGAGGCTCTGGGGAGACAAATAGCAGCCTGCCAGTACCTGAAGGGGGCTACAAGAAGGATGGAGAGAGACTGCTTGCAAAGGCCTGCAGGGACAGAAGGAGAGGCAATGGCTTCAAACTAGAGCAGAGCAGAATTAGATTGGATGCTGGGGACAAACCTCCAGGGATGAGGCTTCCACCACCTCCCTGGGCAACCTGTGCCAGTGTCTTACCACCCTCATGGGGAAGAACTGCTTCCTAACATCCAATCTGAATCTCCCCATTTCTACTTTTGCTCCATCCCCTCCAGTCCTATCCCTCCCTGACGCCCTCAAAAGTTCCTCCCCAGCTTTCTTGTAGCCCCCTTCAGCTACTGGAAGGCCACAATCCTGACCTACCTACAAGTTCAAGGTGTAAATGATGCTTATGGCCTTCCACAACCTCTTAAATTCAGGAGCTAGGCTTTGCAAAAGCTCACCAGGTGTGCTAACGAGACTTCAGATGTGACCAGAGGCACCAGCAGAAGCCCAGCTAGAAAACCATCCTCTAAGCCAGCAGCTGTGCCTGTGCTTTCTGAGAGCTTCCAGCTGTCTGAGCAGCCACTAAGACACAAACCACAGCTGGTCATGGAAAACAAAATCTCTTTTTTCTCCATGGACTGGGATCAGCTGCTTAGTTAGCAACCCTAGAAGGGGAATCATGGCAAGTGGGGCTGGGGAGAACCTCAAAAAACATCCAGTTCAGCCCTTGCTCTAGGGCAGGATCAGTCAATGGAGCTTTGCACCTCCTCTGCAGGCTGGTTAGCTTCCTAGAGATGCTACAGCCAATGGGTGGATGAAATGACCTCTTCTGTGTCATCCCAGAAATCAAACCATGAGGCTTTTGCCCCACTGGTGAAGGAAAAAACACCACAGCTTTCTAAGACCAGCATCTCCTTGGCTCTCTGCACAATGATGCTGCTAAAAGCCACCCCAGTTCCTGGGAGGGGACAGGTGATTTTCCTAGTGTCCTCCCTCCACCAGGCTCCTTGCCAACACTTCCCTCTCTGGGAATCCTCCCTGCAGGTTGCCATAGCTACTGGCTGACACCAGCACAAGCTCTGACTGAGACTGCTCTCCTCATCTCCTGGATGCTTGGGGGTACCTGGCAGGAGGCTGTCACCCAGCCAGGGTGCTTCACAATACAGAATTCAGGATGCAGAATTAACCAGGTTGGAAAAGACCTTCGAGATGGTGAAGCCCAATCTCATCAACTAAACCATGGCACTAAGTGCCTCATCCAGGCTCTTTTTGAACACCTCCAGTGATGGTGACTCCACCACCTCCCCAGGCAGCACATTCCAACAGCCAGTCTCTCTTTCTGGGAAGAATTTCTTCCTAACCTTCCAGCCTAAACCTCCCCTGGTGCTGCTTGAAGCAATTTCCTCTACTCCTATCCCTTAGGCAGAAGAGACCAAGCCCCACCTAGCTCCAACCTCCTTTCATGGAGCTGTTGAAAGCCAGAAGGTTTCCCCTCAGCCTCCTTTTCTCCAGGCTGAATAACCCCAGGTCCCTCAGCTGCTCCTCTCCAGCCCTGTTCTCCAGACTCTTTGCCAGCTCTGGTCCTGTTTATCACACCATTCCTGACCTTCTTGGCCTTCCTGGCCACCTGGGCTCATGACTCATCTTCAGCTGCTGTCAACCAACTCCAGAACCTTTCCCACCAGGAACTTTTCAGCTACTCTGCCCTAAAGCCTGGAATGTTCATGGGGTTGTTGTGACCCGAGTGCAGGGGCCAGCACTTGGCCTTGTTGAATCTCATTCCATTGGCCTTGTCCCAATAATCCAACCTGTCCAGGTGCCCTCTGCAAAGCCTTCCTACCCTCCAGCACACCAACACTGCCACCCAGCTTAGTGTCATCTGCAAACTTACTGAGGATGCCCTCAATCTTCTTGCCCAGGTCACTGATAAAGATAAGAAACAGAACTGGCCCCAATCTTGGATAGGCAACCTCCAATCTCCCCTTTCTTCCACCACCTCAGACCTCCTGCTCATCCTTTTTATAACCAAATGATGACAGCATAAAGCATGGGCAAAGTCTTGATCTGGAGGCCAGCGTGCAGCAAGGAGGGAAAATCACATCTTTGCAGCTAATTCCCACTCCCTGGAAGTGATCAGGGTCAGGCTGGACAAGGCCCTGAGCAGCCTGGTCTAGTGGAAGCTGTCCTTGCCCATGGCAGGGGGTCAGAAGTAGAGGATCTTTCAAGACCCTCCTAACCCAAAGCAATCTATGATTATAGCATTACTCCTAGGAAGGTCACCAACAGAGTTTGCTTTGTGTAATAAAGCATGAGTCAGGGTGCAAAAGTGTGTGCAAGACACTGAGCATCCTTTAAACCTCCTACTGGGGCTCAGGCAGATGAAGCTCCACAGTGAACTGGCTGAGGGGATTGAGTGCACCCTCAGCAAGTTCACCAAAGAGACAAAACTGGGAGGGGGCTGGCTGACACCTCTCAGGCTGTGCTGCCATATGGACAGGCTGAGGGCTGGGTGCAGGCAAACCTCATGGAGTTCAGTAAGGACAAGTGCAGGGTCCTGCACCTGGGGAAGAATAACAGCAGGCACCAGGACAGGTTAGAGGCTGCCCTGCTGGAGAGCAGCTCCATGGAGAAAGACCTTGGAGTGCTGCTGGGCAGCAAGTTCTGCAGGGGACAGCAATGTGCCCTTGTGGCCAAGAGAGCCAATGGCATCCTGGGCTGCAGCAAGAGAAGTGTGGCCAGCAGGGCCAGGGAGGTTCTTCTGCCCCTCTGCTCTGCCCTGGGGAGACCACAGCTGCAATCCTGTGTCCAGTTCTGGGCTCCCCAGTTCAAGAGAGACAGAGACCTGCTGGAGAGAGCCCAAGGGAGGGCATGAGGATGCTTAGGGGACTTGAGCATGTGCCCTGTGAAGAGAGACTGAGAGCCCTGGGGCTGTTTAGTGTGGAGAAGAGAAGGCCGAGAGGGGATCTGATCAAGGTCTCTCAATCTCTGAGGGGTGGGTGTCAAGTGGAGGGGGCCAAGCTCTTTTGGGTGCTGCACAGTAATGAGCCAAGGAAAAGCAGGTTCAACCTTGAGCATAGAAGATTTCATCTCAACATGAGGAGAAACTTCTTTGGTGTGAGGGTGGCAGAGCCCTGCAGCAGGCTGCCCAGAGAGGTTGTGGAGTCTCCTTCTCTGGAGCCTTTCCAAACCCACCTGGATGCCTTCCTGTGCAGACTACCCTGAGTCACCCTGCTTTGGCAAGGGGTTTGGACCTGATGATCTCTGGAGGTCCCTTCCAACCTCTTAACATTCTGTGATCCCCCCACAGTGGAATGGCAGCTTGAGGGCACCTTCAGCTTCTCTTTTAAGGTCTCATCCAATAAATCAATCACCAGCCCCACTGCTGCCCAAATCTGGGGATGGGACCAGACAGGGCTCAGGTCCCTGCCTGTGTTTCCAGCCCATCAGAGCATGATGCACTGAGTTCTGGCAAGCAAAGCTGCCTGCATGAGAGCAGATGTGCAGCCTCCCTCAAGGTGAAAGGCAAAGGCAAATGTGGGAGGAAGTCTGAAGCTCAGCAATCAGGGCTGATCCTGAAGAATTTCCTCCTCCTCCATGTGCATAACCTCTCCTTTTGCTATTCACCCAGCACCCTGACACGAAACTGAGGTCTCTTCACTGCAACCCAGTGGCCTGGCCAGCTCCAACCTGACCAAAGCCAAGTTTTGAGCTGGTTTAACTGGATTTTTGGAAAAACCAAATTGTCCAGCTCCCCAAACTGTGTCCTTGCTAAGATGTTTGCTCACCTTTGCCTTGGAAGAAAGAGATTGGATTCCCTTCTTCAGGAGATGAGCTCTCTGCCCATCTCCACACCTACCTATGTGGCCACACTACCTTCTGTAGCTGATTTAACACTAAGGAATTTAGTACTAAGGAATTTAGCTGATTTAAAAGCAAGGAATCAGGAGAAAGAGGATGAGGTGGAGGAAAAGATCAACTAATTCACCTGACCTGGTCCTGTTTATCACACCATTCCTGACCTTCTTGGCCTTCCTGGCCACCTGGGATCCTGCCTCATCTTCAGCTGCTGTCAGCCAACACCAGAACCTTTCCCACCAGACACTTTCCAGCCACTCTGCCCTAAGCCTGGAGTGTTCATGGGGTTGCTGTGACCCAAGTGCTGGGCCCAGCACAACTTCCACTTCCTTGGTAGTCCACCCAGGAATGCATCCAGGTGGGTTTTGAAAGTGTCCAGAGAAGGAGACTCCACAACCCCCCTGGGCAGCCTGTTCCAGTCTTCTGTCACCCTCACAGGGAAATAATTCTTTCTCCTATTTCCATGGAACTTCCTATGCCTCAACTTCCACCATTGCCTCCTGTGCTGCCATTGGGCATCACCTGACCCACAGAGGTTTAGTCTGGAGAAGAGGAGGCTGAGGAGAGACCTCATTGCTCTCTACGACTCCCTGGACAGGGGCATTGAGTGCAGCCTCAGCAGGTTTGCTGATGACACAAAGCTGAGCGGTGCAGCAGACAGGCTGGAGGGAAGGGATCCATCCAGAGGGTCCTTGACAGGCTGGAGAGGTGAGCCCATGACATGGCAATGCCAGGCACCAATATAGGCTGGGCACAGACTGGCTGGAGAGCAGCCCTGAGGAAAAGGCCTTGGGGGTGCTGGGGGAGGAGAAGCTCAACAGGAGCCAGCAGTGAGCACTTGCAGCCCAGAGAGCCAAGCACAGCCTGGGCTGCAGCAAGAGAAGTGTGGCCAGCAGGGCCAGGGAGGGGATTCTGCCCCTCTGCTCCACTCTGCTGAGACCACAGCTGGAGCACTGTGTCCAGTTCTGGAGCCTCTGTTCCAGGAAGGATCTGGAGGTGCTGGAGGGTGTCCAGAGCAGGGCCACGAGGATGAGCAGAGGGCTGGAGCTAGAGGGCTGAGGATAGTCTGAGAGAGTTGGGGCTGTTCAGTCTGGAGAGGAGAAGGCTCTGAGGAGTCTCATCTATGAGTTTATGAAAGGATATCATAATGAAGTGGGTGTTGGTCTCTTCTCCCATGTATCAGGTGATGGAACCAGAGGAAATGGCCTCAAGTTGCACCAAGGGAGGTTTAGGTTGGACATCAGGAAAAAAATTCTTTAGTAAAAGTGTGGTCAGGCATTGGCACAGGCTGCCCATGGAGGTGGTGGAGTCACCATCCCTGGAGGTGTTCAAGAACTGTGTGGACATGGCACCTGGGGACATGGTTTAATGGCCACGGTGGTCTTGGCTGAAAGTTGGGCTTGATGATCTTACAGTTCTTTTCCAACCTTAATGATTCTATAAACACCTCCAAGTGTGTGATATCCCAGATATCCACACCAGGTCATGAGCTTTAACTCATGGAAAACAGAGATCCTGCAAGAAGACATTCTGGGGAGAGAAAGGAGATCTGAACTTGGCTTTGCTCTGAGTTAAGGCTCCAATGGGCTGAGTTAAGGCTCCAGTGCCAACACCAGCACCCTGGGAATGGCCCTACTGCTTTCCACAAGCAGAAGAACCTTGCACTTTGCAATTTGTATCTAGCTCCTGTCCAGAAGGACACTGGTTTCTTTAAACACCTCCATTTTCACTCCCATCCTGAGTCAGATAAGCAGCAAAGCACCTCCGCGTCCTCAGATGCCTTCAACCCTGTTAAAGAACTCGAGAGGGAAAGCAGCAGCCAAGCAACACGAGCAGAGCACCACTGACCTTGCAAAGTATTCCAGTGAGAAACTCCTGGCTGCTTTCCAAGCCAGCACCTGCAAAGCTGGGCAGATAAACACCCTGCAAGAGCTAATTGCCATGGGGAGGATGTTGCCATGCAGAAGGAAGCTGACTGCAGTCAGTGGGAGTCCTGCGGATGGATGTGGAGCTGTGAGGCTTACAACAGCCTGGATCATAAAATCATTGGGCCACAAGGATGAGCAGAGGGCTGGAGCTGCTCTCCTATGAGGACAGACTGAGAGAGTTGGGGTTGTGCAGTCTGGAGAAGAGAAGGCTCTGAGGAGACCTAATTGTGGCCTTCCAGGATCTGAAGGGGGCTACAGGAAAGCTGGGGAGGGACTTTTTAGGGTATCAGGTAGTGATAGGACTGGGGGGAATGGAGCAAAGCTAGAAGTGGGGAGATTGAGATTGGATGTCAGGAAGAAGTTCTTCCTCATGAGGGTGGTGAGACACTGGCACAGGTTGCCCAGGGAGGTGGTGGAAGCCTCATCCCTGGAGGTTTTGAAGGCCAGGATGGAGGTGGCTGTGAGCAACCTGCTGTAGTGTGAGGTGTCCCTGCCCATGGCAGGGGGGTTGGAACTGGCTGCTCCTTGAGGTGCCTTCCAACCCTGACAATTGTATGATTCTTTGTGATTTGTGGGAAAGCATGGACAAGGAAAGTCCTGCTGTCCAAATTAGCTGTTCCTTGCCCTCTTTTCTTTATTTCCTCTCTTCTTTTTCATCTGCTGTTTGTGTTTGAGCTGTACTTAGAAGCCACCGAGTGAAAGTGGGGTCTGCCTCTGCATCCAGGAGAAGCTGGTGGTCTAAACAGACATGGCAGTGACTGGGAGGGGAGAAGGAGACTTGTTTGACACATCCTCTGATCTGATCACTGACTTAGCAGGCAAAAGAAGTGTGCAAACCTCTCTGGTTTCAGTAGAGGATTTGCTGATGGGGCCACGTGGGACACCATTAATTAAAGCAGAGAAGAGGAGCATCAGCAGAAGGGGAAACTGGGCAAGGGAAATGACGACGCTACGAGCGTGGGAAGGCTGAGCTGCAGCCTGGAAGGAGGTTAGCTGTGTTTAACATTCTTAAAGTTGGCTTTGGCACACAAAAAAATAAGTAGGGCAACACTGATGAGACCTCCTAATGGCACACAGTTGTGAGGCAGCACCAATAAAAGAGGAGGATCAGGAGACTGCAGAGGAAGGAAGGGATTGACCTTGACTGCTGCGTTCAAAATGGGAGGAACGTTTCCAGTCCCGAGTTCTAGGCCTGGGATTCATCACCAGGAATTTTTGGATATGGTATGGGAGCTCCTTCTTAGCTACAAGGATGATTAAGGGACTTGAACATCTCTCTTTGGAAGAAAGACCTGGGGCTGTTTAGTCTGGAGAAGGATGAGGGGATTTTATGAATGTCTATTAATATCTGAGGGATAGGTGTCAAGAGGAAGGGGCCAGGCTCTTTTTGGTGGCACCTGGTTATAGGACAAGGAATAATGGATATAAACTAGAACCCAGGAAGTTCCACCTTAACATGAGCAGAAACTTCTTTACTGTGAAGGTGATGGAGCACTGGAACATGCTGCAGACTCTACTTCTCTGGAGACTTTCAAAGCCAGCCTGGATGTGTTCCTGTGTGGCCTGCCCTATGTGATCCTGCTTTAGCAGGGGGGTTGGACCCAATTATCTCTGGAGGTCCCTTTCAACCCCTAACATTCTGTGATTCTGTGATTCTCAGGTTCTTTCATGTTGTTCTCCTTCCTAGGCTATAACTGCATAAGAAGGACAACAACATGGAGGTCCTGGTTATCAAAGGGTGAAAGGATCCAGATGCATCTGTGATGTCCACAAACATGACAGTTGAGTCTCAGGAGAAGTGGGGACTTCATCCTCCAACAGTGTGCATCTGTCTTTAAGAAAGAGTGGTTTCATCTAGCAAGAGTTGGAGAGCAATGGTTGGTACAGAGAATAAAAAGGAGACTAAAAACTTTGGATGTGGTAACTACAGAGCCAAATGATGTGGACACTGTGCTTGGAGACCAGCCAGAGCAGTGACCTCCAGACAGGAGAAAAGCACTAAGGTAACCCACTGCCAACCAGCCAGCAGACTATTACCTGTCCATTGACTCAGACTGAAAATGAGATGATGATTGCCAACCACCAGACCAAGGTCTTTGCCAACCCTTCCAGCTGGCATCATGCAATTGTGGGCCCAGGTGAACCTCAGGAGGTTCCACAAGAGCAAGTGCAGGGCTCTGCCCCTGGGCTGGAACAATCCTCACTATTAATACAGACTGGGGGAGGAAGGGATGGAAAACAGCCCTGAGGAAAAGGCCTTGGGGGTGCTGGTGGGGGAGAAGCTGGACAGGAGCAGGCAGTGTGAGCTTGCAGCACAGAAGGCCAAGGGCAGCCTGGGCTGCAGCCAAAGCAGCGCTGGCAGCAGAGCCAGAGAGGTGATTCTGCCACTTTGCTCTGCTCTGGGGAGACCTCAGCTGCAGTGCTGTGTGCAGGTCTGGAGCCCTCAGCACAGCAAGGACCTGGAGCTGATGGAGCAGGTCCAGAGGAGGGCCAGGAAAATGCTCAGGGGCTTGGAGCAGCTCTGCTGTGAGGCCAGGCTGAGAGAGCTGGGGGTGTTCAGCCTGGAGAAGAGAAGGCTCCAGGGAGACCTTAGAGCAGCCTGCCAGTACCTGAAGGGGGCTACAAGAAAGCTGCAGAGAGACTGTTTGCAAAGGCCTGCAGTGATAGGATGAGAGGCAATGGCTTCAAGATAGAGCACAGCAGATTTAGGTTGGATGTTAGGAACAAGTTCTGCACCATGAGGGTGGTGAAACAGAGGAACAGGTTGCCCAGGGAGGTAGTTGGGGCCCCTTCCCTAGAGATATTCAATGTGATGCTCAACAGGACTCTTGGCAACCTGCTCTAGTTGAGGATGTCCTTGCTGAGTGCAGGGAGGTCAGACTGGTTGACCTTTGGAGGACCCTTAGAGCCTGGACCATTCTATGATTCTATGATTTGTTGAATTCCCTATTTCTAAGACAAAGCCTTGGGTGTTACTTGTGAAGACAAAATAACAGACTAAACACCTGGACTTACTGTTTCAAAGGGTCACATCCAGTCCTATGTACCTAAAGGTCCCTGCTGAGGTGACACAACTGAGCTGGAGCATAGGAAAAACTAATGAAGTATATTGAGTGGAGTGTGTCCTGTTGGAGCATGTCTGGAGCAACAGAGCCTGGGAAGGGTCTGGAGAACAGGGCTGGTGAGGAGCAGCTGAGGGAACTGGGAGGAGACTGAGGTGAGAGCTCATTGCTCTCTACAACTCCCTGAAAAGACATCATAAGGAGGTGGGGGTTGGTCACTTCTCCCTCATATCAGGTCATAGAACAAGAGGAAATGGCCTCAAGTTGCACCAAGGGAGGTTTATGTTGGGTATTAAGAAACATTTCTTTCCTGTAAGAGTGGTCAGGCACTGGAACAGGCTGCCCAGGGAGGTGGTGGAGTCACCATCCCTGGAGGTGTTCAAGATCTATGTGGCCATGGCACTTGGGGACATGGTTTAATGGCAATGGTGGTGTTAGGTTGGCAGTTGGGCTTGATGATCTTAAAGGCCTCTTCCAAATGAAATAAATCTGTTATTCTATGACTCCATGACCTACATCTCACCTCCATCTCTTCCTCTTGCTCGACCCTGTCCTCCAGCACACACAGACCAGCCCCAGCTTGCACACAGTCAAAGCAGAGAACTTCAGTATTGTCCACACTGCTGAGCAGGTCCCAGTTGGCTTTTGGGCCTGGATACTGTCCACCTCAATGTGATGGTGGCATATGCTGCAACCTGGAGACAGAATCATGGAATGGGTTGGGTTGGAAGGGACCTTTAAAAGGTCACCTAGTACAACCCCCCTGCAGTAAGGAGGGACATCTTCATCTGAGATCAAGTATCTGTCACTTGGAGATACTACCACCAGCCTGTCTCAGTTTGTGGACTGTATCCAGAGGACATCAGGGACTGAAAGGGGATCTAATAAATGTTTATCAGTATGTGAGGGCTGGGGGTCAGGAGGGAGGGGTCAGGCTCTGCTCAGTTGCTCCCTGTGATAGGACAAGGGGCAATGGATAGAAACTACAGCAGAGGAGGTTCCACCTCAACATGAGGAGAAACTTCTTCTTTGGGAGGGTCACAGAGCCCTGGAGCAGGCTGCCCAGAGAGGTTGTGGAGTCTCCTTCTCTGGAGACTTTCCAGCCCCATCTGGATGTGCTCCTGTGTGACCTGTGCTGGATTCTAGGGTCCTGCTCTGGCAGGGGGGTTGGACCCGATGATCTTTGGAGGTCCTTTCCAACCCCTAACATCCTGTGAGCTGTGATCCTGTGACATCAAGACACAGAGAGTGTCAGGATGCCTGCATGTCTGCAGCACCCATCTCCACCCTCTTTGTGTCCTCCTAAATACAAGGCCTGTCTCTACTCATGGTTATTACATAGTCATCCAACTGGACCTTGTGGTATCAGCAGATACTCTGTCTCCTCCTGATACTAAAGGTATGGATCAAGTAACTGCTGAGCCAGAGCCCAGCCTCAGCCAAGGCTGCCAAACATCTCTCTGAACCACCTTTTCTGGATGGAAGGAAACATCCTGCCCTTTCCCATCCATCCAACAGCAAAAGGGAATCCATTTCCATGGGTTGCTTTAGAGACACTCTTATCCAGGCCTAGTCATAGAATCACAGAATGGTTGGGGTTGGAAGGCACTTTCAAAGTCCATCTAGTCCAGGCCCTATGCAGTCATCAGGGACATCTTCACCTAGATGAGGTTGCTCAAAGCCCCATCCAACCTGATCCCTGTTTCCAGGGATGAGAAGTTCATACCTGAAGTGACCTTAGGAAATTAAATCTACCCAGGAATGTTCTTTGGTACTGAAGCCTGGGCCAGACCATGGTCACTCTACTAAACTCCTTTAATCCTCAAAACAAGCTGTTTGCACCCAAACTCCTTGTTGGAATCTGTTCTTGGCTCACATCCATGCCCAAACCCAGTCTAGGAAGTGGACTAAGGACTATTTCCACAAGGGACCTCTGGAGATCAACCCCTGCACCAGAGCAGGTTCACCCAGAGCAGGTTGTATAGGACAGTGTCCAGGTGGGCTTTGAATGACTCCAGAGATGGAGACTCCACCACCACTCTGGGCAGCCTGTTATGCTCCTATGAGGAGAGGCTGAGGGAGCTGGGGTTGTTTAGCCTGGAGAAGAGGAGACCTTGTTGCTGTCTACAACTACCTGAAGGGAGGTTGTAGCCAGGTGAGGGTTGGTCTCTTCTCCCAGGCAACCAGCAGCAGAACAAGAGGACACAGCCTCAAGCTGCACCAGGGGTGTGTTTAAAAAGAGCCTGGATGAGGCACTTGGTGCCATGGTTTAGCTGATGAGATGGTGTTGGGTGATAGGTTGGACTGGATGATCTCAGAGGTCCATTCCAACCTGGTTAATTCTGTATTGGGTGTCTCAGTGAGGTGGGCCGTGTCCTCCACTGGAGATCTTCAAAACTAGATTAGATGAAATCAGTTTGGTGTGGCTTAGATGTATCACCCTCTTCCTTAGAAATGGGATATGGACCAGATGATCTTGGGATGTCCTTCCAGACTTCCATTTCCATCACTACAATGATGGAGTAGAGAAACATAGAATAGTTTGGGTTGGAAAAGACCTTTAAGATCATCCAGTCCAACCATTCTCTGACTCTGCCAAGGCTGCTGCTAAACCACGTGCCTCAGCACCACATCTCTGCCTCTTTCAAAAACCTCCAGGGATGGGGATTCAACCACCTCCCTGGGCAGTCTGAGACAGTGTTTGAAAACCCTGTCAGTGAAGAAGTTTCTTCTAATCTCCAACATAAACCTCCCCCGGTGAAACTTCAGGCCGTTACCTCTCATCCTATCACTTATTACTTGGGAGAAGAGACCAACCCCCACCCGGCTCTAACTTCCTTTTGGGGAGTTCTACAATGAGATCTCCTCTCAACCTTCTCTTCTCCAGACTGAACAACCCCCAGTTCCCTCAGTTGCTCCTCACCAGCCCTGTTCTCCAGACCCCTCACCAGCTTGGTCCTTCTCTGGACCTGCTGCAGCCCCTCAATGTCCTCCTTGGAGTGAGGGCCCAAAACTGAGCACATTACTCAAGACACTGCCCTCACACAGCTTGCCTCAGCACTCCTACATGGACATCCCTCCTTAAATGATCTCCTCTGTGTCTCACAAAAACACAGAGTGAGTCTCCAGCACTGACTCATTCATCTCTAGAGCTACTACACATTCTCATCTGCTCCACATCCTTAGTACCTCCAGGGCTCGAGATGAATGACAGAACATTAGCAACAGGCACTTCATTAATACTAGAGGCAGTCCAAAATTTCCCATTGAAGCCTTCCTTTTGCTTTATTTCCTCTGGTAGGGAAGGCAATTGGAGGGCAAACAAAATCATTTAAAAGAGAAGATCATTTATTTGGTCTGTATGTATATGCATGGTCTGTATATATCTGGTCTCTGAGGTGGATTGCAAACAGGCTTGACAACAGACTTCAGAGGGTCATCATCAGTGGCACAGAGTCAACTTGGAGGCCTCTGGCCAGTGGTGTTCCCCAGGGATCAGTGCTGGACCCAGTTTTATTCAGTATCTTTATCAACAACCAGGTTGAGGGGATTGAGAGTACCCTCAGCAAGTTCCTGATGATACAAAACTGGGGGCTGGCTGACACCTCTCAGGCTGTGCTGCCATCCAACCAGATCTGAACAGGATGAGAGCTGGGTACAGGCAAACCTCATGGAGTTCAATAAGGACAAGTGCAGGGTCCTGCATCTGGGGAGGAGTAACAGCAGGCACCAGGACAGGGTAGGGGCTGCCCTGCTGGAAAGCAGCTCCATGGAGAAAGATCTCAGAGCCAAGGGATCCTGGGGTGCAGCAAGAGAAGTGTGGCCAGCAGGGCCAGGGAGGTTCTTCTCCCCCTCTGCTCTGCCCTGCTGAGACCACAGCTGCAATCCTGTGTCCAGTTCTGGGCTCCCCAGTGCAAGAGAGACAGAGACCTGCTGGAGAGAGTCCAAGGGAGAGCCAGGAGGATGCTTAGGGGACTTGAGCATCTGCCCTGTGAAGAGAGACTGAGAGCCCTGGGGCTGTTTAGTGTGGAGAAGAGAAGGCTGAGAGGGGATCTGATCAAGGTCTATCAATCTCTGAGGGGTGGGTGTCAAGTGGAGGGGGCCAAGCTCTTTTGGGTGCTGCACAGCAATAAGCCAAGGAGCAATGGATACAAACTTGAACATAGAAGGTTTCAGCTCAACAGGAGGCAAAACTTCTTTGGTGTGAGGGTGCCAGAGCCCTGGAGCAGGCTGCCCAGAGAGGCTGTGGAGTCTCCTTCTCTGGAGCCTTTCCAAACCCCCCTGGATGCCTTCCTGTGCAGACTACCCTGGGTGATGCTGCTTTGGCAGGGGGGTTGGACTGGATCATCTCTGGAGCTCCCCTTCAACTGTCCCACACCACATCCTGGTCTCCAAGCTCTTGCAGGATGGGTTTGATTGAAGGACCATTCAGTGGATAAAGAACTGGCTTGATGGCCACACCCAAAGGGTGGCTGTCAATGGATCCATGTCCAAGTGGAGGCCAGGGACAAGCAGAGTCCCTCAGGGATCAGTCCTGGGACCAGGCTTGTTCAGCATCTCTGTGGGTGCCATGGACAGTGGCACTGAGTGCACCCTCAGCAAGTTTGCTGCTGACACCAAGCTGTGTGGTGCAGCAGACACGCTGGAGGGAAGGGATGCCATCCAGAGGGACCTTGACAGGCTGGAGAGGTGGGCACGAGCCAACCTCATGAGGTTCAACAAGACCAAGTGCAGGGTCCTGCATCTGGGTCAGGGCAATCCCAAGCACCAATACAGGCTGGGCAGGGACTGGATGGAGAGCAGCCCTGGAGAAAAGGCCTTGGGTGTGCTGGGGGAGGAGAAGCTCAACAGGAGCCAGCAGTCAGCACTTGCAGCCCAGAGAGCCAAGCACAGCCTGGGCTGCAGCAAGAGAAGTGTGGCCAGCAGGGCCAGGGAGGGGATTCTGCCCCTCTGCTCCATTCTGGTAAGACCTCACCTAGAGCACTGCATCCAGTTCTGGAGCCCCTATTACAAGAAGGATCTGGAGGTGCTGGAATATGTCCAGAGAAGGACCTTAAGGATGAGCAGAAGGCTGGAGCACCTCTGCTGTGAGGACAGATGGAGAGAGTTGGGGTTGTGCAGTCTAGAGAGGGGAAGGCACCAAGGAGACCTAATTGTGGCCTTCCAGTATCTGAAGGAGGCTACAAGAAAGCTGGGGAGGGACTTTTGAGGCTGTCAGGGAGTGATAGGACTGGGGGGAATGGAACAAAACTAGAAATGGGTAGATTCAGATTGGATGTTAGGAAGAAGCTCTTCCCCATGAGGGTGGTGAGAGATTGGCACAGGTTGCCCAGGGAGGTGGTGGAAGTCTCATCCCTGGAGGTTTTTCAGGCCAGGTTGGATGTGGCTGTGAGCAACCTGCTGTAGTGTGAGGTGTCCCTGCCCATGACAGTGGGATTGGAACTGGCTGATCCTTGAGGTCCCATCCAACCCTGACAATCCTGTGATTCTATGAATGCACTGTGATACTGTGATTTCTGGTAAAACTACAAGCTTATCTTTTTGGTGGAGAACTTGAAGAGAAGGTTTCATAATGTTACTTCCTTGGGGAAAAATTCCTGACCTTACTACTCATCTGACACCCTAGAAAGGGCTGAAATTTCCCTTTTCCATCCTTTTTCATCTTTTTTTTTTCCCCCTTCATGGAATAAAGGTAACACAAGGAGAAGACTGAAAGATGAAGAAGGCAGAGAAAAATAAACCACCCAGGACACACCCAAGGTCAACCCCAGCCCTCTCCATTCCCCTCCACCCATGCAGCAGGAAGTAAAGCTCAAGGTATTCAGTACCCAGTAGAGATACACCCCTCCATGATACCACCAGCTCCTCCTGTTCCTCCAAACCCCTCCATGATGCCACCAGCTCCTCCTGTTCCTCCAAACCCCTCCATGATGCCACCAGCTCCTCCTGTTCCTCCAAACCCCTCCATGATGCCACCAGCTCCTCCTGTTCCTCCAAACCCCTCAATGATGCCACCAGATCCTCCTGTTCCTCCAAACCCCTCCATGATGCCACCAGCTCCTCCTGTTTCTCCAAAGCCCTCAATGATGCCACCAGCTCCTCCTGTTCCTCCAAATCCCTCCATGATGCCACCAGCTCCTCCTGTTCCTCTAAAGCCCTCAGTGATGCCACCAGCTCCTCCTGTTCCTCCAAAGCCCTCAGTGATGCCACCAGCTCCTCCTGTTCCTCCAAAGCCCTCAATGATGCCACCAGCTCCTCCTGTTCCTCCAAACCCCTCCATGATGCCACCAGCTCCTCCTGTTCCTCCAAAGCCCTCAGTGATGCCACCAGCTCCTCCTGTTCCTCGAAAGCCCTCAATGATGCCACCAGCTCCTCCTGTTCCTCCAAAGCCCTCAATGATGCCACCAGCTCCTCCTGTTCCTCCAAAGCCCTCAATGATGCCACCAGATCCTCCTGTTCCTCCAAAGCCCTCAATGATGCCACCAGCTCCTCCTGTTCCTCCAAAGCCCTCAATGATGCCACCAGCTCCTCCTGTTCCTCCAAAGCCCTCAATGATGCCACCAGCTCCTCCTGTTCCTCCAAAGCCCTCCATGATGCCACCAGCTCCTCCTGTTCCTCCAAAGCCCTCAGTGATGCCACCAGATCCTCCTGTTGTCATCACGTAATTAAACAAGGAAAGGCTCCACCCAACACCAACAGCTTTGCATGGAGCTACAAAGCCTCCAGTATGGGCCCTGGCTCTTTTCTAGAAGTCACATCAGCCACACAAACTTAGCATCCCTACATGATATAGGACACCCCAGGCCTTACTTGGTCCTTCAGGGTCCAGAGGCCACCATGAGAAGCAGGACTGCAGAGCAGGCCTGGACATGCAACCTGCTTTGGGGGGTTGTGGAAACTGAGGCAAGAAGCACCTTGGGGCTGGAACCTGTGTCACACCAGGTGACAGTGGTGGCTTCCAGTACCTCAAGCCCAGAAGAACAACAGGAGAATGATGCCCTGGAGCTGCACCCTGACCCCAGCCCAATTCCTGATGCACTGCATGGGCTCAGGTAGGTCACTCAGCACCTCTGCCTCAGTTTCCCCACAGCCAAAGAGGAAGAGTCACAGAGCAGTCACTGGCAAGCAGATGCCACCATGTGTGACTCGATCATCTTCAACCCCACTTACTGTCAATGGATGGAAGTCCCTTAACTTGTGGAAACCATCAGGAAGGAGCATCTCAGCCCACTGTGGCCCTTGGTTTGCCAAGACAATTTAGAATCACAGCATCACAGAATGCCTTGGGTTGGAATAGACCCTCGAAGGTCATCTTGTCCAACCTCCCTGCAGTCAGCAGGGACAATTTGTTGGGGCATAAGTACCTAAGTAAATCCCAGATTCAAATATGTAAGAAGTGTGTATTGATAATCTAAAGGCAAAGAGGAATAAGCCCAAGATGAATAATACGGAGGTGGAGAAAAATAACACAAATAGATCTTCTTTATTCTGTAGGATCTCTGGGCACAGACAGCCTCTTGCAAACAGGCAAAGCCCTGTCCTAGCTGCTCTGGCCTCACTGGAGGCATCTGGGTTCAAATGCTAACGCAGGCAAATCGTCCCTGTCTCGGTCTGGGAGTAGCCTCCATCCCCCATGGTCATCACCTCTGCTCTGGAGGTCCAGGCAGACCTGGGAGGAGGTCACAAGCACACAGCTTCTGCAGTGTTGATTTGTCTTGGTATCAAGAGGTTAGGAAAGGGAATTCCTCCTTTTAGCATAGACTTCCCTGATGACCTTGGGCTGGCTGCTTACTCTGTCCCATGCTCTGTACTCTCACCTCAGGGGGACAGAGTGAGTTGAATAAATCATTGCTGGTGTCCCTTTGGTTTCACCAAGGAATTGTTCCTCAGCCTCGGAGCATCACATTACGCTGCTCTGCAGCGGTGGCAGAGGGCTGTAAGGAAATCTCCCCCTTGCTCTCTGCTGCTGGGGAACCTTCCTCCATGCACAAGCCCCCCAAAGGCCACGGAGAACAGGCCCCATATCAGCCATCCTTGCTCCTCTCTAACAAAAGATCACCAGGAGGTAACTTAGGTTGCTTGGTGGCCCATAAGGGTTGTTCAAACAGGCTGTGGAGTCTCCATTCGTGTTTGAAACCCACCCAGCAGGGACTCCTGGAGCAGCAAGGCTCTTGAGAGTAAGAAGGATTTGGAGAATTTGGCTTTTAGAAAGAACCCAAACAATAAACAACACTTAAAAGATGCCTAAGTTGAACAGAAAATTAGAACAATTAGCCCAAACATCACTCATGCGTTAATGAAGAAGTGCTTATGTTCCAGGGCTGAGCATCAGAGCAAACACTTCTCTTCCAATATGCCTCAAGGAAGGAAAACATGGAAGTGGGAGAGCAGATAAGGACCCAAAGAGAAAGAGAAGCCCTGAGGGTGTCCTGGAGGAGCAACACAAGGAGGGCTGAAACCTTCAGATTCCTCTTGGGTTCAACATCTGAGCTGCCCCAACCCCTTTGCATGGAGAGGACACTCAAGCCAGCCTGTATGGATTTGCTGGAGCAGACAGGAGGGATGGCACATGGAGGGATGATGGGAGGGTGAGCAATCTGCATTTCAATATGCAAATAACCAAGCCTAATTATCCTTTACACCAGCAGAGAAGAGCAACACAACAGCTCTCCAGCCCTAGGACAGCTTTCTGCTGTAGAATCATAGCATCAAAGAATCTTAGGGGCTCTATGGGACCTCTGGAGACCACCTAGTCCAACCCCCTGCCATCACTGAGCTGCAGACCTTGGAAGATGACCAGACAAAAAGCTGAGTCAAAAATCACAGCAGGCCAAAGCAGACTGAAGGGCTGTGTTACTTAACCCCACACCTTCCAGCCCTGCAAAAGAGAGACCTTGAAAACCCCTGGCTGCGTCCTCATGTCTCGACCAACCATCACCACCACACCTGGATCCACCTGAGCCCACAGCATCCCTCTCACCCCAAGGAAGAGCCTGAGAGGACACACAACTACAGCCAAAAAAAAAAACCCAAGCCAACCAAAATCTCCACTGCCTGAACCATTTCCCACCCGAGGACGTGGGAAGGTTGATGATTGCCAGCTCTGCCATGGCCCTGGTGGGACAGAGGAGTCCAAACCCAGCTTCACTTTAAACCTGAATGGATTCCCTACCCATCTGAGGGCAGGGTGCCACCTCTGAATCTCCCTGGGGAAGGAAAACCAACCGTTCAAAGGCATAAACACCTTGGCAACCACACAGGTAGAGGGAGGAGGAGGAGGAAAAAAGGTTGCAGTGACACCTTTGTCCCAACAAACCCCACCTTTGCTCTCCCTCCACCCCAGCCTCGGTGGCAGTGGGCTCTGCCAAGGAAAGCTCTGGAAAACACAACTGCAGCAAAGCCTCCTTGCAGGGCAGCTACTCCAGCACTTTTGTTTTGCATTCCCAAGGCATCCAAGCCCCCTTCAAGCCAGAAAGAAAGAACAACAGCAGCGCACGACGAGGAGTTCCGCGCTCCGCATCCCGAACCCTAATCGCTTCCCGGGGTGAAATGAGGGCATCTCATTCCCAACCGGGGTGGGGGGGGACGATGGAGAGGGGTGGGGGAGAGACAGAGGGATGTGAGCTGCGTTAAACATGGCAGCATCCAACAGCTGCCCCACCCAAGCGGCCTAGGACGCGTGTCACCTGCATCCCAGGATGCTTTGTCTAGGGGGATGCTCCCAGCCTGGGGTGCTGCGTGGGACCTTCCCATGCGTGTGCCCCACCTGCGGGTGGGACCCTGGGGATGCAGTGATGTGGTCAGGATGCCTGGTCCTGGGGGTTGGCTGCACCACGGCAGCCGGGGGTGAGCTCGGAAATGACCGGCAGCCACCGGTAACATCCCAGGGATGCGATTCCAAACCTCCTGCTGAAACCAAGGTGCTGGGAGTCGCTGCATTTGTGGATATGGTCGGGAAGGAGGGGGCGGGGGGCAGAGGACACAGGAAGCTGCTGCAAAACCAGCGGACAAAAAAGACCACGGTTTCACCACCTGCACAGCAGCTTCCCAAACCCCAGCAGGGACAGCCAGAGGTGGGGAATTTTAAGGACATCCTCCCCACCCCCCACCAGCAGAAGGGAGATGAGAAAATCCCCCCCCCCGCCAAATATTTCCAAGCTGTATTCATTCACCCTACTCCCAGGGTAAGGGTGGGCATTAAGGAACTGGAGAAGGGCTGAGGGTTCACCCAACTCCCAGGATAGGGATGGGCATTAAGGAACTGGAGAAGGGTTGGGATGGAGTAACAGGGGGGGTAGGGTCTCACCTGTAAGACGAGCTGACCCCCGCCGCCACCTCCTCCTTGATCTGCCTGTTGAGAGCATCGGCGGCCGCCCTGCCCCCGCCCGCCTCCTCCACCTTCTTCCGACCCTTCTCTCTCCCATCCCCGGCCCGGATCCCTTTGGGATGCTCATCCTCCACCTCAGCATCTTCCTCTTTCTTCTCGGGAAGAACCTTCCGTCTTTTCTCTTGAGCTGGTTTCTCCGGGGAACCGCGGTCCAGGGCAAGGACCGGGGAAGGTCCCGGTTTAGGGATCCAGGGATGATCCCCGCGTTTAGGGATGGGCCAGGCACGGAAATCCTTCTGGTACTGGGTCTCCTTCTCGAAGGGGGTATCCGAGGGCTGGTATTCGCTTTTGGGTTTGCAGCTGGGTTCCGGTCGTTGCACCTTCCAGGGTTTGTAATCGTGTCGCATCACCGAATCAGCCGGGGGAGAGGCGTGGGGAGCCGGGCCGGGGCGGGTAGCACCGGGAGCCGCTTCCCCCACACCTCCAACCCCCGCCGCTGCCGCCGCCTCCCCACCGGGCTGGGTTTCGATGGGGGCAGAGGAGCGAGGAGGAGGAGGCTGAAGAAGATGATGCGCGGGAGCGCCGGGATGCTCGGTGGCCTCCGAGTATTTGGTGAAAACGAGAGGGACAGCGATGTCGGCTTTGTCCAGCTGGTTCCAGAAGCGGGCGATGCAGCAGGCGCGGGTGATGCAGGGCCACGCCATGGCGGCCCCGCGCAAGGAGCGCACCCGCTCCGCACCGCGCTCCGCGCCCAGGCAGCGCCGGGCGCAGGCAGGCAGGGAGCGGGGGGGGCGGGGCGAAAATGGGCCTGGTCACGCCCCCCCGCCGCGTGAAGGGGACTAAAGGGGCGTGGCCGACGGGGCGGGGCTTGTGCTGCGTGAGGTAGGGTGGGACAGACCTTGAGGGCTGGGCAGCAGCACCCGTGAACGTATATGAACACGCAGAGTCACACACACGTCAGACATGCCCAGGCATGCACACGCCTGCAGAGTCACACACATACACATGCACACACACACACACACGTCAGACATGCCCAGGCATGCACACGCCTGCAGAGTCACACACATACACATGCACACACACACACACACGTCAGACATGCCCAGGCATGCACACGCCTGCAGAGTCACATGCATGCACACACATGTCAGACATGCCCAGGCATGCACACGCCTGCAGAGTCACATGCATGCACACACATGTCAGACATGCCCAGGCATGCACACGCCTGCAGAGTCACACACATACACATGCACACACACACACACGTCAGACATGCCCAGGCATGCACACGCCTGCAGAGTCACATGCATGCACACACATGTCAGACATGCACAGGCATGCACACGCCTGCAGAGTCACACACACACACATGCACACACACACACACACACGTCAGACATGCCCAGGCATGCACACGCCTGCAGAGTCACATGCATGCACACACATGTCAGACATGCCCAGGCATGCACACACCTGCAGAGTCACATGCATGCATGTAAGACACATCTCTTGCATGCACATACATAGAGAGTCACAAACATGCACAGAGACATACAAGACACACTCATGCATGCACAGAGATGCACAGACACACCCCTGCAAGTGCACACATGCAGAGTCATGTAGGACACCTTGATGCAGCATGCATACACACTTGCACAGTCACACGTGTGCACAGACATGTCAGACATGCCTCAGCACATGCATATGTCCACACACAGAATCACAGAATCAACCAGGTTGGAAGAGACCTTCAAGATCATCAAGTGCAACCAATCACCCAACCCTATTTAATCAACCAGACCATGGTACCAAGTGCCTCATCCAGGCTCTTCTTAAACACCTCCAGGGACATTGACCCCACCACCTCCCCGGGCAGCACATTCCCATGGCCAATCTCTCTTTCTGTGAAGAACTTCTTCCTAACATCCAGCCTAAACCTCCCCTGGTACAGCTTGAGGCTGTGTCCTCTTGTTCTGATGCTGGTTGCCTGGGAGACCAACCCCCACCTGGCTACAACCTCCCTTCAGGTAGTTGTAGACAGCAATAAGGTCACCCCTGAGCCTCCTCTTCTCCAGGCTAAGCAACCCCAGCTCCCTCAGCCTCTCTTCACAGGGTTGCCCTCCAGACCCCTCCCCAGCTTTGTTACCCTTCTCTGGACACCTTCCAGCAACTCAACATCATTCTTGAATTAAGGGGCTCAGAACTGTACACAGTACTCAAGCATGTAAAAGCATGCACAGCCACACACATGTCAAACACACCCTGCATGCATTCACACTTGCACAGGCACACATAAGACATTTCAGTAGTTTAAGGGGCCTCTACGAAACATGGGGAGGGACTCTTTATCTGGGAGGATAATGGCAGGACCACAGAATCACAGAAACATTCAGGTTGGAAAAGACCCTCAGGATCACCAAGGCCAACCCAGATCCTTACTCTACAAGGGTCACCCCTAAACCATAGCCCCAAGCACCGCATCCAAACCACCTTGAAACACATCCAGGCTTGGGGACTCAACCACCTCCCTGCCCAGCACATTCCAGTGCCTGACCACTCTTGACATGAAAAAATGTTTCCTACTGTCCAGTCTAAACCTACCCAGGCACAGCTTGAGGCCATTCCCTCTTGTTCTATCACTAACGACCTGTGAGAAGAGACCAGCAACAGCCTCTCCACAGCTTCCTTTCAGGTAGCTGTAGACAGCAATGAGGTCTCCCCTCAGCCTCCTCTTCTCCGAACTAACCATCCCCCAGCTCCCTCAGTTGTTCCTCAGATGCAATCATCAGGCCCTTCCCCAGCTTCCTTGCCCTCCTCTGCTCTGGCTCCAGCTGAGAGATGATGTTACCAACTGGAAGAGGGTAGATTTAGATTAGATATAAAGATGATTTTCTTCACCATGAGGGTGATGACACACTCAAACAGATCTCCCAGAGAAGCTGTAAATGCTCCCTCCACGGAAATGTTCAAGGCCAGGTTGGATGAGGCCTTAAACAATCTGGGCTAGTGGAAGATGTCCCTGTCCATAGCATGGGGGTTGGAACTGGTTGATCTTTAGGGTCCCTTCCAACTTAAACATTTCTATGACTCACAAGTTGGATTCACAACCCCAAATGCCACCTGGTACTTCCCTCCTCACCCTGTTTTCCAGCCTTGTCTCCACCTTCTCCCTTCTGACCTCCATGCCATCCTCTATCTTCCCTCCATTTCCCTCTCTACCTGCATCTTTCTCTTCATTCTCTGAACCAAATAAAGTCATTTTTAGCCTGAAGGGCCTACAGGAGAGTTGGGGAGGGACTTATCACAAGGGTTTGTGGTGATAGGATGAGGATGAAGAGGAATGGATTGAAGCTGGAAGAGAGGAGACCTTCTTCACACCATCCTCCATCTTCCCTCCATTTCCCTCTCTACCTCCATCTTTCTCTTCATTCTCTGAACCAAATACAGTCATTTTCAGCCTGAAGAGCCTACAGGAGTGTTGGGGAGGGACTTATCACAAGGGCTTGTTGTGATAGGATGAGGAGGAATGGATTGAAGCTGGAAGAGGGGAGATTTAGACTGGAGATTAGGAAGAAATTAGAGGGAGTGTCTACTGGAACAGGCTGCCCAGGGAGGTTGTGGATTCCCCCATGCCTGAGGTGTTCAAGGTCAGGCTGGATGAGGCTTTGAGCTACTTGGTTTAGAGGGAGGTGTCCCTGCCTATGGCAGGGGGCTGGAACTAGAGGATCTTTAAGGTGTCTTCCAACCCAAACCATTCTATCAATCTATGAATCTACAAACCTTTCTCTGAGCTTCCCCCATCTGCAGCTAACCTCAACTTACCCCAGAATGCTTGGTCATGCATTACTTGGTAAGAAAAGGCAGGGGAGAAGCTGCTCAGTGAGGTTTTGCAGTGTCAGGAGACTCTGCTCTGCTCTGCAGATGCCAGGCAGACCTGCATGGTGATAGAAGCTGCAGAAGAAAAAAACAAACCAAAGTTGCTCATCATCTCCTGCAGTCAACCTTCCAGTTCTATATAAATCTTGAAACGTGGTCACTCATCCACTTTCAGGAATCAGCTACGGAGAGAATTTAATCTCTTACATCAAGTCAAATCCATTAGCTCTAATCAGCAGAAGTGATGTGCTGGCTGCAAAGCTCTCTCCAAGAGGATGGGAGTTAAAGAAATAAAAATGCCTCTGTGTTTAAATTACAATCACCACAGCAGAAAGCAGGAGGAACATTCTCCTTCTCCAGCCTCTTCTGGGAAAAGAACAGAGCCAAGCATCACGCCACAGGGCGGGATGTTGGTCTTGGGGTTGGCCAAGGACATAAGTGGCACTCAGCAGTGGATTATAGAATCATAGAAGTGTGTCAGTTGGAAAAGACATCTAAGAACATCGAGTCCAACCATCTACCTAACACCACCATGGCCATTAAACTATGCCTCAAAGTGCCATGGCCACACATCTTTTTAACACCTCCAGGGATGGGGACTCCACCACCTCCCTGCCAGCCTGTTCCAATCCCCGACCACTCTGGCAGGAAAGAAACTTCCTAATCTCCAACCTAAACATCCCTTGGAGAAACTTGAGGCCATTTCCTCTCATTGTGTCTCCTAACCCTAGGGAGAAAAGCCCAACCCCCACCTCACTCCAATCTCCTTTCAGGTAGCTGTAGAGAGCAATGAGGTCTCCCCTCAGCCTCCTCTTCTCCAGACTAAACCCCGGTTCCCTCAGCTGCTCCTCACCAGCTCTTCCCCAGCTTTGTTGCTCTTCTCTGGACAAGCTCCAGCACCTCAATGTCCTTCTTGGAGTGAGGGGCCCAAAACTGGACCCAGTATTCAAAGCATGACCTCACCAGTGCTGAGTCCAGGGGATTGTACCACTCTGGGGCACAACCCTGCCAGAAGTTTGCGTGATGCCAATGGCACCACAAAGGGATGCAAACCAGAGCAAGCCCAAGCACTGATTTTGGGTAGACCTCCAAGCGGTGGTTCCCTATCCCATCCCTACTGAGATCTGCTGGTGTGGAGACAGGGAATAGCTATGAGGTTCTCTTGTGCACTAATAACTTGGATATTTTAGGAGCTAATTAAAAAGGGGCCTGGTGAATTTTCTTCTCCAGGCATCCTCAGACGAATCCAAGATGCTTTCAGTCAAACTTCAGCTACTGGAGACCATCCTGGGGCAGTTTTCATAGTCTCTCCTGCATTTCATGATGGCAAGAAGATGCTGCCACCATAACAGCCTGCCCAGATGTATGCTTTTCTCAGCTGGATGTGATGTCAAAGAGGATTGGACTTGCTGTCTTGGACCACCAGCTGACATCTCATCATGTCCTGACCTGTACAGCGGTACCCACCAGTTTTTGTAGGCAATAATGTTCTGGCGTTGTAGGAATCATAGAAGGTTTGGGTTGGAAGGAACCCTTCAAGGTCATACAGTCCAACTCCCCTCCAGTCAGCAGGGACAGCTGCAACTATATTAGGTTGCTCAGAGCCCCAGGGAACCTGACCTGGCATGATTCCACCTCTCTGGGCAGCCTGGGCCAGGGTTTTACCACCTTGAGCAGAAAACTTTCTGCCTGCGAAGAGAGGCTGAGAGCCCTGGGGTTGTTTAATCTGGAGAAGAGAAGACTGAGAGGGGATTTAATACATGTTTATAAATATCTGAGGGCTGGGGGTAGGAGGGAGGGGACAGGCTCTGCTCAGTGACAAGACAAGGGGCAATGGATATAAACTCCAGCACAGGAGGTTCCACCTCAACATCAGAAGGAACTTCTTCACTGGGAGGGTCAGAGAGCCCTGGAACAGGCTGCCCAGGGAGGTTGTGGAGTCTCCTTCTCTGGAGACGTTCAAGCTCCATCTGGATGTGTTCCTGTGTGACCTGTGCTAGATTCTATGGTACTGCTCTGGCAGAGGGGTTGGACTTGATGATCTTCAGAGTTCCCTTCCCACCCCTAACATCCTGGGATCCTGTGATTTTACTACCCACTTCTGAGTAAGTGTGGTAAATCTACTCTTTGGGGTAAATCTCCAACTCATTGGGTGGTGCAGCCCAAACCCACAATAACTGGGCTTCAGCTCCATGGTCCAAAGGTAGGTGAGATTCCAGCTCCAAAGCTAGACCTGAACCACACCTTGAGAGCCTCAAGTGAGCTGTGTTCAACTCCACACTACCCCAGGGAGATGAAGGCAATCTCCATTGACCTGTGTTTATTTTCAACAGCAGCACTACCTCTATGTCCTTGCCCATGGCAGGGGTGTCCCAGGAACTCACCCAGCTTTGCAGGTGATACCTGCACCAAAAAACCCTTACCTAAATTCCTCCTGTCCCCAAAAGCAGGGGCAAGAGAGCATGATGACACTGCAGCTTGCAGGAGGATTTATAGCGGTTCCTCACACCTTCAATCACTTTGTAATCACACACCACTGCCAAGAAGGAGGACTTGCCTGGGGTGTTCTTGTTTTCCTTGTCAACTTTTCTGATTCACACATGCTGGGAGGATGCTTCAAGGCCAAATGGGATGGGAGCCAAGATGATGATGATGATGATGATGATAATGTTAATAATGATAATGATAATAATAATAATAATAAGTTATCTATATCTGAGTGTTACATAAAGAAAAAACAATGAATTCCCTGAGTGCTTGGGGAAAAAAAATTCAACTGATAATTCAAGGACATAAGATTCTGAAACAAAAATTACTGCCCTAACACAGCCAGATGCCAGAAGAATCATAGAATTGTCAGGGCTGGAAAAGACCTCAAGGATCATCCAGTTCCACCCCCCCTGCCATGGGCAGGGACACCTCACACTACATCATCTTGCTCAGAGCCACCTCCAGCCTGGCCTTCAAAACCTCCAGGCATGAGGCTTCCACCACCTCCCTGGGCAACCTGTGCCAGTGTCTCACCACCCTCATAGGGAAGAACTTCTTCCTAACATCCAATCTGCCCCTATCACTCCCTGACAGCCTAAAAAGTGAAGTGGTTTTGGAACAGGTAGAAGGTGGAATAGAAGGCTAGAGACTCTGTTTTGATAGAATTTGCATCAAGAACAAGTAGCAGCAGCAGAATTGCTTCTCTCACGTCCATGCTCTTATCCAGATGGACAAAGATGAAGCTTGGTACAATTGTATCACATAAGTTTGGTGTGGTGGGAAGATCCCCAGCAAGGAGAATGTTGCAGGGAAGATACCTCTACTGCTGGTGGAGTGATCATAGAATCATATAGACATGCAGTTGTTTCATTTGGAGAAGACCTTTAAGATTATTCAGTCCAACCATCCTCCAGTTCTACCAGTATGATGCTAACCCATGTCCCTCAGCACCACATCTCTCCATCTTTTAAACACCTCCAGGGATGGGGAATTCCACCAACTCCCCGTGGAGCCTGGTCCAGTGCTTGAGAACCCTCTCAGCAGAGAAGTTTCTTCTAATATCCAATCAAAAACTCCCCTGGTGCAACTCGAGAGCCACTTCCTCCTCTCATCCTGTCACTTGTTACTAAGAAGAGACCCTAATGGGACAGGAAGAAATGAGAGTCAGAGAAACTGCTGGCCAAGGGCAGCCTGGGCTGCAGCCAAAGCAGTGTTGGCAGCAGAGCCAGAGAGGTGATTCTGCCACTTTGCTCTGCTCTGGGGAGACCTCAGCTGGAGTGCTGTGTGCAGGTCTGGAGCCCTCAGCACAGGAAGGACCTGGAGCTGATGGAGCAGGTCCAGAGAAGGGCCAGGAAAATGTTCAGGGGGTTGGAACAGCTCTGCTTTGAGGCCAGGCTGAGGGAGCTGAGGGTGTTCAGCCTGGAGAAGAGAAGGACACCTAATAACAGCCTTTCCAGACCTGAAGTGAGCTACAAAAAGTATGGAGAGATACTGTTTGCATAGGCCTGCAGGGACAGGACAAGGGGCAATGGCTTCAAAGTAGAGAAGAGCAGATTTAGATTGGATGTTAGGAACAAGTTCTTTACCATGAGAGTAGTGGAACACTGGAACAGGTTGCCCAGGCAGGTAGTTGGGGCCCCATCCCTGGAGTTATTCAAAGTGAGGCTGGACAGGGCTCTGGGCAACCTGAGCTAGTTGAGGATGTCCCTGCTGAGTGCAGAGGGGGTTGGACTGGATGACCTTTGGAGGTCCCTTCCAACCCAGACCATTCTATGATTCTATGACAGCTACTAAACCTTCAGCTTCCTTCTGATAGTTTTGCCTACTGGAGGGTAAATTGGTTTTGTGGAAAATTCTATCAGTGTGAGTGACTGAGAGGCTTTAGGGAAGAAAACAAGAAATTAGAAAAGGGCTATCAATCATTAGAGAAGAGTGACCTGGAGAGAGATTCTACCTCTTGCTTTGGGGCACCAAATCCCACAGAGTCTGCTTGTGGTGAGGACTCAACAAAGAGCTTTGCCCAGCTTCTTCTGCAGAATAAAACAGCAGTGTCTTGGCTTCTTCTACATGCCACTGCACTGCCCCTTGCATTCATCCCTTCAGACATTCTAGTTGAGGATGTCCCTGCTGACTGCAGAGGGGCTTGGACTAGATGACCTTTGCAAGTGCCTTCCAACCCAGACCCTTCTATGAGTCTATGATTCTCAGTCCTGCTCCTGGTCAGGTGTCCTCCATGTGCAACCTGCCTCACTGTGCTGACTTGCACAGCCTGGTATCTTCAAAAGCCTGCAGCTTGGTGACTCAAGGTTTTACTGGTTCCTCCTGGCACTCCGAGATGGACATTGATCAACTGAGTCGCAAGGGCCTCTGGTAAATGGATTACAGAGGATGACCTATGGAGGGATTAAAGGAACTTAATGTTCCCAGACTAAATGCAAGCCACAGGAGATTGGATAAATGACTATAAATAGCTGAGAAGGGAAAAGCCAAAGATAATGTAGTTGGAGCTACATCATGGGCCAAAAGCATTAGGAAATAAGGAGAAATGGTTGAGAAACATAGGGAAAATGGAGGGGAAAAGGAGATTTAAAAGCCATAGAGGTGAAAATGAAGCAATAAATGTAACTTAGCACCAAAATTTCCCAGGAGGTGCTAACATGGGACTTAAGTGATCATTGCTGGGTGGTCTCAGAGGTCCCTGCTCTATTTATAGTCGTAGCTCAGTGATGATCTCTCTCTGATGCTCCCAAGGAGAGCATCCACGATAGTTTGTCCACAACTGAAACCCAAGTCAACAAAGAGAACAAGGGAAGGAAAATATAATTGGCTAGAGAGCCAGATGGGCCTTTTGGTGGGTAGGTCCTGGTGTGGAGAGGTTTATCTGAGGGTCAGTGAAGTTTTCTTCACTCATCATTTCTCTCAAACAGCAACTCATCATCCATGGCCACGCAGGGAGAGGCCGAATGAGCTACTGCAGCTTACACTGAAAGCTTGGGAGTGAATCTGTATCTTCTCATTTCCCACTAGAAATCCTTCCCTTCCCTTCCCTTCCCTCCCTGCAGGGAGGATGCAGATTGTGATACTGCAAGGACAGACATGATGTAAGATTATACTGTTTTCTAGAGCTCATTTCTAGGAGGACACTGCAAGATGTGGTGGTCTCTCACAGATCTAGGATGACCCTTCCCTTCCTCATTTCCAGCCCAGACTTGTGTAATGTCACTGTAAAGCCACAGATTCTGTTTTATCTCCACCCAGCAAGGAGCTGCATCTCTCGTGGCTTCTCCTGACTGTCTGGAAATCTTTGATCCCTCACTCATTTAAGCAGAAGATTTCAAAGCCCTCTATAAGTAAGCTTGTTTGGGGTTTTTTTCCTCCCTCCTGATTGAAGAAAGCAGAAAGACAAAAAGCAAATCACATTTCCACAGCAGAGCGGGACATGAATATTCATTCCCCAGCTGAGCTTTCCTTTACTCCTTGGTCAGCTCCTTCCAAGGAGCCAATTTGTTCCTAATAAATCCAGAAGATGGGACTTGCCTTCTCATAATAAGCCACAAGCAAAGAGCTGAGACTCCTTGCAATGCTGCTCCTTGGGGAACAAGCAATGAAAACTGCTCCAGGCCCTAGCCTGAGATTTCTGAGAGCAGAAAACGATTCCTATGTGTTCCCATGGCTCAGGTGTGACCCTTTGCATGAGCACAAAGCTCTCTGACATGGCTGGGCTCCAGCAAGGTCAAGACTGCAGGATGAAAAACACCTTGAAATATCCTCTCTGAATCAGGGATGTCCCTTCAAGGGACTAACCTGTTGGAGAGCAGTGCAGAGGAGAGGGAACCTGTGGGTCTTGGTGGATAGAAGGATGACCATGAACCAGCAGTGTGCCCTTGTGACCAAGAAGGCCAATGGTATCCTGGGGTGGATTAGAAGGGCTGTGGTTAGTAGGTCAGAGAGGTTTTCCTCCCCCTCTACTCTGCCCTGGTGAGGTCACATCTGGAATATTGTGTCCAGTTCTGGGCCCCTCAGTTCAAGAAGGACCTCAGGGAACTGCTTGAAAGAGTCCAGCAGAGAGCCACAAAGATGCTGAAGGCAGTGGAACATCTCCCTGCTGAGGACAGGCTGAGGCAGCTGGGGTTCTGCAGCTTGGAGCAGAGGAGCCTGAAGAGTGACCTCATTCCTGTTGATAAAGATGTGCAGGGCAGTGTGGGGAGGATGGAGCCAGGCTCTGCTCACAGGATCACAGATCACAGGCTCACAGGATGTTAGAGGTTGGAATCTAGTGCAGGTCATACAGGAATGCATCCAGATGCTCAGAGATGACCAATGATTGGACAAGGGGCAAGGAGTGCAAGCTGGAGCAGAGGAGGTTCCATGTTTCACTGTGAGGGTGACAAAACACTGGAGGAGGCTGCCTAGAGAGGTTGTGGAGTCTCCTTTGGAGATACAGTAGAGAGGCTGGATGGTAGAGAGGCTGGATGGTAGAGAGGCTCTGCAGCGGGACCTCAACAGGCTGGGCAGATGGGCAGAGTCCAAGGGCATGAGATTGAACACATCCAAGTGCCGGGTTCTGCACATTGGCCACAGCAACCCCATGCGGAGCTACAGGCTGGGGTCAGAGTGGCTGGAGAGCAGCCAGGCAGAGAGGGACCTGGGGGTACTGGTCAATGGTAGGCTGAACATGAGCCTGCAGTGTGCCCAGGCAGCCAGGAGGGCCAATGGCATCCTGGCCTGCATCAGGAGCAGTGTGGCCAGCAGGAGCAGGGAGGTCATTCTGCCCCTGTACACTGCACTGGTTAGGCCACACCTGGAGTCCTGTGTCCAGTTCTGGGCCCCTCAGTTTAGGAAGGAGGTTGACTTGCTGGAAGGTGTCCAGAAAAGGGCAACAAAGTTGGTGAGGGGTTTGGAACACAGCCCTGTGAGGAGAGGCTGAGGGAGCTGGGGTTGCTTAGCCTGGAGAAGAGGAGGCTCAGGGGTGACCTTATTGCTCTCTACAACTACCTGAAGGGAGGTTGTAGTCAGGCAGAGGTTGGTCTCTTCTCCCAGGCAGCCAGCACCAGAACAAGAGGACACAGTCTCAGGCCGCACCGGGGGAGGTTTAGGCTGGAGGTTAGGAGGAAGTTCTACACAGAGTGATTGCCCGTTGGAATGGGCTGCCCAGGGAGGTGGTGGGGTCGCTGTCACTGGGGGTGTTGAGGGTGAGGCTTGACAGGATGCTTGGTTGCATGGTTTAATTGTTGAGGTGGTGTTGGATGATAGGTTGGACACGATGATCCTGAAGGTCTCTTCCAACCTGGTTTATTCTATTCTATATTCAAAACCCACCTGGATATGTTCCTGTGTGATTTGTCCTAGGTGATCCTGCTCTGGCAGGGGGGGTTGGACTGGGTGATCTCTTGAGGTCCCTTCCAACCCCTAACACACTGTGATTCTCTGACCTTCCCCTCCTTGTTTCCGCCGGCCACCTCCCTGTCTGTCTTGGGTGTTGCACAGCCCAGTGAGACTGGGAGCCCTGGACCTGCAGCTCTCTCCACAGCGTTTTGAAAACGGGCTGATGGTTTCTCACCAGGAAACATCTCGTTTCCAGGCAACAGAGCTGCAAGAGTTAAACAACCCCCTTTGATTTTCTGCAAGCAGGCAGGGGCTCGACATTGGCAGCGGAAGACAAAGGATGGGGAGAGATTCAAATGAAACCCTGAATCAGTTTCAACTCAGTTAAAGCAACTCCTGTCTTTAGGAACCAGCCCTCGGGGCTTCACCAGAGCCCTCGGGGCTTCACCAGAGCCCTCTTGTTTTCTAGTGACTCATAAATGGAGTCCAACAGTCGAGCCCCCCACACCTTCTTAGGACCTGACAAAAAAGGAAGGATTATTTTCCAGCTGCCCCCCCTGATGTGCTTTTGCCAAGGGCTGCTTTTAGCTTTGCTGTGTAATTCCTGGCAGTGGTGAGCTGGGGGATTTGCAACGGCCCTCGGACAGGCAAGTGACACTTTTGTATGCGGCCGACTGTTTAAGGCAGGCTGTTAGGGGCTTTATTCTGTATCCTGGTTACAGCCAGACCCTTGGCTTCCTCAGGCCTCTCACAAGATGGTTTCTTTGTTTACCTGAGAGGCCTTGGCAGTTCCCTGAGGATTTTTTTCCCCCCACAAAGCTCTGGTTTTAATTTCTTTGGTTTTTTTCCATCTGTCGAGGGGCAGAGCTCTGTGTGTGTTGAGGCAGAGGGTCACAGCAGGCACCTGCTGGCAGGTAGGAATAGAAAACAGAGGTAGGATTTCCTTTCTCATACACCCACAGAAACATGTGTAAGGATGCACAAGGATCTATCCATCCCTCCATCCATCCATACATCCATCCCTCCATCCATCTATCTATCCATCCATCCATCCACCCATCCATGCATGCATCCATCCATCCACCCACCCATGCATCCATCCCTCCCTCCCTCCCTCCATTCCTCCATCCATCCATGCATGTCCACCCAGAGATGTGAGGTTTCTCATCTATAGAATCGTGCAATCATAGAATCATGGATTGGTCCAGGATGGAATGGACATTTGAAGGTCATCTAGTCCAAATTCCCCTGCAGTCAACAAGGACATCTTCATCTGGAGCAGGCTGCTCAGAGCCCCATCCAATCTGACATGGCTCCAGAGGGAGGGTTTCTACTACCTGTCTGGAAAACCTGGAACAGGGTCTTACCACCTTCATGGTGAAGAATTTCTTCCTTCTATCTAATCTGAATCTCCTGTCTTTTAGTTTTAAACCATCACCCCTTGTCCTGTCACAACAGGCCTTGATAAAGAGTCTGTCCCCAGCTTTCCTGTAGCCCTCCATGAAATAGTGCAAGACCACCAGAAGGTCTCCCTGGAACTTCTCCAAGTTGAACACCCCCAACTCTCCCAGCCTGGCCTCACAGCAGAGGGCTTCCAGCCCTCCCAGCATGGCTGTGGCCTCCTCTGGCCCTGCTCCAACAGGTCCCTGTCTGTGCTGAGGCCTCCAGAGCTGCCCCAGCACTGCAGGTGGGGTCTGAGCAGAGCACAGGAGAGGGGCAGAATCCCCTCCCTGCCCCTGCTGCCCACATTGCTGGGGATCAGCCCAGGTCAGGGCTGGCTCTGGGCTGGCAGTGCATGTCCAGCTTCTCATCCCCATTGTCAGCCATAAAACATCTTTGCACTGCTTGCTGGCCTTCTGGGCTGAGACTGAAGCCCATCACCCACATCACATCACCTGCAAATACAAATGTTCTGCTCTTGCTTGCCTCTTCTTCTTGTCCCTTCCTACCATGCTCAGGGTGGTTTGTAGGGGAATGGGAAAATAAAGCCTGGCTCATGCACATAGATGTCTCATCCTCTCTGCAGATAGCCAAACACTGCAAAATCTGCAAGAGACAGACACTTGAAGGCAGGACTGAGGCTTGAAGAGAGTCTGCTTCTCAGATTTGAGTGGCAAAAGCATGAAGTCATAGGTTCATGGAGTGCATCAGGTTGGAAGGGAGTCTTCAAGGTCATCTAGTTCAAGCCCTCAGAGTGATCAGGGACATCCCCAACTAGATCACTTTACTCTGAGCCACATCCAGCCTGACCTTGAATGTTTCCAGGGATGGAGCTTCCTCCACATTTGTGGACAACTGATTCCAGTGTTTTACCAATCTCATAATAAAGAACTTCCTCCAGATGTCCAACCTAAATCTGCCCTGCTCCAGTTTCAAACCACTGCCCCTTGTCCTGTCACCCCAGGCCCTTTTAAACCTCCCCTCCCCAGCCTTTCTGTAGGTGCCCTTCAGATACTGAAATGCAGCTCTAAAGGTCTCCCTGGAGCCTTCCCTTCTCCAGGATGAACAGCCCCAAGTCTCCCAGCCTGTTTTCATAGGAGAGGTGCTCCAGCCCTGTGACCATCTTTGTGGCCCTCCTCTGGACCTGGTCCATCAGGTCCATGTCCTTCTCGTGTTGAGGGCTCCAGAGCTGGACACAGCACTCCAAGAGAGGTCTCACCAGAGCAGAGGGGCAGGATCCCCTCTCTCCATCTCTGGCCACATGCTTTTGATGCAGTCCAGGCTGCCACTGGCCTTTGAGGCTTAAAGTGCCCATTGCTGGCCCCAGTATTCCCAAGTCCTTTTCTGCAGGGCTGCTCTCAGTTGATTGATAACAAGGATTGATTACAAGGATTACCTTGACCCAGGTCCTGAACCTTGGACTTTGCCTTGTTGAACATCATGAGGTTCTCCTGAGCCTGCTTTTCTAGTCTGCCTAGGGCAAACCCTCACTTTCTAACCACAAAGTGAGTCATGTTGGCACAAAGCTGGTCACACCTCCTGGCAGTGCCCTTCTCCTCCCTGTACAGGAAGGTGGCCATGGGGCAGCCACCAGCACCCCTGTACTTTGCACAACCTCTGTGCTGCACGACTGGGTAAATACTGACAGGTGACTTTGCACTTTGCATTTGCCACCTGCAGAGCTTCCTTCTCCTTTGGAGACCTGCACACCAAGCCCAAGATGAAGATTGAGTTTGCTCCCCGCTCTTTGCCACTCCAGAGAAGGCTTCAGACAGCATCAGTGGCTCAATGGGTCTTCAGCTTTGTGTGTCTAGGTAAGAGACAACTCCTTTTCTTTCTTTGAGAATCACAGAATGGTTTGGGTTGGAAGGGACCTTTGCTCATCTAGTCCAACACCCCTGCAGCGAGCAGGGACATCTTCAGCCAGATCAGGTTGGTCAGAGCCCTGTCCAACCTGAGCTGGAATGGTTCCAGGGATGGGCCATCTCCCACCTCTCTGGGCAACCTGGACCAGAGTGTCACCACTCTCAGTGTAAAACACTTCCTCCTTCTATCTCTGATTCTCTTCCTTCTGAATCTCCTTCTTTTAGTTTAAAACCATCACCCTTTGTCCTGTCACAATAAGCACTCTTAAAAAGACTGTCCCCAGCTTAGGCTCTCCTTTAGGGTCCTCCTTTTTTTCCACTGGTGCCTCCAAATCCTTCTCTGCAGGGCTTCTCTCCATCCCTTTGTTCTCCAGCCTGTGTTAATGGTGGGGATCTCCCTGCTCCAGATGCAGGACCTTGCATTTGGCTTTGCTGCACCTCATGAGGTTCACACAGAACCACTTCTCAAACTTATCCAGGTCCCTGCAGCTTTTTGTCCCAACCTCTTCTCTCCTCAAGCCTAAGGAAGATCTGGTATCAGTGGTCTAGGATCAAAGGAAAGCAGCATTAAAAGGCAGCCTCTGGGCACCTGCAGTGAATCCCAGGCCATGTTAGGACAAGTGATTGGCAGCAGATGTTGCCCTCACACCTCTCTGTCTCACTGTATGAAGGGCAGTGTGGGAGGCTCTGTCTCACCAAGGTTGATCTTTTGTCCCTTTTTTCCCCCCTTTTTATTTCTTCTCACCACTCACTGTGAGCACAATGACACCCTGGGAGCAGACACTTGACTTTATACAGATCACAGAATGGTAGGGGTTGGAAGGGCCCGCTGGAGATCATTGAGGCCAACCCCCCCAACAAGGTCACCCACAGCAGGTTGCCCAGGATTCATAGAATGGTTTGAGTTGGAAGGGACCTTAAAGATCATCCACTTCAACCCCCCCTGCCATGGCCAGGGACACCTTCCACTAACCCACATTGCTCAAGGCCTCATCCAACCTGGCCTTGAGCACCTCCAGGGAAGGGGCATCCACAGCCTCCCTGGGCAACCTGTTTCAGTGTCTCCCCCACCCTCACTGTCAAGAATTTCTTCCTAATCTCCACTCTCAATCTCCCCTCTTCCAGCTTCAATCCACCACCCCTGATCCTGTCACTACAAGCCCTTGACAAAAGTCCCTTCCTGCCTTTCTTGTAGCCCCCTTCAGGTACTGGAAGTCTGCTCTAAGGTCTCCTTGGAACTTTCTTTGCTTGAGGCTGAAAAGCCCCAGAGTCCTGGTAGGTCTGGAATCTCTCCATAGAAGGAGACTCCACAACCTCTCAGGGCAAACTCTTCAAGAACTCCAGCCTCCTCATAGCAAAGAAGTTTCTCCTCACATTCAGGTGGAACCTCCTGGGTTCCAGTTTGTATCCCTTGCCCTGATCTCTTACATGCTTCCAAAAGGCATTTTCCCAGAAAAACCCAAGCAAATTGGGGAAGGGGCACAGCAAACTGAAACCCTGACCAGCTCACTGCTGTGTGAAGGGCACCAGGTGGTGGTGGCAATGAGGGTCATGGACTTCTGGATAGGATGCCCCAGGAAATACATAGAATAAACCAGGTTGGAAGAGACCTTCAAGATCACCGCGTCCAACCCATCAACCAATCCAACACCACCCAAACAACTAACCCACGGCACCAAGCACCCCATCAAGTCTCCTCCTGAAAACCTCCAGTGATGGCGACTCCACCACCTCCCCAGGCAGCCCATTCCAAAGGGCAATCACTCTTTCTGTATAGAACTTTTCCCTAACATCTAGCCTGAACCTCCCCTGGCGCAGCCTGAGACTGTGTCCTCTTGTCCTGGTACTGGCTGCCTGGGAGAAGAGACCAACATCCATCTGTCTACAACCTCCCTTCAGGTAGTTGTAGAGAGTAATAAGGTCACCCCTGAGTCTCCTCTTCTCCAGGCTAAGCAACCCCAGCTCCCTCAGCCTTGCCTCATAGGGCTGTGTTCCAAACCCCTCACCAACTTTGTTGCCCTTCTCTGGACTCGTTCCAGCAAGTCAACCTCCTTCCTAAACTGAGGGGCCCAGAACTGGACACAGCACTCAAGGTGTGGCCTAACCAGTGCAGTGTACAGGGGCAGAATGACCTCCCTGCTCCTGCTGGCCACACTGTTCCTGATGCAGGCCAGGATGCCATTGGCCCTCTTAGCTGCCTGGGCACACTGCAGGCTCATGTTCAGTCTACCGTCGACCAGCACCCCTAGGTCCCTCTCAGCCTGACTGCTCTCCAGCCACTCTGACCCCAGCCTGTAGCTCTGCATGGGGTTGCTGTGGCCAATGTGCAGAACCCGGCACTTGGATGTGTTCAATCTCATGCCCTTGGACTCTGCCCATCTGCCCAGCCTGTCGAGGTCCCTCTGCAGAGCCTCTCTACCCTCCAGTAGATCAACTCCTGCCCCCATAAATAAAACAGGGAGGCTGGAAACCCAGAGGGAGGTTATCAGGGAATGCAAACTATGTGAGGTGAGCTACAGCCCAGCAGGAGACAAGCTGGAAGGTGACATCCCTTGGCATCCCGGCCTGCATCAGGAACAGTGTGGCCAGCAGGAGCAGGGAGGTCATCCTGCCCTGTACTCAACACTGGTTAGGCCACACCTTGAGTCCTGTGTGCAGTTCTGGGCCCCTCAGTTTAAGAAGGATGTTAAGATACTGGAAGGTGTCCAGGGAAGGGCAACAAAGCTGGGGAGGGGTTTGGAGCACAGCCCTGGGAGGAAAGGCTGAGGGAGCTGGGGTTGCTTAGCCTGGAGAAGAGGAAGCTCAGGGGAGACCTTATGGCTCTCTACAGCTACCTGAAGGGAGATTGTAGCCAGGTGGGGACTGGTCTCTTTTCCTAGGCAACCAGCACCAGAACAAGAAGACACAGACTCAAGCTGCACCAGGGGAGGTTTAGGCTGGATGTTAGGAAGAAGTTCTTCTCAGAAAGAGAGATTGGCCATGGGAACGTGCTGCCCGGGGAGGTGGTAGGGTCGATGTCCCTGGAGGTGTTTAAGAAAAGCCTGGATGAGGCACTTAGTGCCATGGTTTAGTTGATGAGATGGTGTTGGGTGATAGGTTGGATAGCCCACACTTTGCCAAACCACATGTTGGCATGGTCTGGACAATGGTAGAGGCCAGGGACCATTTCTTGTAGCCAGGATGGATGAGGCTGCCCTTCACTTGAAGAGAAGAGAATTAGCATCATGGACATGAGTGGGCAGTGCTGTTCACACACTGGGGCAGCAAGCAGGCTTTGAGGAATTGCATTGGAGAGGTGTCATCTTAGGTTGCTCTGGGACAAGCTGGAGCTCATGTTGGAGGATGATAAGAGGGCTGGGGCTCCTCTCCTATGAAGACAGACTGAGATAGTTGGGGTTGTTCAGTCCGGAGAAGAGAAGGCTCTGAGGAGGTGGTGGAGTTACCATCACTGGAAATGTTTAAGAAGAGACTGGATGGGGCATTTAGTGCCATGGTTTAGTTGATTAGATGGTGTTGGGTGATAGGCTGGACTCTATGATCTTGAAGGTCTTTTCCAAGCTGGTTAATTATATTCTATTTTTTTGGATGCTGAGCTCCACATACTGCTGGGTTTTGCCTTATGGCTTGAGTGGGCAAATCCTTATGATGAAAAAAGGGTCTTTTAGAGGGGGTAGCCTATGAGTGTACAGAATTGTACCTGGATGAGTGTCACTCCCAAATCAGCTAACCACCCCAGCTTTTCCCATCAGAGAGAGGCTCTCACTCCCTGTGCCTTTAGGAGCTGGCTTCATGAACTAAAATAATCTTAGGATCTTAACCTGCAGATTCCAAAACAGTACCATTCATGATTCCCTCCTTCAAGCACCCATCCTAAAACCACCATCATGCCAAGGCCAGTAGGACAGCAGAGCTCCCAAGGGAGCAGTGGTGGTGGGGAAATCCTGGATGTCAAGAGATGACCTGCTGCAGAGAAGGGTTTGAATACCAGACTTCCCATGAGAACCAGGGAGTGTAGAGAAACCATACCCCACTTAGTAGTCTAGGGACTAGATGACTTCTTTCAAGTCCCTTTGACATTCAAGTGAATGTTGCCCAAGGACCGCTTTGAATTGGCTCTTTCAAGACAGTCTCATGATGTTCTCCAAGTACCTCTGCTCAAGAGAGACATATTGTTTGGCATTAACAAGATAAATAAGTTTACCTCCTAGGCCTTCAACCCTCTCGGTCCTGACTGGTCAATTCCTCCTTGAGATGTTACAGAGTAAAGCAGGAACCCGCTTTCTTCCTTCTATGAATGGAATGGCCTCTGAAGGTCATCTAGTTTAGCCCCACCTCCCCCATCTTCCCAAAGCAGCTCCTGCTCCCCCACCATCCTCCCCATCCCCAAAGCAGCTCCTGCTCCCTCTAACACCATCCTCCACCCTGCCTAAACAGCTCCTGCTCCACCACCACCATTTTTGCACCCATCACAGAAACAGGGGTGAGACCGTCAACTAGCCAAGTTACCACACAGAGGAGCTCAGCCCCAGTAAGGAGGCCCAGCCAGCACCCACGGATGATACTGGAGTAGTCATCAATCATTGTCCTACCTAACCAGGGGGCCACCAGGCCCCCCGGCCTTTGTTGTCACCACCACCATCACCCAGTGTGCACCATAAGGACTCACCAGTGATGAGAGGAGGATCCTCCAGCCCAGATGGGCTCAGCTTGGGGTTTCTGCTTCTCCTGGGGAGGGATTAAATAGGGGAGTGGGTGGGGAGGGCAAAGTGGCCACACCTGGGGTGGAAGGAGACTCCAATAGAGCCCAGGTGCTCTGGGATTTGGGGAGAAAATGGGGTGGAAAAGGGGCAGACTCTGAAACCAGTGCTGTTGAGAAAGAAAGGGTATTAAACTGATATTCAAATAGGAATTATTGACTTTTAGTGATTGCTAGATGCTTAATCTGGCTACTTTCAGGATGTTCCATTCTTCTTGGATATTAGATAATTTAATGATAAACCCAGACATGATTTTGATAGGCCAGCATTAAGTTCAATTAAAAAAACCCCACACACCTTCTGCTAAGGTAATTGTATAGCATTACCATCTCAGCAAACTCTCTTTCTCTCAGCCCAGAGGAGTTTTTTTGGGGTTGTTTTCCCACCCATCTGTGTGTGTGGGAGGGGGCTTGCTTCTGGGAGCAGGCTGTGTGAAGCCAGGACACTGCTGGGCTGAAGAGAAGCCAGTGAGTTTAGCTGGCAGAGTTGAAGTCTCCTACAGCTAAACAGGAACAGTCCATGCCACCATGAACCCTGTGGTCTCTCCTGTGTGAGTATGGAGACAATGAGTATGAGAAGGAAACCCTTTGTTCTACAGGCACATGTGCATGAGTTACAAAGAACAGTAAAGAGAAGAGAGAGTTCTTCCAGAAGGAGACCTAACTGTGGCCTTCCAGTATCTGAAGGGGGCTACAGGAAAGCTGGGGAGGGACTTTTTAGGGTGTCAGGGAGGGATAGGACTGGGGGGAATGGAACAAAAATTGAAATGGGTAGATTGAGATTGGATGCCAGGAAGAAGTTCTTGCCCATGAGGGTAGTGAGACACTGGCACAGGTTGCCCAGGGAGGTGGTGGAAGTCTCCTGGAGGTTTTGAAGGCCAGGATGGATGTGGCTGTGAGCAACCTGCTCCAGTGTGAGGTGTCCTTGCCCATGGCAGGGTGGTTGGAACTGGATGATCCTTGAAGGCCCTTCCAACTCTAACAATTCTATGACTCTATGATTCTACTCCAGCTGGAGGGGAAATCCTGGAATGGCAGTGGTGGCACAGAGAGCTGAGCTAGCACAAAGCACACTGATGGCAGGGCAGAGTGCAGGGCACTTGGTGTCATCCTATCCTTGTGTTATTATCCTTGAGTTCTTCTAGTGCAGAGGAGATCCCTGCTGTGATCAACCTTCTTATGTACACTGGACACCAGCTTGCTGGAGGAGACATGGGTGTTGTTCACAGGGGAGGGAAGATCTGGCAAAAGCCAGGCAGCCCTGGATCCTATCAGCCAGACTGGGACATTCTGAGGTGCTCTGTATCTCCCTCCTTGCTCTTGTGCATGGTTTTCCTCCCCTGGTTCCTGGATGGTATGACATGTGGTGGAGATGTGGCTGTGGTGTTAACCAGGGATAGACCCATCATGGAATTATAGAGTCATAGAATGCTTTGGGTTGGAAGGGACCTCCAACAGTCATCCAGTCCAACCCCCTCTGCAAGTCAGCAGGGACATCCTCAGCTAGAGCAGGTTGCCCAGAGCCCTTTTGAGCCTCACCTTGAATAGCTCCAGGGATGGGGCCTCAACTATCTCCCTGGACAACCTTTCTCATTCCCAGCAAGGACGCAGCCAGGGCTTATAGAGCTTTAACGGTGTTTTCCAGCAAAACAACTTGCCCTGTCGTTTTGTCCCTTCTTGGCATCAGGTTTGAGCTGGGCCTTGACTATGCAGTGGTGGAAGTGGCTGCTGGAGCCAGCAGAAAGCCAGAAAATGGTCAGGAGGGAGGAATAACATCATAGCATTGTTAGGGTTGGAAGTGACCTCAAGGAGGGTAGCAGGGAGCTGCTTGAAAGGCAAGGCTCTGCCTCCTGCAGGGAAATGTGACTTGGCCCAAATAAGGATGAATCCAAGGCCACACCTGCTCCATGGCTGCTCTTCCAGAGATTGTTTGCTTTCCCTAGAATACTTTGATTTGGGGGTGGTACTGTGGGATGTGCTGTGAAACAAAACCCAGTTAAGAAACGGTAGAAGAAAGGCACTGGGAAGCTGCTAACCAAACTTCCTGGAGCGCTTCCAGCAGTTGATGTCATTCATTTGATGAAGTTTTGGGGGTGTTTTAAGCCTGGAGCTTTCCATCCAGAAGCTTTCCACCACTTTGACCCCTGTGAAAGCTGAGTGCTAAAGGACGTGCTGAATTTCAGCCAAACACCTTGTGCCGTGCTCGCTTCGAACCCTCAGGCACCGGGATCAGCCCTTCCACGGGCAGGATTTGGCCACCAGCTGCTCCATTCTCTCTGAGGCAGGGCTGCCCTGCTGCTGCCAGAAAAGGGCTGCTGAAAACACAGCCTCAAGCTGCTGCCAGAGCCCCCAGCAGCTGCTGCCTGCAGGCAGCTGTTGCCATGGTTGTGCAAACGTATCCTGTGTGAAGCCAGGCTTGGGGTGAGGGATTCATTCACTCACCACGGGGGGGCTGGATGAGGGCAGCCCCTCCACCCTGGTGCTTTCCCAACAGAGCAGCGTTGTCAGTGCTGCTGGTTTCCCTGAGGATGCTCCCAGCAAGGGCACTGAGAATAAAAAAGGTGGCATTTTGCCCCTGGTTAGGGCTGGGCTGGCCATTAGACAAGTGACAGAGGATCTTTGGTAACCCTTCTCCCTTCCCAGAGGGAGGGGAAAGTGAATTAGGGGTTGGAAAAGAAAGCTGAAGCGGCTTTCATGAGAAGAAGAACAATAAATATAGAGAATAAGTTAAATGATCATTAAGTAGCATTAATAATGGTAATTATTAATGATAATAAATGGTAATTTAAAATATGTTTTTATATCTATACAAACTATAGATACAAACAGATGCAAACCCAACCCCTGAAGGCAATTACCTCATCATCACTGATGCTGTGGTAGGCACTGGGGAAGTCCCAGCCTGGGCTCAGCAGCAAATGGGAGCCAGATTCAGGAGCTGGATCCAAGAACTGGATTCACAGAATCAGAGAATTGTCAGGGTTGGAAGGGACATCAAGGATCATCCAGTTCCAACCCCCCTGCCATGGGCAGGGACACCTCACACCAGAGCAGGTTGCTCACAGCCACATCCAGCCTGGCTGCAAAAGCCTCCAGGCATGAGGCTTCCACCACCTCCCTGGGCAACCTGTGCCAATCTCTCACCACCCTCATGGGGAAGAACTTCTTCCTAACAGCCAATCTGAATCTACCCATTTCTAGTTTTGTTCCATCCCCCCCAGTCCTATCACTCCCTGACACCCTAAAAAGTCCCTCCCCAGCTTTCCTGTAGCCCCCTGCAGATCCTGGAAGGCCACAAGAAGGTCTCCTCAGAGCCTTCTCTTCTCCAGACTGCACAACCCCAGCTCCCTCAGTCTGTCTCCATAGCAGAGCAGCTCCAGCCCTCTGCTCATCCTCCTGGCCCTGCTCTGGACACCTTCCAGCACCTCCAGATCCTTCCTGGAACAGAGGCTCCAGAACTGGACACAGTGCTCCAGGTGTGGTCTCAGCAGAGTGGAGCAGAGGGGCAGAATCCCCTCCCTGGCCCTGCTGGCCACACTTCTCTTGCTGCAGCCCAGGCTGTGCTTGGCTCTCTGGGCTGCAAGTGCTCCCTGCTGGCTTCTGTTGAGCTTCTCCTCCCCCAGCACCCCCAAGGCCTTTTCTTCAGGGCTGATTCAAGAACAAAAGGATCAGGATCAAAGGCAAAACAGAGAGAGTCCTCCTTAGTCACCAATCAGTGAAGAAGAGGCTTTACCCTGGTGATCCCTCAGCTGTATTCAGGAGCTTATGGACTGGGATTGAAGGCAGAAGGGACAGAGCCTCCTCAGACACACAAGAAGAAGCTTGACCCAGGTGATCTGTCAGTTTGATCCTGAAGATGACATCCATGGGATGGAATCCCTTGTTGGTCAGTTTAGGGCCACCTGTCCACTTTGCTCATCCCCACAGGTGCCACCTCTGACTTACTGCACCCCAGCTTGGCACACAATGTTCAGCAGCACCCTTGGGTCTGCACAGGAGCAAGTCTCAGCCAGAGCCTTTCTGCAGCCCAACCCTTGGCAGTAACTTTCCCCACCAGCTTCTCACTGGGGCTAGAGAGCCCCTGGCTGTGCAAACCTGTCCTGAACTTCAGAATCTGTCCTCACTGAGCAGAGCCTGGAAGCCAAATCCCTGAGCAGAATCAGTGCTGTTATAGCTCATTACCAGGAAATATTTGCTTCAGATGTTGACAGCTGCTGGAAGGAGAGTGCATGGTGCAAGAATGGGATGCAGGTCATGGAGTGGGGACCCCATCACACTTCCCTTTGCAGGAACCCCGTGCTGCCCAGTGCCCCCCTTTAATACAGCAGAGCCTGGCTTCTGCAGGGCACCAAAACCAGTGCCCAAACCTACTGCATTGCTTCCTACTGCCTCTCATTTTCACTGTCTCTATGGACTCAAGCTTGGGCTCCAGGCACACTATGCAGAAATATCACTGTAGGGCTGAACCCATGCAAGCAAACTTCCCCTTCTACTCTGCTCAGCCTCCTCTACTGGACCCTGCTGTGCCCTGCTCAGACCCCACCTGCAGTGCTGGGGCAGCTCTGGAGTCCTCAGCACAGACAGGGACCTGTTAGAGCAGGGCTGTAGGAGGCCACAGCCATGCTGGGAGGGCTGGAAGCCCTCTGCTGTGAGGCCAGGCTGGGAGAGCTGGGGTTGTGCAGTCTGGAGAAGAGAAGGCTCCAGGGAGACCTTCTGGTGGCCTTGCAGGACTTGAAAGATGCTGATAAGAGATGGGGACAGACTTTTTACTGGGGTCTGTTGTGACAGAACAAGGGATGGCAGCTTACAACTGAAAAAGAAGGATTCAGACTAGATACAAGGAAGACATTTTTACAATGATGGAGGTGAGACCCTGGTCCAGGCTGCCCAGAGAGGTGGTAGATGTCCTATGCCTGAAATCATTCCAGGTCAATTTGGATGGGCAGCCTGATGTATCTGAAGATGGTCTGTGCTGACTGTAGGGGATTGGACTGGATGACCTTTAAAGGTCCCTTCCAATCCAATCCTCTGCTGTGAGGCCAGGCTGAGAGAGTTGGGATTGTTCTTGTGGTCTTCCAGGACTCAAAAAGGCCAAGAAAAAGATGAGGACCAATTCTTGAGAAGGGTCTGTTGTGACAGGACAAGGGGTGATGGTTTGAAACTAAAAGAGGGACATTTAAACTGGATAGAAAGAAAACATTCTGGGTGAGACCCTGGCCCAGGTTGCCCAGAAGGCTGGTAGATGTTCCATCCCTGAGAACAGGTCATGTTGGATGGGCTGTAGATATCCCATCCCTGAGAACAAGTCAGGTTGGATGGGCTGTAGATGTCCCATCCCTGAGAATAGGTCAAGTTGGATGGGCTGTAGATATCCCATCCCTGAGAACAGGTCAGGTTGGATGGGCTGTAGATGTCCCATCCCTGAGAACAAGTCAGGTTGGATGGGCTGTAGATGTCCCATCCCTGGGAACAGGTCAGGTTGGATGGGCTGTAGATGTCCCATCCCTGAGAACAGGTCAGGTTGGATGGGCTGTAGATGTCCCATCCCTGGGAACAGGTCAGGTTGGATGGGGCTGGTAGGTGTCCCATCCCTGAGAACAGGTCAGGTTGGATGGGGCTGGTAGATGTCCCATCCCTGAGAACAGGTCAGGTTGGATGGGGCTGGTAGATGTCCCATCCCTGAGAACAGGTCAGGTTGGATGGGCTGTAGATGTCCCATCCCTGAGAACAGGTCAGGTTGGATGGGGCTGGTAGATGTCCCATCCCTGAGAACAAGTCAGGTTGGATGGGCTGTAGATGTCCCATCCCTGAGAACAAGTCAGGTTGGATGGGGCTGGTAGATGTCCCATCCCTGAGAACAGGTCAGGTTGGATGGGCTGTAGATGTCCCATCCCTGGGAACAGGTCAGGTTGGATGGGGCTGGTAGGTGTCCCATCCCTGAGAACAGGTCAGGTTGGATGGGCTGTAGATGTCCCATCCCTGGGAACAGGTCAGGTTGGATGGGGCTGGTAGATGTCCCATCCCTGAGAACAGGTCAGGTTGGATGGGCTGTAGATGTCCCATCCCTGGGAACAGGTCAGGTTGGATGGGGCTGGTAGATGTCCCATCCCTGGGAACAGGTCAGGTTGGATGGGGCTGGTAGATGTCCCATCCCTGAGAACAGGTCAGGTTGGATGGGGCTGGTAGATGTCCCATCCCTGAGAACAGGTCAGGTTGGATGGGCTGTAGATGTCCCATCCCTGGGAACAGGTCAGGTTGGATGGGGCTGGTAGGTGTCCCATCCCTGAGAACAGGTCAGGTTGGATGGGCTGTAGATGTCCCATCCCTGGGAACAGGTCAGGTTGGATGGGCTGTAGATGTCCCATCCCTGAGAACAGGTCAGGTTGGATGGGCTGTAGATGTCCCATCCCTGAGAACAGGTCAGGTTGGATGGGGCTCTGTGCAGCCTGCTCCAGTTGAAGCTGTCCCTGCAGACTGCAGGGAGGTTATGCTGGATGACCTCTAAAGGTGCCTTCCAACCCAAAGCATTTCATGATTCTGTGAAACCCAGGGTAGGGGCAGGAGGTCTGTGCACACCTTCTGTGTAGATCCAGCACCCAGCACCCAGCCTTTGAACCCTTTCAATCAGTGGAGCTGGCTCAAAGGCCACACAGTGCCAACCTGAGACAAACCACCTGGAAAACAGAGCATAGTCCAGAATCATGGAATCAGAGAATGGTCTGGCTTGGAAGGGACCTCCAAAAGTCATCCAGTCCAACCCCCTCTGCACTCACCAGGCATATCCTCAACTAGATCAGGTTGCCCAGAGCCCTGTCTAGCTTCACCTTGAATATCTCCAGGGATGGGGCCCCCAACTCCTCCCTGGGCAACCTGTTACAGTGTTGTAACTACAGGGCCTTGTTATAACCACATCCCACCACCATTTGTGTGCTCATTGAGCCTACATCCTCCATCCTCACCACAGATCTTACATGCAGGGCTTGACCAAGCTGGGGATTGAAACTAGGTGGTCCCTTCCAACCCAACTCACTCTACAATTCTAAGCTGGAGAGCTTGTCTGGCTCTGCAGAGCCCTGACAGATGATGGGGCTCAAAGATGGGTTTGTAGCAAGCCAAGGACTTGCAGGATTGCCCCCATCCCTATCCTGACACGTTGTCATCTCTTCCAGCAGCACTTCCAAAATCTGACAGCCCTCTGCAAGCTGCCTTGTGGGCACTGTGGGTTGTACCTAGACTGAAGTTTGGCCCCAGGATGGAGATATCTGCTGAGGTTCCCTGGCCCAGAGCCTAATGCTGTGTTTACAATGCCCTTTAAAGTTTGTCTGGCAGGTAGCCATGCAAATGACAGCTGTTTGCAGGAGAGCAGATCCTGAGGGTAGTATGGCTCTCTTCTGAGCAGCTCTGAAGTAGCTCCCAGCTCAGAAAATGTCATTGCTTCTGATTTCTTCAAGGGAAGGAAGCAATGACCATAGGGAACAGCCTCCCAACAAGCAAATATTAGTGTTTGCCACATATCCCTCCAGCCCTGTCCTGCAGAAAAGAAGCAGAAGAAGCAAGGAGGTGGTAGATGTCCCAGGCTGGATGTGGCTCTGAGCAACCTGATGTAGTGTGAGGTGTCCCTGCCCATGGCAGGGGGTTTGGAACTGGCTGATCCTTGAGGTCCCTTCCAACCCTGACAATTCTGAGTCTATCCCTGAGAACAGGTCAGGTTGGACGGGGCTCTGTGCAGCCTGATCTAGTTAAAGATGTCTCTGCAGACTGCAGGGGGGTTAGACTGGATGACCCTCCAACCTCCAGCCCTGTCCTGCAGAAGCAGAAGCAGCAAGGAGGTGGCTTTAGGCTGTCCTTGCTGCTCTACCTCTAGGAGATGATCCATAAAGGAAGGAGAATGTGTGGATTCAGGAATGCCCTCTGCTGTGGATTTAGGAAAGACTTGGGATTTGCAGGAATAGAAATCAAACCCTGAGTTTGCTCCTGGTGCACAGGTCCCTCCTTCCAGCGCTTACCTCAAATGGATACAGAATTTGGCCCTGTTTTAGGTGAGATGGGGTTTTTTTTTCAGCAGCTTGGAGAACAAGAACACTCTGTGATGTGAAGAGTCACCTGTGTAACCTAAACCAGGCTGGGTCAGTGCCAGTTAAGGGAGCCTGGAGTCAGTTTGAAGAGCATAAAGTCCTGGGCAATGGGGTTGGTGATGGTTCCAGCCAGAAGACCTGAAAATCATGAAGTCCTGCACATCAGGGCTGGTGATGGACCCAGCCAAAGGATCTGACATGGCTGTCAGGAAGCAGTGATACAGCTTTGTGCCAAATATCTTGCCAATAGTGGTCCAGATAAGATAAGTTAGACCAGATAAGGTCTAACTGATGAGATCCCACTGCCTCTGCCGTGCTTTCATTGGAGAGTTAGAGGACAACACAAACAGATGTCTGCAATTAGGTTGGACAGGGGAACAGCAACCTCCCTTGATCCAAGCAGCTATGGTGATTCCCCCTCACACATCAGGCAGTGGTGCAGAGGGTCCCCTTTTTGACAAGAGGGGGCTGAAGTTCTTTGCTTCCCTGCTGGAACTCACACTTCAAGCCTCACTATTTGATGCTGTTGCCTCTTCCAAGGAGGGTAGCTGAGACTAGTGTAGGTGGTGGAGTCACCATCCCTGGAGGTGTTGAAGAGGGGATTGGACGTGGCACTTGGTGCCATGGTTTAGTCATGGGGTCTGTGGTGAGAGGTTGGACTTGATGACCTTTGAGGTCTCTTCCAACCTTGGTGATTCTGTGATTCTGTAAAAATACAGCCCCAAAAGTAATCATAAATAGTAGTCAGTGTGGAATCAGAAAGGGGAAATGATGCCTGACCAATCTGACAGCCTCCTGCAATGCTGTGAGTGGCTGGGCAGGTGAGGGGAGGGCAGTGGATGTTGTCTACCTTGGCTTCAGCAAGGCTTTGGGCACTCTCTCCCATAACATCCTCATGAGGAAGCTTAGGAAGTGTGAGTTAGAGGAGTGGATGGAGAAGTGGCTGAAGGACAGAGCTCTGAGGGCTGTGATCAGTGGTGCAGAGTCTACTTAGAATCATAGAATCATAGAATCAATAAGGTTGGAAAAGACCTCAAAGATCATTGAGTCCAACCTGTCACCCAACACCTCATGACTACTAGACCACAGTACCAAGTGCCACATTCAATCCCCCCTTGAACACCTCCAGGGACGGTGACTCCACCACCTCCCTGGGCAGCACATCCCAATGGCTAACAACTCTCTCTGGGAAGAACTTCCTCCTCACTTCCAGCCTAAACTTCCCCCTGCATAGCTTGAGACTGTGTCCTCTTGTTCTGGTGCTGATTACTTGAGAGAAGAGACCAGCTTCCTCCTGGCTACAAACACCCTTCAGGTAGTTGTAGAGGGCGATGAGGTCTCCCCTGAGCCTCCTCTTCTCCAGGCTAAGCAAACCCAGCTCCCTCAGCCTCTCCTCACAGGGCTGTGCTCAAGGCCTCTCCGCAGCCTCACTGCCCTTCTCTGGACACCTTCAAGTGACTCAATGTCCTTCTTAAAATGAGGAGCCCAGAACTGGACACAGTACTTGGAGGTCTGTAGTGTCCCCCAGAGGTCAGGACTCAGCATGGTCATGTTCAGTATCTTCATCAACAACCTGGGTGAAGGGACAGAGTGGAGTCTCAGCCAGTTTGCTGATGATACCAAACTGGGAGGGGTGGCTGACACCCTGTCAGGCTGTGAGACCTGGCCAGGCTGGAGAGCTGGATGGAGAGGAAGCTCATGACATTCAACAAAGCCAAGTGTAAGATCCTGCACCTGGGGAAAAAGAACTCCCTGCAGCAGGACAGGTAAGGGGAGACCTGCTGGAAAGCAGCTCTGCAGAGAAGGACCTGAGAGTCCTGGTAGGTAGCAAGTTCAGCATGAACTAGCAATGTGCCCCTGTGGCCCAAAGGCCATTGGTGTCCCAGGGTGCACTAAGAAGAGTGTGGCCAGTAGGTCAAGGGAAGTTCTCCTCCCCCTCTACTCTGCCCTAAGGAGGTCAAGCTTGGAGTCCTGTGTCCAACTCTGGGCTGCCCAGTTCAAGAGAGGCAGCGAACTGCTGGAGAGTGTGCAGTGGAGTCTCGGAAGATGCTGAGGGACCTGGAGCAGCTCTGCTAGGAGCAAAGGCTGAGAGACCTGAGGGGACTGGACTAGATGATTTCCAGAATTCCCTTCCAACCCCCAGCATTCTGTGATTCTGTGAAGGTTGGGATAGGTTTGGATACAGCCAGCAGGATTTAGCTGTACCTCGACTGGAACTTTCTTGTTTCCTTGGTCCCATTCACAGCAACTTTGAGACTGAAGGTCCAGCCTGGGAATGGAATGGTCCATTGAAGGTCTCTTCCAACCTGGTTTATTCTATGTATTATTATGTATTGGGGGACAGGAAAGGGCTCCTTTCCCACAGCAACCAGGACACCAGGAGGTGTTCCAAGCACACACACAAAAGGATAATCTTAAGATTGAGCGAAGGTCACTGTGTGCAAATTCTGAATTGCAACAGAACGGAGGCAGAAATTCATCATGATGTGTAATGATTAATATAATAATTGCAATGGCAAGATAAAGCCTCCCTTGAATGATAGCTGCCTGAATTTGGACCAGAACAACTCCTTCATCTTGCAGAATGTACTTTGAGCTTTGCATGGGAAGATGAAAAGAGAATGAAGCCTTGCACTCTCTTGTGGCAATCACCTGGCTCCTGGGTGCAGCAAACTGGCAGTCTCCAACAGTGTTGATTTGTCATGTGGACCCTGGAGCTGCATTGCATAGATCCATAGAGTGGGTTGGGTTGGAAGAGACATTAAGGATCATCTGGTTCCAACCCCCATGCCACAAGCAGAGACACCTTCCACTAGCCCAGGTTGCTCAAGGCCTCATTCAGTTTGGGCTTGAACACCTCCAGGGTGATGGCAACCACGACCTCCCTGGGCAACCTGTTCCAGTGTCTCCCCACCCTCATGGTGAAGAATTTCTGCCTAAATCTCCCTTCTTCCAGCTTAAATCCATTCTTCTTGGCCTAAATTACCTTTCATGCTGTATTCTGTTCTCATCAAGAGTTATAGAGACCAGATAGGAGCAGTGGCTTGTTCTGACCTGAAGGATTCACACAGTATCACAGAACATTAGAGGCTGGAAGGGACCTCCAGAGTTCAGAGTCCAACCCCCCTGCCAGAGCAGCATCTCCCAGGGTAGTCTGCACAGGAAGGCATCCAGGGGGGTTTGGAAAGTCTCCTGAGAAGGACACTCCACAACCTCCCTGGGCAGACTGCTGCAGGGCTTCGGCACCCTCACTGTAAAGAACTTTCTCCTCATATTGAGTTGGAACCTCCTGTGTTCTAGCTTTATATCCATTACTCCTTGTCCTATTATTGGGTGTCACTGAAACGAGCCTGCCCCCCTCCTCCTGACACCCACCACTCAGATATTTATAGACATTGATCAGATCCACTCTCAGCCTTCTCTTCTCCAGACTAAACAGCCTCAGGGCTCTCAGTCTCTCTTCACAGCAAAGATGTTCAAGTCTCTTAATCATCCTCGAGGCTCTTTGTTGGACCCTCTCTAGCAGTTCCCTGTCCTTCTTGAATTAGGAAGCCCTAAACTGGACACAGGATTGCAGCTGTGGTCTCAGCAGGGCAGAGCAGAGGGGCAGAAGAACCTCCCTGGCCCTGCTGGCCACACTTCTCTTGCTGCAGCCCAGGATGCCATTGGCTCTCTTGGCCACAAGGGCACATTGCTGTCCCCTGCAGAACTTGCTGCCCACCAGCACTCCAAGGTCTTTCTCTGTGGAGCTGCTCTCCAGCAGGGCAGCCTCTAACCTGTCCTGGTGCCTGTTGTTGTTCCTCCCCAGATGCAGATTCATTGCAGGTTAGGCTTTTAGAGGGACAGATGAAAGGGACACAGCTCTTCCCAGGGACTTTTTAGGATGGCAGCTTGGTGGCCATCAACACTTCCCAGCCTCTGCAGGCAGACAGTGATGGGCTTGGGGGGGATTTGACGTACCAGGTGATGCTTCTTTGCACACAGAATTTTCTTGTCCTGTTCCTGTGCCAAAACACAAAGCACAGGAGGGAGGTGGGAGGTAGAGGGCAAAGCCAAGCACTAACTGGAAGTGGCTCAGAAAATTCTCTAATGTCTTGGGAAAGTCCCAAATCAGGGAATGGAGTTGAGCTTTCTTATAAAATTTGAGATGACATTGAGCTGAAAGAACTCAAAAAATCCTCTAGAGGCTGGGACTGGAGCTGAGAGTGGACCTAAGAAGTGGAGGAAAACGTCCAAAATCAATAAGGGGAAAAAAATCAATGAAGAATAAAACCTTCTAAATGGGAAGATAAGAAGTCAAAAATCAAGGCTACAACTGAAATGATAAATGGATACTCAGGACAAAGCTATTGAGGACTCTATAGGCAGAGGATGGTTCTCCACTTTGCTGCCATTTCAGGGAGGTGGTAGAGTCACCATCCCTGGAGGTGTTAGAATAGAATAGAATAGAATAGAATAGAATAGAATAGAATAGAATAGAATAGAATAGAATAGAATAGAATAGAATAGACCAGGGTGGAAGAGACCTTCAAGATCATTGTGTCCAACCTATCATCCAACACCACCTAATCAACTAACCCATGGCACCAAGCACCCCATCAAGTCTCCTGAACACCTCCAGTGATGGTGACTCCACCACCTCCCTGGGCAGCCCATTCCAATGGGCAATCACTCTCTCTGTGTAGAACTTCTTCCTAATCTCCAGCCTAAACCTCCCCTGGCACAGCCTTAGACTGTGTCCTCTTGTTCTGGTGCTGGTTGCCTGGGAGAAGAGACCAACCTCTGCCTGTCTGCAACCTCCCTTCAGGTAGTTGTAGAGAGCAATAAGGTCACCCCTGAGTCTCCTCTTCTCCAGGCTAAGCAACCCCAGCTCCCTCAGCCTTGCCTCATAGGGCTGTGTTCCAAACCCCTCACCAACTTTGTTGCCCTTCTCTGGACACTCTTCAGCAAGTCAACCTCCTTCCTAAACTGAGGGGCCCAGAACTGGACACAGGACTCAAGATGTGGCCTAACCAGTGCAGTGTACAGGGGCAGAATGACCTCCCTGCTCCTGATGGCCACACTCTTCCTGATGCAGGCCAGGATACCATTGGCCCTCTTGGCTGCCTGGGCACACTGCAGACTCATGTTCAACCTACCATCGACCAGCACCCCCAGGTCCCTCTCTGCCTGGCTGCTCTCCAGCCACTCTGACCCCAGCCTGTAGCTCTGCCTGGGGTTGCTGTGGCCAATGTGCAGAACCCGGCACTTGGATGTGTTCAATCTCATGCCCTTGGTCTCTGCCCATCTGTCCAGCCTGTTGAGGTCCCTCTGCAGAGCCTCTCTACCCTCCAGCAGATCAACTCCTGCCCCCAGCTTGGTGTCATCTGCAAATTTACTGATGATGGACTCAATGCCCTCATCCAGATCATCACTAAAGATGTTAAAGATCATGGGGCCCAGCACTGATCCTTGGGGCACACCACTAGTGCCTGGCTGCCAGCTGGATGTGGCACCATTCACCACCACTCTCTGGGCTCAGCCCTCCAGCCAGTTCCTAACCCAATGCAGTGTGCTCCCATCCAAGCCATGGGCTGACAGCTTGGCCAGGAGTTTGCTGTGGGGGACAGTGTTAAAGGTCTTGCTGAAGTCCTTGTAGACCACATCCACAGGCCTCCCCACATGCACCAGGAAGTCACCTGATCACAGAAGGAGATCGGGTTGGAGAGGCAGGACCTGCCCTTCCTAAACCCATGCTGGCTGGGCCTGAGCCCTTGATGTTTGAGATATGTCTGGATACAGAACTTCAGGACATGGTGTAGTGGTCTCAGGTTGACAACTGCACTCAATCTTAGAGGTCTCTTCCAACCAAAACAGTTCTGTGCTTCTGTGATTATTGTTGCAGAGATCAGCCTTACTCCAGAGAAGAGCCAGAGGGAAAAGAGATAAAGATCCATGAGGATGCTCTGAGAAGTCTGTCAGACTTGTGGGAAAAGGGGGACAGGGTGACCATTGGAGAAATAGGTGATTGCTGCAAGGAGGATGCTTAGTTCTTCTCCAGGTTCCTGGGGCAGACAGGAAAGAAACCATCCCTCTACCAATAATGCTTTCACACTGGAGAAATAATTCAGCAGCAAGCCCAGTGAAGGCCTGGGCTCCATCTCAGGTCCACATAGAATCATTTCAAGTGACTGGAAAGCTGCCTGGCAGAAAGGGACCTCGGGGTGCTAATGGACAAGCAGCTGAAGAGGAGCCAGCAGTGTGCCCAGGTGGCCAAGAAAGCCAAAGACCTCCTGGCTGGGATCAGCAATGCTGTGCCCAGCAGGAGCAGGGAGGGGATTGTCCCCTGGGACTCAGTTCTGGTCAGGCCACACCTCCAGTGCTGTGTCCAGCTTGGGGCACTTCAATACAAGAGAGATGTGGAGGTGCTGGAGCCAGGGCAGAGGAGGGCAAGGAAGCTGGGAAGGGCCTGGACAATAAATGTGATGGAGAGCAACTGAAGGAGCTGGGGATGGTTAGTTTGGAGAAGAGGAGGCTGAGGGGAGACCTCATTGCTGTCTACAGCTACCTGAAAGGACATTGTGGGGAGGCTGCTGCTGGTCTCTTCTCCCAGGTAATTAGTGACAGAACAAGAGGGAATGGCCTCCAGCTGTGCCTGGGTAGGTTTGGACTGGACAGTAGGAAACATTTCTTCATGGCAAGAGTGGTCAGGCACTGGAATGTGCTGGGCAGAGAGGTGGTTGAGTCCCCAGCCCTGGACATGTTTCAAGGTGGTTTGGATGTGGTGCTTGGGCTATGGTTTAAGAATGACCCTTGCAGAGTGGAGTTCTGGGTTGGACTTGGTGATCCTGAGGGTCTTTTGCAACCTGGATGTTTCTGTGGGTCTGTGAATCATTCATCTCCCAGAGTCCACCCAACCCAACTGCCAACTCACTGCTGGCTCTTCTCTCAGCACAGTGCTGCGTAGTTGCCTTCATCGGCCTCCTCTTCACTCGGTTTTGGCTGGTCACTGTCCTCTACTCTGTGTGGTGGCTGCTAGACAGGGAAAAGCCCAGGACTGGTGGGAGGAGGATCCACTTCTTGAGGAACTGCGTGGTCTGGAGGTACATGAAGGACTATTTCCCCCTCACGGTAAGTGCCACCAACCCCTCAAGCTCGGGGAGGGTTCAGGGACAAACTTTGCCTTGATATTTGGAAGCAATCTGGGACCAGCAGTTGTGGCAGGGTTGCTGGTAGGTCAGCACTGAAGGATTGTCTTTCCAGCTTTCTGCAAGACCTGAACAATAAGGGCAACAAAGAATATGAGAAGGGCCAACAAAGCTGGGGAGAGCACAGCCCTATGAGGAGAGGCTGAGGGAGCTGGGGTTGTTTAACCTGGAGAAGAGGAGGCTCAGAGGAGACCTTATTGCTGTCTACAGCTACCTGAAGGGAGGCTGGAGCCAGGTGGGGGTTGGTCTCTTCTCCCAGGCAACCAGCACCAGAACAAGAGGACACAGTCTCAAGCTGTGAAGGGGGAAGTTTAGACTTGGGGAGTTGGTGGGGTTGATGTCCCTGGAGGTGTTTAAGAAAAGCCTGGATGAGGCACTTGGTGCCATGGTCTGGTTGATTAGATAGGGTTGGGTGATTGGTTGGACTTGATGATCTTGAAGGTCTTTTCCAACCTGGTTGATTCTGTGATTGTGTAATAATGTAGACCATCATGTTCATAATCATACCCTCCCATCATCTGCCTTTTGCACCCCCAGTGAACCTTGCTGCATTCCAGCAGTTAGGGATCACAGAATGGTCTGGGTTGGAAGGGACCTCCAAAGGTCATTCAGTCCAAACCCCCTCTGCACTTGGCAGGGACATCCTCAGGTTGCCCTCACCTTGAATATCTCCAGGGATGAGGCCTCAACCACCTCCCTGGGCAACCTGTTCCAGTGTTCCACCACCCTCATGGTGCAGAACTTGTTCCTCACATCCAATCTAAATCTGCTTTCCTCTGGTTTGAAGCTATTGCCCCTTGTCCTGTCACTGCTGGTACTGGAAGGCTGCTATTAAGTCTCCCCAGTACCTGCCCTTCTCCAGGCTGAGCATCCCCAGCTCCCTCAGCCTGTCTTCATAGCAGAGCTGCTCCAACCCCCTGATAATTTTCCTGGCCCTCCCCTGGACCTGCCCCATCAGCTCCATACCCTTCCTCTATTGAGGGCTCCAGACCTGGATGCATTTCTCCATGTGAGGTCTCCCCAGAGCAAAGTGGCCGAATCAACTCCCTCATAGAATCCCACTGAGAGGAACTTTGGTGATGTCTCCTGATTTACTTTGGTACAGATGACTGGTCTTTGTGTCTCTACTCAGCACTGGTCAGGCCACTGGAATGTTATCTTCTCTTACAAAAAACAGATGAGGACAGGTGGGAGAAGGTCCAGAGAAGGGCCACCAAGGTGATTCAAGGACTGAGAAGCTGCCATGTGAGGAAAGGCTGAGAGAACTGGGTTTGTTCAGTCCCATTTGAAGGCCACAATTCAGGACAATATTGCCCCTAGTGCTGCAGGTAAAATGGGGGCTTTGCTAAGCCACACCATGGTTACATAGGCAGTGTGTCCCAGCAAAGGTTGCTCCTTTCCATCAGAGTGGAAACACTGCTCAATATCAGGGCAAACTACCTCACCCCAGAAGAGCAACATCATTGTGAGACCCCACCTTGAATACTGCATCCAGCTCTGGTGTCCTCAGCATAAGACAGGCACAGAGCTGTTGGAGTGAGTCCAGAGGAGGCTACAAAGATGATTCAAGAGCTGGAGCACCTCTGCTATGAGGCCAGGCTGAGGGAGCTGGGGGTGTTCTGCCTGGAGAAGAGATGGCTCCCAGGGGATCTTAGAGCTGCCTTGCAATAGCTGAAGGGATCCTGCAGGAAGGCTGCAGAGGGACTTTCCCTAAAGGTGTCTAGAGCCAGGCCAAGGGGGAATGGTTTGAAACAAAGGGAGAGCAGAGTTAGACTGGAGCTGAGGAAGAAGTTCTTCATCATGAGGTTGGTGAGACTCTGTAGTGAGAACCCACAGGGGGGTTGAGGATGCCTCCTCCCTGAGGGTGTTCAAGGCTTCAAAGCAAGGTCCCCAGAATGTGTATTATAAGCTGCTGGGGAGGACTGGGAACAAATTCCAGGAAGGCTTCTGGTGAGTTTTCTCACAATGGACAGGTAATATTTTATGATGTTTAATAGGAAACACTCAGTGGCTTCCTAATAAATTCTTCTCAAGGTTGCCTTGGAAAATGCTAGAGCTGCCACCAGCTATTTATGTGCCTGTAGTGATTCTATGCAATACCTCCCATAAATTAAGTTGTGGCCATAAACTGCTCCTTGGCCAATGTCAGACCAACCTCTCTGCTAAATCTTCGCTACCAGCTTGGCCCAGTGAGATCTCCACCCCTTTGTCAGGGCCTGGAAACCACCTCCTGAACCCCACACTGCCTGTTTGTCCTTCCCTACCTGGGTGGTACTGCCAGGCAGGGAGAATATGGAAGAATTATAGACTGGGTTGTGTTGGAAGGGACCTTAAAGATCATCCAGTTCCAACAACACCCCCATGGGCAGGGACACCTTCCACTAAGCCAGGTTGCTCAAGGCCTCATCCAACCTGGTTTTGGATGCCTCCAGCGAGAATCACAGAATATTAGGGGCTGGAAGGGACCTCAAAAGCTCATCCAGTCCAGCTCCCCTGCCAGAGCAGCACCTCCTAGAGCAGATCACACAGGAACACATCCAGGTGGGTTTTGAATATTTCCAGAGAGGGAGGCTCCACAACCCCCCTGGGCAGCCTGTTCCAGGGCTCTGTCACCCTCACAGGGAAAATATTTTGCCTCATGTTCACATGGAACTTCCTATGCCTCAGCTTCCACCAGTGCCTCTTGTGCTGGCATTGGGCATCACCCAGCAGAGCCTGGCTCCAGCCTCTTGGCACTCACCCTGCACATCTTTATCAACATCAATGAGGTCACCTCTCAGGCTCCTCCTCTCCAAGCTACAGAGCCCTCAGCTCCCTCAGGCTCTCCTCACAAGGAAGATGTTCCACTGCCTTCAGCATCTTTGTGGCTCTGTGCTGGACTCTTTCAAGCAGTGCCCTGAGATCCTTCTTGAGCTGAGGGGCCCAGAACTGGACACAATACTCCAGATGGAGCCTCAGCAGGGCAGAGTAGAGAGGGAGGAGAACCTCTCTACAATTCCTAACCACTCCCCATCTAATCCACCCCAGGATGGCATTGGCCTTCTTGGCCACAAGAGCCCATTGCTGGAGGGGACATCCACAACCACCCTGGACAACCCGTGGCAGGGCCTCATCATCCTCACTCTACAGACGGACCAGTAAGACCAGTAGAGGGAGCACGGCCACTGGGTTTAGCTGCAGCTCCCTGCGTGAAGGCAGACAGGGTTTGGTGCAGTGTTTCCCCAGGTGGATCTTGTAGAAGGGAGATTCAGCTCCACCAAGGGACAGCAGATACCAAAACAATGCTAAAATATTGTAACCAATCAGTCAATCAATCAATCAATCACATAATACTATTTTATGAGTCATAGTATCTCTCAGGTTGGAAGGAACTGATAAGGATCATTGAGTCCAGCTCCAAAACTTCTCTCTGAAACATTTTCTCAGCCTTCTGCCTTTTTTTTCCTGTGCTCAAAGGCTTTCTAAGAGAATACAGAATTTAGCAGCCCTTGCTAAGTGCATCTGTGACCATTGATCACACAAGAGCAGCCAGGCAGAAAGGGACATGGGGGTACTGGTTGACACTATGCTGAACAGGAGCTAGCAGTGTGCCTAGGTGGCCAAGAAGGCCAATGGCATCCTGGCCTGCATCAGGAGTAGTGTGGCCAGCAGGAGCAGGGGAGTCATCCTGCCCTGTACTCAGCACTGGTTAGGCCACACCTCGAGTACTGTGTCCAGTTCTGGGCCCCTCAGGTTAAGAAGGACATTGAGTCCAGAGAAGGGCAACAAGGCTGGGGAGAGGCCTTGAGCACAGCCCTGTGAGGAGAGGCTGAGGGAGCTGGGGTTGCTTAGCCTGGAGAAGAGGAGGCTCAGGGCAGACCTTCTTGCTCTCTACAGCTCCCTGAAGGGAGGTTGTAGCCAGGTGGGGGCTGGTCTCTTCTCCCAGGTGACCAGCAACAAAAGGAGAGGACATAGTCTCAAGCTGTGCCAAGGGAGATTTAGGCTGGATGCTAGGAAGAAATTCTTCTCAGAAAGAGAGATTGGCCATGGGAATGTGCTGCCCAGGGAGGTGGTAGAGTCACCATCCCTGAGAGTGTTTATAAAGAGCCTGGATGAGGCACTTGGTGCCATGGTTTAGTTGATGACATGGTGTTGGGTGATAGGTTGGTCTGGATAATCTCAGAGGTCTTTTCCAACCTGGTTGATTCTGTGATTCTGTGAACACTTGGCATCCCCAGCATCCTGAAGCAAGGAGCTCTACAGGTGAACTACAGACTCTGAAGACCTCTCTGCTATCGTGAAGAACAAAGCTGAGAATGTGCACAGCTAGAAGGTCCCATGGATGTGTCACTTAGAATCAAAGAATCATTTAATAGGTTGGGTTGGAAAAGACCTTAAAGATCATCTAGTTCCAACCACCCTGCCATGGATAGGGACAACTATTGGCCCAGAGGGCAAATCACATCCTGGGCTGCATCTGGCAGCAGAGCCAGAGAGATGATTCTGCCACTTTGCTCTGCTCTGGGGAGACCTCAGCTGGAGTGCTGTGTGCAGGTCTGGAGCCCTCAGCACAGCAAGGACCTGGAGCTGATGGAGCAGGTCCAGAGGAGGGCCAGGAAAATGCTCAGGGGATTGGAGCAGCTCTGCTCTGAAGACAAGCTGAGAGATCTGGGGGTGTTCAGCCTGGAGAAGAGAAGGCTCCAGGGAGACCTAATAGCAACCTGAAGGGGGCTACAAGAAGGACAGAGAGAGACTGTTTACAAAGGCCTGCAGGGACAGGATGAGAGGCAATGGCTTCAAACTAGAGAAGAACAGATTCAGATTGGAGGTTAGGAAGAACTTCTTTACTATGAGGGTGCTGGAACACTGGAATAGGTTGCCCAGGGAGGTAATTGAGGCCCCTTCTCTGAAGCTATTCAAGGTGAGGCTCAACAGGGCTCTGAGCAGCCTGAACAAGTTGATGTCCCAGCTGACTGCAGAGGGGGTTAGACTGGATGACCTTTGGAGCTCCCTTCCAACCCAGACCATTCTGTGTTTCTCTGAACTTCCACTAAGCCAGGTTTAGGCCCTGTCCAACCTAGTTCTGCATACTTCCAGGGAGGGGGCATCCACAACTTCTCTGGGTAACCTGTTGCAGTGTCTCACCACCCTCACATGAAATATCCAGTCTGGATCTCTTCTCTTTCAGTTTAAAGCCATCACCCCTTGACCTATCCCTACATGCCATAGTAAAAAGTCCCTCCTCATCTTTCCTGTAGGCTCCCCTTAAGTACTGAGGGACCACAGTGAAGTCTCTCTGAAGCCTTCTCCACACCCAACAAATCCCGAAAGAGAAAAGGTGCACAAAGAGGGTGGGATCTAGGGGGGGGGCATGGACAGGGTGAGCACCCAGCTCCCTGGGTTGTATTTGTGTGAAGATTTAGTTTGTTCAGCCCTGGAGAATTAGTCACCCTGGGCAGATTAAATGTGGCTCCTAATCCTCCCAGATCCCAGCAGCAAAATTAGCATGGCCAAGCACCGGGATTTGCAGGCAGGGTTTTATTTTAGGCAGTGGTTTTAAATGCTGCCTTTAAGGGATGCCTGAGCATATTTTTTCAACTGAGGAAGCAATGAGAGGTTGAGAGGAGCATCTGTTTTCTGGTGATCTGGGCAGGGTGAACTTGAGCTTTGCTGCAGCCAGTGTCTGGCAGCTGCAGGCTCGGAGCTGCATCTCCACAGCGTGTGCACGGAGCACCCTCTGCTGACACCATCCCTGCACAAGCATCACTTTGCTGCTGTGTTTGTTCCCCTTGAGGCTGGCTATATTCAGGCTCCTCACTACAAGAGGGATGTTGAAGTGCTGGAGTGTGTCCAGAGATGAGCAATGGAGATGGTGAAAGGCCTGGAGAGCAGGGCTGGTGAGGAGCAGCTGAAGGAACTGGGGTGGTTTAGTCTGGAGAAGAGGAGGCTGAGACTTCATTGCTCTCTACAGCTACCAGAACTGAGGTTGAAGTGAGGTGGGGGTTGCTCTCTTCTCCACAGAAGCAGGTGATAGGACCAGAGGAAATGGCCTCAGGTTGCACCAGGGGAAGGTTAGGTTGGATATGAGGCAAAATTTCTTTCCTGCAAGAGCGGTCAGGCATTGGAACAGGCTGCCCAGGGAGGTGGTGGAGTCACCATCCTTGGAGGTGTTGAAGAAACCTGTAGCCATAGAAGCTGGGGACAAGGTTTAGTGGTCATGGTGGTGTTAGGTCAATGGTTGGACTTGATTACCTTAGAGGTCTTTTCCAAGCAACACAGTTCTATCATTCTACAGTTGAATTAAGGGGTTAGAAGGTAGAGGGTTAGGTGGAATCTGAATGATATGGACCTGATGGCACAGGTGTAGAGGAGGGCTGTGAGAATGATCAGGAGCTTGGAGCAGCTCTACTATGAGGACAGGCTGAGGGAGCTGGGGGTGTTCAGCCTGGAGAAGAGAAGGCTCCAGGGAGACCTAATAGCAGCCTGCCAGTACCTGAAGGGGGCTACAAGAAGGCTGCAGAGAGACTGTTTGCAAAGGCCTGCAGGGACAGGATGAGAGGCAATGGCTTCAAACTAGAGCAGAGCAGATTTAGATTGGATGTGAGGAACAAATTATTTACTATGAGGGTGGTAGAACAGTGAAACAGATTGCCCAGGGTGGTAGTTGAGGCCCCATCCCTGGAGATACTTAAGGTGAGGCTGTACAGGGCTCTGGACAACCTGATCTAGTTGAGGATGTCCCTGCAGAGTGCAGAGGGGGTTGGACAGGATGACCTTTGGAGGTCCCTTCCAACCCAGACTATTCTATGATTTCTCACTAGCCTTGGGGTTATCTAAGTGCCAACTGCACCTCATTATCTACAGCAACTGGCAGAGTCCCAACCTCTGTCACTGTGCCTGGGGACCTGCTGGTGTTAATGGAACTAAAAGGATCTGTTGGAGGATGCTTTGACCCCTAGAAGCTGTGGTTTGAGAAGGCTCCACCCCATAGCTCATTCATTCTCACCATTGCATAAAGCAGGACAAGGTTTGTTTGAGTGTGCTGCAGTTGTGGGAGGTGCTGCAGAGAGGGAACAGCTCCAGTTCATGTGAACCAAGCCCTACCAGGAATGTTTTCTTCCTTCTCACAGAAGAGTGACCTCATTTGCAACTGGGGATTTGGTGTCGTGGTCCATGATGTCAAATAGCATTTCTGATTCCCAGCAGCCCTGGCTGCTCACTTTGCTTCCTTCTGTTGACTCTGGGGACCTCCCTGGGCAGCCTGTTCCAATGCCTGACCACTCTTGCTGGAAAGAAATTTTGCCTCATATCCAACCTAACCTGGTGCAACCTGAGGCCTTTTCCTCTGGTCCTATCACCTGATTCCGTGGAGAAGAGAGCAACCCCCACCTCACTTCAACCTCAGTTCTGGTAGCTGGTAGCAGAGCCTGTCCCCTCCCTCCTGACCCCCAGCCCACAGATATATATAAGCATTTATTAAATTCTCTCTCAGTCTTCTCCTCTCCAGACTAACCACCCCCAGGGCTCTCAGCCTCTCCTCACCAGGCAGTGCTCCAGGTCCCTTCAGCATCCTTGTAACACTCCCTTGGACTCTCTCCAGCAGATCCCTCTCCCTCCTCAACTGGGGAGCCCAGAACTGGATGCAATATTCCATGTGTGGTCTCAGCAGGGCAGAGTAGATGGGGAGGAGAACTTCCCTGGATCTGCTGGAGACACTCCTCTGAATGCAGCCCAGGATCCCATTGGCCTTTTTGGCCACCAGGGCACATTGCTGACCCATGCAGAACTTGTTGCCCAGAAGCACTCCCAGGTCCTTCTCCCCAGGGCTGCTCTCCAGCAGATCACCTCCCAGCCTGTCCTGCTGCAGTTTGTTCTCCCTTCCCATGTTCAGGATTTCTCCTTGCTGAACCTCATTAGTTTCCTCTTTGCCTTCTCTTTGTTCTATCTTCATAGATTATTAGATTCATAGCACCACAGAAAGTACTGTGTTGGAGGGGACCTCTCGAGGTTACCTAGCCCAACCTGCCCTGCAGTGAGCAGGGACATCCTTAACTAGCTCAGATTGCTCAGAGGCCCATCAAGCCTGACTCTGGATGTCATCACCAGGGATGGGGCCATCTGCACTGCCAAGCAGCATGCTAAGCCCCTGGATAAAGGAGGTCCTACAAGACCTCCCAAAAGCAGCATCACAAGAAGAAGTTCTTTACCATGAGGGTGGTGGAATACTGAAACAGGTTGTCCAGGGAGGTGGTTGAGGCCCCATCCCTGGAGATATTCAAGGTGAGAGCAACCTGATCTAGCTGAGGATGTCCCTGCTGACTGCAGAGGGGGTTGGACTGGATGATCTTTGGAGATCCCTTCCAATCCAGAGCATTCTATGATTCTATGAAAAGAGCAAGGGAGGACCTGGGTGGTTTAGAGCTGCCATCCTTAACCAGCTCTGGGAGTGAGAGTGAAGTCCCATCTAAATTCAATTTAAACCTACCTTGCTGGTCAGATGCCCCAATACCTGCTGCAAATACACACAGCTCTGACCTCCCATTGTGGCACCTGGAGAAAACTCCAGTGCCCAAAGTCCTCCAAATTCCACCTGTATTTTGTCATTGCTGGAACCTGAAGCCCATAGTTCTCAGCAGCTGCTGGCACTGCTCAGATGTTTGTCCTTATTTCAGTTTCCCATTATGACACCCTTGGGTGGGCTACCTGCTGCTCTTCACCTTACCACAACATCTCCTTTGCATTTGGCTGAGTTTCTGGGTTTGTCTGCCTGGGGTTTCACCCCACAGAGAAATTAGCAGCATGTTTTGTCCTGGAAGCCAGTGGACAGCAAGAGACCTGAGGATTTGCTTAGGACAAAGTTGAAAGGAGGTGTATCCTACTTAAGAGCAGATTAATGAACATGACATCCTTGGAAACAGAGTTTGCAGGCAGAGCAGGACAGAAATCCAACAGCAATTCAGTTTGGGAGACTGAATGAACAAGGCAGAAGCTTGCTGGTTGAAGTTTTCCTGACCACATCTTCCTCTGCCTGGGCACCTCTTTGAATCATAGAATCAACCAGGTTGGAAAAGACCTCAGAGATCATCAAGTCCAACCTGTTACCTAATACTTCCTGACAACTAAACCATGGCTCCAAGTATCACAGTATCACTAAGGTTGGAAGAGACCTCGAGGATCATCGAGTCCAACCTGTTTCCACAGACCTCATGACTAGACCATGGCACCAAGTGCCACCTCCAATCCCCTCTTGAACACCTCCAGGGATGGTGACTCCACCACCTCCCTGGGCAGCACATCCCAATGGTCAATTACTCTTTCTGGGAAGAACTTTCTCCTCACCTCAAGCCTCAACTTCCCCTGGCACAGCTTGAGACTGTGTCCTCTTGTTCTGTTGTTCTGTTCTGTTCTCCGACTGTGTTCTGGTGCTGGTTGCCTGGGAGAAGAGACCAGCCCCCACCTGGCTACAACTCTTTTCAGGAAGCTGTAGAGAGCAGTAAGGTCTCCCCTGAGAGCAATACTTCGTCTGAAGGGCATGCTGGAACACCTTGGCTCTCCAAACTTTAGTACTCAAGGAGAATATTGGTTTCCTCAATCATTAGTGCACAGAGAACTGCCAACTGTCCCTCTTCCCATAGTGTGGGACAAGACAGTCCAGACCATAAGGGACAATCTACAGGCAATGCTCCAAGCTTGGGGCAGAGTGGCTGGAAAGCTGTCAAGCGGAAAAGGGACTTGGAGTATTGGATGACAGCTGGATGAAGATGAACCAGCATGTGCATGGGTGGCCAAGAAAGCAAACAGCAACCTGGCTTGGATCAGCACTGGTGTGGCCAGCAGGACTGGGGAAGTGATGGTCCTGCTGGACTGGGCACTGGTGAGGCCTCACTTCAAATACAGGTTCAGTTTTGGATCTGTCATGAAGGCATCCACAAAACAAACACCAACAGCTACCCAGCAATGTGGATTTGTTGTAACCAAACTTACCCAACACCAAAAAGCTGAGGAAGGGTCTGGAGAACAGGTCTGGTGAGGAGAGGCTGAGGGAACTGGGGTTGCATAGCCTGGAGAAAAGGAGCATGAAGGGAGACCTTCTCACCTTCTGTCGCTGCCTGAAAGGAGGTTGGAGCCAGGTGGCATTGGTCTCCTCTCCCTGGTAACAAGTGACAGAATGAGAGGAAGAGGCCTCAGGTTGCCCCAGGGGAGGTTTAGGTTGGACATTAGAAGAAACCTCTTGCACTGAAAGGGTTCTCAAACAGGCTCCACAGGCAGGTGGTCGAATTCCCATCTCTGGAGGTTTTTTTAAGGTGCAGAGATGTGATGCTAAAGGACACAGCTTAGCACCAGGCTTGGTACTGATAGAGAATGGTTGGACCTGATGATCTAAAGATCCTTTCCAAACAAAACCATTCTATGATTCCAAGGATCCTTAGATGGCTTCACATTCTAAGGGGAGAGGATCCAACTGCCAGGCCTCTTGCTGCAAGGAGGCCAACTCAACATGGGTCTGTAGTGAGATTCCCTTTACAGCCCAAGTTGAAGGCACGTTGTGGTCAGTTCTAAGAAGCTGAAGGGCCAAACCCACAGAACCACACAAAAGCAGGGTGAGAGCCTGGGCCCAGAGGTGCTGCTTAATGTCTGAGTGGTGCCCAGCTGGTCTTCAGCAGGCTCTAGCAGGCCCCAGCCCTTAGCTTTGTGCTTCGTTCAGCACAGTAGCACAGTATCACAGTATCACAGTATCACCAAGGTTGGAAGAGACCCCAAGGATCATCAAGTCCAACCTGTCCTAACAGACCTCACGACTAGACCATGGCACCAAGTGCCACCTCCAATCTCCCCTTGAACACCTCCAGGGACGGTGACTCCACCACCTCCCTGGGCAGCACATTCCAATGACGAATGACTCGCTCAGTGAAGAACTTTTTCCTCACCTCGAGTCTAAACCTCCCCTGGCACAGCTTGAGACTGTGTCCTCTTGTTCTGGTGCTGGTTGCCTGGGAGAAGAGACCAACCCCTTCCTGTCTACAACCACCTTTCAGGTAGTTGTAGAGGGCAATGAGGTCACCTCTGATCCTTCTCTTCTCCAGGCTAAACAACCCCAGCTCCCTCAGCCTCTCCTCACAGGGCTGTGCTCAAGGCCTCTCCCCAGCCTCGTTGCCCTTCTCTGGACACATTCCAGCAACTCAACATCTTTCCTACACTGAGGGGCCCAGAACTGGACACAGGACTCAAGGTGTGGCCTAACCAATGCAGAGTCCAGGGGCACAATGACCTCCCTGCTCCTGCTGGCCACACTATTCCTAATACAGGCCAGGATGCCATTGGCCTTCTTGGCCACCTGGGCACACTGCTGGCTCATGTTTAGGCGGGTGTCAATCAGCACCCCCAGGTCCCTCTCTGTTTGGCAGCTCTCCAGCCACTCTGACCCCAGCCTGTAGCTCTGCATGGGGTTGCTGTGGCCAAAGTGCAGCACCTGGCCCTTGGACTTGTTAAATGCCATTCCATTGGACTCTGCCCATCTGTCCAGTCGGTCGAGGTCCCTCTGCAGAGCCTTTCTACCTTCTAACTGACTAACATCCGTTCCCACCTGCCACAGGGGACCCTGACTCCAAGAAGGGCATTGAGGTGTTAGAGCATGTTCAAAGAAGGGCAATGAAGGTAGTGAAGGATCTAGAACACAAGTCTTGTGAGGAGCAGCTGAGAGACCTGTGGTTGTTCAGCCTGGAAAAAAAAGGAGGCTCACAGGAGACCTTCTGTCTCTCTACAACTCCCTGAAAGGAGGTTGTAGGGAGGTGAGTGTCAGTCTCTTCTCCCTAGCAGCAACAGTGCAGGACCTCAAGTTGTGAGATGGAAGTTTAGCCTGGACATGAGGAGCAATTTCTTCCTTGAAAGGATTGTCAAACTCTGGAACAGGCTGCCCAGGACTCTGGTGGAGTCACCATTCCAGGAGGGATTTAAAAGACACATAGATGTGGTGCTGAGGGACATGGCTCAGTGGTGGACATGGCTCAGTGGCAGTCTTGGCAGTGCTGACTTAAAGGTTGAACCTGATGATGTCAAAGGTTTCTTCCAGCCTAAACAATTTTATGATCTATTCTATGACTCTGCCTAGGAAACCTCAGCCACATCTTAAAGGCTGAACTAAAGGAGCTTTGTCAAAGCAGTGCTGGGCTGCTACAGTCACTCAGAAGCCCTAATTCCAATTAGCTTAATGCCACTCCAAAATTAATTCAAACAAACAAACACACAAACACACCAACCTTGAAACATGCTAAGAGTATCTTCTTGGGATGTTAATGTCATTTAATTAATCCAGTTTAAAATGAATTTGGATTAATTTGCTTGAGATCCTCACCAGTACATGGGTGCTGGGACACTGGCACAGGTTGCCCAGGGAGGTGGTGGAAGCCTCATGCCTGGAGGTTTCTAAGGCCAGGCTGGATGTGGCTGTGAGCAACCTGCTCTGGTGTGAGGTGTGCCTGCCCATGGCAGGGGGGTTGGAACTGGATGATCCTTGAGGTCCCTTCCAGCCATGACAGTTCTATGACTCTCCACAAAGGAGAAGAATAAAGCAGACCTCATTCTGTTAAACACATACTGAAGTCATTTTGCTGGGATCACTCCAGATCTGGGATCTGGAAAGCCAATGGTATCCTGTGGTGCATTAGTGTTCATCAGGTCTAGGGAGGTTCTCCTTGCCCTCTACTTTGTCCTGGTGAGATGATACCTGGAATACTGTGTCCAGTTTTGTGTTCCTCAGCTCAAGAGACAGGGATCTGCTGGAGAGAGTCCTAAAACAAGATATGAGGTTGATTAAAATACTTGAACATCTTTGCTATGAAGAAAGACTGAGAGCCCTGGGGTTGTTTAGTCTTGAAAAGAGAAGGCTGAGAGGGGAGCTGGGGTGCTTGGTGCCGTGGGTTAGTTGTTTGGGTGGTGTTGGATTGGTTGATGGGTTGGATGCGGTGATCTTGAAGGTCTCTTCCAACCTGGTTTATTCTATGTATTCTATGTATTCTATGTTATATCTGAGAGGTGGGTGTATAGAGAAATGGGCCAGACTCTTTTCAGCAGCACCCAGTACCAGGACAAGGAATAAGGAATATAAGTGAGAACACAAAAGGTTCCACCTCAACATGAGGAGAAACTTCTTTACTGTGAGGCTGCCAGAGCCTTGGAGCAGGCTGCCCAGAGTGGAGTCTCCTTCTCTGGAGACTTTCCAAACCCACCTGGATGCATTCCTGAGTGGCTTGCCCTAGGTGACCCTGCTTTGGCAGGGGGGTTGCACCCCATGATCTCTGGAAGTGCCTTCCAACCCCTAACATTCTATGATTACATCTCTGACAAGGGGTCATTGCTGATGTCAGCAGCTCAGGCACCAGCCAGCAGCCACAGCGTGTCAAAGGGGAAAGCTTAGGGAAAACAGCAAACCAGGGCTCAGTTTGGAGAGCACAGCCCTGAGCTGCTACCAGGTTCTTGCCTTTGGACCACAGGCCTTATGCATTAATTTGGTATCACTCAGGTGCCTTTGAGACAGTAAACCAGTCTTGTCTCAGCAACAAAACCCTGGGTCAAGCCCTTGTATCAGCTGCTTACACACAAACCAACTTGGCTGGACCCTGAAGTCCCTTGACAATTATTAAAGGTTCAGCTGACCCAGAAAGAGCAGAGCACCAAATGGGCTGCATTAAGAGGAGCATGGTCAGGATGTTCTCCTCCCCCTCTACTCTGCCCTGGGGAAGCCACACCTGGAATATTGCATCCAGTTCTGGGCTCCCCAGTTCAGGAGGGATCTGCTGGAGAGAGTCCAAGGGAGGGCTACAAGGATGCTGAAGGGACCTGGAGCACTGCCTGGTGAGGAGAGGCTGAGAGCCCTGGGACTGTTTATTCTGGAGAGAAGGCAGCCCCCTGGCCTTTGACACCATCACCTGGTGTGCACCACGGGGGCTCACCAGTGATGAGAGGAGGATCCCTCAGCCCAAATGGGCTCAGCTTGGGGCTTCTGCTTTTCCTGGGGGAGGGGATTAAAAAGGGGAATGGGTGGTGAGGGCCAAGTGGCCGCACCTGGGGTGGGAGGAGACTCCAACAGAGGCCAGGTGCTCTGGGATTTGAGGGGAAAAAGAGGCAAAATGGGGTGGGGGTGGTGGAAAGGGGCAGATCTGATGGAAAGAGGAGGTGCTGATGAAAGAAGGGGATTCTAACATAGCTTTATTTTCCATAACTCTTTCATAATGTACAAGTGCAGTTCAGGGTTTGCTCTGCCTCCATGCAAAAAGAACAAACCCATCAAGACTTCATGAAATAAAGCACAATGGTGGCTGTTACAATGAAATCTTTCCATCCTTATGATTTTGCTTGGTGGGAAAATCTGTGCTTTGCAGATCAAGATACCAAGTTTTAACAACAACAACAAAAAAAGGTCTGCAAGAGTGAAGTTTTTTCCCTGGATGCCAGCAGAAAACACCAGGATGATTGGGAGACTGGAGCTTGTGTCCTATGAGGAGAGGCTGAGAGCCCTGGGCCTTTTTAATCTGGAGAGGAGAAGACTGAGAGGGGATCTAATAAATGTTTATCAATATCTGAGGGCTAGGGGGTGAAGAGGGAGGGGACAGGCTCTGCTCAGCTGCACCCTGTGACAGGACAAGGGGCAATGGATAGAAACTACAGCACAGGAGGTTCCACCTCAACATGAGGAGAAACTTCTTCACTGGGAGGGTCACAGAGCCCTGGAGCAGGCTGCCCAGAGAGGCTGTGGAGTCTCCTTCTCTGGAGGCTTTCAAGCCCCATCTGGATGCATTCCTGTGTGACCTGCACTGGATTCTATGGTCCTGCTCTGGCAGAGGGATTGGATTCAATGATCTTTAAAGGTCCCTTGCAAACCTAACAACCTGTGATCCTATGATCCTAAGAAGTTCTTCAGTAGGAGGGTGGTGAGACTCTAAAATGGGTTGCCCAGGGAGGTTGAGGATCCCTCCTCCTTAGGGGTATTCAAGGCCAAGTTGGATGAGGCCTTGAGCACCTGAGTCCAGTTGAGAGGTGGAGTAGATGATCTCTGAGGTCCCTTCCAACCTAAGCCATTCTACGATTCTATGATTCCCTCATTTCAGTTCTTCATTAGCAAGGAGGGTAGGAGGGTGCTGTGACCTGGACCTCAGCAAGGCTTTTGACACCGTTCCCCACAGCAAACTCCTGGCCAAGCTGTCAGCCCATGGCTTGGATGGGAGCACACTGCGATGGGTTAGGAACTGGCTGGAGGGCCGAGCCCAGAGAGTGGTGGTGAATGGTGCCACATCCAGCTGGCAGCCAGTCACCAGTGGTGTGCCCCAGGGATCAGTGCTGGGCCCCATGCTCTTTAACATCTTTATTGATGATCTGGACGAGGACATTGAGTCCATCATCAGTAAATTTGTGGGTGACACCAAGCTGGGGGCAGAAGTTGATCTGCTGGAGGGTAGAGAGGCTCTGCAGAGGGACCTCGACAGGCTGGGCAGATGGGCAGAGTCCAAGGGCATGAGACTGAACACATCCAAGTGCCAGGTTCTGCACATTGGCCACAGCAACCCCATGCAGAGCTACAGGCTGGGGTCAGAGTGGCTGGAGAGCAGTCAGGCTGAGAGGGACCTGGGGGTGCTGGTTGATGGTAGGCTGAACATGAGCCTGCAGTGTGCCCAGGCAGCCAGGAGGGCCAATGGCATCCTGGCCTGCATCAGGAACAGTGTGGCCAGCAGGAGCAGGGAGGTCATTCTGCCCCTGTACACTGCACTGGTTAGGCTGCACCTTGAGTCCTGTGTCCAGTTCTGGGCCCCTCAGTTTAGGAAGGATGTTGACTTGCTGGAACGAGTCCAGAGAAGGGCAATGAAGTTGGTGAGGGGTTTGGAACACAGCCCTGTGAGGAGAGGCTGAGGGAGCTGGGGTTGCTTAGCCTGGAGAAGAGGAGACTCAGGGGTGACCTTATTGCTCTCTACAACTACCAGGGAGGTTGCAGACAGGCAGAGGTTTGTCTCTTCTCCCAGGCAACCAGCACCAGAACAAGAGGACACAGTCTCAAGCTGTGCCAAGGGAAGTTTAGGCTGGAGGTTAGGAAGAAGTTCTACACAGAGAGAGTGATTGCCCATTGGAATGTGCTGCCCAGGGAGGTGGTGGAGTCACCATCACTGGAGGTGTTCAGGAGGAGACTGGATGGGGTGCTTGGTTGCGTGGTTTAGTTGATTAGGTGGTGTTGGATTGGTTGATAGGTTGGACACGATGATCATGGTGGTCTCTTCCAACCTGGTCTATTCTATTCTATGCTATGCTATGCTATGCTATGCTATGCTATGCTATGCTATGCTATGCTATGCTATGCTATGCTATGCTATGCTATGCTATGCTATGCTATGCTATGCTATGCTATGCTATGCTATTCCATTCCATTCCACTCTATTCTATTGTATCTTGGGCTGCAACCAGGTGTGGAGCCTGTTGTCACCCCCCACACCCCCAGCCCCCCTTCTTGCCACCTTGCACACTCAGAGCTGGAAACTTAGTGGTTTCCAATACTCTCCAGCACCTCATTTCTTTACTTAGAAACCACACAGAGACGAAAGGCTGTTTGGAAGCTGAAGATGGATGCAGGAAACATTGATGCAGGCTGAGATTAGTCAAAAAATGAGCACACGCTGGCAGTTGCCCTGGGCACTTAGTCATTCAGCCATCTGCCCCTCTTCTGCCTGCTCTCACCGCCTCCAGGCACTGGTGGGGCTCTTGTTTGTCTGTTCCCCTCATTAGGAGCAGGTGGTTGAATGGGCACATGTGTACAGTCAACAGAGCCCTGGGACAGATGGAAAATTATCCACGGTATGAGAAGGTCAAATGCACCCTCGTGATCCACCTGAGGTTCTGGCTGCTTCTGAGAAAACACATGGACCATTAGCTGCTCCCTGGTGGGAGCAGGGCATCAAAGGGGGGATATGGTAAAGTCCAAAGGTTTGGTAGAGCAATGAAGGTTTAGGAGGTTTAGAAAGAACTGAATCATAGAATTGTCAGGGTTGGAAGGGACCTCAAGGATCATCCAGTTCCAACCCCCCTGTCATGGCCAGGGACACCTCACACTACCTCAGGTTGCCCAGAGCCACGTCCAGCCTGGCCTTAATAACCTCCAGGGATGAGGCTTCCACCACCTCCCTGGGCAACCTGTTCCAGTCTCTCATGCTGAAGATGATCTTCCTAGCATGAATCTGAATCTACCCATATCTAGTTTTGTTCCATTCCCCTCAGTCCTATCAACATGTGACACCCTAAAATGTTCCTCCCCAGCTTTCTCATAGCCCCGCTTAAGATACTGGAAGGCCAGTATCTTGGATGTTAGGAAGAATTTCTTTGCTGCAAGAAAGTGTCCAGCTGGTGAAGACAGCAGAGCTGGACCCCAGGAAGAATTACCTGATGGGATTTCATCCTCACAGGATCCTGGCAGTAGGAGCCTTTGTCAGGCATTGGAACAGGCTGCCCAGGGAGGTAGTGGAGTCACCATCCCTGGAGGTGTTCAAGCAATGTGTGGCCCTGGCACTTGGGGACATGGTTCAATAGCCATGGTGGTGTTGGGTTGAGAGTTGGACTTGATCATAGAGGTCTTTTCCAGTCAAAATAATATAATGATTCTATGATTCCATGATTCTATGACTCCATGATTTCATGATTCTATGTTTCCATGATTCTGTGATGGATGAGGAGCTGGGCATGAGCAGACAGTGTGAGCCTGCAGCCCAGAGGGCCAGTCACATCCTGGGCTGCATCCAAAGCAGCGCTGGCAGCAGAGCCAGAGAGGTGATTCTGCCACTTTGCTCTGCTCTGGGGAGACCTCACCTGGAGTAATGCATCCAGCTCTGGAGCCCTCAATAAAGGAAGGACATGGACCTAATGGAGCAGGTCCACAAAAATGATCATGGAGTTGGAGCAGCTCTGCTCTGAGGTCAGGATGAGGGAGCTGGGTGTGTTCAGCCTGGAGAAAAGAAGGCTCCAGGGAACCCTGATAGCAGCCATCCAGTATCTGAAGGGGGCTGCAAGTAGGCTGCAGAGGGACTGTTTGCAAAGGCCTGCAGGGACAGGACAAGAGACAATGGCTTCAAACTAGGGCAAGAAGGGCAGACTTAGATTGGAAGTGAGGAACAAATTCTTTACCATGAGGGTGGTGGAACACTGGAACAGGTTGCCCAGGGAGGTGCTGGAGTCACCCTCTCTGGAGGCATTTAAAAGCCATGCAGATGTGGTTCTGAGGGACATGGCTTAGTGGTGGTTTGGTAGCAGTGGTTAGTGTTTTGACTTGATGATATCAAAGATCTCTTCCAACCAAAAATGATTCTGTGATTCTATGATTCTAAGTTTAAGCCAGAGGTCACATCCTGGTTGTCCCATTAGCCATTCCTGCTGCTGCGACACTCATTCTCCCATCTGGTATCTCCTAGGCTCCAGATCCACTTTCAGGTAGGCTGACTATTTCAGCTAGCTCCTTAGCCAACCCTGAAGGGATACCATGTGCTGCATGGTATCTAGACTCCATGATATCCATCTGTAAAGGCTGGACATGGGCATTCCCCATTCCCTCTTCTCTACAGACATCCATTGCTCTTTGATGGACTCATGGATTACCTGAACATGGGAGGTGATCTGCTGGAGAGCAGCCCTGTGGAGAAGAACCTGGGAGTCCTGGTGGACAACAAGTTCTGCATGGGACAGCAGTGTGCCCTGGTGGCCAAAAGGCCAATGGGATCCTGGGGTGCATTCAGCAGAGTGTGGCCAGCAGATCACAGAATCACAGAATCACCAAGGTTGGTGACTTCAAAGATCATCAAGTCCCTCCCCCTCTGCCCTAGTGACACCACACCTGCAATGTTGCATCCAGTTTTGGGCTCTTCAGTTCAGGAGGGACAGGCATCTGCTGGAGAGAGTCCAACAGAGGACTACCAGGATGCTGAAGGGCCTGGAGCACTGCCTGGTGAGGAGAGGCTGGGAGTCCTGGGGCTGGTTAGCCTGGAGAAGACTGAGAGGGGGTCTAATAATTGTGGAAATGTGATTTTGGGCCAGTGTGTTGGAGATGGAAATAGAGGCAATGAAACACATCTCAGTGAAAAAGGATTCACAGAATCACAGAACATTAAGGGGTTGGAAGGGACCTTAAAAGACCATCTAGTCCAACCCCCCTGACAGGACAGGATCACCTGGAGGAGGTCACACAGGCACACATTCAGGTGAGTTTTGAAGGTCTCTAGAGAAGGAGACTCCACAACCTCTCTGGGCAGCCTGCTCCAGTGTTTTGTCACCCTCACACAGAAAAAGTTCTTTCTTATGCTCCTTATGGCTCAACAAGGGTTGAGTTGTTCCAGCTGACCTTTTTCCAACAGAAGTCATGGTTGGTTCTGGAGACCCATCTCCAGGAACACCCCCCAATCTGCTCTCCATAGCCAGTGTTCTACCACTCTCATGGTGACAGCTCCAACTCATGGCCCTTTTTTGTTTCCTCCCTGTGTCTAGCTGGTGAAGACAGCAGAGCTGGACCCGAGGAAGAACTACCTGATGGGATTTCATCCCCACGGGGTCCTGGCAGTAGGAGCCTTTGTCAATTTCTGCACAGAGGCATCAGACTTCTCCAAACTCTTCCCGGGCATCACCCCTCACCTGATGATGCTCTCGGTGTGGTTTCGCATTCCCTTCTTGAGGGACTACCTGATGAGTGGAGGTAAGTCAGGGGGCAGCATGCACAAGTGGTGGGGATGGTGGGAGAGTAGTCAGATGCTTTTTGGAGCAGCAGAGCGTGAAGAAGCAGATGGAGGGAGGTTCTCCTCCCCCTCTACTCTGCCCTGGGGAGACCTCACCTGGAATATTGCATCCAGTTCTGGGCTCGCCAGTTCAGGAGGGACAGGGATCTGCTGGAGAGAGTCCCAGGGAGGGCTACCAGGATGGTGAAGGGATTGGAGCACTGCTTGGTGAGGAGAGGCTGAGAGACCTGGGGCTAGTTAGGCTGGAGAGGAGAAGGCTGAGAGGAGACCTAATAAATGTTTATCAGTATCTGAGGGCTGGGGGTCAGAAGGGAGGGGACAGGCTCTGCTCAGTTGCACCCTGGGATAGGACAAGGGGCAATGGATATAAACTACAGCTCAGGAGGTTCCACCTCAGCATGAGGAGGAACTTCAGTGTGAGGGTCACAGAGCCCTGGAGCAGGCTGCCCAGAGAGGTTGTGGAATCTCCTTCTCTGGGATTTTCAAGACCCATCTGGATGCATTCCTGTGTGGTCTGCCCTATGTGATCCTGCTTTCGGCAGGGGTGTTGGACTGGATGATCTCCGGAGGTCCCTTCCAACCCCTAACATTCTGTGACTCTATGATTCTCAAGTCCACAGAAGAATATACTTCCAGACTGAAGGCAGACAGGTATCAGCCCTAGAGTAGGTGATCATTCCAAGCATGGGGAAGGCATGGAAATGGATAATCCTGTTTTGTCAGCATCTGATAGGGCCCTGTAACAGGGTCACAGAGCCCTGGAGCAGGCTGCCCAGAGAGGTTGTGGTGTTTCCTTCTCTGGAGACTTTCAAGCCCCATCTGGATGTGTTCCTGTGTGACCTGTGCTGGATTCTATGGTCCTGCTCTGAAGAAGGGGTTAGACTCAACGATCTCCAGAGGTCCCTTACAACTCCTAACATCCTCTGATCCTGTGATCCTCCACAGTAGGGGGGGGGTGGATCTAGATGATCCTCGAGGTCCCTTCCAACCCTGACAATTCTATAATGCTATGATCCTGTGAAGACACCAAGGCAAGAGGAGTCACAGGTCTGTTTTGTCCCTAGCTGTGACTGATGGCCCATTCATGGACACAGCTGCTGGAGGTGGAGTCCAAACCTCTCTGAAGTTAAAAATTGTCCTTCTAGGTGTTCTCACTGTGGTTCAGCTTCACAGATCTGCTCTGAGCTCAGGAAATGGTTGTGCCAGATGCTTTGGAAGAGCAAAATGCAGAGCAAAGTGTGAACAGAAATGCTGAGACCAGCAGGACAGGGTGGTCCTGTAATTTGTTGTTTTTCCCATGGAAAGAACATTCAGGCTTGAAATTGTGATTGCCACTAAAGGAAAGAGAAAAAAAGTATTTATCTGAAAAAGCTGCTGCTTGCAGGGAAGCAGCATCCAGGATCTAGTTGAGGATGCCCCTGCTTACTGCAAAGGGGGTTAGACTGGATGACCTTTGGAGGTCCATTCCGACCCAGACCATCCTATGACCATCCATGATTCTATGAAAAGAGGATGAGATGTCACCCAGAGGGACCTGGACAAGCTTAAGAAATGAGCCCATGTGAATTCCATGGCATGCAACAAGGCCAAGTGTAAGGCCCTGTACCTCAACTGGAGCAACTCCCAGTCTCAACACAGGCTGGGAGATGAAGGGTTGGGAAGCAGCCCTGTGGAGAAGGACCTGGGGGTGATGGGGGGTGAGAATAGAATAGAATAGAGTGAATGGAATGGAATGGAATGGAATGGAATGGAATGGAATGGAATGGAATGGAATGGAATAGAATAGAATAGAATAGAATAGAATAGAATAGAATAGAATAGAATAGAATAGAATAGAATAGAATAGAATAGAATAGAATAGACCAGACCAGACCTGGTTGGAAGAGACCTTCGAGATCATCAAGTCCAACCTGTCACCCAGCACCATCTAAACAACTAAACCATGCAACCAAATGGCTCTTCCAGTCTCTTTTTAAACGCTTTCAGTGATGGTGACTCCACCACCTCCCTGGGTAGCCCATCCTAATGGCCAGTCTCTCTTTCTGTGAAGAATTTCTTCCTCACCTTGAGCCTAAACTTCCCCCTGCACAGCTTGAGACTGTGTCCTCTTGTTCTGGTGCTGGCTGCCTGGGAGAAGAGACTAGCCTCTGCCTGTCTACAACCTCCCTTCAGGTAGTTGTAGAGAGCAATAAGGTTTCCCCTGAGCCTCCTCTTCTCCAGGCTAAGCAACCCCAGCTCCCTCAGCCTCTCCTCACAGGGCTGTGCTCCAGACCCCTGCCCAGCTTTGTTGCCCTTCTCTAGACTCATTCCAGCAACTCAACATCTTTCCTACACTGAGGGGCCCAGAACTGGACACAGGACTCAAGGTGTGGCCTAACCAGTGCTGACTACAGGGGCACAATGACCTCCCTGCTCCTGCTGGCCACACTATTCCTAATACAGGCCAGGATGCCATTGGCCTTCTTGGCCACCTGGGCACACTGCTGGCTCATGTTTAGGCAGCTGTCAATCAGTACCCCCAGGTCCCTCTCTGCCTGGCTGCTCTCCAGCCACTCTGACCCCAGCCTGTAGCTCTGCATGGGGTTGCTGTGGCCAAAGTGCAGCACCTGGCACTTGGACTTGTTGAATGCCATCCTGTTGGACTCTGCCCATCTGTCCAGCCTGTCAAGGTCCCTATGCAGAGCCCTTCTGCCCTCTAACAGATCAACAATGGCATGCAACTTGGTGTCATCTGCAAAATTACTGCTGATGGACTCAATGCCCTCATCCAGATCATCAATAAAAATATTGACCAGGCTGGGGCCCAGCACTGATCCCTGGGGCACACCACTAGTGCCTGGCTGCCAGCTGGGGGTGGCACCATTCACCACCACTCTCTGGGCTCAGCCTCCAGCCAGTTCCTCCCCCAGCACAGAGTGCTGCTGTCCAAGCCAGGGGCTGACAGCTTGGCCAGGAGTTTGCTGTGGGGGACGGTGTCAAAGGCCTTGCTGAAGTCCAGGTAGACTACATCCACAGCCTGCCCCACAGCCCCCAGGCAGTCACCTGATCATAGAAGGAGTAGGTTACCTATCTCATTGAAATAGGTTACCCAGGGAGGAGATGGAGTCACCATCCCTGGCAGTGTTCAGGAAACCTCTGGCCATGACACCTGGGGATGTGGTTTAATGGCCATGGTGGTCTTAGGTGGAAAGTTGGACCCAATGAACTTAGAGGTCTCTTCAACCAAAAGAGCTCTGTGATTCTGTGTGAGTCCCAGGCAGGATTCAAGAGACTAAACACAGGCATCCAGCTCCATCTGAGATAGCCCAGAGCATTCCTCACCCTGTTTTTCACATAAACTCTGGCTTCTGCTGCTGGAAAAAATATTTACACAGAGAGCAAGGAATCATAACAGGGTTATGTGGGAGAGTTACGACCCAGGAGGAGGAAGGTTTAATCACCCTAAAGTGGGAGTTTGGCACACAGCTCATTTTCAGGCTGGTTGAACCCATTTGTCAAAGAGCTTTTAATTTGCAAACTGCTTTGAGAAACAAGCATGTATTTTGTTTATTATTTCATCTTTTTTTACAATCACACCAAGGTTCATTTGGCACCTCTGCAGTGAAGGTTTCTAACTGTGCAGGGAAAGAACATTAAGGCTGGAACAGGCCTCGAGGGATCGTCAAGCCCAACCATCAACCCAACACCACCGTGACCACTAAGCCATGTCCCCAGATGAAAAGATCAAAGGCAGCAAAAAGACCAAATTGTGCATGGAATTCCACTTGAAATCAGCAGCTACAGAAAATTCTCTGTGTGTTTTGACCTGAAGCAAACGTTTGAGGGACTGTAGAATGATTCAGGATTCGACATGCTTTCAGTTGACAACAAACAGATTTTTCCCTTGGGGCTTAAGTGCAGCTAGTTCTCAGTTTACTTTTTTTCTGGCCTGATTTTGTTTCTTTCTTTTTTCTTTGCCCCCCCCACCCCCCCATTTCTCAAATCTGGTCCAGCCAGCAAAGGGAGAAATGGAGGCACTGGCACAGGTTGCCCAGGGAGGTGATGGAAGCCTCATGCCTGGAGGTTTTGAAGGCCAAGCTGGATGCGGCTCTGAGCAACCTGCTCTGGTGTGAGGTGTCCCTGCCCATGGCAGGGGGGTTGGAACTGGATGATCCTTGGGTCCCTTCCAACCCTGACAATTCTATGATTCTGTGGTTCTATATGTGGAAAGGTTGGGGAGCTGGGAGCAGGCAAACCTCATGAAATTCAATAAGGACAAGTGCAGAGTCCTTATAGGCCTTGTGACCAAGAGAGCCAATGGCATCCTGGGGTGCAGCAAGAGGAGTGTGGCCAGCAGGGCCAGGGAGGTTCTTCTGCCCCTCTGCTCTGCCCTGCTGAGACCACAGCTGCAATCCTGTGTCCAGTTCTGGGCTCCCCAGTGCAAGAGAGACAGAGACCTGCTGCAGAGAGTCCAAGGGAGAGCCATGAAGATGCTTAGGGAGCTTGAACATCTGCCCTGTGAAGAGAGACTGAGAGCCCTGGGGCTGTTTAGTGTGGAGAAGAGAATGCTCAGAGGGGATCTGATCAATGTCTCTCAGTCTCTGAGGGGTGGGTGTCAAGTGGAGGGGGCCAAGCTCTTTTGGGTGCTGCACAGTAAAAAGCCAAGGAGCAATGGATACAAACTTGAACACAGAAGATTTCAGCTCAACATGAGGAGAAACTGCCTTGGTGTGAGGGTGCTGGAGCCCTGGAGCAGGGTGCCCAGAGAGGTTGTGGAGTGTCCTTCTCTGGAGCCCTTCCAAACCCACCTGGATGCCTTCCTGTGCAGACTCCCCTGGGTGATGTTGCTCTGGCAGGGGGGTTGGACTGGATGGTCTCTGGAGGTCCCTTCCAACCTCTAGTGTACTGTGATACAGTGATATTCACACAGCAGAGCTGTGAATGAACCCAGCACCTCTCAAAGGAGCTGTGCTGAGATTGCCAAACTCATAGAATCATAGAATTGTTAGGGTTGGAAGGGACCTCATCTGGTTCCAATCCCCTTACCACGGGCAGGGACACCTCCAACTCTCAACATCAATTGTCTAGCACCCCTCTGGAGATAGGTAATGTGTAGGAAGGCACAGAGGATTTTGTGGATTTTACTGATGCTCATTGTGGTGCATTGAAAGTAGCTGAAGGACAGAGCTCAGGTGCTGTGCTCAGTGGTACAGGGCCTGCAGCTAGAGATGTTCCTGAGGGGACAGTACTGGCTCCAGTCTTGTGCAACTTCTTCATCAACGACCTGATGGAGTGGATGGACCCTCAGCCAGTTTGCTGATGCTAAAGAACTGGGAGGAGTGGGTGACACAGCAGCAGGCTGTGCTGCCACCAGTGAGACCTGGACAGGCTGGAGACGAGGGTGGAGAGGAATGTCATGAAGGTCAGCAGTGGCAGATGTAGGGTCCTGCACATGGGGAGGAACAAAACTCTGAGAAGACATTATTGTGGCCTTCCATAGAGATGTGGAGGTGCTGGAGCCAGGGCAGAGGAGGGCAAGGAAGCTGGGAAGGGCCTGTAGAACAAATGTGATGGAGAGCAACTGAAGGAGCTGGGGATGGTTAGTTTGGAGAAGAGGAGGCTGAGGGGAGACCTCATTGCTGTCCACAACTACCTGAAAGGAGGTCGAGGAGAGGCTGCTGCTGGTCTCTTCTCACAGGTCATTAGTAATAGAGCAAGAGGGAATGGCCTCAAGCTGCAGCAGGGTAGGTTTGGACTGGACAGTAGGAAAAAAAAATTCCCAGCCAGAGTGGTCAGGCACTGGAATGTGCTGGGCAGGGAGGGGGGTGAGTCCCCAAGCCTGGATGTGTTTCAAGGTGGTTTGGATGTGGTGCTTGGGGCTATGGTTTAGGGGTGAGCCTTGTTCTGGGTTAGACTTAGTGCTCCGGAGAGTCTTTTCCGACCTGAATGTTTCTGTGATTGTGTGATTCTCCCTCTCTACCCCCTAGGCCTTGTCTCCTCTGAAAAGGAGAGTGCATCCTATGTGCTAAAGAAGCCAGAGGGTGGGAATGTTCTGGCCATCGTCGTGGGTGGAGCACAGGAAGCGCTGGACGCCCGACCAGGATCCTGCACCTTGCTGCTGAAGAACAGGAAGGGATTTGTCCGCCTGGCCATCCAGCACGGGTGAGGCAGGGCTCAGCAGGTCCTTGGGGAGGGAGTCTCTGCTGTGTGGCTCATTAGTGAGGTGACTCTGGAGAAGGAGGAATGTGTTTTGGGGTGGATTTTGCTAACATGAGGATGAGCAGAGGGCTGGAGCTGCTCTCCTATGAGGACAGACTGAGGGAGTTGGGGCTGTTCAGTCTGGAGAAGGGAAGGCTCCAAGGAGACCTCATTGTGGCCTTCCAGTATCTGAAGGGGGCTACAAGAAAGCTGGGGAGGGACTTTTTAGGGAGTCAGGGAGTGATAGGACTGGGGGGAATGGAGCAAAGCTAGAAGTAGGGGGATTCAGACTGGCTGTGAGGAAGAAGTTCCTCCCTATAAGGGTGGTGAGAGCCTGGCACAGGTAGCCCAGGGAGGTGGTGGCAGCCTCATCCCTGGAGGTGTTGAAGGCCAGGCTGGATGTGGCTCTGAGCAACCTGCTGTAGTGTGAGGGGTCCCTGCTAGTGGTAAGGGGGTTGGAAGTGGCTGATCCTTGAGGTCCCTTCCAAGCCTGACAATTCTATGATTGTAGCATGTATGCACCTCTGTTGGATGCCTTGCAGTACCCCACTGGTCCCTGTCTTTTCCTTTGGGGAGAACGACCTCTATGATCAGGTGAAAAACCCCAGGGGCTCCTGGCTTCGGCAGACCCAGCACTGGCTCCAGCAGATCATGGGCATCTCCCTTCCCCTCTTCCACGCAAGAGGCATCTTCCAGTACAGCTTTGGGCTGGTGCCATACCGGAGACCCATCTGCACCGTGGGTAAGTCCTTCCTTGGCTCACCACCCACACTCAACCTGGCCAAAGCGGGCACTGGGGACAGTCCTTGTGTTGTGTCATCCTCCTGCTGTTCTGGAAGCATCATGCTAGAGAGTACAAGCTGTGAGGGTCTAGAGTGGTGGTGGTCTAGGAATAGAATAGAATAGAATAGAATAGAATAGAATAGAATAGAATAGAATAGAATTAACCAGGTTGGAAGAGACCTTCAAGATCATGTGCAACCTATCATCCAATACCACCTCATCAACTAAACCATGCAACCAAGCATCCTCTTGAACACCTCCAGTGATGGTGACTCCACCACCTCCCTGGGCAGCCCATTCCAATGGGCAATCACTCTCTCTGTGTAGAACTTCTTCCTAATCTCCAGCCTAAACCTCCCCTGGTGCAGCTTGAGACTGTGTCCTCTTGTTCTGGTGCTGGTTGCCTGGGAGAAGAGACCAACCTCCACCTGTCTACAACCTCCCTTCAGGTAGTTGTAGAGAGCAATAAGGTCACTCCTGAGTCTCCTCTTCTCCAGGCTAAGCAACCCCAGCTCCCTCAGCCTCTCCTCACAGGGCTGTGTTCCAAACCCCTCACCAACTTTGTTGCCCTTCTCTGGACACCTTCCAGCAAGTCAACCTCCTTCCTAAACTGAGGGGCCCAGAACTGGACACTACCCAAGGTGTGGCCTAACCAGTGCAGACTACAGGGGCAGAATGACCTCCCTGCTCCTGCTGGCCACACTGTTCCTGATGCAGGCCAGGATGCCATTGGCCCTCTTGGCTGCCTGGGCACACTGCAGGCTCATGTTCAGCCTACCGTCAACCAGCACCCCCAGGTCCCTCTGTGCCTGGCTGCTCTCCAGCCACTCTGACCCCAGCTTGTAGCTCTGCATGGGGTTGCTGTGGCCAATGTGCAGAACCTGGCACTTGGATGTGTTCAATCTCATGCCCTTGGACTCTGCCCATCTGTCCAGCCTGTCGAGGTCCCTCTGCAGAGCCTCTCTACCCTCCAGCAGATCAACTCCTGCCCCCAGCTTGGTGTCATCAGCAAATTTACTGATGATGGACTCAATGTCCTCGTCCAGATCAGCAATAATGATGATCAATAAAAATGTGCTGGCAAAGGAACATCCCCAGCTGCCCGTCTGCTTTTGACAAGAAAGGTTGGACCAGATGATCCCTGATGTCCTTCCAGCCTGGTGTTTTATAATTCACATGTCACACATGCTCTGGGCTTTGTCTTATGACAGCACAGATCATTTGGGCTGTACTGGGGAAGCCTCAGAACAAACATGAGCACCCCACCTGTAGGGTGCTGTAGGATGCAGCCAAAGCCAACCTCAGCACCACCTGGTGATAGGAATCACTGCCACTTGGATTAATCACTTGCATTAGATTAAACTTCTTAGAGAATATCTTTGGATATGAAACTTCTTTGGAGAAGAAATCTTCTGAAGAGTGGCTGAAGGAGCTGGGGATGGTTACTTTGGAAAAGAGGAGGCTGAGGGAAGGACCTCATTGCTCTCTAAAACTACCTGAAAGGATATTGTGGAGAGGTTGGTGCTGGTCAGGTAATTAGTGTTGGAACAAGAGGGAATGGCCTCAAGCTGTGCCTGGGTAGGTTTAGACTGGACAGTAGGAAAAACTTTTTCCCAGCAAGAGTGGTCAGGCACTGGAATGTGCTGAGCAGGGAGGTGGTTGAGTCCCCAAGCCTGGATGTGTTCCAAGGTGGTTTGGATGTGGTGCTTGGGGCTATGGTTTAGGAGTGAGCCTTGTAGAGTAGGGTTCTGGGTTGGCCTTGGTGACCCTGAGGATCTTTTCCAGACTGAATGTTTCTGTGATTTGTGTGTGATTCTTCCAAGCCAGTCTTACCTACACAAGTAGGACAACACAGACTGAGAGTATTGAGTCTGTTCTACCTGGAGAAGAGAAGGATCTAGGGACACCTTTTAGTGCTCTTCCAGTACCTGAAGGGGCCTACAAGAACAGCAGGGAAGGGCTTTTGACAAGGGCTTGCAATGATAGGACAAGAGGGAATGATTTTAAACTAGAGCAAGGGAGATATAGATTGTTCATTAGAAAGAAGTTCTTTACTGTGAGGGTGGTGGAACACTGGAACGGGCTGCCCAAGGAGGTGGAGGAGGCCCCATTCCTGGAGGCATTCAAGGTCAAGCTTGATGGGGCTCTGAGCAACCTGATCTAATTGAGGGTGTCCCTGCTGACTGCAGTGGGGGGGTTGAACACAGTCTCAAGCTGTGCCAGGGGAGGTTTAGACTCGAAGTGAGGAAAAAGTTCTTCACTGAGCGAGTCATTCGTCATCGGAATGTGCTGCCCAGGGAGGTGGTGGAGTCGCCGTCCCTGGAGGTGTTCAAGGGGAGATTGGACGTGGCACTTGGTGCCATGGTCTAGTCGTGAGGTCTGTTGGGACAGGTTGGACTTGGTGATCCTTGGGGTCTCTTCCAACCTTAGTTATACTGTGATACTGTGAACTAGATGACCTTTAAAGGTCTCTTCCAACTCAGTGCATTCTATGAACACATAAGAAGTTTGCAGGTTTGCTCAATGCCCTGTGCAGACACAAGCACAAACCTCAGCCTATTTGCACATGAACAGATCACAGTTCCAACCAGAGACCATGCCCATGGAGACCAAATTTCAAGAAAGCTTTTGGTTTGGGGGAAGTTTTGCCTGGTTTCAACAACCTTGTGGCTGGCCCAGCAGTGTGGCTGATATATTGAATTAATCTAATGAAAGAGGGTGTTGGGAAAGGGCAGAGCTTGCCCCACTGATGAGGTTTGACAGCCAGCAATTACTTCTAATTGTTTTACAACCTGTTTGGATTGACTCAATGGGTTTATGAGCTGTGCACAAGGACTCTTCATTAATCTGATGAGGAGGGCAGCCTCACGGGGTGATGAAATCCTCTGGCACTTGCCAAACACAATTTGAGTAAGAGAGCAGAGCAAGAGAGGTACCTCATGGACTTCTCTGTCCCAACCCTGCCATTGGTGGCTCTGGGAAATGAGAAGGAGCTTCTTCTAGTGCTAGGAATCTAATTCCAATTTGTGAGATTTAGCCAGGCTGGAGAGTTGGGCAGGGAGAAATTGAATGAAATTCAACAAGGTCAAGGGGAGAGTCTTGCACCTGGGAAAGAACAACCCCATGGAGCAGTATAGGCTGGGGACTGACTTGTTGGAGACCAGTGAAAGGGAAAGGGACTTGGGGGTCCTAGAGGATGGAAGGTTGACCATGAGCCAGCAATGTGCTCTTGTGGCCAAGAAGGCCAATGGTATCCTGGGGTGGATTAGAAGGGCTGTGGTTAGTAGGTCAGAGAGATTCTCCTCCTTCTCTAATCTGCCCTGGTAAGGCCACATGTAGAATATTGTGTCCAGTTCTGGGCCCCTCAGTTCAAGAAGAACCTCAGGGAACTGCTTGAAAGAGTCCAGTACACAGCCACAAAGATGATGAAGGCAGTGGAACTTCTTCCTTATGAGGAGAGCCTGATGGAGCTGAGGGCTCTCTAGCTTGGAGAGGAGGAGCCTGAGGGGTGACCTCATTCATATTGATAAAAATATGCAGGGTGAGTGCCAAGAGGCTGGAGCCAGGCTCTGCTGGGTGATGCCCAATGACAGCACAAGAGGCAATGGTGGAAGTTGAGGCATAGGAAGCTCCATGGAAACATGAGGCAAAATGTTTTCCCTGTGAGGGTGACAGAAGACTGGAACAGGCTGCCCAGGGTGGGGATAGAGTCTCCTTCTCTGGAGATATTCGAAACCTGCTTGGATGTGTTGCTGTGTGATCTGCTCTAGGAGGTGCTGCTCTGGCAGGGGGGTTGGACTGGATGAGCTGTTGAGGCCCCTTCCAGCCCCTAACATTCTGTGATTCTGTGTAATTGGATTTGCATTTGACAAAAGCATGGTTTTCTAAAGATGAGAGAGTACCAGTTTCCAAATAAAAGTCAGATGGTTCACAGCAGCTTTAATCTGAGCCAAGCAGTGGTGAATTTAGATCATCTTGGACTTCCGCTCACCTCAGTTTCCCCAGGTGCAATACAACTTCCCAGGGCCATGCCAGAATAGCTTGGAAAGAGCAAAACTCCAGTACTAGGATGATGTTGTTGTTATCTGCAACACATCTGGAGCTGTTTGGGATACAGAACTTCTTACTTCAAAGAGCTGCACAGAAGGTTTTTGGCTTTAACCAGCCTTGCAGGTGGGGAAGCTGAGGTGAGGACAGATATGACTGTGGAGACCGAGAGCAGAGCCAGGATTTGAACATCCACCTCCCTGCCTCCTTGGTTGTATCACAGTATCACCAATGTTGGAAGAGACCTCAAAGATCATCAGGTCCAACCTGTCACCACAGACCTCATGACTAGACCATGGCACCAAGTGCCACATCCAATCCCCTCTTGAACACCTCCAGGGACGGTGACTCCACCACCTCCCTGGGCAGCACATTCCAATGGTGAACGACTCTCTCTGTGAAGAACTTTCTCCTCACCTCCAGCCTAAACCTCCCCTGGTGCAGCTTGAGACTGTATCCACTTGTTCTGGTGCTGGTTGCTAGAGAGAAGAGACCAACCTCTTCCTGGCTACAATCACCTTTCAGGTAGTTGTAGACAACAATGAGGTCTGCCCTGAGCCTCCTCTTCTCCAGGCTAAACAACCCCAGCTCCCTCAGCCTCTCCTCACAGGGCTGTGCTCAAGGCCTCTCCCCAGCCTCGTTGCCCTTCTCTGGACACGTTCAAGTGTCTCAAGGTCCTTCCTAAACTGAGGGACCCAGAACTGGACACAGGACTCAAGGTGTGGCCTAACCAGTACAGGGGCACAAAGACTTCCCTGCTCCTGCTGGCCACACTGTTCCTGATGCAGGCCAGGATGCCATTGGCCCTCTTGGCCACCTGGGCACACTGCTGGCTCATGTTTAGGCGGCTGTCAATCAGCACCCCCAGGTCCCTCTCCGTTTGGCAGCTCTCCAGCCACTCTGACCCCAGCCTGTAGCTCTGCATGGGGTTGCTGTGGCCAAAGTGCAGCACCTGGCACTTGGACTTGTTGAATGCCATCCTGTTGGACTCTGCCCATCTGTCCAGTCGGTCGAGGTCCCTCTGCAGAGCCCTTTTGCCCTCTAACTGACCAACATCTGCTCCTAACTTGGTGTCATCTGCAAACTTGCTGATGACTGACTCAACACCCTCATCCATATCATCAATGAAGATGTTAAAGAGGATGGGGCCCAGCACTGATCCCTGCGGGATGCCACTGGTGACTGGCCGCCAGCTGGATGTGGCACCATTCACCACCACTCTCTGGGCTCGGCCCTCCAGCCAGTTCCTAACCCAGCACAGAGTGTTGTGGTCCAAGCCACGAGCTGACAGCTTGGCCAGGAGTTTGCTGTGGGGGGTGGTGTCAAAGGCCTTGCTGAAGTCCAGGTAGACCATATCCACAGGCCTCCCCACATTCACCATGTGGGTCACCTGATCATGGCAGGAGATCAGGTTGGAGAGGCAGGGGGGTTGTGCTACCACCCTAGCTTTAGGACATGACTGGCTATATTGATCTGCTCACTACAGCCTTCAAGAGGTGGCCCCCAGCTTTGTGCTAAGGTGTGCAACCTGTTCAGAGGCTCCTCCTAACACCTGTGTTTCTTTTCCAGTTGGGAAGCCAATTCCAGTGCAGAAGAATGAGAGACCCTCCAATGAAGAGGTGGATCGAGTCCACCAGAAATACCTGGACGAGTTGAACAAGCTCTTTGAGGAGCACAAAGCTAAATATAACATCCCAGAAGACAGCCACCTGGAATTTATATAGAGCCCCTCAAGCAAGGTGAAACCAAGGAGATCAAACTCCAAGTTTCCCACTCTCTCTGGAACTGTTTCCCAACCTCAGCTTAGTCACAGTTAACACACAGTCCACACAGCGCAGGGAACATCACGGGATGGTGGAAATTGGAGGGGGCCTCCTGAGATCGTCCAGTCCAACCCCTTTGCTAAAGCAGGTTGCCCAGAATTGCGTCATGGTGAGCTTTGAGTCTCTTCATGAAAGAAGACTCCACAACCTCTCTGGACAGCCAAGAAGAACTTAATTTTCCCATCATTTCCATGGCTGTAAGGCCAGTATTTTCATTCCCCCCCCACCTCCTTGTAGGGCACAAAAGATACAAAGAAGATGACAATAAATCCCATCTGTGGCTAGCACTGTTGAAACTCCCTAGCGTGAAACTCACACTTCCAGTCCAGCTTGGAGGACATTTGCAGGCAGAAAGTTCCCTTTGCATTGTTTTCCCTCAGAAGTGGGATGCTGAGCCATGATTTCTGCTAGCTGCAGATGGTTTTTGAAATACAATTTGTCCAGATCCACAAGGGATCATCATGTGCTTGCTGCTCTTCATGTCTTCAACTGCTCTGGGCCCTTATCATAGAATCATAGATTCATAGAATCATAGAATGGTCTGGGTTGGAAGGGACCTCTAAAAGTCATCCAGTCCAAACCCCCTCTGCAATCAGCAGGGACATCTCCAACTACAGAATACAGAATCATCTGGGTTGGAAAAGGCCATTGAGATCATCAAGTCCAACCTATCACCCAACACCATCTCATCAACTAAACCATGGCACCAAGTGCCTCATCCAGGCTCTTCTTAAACACTTCCAGTGATGGTGACTCCACCACCTCCCTGGGCAGCACATTCCCATGGCCAATCTCTCTTGCTGGGAAGAATTTCTTCCTCGCCTCAAGCCTAAACCTCCCCTGGTGCAGCTTGAGACTGTGTCCTCTTGTTCTGGTGCTGGTTGTCTGAGAGAAGAGACCAACCCCCACCTGGCTACAACCTCCCTTCAGGTAGTTGTAGAGAGCAATGAGGTCTCCCCCCTGAGCCTCCTCTTCTCCAGGCTAAGCAACCCCAGCTCCCTCATTCATTCCTCACAGGGTTGTGCTCCAAACCCCTCCCCAGCTTTGTTGCCCCTCTTTGGACACATTCCAGCATCTCAACATCTTTCCTAAACTGAGGAGCCCAGAACTGGACACAGTACTCAAGGTGTGGCCTAACCAGTGCTGAGTACAGGGCAGGATGACTTCCCTGCTCCTGCTGGCCACACTGTTCCTGATACTGGCCAGGTTGCCCAGGACCCTGTCAAGCTTTGCCTTGACTATCTCCAAGGAAGGGGCCCCAAACCACCTCCATGGGCAGTCTGTTTCAGTGTTCCACTACCCTTATGGTGCAGGACATCCAGTCTTCTTTAATTCCAAACCATTGCTTCTCATCCTGTCCCTGCAGGCCTTTGCAAGCAGTCTCCCTCCATCCTTCTTGTAGCCCCCTTCAGGTACTGGAAGGCTGCTGTTAGGTCTCCCTGGAGCCTTCTCCAGCTGCTGCACCAGAATGCTCATGTTTCCAGAATGGTGGTGGGCACCTTCAGCAGCACCTTCATGCTACACCTTACTGAGGGGAAAAAAAACAATCAAACAAGAAAAACAATCAAGGGCCATGGGGCCATCCAGATACTTCTTCCTGTATGGTTTTGGGAATGCCTTGCACTGGTCCCCAGCTACAGCAACACACTCACCAAGCATTGTGTTCTACTACAAGACCATTTCCTAAGGAGAGAGCGTGGTCAGGGGAAGGCAGAAGGGAGAGGTGATTTGGGACAGGAAATGTGGCTCAGAAAGTCCTGTTTGGCAGGTGATCAAGGCTTTAAATAGCTACCTCTTCCCAGTATCCAAAACTTCATTAAAATCTGTACTTAATGAGCTTTTGCGCTGTGGAAGTTCTGGGTGGCAGGAAGCCACCTCTGTCAGATCACCCTCTCCTCTCTTTCCCTTCATTTCCCTCTCTCTTCCTCATGTCCCCTTCTCCGCCTGCAAGGAGTCACCAAAACTCCTGCAGAGCACATCCACTTCATTGCACCTGGGATTTTTGTTACTGCAGCTGCAAGAGTTGCATTCAATAAGCAATGCACACAGAACTCTTCTCAACTGACATCAAGGTCTCTCCTCTCCTCTCTGAACCTCTCCCCTCCCTTCCCCTCCCCTCCCCCCCCACCCCTGGTCACACAGGAACACATCTAGATGGGGCTTGAAAGTCTCCAGAAAGAGAGACCTCTTGTCCTGTGTCCACTGACAAAGCCTGCTGCCATGCTCCTGACGCTCCCTCTGCTGAAGACCAGCAGCTGCAATCTTGATGCAATGGGGAAAGGAGTAAAGGTGCTGCTGCTGGTGGTGGTGGAAATCAGCTGCACACAAAGGAAAGCTTTTGGGGAGGTGTTGGAGGAGTGGTTGGGTGTGGTGTTATTGTGGGGATGCAGGAAATGAGGAGGGAGCAGGATGCCTAGGCAAGTCTGGCAAGGGCTGCTACACTCAAAAGTGTTTGGCATGACTCTACCCCAGCCTGCTGGAGAAGATGTAACAGAAGCTCCCCAATTGTCCATGGAAGCTTCAGTCTTTCCCTTTGGATACCTGGAGTAGGGATGGGTCCAATACCAGAGATAAAGCTACCTGGGATGTGGGATGATCACTCTCCAGACTGGTTCAGTCTGGAGAAGAGAAGGCACTGAGGAGACCTTTTGTGGGCTTGCAGTATCTGAAGGGGGCTACAAGAAAGCTGGGGAAGGACTTTATAGGGTGTCAGAGAGTGATAGCACTGGGGGGAATGGAACAAAACCAGAAATGGGGAGATTTAGATTAGACATTAGAAAGAAGTTCTTCCCCATGAGGGTGGTGAGAGCCTGGCACAGGTTGCCCAGGGAGGTGGTGGAAGCCTCGTGCCTGGAGTTGTTTGCAGCCAGGCTGGATGTGGCTGTGAGCAACCTGCTGTAGTGTGAGGTGTCCCTGTCCATGACAGGGGAGTTGGAACTGGCTGATCCTTGAGGTCCTTTCCAACCCTGACAATTCCATCCATCAGCTTCCTGACTGAAAGAGACAAAAGGCAGAAAATGGGTGCTCAAATAAAAAATCCCAGGGAGGAATGCCAGATATGTCTGAATGTTGGTAGAGTGCTCAGGGGCAGGTAGGACCCAAAGACAAGACAAGAGGTCAAAGGTAGGTGCTGGCTTCCTCCAAGGTCAGTTTTATCTCACAGACAGGAATGTGTCCTTGATCCCTCAGGGACCTATATAACCTAGGAAAGGTGAGCCCCTGGGCTTGGGTTATGTATCAAATGAAGAATAATAACTCATAGGCAGCAGTGTGCTGACAGCTCTCATCTTCTCCAGAGGCCAGAGCTGTCTTCAAGTGAAACACTGTAAGAGGAGAAGCTTTTGTGCTATTTCAGCCTCCTCTGGAAGATTAACACTCCTCTGGTGCAATACAAGGCAGAAGAAATATTTAGTAAAGAGAAGTGTCCAGGTCAGGCATTAAAACCAAACTACCTTTGGACATCTAGAGCTTGGAGCTGGCTCAGCTGCAGGTACAATTGCTAGGACTGTGGGACACCCAAGCTGTCACCTCAAAACAAGGACTATTTAAAGTTAAAATTAGCTATTTCCTGTCCACTCCCTACTTCTACAACTGGCTTTAAGAACCAAGCCTAAAGAAAAGAGAGAAATTCATTGCTTCTTGTGCAGAAGTATCCCATTTCAGCCTTTTTTATTGGCAGAGGGGGTGGTGGATTTTGATGGAGATTCAGACTGGCTGTTAGGAAGAAGTTTTCAACCATGAGGGTGGTGAGACACTGTAACAGGTTTCCCAGGGAGGTGGTGGAAGCCTCATCCCTGAAGGTTTTGAAGGCCAGGCTGGATATGGCTCTGAGCAAGCTGACATAGTGTGAGGTGTCTCTACCTATGGCAGGGGGGGTGGAACTGGCTGATCCTTGAGGTCCCTTCCAACCTTGACAATTCCATGATTCTATGATATTCCAGACTGGCAAACACAGTGAAAACTAAAAATGTAGTGACTCAGTGTCCTCCTCCTGCCTGTGTCTTCCTCTGCTCACTTCTCTTTTGACCTCCCCAGTCACTTGAGAGGCTCTAATCTTTATTTGCCTTATCTAGTGGATTCAGAGCCTGAGGCTCAGAAGAAAACCTGCAGTGACCGATGGCTACACAACTTGGGCTAATTCTGCAGCAGGAAGAAAGCCAAGCAAAATGTTGGGGTCAGTTTTGTTTGTTTGGAGGGGTTTTTTTGCCCTTCTCTAGCTCTAGTCCCACAAAACTATTTTGCTGTCCAAGGGATAGGGTTACAAGGTTGTAGCAAACAATTAGAAAAATGTGTGGGTTTCTGCTCAGGGAAAGATTTGTGGCTTTTAATTCAATAAAGCCCCCAAGTGTGGTATGCTCAACATCCCTCCCTCTCGCCACAGAAACTTTTCCTTTTCAAGGAAGGAAACAAAATTGCATCTGAAACCCAGTGCTTTGCCTTCAGAATCATGGGATGATGGGATGATGAAGTCATAGGATCATGGAATCATGGAATCCTGAACCATGGAATCCTGAACCATAGAATCTTAGAACCACCTGCTGCCCACCCTCCAAGAGAAGCTGAGGAACACTGACTACTCTTGGGGAAAAAAGAGTATCAAGAACAAATGTGGTGCAACTTTTATAAAGGAAGGCATCAGAGTTGTGGTTGTGGAGTCTTCTCTGGAGACTTTCAGGACCTGCTGGATGCGGTCCTGTGCAAACTACCCTGGCAGGGGGGTTGGCCTCAAAGGGCCTCCAGGTAGAAATAGTGCAATTAGCATCACATCATCTGGCTAAACAGCTCCTGCTCCACCACCATTCCTGCATCCATCCCACACCCAGAGGCAAGACCCTCCCCAGCCAAGATACCACACAGAGGAGCTCAGCACCAGTAAAGAGGCCCAGCCAGCACCCATGGATATTGGAGTAGTCATCAATCGTTGCCCTGTCTAACCGGGGGGCCACCAGGCCCCCCGGCCTTTGTTGTCACCACCACCATCACCCAGTGTGCACCATAAGGACTCACCAGTGACGAGAGGAGAATCCTCCAGCCCAAATGGGCTCAGCTTGGGGCTTCTGTCTCTCCTGGAAGGGTTTAAAAAGGGGAGTGGATGGGGAGGGCAAGATGGCCACACCTGGGGTGGGAGGAGACTCCAATAGAGCCCAGGTGTCTGGGATTTGAGCGGAAAATGGGGTGGGTGAGGGACTTTAAAGGGGTCAGGAAATATAGGACTGGGGGGAATGGAAAAAAAACCAAACAACTAGAAATGGGTAGATTCAGATTGGATGTTAGGAAGAAATTCTTCCCCATGAGGGTGGTGAGACACTGGCACAGGTTGCCCAGGGAGGTGGTGGAAACCTCATCCCTGGGAGTTTTTAAGGCCAGACTGGGGGTGGCTCTGGGCAACTTGATCTAATGTGAGGTGTCCCTGCCCATGGCAGGGTGGTTGAAACTGGATGATCCTTGAGGTCCCTTCCAACCCCAACAATTCTGTGATCCTATGATTCTAAAACAATTTTGCAGTTTAGGCTGGATGAAGTTCTTCACAGAAAGAGAGATTGGTCATTGGAATGTGCTGCCCAGGGAGGTGGTAGAGTCACCATCACTGGAAGCGTTTAAAAACAGACTGGATGAGGCACTTGGTGCCATGGTTTATTTGATTAGATGGTATTGCGTGATAGGTTGGACTTGATGATCTTGAAGGTCTTTTCCAACCTAGTTAATTCTGTGATTCTGTGATTCTGTGGTTAAATCATAGAATCATGGAATCATAGATTCATAGAATCATGGCTTAATATAATCATTAAATCATAGGCCCATGGAATCATGGAATCATGAAATCCTAGAATCATGAAATCATAGAATCATAGAATCATGAAATAATGGAATATTGTAATAACAGAATCATGAAATCATTGAATCATTAAATCATAGGCCCATAGAATCATGAAATCATAGAATCGTGAAATCATGGAATCATTAAGTCATAGAATCATCAAATAATGGAATCACAGATCACAGAAGTCATAGAATCATGAAATCATAGAACCACAGAATCATGAAACTATAGAATCGTTAAATCATAGAATCATTGAATCACAGAATCATGAAATCATAGCATCATGAACTAATAGAATCATAGAATCACAAAACTGTAAAATCATAAAATCATAGAATCACAGAAACAGGAAATCATGAAATCATAGAATCATGAAATCATAGAACCATAGAATCATACAATGGTTTGGGTTGGAAGGGGCCTTCCGTCCCCTTTGCCATAGGCAGGGATGTCTTCCACTAGACCAGGCTGATCAAGGCCTTGTCCAACCTGGCCATGAATATCTCTGGGGATGGGTCTTTTAGTTCTGTCTGATTTGAACCCCATGAACTGCTTTTCTGCCTCCCTTCTCCCTTGACCTAACTTCTTCACAGACTCAGAGAATGGTTGGTTGAAAGGAAGTTCTGGGGTTCATCTAGTCCAAGCCCCCTGCTAAAGCAGGAGCAGCCACAGCAGGTTGCCCAGGATTGCAATGTTCAGGCAGGTTTAGAATCTCTCCAGAGATGGACACCCCACAACCTCTCTGGCCAGCCTGCTTGAGGGTTCTTACCCACAAAGGAAAGACAATTTTCTTATGTTCAGATGGAACTTCTTGGGTTCCAGTTTGAGCCCATTGCTCATCTACTGCTGGTCTTCTCTCCCTCTCCTCTCCCTCTCTTCTTCCTCTCCTCTGCCTCTTGTCCTGTCACTGGGCATCACTGAAGAGTGTCTGGTCCCATCCCATCCTCTTGGCACTCACCCTTGTGAGGTACTGATAAGCACTGACACATCCTTTCTGGCAGACCCCACCAGATACAGGATTTTGGTAGACAGCCTTTTCAGGTTATAAAAACCCAGCAGCAAGGAAGTAACCTGCAATGACCAGCATGCTGCATGAGGCAGGAGGGTTTATATTGGCTTAAAAGCAATATTGGGTACACTTGATCCATTTTCTAGGCTTGTACTTACTCTTGCTCCTGCTCATGTCCCATCATAGGCCCACTCAGAGACACTAAGCCATTAAACCTGTATTGGCAACCTGATTAAGCCACCATATGTCTGGGTTATGGGGATCTCTTGTACTCCTCCCTTTCTGGAATTGTTCAAAATCAGGTTGGATGGAGCTCTGACCAACCTGCTCGAGTTGAAGATGACCCTCATCATGACAGGGGGGTTGGAGCTAGATGATCTTTAAGGTCCCTTCCAACCCAAACCATTCTATGATTCTATGGTTCTTTGACTCACACACCATGAGGTCTTCAAAATGCAAAAAGCACTCCTCAGGAAGGGTAACATCTGTGGAATCAGGTAGCTGTGAGCCAGCAGTTTGGATGTTGGAGTACAGATTAGTTCCTGTGAGCTAAACAGATCCATGTTTGTTCCTAGGAGGTCAGCAAAAAGCAGCCCAAACATGTTTTCAAGGAGCAACTTCAGATGCTCTGCAAATGACACACAGAAAGGACTATGGAAATTATTTAAGCTCCCTTGGGTTTCTGGAATGCTTGGGGAAAATGTTTTTAGAGATAATTCTGCATGCACTGAAAAAAACCACACAACTATGTCTAGGAAAAAAAAATGCACAGGAAAACAAACAAACAAACAAAACAAAACAGAACAAACATTCACAGGGGGAAAAAAAGTGTGTGGAGAAAAAAAAATAATACAGAGAAAAAAAAATAAGGCACAGAAAGAAATATGCAGAGAAAAAAATAAGGCAGAGAAAAAAACAACACACTGAAAAAGTAATGCAGAGAAAAAATAAGGCAGAGAAAAAAAAAAGAAGGCACAGAACAAATAAGTTGCAGGACAAAAAAATAATGCAGAGAAAAATATAAAGCACAGGGGAAAATAATGCAGAGGAAAAAAATTAAGGCACAGGATAAATGAGACAGAAAAAATAATGCAGAATGAAGATAAGGCACAGGGAAAGAAAGAAGGCACAGCAAAAGTAATGCAGAGGGGGGGAAAAAGGCACAGAAAAAAATAATGCACAGGAAAAATAAGACACAGGAAAAATAATGCAGAATAAAGATAAGGCACAGAATAAAAAAGAAAGCATAGAAAGAATAGTGCAGGGGGGAAACAAGGCAGAGAATAAAAAAGAAGGCACAGAAAAAAATAGTGCAGGGGGGAAATAAGGCACAGGGTAAAAAAATAAGTTGCAGGGCAAAAAACAATGCAGAGAATCAAAAATAAAGCACAGGAGAAAAGTAAGGCACAGGAACAATAAGGCACAGAAAAAATAGAGCAGGGGGAAATAAGGCACAGGCTGAAAAATAAGTTGCAGGTCAAAAAACAATGCAGAGAAGAAAAAATAAGGCACAGGAAAAGTAAGGCACAGGAAAAATAGTGCAGGGGGAAATAAGGCACAGGCTGAAAAATAAGTTGCAGGGCAAAAAACAATGCAGAGAAGAAAAAATAAAGCACAGGAGAAAAGTAAGGCCCAGGAAAAGTAAGGCACATTAAAAATAGTGCAGGGGAAAATAAGGCACAGAATATAAAAGAAGGCACAGAAAAACTAGTGCAGGGGGGAAATAAGGCACAGGAAAAAACAATGCACAGGAAAAATAAGACAGGAAAAATAATGCAGAATAAAGATAAGGCAGAGAATAAAAAGGAAGGCACAGAAAGAATAGTGCAGGGGGAGGGGGAAAAGGTAGAGAATAAAAAAGAAGGCACATAAAAAAATAGTGCAGGGGGAAATAAAGCACAGGCTGAAGGATAAGTTGCAGGGCAAAAATTAATGCAGAGAAAAAAATAAGGCACAGGAAAAGTAAGACACAGAAAAAATAGTGCAGGGGGGAAATAAGGCAGAGGGAAAAAAAAGAAGGCACAGAAAAAGTAATGCAGAAGGGGGGAAAAGGGACAGGAAAAAATAATGCACAGGGAAAATAAGACCCCACAAAAATAATGCAGAATAAAGATAAGGCAGAGAATAAAAAAGAAGGCACAGAAAGAATAGTGCAGGGGGGAAATAAGGCACAGGGTAAAAAATAAGTTGCAGGGCAAAAAATAATGCAGAGAAAAACAATACAGCACAGGAGAAAAAGTAAGGCACAAGAAAAATAAGACACAGAATAAATAATGCAGAATAAAGATAAGGCACAGAGAAAGTAATGCAGAGGGGGTGAAAAGGCAGAGGAAAAAATAATGCAGAGGAAAAAATAATGCACAGGAAAAATAAGACCCCACAAAAATAAAGAGAAGGCACAGAATAAAAAAGAAGGCACAGAAAAATTAGTGCAGAGGGGAAAATAATGCACAGAATAAAAAAGAAGGCACAGAATAAATAATGCAGAATAAAGATAAGGCACAGAAAAGGTAATGCAGAGGGGGTAAAAAGGCAGAGGGAAAAATAATGCACAGGAAAAATAAGACACCACAAAAATAAAGAGATGGCACAGAATAAAAAAAGAAGGCACAGAAAAAATAGTGCAGGGGGAAATAAAGCACAGAAAATATAAGACACAGGTTTTAAAAAGTAAAGCACAGCAAAAAATAATGCAGAATAAAATTAAGGCACTGGGGGTGGGGGGAAGAAGGCACAGAAGAATGGAAATAAGGCAGAGACAAAAATAAGGCAGAGGGAAAATAATGCATAGGAAAAATAAGGCAGAGAAAAAATAATGCAAAATAAAGATAAGGCACAGGGGAAAAAAAAGAAGGCACAGGAAATAGAAGGCAGAGGGAAAATAAGACATGGGGGGGGGAAAGGGGGGGTGCAGGGAGGGGGAATAAGGCCCAGAAAAAAAATAATGCAGGATAAAATTAAGTCACAGGAAAAATAAGACCCAAAAATAAGACACAGGTGGGGGGGAAAGGAAGGCACAGAAGGAAATAATACAGAAGAAATATAAGGCCCAAGAGGAAAAAAAATGCAGAATGAAGATAAGGCAGAGAAAAAATAAGGCAGAGGTAAAATAAGGCAGAGGAAAAATAAGGCAGAGGAAAAATAATGCACAGGAAAAATAAGGCAGAAAATAAAGAAGGCAAATGGAAAAAGAAGGCACAGGAAAAATAAGACACAGAAAAAAAGAATGCAGAATAAAGATAAGGCACAGGAAAAAAGGCACAGGAACAAAAGAAGGCACAGGATAAATAATGCACAGATAAAAATAAGGCACAGGAAAAATGAAGCACATAAAAATATAGTGCAGGGGAAAAAAAGAAGGCAGAGGGAAAAAAGAAGGAACAGAAAAAATAAGGCAAGGAAAAAAATAAGGCACAGAAAAAAAAGAAGGCAGAATAAAATTAAGTCACAGAAAAAGCAAGACAGGAGAAAAGGCACGGGAAAAAAAAAAGAAGGCACAGAAAATAGAAGGCACAGGGAGAATAAGACACAGGGAAAACATGAGGCACAGGAAAAATAATGCAGACTAAAATGAAGTCTTAGAAAAAAGAAGAGACAGGGGGAAAAAGAAGGCGGGGGGGGGGGGAAGAAGACACGGAAAAAAAGAAGACACAGGGTTAAAAATAAGGCACAGGGAAAATAATGCAGAATAAAATGAAGCCATAGAAAAAATAAGACACAAGACAGAAGGAGGCACAGAAAAAAATAATGCAGAATAAAAATAAGGCACAGGGGGGAAAAAAAGAAGGCACAGAAAAAATAATTCAGCACCATCAGCTAGCACAGAACTTGGTTGCTCTTCTACAAACAAACCCTCCATGGCCAAGGCTAGGTGAGGATGCTGGAGAAATTCACCTCCACATCATGGAGTACTTTGACCCAGGACAGCCAAGCTGCACTGTCAAGGCCACGTAAACAAGGCTGCAGGATCCTTCCCCCGAGGAGATAAGAGTCAGGGCAGGATTTCCAGCAGGGTTTACACAGTGCTTAGCTGCTATGCTCTCAAAAGGAGATCTTTTTAAGCTGTGAGATCTCCTACCACAAGGTTAAGCACCTTGTTTTGCTCCTCAGCAACCCCAACTCTTGGCTCCAGAGGCTGGCTGGGACTGTGCTCTCGCCTGCTGGAGTCACAGTGTGACCCTCAGAGGAAGGAATCAGCTGGGTTCTGGGTGTTCCATGCTGTCTTTGATATCAATCCCACGACATTGCCTACAAATCCCCTGCTGTGCCTTGGTTCCAAGAACTGCCAAGCACTTGACAAGTAAATAGGATCCATAATCCCCAGAAAAGTGGAACAGGAACACCTTTAACCCCTCAGCTGATGCTGGGATGCTGTCAGTTTGAGACCATGAGCATCACAGGGTCAAAGAGCAAGAATAACCATGACCCTGTGGCTCCAAACTTCTAGACCCAGATGAACTGCTCTTCCAGGGTGCAGGAGGTCTGTAGCAAAGCTGAGTCCCCTGCCCCATGTTCTGTGGTCCCAGCTGTGGAGCTGGCTGTCCCCTTGCAGTTAAGCCCCAAAGAGAAGATTATGGGGCAGATATTTGACCAATTTTGGTCTCCTTTTGCAGCCACCAAATGCATCCTTTTAAATGCCCATTTCTATGATGGAGTGACTACACCAGTGAACAAGGGATGACCTATGGGTGTGATCTATCTGGACTTCTGCAAGAACTTTAACATAGTTGTGCTGGAAGCTGTCTAAAGAAGGGCCATGAGGATGAGCAGAGGGCTGGAGCTCCTCTTCTATGGAAGCAGACTGATAGAGTGGGGGCTCTTCAGTCTGGAGAGGAGAAGGCTCCAAAAAGACCTTATTGTGACCTTCCAGTATCTGAAGGGGGCTACAAGAAAGCTGGGGAGGGACCTTTTAGGGTGTCAGGAAGTGATAGGACTAGGGGAGAATGGAGCAAAACTAGAAGTGGGTAGATTCAGATTGGCTGTTAAGGAAGAAGTTCTTGCCCATGAGGGTGGTGAGACACTGGAACAGGTTGCCCAGGGAGGTGGTGGAAGCCTGGATGTGACTCTGAGCAGCCTGATCTGGTGTGAGGTGTCCTTGCCCATGGCAGGGGGGTTGGAACTGGCTGATTCTTGAGGTCCCTTCCAACCCTGACAATTGTATGATTCTATGGTTTCCCACAACTTGCTTGCCTGCTTGCTGAGTTGGAGAGAGGTGGATTTGCTGGGTGGACTGTTCAGTGGACAAGGAATTGGCTTCATGGTCAGATCCACAGGGTAGTGCTCAATGTCTTGAAATGTAGAGGGATAGCAGTGACAAGTGATGACCCTCAGGGGTCTGCACTGGGACCTGTGCTGTTTAATATTTTTCTTAATGTTATAGACAGCTGGGCTGAGTGCATCCCCAGCAGGTTTGCAGATGATACCAAGCTGAATGGTGCTGTTGATAAGCTAGAAGGATGGGACAGCATTCAGAAGGACCTTGACAGGCTGGAGGGGTTCAATAAGACCAAGTGGTCCTGCATCTGGGTCAGGGCAATCTCAAGCACTGATATAGGCTGGGCAGGGACTGACTGGAGAGCAGCCCTGAAGAAAAGGCCTTTGGGGTGCTGGGGGAGGAGAAGCTCAACAGGAGCCAGCAGGGAGCACTTGCAGCCCAGAGAGCCAAGCACAGCCTGGGCTGCAGCAAGAGAAGTGTGGCCAGCAGGGCCAGGGAGGGGATTCTGCCCCTCTGCTCCACTCTGCTGAGACCACAGCTGGAGCTCTGTGTCCAGTTCTGGAGCCTCTGTTCCAGGAAGGATCTGGAGGTGCTGAAAGTTGTCCAGAGAAGGGCCACGAGGGTGAGCAGAGGGCTGGAGCTGCTCTGTTACAAGGACAGACTGAAAGTGTTGGGGCTGTTCAGTCTGGAAAAGAAACCAATGGCAAGCTGGGCTGAATCTAAAGAAGCATGGCCAGTGGGTCAAAGAAGGTAATTTTGCCACCATGCTCCGCTGAGACCTCACCTGGAGTACTGCATCCAGCTCTGGAGCCCTCAGCACAGAAAGGACATGGACCTGATGGATCAGGTCCAGAGGAGGGCCACAGAAATTACAAGAGGGGCTGGAACATCTCTCCTGGGGGGACAGGCTGAGGTTGTTCAGCCTGGAGAAGAGAAGGCTCTGGGGAGGCCTAATAGTGGTCTCCCAGTACCTGAAGGGGGCTACAAGAAGGCTGCAGAGGGACTGTTTGCAAAGGCCTGCAGGGATAGGACGAGGGGCAATGGCTTGAAATTGGAGAAGAGTAGATTTAGATTGGATCTTAGGAACAAGTTCTGCACCATGAGGGTGGTGGAACACTGCAATAGGTTACCCAGGGAGGTGGTTGAGGCTTTTGCAATATCCATGGTGAGGGTCCACAGGACTCTGAGCAGCCTAATCCAATGGAGGATGTCCCTGCTGAGTGCAGAGGGGGTTGGACTGGATGACCTTTGGAGGTCCCTTCCAACCCAGACTATTCTATGATTTGTCACTAGCCTTGGGGTTATCTAAGTGCCAACTGCACCTCATTATCTACAGCAACTGGCAGAGTCCCAACCTCTGTCACTGTGCCTGGGGACCTGCTGGTGTTAATGGAACTAAAAGGAGCTGTTGGATGATGCTTTGACCCCTAGAAGCTGTGGTTTGAGAAGGCTCCACCCCCATAGCTCATTCATTCTCACCATTGCATAAAGCAGGACAAGGTTTGTTTGAGTGTGCTGCAGTTGTGGGAGGTGCTGCAGAGAGGGAACAGCTCCAGTTCATGTGAACCAAGCCCTACCAGGAATGTTTTCTTCCTTCTCACCGAAGAGTGACCTCATTTGCAACTGGGGATTTGGTGTCGTGGTCCATGATGTCAAATAGCATTTCTGATTCCCAGCAGTCCTGGCTGCTCACTTTGCCTCCTTCTGTTGACTCTGGGGTTGGAAAGGAGCTCTGGAGATCGTTGAGTACACCCCGCCTGCCAGAGCAGGACCTGATCTAATGGAAAATGTCCCTCATGACTTCAAGTGGGTTGGACTGGATGACCTTTGGAGGTCACTTCTGTCCTGGTTTGAGGCCAGGCAGATCCTCTCCTACCCCTGAGAGGGGCAAAAGAATGAGACTCACACAAATGGATTGCAGAAGAGATGGAAAGTTGAAATGGAAAAGTAATTAGTGTTGTACAGAAGCTACAAAGCATAGTGACAAAAGAGTCCCAAAGCATACAGAGTCACTCACAGCACACCCAAAGGCCCCCAGCACTTCCCTTCTCCCCACCTGAGGCTATACCCAGGATCCCCCCAGGGCTCTTTCTTAGTATCACAGTATCAGTCAGGGTTGGAAGGGACCACAAGGATCATCTAGTTCCAACCCCCCTGCCATGGGCAGGGACACCCCACACTAGATCAGGCTGGCCAGAGCCTCATCCAGCCTGGGCTTAAACACCTCCAGGGATGGTGCCCCAACCACCTCCCTGGACAACCCATTCCAGGGCTTCACCACTCCCATGGTGAAGAACTTCCTCCTCACATCCAGCCTGAATCTCCCCACCTCCAGCTTCATTCCATTCCCCCTAGTCCTATCACTACCTGAGATCCTGAGAAGTCCCTCCCCAGCCTTCTTGTAGGCCCCCTTCAGATACTGGAAGGCCACAATTAGGTCACCTCAGAGCCTTCTCTTCTCCAGACTGAACAGCCCCAACTCCTTCAGTCTGTCCTCACAGGAGAGGAGCTCCAGCCCTCTGATCATCCTTGTGGCCCTTCTCTGGACACCTTCCAGCACCTCCAGATCCCTCTTGTAACAGGGGCTCCAGAACTGGAGGCAGTACTCCAGGTGGGGTTTCACCAGGGCTGAGTAGAGGGGCAGAATCCCCTCCCTTGCCCTGCTGGCCACACTTCTCTTGCTGCAGCCCAGGCTCTGATTGGCTTTCCGGGCTGCAAGTGCACACTGAGAGCTCCTGTTGAGCTTCTCCTCCACCAGCACCCCCAAGTCTCTCTCCTCAGGGCTGCTTTCCAGCCAGTCCCTGCCCAGCCTGGATTTGTGCCTGGGATTGCCTCAACCCAGATTCTTCCCCCCCACTGCTAGGCTGGTCTCAGCTGGCCAGGTCTGAGACCTCCCCTCCCGCTTCTCCTCCTGGCATTAGGCTTAGCCAGGCCTGAGAGGCCTTGAGATACTCCCCCAGCATTACCTGATAGGGAGCATCTCCCAGGGGAGCAGAGAGGGAAGAGAGAGGAAGAGAAAGGCTTTGCAGATGGATTTGTAGGGCACAGGACACTATGGGTATGAAACACACAGCTTCCTGCGGCCACCTCCCGGGCTGGACCCTGGGGACACCGCAGCTGTAGCTCGCGTGGCAGCAGCGGGAGGCACCCAGCCTGAGCTGCCACACCTTCCAACCCAAACCAGCCTACTATTCTGTGATGCTGCTCCTGCCCAGCTGCTGGTTTAAGGTCTCATCCTGGCATCAGTCTGCCAAGCTGTGTGCCCTGATGATCCTTTCCTGATCATTTCTTGAATCTGCCCTCTACATTCCCCTGTTGCAGGTCTCTTCAGTGGTTTGCCACATGGGGAAATCTCTCTGCCAGAAATGGAGCAGTGTTTTGGGAACACCCCAGAACAGCTTTGGGGTATAAAGGGGAAGAGAGGAAATATGGGAAGAGAGGAAATATTCCTTTCACAGGCCAGTCTCCAACAGATCTTTTTTAACATTGGAAGCACATCAGACTCATGGCAGTGCTGGGAGCTCCATGTTGTTCAACTCCAGAAGTTCAGATGATCATCAAAATACGCATACACGCTCTCACATTTGAGTAGCACAGCCCTCCAGAGGTTATCTCCAGGTTGGACAACCCCAAATCTCTCAGCCCTTCCTCATAAAGGAGTTATCCAGCTCCCTGATCATCCTTACGGCCTCTGCCATACTCAATCCTGAACATGCAGTTGAACCCTAGGCAGCTGCACATCAACCTTTAACACCAACCAACACAACATTGAGAGGTGCACAAAGAACTTGTTCATGCTGGGACTTGTGTGCACAAGAATTCAGTTCTGGGGCCCTCAGTTCAAGGACCTCAGGGAACTGCCTGAAAGAGTCCAACACAGAGCCACAAAGATGCTGAAGGTGGTGGAATATCTCCCTGCTGAGGAAAAACAGAGGGGGCTGGAGCCTGGAGCTTGGAGCAGAGGAGCCTCAGGGATGAGCTCATTCATATTGATAAAGATGTGCAGGGTTGGGAGAACAAAGCCAGGCTCTGCTCAGTGATGTCCAATGGTAGGTCAAGGGGCAATGGGGGCAAGCTGGAGCAGAGGAGATTCCATGTGAACATAAGGAAGAACTTTTCCACTGTAAGGGTGTCAAAGCACTAAAAGAGGCTGCCCAGAGAGGTTGAGGAGTCTCCTCCTCTGGACACATTCAAAACCCACCTGGTTGTGTTCCTGTGTGACCTACTCTAGGTGACCCTGCACTAGCAGGGGGGCTGGACTAGATGATCTTTCAAGGTCCCTTCCAGCCCCTAGCATTTTGTGATTCTGTGATCCAACAAGTCCATGTCACAGAGTCATAGGATGGTTTGGGTTGGAAGGGACCTTAAAGATCATCCATTTCCAACCCCTCTGCAACGGGCAGGGACACTTTCCACTACCCCAGGTTGCTCAAGGCTTTGCCCAAAATGGCCTTGAACACCTCCAGGGAGGGAATATCCACAACCTCCTTGGGCAACCTGTTCCAGTGTCTCACCTTATGCTGAGGGCCCCAGATATCAGCATGGGGAGAAGGCAGACACTCTGTAGTTTGCAGAGAACCCCAGTTTGAAAGCCCTAAGAGAGAAGTAAACGCGAAGGTTAAGAGCTGGACAAATGAAGACAACAGTAAGGCCTCAAAGCCAGCTTGCTTTTACCTCCCACACTGAAGGCCTGAATTCTGCACCTCAGCACAGAAATGAACTTTTAATCTTCGTTGAAAGCTTTATTTTGGTAAGGAGGCCTCCTACCACCTCACTTTCATTGGTTTTGACCAGCATGGAGCAGCGTAAGCACTGAAACCCAGTGACAGGCAAGGGCATTGGACACTGGGATCAGAAAGAAGGAAGAAGTATTGATCATTCAGCAGGTCATGCTAGAGGTGGCCTCTTGAAAGATCTGCTGAAGCCTATTAGCTAAGGAACATCCTGGGGGAAATCCTCTTAGAGCAGTGGAGGTGAGAGTGCAGATGATATTACTGTTTCCAGCACTGCAGCCATAGAGGAACAGGGGTGGGAAGGGATATTAAGAGGTCAGCAGGGCCGTGCTCTTTATCCCAAGGGAGGATCAAGTCCATCCATGTCATATGTCAGCAGGCAGGCACGGTGTTAAGATGTTCTTAAAGGCTCTCTGTGATGAAGGCACCACAACACTTCCAGCCAAACTCTTCCTAACAGAGATCCTCCAGGCTCTAATTTGGCTCCTTGTTTTCATAGAATCATAGAATGGCCCAGACTGGAAGGGACCAACCAAAGGTCATCCAGTCCAACCTCCCTGCAGTCAGCAGGGACGTCCCCAACTAGATCAGGTTGAGCCTCACCTTGAATATCTGCAGGGATGGGGACTCAACCATCTCTCTGTTCCAGTGTTTGACCACCCTCATGGTAAAGAACCTGCCCCAGAATCCAGTTTAAGTCTGCTCTTCTCTAGGTTGAAGCCATTGCCCCTTGTCCTATCACTGCAGGCCTTTGTATCTCTCCACCTTTCCTGCAGCCCCCTTCAGATACTGGAAGGTTGCTATTAGGTCTCCCTGGAGCCTTCTCTTCTCCAGGCTGGACACCCCCAGCTCCCTCAGCCTGTCCTTGCAGCAGAGGGGCTCCAACCCCCTGATCATTTTTGTGGTCCTCCTCTGGACCCTCTCCATCAGGTCCACATCCTTCCTTTATTTTCCTCCACCTAGTATGGGCATAAAGAGAACATTATAGAACATTGAAAGTTCCATCTAAACATGAGGAGGAGTCTCTTTACATTGAGGATGGTGGGACACTGAAACAGGCTGCTCAGAGAGGCACTGTAATCTTTGTCTCTGGAGTTGTTCAAAGCCTGCCAAGACACTGGGGGGGGAGGGGGGGGGAGAGGAAGGACTGAATGATTTCCAGAGGTTCTTTCCAACCCCTATCATACTGTGATTATTCCCTTCTCTATATCTGTCTCCATGTCTTCATCATAGAATGGCTCAAGCTGGAAGGGGCCTTAAAGATCATCCAGTTCCAAGCCCCCTCACCTCACAATAAGTCAGGTTGCTCAAGCCCTCATCCAGCCTGGTGTTGAACACTTCCAGGGATGAGGCATCCACCACCTCTCTGGGCAACCTGTTCCATTGTCTCACCACCTTCATGGTGAAGAACTTCTTCCTAAAGTCCAGGCAAAATCTACCCTGCTCTAGTTTAAAGCCATTACCCCTTGCCTTATCACCACAGGCCCTTATAAACAGTCTTCCTGTATTATACCTTCTCAATCCACAGTTCTACAGACTATACCATGTTAATTTGCTCAGTTTGACCCAGATGGTCTAGTGGACAGTGTCCCTGCCCATGGCAGCAGAGTTGGAACTACATGATCTTTAAGGTGTCTGTCCACCCAAACCATTCTGTCAACTGTGGCAGTTTTAGGCAGACATGGTTTAGTGGGCATGGGGGTGTTGGGTTGATGGTTTGACTTGAACAACTTAGAAGTCTTTTTCAACCTCAGTGTTGCTGTGATTCTGTAGACTAGAATAAACCAGGTTGGAAGAGACCTTCAAGATCATCATGTCCAACCTATCATCCAACACCACCTAATCAACTAAACCATGCAACCAAGCACCATATCAAGTCTCCTCTTGAACACCTTCCGTGATGGTGACTCCACCACCTCCACCCTATGAAGGAAAAGAGAGTATTTCAGTACCACTGAATAAACTCCTGCTTTGAGTCAACATTCAGTGAGTGAAGTTCTGCTTGGAGGAGACCAAGAAATGGCTAACCAGAGACAGAAACCTTTTCCACAGAATGATGCATACAGTAGGAGTCCTCAGTTTAGGAAACAGATGATGGAGGGGCATGGCAGCAGCAGGCTTTGAAGCTCTGAATGGAGAGAGGAATCATAGAATCATAGAATTGTTAGGGCTGGAAGGGACCTCAAGGATCATCCAGTTCCAACCCCTCTGCCATGGGCAGGGACACCTCACACTGCATCAGGTTGCTCAGAGCCCCATCCAGCCTGGCCTTAAAAGTCAAGTAAGCAACTGTTTCTTGGAGCTGAGGAAGCTGAGAACATCCCCAGTAATCTCTGAGCAATTTTGGAACAAAGCAAATGTTTTGGGGTTGTTTACTTTTCTTTTTAAATTTTTTTTCTTTTCCCCCAGAGCACCAAATCTGTCAAAGGAGAGGCAACAGCACGTCTTGGTGTCCTCAGCGTGGCGTGCTGAAGCAGCAGTGACCTCTGTGCTGCACACATGCCCTCAGCTGGGCAGGAAATCAATCCTGTCTCCTTTCCTGGCTGAAAGATGTGGACATTCTGGACACGGGGAGGTCTGAAAGGAAAAAAAAATTAGAAGTGGGTAGATTCAGATTGGATGTTAGGAAGAAGTTCTTCCCCCATGAGGGTGGTGACACACTGGAACAGGTTGCCCAGGGAGGTGGTGGAAGCGTCATCCCTGGAGGCTTTTAAGGCCAGGCTGGATGTGGCTGTGAGCAACCTGCTCTAGTGTGAAGTGTCCCTGCCCATGGCAGGGGGCTTGGAACTGGATGATTCTTGATGTCCCTTCCAACCCTAACAATTCTATGATTCTATGATACTGCAGGACTGCAAGTGTTTTTTCAAGGGAACTCATGCCAATCATACTGGCAGGTTGAGAAGGAACAAGAGAGGAGATAGAGACGAACAGAGATGGACAACAAATGATGAGATGAGGCAGCAGGGACTCCTGAGCCATGGGGGGAAGTCTAAGTCTTTCTTAATGTATGCTGTTCACACTTTCAAGGAAGGCCACAAATCTTATGCTAAATACCTGTTCAATCTGGGCATTATTCATAGAATCATAGAATGGGTTGGATTGGAAGGGACCTTAAAGATCATCTAGTTCCAAACCCCCTTGCCATGGGCAGGGACAGCGTCCACTAGCCTAGGTTGCTCAAGACCTCATCCAACCTGGCCTTGAACACCTCCAGGGAGGAGGCTACCACAGCCTCCCTGGGCAACCTGTTCCAGTGTTTCTCTTTCTTTAAAAGTCAAGATTTAGCAATTCTTCCTGCTTGCTTTAAAATAACCACTGATTTCCACTTGTTTCCTTTAAAATAATCACTAATTTCACCTTGTTTGGCCTATTTCTTGCTAGGCTGATGCTGTTCTTTCTCCTGCTCTACAGAACAAGAGGAAATAGCCTCAAGTTGCCCCAGGGGAGGTGTGAGTTGGATATGAGTTATCATACCCTGGAACAGGATGCCCAGGGCAGCATTGGAGTCACCATCCCTGGGGGGACTGAAAAGCTGTGTAGATGTGGTGCTGAGGGACAGGGTTTAGTGGTGACCTGGCAGTGCTGCCTTAACAGTTGGACTCAACGATCTTGAAGCTCTTTTCCAATCTAAACAATACTAGATTGCACAATTCACAGTATCACAGAACACTAGAGGTTGGAAGGGACCTCCAGAAATCATCGAGTCCAACCTCCCTGCCAGAGCAGCATCACCCAGGGTACTCTGCACAGGAAGGCATCCAGGTGGCTTTGGAAAGGCTCCAGAGAAGGACACTCCACAACCTCTCTGGGCAGCCTGCTCCAGGGCTCCAGCACCCTCACACCAAAGAAGTTTTGCATCCTGTTGAGCTGAAACCTTCTACGTTCAAGTTTGTATCCATTGCTCCTTGGCTTATTGCTGTGCAGCACCCAAAAGAGCTTGGCCCCCTCCACTTGACACCCACCCCTCAGAGATTGATACACATTGATCAGATCCCCTCTCAGCCTTCTCTTCTCCAGACTAAACAGCCCCAGGGCTCTCAGTCTCTCTTCACAGGGGAGATGCTCAAGTCCCCTAAGCATCCTCCTGGCTCTCTCTTGGACTCTTGCCAGCAGGTCTCTGTCTCTCTTGAAGTGGGGAGACCAAACCTGGACACAGGATTGCACCTGTGGTCTCAGCAAGGCAGAGTAGAGAGGTAGAAGAACCTCCCTGGCCCTGCTGAATTCCTTTTCCAGTATCACAGAAGAGAGAAATCCATTTATAGGCTCTGTAGAGAGCAAAGACAATCAAAGGTGACCAGATCAGGTTTGGCCTTCAGCTTGTAGAGGACACCAACTATTAACCACCCTTACAGTGCATTTCCCTACCCTGGTCTTCCAGCTGTGGAGCACATGGATAGTATTTGTAGTAGCAGTCTTGCTGCAGTCAATGTGACTCCCTGGCTGAGTAAAGAGTTGCAGGACTGGATCTGTCTGCTGCCAGTGCCCTTATTCATCTGTGAACAAGTCCACTGGGATCTGCAGGAGTTGTGAAACAAGGCTAGTGCCTTTCCCCTGTATTTTGAGCTATTTTACAGTTGGCTGTGATGCAAGCCACTACATTTAACACCATAGGGTTCTGAGGCATCTCTATGTCCATTGATCCACCACAAGCAATCTCTACATAGAATCACAGAATCATGTTGGTTGGAAAAGACCTTCAAGATCATTGAGTCCAACCAGTCTCTAATGCTACCAATTCTGGTGTTAAGCTACGTCCCTCAGAGCTACATCTCTGTGTCTTCCAACTGTAAGACCATAAAAAGTATCCCTGAAATGATGGAATATTTTCATGAAAAGCTGTTTTAACATGATGGAAAGGCTCAGGTTATTGCTCAGATTGGCTGAGCCAGGAGCAATCAGAAGACAACCTTATGCAGGATGTCCAGAAGCCCTTTCTGCCCCACAGCTTGCAGAGTGCAGTGGGCATGGTTTGGTAGTTTCTTCCTGCTCGAAGGAGATGAATTATGGAATCATAGAATCATAAAGTCATACAGTCATACAGTCATAGAATAGAACAGAACAGAATAGAATAGAATAGAATAGAATAGAATAGAATAGAATAGAATAAACAAGCTTGGAAGAGACCCTCAAGATCATCACATCCAACCCATCAACCAACACTGTCTAATCAACTAAATCATGGCACCAAGCACCCCATCCAGTCTCCTTCTATAACACCCCCAGTGATGGTGACTCCACCACCTCCCTGGGCAGCCCATTCCAATGGGCAATCACTCTCTCTATGAAGAATTTCTTCCTAACCTCCAGCCTAAACCTCCCCTGACACAGCTTGAGACTGTGTCCTCTTGTTCTGGTGCTGGTTGCCTTGGAGAGGAGACCAACCTCCACCTGGCTGCAACCTCCCTTCAGGTAGTTGTAGAGAGCAATAAGGTCTCCCCTGAGCCTCCTCTTCTCCAGGCTAAGCAAACCCAGCTCCCTCAGCCTCTCCTCACAGGGTTGTGCTCCAAACCCCTCATCAACTTTGTTGCCCTTCTCTGGACACCTTCCAGCATCTTAACATCTTTCCTAAACTGAGGGGCCCAGAACTGGACACAGGACTCAAGGTGTGGCCTAACCAGTGCAGTGTACAGGGGCAGAATGACCTCCCTGGCCACACTGTTCCTGATACAGGCCAGGATGCCACTGACCTTCTTGGCCACCTGGGCACACTGCAAGTGAATCATAGAATTAGGTGAATCACAGAATTGTCAATAGTTGGAAGAGACCTCAAGGATCATCCAGTTCCAACCCCCTTGCCATGGGCAGGGACACCTCACACCAGAGCAGGTTGCTCAGAGCCACCTCCAGCCTGGCCTTCAAAACCTCCAGGGATGAGGCTTCTACCACCTCCCTGGGCAACCTGTGCCAGTGTCTCACCACCCTCATGGGGAAGAGCTTCTTCCTAACATCCAATTTGAATCTCCCCACTGCCAGTGTTGCTTCATTCCCCCCAGTCCTATCACTCCCTGACACCCTCAAAAGTCCCTCCCCACCTTTCCTGTAGCCCCCTTCAGATACTGGAAGGCCACAATTAGTTCTCCTTGGAGCCTTCTCCTTTCCAGACTGAACAACCCCAACTCTCTCAGTCTGTCTCCATATATTATCTGTTTCCAGATCCTTGTTCTTTCATCAAGGGAAGCCATTTTCAACCATGCATGGATTCTGGGATGGACTTTGTCATGTGGGAGCCAATATACAATATCCAAGCATGCAGGAGAGTCGAAGCCCCAGAGACCACTGGGGGGTTTTTTTGTAGCAGAAGCCTCCTGAGCAGGGCTCTCTGATGACTCAGTAACAAATGCCTGAGAAGAATCCTCAGTAGCAGGAAGAGCATAAAGAGAGATGTCAGGTATGTGATCCAATGGTTTTATGCATTTTCCTTGGGAGCTGCATCTACCTGACTGGAGAGACTCTATCTGCAATGCTGGGCCCTCTGGAATCCTCAGCACAGGAGAGACAAGGACCTGTTGGAGCAAGGCCAGAGGAGGCAACAACTATGATGGGAGGGTTTTGCTGTGAGGCCAGGCTGAGAGAGTCTATCTATGGAGACATTCAAAATCCACCTGGATGTGTTCCTGTGTGAACTTCTTTAGGTGAAACTACCTTGGTAGGGGGTTTGGACTTGATGCTCTCCAACTCTGACCCATTGGACCCATAGGTGAGAGCACTCCGTAAGTCCCAAGGTGTCTCAGTACCCCTAGCACAAGAATCTCAAGCACAAGCCCCATGAGGAGAGGCTGAGGGAGCTGGGGTTGTTTAGCCTGGAGAAGAGGAGGCTCAGGGGAGACTTCATTGTTGTCTACAACTACCTGAAAGGTGGTTGTAGCCAGGAAGGGGTTGGTCTCTTCTCTCTAGCAACCAGCACCAGAACAAGAGGACACAGTTTCAAGCTGTGCCAGGGGAAGTTTAGGCTGGAGGTGAGGGGAAAGTTCTTCACTGAGTGAGTCGTTCGCCATTGGAATGTGCTGCCCAGGGAGGTGGTGGAGTCGCCGTCCCTGGAGGTGTTCAAGAGGGGATTGGAGGTGGCACTTGGTGCCATGGTCTAGTCATGAGGTCTGTGATGACAGGTTGGACTTGATGATCTTTGAGGCCTTTTCCAACCTTATTGATTCTATGATTCTATGATTGTGTGAGTCTGTTTTGCAAAACCCTGACAATTAGCTCCAAAGTGGAGCTGGTTAAGTGTCTATTACTAATTCTCCAGTGCTCACCCAGCACAGAGACCAAAGTTCTTTCTCCTTATAGTTAATTTTTAGGTGCTCTAATTTTAGCCTGTAGCTAGGCAGCAATACCCTGACTTGCTGCCAGCAGGCAGAATCTGGCTTTGCTCAGTGACTTGCATAAATCTTTCTATCTGTCGGGAGGGGGAAAAAAAGCGAAATGAAGGTGAGGCTTTAAAAAAAAAAATCAATTAGTGTTTAGTTTCCATTTCTTTAGATATTTTATTTTCATTTTAATGCCCTCCAGCACAAAGCTCTCCTTCAAGCTTCTCTTACAGTTTTGGCTTGAACTTTGCTTCCAGTTGGGAAAAGGAAAAGGAAAAGGAAAAGGAAAAGGAAAAGGAAAAGGAAAAGGAAAAGGAAAAGGAAAAGGAAAAGGAAAAGGAAAAGGAAAAGGAAAAGGAAAAGGAAAAGGAAAAGGAAAAGGAAAAGGAAAAGGAAAAGGAAAAGGAAAAGGAAAAGGAAAAGGAAAAAAATAAAAATAAAAATAAAAATAAAAAGAAAAAGGAAAAGGAAAAGAAAAAGAAAAAGAAAAAGAAAAAGAAAAAGAAAAAGAAAAAGAAAAAGAAAAAGAAAAAGAAAAAGAAAAAGAAAAAGAAAAAGAAAAAGAAAAAGAAAAAGAAAAAGAAAAAGAAAAAGAAAAAAAAGGAAAAAGAAAAAAGGAAAAAGAAAAAGAAAAAAGAAAAAGAAAAAGGAAAAGGAAAAAGAAAAAAGGAAAAGGAAAAGGAATGGGAATAGGAAAAAGAAAAGGAAAAGAGAAAAAAGAGGTGTAAGTGCAGCTTAAAAAGAACTGTCTCCACTTCAAATTCTCTCATGTTAAATTACTTTGAATTCCCTGAACAGAAAAAAATAATTGCCCCCAGTGCTATGGAAATAGCTGATCCCAGCTTCGGGCTCCCAAGTGGTTGTACCATCAAGCAGCGAGTTGCAGAGGCCACACTCTTTGCCCCAGTACTGCCACAAATGTTGGAAGTGTCTGCACAAGTTGTGAAATGGGGGTTTGCAGCATTGGTGCTCCTAGCCTAGGCTGCACAGGATCACAGGATGTTAGGGGTTGGAAAGAACCTCTGGAGATCATCAACTCCAACTCCCCTGCCAGAGAAGGAGCATAGAATCCAGCACAGGTCACACAGGAATGCATCCATATAGGTCTTTAAAGTCTCCAGAGAAGGAGACTCCACAACCTCTCTGGGCAGCCTGCTCCAGGGCTCTGTGACCCTCCCAGTGAAGAAGTTCCTCCTCATGTTGAGGTGGAGCCTCCTGTGCTGTATTTAAGTCCATTGCCCCTTGTCCTATCCCAGGGTGCAGCTGAGCAGAGCCTGTCCCCTCCCTCCTGACCCCCAGCCCTCAGATATTGATAAACATTGATTAAATCCCCTCTCAGTCTTCTCCTCTCCAGACTAACCACCCCCAGGGCTCTCAGCCTCTCCTCACCAGGCAGTGCTCCAGGTCCCTTCAGCATCCTTGTAGCCCTCCCTTGGACTCTCTCCAGCAGATCCCTCTCACTCTGAACTGGGGAGCCCAAAACTGGATGCAATATTCCAGGTCTCACTAGGGCAGAGGGGGAAGAGAACCTAACCTATCATGAGCCATCTTCTCACTGGATAAAGAGCTGGCTGGATGGTCACATCCAGAGGGTGCTGCTCAGTGGCTTGAAGTCCAGATGGAGGCAGTGCCAAGTGGTGTCCCTCAGGGGTCTGCGCTGGTTAATATTTGTATCAATGCTACAGGCAGCAGGATCCAGGCACCATCAGCAGAGTGCAGGTGGCACCAAGCTGAGTGGTGCTGTGGATCCACCAGAGGGACAGGATGGCATCCAGAGGGGCCTGGACAGGCTGGAGAGGGGAAGCCCAGGTGAACCTCAGGAGGTTCCACAAGAGCAAGTGCAGGGCTCTGCCCCTGGGCTGGAACAATCCTCACTATCAATACAGACTGGGGGAGGAGGGGATGGAAAGCAGCCCTGAGGAAAAGGCCTTGGGGGTGCTGGTGGGGGAGAAGCTGGACAGGAGCAGGCAGTGTGAGCTTGCAGCACAGACGGCCAAGGGCAGCCTGGGCTGCAGCCACAGCAGAGCTGGCAGCAGAGCCAGAGAGGTGATTCTGCCACTTTGCTCTGCTCTGGGGAGACCTCAGCTGGAGTGCTGTGTGCAGGGCTGGAGCCCTCAGCACAGCAAGGACCTGGAGCTGATGGAGCAGGTCCAGAGGAGGGCCAGGAAAATGCTCAGGGGGTTGGAGCAGCTCTGCTGTGAGGCCAGGCTGAGGGAGCTGGGGGTGTTCAGCCTGGGGAAGAGAAGGCTCTGGGGAGACCTAATAGCAGCCTGCCAGTACCTGAAGGGGGCTACAGGAAGGCTGCAGAGAGACTGTTTGCAAAGGCCTGCAGGGACAGGATGAGAAGCAATGGCTTCAAGCTAGAGAAGGGCAGGTTGAGGCCTCATCCCTGGAGATATTCAAGGTGAGGCTGGACAGGACTCTGGGCAACCTAAGCTAGTTGGGGATGTCCCTGCTGAGTGCAGAGGTAGTTGGACTGGATGACCTTTGGAGGTCCCTTTGAACCCAGACCATTCTGTGATTCTATGATTCTCTATGATCAGGAAGGAGATTGGATTTTAAGGGAGATCTCATTGCTCTCCACAAGCACCAGAAAGTAAGTTATAGGAAGGTGGGTGTTGCCCTGTTCTTCCAAGTGACAGGATGAGTGGAAAGAGCCTCAAGTTGTGCCAGGGGAGGTTTAGGTTGGATATTAGGAAAAGTTGCTGTCCTGGAAGAGTGGTCAGGCATTGGAACAGGCTGCCCAGGGAGGCCATTGAATCACCATCCCTGGTGGTATCCAAAACCCGGCATTGCAGAACATGCCATGATGCTGTTGGGTTGATGGTTTGACCTGATGATCTTAGAGGCCTTTTCCAACCTTAATGATTCTATGCTTCTATGATTTTATGGTGATTGTCCTACAGGTGAATAGAAAATCTATGGGATGCTCGTTGGGATTGGGCCCTCTGCTCTTCCCTTCCCTGCTCTTCAGTCAAATTTGATTGTAACACAGTGCAAACTTTGCCACACTGGCTGAATGTTTTGTTCTTTCTTTGTTTCTTTCCTGAGGATGTCCAGATGAAAAAGTCCCAGGGGCATGTTGATGCATGCCTGAGATGCAGAAATTCTTCTGGAGGAAAGGCTTTGCAAGGCTTTGTCTTACAAACATCCCCTTCCTAAGCACACTCTTTGAAGGGCAAACCTGGTAAATGCCTGGGAGATAGCAGGGCAATGTGACACTAAGGTCTGGGGAGGGGTAGAGTGTAAAGCATGACTTGGCTGAAAACGAAGCTGTGGGATGGGGTCTTTGGCCACGTAAGGTGGATCCAGCTCCAGGTATAAGGATCAGCCAGTGCAGTGTCCATGCTGGTGCTCAGACGTTTGCAGGCATCTCAGGGTGGGCTCTGCTGATCTCTTCAGGGGAGGGAAGCCTTGCTCCTTACTCATTCAGCCCTTACTGGTTCTGAACACGGTGGTGGATGTCTTTGCACTCTGGCAAAATATGATCTGGCACCCCTGGACTGTGCAGATGGCCTTGCCCAGAGTGGCTTTATAAATCTGTAAGACAGAGTCCTGTTAATCCTCCTGTTAGGAAGCTTACAATCCATGGTTGTCAGCTGTGCTATGAGAGGTAGAGTCATAGAATGGTCAGGATTGGAAGGGACCTCAAGGATCAGCCAGTTCCAACCCCCTTGCCATGAGCAGGGACACCTCACACTACATCAGGTTGCTCACAGCCACATCCAGCCTGGCCTTCAAAACCTCCAGGGATGAGGCTTCCACCACCTCCCTGGGCAACCTGTGCCAGTGTCTCACCACCCTCATGGGGAAGAACTTCTTCCTAACATCCAATCTCAATCTACCCACTTCTAGTGTTGCTCCATTCCCCCCAGTCCTATCACTCCCTGACACCCTCAAAAGTCCCTCCCCAGCTTTCCTGTAGGCCCCCTTCAGACACTGGAAGGCCACAACAAGGTCAATTCATCATATTCTTAGTGGGCTCAGGAGGAGAAACTGGGGAGAAAAGCAGTTTTTTAGATGCTGTGGCTACACAATGTGCAGACAGAGGTGGACAACTCTGGCAATTGTAAATTATCAGTGTTAAGGACTTGTGTCAGCCCTGGGAGCAAAAATCCTCTGACAACTTAGAATCATATAATGGTCTGCGTTGGAAGGGACCTCCAAATGTCCCTTCCTCCCCTCTGCAGTCAGCAGGACATCCTCAACTAGATCAGGTTGCCCAGAGCCCTGTCCAGCTTCACCCTGAATATCTCCAGGGATGAGGCCCCAACCACCTCCCTGGGCAACCTGTTCCAGTGTTCTACCACCCTCATGGTAAAGAACCTGTTCCTAGCATCCAGTCTAAGTCTGCTCTTTAGTTTGAAGCCATTGCCCCTTGTCCTATCACTGCAGGCCTTTGTCTCTCTCCACCTTTCCTGTAGCCCCCTTCAGGTACTGGAAGGTTGCTATTAGGCCTCCCTGGAGCCTTCTCCTCTCCAGGCTGAACACCCCCAGCTCCCTCAGCCTGGCCTCAGAGCAGAGGGGATCCAACCCCCTGAGCATCTTTCATGTCCTTCCTATATTGAGGGATCCAGTACACCAGAGCAAGGCAAAGTGGTAGAATCACCTCTCTGGCTCTGCTCTCAACACATCTTTTGATGCAGCTCAGGCTGCCATTTGCCTTCTGGGCTTCAAGCTCACACTGTCTCCTCTTGTCCACCAGCACCCCCAAGTCCTTTTCCTCAGGGCTGCTTTCCACCCCCTCCTCCCCCAGTCTGTATTGATAGTGAGGATTGTTCCAGCTCAGGTGCAGAACCCTGCATTTGCTCTTGTTGAACCTCCTGAGGTTCACCTGGGCTCCACCTCTCCAGCCAAACCAGGTTCCTGTGGCCTTAAAAATCCATAAAGAGGTGGTTAACCACAGGCAGGCCTGTGTTTAAGACAGAGAAGAACAATTACAAAGAGAGATAATCCCAACTGGATTATGAGTTCCAGCACACCTGACACAGGTGGTTCCATGCACCTGGCCCTGGCAGAAGACACTGAACACTGAAGGAATTTGCTGCTGCTAAATAACCTTAAAGAGACAAAGCCACAGAGCTGGGCACCAACAGCTACATTAAAGTGATGCAGAAACATCTTATGAGGAGCAGCTGGAGAAGAGGTTGAAGGGAGACCTCCTGGCCCTCCACAGCTCTGTGAAACAAGGTTGAGGTGAGGTGGATGCTGGTCTCTTCTCCCAAACCAGGTGGTAGGATGAGAAGAAACAGCCTCAAGCTGCATCAGGGGAGGTTTAGATTAAATATTAGGAACAATTTCTTTCCTGAAAGAGTGGTCAGGGATTGGAGTAGGAGGTCCAGGGAGGTGGTGGAGTCTCCATCCCTGGAGGTGTTCAAGAAATGTGTAGACATGACACTTTGGGACATGGCTTAGTGGCCATGGTGATGTTGGGTTGATGGTTGGACTTGATGATCTTAGAAGTCTTTTTCTACCTTAAAGTTTCTATGATTGTGTACCCTGCCCCACACCTTACAAACTGTCCTCATGTCCCTTAATAGCAGCAGGAAGAGAAAAATCATAGAATGCATTGGCTTGGAAGGGACCTTTAGAATGCATTGGCTTGGAAGGGACCTTTAGAGGTCTTCTGGTTCAAGCCTACTGAGCAGGGGGTGCAAAATGAATGTGTCCTCAAAAGCTTTATTCATAGACTCATGGAATGATAATAACCAGAGAATCACAACAAGATGGAATCATGAAAGTTTGAATAGCTCTCTAAGATCAGCAGCAGCAGCACTCTGAAAAGCATAGTATCAGGTGACAAAAGGAGAGGAAATGGCCTCGAATTGTGCCAGGGGAGGCTTAGGTTGGAGAAGCAGAAGAATGTCTTTGCTGTCAGAGTGGTCAGGGGTTGGAACAGGCTGCCCAGGGAGCTGGTGGAGTCACCAGCCCTGAAGGTGTTACAAAAATGTGTGGCTGTGACGTTTTGGGACATGGTTTCGTGGCCTTTAGTGGTCTTAGGTTGATGGCCAGACTTCATGATCTTGGAGGTCTTTTCCAACCCGAGTAATCCTACAATTCTATGACTCATAGAATGATTTGGGGTGGAAGGGACCTTTTAGTTCAACCCCCAAATTGCAGTTGATTAAAAATAATAAATAAAATAGAAGTGACAGCTTAAGGGTTGGTTGCTGCTTTACTGTGAGCCTCTGCTGCTAACAACTCCCAAGGGAACTGGGGCTGTTCAATCTGGAGAAGAAAAGGCTCCAAGGAGTCCTTATTGTGGCCTTCTAGTATCTGAAGGGGACCTACAGGAAAGCTGGAGAGGGACTTTTTAGGGTGTCAGGGAGTGATAGGACTTGGGGGGAATGGAGCAACACTAGAAGTGGGGAGATGGAGACTGGATGCTAGGAAGAAGTTCTTCCCCATGAGGGTGATGAGACACTGGAAGAGGTTGCCCAGGGAGGTGGTGGAAGCCTCATCCCTGGGGGTTTTTAGGGTCAGGCTGGATGTGGCTGTGAGCAACCTGCTCTGGTGTGAGGTGTGCCTGCCCATGGCAGGGGGGTTGAAACTGGATGATCCTTGAGGTCCCTTCCATCCCTAACAATTCTATGATTCTAAACTCACAGATAAAAGAGCTTCAAGCCATTGTGAATTACTCTTGGCTGCAAATAGCTGGAAGTCTGCCTCCTATCCATGTCACTCTGTCCACAAGCTTTGCTTTTTCAAGCTCAGGTGAAGTAGGGTATTTGAAAAAGATGTTCTTGTTCCAGAATAATCATGCCAGACACATGGGTATTGGAAATCTTCTCTGAGCACACCCTTCCTTCCTACTGCATCCAGTTCTGGAGCCCCTATTACAGGAAGGATCTGGAGGTGCTGGAACAGGTCCAGAGAAGGGCCATGGGGATGATCAGAGGTCTGGAGCTCCTCTCCTGTGAGCACAGACTGAGAGAGTTTGGGTTGTTCAGTCTGGAGAAGAGAAAGCTCCAAGGAAACCTTATTGTGGCCTTCCAGTATCTGAAGGGGGTCTAAAAGAAAACTGGAGAGGCACTTTTTAGGGTGTCAGGGAGTGATAGGACTGGGGGGATTGGATCCCAGCTAGAGGAGGAGAGATTCAGATTGGATGTCGGAAAGAAGTTCTTCCTCATGAGGGTGGTGAGAGACTGGAACAGGCTGCCCAGGGAGGTGGTAGCAGCCTCATCCCTGGAGGTTTTTAAAGGCAGGCTGGATGTGGCTGTGAGGAACTTGATGTAGTGTGAGGTGTCCTTGCTCATGTCAGGGGGGTTGGAACTGGATGATCCTTGAGGTCCCATCCAACCCTGACAATTCTGTGATTTCCATTGAGCACTGTGGGGCACATCTTCCTGCTGGGAAAATAGATCCTCAGAAGGAACAGAGCCAAGATATTCCTAATCTTGGGAGCTGCTAATATTTGGAGCTCCTTTCTGATATTCAGTGAACTGGACAGAGGGGAAAAAGAACTTTTAGGACGAGTAATGGTGAAACAAGTGAGATGGTGTTGGGTGGCAGCCAGCTCCCTGCTGCTGCTCAAATCATGTGAAGGTAGAGGTTGTCCCAGGGCTCGGACATGACCTCATGGAGCTATGCTTGGTTTTTCCTTCCTCCCAAGAAAGGTAGTGTCACAGTTTGTACCTCCAAGACATGTGTCCAGGCTGGACAGATGAATGAGTGCAAGCTGGTGTACAGGAGGTTCCACAGGAACATAAGGAAAAACTTTTTCACTGCGAGGGTGACAGAGCCCTGGAACAGGCTGCCCAGAGAGCTTGTGGAGTCTCTCTCTCTGGAGATATTTAAAACCCTCCTGGATGTGTTCCTGTGTGACCTGCCCTATGTGGTCCTGCTCGGGCAGGGGGTTTGGACTGGATGACCTCTAACAGTCTGTGATACTGTGACTGTGATTCTGTGCTTCTGTAACTCTGTGACTGTGACTCTGTGATTCTGTGGTTGTGTCACTACCCCTGCAAGCTGTAATACTCTAGTAAGCACTGAGAGGTTTTCATATTTAGCTTATTATAATTCATTTTCTTAATGTATCCCTCCAAGCTGGGAGCCCACTGAAGCAGGCAGAGCATAAAGATCATCAGGATTCAAGAAATGTGCACCCAAATGTGTGGTGAAGTATAAATACAGCTGAAGGCTTCAGAGGGACTGTTTAGAAAGGTCTGGAATGATAGGACAAGGGGCAATGGTTTCAAACCAGAGCAGAGCAGATTTAGATTGGATGTGAGGAACAAGTTGTGCCCCATGAGGGTGGTGGAACACTGGAACAGGTTGCCCAGGGAGGTGGTTGAGGTCCCATCCCTGGAGATAGTCAAGGTGAGGCTGGACAGGTGAGGTTGGACTGGGTGACCTTTGGAGTTCCCTTCCAACCCAGACCATTCTATGATTTTATATTTATATATATATATATATATATACATGTCTATATACATATATCTATAATCAGGTATATTGACCTGGTTATAGGTCAAAGAAAGATGATGGATCTGAAAAGCTGCTGGTCCATCACATCAACTTTTTTCTATCAACCTATCTCACACTTTCATAGAATGGTTGGAGTTGGAAGGTACCTCCAAAGGTCATCCAGTCCAACCCCCTTGCTAAAGCAGAGGCACCCACAGCAGCCTGCCCAGGATCACGATGGCCAGGTGGGTTTTGAAAGTCTCCAGAGAAGGAGACTCCACAACCTCTCTGGGCAGCCTGCTCCAGGGCTCTGTTACCCTTACAGCAAAGTTTCTCCTCAGGTTCAGATGGAATCCCCTGGGTTCCAGTTTGTGTCCACTGCCCCTTGCCCTGCTGCTGGGCACCACTGAAGAGAGACTGGTCCCATCCTCTTGACAATCACCCTTGAGCTCTTGCTGAGCACTGCTCAGCTCCCCTCTGGGGCTGCTCTTCTCCAGGCTCAACAGCCCCAGAGCTCTCAGCCTTTGCTCCTCACAGAGACTCTCCACTGCTCTCACCATCTTCACAGCCTTCGCTGGACTCTCTCCAGTAGTTCCTTGTCTCTCTTGGACTGGGAAGCTCAGAACTCAGTTCTCATCATGTCACAACCTGGCAGGATAATTTTCTGCAGGTTTCTATCCCAGTTATGATGAATGGGAAGGGCTACCCCAGTCCTTACTTCACTCGCAGAGATACCAGTGGGGAACAGGAACAGGCAGGAGACCATTCCCATTTCACTCATCTCTATTGTTGCTATGATTTATTTCTGTTCTGGGCTCCCTTTTGGAGGTCTTATCCAAGAGCTGTTGGGTAAGACCCTTTCTTCAGACAGCCTCTTGCAATTTTCCTGCATTTTAATCTATATTTAAACAAGCAAGAGTTGGAAGAAGGCCCTTTGGCCAGCTGGGACGTGAACAAGTCCTGGTGCCAGCTTGACTCAAAAAGATGGGGATGGGAATGCCTCAGGGGACTGAGAAGAAAAATAAATCACTCTTTCACCTCTGAATCTCAGATTTAAAGCTTACCACAGCAGAAAACACAAAGGTTTTGCAAAACATGCTGGTAGGCACATCTCTCTGGGCCAAGAAGTAGATGTTGCAGCAGCATCTCCAGGAGCAACAGGGGAAATCTGGTGGCTCAGCAATCACAGAATCGTAGGATTGTCAGGGTTGGAAGGGACCTCAAGGCTCAGCCAGTTCCAACCCCCCTGCCACAGCCAGGGAAACCTTGCACTAGAGCAGTTTGCTCACAGCCACATCCAGCCTGGCCTTCAAAACTGCCAGGGATGAGGCTTTCACCACCCCCTTGGGCAACCTGTGCCAGTGTCTCACCACCCTCATTGGGAAGAACTTCTTCCCAACATCCAACCTTAATCTCCCCATTTCTAGTTTTGCTCCATTCCCCCCAGTCCTATCACTCCCTGACACCCTCAAAAGTCCCTCCCCAGCTTTCTTGTAGCCCTCTTCAGATACTGGCAGGCCATAGTTAGGTCTCCTTGGAGCCTTCTCTTCTTCAGACTGAATAGCCACTAACTGAAGAGCCAATGCTCCCACCCTAAAAACCAGGCAGAGGTTAAAGGGGTTTTGAGCTGTTTTGGAGGTGTGCTCTGCATGTGGAGAGCTCGAGATGCTCACTGCTTTGAATGAGACTTTCCTCAAGAGGCCTCTGTTTCTTTTCTCCAAATGGCAGAAGATGAAATTGAGATTAAGAAAGGGGTAGAGGTCTGATCTTTTGCCCAGAGGTGTAGCAGACTCACCCCTCTTGTCACAACTGGGACAGACATGCCCCTATGGATAAATGTTCTGGTTTAATATCATGGGAACAAGGACAGACCCATTCATGAGAGCTGAGAGAGACTCATCTGTCCCCATCTATAGAAATCTCTTGCCAGCTGCAGCTACATTAAAATCTTGATGCCAACCTAAATACCACCTGCTTTCTTGTGGACGTCTCAATCAGATCCTTAAGCTTCACACTGAGAGAAGAGAATGAGGCTTGCTTAGTGAGTTAAGCATACTGAAGGCTGTCTTAATGAAAATGAAACCTAATGTTATCTTATCTACCATTTGTATTCATTTTTTGATGCTCTTAGGAACCTAAAGCTAAAAGGGGAAGCTAAAATCAGCCAAGGATGGGGTGGGAGAGCAAGAAAGGGGCAATGACAGAAGATGGAAAGGGACCATTTGTCAGGGGATATAGTGATAGGATGAGGGATACCCTTTTTAAGCTGACAGATAGTGCATTTAGCTAAGATATTAGGAAGAAATTCTTCACTGTGAGGGTGGTGAGATGCTGGAACAGGTTGACAGAAAAGCTGTGGATGTCCCATTCCTGGAAGTGTTCAAATTCAGGTTGGATGAGGTTTTGAGCAACCTGATCTAGAGGAAGGTGTTCCTGCCCACGGCAGAGGGGTCAGAACTAGATGATCCCGAAGATCCCTTCCAATCCAACCCATTCTACAAGTTTATGATGCCTTAAAATGCACACTGCTAGCAGTGGCTTGGCAGCATTTCCACCCTCCACCCCCCGTGATGAGGAGAAGGAAAACAGGGATGGAAACACCTTGCAGAGAGTTAGGGAGTAACCCTTCCCCCTCTTGCTCCCCGCTCCCAAATCCCCATCCCAGGCAGCAAGCTGCAGCACCGAGACCAAGACCTTTCCTCTCTGGGCTGAGGAACCAGAGAGTCTTGCCGGGACCCGCCCCTCCCCTCCCCGCCCTCCTCCCCCTCCTCCTCCTCCTCCACGGAGCTATATAGGGATGCGCTGCTAGTGCTTCTCCCACTTGCCGGCTGCCCCGGAGCTGCGGAGCTGCGTGCCCTTCTCCATCTCATGGCCCTGAGCGGGACCTGACCATCTCCCCCCGCAATGAAGACCATCATCGCTGCCTACTCCGGGGTGCTGCGAGGTACCAGGGGGGTTATGGAGGATGGGGCGGGGGGGGGTGGGGACGCAGAGATGGGCACCGGGAGGATGCCACGACCGGGGAAGCATCATCCAGGTTGTTCAAGGCGCACGGTGGAATGGAAGCAGCAACCAAATGTGATGTTCTCCTTGTTCTTCCTGCCTGCAGGAATGCTTGGTTGGGAAGAGCAGAAGCGGTGTGCAATGGCGGGGAGGCTGGCTGCAGCTTTTCTTAGTGGTGGGGGAGGAGGGCAGGATTACAGCTCCCTGCGCAGGTTTTGCTTGTTTAAGTGAGCTTGAGGAGATCAAGCAGCTTTCCGGGAGCTGTTGCAGAAGGCTCTGGTTTATCGAAGTGAGTTTGCACTTGCTTAAAATCACATTTTATCTTGGGTTTTTTTTTTGTATCTTCCTGCTCGTGGTAAGAGGGAGGAAATTGTAGTAGTTTAGCAACGCTGCGCGGCTGGCAGCCTTATCTGGTGATGCTGAGGTCTCCACACCTCCATCAAAATATGGCAGGGGAGGGAAAAAAACCCACCCCAGCATTGGCGTTTCTTGTTGCTTTATAACGGGGGGCTGAGGAGTGGGTGTGAAAGCGAGGTCTGGGGCTGGGAAGCACGGCTGAGTTTGCTTCCACAACCCTCCATGGTGGTTAAAGTCACTTCCTCGCTGAGAGGAGCAGGTTGGGTGGCGGTGGCTGACACCCACCGTGGGCAGAGCTGCTGCAGGCTGCAACTTGCAGGCTGAAAACACTGTGGGGAAACGAGATGGGGAAAGCCGAAAGTGCATGCTCCCTTGGGTGCTTGCAAAAGCAGCTCTAGGGAGCTCACAGGGATAAATTCAACAGGTCTAACTATTTTGCTCGGCAGATCCTCCTGGAAGGATGTTTGTCGAGGTTTGCAAACAGTGAGGGCTTTGCAGGAAAATGCCCTTGGGCAACAATTTGCCCTATGCCTCCTGAAGGGTCCTCGAGTGGTTGCATCTTGCTACAAAAGGGGTTTTTTTGTTGCCCTGGAAAAGCAAACTGCTGATTGCTCCCGGGCTGAAGAGCCCTGTGAAATAATTTGTTGATTAAGCAAATCATTATCAGGGCTAAGAGGACCTGAACCTGGCGAATTAACCCCTGAGCTCTTGCTTTTTTCTAAGCAGTTCTGCCCGCACATATGCTGGTGCTCATCTGACACCTGCTGAGAGCAGAGATGGATCTGTAGGATCATCTGCATGGTGCTTCCCATGCCCAGACCTGGTCCTTAAAGCAACTTAGCTTTGCTTACACAACAAGCAGAGGACACGTTTGAGCTGAGGGAGGTCACTTGAGTTAATAGCATGTGAGCTGCTGAACTGAGAGTTAACTGCAAGCCAATAAATCATTCAGGAGACCTACAAAATATGTAGGGCTGGCCCAAGGCCTCAGTGGCCACCTTGCTGGCACTGCCATGTCAGTGATGGATCTAGGACGTGTGCATAATGCAGACTGGAGTGTGGTTTGGGGACAGCGATTGGCTTCATCTCCAGCTAATCCTGCTTAGGGATGGAAAGCTGTTTTAACTCTCCTTGGGGCAGTCTTCCTCTGAGGCACCTCGTGGGGGTCCTGCAGTGATATTTGTGCTTCCTTACTCATTTCTTCCTCTGCTTCTGCCTGGGGAGATGTTGCCTTGGTGATTGCAGCATACACCAACGCAACCCCTCGCCAGATCTGTTGCCTGCCTGCCATGGGCAAACATGACACAGGACCAGCTTCAAAGCCTTCTGGTTGAAAGCAAAAATGTCCAGATGCCTGCTAGAGGAGCTCAGGCTGAGTTTGGGAGTGATGACGTGGGACCCTGCAGATCAAAGATGGGCAGAGATGATGCGGGGCAGTGGTTCACACGTGGGGCTTCATCTGCTGCTTGCTTGTGTCAAGGTTGCTCTCACATGTGAAGTGCCTTTTCTACTCTTGGAATCATAGAATTGTTGGGGTTGGAAGTGTGAGAAGCTGCAGGATTTGGCTTTCACAAGGGGCAATTGCTGGGGACCGTGAGGTTGGACCTTTGGGCTGATTGGCTGGTCGCAGTTTGTGTTGTGTGGGGTTCGATCCTTGTGTATTGGGAGGGAAAGGTGAGGCGCCGACGTGTCTGAAGACTGGCCAGGTCAAAAGTGCAGGCTTTGTCCCAGCCCTGGTGGAGAAGGGTGGGAGTGTACTGGGGGAAGGTATAAATAGGTCTGTTTGTCTAGAAAAGCTCGACTCATGTTGTTATAGTATCAGTCAGGGTTGGAAGGGACCACAAGGATCATCTAGTCCCAACCCCCCTGCCATGGGCAGGGACACCCCACACTAGATCAGGCTGGCCACAGCCTCATCCAGCCTGGGCTTAAACACCTCCAGGGATGGGGCCCCAACCACCTCCCTGGACAACCCATTCCAGGGCTTCACCACTCTCATGGTGAAGAACTTCCTCCTCACATCCAGCCTGAATCTCCCCACCTCCAGCTTCATCCCATTCCCCCTAGTCCTATCACTACCTGATATCCTGAGAAGTCCCTCCCCAGCCTTCTTGTAGGCCCCCTTCAGATACTGGAAGGCCACAATTAGGTCACCTGGGAGCCTTCTCTTCTCCAGACTGAACAGCCCCAACTCCTTCAGTCTGTCCTCATAGGAGAGGTGCTCCAACCCTCTGCTCATCCTCGTGGCCCTTCTCTGGACACCTTCCAGCACCTCCAGATCCCTCTTGTAACAGGGGCTCCAGAACTGGAGGCAGTACTCCAGGTGGGGTCTCACCAGAGCTGAGCAGAGGGGCAGAATCCCCTCCCTTGCCCTGCTGGCCACACTTCTCTTGCTGCAGCCCAGGATCTGATTGGCTTTCCGGGCTGCAAGTGCACACTGAGAGCTCCTGTTGAGCTTCTTGTCCACCAGCATCCCCAGGTCTCTCTCCTCAGGGCTGCTCTCCAGCCAGTCCCTGCCCAGCCTGGATTTGTGCCTGGGATTGCCTCGACCCAGATGCAGGACCCTGCCCTTGGTCTTGTTGAACCTCATGAGGCTGGCCTGAGCCCACCTCTCCAGCCTGTCAAGGTTATGGTGTGCCTCTAGCAAACCTGCTATGCACCCAGCTCTGTTTTGCCTTTCTTTTATGATAATCTGCTTGTATTTAAAATTTATCAGTGAGCTGGTTTCTCACAGAAGGGACCTCAAGGATCATCCAGTTCCAACCCCCCTGCCATGGGCAGGGACACCTCACACTGGCTTTAACCTCCAGGGATGTGGCTTCTACCATGGCTCTTCTTTCATCTGACAGAAGTTTGGGGTGAGGGAGGTGATTTTTGCTCAACTTTTCCCTTGGAGTTAGTCATGTGCTTCACCTGAGGGTTGGCAGACCTCAATTCTGCCTTGTGGGGGACCTGAGGGGCTCCTGGTTTAGGAGTACAGCAGCACTGCTAGCTGTGTTATGGTGTCAGCAGGTCAAGGGAGGTGATTCCACTGTGGGGAGACCTCATGTGGAGTAGTGTCCAACTCTGGAGTCCTCAGCACAAGACCTGTTGGAGAAGGTCTGAATGATCAGAGGGCTGGAACCCCTCTGCTACGAGGACAGGCTGAGAGAGCTGAGGTTGTTCAGCTGGGAGAAGCCTTTAGGGAGACCTTTCTTGTGGCATTTCAGTATTTAACTGGGGCCTATAAGAAAGCTGGAGACAGACATTTTGCCAGGGTTGTGGCAGGACAAGGGGTGATGGCTTGAAACTAAAAGAAGGGAGATTTAGACAAGATATAAGGAAGAAATGTTTTGCTGTGAGGGTGGTAAAACACTGGCCAGAGAGGTGGTACTGCCTCATCCCTGGAAACATCACAGGTGAGGTCAGAAGAGACCCTAAGCAACCTGATCTGGTGGAAGATGTCCTTGCTCACTGCAGGGGGATTGGACTAGATAACCTTTGAAAGTCCCTTCCATGTCATGACTCAGTCACAGTGTATCAGAGGATGGAAGGGACCACAAGAGCTCATCAGGTCCCAGCTGCCCTGCCAAAGGAGGATCACTTAGGGTAGTCTGCACAGGAAGGCATCCAGATGGGTTTTGAAAGTTTCCAGAGAAGGACACTCCACAACCTCCCTGGGCAGCCTGCTCCAGGGCTCTGGCACCCTCACTATAAAGTTTCTCCTCATGTGGAGGTGAAACCTTCTATGTTCAAGTTTGAACCTGTTGTTCCTTGGCTTACTACTGTGCATCACCCAAAAGAGCTTGGCTCCCTCCACTTGACACCCACCCTGCAACAGAACTGCCTGGGAGGCAGAGGCCTGGACTTGTGCTCTTGAGTAAGTCCTTTGTTCAGAGCTCCTACATCCCTTCCTGGTGGGGTGATTCCCTTTGTCTTGGGATCAGAGAGTCATAGAATTGTTTTGGTTGGAAAAGACCTCTGAAATCATGGTGACCAATCCTCAATCTAACACCACCCTGGCCATTAAACCATGTCCCAAAGTGGACATGCTTGTCTAGAGCTATTAGGCACTGCTGAGTTAAGTCTCAAAGCTGTTGGCTGGTCTCCTGCAGCTGGGTCTACCCTCATGGTGACATCACTTTAATCTGCATACAGCTCTCAGTGTTGAGAAGACCAAGTCCAGTGCTGCAGGTGACTGCAGATCTAACATGAGAAGTGCCAAAACAGATTTATTTTGCCCTGCAGAATGCCAGCTGCTGTCACAAGGGGCTGAAAGAAGTGTTGTTGTCACCTGTCCCTGTGAACTCCCTTGTTGACCTCCAGTCAGAGTCATTCTTTACTGCAGATGATATGGGATTATGGAGCAGCCTCCTGGGGCAGGAGCTACCTGGTAATTAATTGTGTCCAGGGCAGGAGGACTACACCCCACACTGGTGATTTGTTGGTTTCTGACTAATTATCCCCTGTCTACTACCACTAACAACAAAACTGGAAGTGGAGCCAGCTTGTGCACAGCAGCTGAGGGAACCCAAGACACAGAAGAACTTGTGTTGCTCGAGGGGTTTGGCAGATATCACATCTGATGTAGCAGCTTGCTTTGTAGGCAACTGCTTTTGCATGGCTCCTCAGGAGTATCCTGGACTGGTCAGTTGATCTAACTTGGCCTTGGTGTGCCTCCACTGCCAGGCTCCTTGCTAATTCTGTACCTCAAAATGTCAGCCATAGAATGGTAGGGGTTGGAAGGGACCTCTGGAGATCACCCAGTCCAACCCCCTTGCTAAAGCAGGGTCACCCATAGCAGGTTGCCCAGGATTACAGTGTCCAGGTGGGTTTGGAGTCTCTCCATAGAAGGAGACGCCAGAACCTCTCTGGGCAGCCTGTTCCAGGGCTCTGAGCACCCTTGGAGCAAAGAAGTTTTTCCTCATCTTCAGGTGAAACCTCCTGGGTGTGAGATTGTGCCTGTTGCCCCTTGTGCTGTTGCTGGACATCACTGGAAAGAGTCTGGCCCCATCCTCCTGACAATCATCCTTTTGATATTGATCAGATCCCCTCTGGGGATGGTCTTCTCCAGGCTCATCAGCCCCAGGGCTCTCACCCTTTCCTCCTCAGAGAGAGATGCTCCAGGTCCCTTAGCATCTTCCTAGTCTCTGTTGGACTCTGCCTAAAAGTGGACCTAGGACTCCAGCTGTGACCTCACTAGTGCCACTTTGAACCTTCACAGGATCAGAGAATGTCAGGGGTTGGAAGGGACCTCCAGAGATCATTGAGTCCAATGCCCCTACCAGACCATGGCCACAGCATCTAGTGCAGGCCACACAGGAACACATCCAAATGGGGCTTGAAAGTCTCCAGAGAAGGAAACTGCACAACCTCTCTGGGCAGCCTGTTCCAGGGCTCTGTGCCCCTCCCAGTGAAGAAGTTCCTCCTCATGCTGAGGTGGAACCTCCTGTGCTGGAGTTGATATCCACTGTCCCTTGTCCCATCCCAGGGTGCAACTGAGCCAAGCCTGTCCCCTCCCTCCTGACCCCCAGCCCTCAGATTTATAGCCATCTATTAAACCCCCTATCAGTCTTCTCTCCAGATTAAACACCCCCAGGTCTCTCAGGGCAGTGCTCCAGTCCCTTAATCATCCTTGTAGCCCTCCCTCAGACTCTCTCTAGTTTCCAAACCTTAATGCTTTGGAGGCTCTAACCTCATTTTCCTCTCCAAGCTGCATGAAGCAGTATAATTCTTGGCCAAGAATCAACGTGCTAATTGTCTTGAAAAGCTAGCAGATGAAGTTTGACTTTGACAAGCTTTTAGGGTGGCTTTTTTTTTTACCTCTCTAATGTTTGTACTTCCTCTTGGCTAATTTATTTGGCTGGTTCCTAATTAAGTGCTGTTGATGAGGTTCTCTGGTGTCCAGGTGTGAAATCCTGTATAATTCCAGTCCTAGGACCTTTGGTGCTGCACCCCTGCTTAGATAAATGATGATGTTTGAGGATTTCATCTGAAATAAACTGTGTGGAAGTACACCAGATGCTGCCCCTAGCTGAGTCTGTTGCAGACATGAGTCAGATGCTTGGTTAAGCCATTCATTTACTTCAAGATCTCCTTGGTATCACCACAGTCTCACAGTATATTTAGGGGTTGGAAGGAGATGGAGTCCAAACCCCCCCTGCCAGAGCAGGATCACCCAGGGTAGTCTGCTTCTCCTCATGTTGAGCTGAAACCTTCTATGTTCAAGTCTGTATCCATTGCTCCTTGGCTTATTGCTGTGCAGCACCCAAAAGAGCTTGGCCCCCTCCACTTGACACCCACCCCTCAGAGACTGAGAGACCTTGGTCTTTCTCCATGGAGCTGCTACTGCATGTGATTGCTGGAATTGGATGATAAAAGTGTAGCAAGCCACTCAACAGTTGGAGGCTGGCTAGCAAATGAAGCTTCCTTGAAAGGCTGCAGGTGGTTGCTGTCACTGTGCAGCAGTGAGGACTCCTGGTGAAGTCACTACCCTGTGCACCTTGCAAGCTGTATCCTTGAGAGTCATGTGGGGCTTAGTGCAGGCAGAATCCCATCAGCACTCTGTGGCATGAGGTGCAGTGGGACTTGAGGGGCTCAGCATCTCCTCTGAGACTGCTGCAAAGATCTCATCCATGTAGACATATACTGTGTCCAGTTCTGGAACCCATATTACAGGAAGGATCTGGAGGTGCTGGAAGGTGTCCAGAGAAGGGCCATGAGGGTGAGGAGAGGGCTGGAGCTGCTCTCCTATGAGGACAGACTGAGGGAGTTGGGGCTGTTCAGTCTGGAGAAGAGAAGGCTCCCAGGAGACTTTGTTGTGGTCTTCCACTGAAGGCCTTCCACCCTCTGAAGGGGGCTACAAGAAATCTGGGGAGGGACTTTTTAGGGTGTCAGGGAGTGATAGGACTGGGGGGAATGGAGCAAAACTAGAACTGGGTAGATTGAGATTGGATGCTAGGAAGAAGTTCTTCCCCATGAGGGTGGTGAGACAGTGGCACAGGTTGCCCAGGGAGGTGGTGGAAGCCTCGTGCCTGGAGGTTTTTAGGGTCAGGCTGGATGTGGCTGTGAGCAACCTGCTGTAGTGTGAGGTGTCCCTGGCCATGGCAGGGGGGTTGGAACTGACTGATCCTTGAGGTCCCTTCCAGCCCTGACGATTCTGTGATTCTATGACACTGGTTGCTAAGGCTGTGGCTCCACACAGTTGGGGTGGTTAGTTCTGGAACAGGTGCCCTGGAAAGCAGAGCAAATGGTCAACACTCTAGGTGGCCAGCACAGGATAAGGAACTGCCTTCTACAGTCTGTGTTTCCCTAGGATTCAGAGTACTTCCTTAGCACAAGACTGATACAAATGGATACCAAAGGCTGGGCAATGCAGAATTCAGACAAGATGATCCAGGGCATCTTTTTTAGGTGTAAGTTTGCAGCTGACACCAAGTTAGGTGGCATTGTTGATCTGCTTGAGGGTACAGAGGCTTCACAGAAGGGTTTGAACAGGCTGGATCAAGGCCAGTTGTATGAGATTCAGCATGGCCAAGTGCTGAGTCCTGCACTTGGGACACAACAGCCTCCTGCAATGCTCCAGGCTTGAAGAGTGGCTGGAAAGCTGCCTGGTGGAAAAGGACCTGGTGGAGGTTGGTCAACAGCTGGCTGAAGATGAGCCGATGTGTGCCCAGGTGGCCAAGAAGGCCACCAGTATCCTAACCTGTACCAGCAGCAGTGTGGCCAGCAGGACAGGGAAGTGATTGCCCCTGTGTACTGGGTCACAGCTTGAATCATGGGTTAAGTTTTGGGGGCCTCTCAGTCCAAGAAGGGCATTGAGGAGCTGGAATATGTGCAGTAAACCTGGTGAGCAGCTTACAGCTGGGGAGTCTTGTGGGAGGTCAACAGCTGGACTTGATTTTAAAGGTCTCTTCCAACCAAAATGATTCTATGACTCTGTGCACAGCATCCTTTATCTCAAAATTAATGAGAGGTTTGTCTAATGAGGGTTATTAAGCTTGGTTATTAGGCTAATGAACTCCCTGAAAGTTGAGTTGTTGCTTTTCCTATGCTTAGTCATAGAATTGTTAGGGGTGGAAGGGACCTCAAGGATCACCCAGTTCCAACCCCCCTGCCATGGCCAGGGACACCTCACACTACAGCAGGTTGCTCACAGCCACATCCAGCCTGGCCTTCAAAACCTCCAGGGATGAGGCTTCCACCACCTCCCTGGGCAACTTTTGCCAGTGTCTCCATTGGGTTTTAAATCTCTGAATGATGCTTTGGTGTTGGGCCCACAGGTGAGCTGTTAAAGGGAAGAGTTTTCTTTGGAGAACTGAACTCAAGTATCAGTGTTGGGTTATTGTGCCATGGTCATGTCCCAAAGCCACCTTTCTGTTGACTTGCCAAAGTTGTTCTGCTTTGTCACCAGTAACCAGCCTGCTTATCCCCAACACTACAGGCACCAGGACAGGTTAGAGGCTACCCTAATGGAAAGTAGCTCCCCAAAGAGCTTGGAGTGCTGGTGGGCAGCAAGTTCTGCAGGGGACAGCAATGTGCCCTTGTGGCCAAGAGAGCCAATGGCATCCTGGGCTGCAGCAAGAGAAGTGTGGCCAGCAGGGCCAGGGAGGTTCTTCTGCCCCTCTGCTCTGCCCTCCTGTGACCATAGCTGCAATCCTGTGCCCAGTTCTGGGCTCCCCAGTGCAAGAGAGACAGAGACCTGCTGCAGAGAGTCCAAGGGAGAGCCAGGAGGATGCTTAGGGGACTTGAGCATCTGCCCTGTGAAGAGAGACTGAGAGCCCTGGGGGTCTGGAGAAGAGAAGGCTGAGAGGGGATCTGATCAAGGTCTTTCAGTCTCTGAGGGGTGGGTGTCAAGTGGAGGGGGCCAAGCTCTTTTGGGCAGTACACAGCAATAAACCAAGGAGCAATGGATACAAACTTGAACATAGAAAGTTTCAGCTCAACAGGAGGAGAAACTTCTTCACAGTGATAGCACCAGAGCCCTGGAGCAGGCTGCCCAGAGAGGGTGTGGAGTCGTCTCCTCTGGAGACTTTCCAAACCCTCCTGGATGCCTTCCTGTGCAGACTCCCCTGGGTGATGCTGCTCTGGCAGGGAGGTTGGATTCCATCTCTTGAGGTCCTTTCCAACCCCTAATGTATTGTGACACTCTGTGATTCTGTGATCTTCCCCAAGATGCCAGCTAAAGAAGGAAGGAAGGAAGTCTTGCATGGAGGTTTGAATCCACAAGGTGTTAAGGGTGATATGAACAGCAAGCTCAGGACTGGCTGCAAATGTCTGTCTCAGCCCTAAAACCTATCATTGCACAGCCTAGGTCCATCTGGAGTCTGCAGGTGGTTGATGCTAAGGTAGACCATGCCCTGGCAGATGCACTTGCCAGGTGCCTCTTCTGCCCATTCCCATAGTCTTTCTCCATTGCCACTGGGTTTTTGTTATGTCCTTAACAGGGATTTAAGTGTTCATCTTATTTAGCCCACACCAACTACAGGCTTTTGTGGTGCTGGGAATCTTGAGCTGTGTGAAGGATGTTTTTCCTTTCAGCAAATACCTAACCCCAGGCCACCACTTGTCCAAGGGCAGGTGCTGAGCTGCCTGCTCAGAGCTGTCTGCTAAACCTCTGCCCTCCTCCTGTCTGCCGGAGCAGAACCTTGCCACAAAAAGCTTAATGTGGCTCAGGAAGCAGGCTGACAGGTTGACTCCTGCCACCCAATACCAGTCTATTTCCAGGGCTAGCAATGCCTACAATCTGTTAAAGCATCTAGAAAATGTTGAAGCACAGATCTTCATCAGGAGGGGCAGACAGTTGTCTTCAGGGGAAGGGGATAAGGCTTTAGCTGATCCAAGCATGGAGGGTTGGGTTCATTCCCCCAAACATGTTTGGATAGTGAATTGCAGGTGCTGGAGGGATTAAATTACATGGGGCTGGGCTGTCATGGATTGCAAATCCTCTGTCACAAATCATCCTGCTTGCCAAATTGGAGATATGGATTTGCTGGGTGGACTGCTCAGTGGGTAAGGAATTGGCATCCAGAGGGTGGTGCTTAATGGCTTGAAGTCCAGATGGAGAGCAGTGCCAAGTGGTGTCCCTCAGGGGTCTGTGCTGGGACCTGTGCTGGTTTATCAATGCTAGAGACAGCAGGATCCAGGCACCATCAGCAGTGTGCAGGTGGCACCAAGCTGAGTGGTGCTGTGGATCCACCAGATGGACAGGATGGCAGCCAGAGGGACCTGGACAGGCTGGAGAGGGGAAGCCCAGGTGAGCCTCAGGAGGTTCCACAAGAGCAAGTGCAGGTCTCTGCCCCTGGGCTGGAACAATCCTCACTGTCAATACAGACTGGGGGAGGAGGGGATGGAAAGCAGCCCTGAGGAAAAGGACTTGGGGGTGCTGGGGGGGGAGAAGCTGGCCAGGAGCAGGCAGTGTGAGCTTGCAGCACAGAAGGCCAAGGGCAGCCTGGGCTGCAGCCAAAGCAGCGCTGGCAGCAGAGCCAGAGAGGTGATTCTGCCACTTTGCTCTGCTCTGGGGAGACCTCAGCTGGAGTGCTGTGTGCAGGTCTGGAGCCCTCAGCACAGCAAGGACCTGGAGCTGATGGAGCAGGTCCAGAGGAGGGCCAGGAAAATGCTCAGGGGGTTGGAGCAGCTCTGCTGTGAGGCCAGGCTGAGGGAGCTGGGGGTGTTCAGCCTGGAGAAGGGAAGGCTCCGGGGAGACCTAATAGCAGCCTGCCAGTACCTGAAGGGGGCTACAAGAAGGCTGCAAAGAGACTGTTTGCAAAGGCCTGCAGGGACAGGATGAGAGGCAATGGCTTCAAACCAGAGAAGGGCAAATTTATCAGGAAGAAGCTCTTCACTGTGAGCATGGTGGAACACTGGAAGAGGTTGCCCAGGGAGGTAGTTGGGGGCCCATCCCTGGAGATATTGAAGGTGAGGCTGGACAGGGCTCTGGGCAACCTGAGCTAGTTGAGGATGTCCCTGCTGAGTGCAGAGGGGTTGGACTGGATGACCTTTGGAGGTGCCTTCTGGCCTGGGCCATTCTATGATTCTAGGGCTTTTGGATAGTTTTTGAGGATGTGGAGGTGTGGCCAGTGACACCACAGCTGCTGAGAGCTCCCTTTAAACTGGCATCTAGAGTGAGGTCTGCTGTGGGCAATCTTGCACATCAGGTTTTGGGGCCAGCAAGTTCCCACAGCTGGAGTGGAGGCTACCTTGAGGCTGTGCCTCCTGAGCAAGAGCAACAGATTTCCCTTACCCGTTGGCAGGGGAAATGTGGCTTTGTGAAACGTGGGATGGAGTTTAGCACTCAGCCCAGGTTTGGGGATTGACTGCCAGGTGTGACTCAGCAGCATGGGATTTCTGAGTCTTCCTGCTTAGGTATTCCAGGGTTGCCAATCAGTGTGTGGTGACAGCTCAGCTCGAGATGTTCTCCTGGCTCATCTTGCAAATGGGAGAGATAATTACCTGCTGAATGGACTCTCAATACTGTTCTGTGTTATCTTGTGAGGAGCTGCTTTCAACTCAGACTGCATTAGTGCTGTCAGCTTGGTGGCAGTTGCAATGACATGGAATCACTGCATCACTTAGGCTGGAGAAAGACCCTTAAGATCAAATCCAACCATTCATCCAGCACTTCCAGGTCACTGCTAAACCATGTCCCTCAGCACCACATCTCCAGGGCTTTTCAGTCCCACCAGGAGTGGTGACTCCCCCACTGCCCTGGGCAGCCTGTTCCAGGGTTTGGCAACTCTTTGGGGGAAGAAATGGTTCCTAATATCCAACCTCAACCTTCCCTGCTGCAACTTGAGGTCACTTCCTCTTGTTGGAATCACTTGTTCCTTGGGAGGAGAGACCAGCGTCCACCTTGCTCCAACCTCCTTTGAGGCAGTTGTAGAGAGCCAGAATTGTCTCCCCTCAGCCTCCTTTTCTCCAGGTTAAACAACCCCAGGTCCCTCAGCTGCTCCTCACAAGCCCTATTCTCCAGACCATTCACCAGCTGCTTTGTCCTTCTCTGGACTTCTTCCAGCCCCTCAATGTATTTCTTGTAGTGAGGACCCCAAAACTGAAGCCAGTACTCAAGATGTGGCCTCACCAGTGCTGAGAACAGAGGGACAACCACTGCCCTAGTCCTGCTGGCTCCACTAGTGCTGATTCAAGCCAGGATACAGTTGGATGCCTTGGCCACCTGGGCACACTGCTGGCTCATTCAAGTGACCTGTCCTTAACCAAAGCTTAGCCTGGTTGAGGTAGTTAATGCACAACTCATTGCCAGGGTTATTCACTCAGTGTAGGCTAACCAGAGTCAAGGGTCTGAACTGCATGAACTGAACAAGAGGGAATGGCCTCAAGCTGTGACTGAGTAGGTTTAGACTGGACAGTGGGAAACATCTTTTCCCTAGCAAGAGTGGTCAGGCACTGGGATGTGCTGGGCAGGGAGGTGGTTGAGTCCCTAAGCCTGGATGTGTTTCAAGGTGGTTTGGATGTGGTGCTTGGGGCTATGGTTTAGGGGTGAGCCTTGTAGAGTAGGGATCTGGGTTGGACTTGGTGATCATGACAGCCTTGTCCAACCTGAATGTTTCTGTAGTTCTGTGTGAGCTGATTCTAGATTTAGGTTGCAGTTTGTGGTTTGGCTCTCTATTGATAGTCCTCTACTAGGGAAAAAGCCCAGGAAGACACCTAGCTGTCATGTAGGGTCCATGTGCAAGCTTCCCTTTAAATGTCATTTAAGAGGGGCTGTAAAACTACCACAGCAGTTCTGTGGGTGCAGCTACTGTGTGTTTAGTCCTATTGCCAAGACAACCAACAGGGACAACAGAGATGCTTCACTTCTTTACAGGATGCATTGGTGACTCTTTCTTTGTAGAAACTAACAGAGCTTCTGATACCTGAATGTCATAGAATCACAGAAGGGTTTGGGTTGGAAGGGACCTTAAAGCTCATCTAGTTCCAACCCCCATGCCACAGGCAGGGACACTTTCCACTAGCCCAGGTTGCTCAAGGCTTCATCCAGCCTGGCCTTGAACACTTCCAGGGAGATGGCATCCACAACTTCCCTGGGCAACCTGTTCCAGTGTCTCCCCACCCTCACTGGAAGGAATTTCTTTCTAATCTCCAGTCTCAATTTCCCCTTTTCCAGATTCGATCCATTGCTCCTTGTCCTATCACTACAGCCCATTGTCAAAAGTCCCTCCCCAGCCTTCCTGTAGCCCCTTTCAGGTACTGGAAAGCTTCTCTAAGGTCTCCCTGGAACCTTCTGTTCTCCAGCCTGAGCAGCCCAAATTCTCTCAGCCTGTCTTCATAGTGAAGGTGCTCCAGGCTGCTGATCATCACGTCCAGAGAAGATCTTTGCAGTCACATTTGTTTGACTAAGGGCATCACCAGCAGAGATATGGAAGTCATCCTACTCTGCACTAATCAGGGCCACACCTGGAATGTTGTGTGAAGTTTTTGTCCTTGCTAGGGTTGGAAGGAACCAGTAGGGTTGGAAAGGATCCAGTTCCAACCCCCCTGCCATGGGCAGGGACACCTCACACTACATCAGGTTGCTCACAGCCACATCCAGCCTGGCCTTAAAAACCTCCAGGGATGAGGCTTCTACCACCTCCCTGGGCAGCCTGTGCCAGTGTCTCACCACTTCTAGTTTTGTTCCGTTCCCCCCAGTCCTACCATTCCTTGACACCCTCAAAAGTCCCTCCCCAGCTTTCCTGTAGCCCCCTTCAGATACCAGAAGGCCACAAGGTCTCCTCGGAGCCTTCTCTTCTCCAGACTGAGCAGCCCCAACTCCCTCAGCTTGTCCTCATAAGAGAGATGCTTCAGCCCTCTGCTCATCCTCATGGTCCAGAAAAGGTCCATCCAAGGACTGGGAAGCTGCCATGAGGAAAGGCTGAGTGAAATGGGTTTGTTCAGCCTTGAGGAAAGCAAGCTCAGGAAAGACCTTCTCACCATGTTTGGGTATTTAAAGGGTGGCTATGAAGAAAATGAAGACTCCCTTGTGATGAGAAATCAGATGGAAAAGATGAGGGGTGATGAGTACTGGTGACTCCTGGGGAGAGCCTGGTTGGACACAACAGAACACAAGGACCATCAGCCATTGGAATAATCTCACCAGGAAAGTGGTGGAATCCCCAGTACTGGACACTTAAGAACCAGCTGGGCAGGGTGCTGGATCATTTTATCTGATGCTTTACTAAGAAAGGTTGATCCTTGAGGTTCCATTCAAACTCTTATTCTATGAGGTTCCTTCCAGCTTAGTATTCAGTGGTTCTGGACATGAGCAGGCAGTGTGAGCTTGCAGCCCAGAAGGCCAATCACATTCTGGGCTGCATCCCAAGCGGCATTGCCAGCAGATCCTGAGAGGTGATCCTGCCACTTTGCTCTGCTCTGGTGAGACCTCACCTGGGTACTGCATCCAGCTCTGGAGCCCTCAATATGCAAAGGACATGGACCTGATGGAGAGGGTCCAGAGGAGGGCTTAAAGATTATCAGGGGGTTGGAGCACCTCTGCTATGAAGACAGGCTGAGGGAGCTGGGGGTGGAAGGGGGGTTGCTCAGTCTGGGTAAGGCTCCAGGGAGACCTAGTGGCAGCCTTCCAGTACCTGAAGAGGGCTACAAGAAGGATGGAGAGACACTGTCTGAAAAGGCCTGCAGTGATAGGATGAGAGGCAGTGGCTTCAAACTAGAGAAGGGCAAATTTAGGTTGGATGTTAGGAAGAAGCCCTTCACTGTAAGGGCAGTGGAACACTGGAACAGGCTGCCCAGGGAGGTGGTTTGGGCCCCATTGCTAGAGATACTCAAGGTGAGGCCCAACAGGGCTCTGGGCAACCTGATCTAGTTGAGGATGTCCCTGCTGACTGCAAAGAGGGTCAGATTGGATTACTTTTGAGGTCCCTTCTGTCCTGGACCATTCTATGATGCATGCTACGATTCCAGGAGTCTAAATGTGAGAATCTGCTATGGCATCCCCACCAGTACACTCAGGTCTTGCCAGCAACAGAAAGGATGGAACCCATTCCATATGACGGCTGCTTAGCAACATCTGCTCCCTTCTAGCAACAGGCTGATCCTCAAACAAGAAAACAAACCTGTGAACACTTCATGGTTGGACAGCAGCTTGATCTGCCTTTCAGCTAGGTTTTGTGGTGCTTGTAAAACAATGAAGAGAAGGAAAACCCACCTGCAAGGGCTGCTTTTGGGGGGGGGAAATCCAACCTGCATGCTGAGTCTGTTCAGCCAACCCTGCAGTGGGTGGTTCTTCATATAGAAGTCAAGTCTTTCACTTCAGTTTTTTTTACTTGGTTATTCTACCCACTTGGGTTAGGCTTCTAAAAGAGTGACTTTCAATTCCTTCATCCCATGTTTCCTGCTTTTGAAGAACTGTGATGGTTTTCCTTGCCACCACTGGAGCTGTGGATCCCTGGAGCTGTGGGTTGAGGTGTTGCACAAGCAGCCTTTGAGCTGTGCTGTGTAAGCTCTGGAGCGCAGAGCTTGCCTTGAGCAGGCATGTAGGAGTTGTGCAACAGACCTGGTGGAGGGTGGCTGAGCAACAGCTCAGACCCACAGCCACTGGTATGTTCTTGCCTGTGGTTTTGGGTTGCCTGATCTTTATCTTATGGTGAACTTGTGGATCTAACACCACTTCCAGGACCTGGCAGCTCAAAGCAGGGTGCTAGGACCATGTGTTAATATCTTCTGCACTTCTATAGAATCAGAGTTGTCAGGGTTGGAAGGGACCTCAAGGACCATCCAATTCTAACCCCTCTGCCATGGGCAGGGACACCTCACACCAGAGCAGGTTGCTCACAGCCACATCCAGCCTGGCCTTGAAAACCTCCAGGCATGAGGCTTCCACCACCTCCCTGGGCAACCTGTGCCAGTGTCTCACCACCCTCATGGGGAAGAACTTCTTCCTAACATCCAATCTCAATCTACCCACTTCTAGTTTTGCTTCATCCCCCCCAGTCCTATCACTCCCTGACACCCTCAAAAGTCCCTCCCCAGCTTTCCTGTAGCCCCCTGCAGATACTGGAAGGCCACAAGAAGGTGTCCTTGGAGCCTTCTCTTCTCCAGACTGAACAACCCCATGCTCTGCTCCATAGCAGAACAGCTCCAGCCCTCTGCTCATCCCTGTGGCCCTTCTCTGGACACCTTCCAGCACCTCCAGATCCTTCCTGTAATAGGGGCACCAGACCTGGACACAGTGCTCCAGGTGGGATCCCACCAGAGTAGAGAAGGAAAATCACCTCTCTCAATCTGCTGGCCACAATTCTCTTGCTGCAGCCCGGCTCTGGCTGGCTTTCTGGGCTTCAAGTGCACACTAGTGGCTCATGCTGAGCTATGGTCAAGTAAATAGAAGCTTGTTTGGGTGGGAGCTGATGCTACCTATTAATCCTCTCCAGTATCCCCCCAACCAGCTGGATGTTTGCAGATGGCAGCCCTTCCCCTTTCAGGATGCTTTAAGTCCATGGGAAGGCTCAGCCTCTGACAAGTCTTTCTCCAGAAGCAAACTGCATGGAGATTTGGGTTAAAACCTCCTATATGAAAGGAAACTGCTGTTCTGTTTTTGCTCAGTGTGTGAAAGTATCCTTAACTTGGATTTCTTTTTCTCTTTCTAGGCACAGGATCAAACATCCTTTCTGCTCTGCAGGATTTGTTCTGGCTGTCTAAATCCAAACTAGAGAAACAACTCCAGATCATCTCTGTGCTGCAATGGGTCCTCACTTTCCTTGTCATGGGTAAGTAGAAGCTTCTGGCTTGCAGTGAAGCTTTTCTGCCTTAAAACTGGGAGGAAAACTACTAACTTTTATGTAAGCATTAATTACTGAAAGTGCACTGCAGCAGGGCAGCTCCTGGGGGTGTGGATGGTGTAAAGCACAATCAGAAAGCATCTGGTTGGAAGGGACCTTCAAAGATCATCTTGTCCAGCACCCCTGCAGTCAGCAAGGGCATCTCCACCTGCATCAGGTTGCTCAGGGCCCCATCAAGTCTGACGTTGAATGCCTCCTGGGATGGAGCTGGCCAAGAGGGCCAATGGCATCCTGGCCTGCATCAGGAACAGTGTGGCCAGGGAGGTCATTCTGCCCCTGTACACTGCACTGGTTAGGCTGCACCTTGAGTCCTGTGTCCAGTTCTGGGCCCCTCAGTTTAGGAAGGATGTTGACTTGCTGGAAGGTGTCCAGAGAAGGGCAACAAAGCTGGGGAGGGGCTTGGAACACAGCCCTGTGAGGAGAGGCTGAGGGAGCTGGGGTTGCTTAGTCTGGAGAAGAGGAGGCTCAGGGGAGACCTTCTTGCTGTCTCCAACTACCTGAAGGGAGGTTGTAGCCAGGTGGGGGTTGGTCTCTTCTCCCAGGCAGCCAGCACCAGAACAAGAGGACACAGTCTCAGGCTGCACCAGGGGAGGTTTAGGCTGGAGGTTAGGAGGAAGTTCTACACAGAGAGAGTGATTGCCCATTGGAATGGGCTGCCCAGGGAGGTGGTGGAGTCACCATCATTGGAGGTGTTCAGGAGGAGACTTGATGGGGTGCTTGGTGCCATGGTTTATTTGATTAGGTGGTGTTGGATGTTAGGTTGGATGTGATGATCTTGAGGGTCTCTTCCAGCCTGGTTTATTCTATTTCTGTGAATCCTTTTCCAGTATTTCACTACCCTCATTGTGAAGAACTTCCTGCTGATGTCCAGCCCAAATTTATCCTTCTCCAGTTTCAAACCATTGCCCCTCATCCTGTCTCTCCAAGCCCTTCTAAACACTTCCTTTCTAGCCTTCCTGTAGGCCCCCATCAGATATTGAAATGCAGCTCTGAGGTCTCCCTGGAGCCCACTTTGCCTGTCTGGGTTCCTCTGGATGTCATGACTGCACATGTTGATATGATTAGCCATAAATGGCTGTACCTGACTCTAGAAAACTATAGAAGCTATGGAAAGACCTACAGGTCATACAATCATTAAGACTAGAAGAGGCCTCTTGAGACAACTGTCAACCCACCACCATCATACCCACTAAGCCACTTACCATAGTGCTATGGCTATAGGTTGTTGAAGTTTAACACCTTCAGGGATGGTGACTCCCCCACCTCCCTGGGCAGCCTGTTCCAATCCCTGGCCACTCTTGCAGCAAAATTTTTTTCCTACACTTAAATCTAAACCTCCCCTGCCACAAGTTCAGGCCATTTCCTTTCCTATCACCTGAGACTAGAGAGAAGAGACCAATGCCTACCTGGTTCCAAGCTCCTTTCAGGGAGCTGTAGAGAGCAATGAGGCCTCCTCTCACCCTCCTCTTCTCCAGACTAAACCACCCCAGCTAGTTCACAAAGAAACAACTTCTTAGAAGCAGTTGGCAACTAATGCAACTGTTTGCAACAGGAGTTAATTCTTGACTTGGTCTCTTTCCAAGAGATGCAAGAGATGGGCAAGATGCTGCTCTTGCCTGAAAGTGTTGCCAAGCCTGGAACAGGTGCCCAGAACAAGTGGTGGAGTCCCCTTCCCTGGAGGGATTGAAAAGCCATGGAGATATGGTGCTGAGGGACATGGTAGATTCAGATTGGATGTCAGGAAGTTCTTCCCCATGAGGGTGGTGAGACACTGGCACAGGTTGCCCAGGGAGGTGGTGGAAGCCTCTTCCCTGGAGGTTTTCAATGCCAGGCTGGATGTGGCTGTGAGCAACCTGCTCTGGTGTGAGGTGTCCCTGTCCATGGCAGGGGGGTTGGAACTGGATGATCCTTGAGGTCCCTTCCAACCCTATGCTTCTATGGTTTAGTGGTGACCTGGCAGTGCCTGGTTAATGGTTGGGCTTGGTGATCTTAAAGGTGTTTTCCAACCAAAAGGGTTCTCTGAAGTGTTTGTTATATCTCAGTAAAGCAGAACAGAGTCTTTGTCTCTGGTTACTTCTATGTGAAGCCTCAGGCTGCTCTGCTCTGTGGTGTTGCTGATAATTTAGATGCTTATTGCAGGCAATCAAAGAAGCCCTGCTGCTCCCTTCCCAGTTTAGTTGCTTCTAAAATAGCAACATTTGTGGGTGGGATCTGTGGGACCCTGGTGGGTGTAGACCTGGCATGGAAGAAACCTCCTTGGTGTGGGCCACAAAGAAATCTTGATGCTTGCCTAGTGTTGCTCTTGCCTGGTGAAGCAGGCTGCCCTACCTGGAGGTATTAGAGAAGAGAGACCTGGGGAGTCTATGAGGGGGAGGTTGTGGGACTTCAAAGCAGGTAGCAGTCTCAGCCCTACATAAGGGATTTTTAGCTAAATCCGATTTGTTTGAGGATTAATGACATCAGATTGAGCCTAAGACTGCAGCACAGAAGGGTCAAAAGGCAAGGGGCTCTTTATGCAACTGTAAAATGCAGACCAAAACCTGATCCAACCACCTTTTCTTCTTTTGTGGTCCTCTCCAGGTATTGCTTGCACTTTAATCCTGATGTACATACTGTGCACAGACTGCTGGGCCATTGCTGCTCTATATTTAGCCTGGCTGGTTTTTGACTGGAACACACCAAAGAAAGGTAAATATTGCAGAACAGATCCTTGCTGTTCACCTGTCCCTGTCCTCTTGTTTGGACAAAAGTATTTCCTCCTTAGGGTGACCTCCCTCTGTAGTGGGGCTTGGCTGAATTGAGAGGCGGTTCTGCTGCTTTACTCTGCTCTGGTGAGACCTCCCCTGCAGTGCTGTGTCCAGCTCTGGAATCCTCAACACAGGAAGGACATGGACCTGATGGAATTGGCTCCAGAGGAGGGCCATGAAAATGATCAGGGAGTTGGAGCCCCTCTCCTAGGTGGACAGGCTAAAGGAGCTGGGGGTGCTCAACAGGAAGAATAGAAGGCTCTGGGGAGACCAAATAGCAACCTTCTAGTATCTGAAGGGGAACTGCAAGAAGGATGGAGGACAGGCTCTACAAGGCTCTGGAAAACCTGATCTAGTGAAGGATGTCCCTGATAACTGTGGAGGGTTGGGCTAGATGACCTTTGGAGGTCTCTTCCAACCCAGATGATTCTCTGAATCACTAACCAGCAGCATTATTTGAAGAGCCCTCAGCAGAAGCAGGGACTGCAGGTTTTATTGACTCTGAGGGTGCTATAAGATTACATTCACTAATCACATGTAACCACTAGCTTATAACACCCTTTACAAGGCTGAGAGTCTTCCTGGAGGTCAGAAAGATCTACATAAAGATTGAAGGTCTTGCTGTCCTCTCTAGCTCTTGCAAGGTCCAGGTTATGGTGTGAATATTAAGATGTGTTTTCCCTAAGGTGACACTGGTAGGATCTATGAGGGAGAGTCCAAGGGAGGGCTACAAGGATGCTGAAGGGATTGGAGCACTGCCTGGTGAGGAGAGGCTGAGACCTGGGGGTGGTTAGACTGGAGAGGAGAAGACTCAGAGGGGATTTAATAAAAGTTTATAAGTAACTGAGGGCTGGGGGTAAAGAGGGAGGGGACAGGCTCAGCTCAGTTGCACCCTGGGATAGGACAAGAGGCAATGGATGTAAACTACAGCACAGGAGGTTCCACCTCAACATGAGGAGGAATTTCCTTAACTGTGAGGGTCACAGAGCCCTGGAGCAGGCTGTCCAGAGAGGTTGTGGTGTCTCCTTCTCTGGAGTCTTTCAAGCCCCATCTGGATGTGTTCCTGTGTGACCTGTGCTGGATTCTGTGGCCCTGCTCTAGCAGGGAGGTTGGACTCAATCTCTGGAGGTCTCTTCCAACCCCTAATACCCTGCGATCTTGTAAGGTGTCAGTATTGCTGCACACAAAGCAGAAGACTTCATTTCAGACAACACCCTGTAGAAACCACAGCATCACAGAAACATTCAGGTTGGAAAAGACCCTCAGGGTCACCAAGGCCAACCCAGAGCCCTACTCTACAAGGCTCACCCCTAAACCATAGCCCCAAGCACCACAGCCAAACCACCTTGAAACATGTCCAGGCTTGGGGACTCAACCACCTCCCTGCCCAGCACATTCCAGCTCTGAGAATCCACTAGAGTGGTGGCAACAAGCTTTGATGGCAACTCCTTTCATAGCCTGCTTAGCACAGCTCTCTGTTGCTTCTAGAGCGCTGAACTCATCCAGGATCTAGGCCTTTCCCAAAGGGTGACTCTGAGGTATAACACTGAGCTCTTTCTGTCTTCAGTTCTCCACTGCCCAACAGATCAGCAAGTCAGACACTGCCCTGGATTTGTAGTTGAGCCTTGAGGAGCTCCAGGTACCCTGGAGTCCTGGGTATGGATGGTTTCACCTGGGTTTAGTGACAGATGCAGGTGTCCCTCTTAGAGGAGATAAATTGTTCATTCCTCTAGTGAGAGAGCAAACTTTCTTGAGTTGTCTAGGCTTCTTTGGTATCCATGTGAAAAGAGCTTTAAAGGCACATTTATTTGTATTTTTCTCTTCAGGTGGAAGAAGATCCCAGTGGGTGAGAAACTGGGCTATTTGGAGGTACTTCAGGGATTATTTTCCAATAAGAGTAAGTAACAGCTGAACTCTGTGCTTCATCTGATGGAGCAGGTCCAGAGGAGGGCCACAAAAATGATCAAGGGGTTGGAGCAGCTCTGCTCTGAGGCCAGGCTGAGGGAGCTGGGGGTGTGCAGCCTGGAGAAGAGAAGGCTCCAGGAAGACCTAAATAGCAGCCTGCCAGTACCTGAAGAGGGCTACAAGAAAGAGAGAGAGAGAGACTGTCTGCAAAGGCCTGCAGGGACAGGATAAGAGACAATGGCTTCAGACTAGAGAAGAGCAGATTTAGATTGGATGTGAGGAACAAGTTCTTTACTATGAGGGTGGTGGAACACTGGCACAGGTTGCCCAGGGAGGTGCTTGGGGCCCTATCCCTGCAGATATTCAAGGTGAGGCTGGACAGGGCTCTGGGCAACCTGATCTAGTTGAGGATGTCCCTGCTGAGTGCAGAGGGGGTTGGACTGGATGACCTTTGGAGGTCCCTTCCAGCCCAGCCCATTCTATGATTCTGTGCACTGAGACTTAACTAGTTTAGCAACAAATTCTGTGGAGATGATGTACCTACACTAGTCCTGTTAACAGGACATGGTTTACTTACTATTGCCATACTACTGCTTGGAGCAGCTGTTCTTGTAAAATCAAATGCATCATGAGTAGTGGCACCATGGAACCAAAGAGTAGCTTTGCTTGGAAGAGACCTCCAAGATCATCAAGTCCAACCAATCACTCAACCCTATCTAATCAACCAGACTGTGGTACTAAGTGCTTCATCCAGGCTCTTCTTAAACACCTCCAGGGGTGTTGACCCCACTGCCTCCCTGGGCAGCCCATTCCCATGGCCAATCTCTCTTTCTGGGAGGAAGTGTTTTCTAAGATTAAGCCTAAACTTCCCCCTGGTGCAGCTTGAGACTCTGTCCTCTTGTTCTGGTGTTGGTTGCCTGGGAGAAGAGACCAACCCCCACCTGGCTACAACCTCCCTTCAGGTAGCTGGAGACAGCAATAAGGTCTCCCCTGAGCCTCCTGTTCCCCAGCAGCAAGGCTCCCTGCTCACCTCTCCAACTTCTGTGCTTCAGCAGTCCTGTGTTGTTCCTTCTCCTACCCCTGTTCTCCTCTTGCAAATCTAGCCCAGTTTTGCTGTTTTCCAGTTACACCTAGGGCAAAACCAGCTGTGAACCAGGTGCACCAAAAGTCCTTGCACTTCAGGGGGAGCAGTGAAAGCAGCTCTGGGGTCTAGCTGCTTTTGAGGAAGGGGAGTTTCCAGTCATGGGAATAGCTCCAGTTCTCAAACTTGTTCAACTTCTGCTTGTCCATACCCTGCTAGTTTAGATGTGTTGCTGACAGGGGCCAGGGCTGCCAGTCTGCTCTGGGGACTGCAGAATTAGCTGAAGGACTTGGAAGGCAACAGGGGCCAAATTCAGCTTAGGAGGGAACCTGATCCTCTTTGGAAGGACACACAGCTGAAAGGACTATTATGCAAAGCTGTTGGCAAGTTTCACTCAGCCTGAGCAAAAGGGAGGGACCTTGTCATGCATGTTTGAGCTACCTGTCCTTAAGGCAGTCCAGCCTCTGAAAGCATTGGGAGAGCCAGTTCCAGCAGGAAGCCAAAGTGCTTCCCAAAAGTCCTCCTTTTGCCAAGTCACTTAAAATCTGAGGGTGCTGCTGGGGAACAAACCTCTTGCCACACTCTTGCTGCTTTGAACAGGTAATTCTTTGGCAAGTGCAGGTGTACATGGAAAAATACACCCCAGCTGCACAGCCTGGTTAGCCTAGGTCTCAGCTAATGAAGAACAGAGTGCTCCAGTGCTGAAGATGGAATTCAAATGCATTTTCTGGTACAAAGTCCTCAGTACTGCAACAAACTCCCCCTTCCTGATGTTGCTGAAATGGGTTTGCTTCTCCTGGGGACTTGCCTCAAGAGGGTCACCAGCTATAGCTGCTCTCCTTATTTCACCACTTCTTTGTGTTTAGAATCTCTCTCATGGAGTCATGAGGATGCTTAGGGGACTTGAGCATCTCCCCTATGAAGAGAGACTGAGAGCCCTGGGGCTGCTTAGTGTGGAGAAGAGAAGGCTGAGAGGGGATCTGATCAAGGTCTCTCAATCTCTGAGGGGTGGGTGTCAAGTGGAGGGGGCCAAGCTCTTATGGGTGCTGCCCAGCAATAAGACAAGAAGCAACAGGTTCAGACTTAAACACTGAAGACTTCACCTCAACATGAGCAGAACATTCTTTACAGTGAGGGTGCTGGAGCCCTGGAGCAGGCTGCCCAGAGAGGTTGTGGAGTCTCCTTCTTGGGAGCCTTTCCAAAGCCACCTGGATGCCTTCCTGTGCAGACTACCCTGGGTGATGCTGCTCTGGCAGGGGGTTGGACCTGATGATTTCTGGAGGTCCCTTCCAACCTCTACTGTTCTATGATTCTGTAATGACTGTGGAATGTTTTGGGTTGGAAAGGACCTCTGAAGGTCATCTTGTCCAGCCCTCCCCCACAGTGAGCAGGGGCATCTTCTGCTAGATAAGGTTGATCATGGGATGGCTAAATTAGTCTGTCTGCATGGAAACATGCTCTGCACCAGCCATGTGGGTCAGATCCACTGCAGATAGTAGAAGCTGGACAAACAGTTGGGTTGTTCAAGTAGGTTTAGAGATCAGATGGAGTAGATAAGCTGAACCTCTCTGCTGCTTTTGGACAAACAGTAGGTCATGAGGTCCATGTGTGAGAAATCCTTTATCACTTGGGATACAGTTGTGGAAGGTTTCTGGCTCACACAGGTAAATGGCATCAGAGGGCTGACAGCTGTGGGGTAACTCCTGAACCTGCCAGGGAGCAAGAGCCAGTTGGCTGCATGGTGGTGAAAAGCTGCTGCAGGGTTGTGAGGTGCTAGAGGTGGCTGCCTGTAAACAAAGGACTTTCTCTACAGCTCCTTGAAAGGAGGTTGTAGTGAGGTGAGGTTGGTCTCTCCTCTCTAGTGCCAGGTGATAGGACAAGAGGAATTGGCCTGAAATTGTGTCAGGGGAGGGTTAGTTTGGAGATTGGGTAAACTTTCTTTGCTGAAAAAATGGTCAGGCATTGGAACAGGCTGCCCAGGTTGAGGGTGGAGTCTCCATCCCTGGAAGTGTTCAAATATCTTGTGGACATGGCACTTTGGGACGTGGTTTAATGTCCGGAGTGGTCCTAGGTTGAGAGCTCAACAGAGCTATGAGGGATTGGAGCATCTCTCTTAGGAGGAAAGACTGAGACACCTGAGGCTGTTTAGTCTGGAGAAGAGAAGGCTGAGAGGGGATCTTATCAGTGTCTCCAAATAGCTGAAGGGTGGCTGTCAGGAGGATGGAGCCAGGCACTTTTCAGTGATCTCCGGTTGATACGACAAGGAACAATGGACAGAAACTCAACCACAGGAAATTCCATCTCAACATGAGAGAAAACCTCTTTCCTGTGAGGCTGTTAGACCCCTGGTGCAGGCTGCTCAGAGAGGCTGTGGAGTTTCCTTCTCTAGAAATCTTCAAAACTCAGCTGGATGCATTCCTGTGACCTGTGCCAAGTGGTCCTGCTTTGCAAGTCACCCAGAACAGGTTGCCCAGGATCACAATGTCCAGATGGGTTTGGAATCCCTCCAGAGAAGGAGACTCCACAGCCTCCCTGGGCAGTCTGGTCCAGTGCTCTGGCACCCATGGAGTCAGGAAGGTTAACATTATGTTAACTGGAACCTCCTGTGTTCTAGTCAGTGCCCATTGCCCCTTGCCCTGTTGCTTAGCCACCTCTGAAATAAAATCACAAACATTCAGACTGGAAAAGACCCTCAGGATCAGCAAGGCCAACCCAGAACCCTACTCTGCAAGGCTCACCCCGAAACCATAGCCCCAGGCACCACATCCAAACCACCTTGAAACATATCCAGGCTTGGGGACTCAACCCCCTCCCTGCCCAGCACATTCCAGTGTCTGACCACTCTTGATGGGGAAAAAAAAAACTTTTCCTACTGTTCAGTCTAAACCTCCCCAGGCACAGCTTGAGGCCATTCTCTCTTGTTCTATCACTAATTACCTGGGAGAAGAGACCAGCAGCAGCCTCTCCACAATGTCCTTTCAGGTAGCTGTAGACAGCAATGAGGTCTCCCTTCAGCCTCCTCTCTTACAAACTAACCATCCCCAGCTCCTTCAGTTGCTCTCCATCACATTTATTCTCCAGGCCTTTCACAGCTTCCTTGCCCTCCTCTGCCCTGGCTCCAGCATCTCCACATCTCTCTTGTATTGAGGTGCCCAAAGCTGGACACAGCACTGGAGGTGTGGCCTGACCAGAGCTGAGTCCTGGGGGTCAATCCCCTCCCTGCTGCTGCTGGACACAGCATTGCTGATCCCAGCCAGGAGGCCTTTGGCTTTCTTGGCCACCTGGGCACACTGCTGGCTCCTCTTCAGCTGCTTGTCCATTAGCACCCCCAGGTCCCTTTCTGCCAGGCAGCTTTCCAGCCACACTGCCCCAAGCTTGAGTGTGGCTCCATCCCCTTGACAGCTCTCCCTGGAGATACCAGGTCATGTTTGGTAAGACACTGGATTTAAGAACCAGCCTGAATCTGGGTCAGCTCCTTGGGATGAGCAGAGGTTGCCCACGTTCAGTGGAACTTTGTGCAGGTGCTCTGACACTAAGAAGCTATTTTAGGAAACTAGAAGCTTATGTTTGTTCACTGCTTAGTGGCTGGCCTTACAAATAGTGCTTTAAGCTAAGCAGTGCATGCAGCTTCCAGTGGGCTAAATCCTGGTGCTCAACTCTCAGATAAAGCCCAAGCAGAGGTGAGCACAGTGCTGTGTGCCTGTCTGCATTCGGTGCCACTGCTACAGCGGCAGACAAGGTCCTAGGAGCCTCCCAGTCACTTCCTGCTGATCTGAGGATGTCATGAGGGAGTGTCACAATCTAAAGGTTTTCTTTCACCCTGTGCTGCCATCCAACAAGATCTGGACAGGCTAAGAGCTGGGTGCAGGCAAACCTTATGGAGGTCAATAAGGACAAGTGCAGGGTCCTGCACCTGGGGAAGAATAACAGCAGGCACCAGGACAGGTTAGAGGCTGCCCTGCTGGAGAGCAGCTCCACAGAGAAAGACCTTGGAATGCTGGTGGACAGCAAGTTCTGCAGGGGACAGCAATGTGCCCTTGTGGCCAAGAGAGCCAATGGCATCCTGGGCTGCAGCAAGAGAAGTGTGGCCAGCAGGGCCAGGGAGGTTCTTCTGCCCCTCTGCCCTGCCCTGCTGAGACCACAGCTGCAATCCTGTGTCCAGTTCTGGGCTCCCCAGTTCAAGAGAGACAGAGACCTGCTGGAGAGAGTCCAAGGGAGAGCCAGGAGGATGCTTAGGGGACTTGAGCATCTGCCCTGTGAAGAGAGACTGAGAGCCCTGGGGCTGTTTAGTGTGGAGAAGAGAAGGCTGAGAGGGGATCTGATCACAGGGGTGGGTGTCAAGTGGAGGGGGCCAAGCTGTCTTGGGTGCTGCACAGCAATAAGGCAAGGAGCAATGGATACAAACTTGAACACAGAAGGTTTCAGCTCAACATGAGGAGAAACTTCTTCACAGTGATAGCACCAGAGGCCTGGAGCAGGCTGCCCAGAGAGGGTGTGGAGTCTCCCTCTCTGGACGCATTCCTGTGCAGACTACCCTGGGTGACCCTGCTTTGGTATCGGGGTTGGACTCAAGCTCTGGAGGTCCCTTCCAACCTCTAATGTACTGTGAGTCTGTGATTTAGGTAAAGAAGCCTCTGAGCATGTGAGCACCTCTGCTTATCTCTGTAGGCAATAGCATTTGAGATAAGGAGTGAAGACCTTTGGTTCATCTTTCAGATCTGTGCTGTGAGACCACTTTGGTCTGCTGCTGAGATGGGACACTCAGCAGCGTGCCAGAGCAGGGACTGTTGCAAGACTGTGACTCTTACAGCATGTGTCTTGCACTCTGTGACTTGCCTGACTGCCTGGCAAAGCTTCTCCTTTGTTGTGGTAGATGATTTACAGGATGGAAATGGAGGCCTCTGCCTTTTTTTGCTTCCTTTTGCACCGAGGGAGGCTTAAGTTGGACATTGGGGGAAACTTCTTCCCCCAAAGGGTTGTCAAGCCCTGGAACAGGCTACCTGGGCAAGTGGTGGATTCCCCATCCCTGAAGGGACTTGAAAGCTTTGTAGATGTGGTGCTGAGGGATGTGGTTTGTGGTAAACTGGCAGTGCTGGGTTAATGGTTGGACTTGATCTTATTAAAGGCCTCTTGCAGCCAAAATGATTCTATGATTGTGTAGTGCTAATACTAAGAGCCTGGAGGAGTCTTCAGGTCCTAGCCTGCCTTGCTGGGAAGGTGAGATAACTTTCTATTGTGCTGCTGAGTGGGATGCAGCTAATTGCAGTCACTCAGTTGTTTTGCAGTCTTCATGCTCCCTGCTGCTGCTTGGATCCTGCAGGATGAGCTCAGATCTTCTGCTTTCTACTTGCTTCTATGGTCCCTGCTGCTCAGCTTGCAGGCAGCTGAGCACCCACCTGGACTATCAGAATCACAGAGTCATTTTGACTGGAAAAGACCTTTAGAATCACCAAGTCAAACATTAACTCAGCACTGCCAGGTCACCACTGAACCATGTCCCTCAGCACCAGGTCTCCCCAGCTTTTCCATCCTTCTGAGGATGGGGAGTCCATCACTGCCCTGGGCAGAATGTTCCAGGGCTTCACAACCCTTTCAGGGAAGAAACTTTTCCCAGTGTCCAAACTAAGCCTCCCCTGTTGCAGCCTGAAGCTGTTTCTTCTCATGGTCTTAGTTGTTCCTGGGGAGATGGGACCAACTTTCCCCCCCCCCCTCAGTCCAACCTCCTTTGAGGGAACTGTGGAGAGCAATGAGGTCTCTTCTCAACCTCCTTTTCTCCAGACTACACAACCCCAGTTCCCTCAGCTGCTCTTCCTGTGATTGGTGCTCTACACATTTCACCTATTCCCTTTCATCCTGCTCTTTGCTGGCTTCTGGCACAGAGCAGCACCCTCTCTGCAGTCCTCTTTCTCCACGCTTGAATGTTCTGCTTATGCTGTTCCTTCAAACAAATTTGGCAATCCTCTTCTCTGGGTGTATCTGGCACTCAGCTACTAACACTGATTTTATATACACATTACTTTTTTTACCATCATTGCACAACTTTAAATAGATCCAAACCTGCCTGCAGATGCAATAAAGTAATCCTCTCTTCTGGAGCAGATGGCTGGACCTTTGCTCCCAGTGAAACAGGTTTGTTCCCAGGTGGCAGCTTTGAATAGGTTGTGTTAGTGCAGGGGGGTGAAGGTCCAGCTCCCATTCCAGCACTGATCATCCATCTGGGATGCAGCAAGGACATACTGCTCTGTCTCATCATAGAATGTTAGAGGTTGGAAGAGACCTCCAGATATTGAGTCCAACCTCCCTGCCAGAGCAGGATCACTCAGGGTAGTCTGTACAGGAAGGCATCCAGGAGGGTTTGAAAAGTCTCCAGAGAAGGAGACTCCTCTCTGGGCAGCCTGCTCCAGGGCTCCAGCACCCACACTGTAAAGAAGTTTCTCCTCATGTTGAGCTGAAACCTTCTGTGTTCAAGTTTGTATCCATTGGTCCTTGGCTCCTTGGTATCCATTGCAGCACCCAAAAGAGCTTGGCTCCCTCTACTTGACACCGACCCCTCAGAAACTGAGAGACCTTGATCAGATCCCCTCTCAGCCTTCTCTTCTCCACACTAAACAGCCCCAGGGCTCTCAGTCTCTCTTCACAGGGCAGATGCTCAAGTGCCCTAAGCCTCCTCGTGGCTCTCCCTTGGACTCTCTGCAGCAGGTCTCTGTCTCTCTTGAACTGGGGAGCCCAGAACTGGACACAGGATTGCAGCTGTGGTCTCAGCAGGGCAGAGCAGAGGGGCAGCAGAACCTCCCTGGCCCTGCTGGCCACACTTTCCGTGATGTACAAGAAAATCACAGTATCTCTTAATCATCCTTGTGGCTCTCTGTCTCTTGAATTAGGGAGCCAAATTCAGTGCTCATGGCAGCACTGAGTCTTCAGGCCATTGAGAGCTGGAGAAGATTTTTGAAGGCAAAAGGAAAAACTTTTGGATATTCAGAACAGAGTAGCAGAAATGTTGTCCATGACAGCTGCAGCAAGTCCTTAGGGCAACCTACTAAGGTAGCCCAAGAACTCAGGGATTGCTTGTCAAGGGGACAAAGGAAAGTTTCAATCTTAGGACTAGAAGTGAAGTGATGAAGATGAGGGTGGTGGGTATCACTAACTCTGTGCCTCCATAACAGGAGTTCTTGGAAAGCAAAGACAAAGAGAACAGGCTGCAGCTTGGCTGAGGCTTGTACAAGGCCTGCAATCTATGGGCTCCCCTGGGAGCTGGGTCTCCTTGCACATGGTGGAAGGACTGGAGCAGGGTGCTTGCCATGGCTTGCAGCAGGACAACAATGTGTCCTCTGTGTGAGGGCAGATATGTGGCTCTGCCAAGCTTAGCTCACAAATGCTTCTTGTTCCAGAGTGACAAGGACAACCCCTCTGGTTCTGCCATCAGCTGTGCTTGCTGCAGGGGAAGGATGAGGGTTGGAGCTTGGAAACCACCACTTTGCTCTGAGAGGAGCTCTAACAGAGCTGTGTCTGCCACTAGCTACAGAATCAACTAGGCTGGAAAAGACTTCTATGGTTGTCAAGTCAAACCTCTTACCTAATACCTAACACCACCTGACAACTAAACCACGGCTCCAAGTGCCACATCCAATCCTTTTTCAAACACCTTCAAGGATGGTCACTCCACTTCCTAACATCCAGCCTAAACCTCCCCTGGTGCAGCTTGAGACTGTGTCCTCTTGTTCTGGTGCTGGTTGCCTGAGAGAAGAGACCAAGCCGCACCTGGCTACAGCCTCCTTTCAGGTAGTTGTAGACAGCAATAAGGTCTCCCCTGAGCCTCCTCTTCTCCAGGTTGAACAATCCCAGCTCCCTCAGGCTTGGCCCTGCCAAGATGTGGTGATAGGTTGGACTTGATCTTTGAGGTCTCTTCCAACCTTGGTGATACTGTGATACTGTGTGTGTGTCTGTAGCTACCAGGCTTTGAGTCTTTCCTGGAACTGAGCAAGAGATCACAGATGGAGGGATTGCTTTCCATATCATTGCTCCACCCCTCCCTGCCCCCCTGCCTGGTTTTCAGGCACCTTTTTCTCAAGTTCTATGAGGAGCAGCTGAGGGAACTGGAATCATTTAGTCTGGAGAAGAGCAGCCTGAGGGGAGACCTCCTGGCTCTCTCCAACTACCTGAAAGGAGGTTGGAGTGACATGGGGCTTGGAATCTTCATTACTAACAGGCAATGACTTCAAGTTGCACCAGGGAAGGTTTAGTTTGGCTATTAGGAAGAAATCCTTTGCTGCAAGAGGAGTCAGGGATTGGAACAGGCTGCCCAGGGAGGTGGTGGAAGCTTCATCCCTGGAGGTTTTGAAGGCCAGGCTGGAGGTGGCTGTGAGCAACCTGTTCTGGTGTGAGGTGTCCCTGCTCATGGCAGGGGGGTTGGAACGGGATTCTCTGAGGTCCCTTCCAACCCTGATGATTCTATGGTTGGCCTCAATGACCTCAGAGGTCTTTCCCAACCTTTATGATTCCATTCTGTAGTCTGGAAGCCATAACTGCTCAAGGGATAGCCGTCCCCCTTCGGGGAGTGAAAGCAAAGTCATCATCTAATGGATGATGAGGAAAGAGGAGAAAGGATGACTTGGTGTGCCACATACCCTACAGAGCTGCTACAACCACCTTGCACATGCTTCCTGGAGCCTGACTTGTCCTCAGAGCCAAAGGAAAGTGTAAAGAGGGGCAGTCAACTTGCTTAACCCTCTGCTGTGTCACGCCTGGATGCCAGCAGCTGTCCGAAATAGCTCAAGTGCCATAGCCTCAGCTAGGGACAGCAATTGGGGGTGGAGGGAGGAGGGGCATGGGGAGGAGGGAATCAAATTTCTGGCCAGGCTCTTCAATGTGTTGCAATGACACTTTCAGCTCCCCTTGTAGCATGAGTCAACAGAAAGGGACTTGCTGGCTGCTAAATCTCTGCTTGGCCGAGGCAGCGGGGTGGGTAAGGTGGATGTGACGTCTTGGCAAGCTGCACTTTTACCTCTGGGAGCTGACCCACAGAGACCTCTGCAGGGGTGCAGTTGTTTAGTACCTCATGCCTGAAGGTGCAGCTGGGGCTTGTGTGGGTCCTGCTCAAGTCTATTGAGGTGTTGCAGTCAGGAAAACCACGTGAGAAATATTCAGAGAGCTGTTTTGGTTGGGAAAGAGCTTTAAGAGTCATTGAGTTCAACTGTTGATCCCTGCTTGGAGAGAGCCACAGAATGCAGTGTTTGGAAGGGACCTCTAGAGAGCATTTAGTCCAACCCCCTGCTTCTCCTTGGCCACACCTTGAGTACTGTGTCCAGTTCTCCTCAATTTAAGAAGGACATTGGAACACTTGAACGTGTCCAGAGAAGGGCAATGAGGCTGGGAAGAGGTCTTGAGGAGAGGCTGAGGGAGCTGGGGTTGTTTAGCCTGGAGAGGAGGAGGCTCAGGGGAGACCTCATTGCCCTCTACAACTACCTGAAGGGAGGTTGTAGCCAGGTGGGGGTTGGTCTCTTCACCCAGGCAACCAGAACAAGAGGACACAGTCTCACGCTGCACCAGGGGAGGTGTAGGCTCAAGGTGAGGAGAAAGTTCTTCCCAGAAAGAGGAATTGACCATTGGGATGTGCTGCCCAGGGAGGTGGAGTCACTGTCCCTGGAGGTGTTCAAATAAGGATTGGATGTGGCACTTGGAGCCATGGCTTAGTTGATGGGATGGTGTTAGGTATTAGGTTGGACTTGATGATCTCTGAGGTCTTTTCTACCCTGGTTGATTTTATGTAGGATGATGCAGCAGCTCTCTTCTGTAGCTACACAGCTCAGACCACTTGTGGTACCGTCACAATCACAGAAACATTCAGGTTGGAAAAGACCCTCAGGACCACCTAGTCCAACCCAGAACCCTACTCTACAAGGCACACATCCTGGGTTGGGGACTCAACCACCTTCCTGGGCAGCACATTCCAAGGCCTGACTGATGAAAAGGATATTCCTGAGCAGCAGCTCCTCCTGATCCCATGAACCAGGAGCCTGCAAAGGGGCCAATCCCTTCCTGTCCCACTCCAAGTCAGAAGTTTTCCACTCCAATCAGGGAAAGCTGCTTTGGTGTATGGGAGGAGGCTTAAGGGGAATCTTAATGATTACAAACTGCATGTTCCTGTCTCACCTGCTCTAGCTTATCCTACTCTGAGTCCAACTCTCCTGCCAATCTTCAGGTGTCCTTTCCAGCCTCTACCATACTGTGACACCTCTGCAACTGACAACATCAAAAAAGCTTCTGGCCAGGTAGCAAGGGCCAGTAGCTGGTGCTGACCTGGTGGTGCCAGGGCCTGCTGTTAAGGTTTAAGGCTAGACAAGTGACAGAGGCTCTCTAAACCCTCTCCCTTCCCAAAGGGAAGAGAGATTAAGAAGGATTAAGAGAGGAAATGATGGGTTGGAAATGAAAGCTAGGCCAGCTTTAATGGACATAACAAGAATAAAGTGAAATAAGCAGATGCAAACCCAACCCCTGGTGGCAATGATGTCATTGTCCCCACTGATCTTTGACTGGACTCAGTGGCCGATGGGAGATGGATTCAGGAGCACAGGGATCAGAACTGAAGGTGGAAGGGACAGTCCTGCTTGGACATTGAGGAAGAGACCTTGTTACCCCTCAGCTTTATACTGGATATAATATCAAGGGTGTGGAACCCCTTGTTGGTCACTTTAGGGTCACCTGTCCTTTCCACTCTTCCCCACAGGTGCCACCTCTTACTTATTGCACTCCAGTGTGAGGCACAAGATTTAGCAGTGCCCTTGGTCTGCACAGGAGCAAGTCTCAGCCAGAGCCTGTCTGCAGCCCAGCCCTTGGCAGTAGCTCTTCCCATCAGCCTTCTCACTGCTAGAAGCAGTCACTGCCTGTGCAAACATGCCCTGGGCTTCAGAAAGTGTCCTCACTGAGCAGATATTAGGCTGAGGAGCCAAATCCCTGACCAGAATTGGTTCTGTTCTAACTCAAACCAGGATGCATGGTTAGTGCTCTGCACAGCCAAGATAGCTTTGGAGTGTCCATGCTGTGCAAACAGATGAGTAAGTGGTCAGGAATATAGCTCAGCCCTAAACCACTGTGATCATGGAGTGTGTGTCCTGCACAAGCTGGAGCTCTGCTGTGGATGGCTTGGGGTGCTCTGTTGCTCAAGAGCAGCAGCCCTTGAAAGGAGGGCTGGTTTCCAGTGGTAAGCCACTCTTATGTACATTTTTCCCTCTTGAAGGGTGGCCAGCAGGCAGATGAAGTGGTTTGGTGTGTCTTTCAGGTATTAAGCAAACTTGCTTCTGTTATGGGACACTGATTGTGGGGTGGGTTTTAAATGGGTTTTTTTCCTCCCTCACCCTGGGACCTGAGCCACTAATGTGCTGAGAGAGACTGCCTGGGAGGAGGCGTAGCTGTGGCTACAGGGCCACGAAGAACGTGGTTGGTTTGGACAAGAGCTTTGCAAGAATACCTTTGGGAGGAGTAGGGAAACAAAGGGCCCAGGGTACTGCAGCCCAAACCCTGTTCCTGCTTGGCTGGCACTCATCTTGTGGCTAAGAGCAGCCTGTTTATTCTGGTCCCTCTTCTGGCAGAACTGAAGTCTACATGAATCACAGAATGGTCTGGGTCGGAAGGGACCTCCAAAGGTCATCCAGTCCAGCCCCCTCTGCAGTCAGCAGGGACAGCCTCAACCAAATCAAGTTGCCCAGAGCTCTGAAATCCAGGGTAGTGCACAGCCAAAGCCTGGGGGCTGTTCTCCTTGGTGGGGTGAGACACATGAGCTGAGGACTTCAACATTTTCCTTCTTACCTGGAGTATTTGTGGAGACAGGTTGGACTTGATGATCCTTGGGGTCTCTTCCAACCTTAGTTATACTGTGATACTGTCTTCATCTGAGCTCACTCTTTTCTTTCCCAGCTGGTTAAAACCCACAACCTGCTGACAACCAGGAATTACATCTTTGGCTACCATCCACATGGCATCATGGGCTTGGGTGCCTTTTGCAACTTCAGCACAGAGGCCACAGGCGTCAGCCAGAAATTCCCTGGGATTCGACCATACCTTGCTACCCTGGCTGGGAACTTTAGGATGCCCATTTTGAGGGACTACTTAATGTCTGGAGGTAAGTGCAAGAGCTCTTTGCTCCTTCTCATGCCCTTGCCCCTGAGCTGTCCTCCTCTCAGGTGAAAAGCTGTGGTAGAAGCTCCTGTAACCACTTGTCTCTGGTAGCATCACACAAACGTTGCTTTCATACAGCTGTCAAGAGGAAGCTGTGAAGGAATGTGTCTAGCTTGGGATGTGGGGACTGCTGCTCCTCTGCATTTGTCCTTAACTCAAGGTTACCCTTGTCCAAAGGCATAGTAAAGAGATCTGGTGTCTTGGTGAGACCCCACCTGGAGTACTGTGTCTAGCTCTGGAGTCCTCAAAGCAGGAAAGACAGGGACCTACTGGAGCAGGTCCAGAGGAGTGACACAAAAGTCGTCATGGGGATGGAGCACCTCTGCTGTGAGGACAGGCTGAGAGAGCTGGGGTTGTTCAGCCTGGAGAAGAGAAGGCTCCAAGGAGACCTTCTGGTGACTTCCAGTGCTTAAAGGGAGCCAGATGATGACAGACTGTTTTAGCAGAGCCTGTTGTGACAGGACAAGGGGTGATGGCTTGAAACACAAAGAGGAGAGATTCTTCCCCATCCCTTACCTGAAATCTTGTTTGTTTTTCACACTGAGGGTGGTGAAACACTGGCCCAGGTTGCCCAGAGAGGTGGTAGATTCCCCATCCCTGGAAACATTCCAGGTCAGGTTGGATGGGGCTCTGAGCAACCTGCTCTAGAGGATGTCCCTGCTCTCTCCCCAGAGGTTAGACTGGATGACTTTAATCTCTCTTGCAACCTAAACCATTCTCTGACCTGTAGTTGTGGGTGTAGGAGATGGAGACAGGGAAGTACTTAGCACTAGGAGGTCCTGGTGGAGAAAGAAGTTACACTGACTGAAAACACCAACTGTTCGTAAGCCTTTGAAAGGTGAATGCTAGAGCTGCTCCTGGCCTCACTACCATAGGAGTTGCTGTGCACTGATGGTGATTACAGATGCCCTCTTCACCCAGCCTCAGTATTAGATATCTGCTAGGAGTAGACTCTAAGGGATTGCATGGTTTCAGCTCTTCAGAAGAGCCTCCTCTTTGAGAAGATGGCTCCCAGGGAATAGACACTGATAAAAGTGTGCTGAATGGCTTTAGTATCACAGAAACATTCAGGTTGGGAAAGACCCTCAGGATCACCAAGTCCAACCCAGATCCCTACTCTGCAAAGCTCACCCCTAAACCACAGCCCCAAGCACCACATCCAAACCACCTTGAAACACATCCAGGCTTGGGGACTCAACCACCTCCCTGCCCAGCACATTCCAGTGCCTGACCACTCTTGCCATGAAAAACCTTTTTCTACTGTCCAGTCTAAACCTACCCAGTCACAGCTTGAGGCCGTTCCCTCTTGTTCTATCTTTAATTACCTGTGAGAAGAGACCAGCAGCAGCCTCTCTACAACATCCTTTCAGGCAGCTGTAGGCAGCAATGAGGTCTCCCCTCAGCCTTCTCTTTTTCCAATGGATTCTAGTGGTGAGGGCTGGTAGGTTCTGGCTGGGCAGAGGAAGCAGTGCTGACCACCTCAAGCAAATGGTCTTTTTGCATGGCCTGAGCTTCATTTTCAGACTGAGGATGGTTTGGTAAAGTTGGTTTGGTAAAGATGAGGAATTTAATGTTTAAAGATCACAAATGGGACCAGTCCAGTGTCCTGTTTGCTCTTTGTGGAACAAGTACCTCAGTGTAGTATTTTGGCTGGATCTTGCCTCATGGCTGGGGTGCAGACTGGAGTTAGCTGCACTTGGCTCTCACTTGCTAGGATTAACAGTTTCCAACATTGCTGCCCTTAATTTGGTGAGGGAGAAGGCAACCAACTGAAGCTGGTGAGGGAGAAACTGCTTGTCCTGTCTAGGAAGGGCAGTATCTTGAGCTGGCTTCCATCCTCCTGCACCAGAGGATGTTTGTGTATAGCCCAAAATTCCCACTGCAGGATGAGAATTCCAGCAGGTTAACCCCTAGTCTGTACTGGTGCAGGATGAGATTCCCAGTGCAGGATGAGAAGGTGAGATCATTCACAGTTTGCATCAGGCTGGGACTGTCAAAGGTCATCTTGTCCAACACATCTTCTGTGAGCATGGGCACCTCCAAATAGATCAGGCTGCCCAGGGCCACACTGAATCTGATCTTGAATGTCCCCAGGGATGTGGCCTCAACCACATCTCTGTGCAACCTGTTCCAGTATTTCACCACTCTCATAGTAAAGAATTTCCTCCTTCTGTCAAACCTAAGTCTGCTCTGCTTTAGTTTCTAATCATTTCCCTTTGTCCTATCACCACAGGCTCTTCTAAACAGTCCCTCCCCACTTTTCCTGTAGCCCCATTCAGGTACTAGAAGGCTGCTCTAAGATCTCCCTGGAGCCTTCTCTTCTCCACAGAATCAGCCAGGTTGGAAAAGACCTCAGAGTTCAACAAGTCCAACCTATTACCAAACACCTCCTGACAAATAAACCATGGCTCCAAGTGCCACATCCAATCCTTATTTGAACACCTCCAGGGACAGTGACTCCACCTCCCTGGGCAGCACATTCCAATGGTCAATTACGCTTTCTGGGAAGAACTTTCTCCTCACCTCAAGCCTAGACTTCCCGTGGTGCAGCTTGAGACTGTGTCCTCTTGTTCTGGTGCTGGTTGCCTGAGAGAAGAGACCAACCCCCTCCTGGCTACAACCTCCCTTCAGGTAGCTGTAGAGAGCCATAAGGTCTCCCCTGAGCCTCCTCTTCTCCAGGCTAAGCAACCCCAGCTCCCTTAGCTGGTCCAGGCTGAACAGCCCCAGTTCTTTCACTCTGTCTTCACAGCAGAGGTGCTTCAGCCCTCTTTCCAGTCTATCATGTTTTATGAACTTACTTAATGTGTTGCTTAAGTTTCCACACAGCTCAGCCTTTGTATATTTAAACACATTCCATCTGCTCAAGACTCCTGATGGACACATCTTGGGGCCAACCACAGCTGCTTCCCTCTTTTTCCTTGTTTTATAGGAGGAAGGTGGGAGTAGACCTTAGTGATGACATTGCTGACAGGGTGGGCTGGGTTAGTCCTGCCCCTGGGGAGGAATAACCCCTACACCAGTACAGGCTAGGGGTTAACCTGCTGGAAAGCAGCTCCATGGAAAAGGGACTTGGAAGTCCTGACTGAGAAGCTCACTGTGAGTCAGCAATGTGCTTTTGTGGCCAAGAAGGTCAGTGGTCTCCTGGAGTGTTAGGACTGCCTTAAGTGAGGCTCTGTCTGGAGGATTGAGTCCAGTTCTGGGCTTCCATGTTCAAGAGGCACAGGGAACTACTGGAGTCCAGCAGAGGCTACAAAGATGCTGAGGGGATAGGAGCATATCTCTTTTTGGAGGAAAGGCTTTGGGGTTATTTGGCCTGGAGAAGAGCAGACTGGAGGGGGATCTTCTCAATGGTGATCAATATCTAAAGGGTAGGGGTCAAGAGGATGGGGCCAGACTCTCTTCAGTGATGCCCAGTAACAGGACAAGTGGCAATGGGCACAAACTGGAACACAAGAGGTTACACCTGACCATGAGAAGAAAGTTCTTTGTGAGGGTAGCAGAGCAGTGGAGCAGGCTGCTGAGAGAGGTTGTGGAGTCTCCATCTCTGGAGAGACTCCAAACCTGCCTGGATGTGATCCTGGGTAACCCTGCTTGAACAGTGGTTTGGATTTGACCTCCAGATACCCCTTCCAACACCCACCATGCTGAGATTCTGTGATTCCCTGAGCATCACAGTTAAATCAGGGGGGCATTCTGCATCCTCTGTACTGAGGATTTGAGCAGGACTACACATGTGAGCTCTTAGGCTATGTTAACTTTCTGAAAGCCATGATCTGTCTTCACTTTCCTATACTAGACCTTAAGGGGGGAGTCACTACAAAGTGTTTTTAACATCCCTTGGGAAGTGCTGATAGTTCCTTCAATCCTTTTATGTGGGGATGAATCACTTTGAGTGAAAGCTTATCAAATATCACAGCTTTGATACCCATACTGAGCTGATTTCCAGCAAACTGTTGCATCTCATGGTACTGGGTATTAGGAAATAACAATTTGGCCCTGAAGTGGTTGTGAAGGCCTGGTAAACACTGCCTAGGGAAGTGGAGTCCCCATCTGTGAAGAGATTTAAAGGCTGTGTAGATGTGGTGCTGAGGGCTATGGTTTAGTGTTGATCTGGCAGTGCTGGGTTAATAGGTTTGTTTTTTTTCCTTCCCAACCAAATTGATTAGATGATTCTATTCTATGGCCTACTAGAAATTAGAGCTACACCATGGATCCTTGAAGGCATGAGGAGATGGCCAGAAAAATCCTATCTAGTGTGGCAATGTGCTGAGGGGCAGCTCAGCAGTTGCCACTTGTCTGCATGCCTCATGGGTTGTTATTTTCTGGAGGAAGGATTTCTATGCTCAGTGCTGTGAGCAGCTCTAATCTCCTTCCACTAACAAGTGTGAAATGGCTGAGCAGGAAACTCGGCTGCTTTGTTAGCCAGGGCTGTGTACCAGTGAGCCTTGGTGGGGAGGGGGGGAAGAGAAGCATGAAGGCTGCAGCACCTCTGCTGTGAGGACCAGCTGAGGGGGGCTGGGGGGTGTTCAGCCTGGAGAAGAGAAGGCTCTGGGGAGAACTTAGATCTGCTTACCAGTACCTGAAGGGGGGCTGCATGAAGGGTGGAGAGGGACTGTGTAGACTTGAAATCAACTGTTATCCACTAGTTACTTGCCTTTATTACTAGTTGTACTTCCTACAGGAAGGCTGCAGAGGCACCTTTTACTAAGGGTGTCTAGAGACAGTGCAAGGAGGGATGGTTTGAAGCTGAGGGAGAGCAGGGTTAGGCTGGAGCTGAGGCAGAAGTTTTTTCAGTTTGAGGATGAGGAGACTCTGGAATAGGCTGCCCAGGGAGGCTGTGGCTGCCTCCTCCCTTGGGGTGTTCAAGGCCAGGTTGGATGAGGCCTCGAGCAGCTGAGTCTAGTTGAGAGGTGTCCCTGGGTATGGTGGGGAGGATGGAGTGGATGCTCTCTGAGGTCCCTTCCAACATGAGCCATTCTGTCATTCTGCTGTCCCACAGAGCAGCAAGCATGGCCTGAGCCTTTCAAAGGAAACATGGTCAGAAAGATGGAGCCATGCTGAAATGAGTATTTTATACCTCACAGAATCATCATTGAGGCTGGAATAGACCTCTGAGATTAAGTCCAGCCTACGACCTTACACCACCACATTGACCATGTCACCAAGTGCCACATCCAATCTTGCCTTAAACACCCCCAGGGACAGTAACTCTACCACCTCCCTAGGCAGTCATTCCAGTGTCTAATCACCCTTTCCATGAGGAAATGCTCCCCAACATCCAACCTAACCCTCCCCTGGTGCAGCTTCAGGCCATACCCTCTCCTCTTGTCACAAGTTGCCTGGGAGGAGAGCCCAACCACCACCTTGCTTCCTTTCAGGTAGCTGCAGAGTGTGATAAGGTCCCTCCCAAGTTTCCTCTTCTCCAGGCTGAGCAGCCACAGCTCAGTCAGCCTCTCCTCAAAAGGCTTTCCCACCAGTCCCTTCAATCTCCTCTGGACACACTCCAGCACCTCAGTATCCTCCTTGAAGTGAGTGGCCCAGAGCTGCACACAGTACTCAAAGTGGGGCCTCACCAGTACCATGTATGGGGGTAGAATTACATCCCTAGTCCTGCTGGGACTAATCCTGGCCACACTATTCCTGACACAAGCCAAGATGCCATTGGCCTTGCATGCCACCTGGGCCTCCCATCTGGTCTGTCTCAAGTGAGGTCTGCTCTTCTGTGGTCTGGAGCTGATTAGGTGATGACCTTCATGCCCAGATACCCATGAGGCCTTGCAAACTTAGCCTGTGTGATTCCACAAGACCCATTCATCATTTAGCTCTTGGGTCAAGTGATCACTGTGGTGAGATGTGCAGAATAAACTTCTAAAATTCAATGGCCTCATACTGCCCTTCCTAGTGCAGTGACCTTAGCATTCAACACAGCTCAGACATGTTCTGTGGATGGGAACACACATGATGGCAGCTCATTTCTCCTTGGCTTACCCTGGCCAAAGATATGAAGCATAAACAAGCTCTGACAATAAGTTTCAGGAGCAGAGAATCAAGGTTCATGGCAATTTTAGAATCATAGAATTGTTAGGGTTGGAAGGGAAATGAAGGATCATCCAGTTCCAACCCCCTTGCCATGGGCAGGGACACTTCACACTAGAGCAGGTTGCTCAGAGCCACATCCAGCCTGGCCTTAAAACCCTCCACAGATGAGGCTTCTTCCACCTCCCTGGACATCCTGAGCAGTGGAGCAGAAACTTTCTTGCACTGAGGATGGTGAAATGCTAACATGGGTTGTCCAGAGATGTAGTAGGTGTTCCATGTCTGGAAACATCCCAGGTCAGGTTGTCTAGGGGGCTCTGCACCCTGATCTAGTTGCAGATGCCCCTGCTCACTGCATGGGTGTTGGACTAGATAACACAAAAGGCTTCAGCAAGGATCTCCTTCTGTGCTTGGTGATGCCAAAGGAGATTGGCTTAAGACCTCAGTAAATCATAGAATTGTCAGGGTTGGAAGGGACCTCAAGGATCATCCAGTTCCAACCTCCCTGCCATGGGCAGGGACACTTCACACTAGAGCAGGTTGCTCACAGCCACCTCCAGCCTGGCCTTCAAAACCTCCAGGGATGAGGCTTCCACCACCTCCCTGGGCAACCTGTGCCACTGTCTCGCCATCCTCATGCTGAATAACTTCTTCCTAACAGCCAATCTGAATCTACCCACTTCTAGTTTTGTTCCATTCCCTCTTGGCGCTATCACTCCCTGACACCCTCAAAAGTCCCTCCCCAGCCTGAAGCTCATTTATCCTTGGGAAGAAAGAGTCATAGAACAGTCTGGGTTGGGATGGACCTTTGAGAGCTTAAGGGCAAAATTTTGAGAGCTAGTTTGGGATTTTTATGACCAAGTCTAGTGCAGTCCAGATTTGTTTAGTTGAGGAACATGATGCCTGATAATAAACCCAACCTTCGAGGAGCTGAAGGAAGTTGGACAACTCAGTTTGGCAATCGAAGCACAAACTTTTCCCTCTAATATCTTGCAGGAGGTCTTCCTGATGCCCACAGGGTGGTGTGAATCTCACATCTTGACCTTTATCTGCCTCTTGGATCTGCAGGTATATGTCCTGTGAACCGTGACAGCATAGATTACATCTTGTCCAAGAATGGCAGTGGCAATGCCATCATCATCGTGGTTGGAGGAGCAGCAGAGTCCCTGAACTGCACCCCAGGGAAGAATTCTGTGACACTGAAGAACAGGAAGGGATTTGTGAAACTGGCCCTGAGGCATGGGTAAGAGGCAATGCCCCAGCACCACTGCTGGCATGTGGAACCTCATGAGGTTCAACAAGACCAAGGGCAAGGTCCTACAGCTGGGTTGGGGCAATCCCAAGCACTGATATAAGCTGGGCAGGGACTGGTGGGAGAGCAGCCCTGAAGAAAAGGACCTGGAGGTGCTGGTGGATGAGAAGCCAAACAGAAGCCAGCAGTGTGCACTTGCAGCCCAGAAAGCCAACCACAGTCTGGGCTGCAGAAAGAGAAGCACAGCCAGCAAGTTGAGGGAGATGATTCTTCCCCTCTGCTCTGGTGAGACCCCACCTGGAGTACTGTGTCCAGTTCTGAAGCCTCTGTTCCAGGAAGGATCTGGAGGTGCTGGAATGTGCCCAAAGAAAGGCCATGAGGATGAGCAGAGGGCTGAAGCTCCTCTCCTATGAGGACAGACTGAGGGAGCCTTCTCTTCTCCAGACTGAACAACCCCAACTCTAAGGAGACCTTCTTGTGGCCTTCCAGTATCTGAAGGGGGCTACAGGAAAGGTGGGGAGGGACTTTTGAGGGTGTCAGGGAGTGATAGGACTGGGAGGAATGGAACAAAACTAGATATGGGTAGATTCAGATTGGCTGTTAGGAAGCTCTTCCCCAAGAGGGTGGTGAAACACTGGAAGAGGTTGCCCAGGGAGGTGGTGGAGGCCCCATCCCTGGAGGTTTTGAAGGCCAGGCTGGATGTGGCTGTGAGCAACCTGCTCTAGTGTGAAGTGTCCCTGCCCATGGCAGGGAGGTTGGAACTGGATGATCCTTAAGGTCCCTTGCAAGCCTAACAATTCTATGATTCTATGAAGGTCTCTCATCCCCTCAAGCAGCTGATGGATGGCTTCTCCTTTCTGCACTCTTGCTGTGTTGTGTGGAGGTATGGCCAGAACATCAGACACGTGAGTGTCACCTCTGGCTTCTCTCCCTGAGTAGGGCACAGAGGTAGGAAGACGCTTAGGATGCCAGGAGGATTCCAGGATAAAGAAGCAAGGTATCAGGAACCTGCATGGGAGAAGCACAGAATCATGGAATAGTCTGGGCTGGAAGGGACCTCCAAAGGTCATCCAGACCAACCCCCTCTGCACTCAGCAGGGACATCCTCAACTAGATCAGGTTGCCCAGTGCCCTCTTGAGCCTCACCTTGAAAATCTCCAGGGATGGGGCCTCAACCACCTCCCTGGGCAACCTGTTCCAGTATCTTGTGCTGCCAACAAATCTCTGGGCAGTAGAATCTGAATAATCACACTCAGACTACACAGCAGGGAGTGTGGTGCTGTAGGGCTGGTTGGAGTCCTAACATCTTTCCACCTTTCTAGTGCGGACTTGGTTCCTGTCTACTCCTTTGGGGAGAACGAAGTGTACAAGCAGGTGATCTTTGAGGAGGGCTCCTGGGGAAGATGGGTGCAGAAGAAGTTCCAGAAGCACATTGGCTTTGCTCCATGTATCTTTCATGGCCGTGGCCTCTTCTCTTCCAACACCTGGGGGTTGTTACCTTATTCCAAGCCCATCACGACTGTTGGTAAGTTCTTGCTCTAAGCGTGCTGTGTGTGTTTCTCTAGGTAGTAGAATACTTGAGTTTATGCCATACCCTTACTCTTGACTAGAAAACTGTGTTTTTCCTTCTGTGTAAAACCTTCCAGCACAGCTCATCATGAGCTAGAAAAGTTTCCATAGGCCTCAAGCCTCTCATCGTGCTCTGCTGCCAGCCCGCTCTCCCAAGTGAGCTCTATAGAGTGCTGTAGCTGGAACCTTCTCTGGTCTTTACGTGGCTCAAGTCAAAAGCAGCCTGGCTCTCCACACTCCTAGGACTGGCAGTTTGATGTTGTCTGACTGCTGAGTCTTAAAAGCCCACTCCAAAATTTGCCTTTGAGTCTTCCTACCCAAAGCAGCAAGGCTTTGGGGGAGAGGGGGAAAAGTGCTGCTTTGCTTTTGTGTGTGTCAGGAAGCACACAAGAGCTGCAGCTTTTAGTCTTGGCTCCTTCTCTTGTATCGTCTTCATCCTTCCCCACATTTAAAGGGTAGATCTCAAGAGGATGGGGCCAGGTTCATTTCAGTGGTGCCCAGTGACTGGATGAGAGGCCCAAACTGGAAGGCAGGAAGTTCCACCTAAACACAAGGACAAATGTTTCCTGTGAGGGTGCCACAGGCTGTCCGGAGAGGTTGTGGAGCCTCCTCCTTTGGAGAGATTCCAAGCCCACCTGGACATGATCCTGTGCAATCTGCTGTGGGTGATGCTGCTTTAGCAGAGGGGCTGGACTGGATGATCCCCAGAGGTCACTTCCAACCCCTACCATTCTGTACCTATCATTAAATGAGGAGGGATTTATCACTCTGCTGCAAAGAGAAGCAAATGGGACTTCCCAAGCACTTTGCACAGCAGAGCACTGTTGGCTTTTATGTGGCTAAAACATGTCTGGATATGGCTGCAGATGTGATGAGGGTCTTGCTGGTGGCAAGACTGGGAGGACTTGGGCAAAATTCTGCTTTAAGGCCAAGCTGTGCTATGCCAGGGTGTGCTGAACTGCCATAGCTGTGGCCATAGAAGACAAATCTCCAGGCTGTGCAGAGCACTCAACCTAACATGGATCTTTCCCTTCTTTTTTTTTTTAATCAGTTGGGGAGCCCATCACCATCCCCAAAATTGACAACCCATCCCAGAAGGAAGTGGACTTCTACCACAGCATGTATGTGGACTCCCTGATCAAACTCTTTGACAAGTACAAGAGCAAATTTGGCCTGCCAGACACTGAAGTCTTGGAAGTCAACTGAAAGGACTGTTTCAGCAGGCACCTCCTTCTCTCAGAATCAACACATCATCTCCAGGAGTCCAAACTGTCATCCTGTACTTGAAAGCATGTGTGGGTGTATGTGTCCTTCAAAGAAAGTGTTTCAAGTATTGCTAGATCACTCAATAAAAAACCCCAAACAAGAAAAGGCTTTACTTTGGATAAATCCCATGACAAATGTCTCTGTATCAGGAGGAAACTAATAAAACCAAAAGCACAACTCCCCATTGCTGTGAGCATTTGGATAGGGAGAAACGATTGCCTTTGGAGTCTGCTCTGCAATGCTGTTGCATCACCAGCAATGGACTTAGGAGGCAGTCCTACAGCACAAGGTGTGTTTGGGAAGAGTAGGATCCGGCTGGTTTGCAGGCCAAGCAGCAGGTTGATGTGAGCAGGACTGCGGTATTGCAGGTGTGGTGCACAAGGGGCACGCGCGAGGGCCTTTCTGCTTTGGGAAAGCCTCTTCTGAAAGCACAAGGAGAATGCCAAACTCCCTGCTGTGGGTGATGCAGGAAACCAAAGGATGCATAGGTCTGGTGGGCCTTGACATACAATAGTGGTGGTGGATGCTTTGGTGGCTGGAACTTCACCACCTGTGTGATGAATGTCAGTTTAGAAGCAGGTTTGTCCCAGGCTTGCATGGAGACATCAGGCTGGAGCCGTCAGACAGCTCCAAGGACTGATGGGATGGTGCAATCCTGCAGACCCTTGGGGTGTAACCTGTAGAGTTAAATGCTTTGGGAGCCATGGATGGAAGTGTTTTGGATCCCATTTGGGGGAAGCTAGGAATCATTTCTGCCCAGAGCTGGCTTTTTAACTATTCCAGTCCAGTGAATGTTGAGGAGTAGCCATCCCACGCGTAGGGTCTGAAGCGTTTGCAAACTGTTTACGTGGCTGTTAACACTGCTTGTAGTGAGCTTTTTGCTCTTCATAGTACCAGGTGTTCATGTGCAAACCTGAGAAGTTGCACTACTTGCATGTCTGCCTTCACAATGGTCCAGCTGAGTGTGTGTTGGAGCTCGAAAACGTGCCTTCTTTCCGCGCGAGATGATGGTACTTCACATTCCTGGAGTCTTGCCTCTACAAATGAATGTCCATCTGTCATGTTTGAGAGATTCTTGTATTTACCAAGTATCAAATCCTCATTTTTGGTTTTTGTACAAATTTCTAGAAATAAACTTGGGCAAAAATAGTGGCCTGCTTTTGGTCTCCTTGGTGTCGCTGGGATTGTGTGGCCTGGCCTATGCTACAGAAGTGAGGTTGGTGTGAAGGAGCCATTCTCTTTTCAAGTGGTGTCCTCTTAGCCTGGAGAAGAGGCTCAGGGGAGGCCTTACTGCTGTCTACAACTACCTGAAGGGAGGTTGTAGCCAGGTGGGGGTTGGTCTCTTCTCCCAGGCAACCAATAACAAAACAGGAGGACAGTGTCTCAAGCTGTACAGGGGCAAGTTTAGGCTTGATCTCAGAAGTTCTTCACAGAAAGAGAGATTGGCCACTGAAATGGGCTGCCCAGGGAGGTGGTGGGGTCAGTGTCCCTGGAGGGGTTTAACAAGAGCCTGGATGAGGCACTTGGTGCCATGGTTGAAGTGAGGAGAAAGTTCTTTACTGAGAGTTCATCATTGGAATGTGCTGCCCAGGGAGGTGGTGGAGTTACCATCCCTGGAGGTGTTCAAGAGGGGATTGGATGTGGCACTTGGTGCCATGGTCTAGTCATGAGGTCTGTGGTGACAGGTTGGACTTGATGATCTTTCAGGTCTCTTCCAACCTTGGTGATACTGTGATTAGTTAGGGTTGGGTGATGAGTTGGACTTGATCTTGAAGGTCTCTTCCTACCTGGTTGATTCTGTGTGACTAGGACAAGGGGCAATGGGGACAAACTGGAACACAGGAGTTTCTACCACAACATGAGGAGAAACTGCTTTAATGTGAGAGTGGTGGAACACTGGGAGAGGCTGCCCAGAGAGGTGGTGGAGTTGTCTTCTCTGGAGACTTTCAAGACCCATCTGAATGCATTCCTGTGTGACCTGCCCTCGGTGACCCTGCTTTGGCAGGAGGGTTGGACTCATTCTTCAGAGGTATCTTTCCAATTTCTAGCATTCTATGATTAATTTGATTCTATGATTGATGCTATGGTTGACTGAATCCATCAATGAACCATAGCATCAATCAATCACTGAATCAATGATTGAAGCTAGGCCTCAGCTCTGTGGGAAGCAAACTGCTTTCTTCATCCTAAAGCAGACCCACATGGATCTGCATTATCCCTGCATGGGCCACTCAGGATGAGATGAGCAAATTGTGGTTCTAGGGCTGCTTTTTGCCTGTCTCTATAAAGGGGCTGAGACAAGCCTACATCTGTGGACCTCCTTCACTGAGCAGATACAGAAAGCTTGCATCCTGCTGCAGCTTTTCAGCAAATCACTTTAGGTTTTGTTGCTGCCTAGCACACACAGAGCAGGATCCAGGTCCTCAGCTGAGGAAATCCTTCCAGCTCTTGTCAGAGCTCTCAGCCTTCTGCTGCTGGAGGTGTGAAGTGCTCCAGAAATAGCCCATGATTGCTCTAAAGTTCATGTGGACTCTTTTAGCAACAAGTGAGGGTTTAACCTGTTGTCTGTTGGGCTGGGGCTATGGAAATGGTCCATCAGTGCTGGCTGACTTTCACAGGCTGACACTGCTGCTCTTCAAGGTGAAAGCCAGATTTACTCTTTGCCCTTTTCAGGCTTGGTTGATGGAGTCTGAAAGTCTCCTTTTCCAGAAGATAAACCTCATGTGTTGCTCGGTTCCCCTTTTCCTCACCTTAGTAGGCTTGATTTGCTTCTCTCTTTTCTGTTAGCAAACATTGTCTGGGTTTCCAGTGCCTTCTCTGGCACTGCACCAAAAAAAGCCCTCTGCCCAAGCCACTTTTGACAGTCTGTGCCCAGGTAAGTCACTGGAAACCACAAGGAGCACAAACTGGGGAAGGTCAGTTTTTACAGAGCTTTTTCCAAGCAGTGTTTTCACTGGGTCAGGTTTTCTACCAAAGCACAGCAGCTGCTTGCAGATCCCCATCTAAAGCAGAGCAAGGGAATCAAATAACGTTTCAATAGCAATTCCTGTGAAGGGCTGCACTAATGAATGTCCTGTAATTGTCCATACTGCAAGGTCAGACCAGTTCTGCCCAAGACTCTTGGCTGTGATGCAAGTTCTGTCACTGAAGATCTAACAGATTCACAGGTTGCCTCAGGTTAGAAGGAACCCTCAAAAGCCATCTTATCCAAACCCTCTGCAGTCAGCAGGGACACCTCCAACGAGATCAGGCTGCCCAGGGCCACATCAATCTGATCTTGTGTGTCTCCAGGGATGTGATCTCAACCACACCCCCAGGCAACCAGTTCCAGTATTTTACCACCCTCATTGGAGAGAACTTCCTCTTAATGTCCAACCTAAATATACCAAACCATTGCCCTTCATCCTATAACTCCAGGCTCTTCTAATCAGTTGCCTCCCTAAGTTTCCGGTAGGTCCCCTTCAGATACTGAAATTCTCCTTTATGGTCTCCCCAAAGCCTTCTCTTCCCCAGGCTGAACAACCCCAATTCTTTCAGCCTGCCTCCATAGCAGACCTGCTCCAGCCCTCTGATCATCTTTGTGGTCTCCTCTGGACCCACTCCAGCAGGTCCATGTCTCTCTTGTGTTGGTGGCCCCAGAGCTGGATGCAATGCTCCAGGTGATGTCTCACTAGAGCAGACTACAGTGGCAAAATCACTTCTCTGGACCTGCTGGCCAACATGAGATTGCTTCTGAATATTGTTCTTTCCTCCCTGCTTACCAGCAGTCCATAACAGGGGAATTTTCTTTTGATCTTACCCTGTGCCCAAGGTAGCAGCCCAGGATGTGCTAGTTTCCTACACTCAAGTTTCAGTCATCCTTCTGAGCTGAAATCAGGAAAAAATGGCTCCTTCTGAGCTGCTTTTCTGCAGTTGGTTCTCCCTTCTCCCTGTGAGGAGAGGCTGGGGGAGCTGGGGTTGTTTAGCCTGGAGAAGAGGAGGCTCAGGGGAGATCTCATTGCTCTCTACAACTACCTGAAGGGAGGTTGTAGCTGGGTGGGGGTTGGTCTCTTCTTCCAGGCAACCTGTGATAGAACAAGAGGACACAGTCTCAAGCTGTGCAGGGGAAGTTTAGGCTGGAGGTGAGGAGAAAGTTCTTCCCAGAAAGAGAGATTGGGTATTGGGATGTGCTGCCCAGGGAGATGGTAGAGTCACTGTCCCTGGAGGTGTTTACAACAGGATTGGATGTGGCACTTGGAGCTATGGTTTAGTTGTCAGGAGGTGTTGGGTATTAGGTGATAGGTGGGACTTGATAATCTCGGAGGTCTTTTCCAACCTGGTTAATTCTATGATTCTATGCTTCTCTTGCTAATCACAGAGGTAAGAACCTTATCTAAAATTCATCTTAGGCTTGCAGTGTGTTTAATGGCTTTGATTTAGCAAAAGACTCATTGGGGATGTCCTTGTCCTGGCATTACCTTCGCCTGTGCCCACAGGGGAGCACTGGAACAGGTTGCCCAGGGAGGTGGTTGAGGCCCCATCCTTGGAGATTTTCAAGGTGAGGCTGGACAGGGCTCTGGGCAACATGAGCTAGTTGAGGATGTCCCTGCTGAGTGCAGAGGGGTTTAGACTGGATGACTTTTGGAGGTCCCTTCCAGCCCAGATCATTCTATGATTTTTCCAACTCGTGCTCTCCCTTATGTAAAGTGAGGACTACTTGGGAAGAGGCTTTGATGCATCCAGAAGATTGCAAATAACCTCAGTGTTCATAGAAGTTGAAGTTATGACCACTGGCGCAGTGGCTGACACACTGCATGTTGCTGGGACAGTGTCAGGATGGTGTCACTAAACTCTTGCCTTGCTGTCCAGGCATCTTCTGTTTGCTATAACAAGAGGTAGGCTCCTGCCCATGGAATCATTTAGGCAGGAAAAGACCTTAATGACCATTGAGTCCAACCACTGACCCAGCACTGCCACATTCACCACTAAGACCATGTCACCCTCAGTAGACCAGCTCTGAAAATGATTCTATGAATGGTCTGTGCTTCTATGAATGCTTTAGCACCAGACTTGGTAGAGTTAAAAAGTGGTTGGATTTGATGATGATAAAGGTCTTTTGCAATCAAAACAGTTCTATGATTCTATGAAGTTCTTTGCTTTCCTGTGGATCTATCTTGCTTTTAGCTCAGCAGCCTCCTGTTCTAGTGTTGCTTAGTTTGACTTTAAGTGCATTTGCACTTCTCCGGTGCTTGAAGACGTCTTTGCCCTCTGTATATTGTTTGTTATACCTGCAAGAGTCCTGATAAATGTCCTTTCCTCTGCACTAGCCTGCAGTGCTGGGTCAAAGATGGGACTGGATGATCATAGAATGGGCTGAGCTGGAAGGACTTCTGAAGGCCATCTACTCCACCTCCCCTGCAGTCAGCAGGGACATCCTCTAACTAAATCAGGTTGCCCAGAGCCCTGCTGAGCCTCACCTTGAATATCTCTATGGATGGGGCTTTGACCACCTCTCTGGGCAACCTGTTCCATAATTCCATCACCCTCATGGTAATGAACTTGTTCTTAACATCCAATCTAAATCTGCTCTTCTCTAGTTTGAAGCTGTTGCCTCTTGTCCTGTCCCTGCAGGCCTTTGCAAACAGTCTCCCTCCATCTTTCTTGTAGCCCCCTTCAGGTACTGGAAGATTGCTGTTAGGTCTTCCTGGAGCCTTCTCTTCTCCAGGCTGAACACCCCCAGCTCCCTCGCCCTGGCCTCAGAGCAGAGCTGCTCCAAGCCCCTGAGCATTTTCCTGGCCCTCCTCTGGACCTGCTCCATCAGCTCCAGGTCCTTGCTGTGCTGAGGGCTCCAGACCTGCACACAGCACTCCAGCTGAGGTCTCCCCAGAGCAGAGCAAAGTGGCAGAATCACCTCTCTGGCTCTGCTGCCAGCGCTGCTTTGGCTGCAGCCCAGGCTGCCCTTGGCCTTCTGGGCCAGGTTGCTTTGAGACCATGGTTAATTACAGTCGTATAATCAGAACGGTGCCATCTGCAGTGTGAACACAGGTTGGGGCTTTTTAATTCAGCTTGGAAGCAGAGTAAGCTCTAACGAAGGAAGCGGGAAGAAAGAAAAAGAGAGGAGGTGCTGCCCTCGTGAGGTGCCTGGCAGGAACTCCATGATAAGAAAAGACAAAAGCATTTTAGGGAAAAGCCCAAAAAAACCCCCTAACCCAGACTGGAACGACGTTGCATGAGGAGGAGATCCAGAGCACAAAGGGGTGCATTACCCTCTGGATAAGTATTTGGAGAATTTAGCCCAAGCAGCAGCAGCACCAGGTGAAAAACCAAATGCAAGTGCAAATGCTTCCAAGTTTCACACTGTAAAACGACCCAAGGCAAAAAGGGAGTTATATGGCAACAGATCAGTTAAATGAAGCCTTTCTCTCTAAAGAAGACTGGGTCTGGGTTGGAAGGGACCTCCAAAGGTCATCTATTCAACCCCCTCTGCACTCAGCAGGGATACCTTCAACTAGATCAGGTTGCCCAGAGCCCTTTCCAGCCTCACCTTGAACATCTCCAGGCATGGGGCCCCAACCACCTCCCTGGGCAACCTGTTCCAGTGTTCCACCACCCTCATAGTGAGGAACTTCTTCCTGGTATCCAATCTAAATTTGCTCTTCTCTAGTTTGAATCCATTGTCCTTTGTCCTATCCCTGTAGGCCTTTGCAAACAATCTCTCAGTCTCAGGCTGCGTCAGGGGAGGTTTAGGCTGGAGGCTAGGAGGAAGTTTTACATAGAGAGAGTGATTGCCCACTGGAATGGGCTGCCTGAGGAGGTGGTGGGGTCGCCGTCGCTGGGGGTGTTCAGGGCGAGGCTTGACAGGATGCTTGGTTGTATGGTTTAGTTGATTGGGTGGTGTTGGATGATAGGTTGGACATGATGATCTTGAAGGTCTCTTCCAACCTGGTTAATTCTATTCTATTCTATTCTAGTAGCCCCTTTCAGATACTGGAATGCTCCTATTAGGTCTCCCTGGCATCTCCTCTTCTCCAGGCTGAACAACCCCAGCTCCACTCCCTCAGCCTGTCCTCATAGCAGAAGTATCATCAGAAGCTTAGAAGTTGTGTGTCTTGCTTGGGAGAAAATTCTTGCAGCAACTTGCTGACCCAGTTCTTCTTCAGTGGGGAAGCACCAGCCAGTGTTTAGAATCATAGAATTAGAATCATAGAATTGTTAGGGTTGGAAGGATCATCCAGTTCCAAGCCCACTGCCATGGGCAGGGCCACCTCACACTAGAGCAGGTTGCTCAGAGCCACATCCAGCCTGGCCTTCAAAACCTCCAGGGATGAGGCTTCCACCACCTCCCTGGGCAACCTGTGCCAGTGTCTCACCACCTTCATGGGGAAGAACTTCTTCCTAACATCCAATCTGAATCTACCCTTTTCATTTTTTGTTCCATCCCCCCCAGTCCTATCACTCCCTGACACCCTCAAAAGTCCCTCCCCATTTTTCCTGTAGCCCCCTTCAGATACTGGAAGGCTACAAGAAGGTCTCCTGGGAGCCTTTTCTTCTCCAGACTGAATAGCCATGGTCCACTGACACCAGAAAGCATCTTCTTGTTTTGCATCAGCTTTCTATGTAGTCTCCATTGAGAGTGAGTGTCTGGTGATGGCCAGTTTAAGGTGGGTGGGTGTGATGGAGCCCATGTGCTAAAAGGCCAGTGAGCTGCTTTGCTGTGGATGGTTCTGTGTAGAGACCTGTGAGCAAGCACAGAGCTGTAACTGCTTTAATTTCCCTGACAGAAAAGTTGCTTCAGTGGTTGATCTGTGGTTGTGGAATCACTTTCAGAACAAAGAAGCTGCTAGTTGTCAGTTCCTTCTCCAGAGCAATCACTACTCTTCCTTCAAACTTAGATACAGAGAAACTTTCAATTAAGGAATAATGATCCCAAGGGTGAAAAAGAGCATTTGAGCTATTTTTATGCTTGTACTTAAGCTATTCATAGGAACACAGGATGTCAGGGGTTGGAAGGGACCTCCAAAGATCACTGAGTCCAACCCCCCTGCCAGAGCAGGAACATAGAATCCAGCACAGGTCACACAGGAACACATCCAGATGGGGCTTGAAAGCCTCCAGAGAAGGAGACTCCACAACCTCTCTGGGCAGCCTGCTCCAGTGCTCTGTGACCCTCACAGTGAAGAAGTTCCTCCTGATGCTGAGGTGGAACCTCCTGTGCTGGAGTTTCTATCCATTACCCTTTGTCCTATCCCAGGGTGCAGCTGAGCAGAGCCTGTCCATTCCCTCTTGACCCCCAGCCCTCAGATATTGATAAACATTTATTAAATCCTCTCTCAGTCTTCTCTTCCCCAGACTAAAAAGCCCCAGGTCTCCCAGCCTCTGCTCATAGGGCAGTCTCCAGTCCTTATGGGAGGTTAATACTTCAATGATCTCAGAATGGGGTTTCTAATTTCTTTTCCAACTCCTTCCAAACAACACAGGAGATGTAGACATGCAGTCAACAGTCCAAGAAGTAACATCAAAGGCAGACAAGGCATCTGTGTTGAGAGAGGGAACTTCAGAGGTGACCCACTTTTATCAGCATACCCTTAGGACAGGCCTTATAATAAGCAACACTCTGGTACCTGGACTTAGACCTGTAATGATTCCATCTGATGTAATCCTAACCCTCCCTGGAAGTGTTCATGGTCAGGTTGAACAGGGCCTTGAGCAACCTGGGAGGTGTCCCTGCCCATGGCAGGGGGAGTTGGAACTAAATGGTCTTTTATGTCCCTTCCAACTCAAACAATTCTATGAGTCTATGATTCTGTAAGGACTCATGGGGGGAGAAATCTCGGAAAATCCTATTCCTTATCCTGAGCTCTTTCATTTTTTTTCATTATTTTTATTTTTCCCTGCTCTGCCTTTTGCATCATTGACTGTGTGGTTAAATACATTGCTTCAGCTGCCTCTGTTCACTGAGAAGGTGTCTTCAGTAATCACAGAGTGCTTTGGATAGGAAGGGACCTTTCAAGGGCTTCTTGCCTAACCCCCTCGCAGTCAACAGGGACCTGCAACTAGGATCAGGCTGCTCAGAGCCCATTCCAACCTGGCCCGGAAGGTTTCCAGGGATGGGGCTTCTACCACCTCTCTGGGCAACCTGGGGCAGTGTTCCACAACTATCAGTGTAGAAAATTCTTTCCTTCTGTCTGGTATAAATCTCCCCTCTGTCAGCTTAAAGCCACCATCCTTTGCTGTGGCATACAGGCCCTGCTAAAAAGCCTGTCCTCACCTTTCTTCTAGGCTGCTTTAAGTACTGGAGAGTCGTAGTAAGGTCTCCCCAGAGCCTGCTCTTCTCCAGGCTGAAGAACTCCAACTCCCTCACAGCAGAGGGCTTCCAGTCCTTCCAGCATTGCTGTGGCCTCCCCCAGACTTGTTTCAACAGGTCCATGTCCCTCCTGTGCTGAGGACTCCAGAGCTGGCCCCAGCACTGCAGGTGGGGTCTCACCATCATGTGTATTTGTACAGAGTTGTCCATTTTAGGGGCACATTTATTGCCTTTGGGTTTTGTTTTCATATCTGATCCAAACCAGCATTTTCCCAACTATCACAACAGCAAAAGGGCACCTTTCCAAGCCTTATTAAACAGGATGTGAGCACTCCCTCACTCAAAGCTCAGATACAATCCCCACGAAGCCAAACCCTCCTGTGTTTAATGCAGACGTGTCCCTGAGTAAGCAAACTATGGGATCATGGTTTTGATCCCAAAGGCCACTTTCAGGAGGCCTTTTAAAAACATCCTCATCCCAAATTACCTTGGCCTGTTTCTGCTTCACTCAAGAAACCTGGGAAGATCACAGCACGACAGCAAACACAACACATCCAGAAACAGCTCATGTTGTTTACAAACCAAGAAGCTTTTGTGAGGTTCTTTGAACCTTCCTTGAACTTGTTAGAAGCTTTTCTTTATGATGCTGAGGTAATAGCATCCTTCTGAAGGCAGTTTTTACAACCCCCTGCTACTTGACCCTCCAGCTCTTTTTGGACAATCAGGTTTTGGTCTGGATTTTTCAAGAGGCTTAATTCAAACAACTTTTAAACTAGCTGGCAACCTTCTCACAGGAGTAAACATCCCTGGAGGTTTTGAAGGCCAGGCTGGATGTGGCCCTGAGCAACCTGCTCTAGTGTGAGGTGTCCCTGGCCATGGCAGGGGGGTTGGAACTGGCTGATCCTTGAGGTCCCTTCCATCCCAAACTATTCCATGATTCTATGATTTACTATTTGAGAAAAACTGGGATAGTTAAGAAGGTTGGGATAGACTGATTCCATCACAGGCTGGGGAGAAAAGACTGAAAAGGCTAATTCAGGGACGGCTACTGCTTCAGCATTTGTTTGATGAACTGAGTTGTATCACGGTGTCTTGGCATTAGGTGAATCTCATCCTCAGCCAGTAAGAACATGGAGTAGGTCCACAGGTGGCCAGAAAAATGATGAGAGGCATGCAACCCCTCTGCTGTGAGGCCAGGCTGAGAGAGTTGGGGTTGTGCAGCCAAGAGAAGAAAAGGCTCCAAGAAGACCTTTTTGTGTCTTTTCAGTTCTTCAGGGGGGCCTAGAAGAACTGATTAGGCCACACCTTGAGTACTGTGTCCAGTTCTGGGCCCCTCAGTTTAAGAAGGACATTGAGACTCAAACGTATCCAGAGAAGGGCAACGAGGCTGGGGAGAGGCCTCGAGCACAGCCCTGTGAGGAGAGGCTGAGGGAGCTGGGGTTGTTTAGCCTGGAGAAGAGGAGGCTCAGGGGAGACCTTACTGCTCTCTACAACTACCTGAAGGGAGGTTGTAGCCAGGAGGGGGTTGGTCTCTTCTCTGAGACAACCAGCACCAGAACAAGAGGACACAGTCTCAAGCTGCACCAGGGGAAGTTTAGGCTCGAGGTGAGGAGAAAGTTCTTCACCGAGAGAGTTGCTAGCCATTGGAATGTGCTGCTCAGGGAGGTGGTGGAGTCACCATCCCTGGAGGTGTTCAAGAGGGGATTGGACGTGGCACTTGGAGCCTTGGTTTAGTCAGTTATGAGGTGTTGGGCTTGATGATCTCTGAGGTCTTTTCCAACCTTATCGATTCTATGATTCTATAAGAAAGCTGGAGACAGACTTTTTAGCAGGGCCTGTTGTGAAAGGGTGAGGGGAGATGATTTTAAACTGAGAGGGGGAAAATCCAGAATAGACAAAAGGGAATTTGTAGGGTGTCAGGTGATGACAGGACTAGGGGGAATGGAAATAAAAATAGAAATGTGTAGATTCAGATTGGATGTTAGGAAGAAGTTCTTCCCCACGAGGGTGGTGAGACACTGGAACAGGTTGTCCAGTGAGCTGGTGGAACCACTGTCCCTGGAGGTGTTCAAGAAATGTGTGGACATGGCACTTCAGGACAGGGTTTAACAGCCATAGTGGTCTTAGTCTGATGATCTTAGAGGTCTTTTCCAACCAATACAAGTCTATGATTGTATGGCTCTGTTGCAAAGGCATCACTAGAAAGTCTTATGCTGCTGCAGAGGTCTCGCAGCAGTTTAAAACAGCATCCTGGGGCAGAGCAAACACATTCAGCTGCAAGTAGAAATACACTCAGAAATACCTCAGACATAAACGTGTCCAGGGTTTAGTTCCCACAAACCCAGAATATTCTGTTAGTTTCTGTTACTTGAGCTTGATCTCTCTGAAGGTGAAGCTAAATAAACTCTTCTAACCCCACATCTGTGGCTGAAATGACATTATTGAAGAGGCATTCAGTGGCAAAACTGAATTTGTCTTCTGTAAACAACTCACAGACTGAGAGCATTTTGCCCTGCACTTGGCATCCTGCCATCCATCACTGAAGTGTGTTTGCTCATTTGAGTGATTTGGCAATGATCTCATACCACAGTAAGAAGCATATTTGACCTGATCTGTGGAGGAAGTAGGAATTACCGTTAGCCACAAGGTCATTTTGTCCTTTCCCAAAGCTTCTAGCTTGCCAAAACTTGCAAGAAACTCTACTAGATAATGCCTAGAATGACCTGCAGGCAGTATCACTCCAAGGCATGTTATCTGAAAGGACACTAGACCTTGTGCCTCAAAGTCAGCTCCACCAAGCAAGAAGGCCACTGGTAGAGCAGTACTTGAAGAAATCATAGAATTATAGCATGTTAGGGGTTGGAAAGGACCTCCAAAGATCATTGAGTCAACCCCACTGCTAAAGCAGGACCACCTAGGGCAGGTCACACAGGAATGCCTCCTGATGGGTCTTGAAAGTCTCCAGAGAAGGAGACTCCACAACCTCTCTGGGCAGCCTGTTCTAGTGCTCCATCACCCTCACAGGAAAGAAGCTTTTCCTCATGTTGGGGTGGAACTTCCTGGGTTCCAGTTTATATCCATTACCCTTTATCCTATCAAAGGACACCACTGAAAACACCCTGGCCCCTTCTTTTTGATACCCACCCTTCAGATATTTATAAACATTAATGAGATATCCTCTCAGTCAGCTCTTCTCCAGACTAAATGGCACTTAAGTTTTCAAATGGCACTTCTGACAATTTCTGAGGGGTATTTTATCCACCTTTCTTTAAAGGGTTTCCAAAATTATGGTGACTGTTTACCTTGTCTTGTTGAAATTGTACTTTCACAGAATCATACAATCATAGAATTGTCAGGGTTGGAAGGGACCTCAAGACTCATCTAGTTCCAACCCCCTGCCATTGTCAGGGACACTTTCCACTACATCAGGTTGTCCAGAGCCATATCCATTTCCCCCCCCAAGTCGTATCACTCCCTGACACCCTAAAAAGTCCCTTCCCAACTCCCTTGTAGCCCCCTTCAGCTATTGGAAGGCCACAATGAGGTCTCCTCAGAGTCTTCTCTTCTCCAGACTGAACAACCCCAACTCTCTCAGCCTGTCCTCATAGGAGAGGAGCTCCAGCCCTCTGCTCATCCTCCAACCAGAAAGGGTTGGGCTATTGAGGAAAATGATTAACTCTTTAATAATCATTTTAACTATTTTCTAGCTTTGTTGTCAACAAACAATGTCCACAAAAAACCCTGTTTCTGGCTTTCCACGAGGTCAAAGTGAGCAACTATCACATGTGAATACAAGACATTCTCAGTAATCAGAGGATGTTTTCCATCCCCACCCCCCTTTATTTTTTTCCCCACTCTTTGCCTGCTGGATTAATTTGAAGAAATCTGAAGATCACAGAATCATTGAATGGTTTGGGCTGCAAAGAACCTTGAAGATCATCTTGTTCAACAAGCTTGCATGGACAGGGACACCTTCCACTAGCCCTCATTGCTTAAAGGCTCATCCAACATGGCCTTGCACATTCCAGGGATGCTGGTAATCTGTGCCAGTGTCTCACTGCTCACACTATAAGTGAACAGTTTCTTCCTACTGTCTAATTTAATCTCCCCTCTTTCAGCTTAAAGCCATCAACCCTTGTCCTGTCACTGCATGCCCTGACAAAAAGTCTGTCTCCATCTTTCTGACCAGCCCATAGAAAGGCCACAAGAAGTTCTCCTTAGAGCCTTCTCTTCTCCAGGATGAATAACTCCAACTGTCTCAGCCTAGCTTCACAGCAGAGGGCTTCCAGCCCTCCCATAATTCTTGTGGCTCCTCTGGCCCTGCTCACACAGGATCCTGTCTGTGCTGTGCTGAGTACGCCAGAGCTGGCCCCAGCACTGCAGGTGGGGTCTCAGCAGAGGGCAGCAGGGTGCAGAATCCCCTGCTGCTGGTGATGGAGCCCAGGACATGGTTGGTTCTTGGCTACAAGTGCATATTGATTGTTTATGTTCAGCTTTTCACCCAGCAGCACCCCCAAGTCCTTTTCCACAGGGCTGCTTTCTATTCCTCACCCCCCAGCATGAATTGATGCTGGGCATTCCCCTGACCCAGGTGCAGGATCTCACACTTGGCCTTCAACTTCATGAGGTTTATATGGACCCAACTCTCAAGCTTGTCCACATCCCTCTGGATGGCATACCTTCCCACTAGAGTATCCAGCACCCCACTCAGCTTGGTCAGATGGGCAGGTCATGGAGGTGGGAGAGCATTGTGCATCCATGCACTTACTGCAACAGGTGGAATTTCATCTTTTATGATAATCAGCTCCAGGAACATCCACTGAGGTGTAACAAATGTCATGCTGTGCTCTTCAAAATGATGCAGGTGGGTAACATCAGCCTTTTTTTATGTGGTTAGCAAATTCAAATGATAATTTCCTTGGGCAGCTGTAAATTACAGAGGGTCCTAGGTAATGCCATGCATACAGCAGAGCTTGGTGATGTAGCTACAGCATTACTGCTCCAAGTGACTTTTCATAGTATCATAGTGTCAGTCAGGGTTGGAAGGGACCACAAGGATCATCTAGTTCCAACCCCCCTGCCATGGGCAGGGACACCCCACACTAGATCAGGCTGGCCAGAGCCTCATCCAGCCTGGTCTTACACACCTCCAGGGACGGGGCCTCATAGAATCAATAAGGTTGGAAGAAACCTCAAAGATCATCAAGTCCAACCTGTCACCCAACACCTCATAACTACTAAACCATAGCACCAAGCACGTCCAATCCCCTCTTGAACACCTCCAGGGACGGTGACTCCACCACCTCCCTGGGCAGCCCATTTCAATGGCTAACATCTTTCTTAGTGAAGAACTTTCTCCTCACCTTGAGCCTAAACCTCCCCTGGCACAGCTTGAGACTATGTCCTCTTGTTCTGGTGCTGGTTGTCTCAGAGAAGAGACCAACCCCTTCCTGGCTACAACCTCCCTTAAGGTAGTTGTAGAGAGCAATAATGTTTCCCCTGAGCCTCCTCTTCTCCAGGCTAAACAACCCCAGCTCCCTCAGCCTCTCCTCACAGGGCTGTGCTCAAGGCCTCTCCCCAGCCTTGTTGCCCTTCTCTGGAAACGTTCAAGAGTTTCAATGTCCTTCTTAAACTGAGGGGCCCAGAACTGGACACAAGACTCAAGGTGTGGCCTAACCAGTGCAGAGTACAGGGGCACAAAGACTTCCCTGCTCCTGCTGGCCACACTATCTCTGATGCAGGCCAGGATGCCGTTGGCCTTCTGGCCGCCTGGGCACTGCTGGGTCATGTTCAGCCAGCTGTCAATCAGCACCCCCAGGTCCCTCTCTGTTTGGCTGCTCTCCAGCCACTCCAACTCCAGCCTGTAGTTCTGCATGAGGTTGCTGTGGCCAAAATGCAGCACCCAGAACTTGGATTTGTTGAATGCCATTCTGTTGGAATCTGCCCATCTGTCCAGCCTGTCAAGGTCCCTCTGGCGAGCCCTTGTGCTCTCTAACAGATCAACATCTGCTCCCAGCTTGGTGTCATCTGCAAGTTTACTGATGGTGGACTCAATCCCCTCATCCAGATCATCAATAAAGATATTGAACAGGATGGGGCCCAGAACTGATCCCTGGGGGACGCCACTAGTGACTGGCCTCCAGTTGAATGTGGATGACTCTCCTCATGTTGAGTGACCTGTGGTGAAATTAAGAGACGTTCAAGGGATGGAAGTAACCTCTCAAAGCTAATGAAAATCGAATGTGAAACTGAAACCTTATTCCTAGAATCTCCATGTTTTATAATGCTCTTGCAAACAGTTCCTCTTCACACTAAGACAGCAAAATGCCAAGATAAATCTGAAATTTGGAATATGAGGTCTAAACCTTAACAAGCATGAGCTGGAAATATTCAGGGACTTCTCTGGAGCTCTATCAGTTCCACTGCTACAAAATCGTTCATAAATTAGCATGGGATTTAGGATCATATTTGAATTGTCCCCTGGGGAAAATGCTTCTTTTTAGTCCCTGAATTATGGCTCAGAGCTCTCAGTCTACATTAAGCAGCAAATTAACTGCAATCTCCATATCTAGGGCATGTGAGCTGCTATGTTAAGGAACTCATCTGGCTTTTCTAAACACTGGCTTTTGACACTGTCTCCCATAGCATCCTTGTGAGTAATCTCAGGAGGTGTGGGACAGGAGAACAGACAGTGAGATGGATTAGGAAATGGTAACAAAATAGAGTCCAAAGAGTGGTGGTCACTGGTGCCAAGTCCAGCTGGAGAGCTGTGACCAGTGGAAACCCTTAGGGATTAGTGCTGGGTCTGTTCTTGTTCAACATCTTCATCAATGACATTGATGAGGGGACAGACAGAGTCTGCTCAGCAAGTTTGCTGATGGTACCAGCCTGGAAGGTTTGGCTGAGACACCTTAAGGCTGTGTAGCCATCCATCAAGACTTGGACAGAGTGGAGAGCTGGGCAGAGAGGAACCTAATGAGGTTCAACAAGGATAAGTGCAGAGTCCTGCAGCTGAGAAGGATGCACCTGCTGACTGCAAGGAGATCAGACTGGATGAGCTTTGGAGGTCCCTTCCAATCCAGACCATTCTCTGATTCTGTGATCCTATGATCAGTACTGCAGGTGAAGGATGGGCTTGGTGAGCTTGGCTGCAGGGAAGGTCTCCATGGCACGGGAGCCACATGGGACTGAGCACAGGGCAAGAAGACTGGAGAACAGGAGGATAGGAAGAAAAGAGGACAGGAGGAAAGGAAGACAGGAGCAGGAGAGGAGGACAGGACTTTCCAGCAGTGCACACAACACAGCCTTCCCAGAGCCTCCCGGGCTGGTGGGAACAGGCATTTCCAGTGTCACAGCACATGCTGGGCACAGGCGTTGCAGTGCTGCTGCCGGGGCAGTGGGATGGGCGTTCCTGGCAGTGCAGGCAGGTGCTGCAGCACAACCTGAGCTGCTCCCCGGCACTGGGATGGGGACAGGTGTCTCCAGAGCAGCCACCTACACCAGGCCGGTGTTGCAGGGCACTGCGGGGACAAGTGGCCCAGGTCGGGTGCGGGGCCAGGACTGGCGCTCCTGGCGCTGTGTGGTATGTGAAGATGGTGTCAGCCTGATGGGGGTGGTACTTCTGGCTGGGATCAATGTTTGGATGTTGCCTGGGTGGGATGGAGGTGGGTACTTGGCAGGGGTAGCGTTGTTGCTTATCAGTGTATGCTGGCATCAGGGATGGCCTGAGGAAGGAAGAAGTGATGTGGGGCAGGCTGGTCTGTTGTGGGGCACACCGGTGTGATGCGAGGAAGGAGGAAGGGATGTGGGGCAGGCTGATCTGTTGTGGGGCACACTGGTGTGATGCGAGGAAGGAGGAAGGGATGTGGGGCAGGCTGATCTGTTGTCGGGCACACTGGTGTGATGCGAGGAAGGAGGAAGGGATGTGGGGCAGGCTGATCTGTTGTGGGGCACACTGGTGTGATGCGAGGAAGGAGGAAGGGATGTGGGGCAGGCTGATCTGTTGTGGGGCACACCGGTGTGATGCGAGGAAGGAGGAAGGGATGTGGGGCAGGCTGATCTGTTGTGGGGCACACTGGTGTGATGCGAGGAAGGAGGAAGGGATGTGGGGCAGGCTGATCTGTTGTGGGGCACACTGGTGTGATGCGAGGAAGGAGGAAGGGATGTGGGGCAGGCTGGTCTGTTGTGGGGCACACTGGTGTGATGTGAGGAAGGAGGAAGGGATGTGGGGCAGGCTGATCTGTTGTCGGGCACACTGGTGTGATGCGAGGAAGGAGGAAGGGATGTGGGGCAGGCTGGTCTGTTGTGGGGCACACCAGTGTGATGCGAGGAAGGAGGAAGGGATGTGGGGCAGGATGGTGTGACATGAGGCAGGTGTATATGCTGTGGGGAAGGCTGGTTTGCTGGGGGCAGGTTGGCCCCACAGGGGCAGGTGGATGTGTTGGGGTGCAGACTGGTGCAGTGCTGACAAGGTTGGTGTGTCGCTGGGCAGGGGGATGTGAAGTGGGGCAGCTCGGCGAGATGTGAGGCAGTCGGCCGTGATGTGAAACAGGCCGGTGAGATGCAAGGCAGGTGGACCTGATGTGGGGCATACCGGCTTACGGGCAGGGCGGGCTGGCACGACATGGGGCCGACCGCCCTTCCGTGAGGCTGCAGCTGGGGGCCTGCAGCCTGCCGGGACCGCAGCCCCAGGCGCCCCTCCGCAGGGCGCGGGCCGCTCGCCGTTGCCAGGCCGCTGCCGTTGCCGTTGCCATGGCGACAGCGCCCCCGCCCCCGCCCAGCAAAATATTTTCGTCCCACCACGTGATAAAAACAGCCCCCCCCCGCACACGTGACGGAGCACGGCGACGTCAATCAAATCCGCTTTTCTCCAATCGTCAGCCGCTCCTTCGGGCGTCGTCCCGCCTTCGGAAGTCGGCCCGCCAATGGACGCTGGCTGCCGTGCCAACGGTTTGACAGAAAGGGTTTGATTGACGTTCTGCTTAGCCAATAGCTTCTCAATAGTGCGCTCGGTGTTCTGCCTCGGTGGAACACTGGCCAATGAGCGGGCCGGACGCCCCCTTCCGCCCGCCCCCCAGCACTGCGGTAATATGGCTCCGTAGCCAGCGGTCCGGGCCGGTGCTCCTGCCGCCATTAACCCCTCGGTGCCCGGCGGCAGCGGTGGCGGCGCGGGGCGAGCGGCCCGCAGTGCTCATGCTCGGGCGCTGCAGCCGTTCCCCGGCCGTTGCCTTGCCGTGAGGATGAGTTCGGTCGCCGGCCCCGCCGCCTTACCCCCGGGCTCCGCCACCCGGGCCTTGCATGTGGAGCTGCCCTCGCAGCAGGTACGATGGGCCCCGGGGGGAAAAGGGTGACGGTGGCGTCCCTGGGCTGACATGTGGGGTGCGCTGGGCTCTATAGGGGGTACTCTCGGGGCTGGAAGGTGTCCTGAGGCATAGGGGTTTGCTCGCTGTTGTGTAGGATGCTCTGAGATGAAGAAGAGGTGCTCCTGAGGTGTGGGGTGCCCTGAGGTATGGAGGAGGTGCTCCCTGAAGGTGTTGGATGCTCTGCATGAAGGGGGATGCTTCCTTGGGCGGAGGTGTTCCCTGGGGTGGAGAAGGGGTCTCTCTGAGGTGAGGTGTGCCCTGAGAGGTGAAGGAGGTTGGTTGTTTCTTGGGGGTTGTGAGTGCACTGAGGTGTGAGATGCCCTAGGGAGGCTGCTGCCTGAGATACGGTGTCTGCTGAGAGGAAAAGAAAGTACTCCTTGGGGTGGACCAGGGTGTGTGCCCTCTGAGGTAAGGGGGTAGAGAGATGCTCCCTCAGCTGTAAGGGGAATGGTCCCTCAAGGCATGGGGCTGCCTGAGGCAGGTCCCTGCACTGATGGAATGCGGGTCCATGAGGCAAGGGGAGTTGAGCCCCTTCCTCTTGGTCTGGTCGGAAGATGAGAGAGTGAGGTCCCCTTTACATGGGGCAGGGGTCTGTGTGCCTCTTCCGGCAGCGCAGGAGAGTCAAGGGGTGAAGGGATGGGTTTCCTCTTCCTGAGAAGCTGCTTCTATGCCTGTAGAGATGCTGGGTGCAAACAAAAGCTGGGAGTTGCAGTATGTATCGATAACACCCAGATAAATTTGCCGTAAGCTTGGGTGAGGTGGGAGCAGCTGGGGGTGCCCTCTCCTCCCCTGCTGGGATGGGGCAGGGGGGAGGGGAGTGAGCGCAGTTAAATCGGAGCCTGTTCTGAAAAGTGGTGAAATGTTCCATCCCCATCACATCCTTCCTTCAGCTAACTCTGTGTTTTTTCCTGTTTGCTGATAGTTGGCTTTTGGTTTACTGGGCAACCGTCCCGTTGTTTTAATTTTGGAGAGCGTTAGGAGCAAGGTTAGGTGAGGAAGTCGAGGCTCTGCGTGAGGGTTTAGCAATCCCTATCGAACTCAGTCTGTGCCCTTTCACCTCATGCACGCAGTGACTTTAATTGCCCGGCAGCTTCAACAGCAGTGGTGGAGGCGGGGGATATAATTCCCTAGCAAAGGCATCCCTTGCTGTAGAAGCACTTCAAGATGTGAGTCTGGGCTCAAAGTTTTGGTTTGTTGCCTTGGTGCGGTCAATGTTATTGAGTAGACTTGAGCGGCGTGTTACCAGTTGTGAAAAGGAAGAGTTACTAGAGGAAAGATCAATAGGTGCCAAGTTGAAATGAAGATCTAACTGCTCCTCAGATAAACGTGGCTGACCAGGCAGCCACTTCTGGGCAAAGGGAGGGAGTGGAGACGGCCCTTGGCGGCTGGAGCTGTGCAAATAGTTGTTCTAAATGTGGGCCTGCTCTGTGATAGTGGACATAATAAACACGAGCACTGCTTGGGATGAGCTACACAGGGAGCCGTGGATCCTTCAGGAAATCAAGAATGGCCTTCTGCCTGCTGAACTTTTGGGTTTATTCTTTCTCAGGCTTGTGCAAGAACCAAGCAAATAAACGCTGCAGGGAGGAGCTTTAGTTCTTAGTGGTTGGATTTCGTCTGTGCAAGTGAGACCAAAACACAGGCTTTTTTTTTCCCCTTTTCCTAGGAGCAGAAATTTCTGTAGGAGTTTGTAGCAGCAGAAACTGACTCATCAATTATGGGATGTTCCAGTCGAGTAAATATTTAGTTTAAGCTAGTGGGATGTTTGTAGGGGTGCTGGAGAAACGTTACTGTAAGTGTAAGGCCGTGACAGAGTCTGAGGTATTGTTTTGCTGTGTGCCCTGCAAATAGGAGGACCCTGCGCTGAGGCGTCTGTCTCGGGGCTTGCAATCAAGTCGAGATGCTCCGACGCTGATAACAAATCATCCTCTTTCACTGTGTTATCTGAGCTTCAAAGTCTGTTACTGGCTTGCAAGATACCTTGCAGGGGCTAATCACCCTGCGGGTATTTTACTGCAGGATGATGAAAAAGAAGGGAAAAGTCACTCCAGCCTATTGCAGCACTTCTGTCATGCAAAAATCTGGCTGGTGTGAGCGTGGTGCTACGTCAGGCAAGGGAATTGTTTGCTACCTGCCAGCACAGAAATCAACTTAGGGATTTGTTCTGGTAGGCAGTTTCCCCTGGAACACCCAGTGCTGCATTATTTTTTTTTGACTGCTAGGATGGGAGGAAGATGGTCTGAGTCATGGCTATAAATCTCTCTAAAGATCCCGTTCCCCAGTAGTGAACTTAAAGGGAATGTTTTTAGTAGCTGCAGTGACTTTTTAACTGAAGTGCTGAAGGTGTGGTTTGGGTCTAGTCTAGATTTAATTGTACCCCTGAACCCCTGGAGGTGTTCAAGGGGAGACTGGACGTGGCACTTGGTGCCATGGTCTAGTCGTGAGGTCTGTTGGGACAGGTTGGACTTGATGATCCTTGGGGTCTCTTCCAACCTTAGTTATACAGTGATACTGTGAACTTCATGTTGGTGAGAAAACAAATCTGCCACTAGATACGTTTTCAGGAGTGAGAAGTCATGTCCAAAACCTTTTTACCAGTGGGATCACTTGTGTCTGTCTGACTAACCTTGTTTGTTGGTTGACAAGATGATCTGCCCTGCAAGTGCCTGCTGTTGTTGTATTCTGCTTTTTAAGTGGGAGAAATGGAGGCCATGGCTGTGAAGAAATGCATCTGGTTAAGCATAAAATGCCAATTTGTATCCCTAAATAGTTGTGCCAGGCCATGGTTTTCTTTTGCTAACAGGACTGAAATTGTCTTGGGAAATAATTCCACTATAAAAGCAGAGATTCTTCGGCATTTTCTCTTCCTAGTTGCTTAATGCAAGAAAAGCTGGAGTGGCATCATTACTCAAATGCTCCAGCTTCTCAGTCCTGTCACTTTAAGCAGCTCAAAGCAAAAGGAGAGGTGGTGGTGGTGGCGGGGGGAGCCAAACCTTTCAGATTTCTCCACTAGATGGAAGGGGCTGGAGGGGAAAAAAAAAATGCAGTATTAAGGGGGAGAGCGAGTCACGCCGCAGTCAAATGATCTGTTGAATGTTGCTCTGCTAATTGCTGACCAAAACAGATGTCGTGTGTGGTTGTCTAGAGACAGGAAAGCACATCTTTATGGGCTCCAGGAGCAGGGCCTCCAGTGCTTCCAACTTTTCCCTCGTGCTGCAGTTGATGAGCTTTCACTATCCCATGCTACATTAGTGAGAGTGGAGCTTTTAAAAGAGCTGTGAGGCAGTGCTTAAAGATCTGTAGGCTTGAATTGGAGCTGCATCTACTCTCGCACAAACTACTCTGCTGATACATGGTTTGTAGGGAGTGAATAAGGATGAAAAAGAAGCCACATTTTCTTCTTTTTTCTCTTAACCAAAATATTTTCAAGCAGTCAGTGGTGAAGGCAGTGAATCGGATCCATGCTCATAGACTGAAGCATCGCACTTGTTGAGGTGGTGAACCAGGGCATGCATAAACTGGTGGAGCAGAGGAAGACCTCTCAGAAATAATGGTGGCCAGCAAATTGATGGAGGGGATTCTGCCCCTCTGTTCTGCTGAGACCTCACCTGCAGTACTGGGTCCAGCTCTGGGGACCCCAGCCAAGAAAGATGTTAGGTGAGAGTCTTGTTCTTCATAAGGGTAGGGAGGCTCTACAGAGGGACTTGGATGGATTGGATCCATGGGCAGCATTAATGGGATGAGCTTTAACAAGGCCAAATGCCAGGTCCTGCACTTGGGTCACAACAATCCCAAGCAATGCAACAGGCTTGGAGCAGTGTGAGTGGAAAGCTGTCTGGCAGAAAGGGACCTGGGGGTGCTAATGGACAAGCAGCTGAATATGAGCAAGCAGTGTGCCCAGGGGGCCAGAAAAGCAAATGGCCTCCTGGCTGGCATTAGAAATGCTGTGTCCAGCAGGAGCAGGGAGGGGATTGTCCCCTGGGACTCAACTCTGGTGCATATGAGATCCATTCTGTAAAATTTCTTGTGCAAGAAATTGTTCCTTGAGTATTGTGGCCAGTTTTGAGCACCTCAAGTAGAAGAGAGATGTGGAGGTGCTGGAGTGAGTGCAGAGGAGGGCAGCAGAACTGGGGAAGGGCTTGGAGAATAAATCTGCTGGAGAGCAACTGAAGGAGCTGGGGATGGTTAGTTTGGAGAAGAGGAAGCTGAGGAGAGACCTCATTGCTGTCTACAGCTACCTGAAAGGACATTGTGGAGAGGTTGGTGCTGGTCTCTTCTCACAGGTAATTAGTGATAGAACAAGAGGGAATGACCTCAAGCTATGACTGAATAGGTTGAGACTGGACAATAGGAAAAACATTTTCACAGGAGTGGTCAGGCACTGGAATGTGCTGGGCAGGGGGTGGTGGAGCCCCCAAACCTGGATGTGTTTCAAGGTGGTTTGGATGTGGTGCTTGGGGCTATGGTTTAGGGGTGAGCTTTGTAGAGTAGGGATCTGGGTTGGACTTGGTGATCCTTGAGGGTCTTTTCCAACCTGTGACCTGTTGGAATGGTTCCAGAGGAGGCCACAAAACCAATGTGAGGGCTGGAAGCCTTCTGCTGTAAAGGCAGGCTAAAGGGAGTTGGGGTTTTCAGCCTGGAGAAGAGAAGGCTCTGGGAAGACCTTAGAACAGCCTTTCAGTACTTAGAGGTGGAAAGATGGAAGTTGAACATTTTAGCAGGGCCTGTAGTTTCAAAGAGGGGAGATCAGACCAAATAGAAGGAAGAGGTGCCCAGAGAGGTGGTAGATGCCCCATCCCTGGGGCATCCGTCAAGTTGGAGGAGGCTCTGAGCCACCTGAGCTAGTTGAACGTGTCCCTGCTTACTGCAGTGGGGTTGGTCTAGATGATGTTTAAAGTCCCTTCCAATCCCAAACATTCTATGAAAATGTCTGGAACCATTTCAGAAAATGGCAAAAATGTTCCCTCTTATTGTGTTGTGATAAAGATGGAGACAGAAGAAAAGGAAACAAAACCCAGCATAGATTCCAGCATAGCAGAATCATAGAATTGTTAGGGGGAAGAGACCTCAAGGATCATCCAGTTCCAACCCCCCTGCCATGGGCAGGGACACCTCACACTACATTAGGTTGCCCAGAGCCACATCCATCTTGGCCTTAAAAACCTCCAGGGACCCCTGGAGGTTTTTGCCTCCCTGGGCAACCTGTTCCAGTGCCTCATGGTGAAGAACTTCTTCCTAACATCCAATCTGAATCTACCCATTTCTATTTTTTTTCCTATTCCCTCCAGCCCTATCACTCCCTGACACCCTAAAAAGTCCCTCCCCAGCTTTCTTGTGGCCCCCTTCAGATACCAGAAGGCCATAATTAGGTCTCCTTGGTGTCTTCTCTTCTCCAGACTGAACAACCCCAGCTCTCTGTCTGTCCTCATAGGAGAGCAGCTCCAGCCCATCCTTGCAGCCCTTCTCTGCACATGCTCCAGCACCTCCAGATCCTTTCTGTAGTAGGGGCTCCAGAACTGGACACAGTGCTCCAGGTGGGGTCTCACCAGAGTGGAGTAGAGGAGGAGAATCACCTCCCTTGACTTGCTGGCTATGCTTCTCTAGATGCAGCCCAGGATATGATTGGCTTTCTGGGCTGCAAGTGCTCACTGTTTGCTCATAGTAGATGAGTAGAGAGTTGCAGGTGTAACAGCTTAGCACTGCTGTGTCTTGGCTGATGGTAAAGTATTTGCAACAGTCATTCCCAACTGGTTTGACTGTGCACCATCTGCAGGGAGAGTGCTCTTCAGCTGGTTGCATCTCTGCCCCCAGTCCTTGCCAGGTGTAATGTAAAATGCTTGATCTCGTGTTGCTGATTCCTATTGGCTTGACTGATGGATGATCTGTTGCAAGAAGCTCTCTTCAGAAGGCCATCTGTGGCTTACTTCCAAATTGCAGGGGGAAAACACTGTGGTGTTTAGTCTGTACATTAGGCAGTCCTGTAATGAGACCACAAATCAGCTCCATCATGGTCTGCTGTATTCCCAGGAAGTTGTTCAACTATTGAACTCCCCTCATTGGTACTTTGATGTAAGCAATTCTGTTCCCTGGAGCTTGCTTGGGTAGTGGGGGGGTAAAAGAAAAAGATTTTATGGATACTAAGGCAGACAGGAGGAGCTGCAAGATGGAGTTCAGAGTCTTTTGTATCACAGGTTTTAGTTGCAGTTCAGTGTTGATCAACCGTGTTTCTGTGGTGATGTCCACAGTGGGTTTCCAAGGTGAAAATCAAACACTTTGATATATTGCTTGGGAGGGAGTTGGACATTTTCAGCTAACTATGAACATGGTGGTAAGAAGGCAAGGGGTAAACTGTGCCACTGTGCACAGCTGTGAATACTGTTGGACCAAAGTCCAGGTGACCCAATATTTTCTCTTTCGCTTCATCTTCTGCCAGATGGTGAAAGTTTCTCTGGGAAGGAACAGCAGTAAGCTTTCAGCCGCAGACATCAGAAGTAGGTGTGGGAAGGAACAGCAATGAGCTTTCAGCCACAGACATCAGAAGTAGGTAGCAGTCTGTGAACTTCCCAAGTTTTCAACTAGTTCTCTGTAGCCTCTGTTCACTTTTAGACTGAGATTCGTTAAAAACCAGTTGGAGTTTGGTGGAGTTTTAGGAGCCCAAGAGTAGAACTTAGGAAGCACAAATCCTGGGGCTTCCATATGAGCTTAACTCTGGGAGCAGCTGAGTTGCCATAGTGTGGGACAGAGGCTTGAGGTAAGGACAAGAGACCTGAAGTGGTTCCATGATGAGCCATGTGAGGTTTCCACACACTGGTCTTCAGCAAACTGCAGAGCCTCACCTTTGTTTATACTCAGCACTGATAAAAGCTTGTCAGACTAGATTCATATTGGTCATATGAAGTGCATGGGGACATTCCAAGCAGTTGGGCAAGTGTCACATGGTCAGGATATCTTTTCACCCATCCTACCACCACTCAGACAGTGGCTTGTCCCCATCCTAAACCTGTTTGAGAGGGAAAGGCCCTGGAGTGTGTCCAGAGAAGGACAATGATGCTGGTGAAGGGCCTGGAGCACAGGACGTGTGAGGAGCATCTGAAGGAGCTGGGGTTGTCAGTCTGGGGAAGAGGAGGCTGTGGGGTGACCTCATTGCTCTCTACAACTACTGGAAAGGAGGTTGGAGCCAGGGGCAGGCAGCCACTTCTCCTTGGTGTCAAGCAACAGGACTAGAGGAAATGGTTTCAAGATGTGTCCAAGGGAGGTTCAGGCTGGATGCTAGGAAATATTTCTTCACAGAGAGGGTTCTCAAACATCGGAACAAGCTGCCCAGGACAGTGGAGTTGCCATCCCTGGAGGTGTTTAAGCAACCTGTGGACCTGGCACTTAGGGACTTGTTTTACTGTTAACCCTTCAGTGCTGGTTTGAGGGTTGGACTGGATGAGCTTTGAGGTCTCTTCCAACAGGATCTTTTCTGTGTTTTCAATACTGAAGATGAAGATCTTATTCAGGAACTGAAAAACTTCTTCTAGCCAAACAAAGTTCCAAAGTGGTAGAAGGAAAATCCCCCCTGCCTCCAATCTACTTTGGGCATAAAATAATCCAGAGAGCAGGGACATTTTCAACTAGACCAAGTTCCTCAGAGCCCCATCCAGCCTGACCTGGAGCAATTGTCTAGGTGCAGAAGGTGGTATTTTAAGGAGAGGTACTGAAAGATTACTCAAAGCCTTTGAAAGTCCTTGGTGTGGACACTGAAAAATGTCTTTTCCAGGTTTCCACTCTTACTCTGTGATCCTTCTTATAAAGAAATGAGGAGTTGATTGCAAGGCCTATAAATATTTCACTGATGACCTGGAATTCAAGATTCATCCATCCTGTAAAATTTCTTGTGCAAGAAAGTGTTCCATCTCGAGCTACAGCTCAAGAAATGATGTATTCTAAACACTTAATAATTCTGCAGCTTTGGAGATTTTAGTCACTGCAGGAGCTGAACAGAAATGCTTCAGAAATTTGTGTTGCTGGCCTGGTTGAACCCAGGGTGCAGAGGAATGAAAGTCCTGAGTGAAGTGAACTTTAAAGCAAAAGATGTGGTTGGGTTTGGTTTGGTTTGGTTTTTCTTTTGAAAGTACTTCTGGGAAGGACTTCCCAGGATTATAAAAGGAAGTTTTCCTAGATTGAAGGCATTTCTGGCTTCCAACAATGCTCTTTATTCCCCCATGCTCTTTAACATCTTTATTGATGATCTGGATGAGGGCATTGAGTCCGTCATCAGTAAATTTGCAGATGACACCAAGCTGGGGGCAGGAGTTGATCTGCTGGAGGGTAGAGAGGCTCTGCAGAGGGACCTTGACAGGCTGGACAGATGGGCAGAGTCCAAGGGCTTGAGATTGAATGCATCCAAGTGCCAGGTGCTGCACATTGGCCACAGCAACCCCATGCAGTGCTACAGGCTGGGGTCAGAGTGGCTGGAGAGCAGCCAGGCAGACAGGGACCTGGGGGTGCTGGTTGATGGTAGACTGAACATGAGCCTGCAGTGTGCCCAGGCAGCCAGGAGGGCCAATGGCATCCTGGCCTGCATCAGGAACAGTGTGGCCAGCAGGAGCAGGGAGGTCATTCTACCCCTGTACACTGCACTGGTTAGGCCACACCTTGAGTACTGTGTCCAGTTCTGGGCCCCTCAGTTTAAGAAAGATGCTGACTTGCTGGAAGGTGTCCAGCGAAGGGCAACAAAGTTGGTGAGGGGTTTGGAACACAGCCCTATGAGGAGAGACTGAGGGAGCTGTGGTTGATTAGCCTGGAGAGGAGGAGACTCAGGGGTGACCTTATTGCTCTCTACAACTACCTGAAGGGAGGTTGTAGGCAGGCAGAGGTTGGTCTCTTCTCCCAGGCAACCAGCACCAGAACAAGAGGACACAGTCTCAAGCTGTGCCAGGGGAGGTTTAGGCTGGAGGTTAGGAAGAAGTTCTATACAGAAAGAGTGATTGCCCATTGGAATGTGCTGCCTGAGGAGGTGGTGGAGTCCCCATCATTGGAGGTGTTCAGGAGGAGACTTGATGGGGTGCTTGGTTGCATGGTTTAGTTGATTAGGTGGTGTTGGATGATAGGTTGGACACAATGATCTTGAAGGTCTCTTCCAACCTGGTTTATTCTAATAAACAACCCCAGATTTTCAGCAGTCAGCAGTGGCAATGCAGTACGTTGGATAGCTCATAGAATCGTTAAGGTTGTAAAGGGCCTCCAAGATTGTCAACTCCAACTATTAGCCTAACACTGCCAAGTGCACCACTGAACCATGTCCCTAAGCACCACTTCTGCATGCTTTTTGAACGCTTCCAGGGATGGTGACTCTACCACCTCCCTGGGCAGCCTGTTCCAGGGCTTAACCACTCCTTGAGTGAAGAAGTTCTTCCTAATACCTAACTGAAACCTCCATTGGTGCAACTTGATTCTGTTTCCTTTTGTCCTGGTCCTTGTTTCCTTCACCTTGCCACAACCTCCGTTTAGGGAGTTGTAGAGAGTGAGAAGATCACCCTTCAGCCTGCTGTTCTCCTGAGTAAATGCCCCCAGTTCCCTTAGCAACTCCTCATAGGATTTTTGCTCTAGACCCTTCACCAGGTGTGTTGCCCTTCTTTGGACATGCTCCAGCCCCTCAATGTCCTTCTTGGAATCACAGATTCATTTTGGCTGGAAAAGACCTCTAAGATTATCAGCCTAACACTACCATGACCATTAAACTATGTCCTGAAGTGCCATGTCTACACATGTTTTTGAACACCTCCAGGAAGGGTGACTCCAACACCTCCCTGGGCAGCCTTGTTGGAGTGAGGGGCTCAAAACAATCCAGTATTTGAGGTGCAGTCTCAGTAGTGTTGGGTACAGGAGCTTGATCCCCTAGCCCTGGGATGCTTAGATACTTGAAGTGATCAAAGTGAGTGGAGACAGGGAAACATGAGAAGACTCTGAGTGAATCAGAACAAGGCTAAAACTTCAATGACTTTCTTTAAAGGTGCAAGTCACTCATAACAACTTGAGGAATGTGGTTGAAATGGGAGATTCAAAATGTGCTGGCAGATGAGTTTGAGAGGTCTTGTATGGAATGTGTCCAGAGAAGGGCAACAAAGCTGTGGAGGGGTTTGGAGCACAGCCCTGTGAGGAGAGGCTGAGAGCAGTTGGGATTGCTTAGCCTGGAGAGGGGGAGGCTCAGGAGAGACCTTATTGCTCTCTACAACTACCTGAAGGGAGATTGTAGCCAGGTGGGGGTTGGTCTCTTCTCCCAGGCAGCCAGCACCAGAACAAGAGGTCATAGTCTCAAGCTGTGCCAGGGGAGGTTTAGGCTGGAGGTTAGGAAGAAGATCTTCACAGAAAGAGTGATTTGCCATCGGAATATGCTGCCCAGGGAGGTGGTGAAGTCACCATCACTGGAGGTGTTAAGGAAGAGACTGGATGGGGCACTTGGTGCCATGGTTTGGTTGATTGTGTTGGATGATAGGCTGGACTCTTATGAATCTCAAAGGTCTTTTGCAACCTGGTCTATTCTATTCTATAGAAGTGAAGAAAGCTGCTTCATGGGCTCAGGGCTGCACCTGAAGTCATTTTCCAATTAGAAGAGTGTGAAAAGAGTATCTTTTAAAATACTTTTATATTGTTGTATTCCACTGAGTAATATGAAAACAGAAGAGTGACTTCTGAATATTTTACTTCCTCTTTCCTACTAAATATGCCAGGGGAAATCAGAGCAGCGGATGGAAAGTGTCAGATTTGAATATGGCTTTCACTTCTCCTTGCCTTTAAATGCCAAGCAGGGAGGGAAGTGCTGCTGCAGCAAACCAGCACGATGGGAGTGTGGACCTGGTGCTCTTACACAGAGTCCTGGTGAGGTGTGGTTTGGAAGGGGCCTCTGGAGATCGTGAAGCTCAACAAGGCCAAGTGCAATGTCCCACAGCGAGGTTGGGGCAATCCCAAGGACAAATACAGGCTGGGAGGAAAATGGCTGGAGCGTAGTCTGCGGGAGAAGGACTTGGGGGTGTCAGCTGATAAAAATCTGAGGGTGGGCCAGCAATGGTCACAGGCAGCCCAGAAGGCAGCCATGTGCTGGGTTGCTGTAGTAATATGGTTTCTTTATTTGTTTTTAAGAAATGTTCAACAATTTTTTTACATCCAGCCTATACTTAAGCTAAGTTGGGGACTTCCACTCCTCCCAGTGGCAAACAGCCTCTAGCGAGTCCCATAGGGACCAACAACTTCGAGGCGAGCTTTTAATGGCATCGGCGAGCACCATCTCTGTAAGCCAGGTGAAGCCAAGTGGCTGTTGTTGGTTATGCTCTGTAGCTGCTCAGGGTGCACCTTGGGGTCACCATTTGTAGAATAGACTAGAATTAACCAGGTTGGAAGAGACCTTTGAGATCGAGTCCAGCTTATCATGTGACACTATCCAATCAACTAAACCATGGCACCAAGTGCCCCATCCAGTTTCTTCCTAAACACCTCCAGGGATGGTGACTCCACCACCTCCCTGGGCAGCACATTCCAATGGCCAATCGCTCTTTCTATGAAAAACTTCTTCCTAACCTCCAGCCTAAACCTCCCCTGGCGCAGCTTGAGACTGTGTCCTCTTGTTCTGGTGCTGGTTGCCTGGGAGAAGAGACCAACCCCCACCTCTCTACAACCTCCCTTCAGGTAGTTGTAGAGAGCAAATAAGGTCTGCCCTGAGCCTCCTTTTCTCCAGGCTGAGCACCCCCAGCTCCCTCAGCCTCTCCTCATAGGGCTGTACTCCAAACCCCTCAAAAAAACAGAACCACCTGTCTCTCACCCCAGGTGGGACTTGAGCCCCCAAGCCCTGACTTAGAAGGCCAGTAGTCACATGGTTTTGGTGTTTGATCACCCTGGAGTCACTACAAGCACAGCTTCCAGGCCAAGATGTTACCAGGTGAAGTCGTTTGTTACGTTACACAGCAGAGTTGCATACTCTTTCAGACAGCACAGGTGTCACATCTTCATTGGCTGTTTGCTACTGGCATGTGTGTAATTAAGACACACAACAGGTTAAAATGGCAAACCAACTTTTCAGCACCTCCAACCAAATTCTGCCAAGTCTTTGTCCTCAGTTACAAGGGGCTTACATTCTTTTCTAAGGCAAAGATTAAACAATGGCCTTCTCTAACTCAAGCAAAGGCAAATCTTCCCCTGCAGGCTGCATCCAAAGCAGTGAGAGCAGCAGGACAGGGAGGGGATTTTGCTCCTCTGCTCTGGTGAGACCCCACATGGAGCACTGCGTCTAGTTCTGGCATCAACAGCACCAAAGGGACATGGGACTGCTGCAGTGGGTCCAGAGGAGGCCACAAAGATGATTTGGGGGGTGGAGCACCTCTCCTATGGGGACAGGCTCTTCAGCCTGGAGAAGAGAAGGCTCTGGGGGAGACCTTAGCAGCCTTCCAGTACCTAAAGGGAGCCTACAAGAAAGTCAGGAAGGGACTTTTTGCTAGCACTTGTAGTGATAGGACAAGGGGCAATGGATTGAAGCTGGAAGAGGGGAGATTTAGACTGGAGATTAGGAAGAGATCCTTTACAGTGAGGGTGGTGAGACATTGGAACAGGTTACCTAGGGAGGTTGTGGATGCCTCCTTCATGGAAGTGTTCAAGGCCAGGTTGGATGAGGCCTTGAGCAACCTGGTCTAGTGGATGGTGTCCCTGCCCATGGCGTGGATGTTGGAAGCAGATGATCTTTAAGGTCCCTTCCAACCCAACCCATTCTATGATTTTGGGCAGGGTTAGGAAGTGTTCTTAATTGAGTGAAGGAATAGTCTTGGTGTCTGGAAACCAAAGACTCATTCCTCCTTTATGAAGAGAGGCTTAATGGTTTGCCCTTGGCTTGTCATCCAGCAGCATGATGATCACTAATATGCTTCACATTATTAATCAGCATGTCCTGTTTGCTTGTAGAACCTGATGCATAAATAAAATCAAGTGTTTCTTTAAGGTCAGAAGTACCTTAGCTTGGATTTGATTTGTGCTTGATTCCATAAGTCCCTCGATTACTGTTTGGGTCCCTCCTTCTGAGCATCATTTTGTTTTTCATTGCTTATTTGGTACTCCCAGGTCATTCCCATTGCTAATATGGATTAGTGGCCTTTTGCCCAAGGTGATGTTAAGAGGCTTAAGGGACTTCTATAAACTCCTACAGCATGTTGTTAATGAGGTGAGACTTGCACCCTCCTGGTCTCTTTGCTGCCCTGTGCATAGTTCTGGGGTGCATCGAGTCTGGCAAGCAGCTCGAGGGAGGTTCTGCCCCCCATCTGCTCTGCCCTGATGAGGCTACATCTGAAATCACTGTGTCCAGTTGTGGGCAATCCTGTTCAAAGACAGAGACGTAGTGGAGAGGGTACAGAAAAGGACTGCTAAGATGCTGAGGCTACTGGCATATCTCTCTTATGGCAAAAGACTGAGAGAATTGGGGCTTTTTGGCCTGGAAAAGAGAAGACAGAAGGGGAGATCTCATAAATCCCTTATCAATACTTGAAGAGTGGGTGGGTGTCAGGAGGATGGGACCAGGCTTTTTTTCAGTGGTGCCCAGTGACAGGACAAGGGGTAATAGGCAAAAACTTGAGCATAAGCTCATTCTAAACATGAGGGGCAGCTTCTTTAAGGGTGTCAGAGCACTGTCCCAGTCTGCCCTGAGAGGTGGTGGAGTGTCCCATTTCTGGAGACATTCAGAACCCACCTGGACCTGTTCTTGTGTGGCCTTCATGAGGTGAAGCTGCCTTGGCAAGGGGATTGCACTTGATAATCTCCAGAGGTCTCTTCCAGACCCTGCCTGTCTGTGATTCTGTTATTCTTGTGTCATGTCTTTCATCTTACAAGTGAATAAATATTTATTTAGACAAACTCAGGGGGGAAACATCAACAAAGAAAGCTGATATTTGTAAGTGCTGCTTCTTAAAGGTCTTTGGTTAAAAGTGGAGTGGCTGCATCTAGTGTCCTTAAACACCCAGCAAGAAGAGTTTTGCCTGGCCAGCAGTCAGTGCTTGTAAGATTTTCTTAACCCCAGTTGAGAGCAATTTTATTTAGGGTCTGCTGGCAGTTTTTATTCCTCAGATCTCTGCTTTTGCCAGCTTGCTTGGTCTGTGGCTCTTGATGTTGTAGTGACCATAACCAAACACAGCTGTTGAAACAATACTCAGAAGTTCATTTGCTTCAGTCTCTGCATGGGCTTGTGAGTTTGCTTTTGAACCCTTCCTGCTATCATTACATTTAAGTACATTCTGTGTTTTGATTCTTGTTTTGTCACACAGAATCACAGCGTGATGGGTGTTGGCAGGCCACTTCTAGAGATCACCTAGCCCAACCCCTCTGCTAAGGCAGGGTCCTCTAGGCCTGGTTGTCTGGGTTCATGACCAGTTGAGTTGGGACTCTCTCTAGAGGTGGACACTCCACAACCTCTCTGGGCATCCTGTTCCAGGTCTCTGATACCCTCAAAGAAAAAAAAGTTGTCCTCTTGTTCAGGTGGAACCTCCTTGGTTCCAGTTTGTAGCCATTGCCCCTTGTCCTGTCACTGGGTATCACTGAAAAGAGTCTGGCTCCATCTTCTTGCCCTCTGGTTGTCTTATTGATTCTGAGCTCTGTGGCTGGAAGGAGAACGTTTCTTGCTTCTGGTGAGCAGTTTACTTCATTGCTCTCAGGCAGAACCTGAGCTCTGAGTTGCTTCTGAGGGTAAATTAAGTTCAGTGAGGAAGAAGTTTGCTGGGTGAGCTGGTAAGAGAGGGTGCAAAGGAGGATAGACTAAAGGACTTGGCTAACTTTAAGAGCAATATACAGCTGTGTCATTTTTTTTGTGTGATTTTTTTTTTCCCCCCAGTTGCTACATAATAAGCATCTTAATTATTTTCTGATACTACTGTTGCTATTTTCATTACCATTGAAGGAGCAGGTTGTGCCAGAGACTGACGTATTTTGTCAGATATAGCACTGACTTCATTCGTTGCAGTCTCTAGCTGTGGGTTGAGCTAACAGAGTGCTGGTTTACAATCACACAATGGTTTGGGTTGGAAGGGACCTTCAAGATCATCTAGTTCCAATTCCCCTGCCATGATCAGGGTCACCTTCTATGAGATCAGGTTGGTCAAACCCCCAGCCAGCCTGGCCTTAAACACTTGCAGGAAGAGGACATCCACAGCTTCTCTGGGCAATCTGTGCCTGTCTTTCACCACCCTGACAGTAAAGAATTTGTGTACATTCAGTCTGAATCTCTCCTCTCTCAGTTTAAAGCCATCACCCCATGTCCTATCACTACATGCCCTTGCAAAAGCCCCTCCCCAGCTTTTTTCCTAGGTCTCCTTTAAAGCACTGAAAAGCCACAATAAGGTCTCCTTGAAGCCTTTTCTTCTCCAGGCTGAACAACCCCAACTCTCTCAGGCTGCCCTCATAGGGAAGGAATACTTTGTGTTCAAGCAGCTGGAGAATGAAGATACTTCCGCAGAGGCCATGTCAAATAGAGATGTTCTTCTTTCTCTTCCACTTTCTCCCTATGTGAGTCATGGAGACCCAGTGCCTTTTGGACATCTTCCATGTGCTGACTTTTGTGGTTGAAAGTCTGAGTTTTGGTGGAGTATGGATGATTAGAAACCTGTTGCCCTTCTTGGGACAAGCTTCAGCACCTCAATGTCCTTGTGGTGAGGAGCCCGAGACTGAATCCAGTATCTGAGGTGTGGTTTCACTGGTGCAGCGTACCGGGGGACAATCACCGTTCTCATCTTGCTGGCCACACTAGTGCTAAGCCAAGCCAGGATGCTGTTGGCCTTCTTGGCCCCCTGGGCATGTGCTGGCTCTTCTTGAGGTGCCTGTGGACCAACACCCCCAGGTCCTTTTAGCCAGGCAGCTTTCTGACTGCTCTTCCCTAATCCTAAAGCATTTCATAGGGTAGTTGTGATGTAGGTGAAGGTGACCTTGTTGAACCTCATCCAGCTGGTTTTGGCCCATTAATCCAGCCTGTACAGATCCCTCTATAGAGCCTTAATGTGTCCAAGTGAAAGCTCTTTTCTGTCTGAAGTGAACAATTCCAAAGACTCTTGGATGCCCATAAGTGTAAAGAAAGGGAATTAAGCATCTGTGAAGTAAAATCCCCAGTCGTGTGTCTCTGAAAACTTCGAGTCCATGTTGGTGAAAGTTTAGCCTTCTTTGTGGTCCTTTAGTGTGGGTAAAACACAGCAGATCTAATGTCTCTCATTCCTTGCATGCAATCTTTAGGAAATTGAGGGAAGAAAGTGGTTTGTGTTTGTGCTGCATCTTCACAGGAAGTAAAGCAGTTGGGTTCCTACCCCACATCTTTGAACTGCTGTTAGCCTCAGGCATAACTTTTTGAAGTCTGCTGCCAGAAAGGAGCTCCATCTTAGAAAGGGAAATGAGGTAGTGAGCTGCTGCTGAACCCAACCACTTGAGGTGAGGAGATTGAGTTATGAAGGGATGCAATTATGAAGAGATTCATTGAATTCATGGTTGTGTAGCTCTGAGGACCTGGCTGTCCTCAAGTGTGTGCTGAAAGGGCATTGAAATAGAATTCCAAAAATTCCTTGTGGGGTGTCCTACAAAACTGCACATCAAATGCTTCTGCTTAGCTTCTGAAGTAGAGCTGAAGTCACATGTGGCTCTCTTGACTCTGAGCTGTCAAAAACTGAACTGTGGAAAACTGTGTAATGACAAAAACTCTAAATAAATCTTCTGAGTGAGGAGCTGGAGTGCAAGGCTGTGAGGAGCTGGAGTGCAAGGCGAGGCTGAGGGAGCTGGGGCTGTTTAGCCTGGAGAAGAGGAGGCTCAGGGGAGACCTCATTGCTCTCTACAACTACCTGAAGGGAGATTGTAGCCAGGTGGGGGTTGGTCTCTTCTCCCAGGCAACCAGCACCAGAACAAGAGGACACAGTCTCAAGCTGCACCAGGGTAGGTTTAGGCTGGAGGTGAGGAGAAAGTTCTTTACAGAGGGAGTCATTACCCATTGGAATGTGCTGCCCAGGGAGGTGGTGGAGTCGCCATCCCTGGAGGTGTTCAAGAGGGGATTGGATGTGGCACTTGGTGCCATGGGTTAGTAGTCATGAGGTGTTGGGTGGCAGGTTGGACTTGATGATCTTTGAGGTCTTTTCCCAACCTTATTGATTCTATGATTTTCTTGGCCTTGCTATGGTTTTAAGTAACAACACAGCACAATAGTGCCTGAACTTCTTTCCTGTAAGGGTGGCAGAGCACTGGAACAGGCAGGCTGCCTGAAGAGTAGAGTCTTGTTCTCTGGGGAAATACAGAACTCATCTGGACACAATCTTGGGCAGCTGCCCTGATTTGAACTAGGACAGAATTAAACCTGGTCAAGCTGGAGAGGTGGGGCCAGGTGAACCTCATGAGGTTCAAAAAGAGCAAGTGCAGGGTTATGCAGTTGGGCAGGATAAATTCTCACTCTCAATACAGAATGGGAGAGGAGGTGATAGAAAACAGCCCTGAGGAAAAGGACTTGGGGGTGCTGGGGGGGAGAAGCTGGACAGGAGCAGGCAGTGTGAGCTTGCAGCGCAGAAGGCCAAGGGCAGCCTGGGCTGCAGCCAAAGCAGCGCTGGCAGCAGAGCCAGAGAGGTGATTCTGCCACTTTGCTCTGCTCTGGGGAGACCTCAGCTGCAGTGCTGTGTGCAGGTCTGGAGCCCTCAGCACAGCAAGGACCTGGAGCTGATGGAGCAGGTCCAGAGGAGGGCCAGGAAAATGCTCAGGGGGTTGGAGCAGCTCTGCTGTGAGGCCAGGCTGAGGGAGCTGGGGGTGTTCAGTCTGGACAAGAGAAGGCTCTGGGGCATCCTAATAGCAGCCTGCCAGTACCTGAAGTGGGCTACTGGAAGGATGCAAGAGACTGTTTGCAAAGGCCTGCAGTGCCAGGACAGGGGACAATGGCTTCAAACTAGAGAAATGCAGATATAGATTGGATTTCAAGAAGCTGTTCACTATGAGGGTGGTGGAACAGTGGAACATGTTGCTCAGGGAGGTGGTTGAGGTCCCATCCCTGGAGATACTCAAGGTAAGACTTGATGGGGCTCTGGGCAACCTGATCTGGTGGAGGATGTCCCAGCTGACTGCAGAGGGGGTTGGATTGCATGACTTTAGGAGGTCCCTTCTGGCCTGGACCATTCTAAGATTCTAATTCTGTTCAGTGATTGTAATTTTCAGCTCTGTCTCTTCTGAGTAACTGCACTTTAGGAAGCTCATGACGTGTTTTGCAGACAGCGTCTGCTTCTAGAAGTCGTAGTGCTTGATGTTTATAGTTACTTGGTGTGCAGGCCAAGGGTGCTGCTAGATGACGTGTGCCACCTTGGGATGCAGTAAGTAAGAGATGGAACCTGTGTGGAGAAGCAGACAGGACATGTCATCCTAACCTGGCCAACAAGGGCTCCCATGCCATGGATGTCACGTTCAATATAAAGCTCAGGGATCCCAAGAGTCAAACTGCTAGTTTGATGCACAGTATCTTAGAATCATAAAATCACTGAACTGTTTCAGGTGGAAAAGACCTGTATAGAGTAGAATAAACCAGGTTGGAAGAGACCTTAGAGATAGTGTCCAACCCATCATCCAACACCATCTAATCAACTAAACCATGGCACCAAGCACCCTATCAAGTCTCCTCCTGAACACCTCCAGTGATGGTGACTCCACCTCCCTGGGCACCCCATTCCAATCTCTCTTTCTGGGAAGAACTTCTTCCTAACATCCAGCCTAAACCTCCCCTGGTGCAGCTTGAGACTGTGATTGAGTCCAACTGTCAGCCCAGCACCAGCATGACCGTGTGCTAAAATACCACATCTACAAGTTGTTTGAGATGGTGACCCCACCACTTCCCTGGGCAGCCTGTTCCAATGCTTCTTTCAGGGAAGGATGTTTGCCTAATATCCAATCTAACCCTTCCCTGGCACAACTTGAGGCCATTTCTTTTTGTCCTATCAGTTGTTATTTGGGAGAAGAGACCAACCCCCACCTCACTATAACCTCCTTTCAGTTAGCTGCAGAGAGTAAGACCTCCTCTCAGCCTCCTGTTCTCCAGACTAAATAGTCCCAGACTAGGTGACTTTTGGAGGTCCCTTCCAACCCAAACCACTCTATGATTCTATGTTGCCTTGAGGAAGGGGAAATAAAACCAAACCTACAGCACCCCAAACCAACTGCAAAACACAGAGAGCTCCTTTTTCCCCCCTCTGTGACTGAATTATGACAAATATTCAGGGACCCAAATAGTTGACCAGCTCAGTTCTTTTAAAGTTTGAAGCCACTAGATTTACTGTGGTAACCTTTGTGTAGTTGCTGCCTAATCTTTGCACCCTGCTTTAATGCTAAAATAATTGGAAGGATTTTGCTGACATTCCTCTGGAGCTGCTGTGGGTCATAAAGCGAGCGAGGGACCTCATGTGAAAGGCAGGTGGAACCAGAATGTGTGCCAGCTTGTACAGAGGGCAGAGCTGATCCTGACCTGAAAAGAATTTATGGAATATTCTCCTTTGAAAGAATTAGGAGGAGGGCAGCAGTTCCTGAGCCAGCGATGTGCCCTGGTGGCCAAGGAGGCCAATGGTATCCTGGGGTGTATTAGAAGAGGAGTGGTTAGTAGGTCAAGAGAGGTTCTCCTCTACCCTCTCTTCTGCCCTGGTGAGGCTGCATCTGGAGTATTGTGTCCAGTTCTGGGCTCCTCAGAAGGACCTCAGGGAAGTGCTTGAAAGAGTCCAGCACATAGCCACAAAGATGCTGAAAGAAGTGGAACATCTCCCTGCTGAGGGAGCTGGGGCTATCTAGCTTATAGAATGGCTCAGGTTGGAAGGGACCACAGAAATCGTCCACTCCAACCTCCCTGCCATGGCCAGGGACACTTCTCAACTAGACTCAGCTGCTCAAGGCCTCATCCAACCTGGCCTTCAACACCCCCAGGGAGGAGGCATCCACAACCTCCCCAGAAAGTTGCTTGTCAGAAAAGGACCTGGGGGATCTGGTTGAACAAGAGCCAGTAGCATGCCCAGGTGGCCAATCAAGTGTCCAGCATCCTGGCCTGGATCAGGACTAGTGTGGCCAACAGGACCAGGGGACCCTGCTCTTGGCACTGGTGAGGCTGCACCTCAAATACTGAGTTCAGTTTTGGATCCCTCACTCCAAGAAGGGCTTTGAGGTGCTGGAGCATATTCAGAGGAGGGCAGCCATTGGAATGTACTGCCCAGGAAGGTGGTGGAGTCGCCATCCCTGAAGGTGTTCAAGAGGGGATTGGATGTGGCACTTGGTGCCATGGTTTAGTCATGAGGTCTGTGGTGACAGGCTGGACTCGATGATCTTTGAGGTCTCTTCCAACCTTGGTGATACTGTGAACAGAGCTGGTGAAGGGTCTGGAAAACAGGGCTGATGAGGAGCCGCTGAGGGAAATGAGATTGTTCAGCCTAGAGAAAAGGAAGCTGAGGGCAGACCTCACTTCTCTCTACATTGCCCTGAAAGGAAGTTGTAGTGAGGTGGGGGTTGGCCTTTTCTCACATGCAGCAAGTGACAAGTCATGAGGAAACAGCCTCAAGTCATTCCAGGGAAGGGTTATCAGACATTGGAACAGGCTGCCCAGAAAGGTTGTGGGGTCTCCTTTTCAGGAGACTTTCAAGACCCATCTGCATTCCTGTGTGATCCTGCTTTGGCAGCAGGGTTGGACTTGAAGATTGCTGGAGGTCTCTGCCATCCTGTGATTCTATGAACAAAAACTGTGCTGAGGAGGGCAGAATATGCTACTGGGAGAGCGAGGGTGGGAAGAGGCAGATGTGGGACAGAAAGAAGACAGACCTCCCTCTTTTTCCCAGCAGTGAGACATTAGATCATCTCTTCTGCTTCATGTGATGAAGAATAGGCTTAACTGTTGCTTGTATTAATGACCTGAGCTTCACAACTCATTCTTGGGAGCCTGAGCACTAGCTGAGTGTGATAGATCAGTAGTGAAGACAGCAGCGTGGTGTTTGGCTCCATTCTCATCCAGCTTGGAGATGTTTACATCACTATTTTTTTTTCCCAGGGTCATCAGATTCTTGTAAGAGAAGAATAGAGTGGTTAAGATGGAAGAGGAGTCAGAGCTCTCTATGCTTAGTTTTGCCACTCATTATGTGACCTTGAGCAAATAATTCTGGAATTCCATGAATACTTCAGGCTGTTGTAGGTAGTTGCTGTTCTCCTGTGGTCCCATGAACGGTTCAGACCTTTTGTTAACAGCAGTGTACTTCTCTGTCCTAACTTCTTGCTTTTTCTTCCCTTCCTCCACCCTCTCCATCTCTGCTGTGATACTTTTTTTTTTAATTGATGACAGCAGATTGTTAGACAGAAAAAAAGAAGGGCATAGCTTTGTTGTTGGCTTGTTGGTCCAGGGTGTGAGTCTTAGGATATGAGAGATCCTGTGTTCAAATCCCAGATGAGTTGTTCTTTTGACCTGGGTGAGCTGGAGAGGTGGCCCCATGTGAAACTCAAGAGGTTCAGCAAGGCCAAGTGTATGGTCCTGTGCCTGGGTCAGGGCAGTCCCCACTATTGATCCAGGCTGGGGGATGAAGGGCTGGAGAGCAGCCCTGGGGAGGACTTGGGGGTGCTGGTGAGTGAAAAGCTGGAGATGAGCCAGCACCAAGCACTGCCAGCCCTGTCCTGGGCTGATCCCCAGCAGTGTGGGCAGCAGGGGCAGGGAGGGGATTCTGCCCCTCTGCTAAGACCCCACCTGCAGTGCTGGGGCAGCTCTGGAAGCCTCAGCACAGGAGAAACATGGACATGGCAAGGCCAGAGGGGGCCTCAAGCATGCTGGGAGGGTGAGAAGCCCTCTGCTGCGGGGCCAGGCTGAGACAGTTGGGGTTGTTCCGCCTGGAGAAGAGAAGGCTCCAGGGAGACCTTCAGGTGGCCTTCCAGTACTTGAGAAAAGATGAGGAGGGACTGATTTGCAGGGCCTGTTGTGACAGGACAAGGGCTGATAGTTTGCAACTAAAAGATGGAGATTTGGACTGGAGAGAAGGAAGACATCTTTTTATGCAGAGAGTGGTGAAACACTTGTCCAGGTTGCCCAGAAAGGTGGTAGGTGCCTTATCCCTGAAACCATTCCAGGTCAGGTTCTTTGGGGTTCCAAGCAACCTGCTTTAATTGCAGATGTTCCTGCTGACTGCAGGGCAGTTGGACTAGATGACCTTTGAATGTCCAGCACAGAATTTTAGCGTGGTGGGAGTTGAAAAGGACCTCTGGAGATCATGTCCCTTCCAAGTCAAACAATTCTGTGGTTCTAGGATTCTGGTATCCTAGTGTTGAGGGAACTAAAGCATGAAGAGACCAGGCAGTTTCAATCCTTTAAACCTCAGAAGATGTGGTGGTAGACTGTAGAGTCCTAGGTCATCTGATGAGAGGCAAAGTATGAACAAGGCTGTTGATTGAAATACTTTTATTCTGTAGCAGTCTGACTTGTTTATGGCCTGAGGTAGATCTGGAGAGGTTCCCAGAAAGTCCTTGAATAGGAAGGCTTGTTACATGAAATAACTGATAATCATTCCTCAGTGGTGGGAGCTGAATGCTGTGCTTAAGGGAGAGGGGGGGAAGCCTTTTAACTTTGGGGAGAGGCTGGTTGTTGCTGAGCACAGATGGGCTTGCTGTACTCTGTAGCAGCTCTGTCAAGATACTACTGGTGAGCTCCAGGAAGCCAGGTTTGTGGCTCTGCAGGTATGAGAGGTGAAACCTGATGGTATACTCTGTTTTTCTGCTCTCTTCCAAAGCTTTCATGAGCAGCCTTTCTCTGTCTTAGGGGTACCTGTATGCTTGGAACTTGTGATAGGTATCCTTATCTTCAACACTGTCTTTAAAATCACAGAATCACACAATGGTATGGGTTGATAGGGACCTCTGGAAATCAAGTCCAAACCCCCTGCCAAAGCAGGTTCATCTGAAGGAGGTCAAACAGAAACACATCCAGGTGGGTTTGGAATATCACTCCAGAGATGGAGACTCCACCACTTCTCTGGGCAGCCTGGGACAGTGCTCCATAACCCTTAAAGAAGTTCCTCCTCATGTTTAGATGGTACTTCTTCTGTTCAAGTTTGTGCCTGTTCCCCCTTGTTCTGCCCCTGGACACCACTGAGAAAAGCCTGGTCCCATCCTCCTGACACCCACCCTTGAAGTATTGCTCAGCATTGATGAGGTCCCCCTGCTCAGCCTTCTCTTTTCCAAACTAAAAAGCCCCAATTCTCTGTCTTTCCTCATCAGAGATGTTCCAGTCTCCTATGCATCTTCAGAGACCTTTCCTGTACTGCCTCCAGTAAGTCCCTCTCCTTGGACACAGTTGCCCACACCTGGACACAGTATTCCAGATGTGCCCTCATCAGGGCAGAGCAGAGGGGAAGGAGAACCTCCTTCGACCTGCTTGCCACACTCTTCTTGGTGCACCTCAGGATGCCATTGGCCTTCTTGGCCATCAGGGCCAAATGGAAGTGGCTACTTGGAATTTCTTCCAAGGGAAAATGGTAGTGTCTCTTCTCTTGGTTTGTGGGCAAGGTAGAAGGAGGAAGCACTCATTTTGTTCATGCAGGACAGTGCAGAGTTGCTATACAGCAGCTGCTTTTACCCACTTGCAGGTTAGGCTGGCAATTAAATCAAATTATACAAAGCTGTACCATGTAATTTCACTGCTCCATTAACTTCCTTGGGATTTGCAAAGGACACGGGCAATTGTAGCAGTCAAAAGAACCTCTTGTATCACAACCCCCCTAGAGTGAGCTGCTAAACCTGCTCTGCTGCTCTGAAGAGCAGTGAACCTGACCAGCTCAGGCTGCCTGCAGGAAGCTCAGAGCTGATGAAGAAGTTAAATATTCTTTTTAAAGGCAACAGTTCTGCTTGTCTGAGCTCATCTAAACCAGTGCTCCTCTGAAAAGTCACTCTGATTTGGGGTGGGGTATCACGGTATCACCAAGGTTGGATGAGACCTCAAAGATCATCAAGTCCAACGTGTCACCACAGACCTCATCACTAGACCATGGCACCGAGTGCCACATCCAATCCCCTCTTGAACCCCTCCCTCAGGAAGGTTCTTGGTGCAGTGTCTGAGATCTTCAGCACTGTGTTGCTGATAGACTGGCAAGTGTCTGAGGAGGTGGTGGTGAGAATTATCTCTGCTCATTTGCATAACTTGCTTATCTTTTTAATGGGAGCAGATCCTGCCCTATCAGCTTGCAAACACAGCTGGTTGGGTTTGAGTTATGTGAGTCACAAGGCTGCAAAAGCACTAATATCTTGCAGCCACTTGCACTTTGATTGTTGGTGGTTGTTTTTTTCACCAGGGCTGTTCTGGTTGTAGAACATCTCATCTCGGGTGGAAATCACCCTTGGTGATGGAAAAATTTCTTAATTCTTCTATTAAAAAGAAGTCAAATTTCTTTGTAATGAGAAGTGAGACCATTTCATAGAATGGTAGTGGTTGTAAGTGGTAGTGGTAGTGTCTGATCCCCAGATCAGACTGAGGGAGCTGGGGTTGCTTAGCCTGGAGAAGAGGAGACTCAGGGGTGACCTTATTGCTCTCTACAACTACCTGAAGGGAGGTTGTAGTGAGGCAGAGGCTGGTCTCTTCTCCCAGGCAACCAGTACCAGAACAAGAGGACACAGTCTCAAGCTGCATCAGGGGAGGTTTAGGCTGGAGGTTAGGAGGAAGTTTTACACAGAGAGAGTGATTGCCCACTGGAATGGGCTGCCTGGGGAGGTGGTGGGGTCGCCGTCGCTGGGGATGTTCAGGGCGAGGCTTGACAGGATGCTTGGTTGCATGGTTTAGTTGATTAGGTGGTGTTGGATGATAGGTTGGACATGATGATCTTGAAGGTCTCTTCCAACCTGCTTTGTTCTATTCTATTCTATCTAGTCCAAACCCCCTGCCAAAGCAGGATCACCTAGGGCAGGTCACACAGGAATGTATCCAGATGGGTCTTGAAAGTCTCCTGGGAAGGAGACTCTGCAACCAATCTAGGCAGCCTGCTCCAGGGCTCTCTGACCCTCACTGTAAAGAAGTTTTTTTCCTTATTTTGAGGAGGAACTTCCTAGGTCTCTGTTTGTATGCAGTGCCCCTTGTTGAATCACAGGCCACCACTGACAAGAGACTGGCAGCTTCGGCTTGATGTCCACCCTTCAGGTGTATGATAAACATCAGTAAGATCAGTACTGGGCCCCATGCTCTTTAACATCTTCATTGATGATCTGGATGAGGGGATTGAGTCAGTCATCAGCAAATTTGCAGATGACACCAAGTTAGGAGCAGATGTTGGCCAGTTAGAGGGCAGAAGGGCTCTGCAGAGGGACCTTGACAGGCTGGACAAATGGGCGGAGTCCAACAGGATGGCATTCAACAAGTCCAAGTGCCAGGTGCTGCACTTTGGCCACAACAACCCCATGCAGAGCTACAGGCTGGGGTCAGAGTGGCTGAAGAGCAGCCAGGCAGAGAGGGACCTGGGGGTGCTGATTGACAGCCGCCTAAACATGAGCCAGCAGTGTGCCCAGGTGGCCAAGAGGGCCAATGGCATCCTGGCCTGCATTAGGAATAGTGTGGCCAGCACTGGTTAGGCCACACCTTGAGTCCTGTGTCCAGTTCTGGGCCCCTCAGTTTAGGAAGGACATCGAGACACTTGAATGTGTCCAGAGAAGGGCAACGAGGCTGGGGAGAGGCCTCGAGCACAGCCCTGTGAGGAGAGGCTGAGGGAGCTGGGGTTGTTTAGCCTGGAGAAGAGGAGGTTTAGGGGTGACCTCATTGCCCTCTACAACTACCTGAAAGGTGGTTGTAGCCAGGAAGGGGTTGGTCTCTTCTCCCAGGCAACCAGCACCAGAACAAGAGGACACAGTCTCAAGCTGCACCAGGGGAGGTTTAGACTCGAGGTGAGGAGAAAGTTCTTCAAGCGAGTCGTTCGCCATTGGAATGTGCCACCCAGGGAGGTGGTGGAGTCACCGTCCCTGGAGGTGTTCAAGGGGGGATTGGATGTGGCACTTGGTGCCATGGTCTAGTCCTGAGGTCTGTGGAGACAGGTTGGACTCGATGATCCTTGAGGTCTCTTCCAACCTTGGTGATACTGTGATCTCCTCTCAGCCTTCTCTTCTCCAGACTAAACAGCCGTGGGTCTCTCAACCTTTCCTCATCAGGCAAGCATTCCAGTCCCTTCGTCAGCCTTGTAGCCTTCCATTGGACAATCTCTTGAACATTAAAACAAAAAAGGGAATTAAACCTCCTAATTATTTCTCAGCTTCTTTCATGTGGAGATTTGCTTTTGCGTTTGAAATGCGCTGATACCATGTTGTGAGCTGCTTTTTCTTGGCTAGTAGAAGTACCAGGCTGTACCAAGCTCTGCTTCTGTTTGAAGCTGCAGGTTTCATTTCAGATGCTCAAAGGTTAGGGTTGGGATAACCACTAGAGGAGTGACAGATGCTATGAACCCCTCTGCCTTCCCTTAGACTGAAACCAATGATGAATGGTTGATGGCAGTGATGTTGCCATCACCACCGATGATGTGAAAGCACCTGGAAAGTCCCTCACTGGACTTTGCATCAGGTGGGAACTGGATTCAGGAATTGGACTCCAGAACTGGATACAAGAACACAGGGATCAGAGTTGAAGGCATAATGGACAGAGTTGTCTGTGGGCACTGAAGAAGAGGCTTGACCTTTGTGATCCTGAAGCTGACATCCATATTATGGAATACCTTGTTGGTCAATTTAGGGTCACCTGTCCTGTCCACTCCTCCTCACAGGTGCCACCTCTTACTGCACCCCAAGGATGCACACAACATTTAGCAGTGACCTGGATCTTGCAAAGTCTAAGCCAGAGCCTTTCTGCAACCCAAACCTTGACACTTAACTCTCCCCGTCAGCCTTCTGATGGCTGTGCAAACCTTCCCTGAACCTCAGAAAGTGCCTTCACTGAGCAGAGCCCAAGCTGGAAAATGAAATCTTTCACACTGTGCCCTCTTTCATCAGCACAGCTGCTCACACAGCCACCTTGTGAGCCGTCTTGAGGAACTGATCTGGTGAAACTAACCCAGCAAGAGCAGTGGTTAATTGTCATCCAGATCAGTTCCCCGTCACGATTCACTGAGCAGCTGCACAAGTGCTTGTTTATGGTGGCACAGATGAGGAAGATGATGCTAGAGCATAAGAAGCAGTGCTGGCAGCAGGCTGGCTTAGCTGTGCCAGGGAGAGCTGAACTAGCACACAGTGGGGTTTTGTTTTGCCTGTTGTAATAACTTGAGCAAAAAATGATACGGAACATGCAGGAAGTAAAACTTAACAGAGGTTTGACAATTCCCTTCTCGCCCTGGAACAGCCACAAACTCTTGATGAAGGCTGGATGCAGAGTGGGTTGAGAGTAGCCCTAAAGTGCTACTTTAGGGGTGTGTGGATTGATGAGAAGCTCACCATGAGCCAACAGTGTGCTCAGGCAGCCCAGAAGGCAGCCATGTCATCAGCAGCATCAGCAGGAGTGTGGCCAGAAGGGCGAGAGAGGGGATTCTGCCCCTTTGCTCTGCTGAGACCCCACCTCCGATCCTGCATCCAGCATGAGAAGGACATAGAGCTGTTGGAGCGAGGCCAGAGGAGGCCACAAAGATGATCCAAGGGCTGAAGCACCTTTGCTGTTAGAATAGGCTGAGGGAGCTGGGGCTGCTCAGCCTGGAGAAGACTTTTCCTAAGGGTGTCTAGAGACAGTACAAGGGGGATGGTTTGAAGCTGAGGGTGAATAGATTTAGATTGGAGGCTCAGGGGAGACCTCATTGCTCTCTACAACTACCTGAAGGGTGGTTGTAGCCAGGAGGGAGTTGGTCTCTTCTCTCTAGCAACCAGCACCAGAACAAGAAGACACAGTCTCAAGCTGTGCCAGAGGAAGTTTAGGCTCAAGCTGAGGAGAAAGTTCTTCACCGAGAGAGTCGTTCGCCATTGGAAGGAGCTGCCCAGGGAGGTGGTGGAGTCACCATCCCTGGAGGTGTTCAAGAGGGGATTGGATGTGGCACTTGGTGCCATGGTGTAGTCATGAGGTCTGTGGTGACAGGTTGGCCTTGATGATCTTTGAGGTCTCTTCCAACCTTGGTGATACTGTGATGCTGTGATCCTGGGAAGAAGTTCTGTTCATCAGTATGAAGGTGGTGAGACTCTGGAATAGGCTGTCCAGGGAGGCTGTGAATGCCTCCTCCCTGGGAGTATCAAGGCATGGTTGTGTGAGGCCTTGAGCAGCCAAGTCTAGTTGAGAAGTGTCTCTGCTCTTGGTGGGGGGGCTGGAGTAGATGATCTCTGAGGTCCCTTTCCACCTAGGCCATTCCATGATTCTGTGAATTTTAGAGCCTGTTTGAATTGTCTTTTGGATATGTTGTTGTAGCAGATGGTCTCCTGGCTCAAGCTAATTATCTTTGGGCAGGAGAGGTTAATTAGCTTGGAATGCTGCCTCTGCAGAGTTCAGAAGAAATCTGAATAATCCAATCTAATATCATCAGCAATGCAGTGGGCAGACTGGAGGGGTTTATTTGGAGCCTCCAAGTCCCTCTACCTTCGTGACCTCGTACTAAAGAATCGAACAATAAAATTGTTCCCCATCAGCTAGGATGAATGGACATGAAATGGCACAAGAGGGAGGAGAAGAGTGGTGTCTAAGTTTGAGATGGCAGGTAGTGGCAGGAGTAGGGCTAATGGGTTCCAGCTGGAAGCAGCTCAATTTAGATTAGACACTTGTTCTTTGCTCTGAGGGTGGTGAGGCACTGGAGCAGGTTGTGGAAGCTCCAACCCTGAAAATATTCAAGGCAGGCTGGATGGGGCATTGAGTCAACCTGATCTAGTAAGATGTGTCCCTGTTTATGGTAGGGGGTTGGAACTAGATGATCTTGAAGGTCCCATTCAACCCAAGCCATTCTGTGATTTAAATACACAGGCATTGCCTGTTGTGTGTTGAGTCTTGAACTGTGTTGTGGTCACACAGCCCCACATTTAATGTTCCTCATCCAGCTGGTTTGGGATGAGATATTGGTGATTTTTGGGATATATTCCAGACTTTGAAGCATGCAGAAGAGTCACAAACTACAGAGATAAGGACTCAACTTGTCCAGGTATATGTTATGGGTCCCTGTCCAAGTGGAGGCCAGGGACAAGTGGAGTCTCTCAGGGATCAGTGCTGGGACCAGTCTTGTTTAACATCTTTGTCAGTGCCATGAACAGTGGCACTGAGTGCACCCTCAGCAGGTTTGCTGACAACACCAAGCTGTGTGATGCAGCAGACAGGCTGGAGGGAAGGGAGGCCATCCAGAAGGATCTTGACAGGCTGGAGAGATGAGCCCATGACAACCTCATGAGGTTCAACAAGACCAAATGCAAGGTCCTGCATCTGGGTTAGGACAATTCCAAGCACCGATATAGTCTGGGCAGGGACTGGCTGGAGAGCAGCCCTGAAGAGAAGGACTTGGGGGTGCTGCTGGATGAGAAGCTCAACAGGAGCCAGCAGTGTGCACTTGCAGCCCAGAAAGCCAATCAGATCCTAGGCTGCATCAAGGGAAGCATAGCCAGCAAGGTTGAAGGAGGTGATTCCCCCCTCTACTCTGCTCTGGTGAGACCCCAGCTGGAATACTGCATCCAGTTCTGGAGCCCCTGTTACAGGAGGGATCTGGAGGTGCTGGAACCTATCCAGAGAAGGACCACGAGGATGAGCAGAGGGCTGGAGCTCCTCTCCTATGAGGATGAACTGAGGGAGTTGGGGTTGTTCAGCCTGGAGAAGAGAAGGCTCCGAGGAGACCTTCTTGTGGCCTTCCAGTATCTGAATGGTGTTACAAGACAGTTGGGGAGAGGGACTTTTTAGGGTGTCAGGGAGTGATAGGACTTGAGGGGGATGAAACAAATCTAGAAGTGGGTAGATTCAGATTGGCTGTTAGGAAGAAGTTCTTCCCCATGAGGGTGGTGAGACACTGGAAGAGGTTGCTCAGGGAGGTGGTGGAAGCCTCATCCCTGGAGGTTTTGAAGGCCAGGCTGGATGTGGCTGTGAGCAACCTGCTGTAGTGTGAGGTGTCCCTGCCCATGGCAGGGGGGTTGCAACTGGATGATACTTGAGCTCCTTTGCAAGCCTAACAATTCTGATTCTATGATTATGACACCTACAGCTTTTTCCTGACTACACTGCATGTAGTAAGGGACAAGAGACTTGTTTGGCTTTACCTATGGGCTCCTTGATTGTAATGTACCACTTAAACCAGTCACACAATTAGTTTGCAATCCTGAGAAGACCTGAAGAAAGTTGCTCTTTGTTACATGCAACATGGGCTGTGCTTTTGGGTTGAAAAGGAATTAAAGAATAGGCATATCAACAATCAAGTGAGAAATGGGCATGGTAGATGATCAATTTGTATGCTGCTGAAGTTAATTAAAGGGTACATCATGGCACATAAAACACCTGAATCATTTTTATAGGGAGTGCAATGTTTGTTCCAAGCCATTTCATAAGGAGTGTTTAAATTGCTCATAAAAATTACCAGTTTAAGGTTAGATCTGCAGTAATGTGCAAGTTTTTATAGTGGTTTTGGGTTTGGTGAGGTTTAATCTTTCTGTTGAGATTCTTGATGCCCATTTCTGAGAAAATCAGGACCATCTCAAGTTAAGCAGTTTAGGTTTGGGTTTGAATTGGACTAGGTTGCCCAGGAAGGTGGTGGAGTCACCTTCCCTGCAGGTGTTCAAGAAATGTGTGGATGTGGCACTTCAGGACATGGTTTAATGGTGATTTTAGGTGGGTGGCTGGACTCAATGGTCTCAGAGCTCTTTTCCAACTGAAAAAATTCTATGATTGTATGGTGCTGTGATTTCATACTGCACAGATATACTGGAGGTATCTGGGCATCCCATCTCAGGCTCTGTTCTCAGTCAAACTCACAAACAGAGTCTTGAATCCAGTGGATGGTTTGGGGTCTGTCACATGAATAGAAGTTTAATAGCTTTCTTTAGTTTTCCTTTCTGGAAATAGATTAAATCACTGGAATGACACAAAGTGTCAGACTGCGATCCAAAGCATGTATGAACTCCTGTTCATCCATTTATGGATTCATAGAATGGTCTGGGTTGGAAGACAGCTCAAAGATCATCTAGTTCCAACCTCCATGCCATGGGCAGGGACACCTCCCACTAGCCCAGGTTGCTCAAGGCCTTAATCAGCCTGGCCTTGAAAACTCCAGGGAGGGGAAATCCACAGCCTCTCTGGGCAGCCTGTTCCAGTGTCTCCCCACTCTCACTCTAAAGAATGTCTTCCTAATCTCCAGTCTAAATCTCCCCTCTTCCAGCTTCAATCCATTGCCCCTTGTCCTATCATTACAACCCCTTGTAAAAAGTCCCCCCCCACCTTTCTTGTAGGCCCCTTTCATGTACTGTAAGGCTGCTCTAAGTTCTCTCTGGAGCCTTTTCTTCTCCAGTCTGGACAGCCCCAACTCTCTCAGCCTGTCCCCATAGGGGAGGTTCTCCAGCTCTCTGAACATCTTCTTGCCCTCCTGGACCTGCCCCAACAACTTGATGTCCTTCCTATGCTGGGGGTACCAGAAGTGGATTCAGTACTGATGGTGGAGTCTTGCAAGAGCAGAGAAGGAGAATCACCTCTTTCATCCTGCTAGTCACACTTGTTAAAAGCCTTTTAAGACAAGCTGCAACCAGACCACGTTCTCTTTTGGTTTCAGAAGCATTTTAAATGCACTTTTGGTCAATGCAAGAATGTTTATTTTCAGGTGGCTCCAGATTTACAAAGGAAGCTTTTGGGAGAAAGGAATGTGCTGTAAAATGAAGCCTGTGGTAAAAGGATGCACTAAACCAGCTGTTTGAGGCTAGCAGGTGGTTTGTGGCGACCTGAAGAGGATAGGGAGCCATTTGTCAACACACTCACTGATAGGTTGAGAGTGACATGGAAAGATTTGGTGAGAACTTTCTGTATTTGAAGTGGAAGTTTGAGTGCTGAGTTCATTCTAGTCTGGTTTAAGCATGCAGGAGGTTTGAAAGTTAAAATCAGAGCCACAGCTGAGCAAGGATTTGAGAGTGAATGAGCATAATTGCTTTAATGCCTCATCCCTGGAAGCCTTTTAGGAGCAGGCTGGATGAGGCTTTGAGCAAGCTGGTCTAGTGGAAAGTGTTCCTGTCCACAGCAGAGGGATTGGAACTAGGGGAGATTTAGGTTGGACATTAGGAACAATTTCTTTACTGCAAGAGTGGACAGGCGTTGGAACAGGCTGCCCAGGGAGGTGGTGGAGTCGCCATCCCTGCAGGTGTTGAAGAGATGTGTGGCCATGGCACTTTGAGGCATGGTTTAGCAGCCATAGTGGTGTTGGGTTGATGGTTGGACTCAATCCTGGAAGTCTTTTCCAACCAAACCAATTCTGTGATTCTATGATCTTTGAAATCCCTCCCAGCCAAAGCCATTCTGTGATTGTTCACATGGCCTTTCTGCCAGAGGGAACAGTGCTCACTGGTTGGTGGTTTTTTATTTACAACAATGCCTTGGAAATCATTCAAATGCTTTACTACAAATAAACCCACCAGGCTTAAACTTCAACTTGTGAAAGTTCCTTAACTCTTTTGTTTTGGTGTTTTCTTCCCCCCCTTCTTTTTAGCGCCGGCTTCGTCATCTCCGGAACATCGCAGCACGGAACATTATCAATAGGAATGGTTATCGCCTCTTGGACACCTACTTCACTCTTCACTTGTGTGATAACACTAAGATCTACAAAGGTAGGCTTGAGACCAACTTTTTTGTTCACTAGTTGACTTGCCTTTTTTACTAGTTTTGCTTCCTCCAGGAAGGCTGCAGAGGGACTTTTCCTAAGGATGTCTAGATACAGGCCGGGGGGGGAATGGTTTGAAGCTGGGGGAGGGTAGGGTTAGACTGGATCTTAGGAAGAAGTTCTCCAGTGTGAGACTCTGGAACAGGTTGCTCAGAGAGGTGGTGGATGCCTCCTCCCTGGGGATGTTGAAGGCCAGATTGGATGAGGCCTTGAGCACCCAAGTCTAGTTGAGAGGTGCACCTGCCCACGGTGGGGAGGATGGAGTAGATGATCTCTGAGGTCCCTTCCAACCTGAGCCATTCTATGATTAATCTTTGAATTATTACCACATTAATTCTGTCCTTTTTTTTAACCTTGACCACATGCTGCCATTTTTTCTTCACTCTGTACTAGCAGTGAAAATAAAGCTTCATGAAAGCTTTCAGTATGAGCAGCAAATAAAAACAGACTAATTTGGTTGAGTTTGTTAAATTGGCCTATTTTCATTGTTACTCTCCTCTTCCCACACCAATAATTTGAGAAACTAGGGAACTTCCAAGATAATTTCCAGCCTTTGGAGCCTTTGGGTGACTGTTGTGCTCTGTGTGTAGCAGTTATTTTACAGGGCATAAACCAGCACTATTTATTGTGATTAGTAGTAGTAGTGGAATTCTCAGCCAGTGACATGAAGCATCCCGGCATCTGTTCTGCTTTTGATAACTGGGGTTGAATGTTGGATCTAAGAAGCTCTTCCCCCTGAGGGTGGTGAGACACTGGAACAGGTTGTTCAGGGAGCTGGTAGAAGCCAGGCTGGATGTGGCTCTGAGCAGCCTGAGGTAGTGTGAGGTCTCCCTGTCCCTGGCAGGGGGATTGGAACTAGCTGATCCTCGAGGTCCCTTCCAACCCTAACAATTCTATGATCTCATTTCTCTTCAGCGCTTTTCTTTCCACTTCATTGTGGAGACATGGTATTAAATTATCTATATTGTTATGGTCCTTTTGACAGTTGGAGCTTTGCAGGCAGATTTTGGTTTTCTCCTAAGTTTTATTTTCAGCTAGTGTAGTTGAACCTTGCCTTTTCCTCAAGGTGGCTGTTTTAAAAGCATAAGAACACAGGCTTTGAGCTTGCTATCTGGTCTTTCTTATAGGATCACCTGGTTGGAAAAGTCCTTAAGGTCATCAAGTCCAACCATAACCTAACATCTGCATGTGCACAACTGTTAGATCATGACCCTAAGCAAATCATCCAAATGTCTTTTAAACACCTCCAGGGATAGGCATTCCTGTACCTGCCCTGGGCAGCCTGTTCCAGCACCTGATGACCCTTATGGTGAAGACATTTTTCCTGATATCCAATCTGGACCTCCCTTGGTGCAACTTGAACTTTGCTCTGTCTTACTGCTTGTTATTTGGGAGGAGACATCACAGAATCATAGAATGTTAGGGGTTGGAAGGGACCTGAAAAGATCATCTGGTCCAACACCCCTGCCAAAGCAGGATCACCTGAGTCACACAGGAACGCATCCAGGTGGTTTGACTGACCTCCACCTCACTCCAACCTCCTTTCAGGGAGTTGTAAGGATGTATAAGGGCTCCCCTGAGCCTTCTCTTCTCCAGGATGAACAACCCTAGATCCCTCAGCCACTCCTCATAGAACTTGTGCTCTTATAATTGTTGGTTGAACTTAAAGCTGATCACCCCTACTGCAGTACTTAGTGTATGGAATTGTTCTGCCCTCCATCAAAGCTTCATGTGACAGGAGAAGGTTTTAAACTAAAAAAGGGAGATTCAGTCTAGACAGAAGGAAGAAATACATGCAGGGTGGTGAAACACTGGCCCAGGGTGCCCAGAGAGGTTGTGGATGCCTCATGCCTGGAAACATTTCAGGTCAGGTTGTTTGGGGCTCTGCTCTAGTTGCAGATGTCCCTGCTGACAGCAAGGGGGTTGCAATAGATGACCAACCCTCCCCATTCTGTGATTCATCTCAGGACTCCAATGACTGTGTACAGGATGTATTCCATACTCCAGAGATACCTACCCAAAGAATTTAACCTCTTATTTTGGCTGGAAGAGCCAAGGTTCCTGTGTCAGCAGTTGCCGATTACCATTTAAATACAGGGTTCTTGCCACCTCTGTGAGATAATTTGGCTGGTCACTTTCTAAGTGCTTGGAAGAGGTCACCCTTGCTCTTCAGGAAAGCAGTGCAATTAGTTTGTCTCTGCTTCTGGACTGCATCAAAAGCAGCGTGGCCAGCAGATCCAGAGAGGTGATTCTGCCTCTTTGCTCTGGTGAGACCTCACCTGGAGTACTGCATCCAGCTCCGGAGCCCTCAACACAGGAAGGACTTGGACCTGATGGAGCTGGTCCAGAGGAGGGCCACAAAAATAGTCTGGGGGTTGGAGCACCTCTGCTACAAGGACAAGCTGAGGGAGCTGGGGATGTTCAGCCTGGAGAAGAGAAGGTTCCAGGGAGACCTAATAGTAACCTTTCAGTACTTGCAAGAAGGACGGACACAAAGGCCTGCAGTGATATGACAAGGGCAAATGGCCTCAGACTAGAAGGGAGGAGATTTAGATTGGGTATTAGGAACAAATTCTGCCTCATGAGGGTGGTAGAACACTGAAACAGGTTGCCCAGGGAGGTGGTTGGGGCCCCATCCCTGAAGATAATTCGAGGTGAGGCTGGAGGGGGGTCTGGGCAACCTCATCTAGCTGAAGATGCCCCTGCTGACTGCAGTGAGGCTTGGACAGGATGACCTTCCAACCCAGACCATTCTATGATTCTACTCTTTTGAGAAGATGGTATCTGACAAACAAGTCACTTTGCAAATGTCATACAAATATTGCAATGTGCTGGAGCACATTTTTTGCCCAGTAAAGCACAACTTGAGTAAATCTGAAGGATGATCTTTTCTACAAATGATGAAATGCTAAGTTTAAATAATGACTGCTAAAAATGAAGTGTGAATGAGTACTTTTAGTCAGAAACATGACAACATTTTGTCTTCAGTCTGGAGAAGAGAAGGCTCTGGGGAGACCTTATTGTGGCCTTCCTGTATTTTAAAGGGGCCTGGAAGAAAGCTGGGGAGGGACTTTTGAGGGTGTCAGGGAGTGATAGGATTGGGGGGATGGAAGAAAACTAGAAAAGGGGAGATTGAGATTGGATGTCAGGAAGAAGTTCTTCCCCATGAGGGTGGTGAGAGCCTGGCACAGGTTGCCCAGGGAGGTGGTGGAAGCCTCATGCCTGAAGGTTTTTCAGGCCAGGCGGGATGTGGCTCTGAGCAACCTGCTGTAGTATGAGGTGTCCCTGCCCATGGCAGAGGGGGTTGGAACTGGCTGATCCTTGAGGTCCCTTCCAACCCTAACAATTCTCTGATTTTCAGTCTTGCTTATCAATCTGTTACTGATAAACTGCATCCATTTGGCTTTGAGTGTTCCTTAATTTAGCTATTTTTTTCTTTTTCTATTTCAAAGAGTACATTTCTTTTTTATTGGTGTTTTAAGCAAAGCTAAACTTTTCTTTTCCCCTCCTCATTTTTCTTTAGAATTTTATAAGAGTGAGGTCATCAAGAATTCTCTGGTAAGTTCTTTTAATATGTTTTTTTTTTAAGTTATGTATTTTTTTTCAGTGTATTGATTTCTCTGCTGAACAGATTGCTGTTGAATGTGTATTTCCACTCTTCTGTCATGTTCTTCTCCACCTTTTCAAGCTCTTTTCACAAGGGCTGGAGTAGGGAATTAATGGATTGTACAAATGCATGCTTGTTTTAACAGCTGTGGTGCAGTGGTCTGTTGGTACTGCTGCAGGTAGCATCAAACACTCCAAGGGAAGGGGATTGGAGGGTCAGAGAAGACAATGAAGATGCTGAGAGGGCTGGAGGATCTCCCCTATGAGGACAGGCTGAGAGAGTTGGGGCTGTTCAGCCTGGAGAAAAGAAGGCTCCAGGAAGAACTTAGAGCAGCCTTCCAGTACCTGGAAAGGTAGGGAGGGGCATTTGACAGTGGCTTGCAGTGCTAAGACAAGGGGCAATGGATTGAAGGTGGAAGAGGGGAGATGTAGTCTGGAGGTTAAGAAGAAACATTGGACAGGGAAGGTGGTAAGACAGTGGAGCAGGTTGCCCAGGGAAGTTGTGGATGCCTCTTCAAGGCCAGGTTGGCCACCTGATCTGGTGGAAGATCACAGAATCTCACAGAATCACCAAGGTTGGAAGAGACCTCAAAGATCATCAAGTCCAACCTGACACCATGTGACCTCAGGACTAAACCATGGCACCAAGTGCCACATCCAGTCCCCTCTTGAACACCTCCAAGGACGGTGACTCCATCACCTCCCTGGGCAGCACATTCCAATGGCAAACGACTCTCTCAGTGAAGAACTTTCTCCTCACCTTGAGCCTAAACTTCCCCTGGCACAGCTTGAGACTGTGTCCTCTTGTTCTGGTGCTGGTTGTCTCAGAGAAGAGACCAACCCCCTCCTGGCTACAACCACCTTTTAGGTAGTTGTAGACAGCAATGAGATCTCCCCTGAGCCTCCTCTTCTCCAGGCTAAACAACCCCAGCTCCCTCAGCCTCTCCTCACAGGGCTGTGCTCAAGGCCTCTCCCCAGCCTCGTTGCCCTTCTCTGGACACGTTCAAGTGTCTCAATGTCCTTCTTAAACTGAGGGGCCCAGAACTGGACACAGTACTCAAAGTGTGGCCTAACCAATGCAGAGTACAGGGGCACAATGACCTCCCTGCTCCTGCTGGCCACACTATTCCTAATGCAGGCCAGGATGCCATTGGCCTTCTTGGCCACCTGGGCACACTGCCCATGGTAGGGAGGTTAGAACTACATGGTTTTTGAGGTCACTTCCGGCTTATACCATTCTATGAATATATGAAGTTTCACAATAAAGCTCAGGTTCAGCTTTACAGTGTGATTCCATTTGTCATTGGGAGACCACAAGACAGGCAAAGTCCAGGTAGTTGGATTTTTACTTGTTTAACTTCTTGACAGTATCTGAGCATTGGGTGCATCATAACTCAGGTTTGTTTGCAATTTATCTTTTGTTCTTTGCTGTCCTTGCTGGTGGTAGCAACAGAAATAGCTGCTTTTATTGAAATGTCTGCAAGTGGCTTATTCAGGGAGCACTCTTATATTACTTTAGTGTACAGATGTATTAGAAGGGTCATGCTGTGCAGTTCTTGTCCTTGGTGTAGAAGCAAAGGCCCTGCTTGCTTTACCCCAAATAAAGGGAGAGTCAAACAGCATTTTAGAATCCACCACTGATTTCTTTTTCATACAGTCATAGAATTGTTTCAGTTAGAAAAACCTCTAAGATCATTGAGTCCAACCATCAGCCAACACCACCATGGCCATTAAACCATGTCCTCAAGTGCCATGGCCACACACTTCTTGTGCACCTGCAGAGGTGGTGACTCCAGCACCTCCCTGGGCAGCCTGTTCCAAGGCCTGGCCACTCTTGCAGTAATGATTTTTTTCCTGGTATCTGATCTAAACCCCCCCTGGTACAATTTCAGGTCATTTCTTCTCATTCTGTTGCCTGATACTAGAGAAGAGAGACCAACCCCCACCTCACTTCAACCTCCTTTCAGGGAGTTTTAGAGAGCAATGTGATCTCCCTTCATCTTCCTCTTCTCCAGGCTAAACACCCCCAGTTCCTTCAGCTGCTCCTCACCAGCCCTGTTCTCCAGACCCTTTACCAACTTCATTGCCCTTTTCTGGACACACTCCAGCCCCTCAACATCCTTCTTGTAGTAAGGGACCCAAACCTGAACCCAATATTCTAGATGCAGGCTCACCTTTTTGTGTAGGGGAACAATAAAGAACGAGTGCCTGCATATGGAATTATGCCTGACCTTTGAGGACCAAACAGCTTTAAGAAACTGAGGTTTGAAAACATCTTAGTTTCTACATTTTCCAGTTCAGACCAGTGAGGGGACCAGAACTGAACAGTTCATCACAGCTGAAATGTGGTAGGTCTTGTGGGAGTAGGATGTTGCAGCTGTAGGGAAAGGGAGTCTGGTAACTTGCTAAACAGAATGGTAGGGGCTAGGAGGCACTTCTGAAGATCATCTAGTCCAAACAGATGATAAGCAGACCCTTTATCTACACTACCATGGTGGAACTGCACCTTTTGTAGCACACTGAGCTTGGAAGTGCTTTGGGAGGGAGGCAAAGCTGTCTGCATCTTCAAGGCTCTTGTCCAAGAGACAGCTTCCTCGAGGATTCCTTTAGGATTTTGAGTCCTGCCTGTTCTAAATTGGGAAAAGGAATAACAGAAAGGGAATCTGACCAAAGGAAGTAGGAGATGGAATGCCAAAGATCTAACTAAAGATGTCTTGAGGAAATTCCATACATAATTGTTGGATATGTTAATGACCTGGTGTTCCTGTGTCTAAATAGCTACCAAATATCCCTCCTCCTTAGGAGAACTTGAATGCATTCCTCCTGTAATATACTGGGTAGCTTTGCCTCTCCCTTCTTTTCAGAGTTATCTTGTTCCAAATTGCCAGTTCAGAGATGCCTGGCCTCTTCCAAGCTGCTAATTAGGGGTTGGGAGAGACCTCCTGAGATCATCAGGTCCAACCCCCGCTGCCAAAGCAGGATCATCTAGGACAGGTCACACAGGAGCACGTCCAGGTGGGTTTTGAATGCCCCCAGAGAAGGAGACTCCACAAGCCTTCTGGGCAGCCTGTTCCAGGGCTCTGTCACCCTCATACTGAAGTGTCTCCTCATGATGAAGTGGAACCTCCTGTGTTATATCCATTATTCCTTGTCCTGTTACTGAGTGGCACTGAAAAGAGCCTGGCCCCTTCCTCTTGACACCTACCTCTCAGATATTTATAGACATTAATAAGATTCCTTCTCTTCTCCAGACTAAACAGTCCTTTAGTCATCCTCCTAGCTCTTCACTGGACTCTCTCCAGCAGATCCCTGTCTGTCTTGAATTGGAGAGCCCACAACTGGATACAGTATTCCAGGTGTGGTCTCACTGGGGCAGAGTAGAATAATCTAGAAGGATGGGATGGTGAGTTCCTGCTTTCTGTTTTGTAGTAGCCACTATCTGTGCAGCAGAGGAGGGAGATAACTATAAAAAGCACTTTCTCATTTCTGCATTTGGACACCCTGTGACTTCTGGCTTGTAGCAGTGGTAGTGTTGACTTAACCTGGTTTGGTTGCAGCTTAGGCCAATTAGAAGTGTTTCCATAAATCTTTAAATTAAAGGTTATCAGAGGTATGTGAAAGTCCTTGGACTGTCCCATGTTTGCAAACCTGAGTTGTGGTGGAATAGATCTTGGAAGCTTGGCTTAGTGTGTGCTGCTTCTGTAGAGCCTGAGATACAAGTCTGATCTCTTGGAGTGAAGAGAAGCTCTTAGTAACAGCATTTGAAGATTGCCACCAGCAGCAGTTAAGGAGGAGAAGAATGTGAACAAACCTGCCAATAAATGATGCAAGCTTTAATTATTGGGGAACAGACCAGCACTTTGATTTGAACTGCAGTGTAAGCTGCACCCTAGTTCTCAGTAGCTGAATTAGAACTTGGAAAAGAATTTCACTTCCACTTTCCAAGTTCCTGATTTGGCTGAACTGAATTAGTAAATTCTGAAGTCAAGTGTTGAACATCTTGTAATGGCTGAGCCCACTCTGCTGAAGTAAAAGCAGCAGAGCCTGTGGGCTTCAGCTCTGTGTGCATTGTTCTTAAGGATTTTAAATCTCTGACAGGGACTTCACCAGTTTTTGAACTGTCAGTTGTAAGGTGACTTTCAAGTTGTTTGAGTTGGCTTTATCCTTCTTTGCCCACAGAATCCAACATGGAGGAGTCTGGACTTTGGACTGATGCCTGATCGTCTTGATACCTCTGTCTCCTGTTTTGTTGTGAGGATCTGGGGTGGCAAGAAGGAGCACTTTCAGCTTCTGATTGAATGGAAGGTCAATCTAGATGGGTTGAAGTACTTGGGCCAGCAGGTAATGTGATAACAGTTCTTTTTTTTCCCTCAGGTTTTTACTAAAGTAAATAAAAATCTGTGGACAAGATCACCACGAGTGAGCAATGCACCCAAGAAGGCCAGTGGTCTCCAGAGGTGCATGAAGAAGAGTCTGGCCAGCAGGTTGAGGGAGGTTCTCCTCCCCCTCTGCTGTGGTGAGGCCACATCTGGAGTGGAATGATAGAATTCATTGGGTTGGAAGGAACCTTTTAAAGGTCTAAATGTAGTCCAAACAGCCTGCAGTAAGCATGGACATCCCAACCAGATGAGGTTGCTCAGAGCCTCATCAAGCCTGACCTTGAAAGTCTGAGAGGAGATCTCAATGCTGATCAACAGCTAAAGTGTAGGAAGCCAAGAGGATGGGCCCAGACTCTTTTCACTGGTGCCCTGCAACAGGACATGGGACAATAAACTCAAACCCAGGAGGTTCTGCCTGAACATGAGGAAAAACTTCTTTCCTGGGAGCCCTGGAGCAGGCTGCCCAGAGAGGTTCACAGTATCACTAAGGTTGGAAGAGACCTCAAGGATCATAGAGTCCAACCTGTCACCACAGACCTCATGACTAGACCATGGCACCAAGTGCCATGTCCAGTCTCCTCTTGAACACCTCCAGGGACAGTGACTCCACCACCTCCCTGGGCAGCACATTCCAATGGCGAATGACTCTCTCGGTGAAGAACTTTCTCCTCACCTCGAGTCTAAACCTCCCCTGGCACAGCTTGAGACTGTGTCCTCTTGTTCTGGTGCTGGTTGCCTGGGAGAAGAGACCAATTGCCTGGGAAAAGAGACCAAGGTTGTGGAGTCTCTATCTCTGGAGAGATTCCAAACCCACCTGGCTATTGTCATCCTGTGGAACCTGCTGTGGGTGTTCCTGCTTTAGCGGTGGGTTTGGAGTCTGTGATCCCCAAAGGTTCCTTCCAACCTCTTCCTTTCTGTGGCCTGCATGAAAAAAATATGCATTATGCTAAGAAAGGAAAGGGCATTTAAAGGGCATAATTTAAAGTTTGATTGCAGAGATTAATTTAGCTTGCTTCAGAGCTTTAGATCTTGACTAGCTGAATATGTTGCCATTGTTGACTGGGACTCTCAAAAGAGAACATCTAGCACATGGTGCTTTAAATTACAATGCCTCATTTGAAGGCAATAGCAACATGATTGTACTTGGATTTTAAATTAACACAGATCATAATGCTTGTCCATATTACAGTTTTAATCTGTTGTCATGATATGGTTTGGAAGAGACCTTAGAGGTGTCATCTAGTTCCAACCCTGCTGCTAGTGGAGATGAGTGACAAGTGGTGTCTCTCAAGTGTCTGTATCAGGACCAATGCTGTTCAATATCTTCATCAGTGCTACAGACAGTGAGATTGAAGCACCCTCCCCAAGTTTGCAGATGGTACCAAGCTGAGTGGTGTGGTGGTTGAGTCTGAAGGATGGGAGAGCATCCAGAGGGAGCTGGACAGGCTGGAGAAGTAGGCTGAGGAGATCCTCATGAGGTTCAGTAAGGCTAAGTGCAAGGTCCTGCACCTAGGTACTCTCAATATTAATACAGGCTGGGGGATGATGAAGTTGAGAATAGCCCTGCAGAAAGGGACTTTGGGGTGCTGCTGGTGCATGAGAAGATGGACATGAGTCAGCAGTGTGCACTTGCAGCCTAGAAGGCAAATTGCAGCCTGGGCTACATCTAAAGCAGTGTGGCCAGCAGATGGAGAGAGGGGATTCTGCCCTTCTGCTCTGGTGAGACCTCACCTGAAGTACTGCATCCAGCTTTGAAGCCCTGCAATACATGGAGGACATGGACCTGATGAAGCAGACCCTGAGGAGGGCCACAAAAATTATCAGGGGTCTGTAGTATCTCACCTACAAGGACAGGCTGAGGGAGCTGGGGTTTTTCATTCTGGAGAAGAGAAGGCTCTGGAGAGACCTTATAGCAACCTTCCAGTACCTAAAGAGGGCCTACAGGAAGGTTGCAGAGGGACTGTTTCCAAAGGTCTGCAGTGGTAAGATGAGGGGAAATGGTTTGAAACTGCAAAAGAGCAGATTCAGATTGGATGTTAGGAACAGGTTCTGCACCATGAGAGTAGTGGAACACTGGAACAGGTTGCCCAGGGAGGTGGTTGAGGCCCCCTCCCTGGAGATGTTCAAGGTGAGGCTCAGCAGGGCTTTGGCCAATCTGATTTAGTTGTGGATGCTCCTGCTGACTGCAGAGGGGTTGGGATAGATGGCCTTTGGAGGTCCCTTCCAACCTGAGCCATCGACCATCTTGGCCAATTGGGCTCACTGCTGGCTTGTGTTCAGTCAGCTGTCATCCTGTACTCCCAGGTCCTTTTGTGCTGGGCAGCTTCCTAGCTACTCTGCCCCAAGCCTGTAGCATTCATGGGGTTGTTGTGACCCAAGTGCAGGACTCAACACTTGCCTTCATTAAACCTCATACAACTGACTTCAGCCCATCCATCCAGCCCAGCCAGGTGGCTTTGCAGACCATTTCTACCCTTCAGCAGTTCAACCCTCCCACACAATTTAGTGTCATCTGTAAATGTGCTGAAATTGCCTTCAATTTCCTTCTCCAGATCATTGACAAGTAATGTGACTTTTTGAAGCTGTGAAGCAAATGCATTTCATGGTCAAGTGCTGTTTTCTCTTAGATTTTGTGTGTGGCTGGAGTCTCAAGTGCTGGTAGACTGCTTTCAGCTTTTAAACAGAGCAGTTTATTCTCTTTTGCAGTGTGAAGTCTTCATGAGCTGAGTGTAAAATGATTTATCTTCTTATCTTCTTGCAGATACATGCAAGAAATCCAAATGAGATTATTTTTGGTCTGAATGATGGTTATTATGGAGCTTCATTTGAACAGAAGGTAAGGGCCAAATCATCTTTGTTCTGGCTTGTTAGCTGGGGTGAGGAGCTGAAGTTCAACTGCTAAACTTAAATGTTGACACTTGGATCCTCAGAACATTGAAACGTTTCATTTTGACAAGAAACTGGCCAGGCACTAAAACCAGGCTGGGTGCAGAGTGGGTTGAGAGTATCTCTGAAGAAAGAGTCTTGGTGGTTCTGGTTGCTGAGAAGGTCCCCAGGAGCCAGCAGTGCCCTCATGCAGCCCAGAAAGGCTGCAGCCAGAGGAGTGTGGGCAGCAGTGCAAGAGAGGAGATTCTGCCCCTTGACTCTGCTCTGCTGAGACCCTACCTCCAATCCTGCCTCCAGTCCTGGTGTCCCCAGCAGATGGAGGATACAGAGCTGTTGGAGTGAGTGCAGAGGAGGCCACAAAGATGATCCAAGGGCTGGAGCACCTCTGCTATGAGGACAGGCTGTGGGAGCTGGAGGTGTTCAGCCTGGAGAAGACTCTGAGGGGGTCCTTAGAGACCCCCTTTCAATAGCTGAAGGGATCCTGCAGGAAGGCTGCAGAGAGACTTTTCCTAATGGTGTCTAGGGACAGGATGAGGGGAAATGGTTTGAAACTGAGGGAAAGCAGGGTTAGACTGGAGCTGAGGAAGAAGTTCTTCAGTGTGAGGGTGGTGAGACTCTGGAACAGGCTGCCCGGGGAGGTTGTGGCTGCCTCTTCCCTGGAGGTTTTCAAGGCCAGGTTGGATGAAGCTTTTAGCAGCTGACTCTAGTTGAGAGGTGTCCCTGCCCATGGTGAGGTGGTTGGAGCAGAAAATCTCTGAGGTCCCTTCCAACCTAAACCTAAATGATTCTATGAAAAACTTCCCTGACATGACAGATAAGAACTGGTATCTTACCTCTGTTGTATGGGCAGCTGAGTTGCCCTGGGAAGGCTTAAATCTTAGCATTTTAAGTCCAGAAAAACCCCAACTCTGGTTACTGAGAACAAGCTTTGGCTTTATTCTTTGTGGCAGACACTTCATTCAGACATAGAATACTTTGAAAATCCACTGGGGCTATTAAGGCTCATTTTCATGGCATGTTAAGTTTTGGTTCTTGCCCTTAAAACCAGTTTGTAGCTTCTAAATAGGAAGCTCTTTATTTGCTCTGTGTTGCAACTGTTTCACCCCGGGGGGTTTGTTTTTTTTCCCCCAGGCTCCTCTCTGGTGTTTGTGCTTCTCCAGCCAATCTTGTGACTCCAGCCTAATTAATTACATGGCAATGGTGATTACCACATCACTGATGAATAAATTTCACCTTACCTATTGTAAATAGCACACTTGGCAGGGCTTTTTAATACCCAAATTGCTGGTGGCAGTCCCACGGTTTAGAGAGGCTCTGTAAGGAGTCCCTGACTGGAGACACAATGACTCCGGGATGCACAGCTACAGTTTCTGCGTTGGCAGCAGCCAGCAGGCCCAGTCTTGGGAGGGTTTGGATGGGGGCAGTGGATTTATAGTCAACAATGTGGGTCACCATTCACAGGATCATCACAATATGGTTTGAGTTTAAAGGGACCTTAAAGATCATCTGTCTCCAACCCCCTGTCACGGGCAGGGACACCTCCTACTCAAAGCCCCATCCAATGTGACCTCCCCAGGGACGGGACATCTTCTACTTCTCTGGGCAACCTGTTCCAGTGTTTCACCACCCTCACAGTGAAGAATTTCTTCCTAATAACAACCCTAACTTTCTCCTCTTTCAGTTTAAAGCCATTACCCCTTGTCCTAGCACTATACTCCTAGAAAAGGAGCCAGGCCCCTTCCAGTGATGTGAGGAGGATGGAGGAGCCAGGCCCCTTCCAGTGATGTCAGGACAAGGGGCAGTGAGTACAAGCTGGAGCAGAGAAGGTTCCACATGAATATAAAGAAAAAACTTTCCCTGTGAGGGTGCTGGAGCCCTGGAAGAGGCTGCCCAGGGAGCTTGTGGAGTCTTCTTTTCTGGAGACATTCAGAGCCTACCTGGATGCATTGCTGTGTGACCTGCCCTGGCAGGGAAGTTGGATTTAATGATCTTTCCAGGTCTCTTCCAACCCCTAACATTCTATGATTCTGTGATTCCTATAGGCCCTTTTTAAGCACTTGAAGGCTGGAGTAAGATCTCCTCAGAGTCTTGCCTTCTTCATGTTCACAAGCACACGTGCAGAGAAACAGCCAAACTGCCTTTGCAGATGGCAAAAGCTTCTTTCATAACAAAGTCTGAACCCCTGCCATTGTCCTTACTACAAATTCCCTCAGGGTAGAACAGTTGGTACAGACCACTTGGTGTTTGATTCTTTGGGAATTTCCTTTCCACACATTGTAGTACAAGGAGGGGAAAGGCTAAAATAAGTTGCTGCTCCAAATTCTTTCCCTCCTGAAAGGAGTTATTTTAGACCACTCCCTTCGTTCTCTGAAGGATTTTGACCTTTTACTTTGTGAAGGCAATGTTCCTTGAAATAGACTCAACTTCATGGTGTGAAATGGTGATGCTGGTAGCTGTGCATTTTTGATTTTCCACACAATCCCAGCGTGGTGGGATTGGAAAAGACCTCTGGAGATCATCTACCCCAACCCCCCTGCTAAAGCAGGGCCACTCAGAGCAGGTTGCACGGGATTACAGTATCACAGTGCCACCAAGGTTGGAAGAGACCTCAAAGATCATTGAGTCCAACCTGTCACCACCGACCTCATGACTGACTAAACCATGGCACCAAGTGCCACGTCCAATCCCCTCTTGAACACCTCCAGGGATGGTGACTCCACCACCTCCCTGGGCAGCACATTCCAATGGTGAACGACTCTCTCAGTGAAGAACTTTCTCCTCACCTCCAGCCTAAACTTCCCCTGGTGCAGCTTGAGACTGTGTCCTCTTGTTCTGGTGCTGGTTGCTAGAGAGAAGAGACCAACCCCTTCCTGGCTACAACCACCTTTCAGGTAGTTGTAGAGAGCAATGAGGTCTCCCCTGAGCCTCCTCTTCTCCAGGCTAAACAATCCCAACTCCCTCAGCCTCTCCTCATAGGGCTTGTTCTCACTGCCTCTCCCCAGCCTCATTGCCCTTCTCTGGACACGTTCAAGTGTCTCAATGTCCTTCTTAAACTGAGGTGTCCAGAACTGGATGTCCAGTCAAGTTTGGAATCTCTCCAGAGAAAGAGACTCCACAATCTCTCTTTCCTGGTCCAGGAAGGTTTTTCCTCATGTGTAGGTGGAACTTTCTGTCCTCCAGTTTCTGCTTGTTGCTCCTTGACCTGTCACTGGGCACCTCTGAAAGGAGACTGTACCCATCCTCTTGCCGTCCACCTTATAGATACTGATAATGATTGAGTTGATCCACTAACCTCAAAGCTAAACAGTCTCTCAGCCTTTCCTCCTGATACCTTCCAGTCACTTCATCTTCACAGCCCTCTGTGGACTCTCTCCATTAGTTCCTTGTCTCTCCTGAGCTGAGCCCAGAACTGGACCCACCACTCCACTCACTAGGGTAGAGTAGAGGGAGTGGAGGAGTTCCTTGGACGTGCCAGGCCCACTGTTCTTAAAGCATCTGTCCGGCGAGGGAGAGAGACTCCATTCTTCTGAACATTCCTGTGTTACGAAATTAGAGACACAAATGAGGCCAAAACAGCAGCAGCCTGGAGGCTGTTTATTAGCAGAATAAAGTGAATGGAACAGAAGAAGGGAGAGAGAGGGAAGAGGAATTATACTGCCACACCCCCCAAGACAGTTTGGGTCTGTGGCGGAAGGGTGCTGCTGCTTTGGATTGGAGATGTCATCCTTGTTGGCTGTGCTGTCCTCTGCTGGAGGAGGGGAGGGAGAGATCCTAAAGTCCAAGTCCTTCTCTGAGCAGCCTCTTCCATCTCCATGAGTTGCAGCAGGTGGAACTCAGGACACAGAGAGAGGGTTCCTCTTGGTCTGCTGCTTCCAGGGTACATGGTGATGTCTTTTCTCCTGTGTCTGTCCTTTTCTATCTTTGTATTTTATTATCTGTTTTTCTTCTTCTGAGCAGGCATTGCTCAGGTCTTTTTATACCGTTTTTTAGTCACAGTTCTTTTTAGGTATGTGGCTAGGTGGTGAATCCATTGTCCTTTTTGCCATCCTCCCTTTCTGGGGTAGCAGATGGGTAGAGATGATCTTGTCTGTACACATTCCAGAGAGTTGTTATCAAGTATCACAGTATCAGTCAGGGTTGGAAGGGACCACAAGGATCATCTAGTTCCAACCCCCCTGCCATGGGCAGGGACACCCCATACTAGATCAGGCCGGCCAGAGCCTCATCCAGCCTGGGCTTAAACACCTCCAGGGACAGGGCTTCAACCACCTCCCTGGACAACCCATTTCAGGGCTTCACCACTCCCATGGTGAAGAACTTCCTCCTCGCATCCAGCCTGAATCTCCCCACCTCCAGCTTCATTCCATTCCCCCTAGTCCTATCACTACCTGAGATCCTGAGAAGTCCCTCCCCAGCCTTCTTGTAGGCCCCCTTCAGATCCTGGAAGGCCACAATTAGGTCACCTGGGAGCCTTCTCTTCTCCAGACTGAACAGCCCCAACTCCCTCAGTCTGTCCTCACAGGAGAGGTGCTCCAGCCCTCTGCTCATCCTCGTGGCCCTTCTCTGGACACCTTCCAGCACCTCCAGATCCCTCTTGTAATAGGGGCCCCAGAACTGGAGGCAGTACTCCAGGTGGGGTCTCACCAGAGCTGAGTAGAGGGGGAGAATCCCCTCCCTTGCCCTGCTGGCCACACTTCTCTTGCTGCAGCCCAGGATCTGATTGGCTTTCTGGGCTGCAAGTGCACACTGAGAGCTCCTGTTGAGCTTCTTGTCCACCAGCACCCCCAAGTCTCTCTCCTCAGGGCTGCTTTCCAGCCAGTCCCTGCCCAGCCTGGATTTGTGCCTGGGATTGCCTCGACCCAGATGCAGGACCCTGCATCTGGCAATACACATCAGCTATTGTCTGGGCAAGGAGCAAAGGTGATTTTTATCTTTGTCAATTCATATCAAGAGAGACAAGATTCAGTCTCTTACAGCATCCCATCCTAATTCCTTCAGGTTCCACCATCCTACTTCATTCAGACCTTGAGATGTCTTTTTATGTTGGCCTGTGGTTAATGCACTTGTGTCAGGAGATGCTGACATGGGTAGCTCTGCATTTCACCATGGAAGGAGCCTGCTGAGGCAGAGCTTGTGGTACTTGGGAGTATTTCCTGCTGGAAAAGGAGCTGATCGTGGATACCAGCAGGGCTGCTTCATGTGTTAAAATAAATGCCTCTTATCCTACAACCCATAAATGTTCCAACAATGCTGCCAGCTGGTTTTACCTGCTTAGAATTCACTTCATCATGTGAAGAAAGTTCTGAGTTTGTGGCATTTCCAGGAATTTGTGACTGTGCTGGATATGGAAAAGCTCAACATCTGACCTTTGCAGCATGAAGAGCAGCTGGATGCCTGTTACTGCTTCGATGCCTCTTGTGCAGAATGTCCACTCTTAAGAATGACATAAGCTTTTCCTTAGAACTTCCAGAAACATCAAAACTGAGATTGATTTTTAGCTCTTAAACATATTACAGCATGGATTCTTATGAAGGATTGTTTAGAAGGGCTTGTAGTCATAGCACGAGTGGCAATGGCTTGAAACTGGAGCAGGGGAGGTTTAGGCTGGACATGGGGGTTGGTCTCTTCTGCCAGGCAACCAGCACCAGAACAAGAGGACACAGTCTCAAGCTGTGCCAGGGGAGGTTTAGATTGGATGTTAGGAAGAAAGAGTTATTTGCCATTGGAATGTGCTGCCCAGGGAGGTGGTGGAGTGACCATCACTGGAGGTGTTTAGGAAGAGACTGGATGGAGCACTTGGTACCATGGTTTAGTTGATTAGATGGTGTTGGGTGATAGGTTGGACTCGATGAACTCAAAGTTCTTTTCCAACCTGGTTTATTCTATTCTGTTCTGTTCTATTCTATCAGAAGGAGGTTCTTTACAGTGACAGTAGTAAAATATTAGGACAGGTAGCTCAGGGCTGTAGTTGAGGCCCCATCTCTGGAGACATTCAAGATCAGACTTGATGTGGCCCTGGGCAGCCTGATCTAGTTAGAGGCGTCCCTGTTGACAGCAGTGGGATTGGACAAGATGACCTTTGAGGGTCCCTTCAAACCCAATGCAATGTGTGACTCTGTGAAAAAGGAGATAGGCTGAGGTGAGAGGCTCTGTGAAGTGCCAAATGTGTTACAGCATGGATGAAAAGAAGGCCAACAGCGTCCTGGCCTGTGTGAGGAATGGTGTGGCCAGCAGGAGTAGCAAAGTGATTGGCCCTCAGGACTGGGCAGTAGTGAGGCCACAGCTTGTGTACTGTATTCAGTTTTGGGCCTTGCACTCCAAGATATTGAGGTGCTGGAGCATGTCCAGAGAAGGCTTATAAAGCTAGTGAAGGGTCTGGAGAACAGAGCTGGTGAGGAGCTGGTGAGGAGCAGCTGAGGGAGCAGGCATTGTTCAGTCTGCAGACAAGGAGACTCATGGGAGACCTCATTGCTCTCTACAACTCCTTGAAAGAAGGTTGCAGTAAAGTGGAGGTTGGTCTGTTGTCTCTAGTATTAGGAGATGGAATAATAGGAGATGTCCTGAAAATGTGGCAGAGGAGGTTTAGGTTGGAGATGAGGAGAAATTTCTTTGCTGCAAGAGTGGTCAGGCACTGGAACAGGCTGCCCAAGGAGGTGGTAGAGTCAGCATCACTGGAGGTGCTCAAGAAATGTGTGGACATGGCACTTTGGGATGTGGTTTAATGGCTATGGTGGAGTAAGAATTGATGGTTGGACCAAGTGATGTAAGAGGTTTTTCCCAACTGAACCAGTCCTGTGATTCTGTATCTCATGGTCTTGTGCATCTCTGGCACGTTACCAAATAGGCTCTCAGGGCTGAAGCTTGAGAGTAGCAATGCTGTAAATTGCATGCACAGAAATACTGAAGGGTGCACTCTGTTCAGAATGGATCATGTTTAAGAGAACATACAGATCAAATGAGAGGTCATTCACATCTCTACAGGTGAGTGCTGCTGTGGGGCACCAATGTGCCCTTGTAGCTGAGAAGGCCGATGGTATCCTGGGGCGCATCAAGAAGAGTGCAGCCAGAAAGTTGGGGGAGGTTCTCTTGCTCTCTACTATGCCTTAGTGAGGCCACATCTAGAGTACTGGGTCCAGTTCTGAGCTTTTCAGTTCCAGGCAACTGTTGAGGGAGTACAGCAAAGGGCTACAAAGCTGATGAGGGGACTAGAACATCTCTCTGATGAATAGAGGCTGAGGGACTTGGGAAGCTTTAGCCTGGAGAAGACTGAGAGGGCATCTCATCAATGCTTGTTTAAAGGATGGGTATCAGGAGGATGGGATCAGTCAGTCTTCAGTGGTGCCCAGCAACAGGACAGGAGGTAATGGACATAAACCTGAATGTAGGAAGTGCCATCTTAAACAGGAGGAGGAGCTTCTTTACTTTGATAGTGGCAGAGCACTGGTCCAGGTTGCCCAGAGAGATGGTGGAATCTCCATCTCTGAAGTGATGCAAAACCCACCTGGACATAGTCCTGTGTGACCTGCTGTGCCTTAGGGTTTGGACTAGATGATCTCCAGATATCCCTTCCAACCCCTGTGGTTCTGTGACAGACTTGAACTTGATGTTTTTGCCACCTTAATTGTTTCTTTCTTCCCTCCATAAACCTGAATGAATCCAGAATGTATTAAACTACAATCGATGGCAGCTCGTTTGCTCTCCTCCCCAAAGGGCATGTTTTTTCAGTCCAGAATCAACAAGTTTATGGTTCTTAAATTAACTTTCTTTCTTTGCCTTAAGGATCACTCAGGTACCCTGAAGAATAGTCTTCTCCAGGTGGATCAGAACTGCGTCCGTAACTCGTACGATGTCTTCTCTTTGCTTAGGTAAGGTGTTTATTCAGCTCTTGGAACTTTTATGTGTGTGTGTGGAAGGAGCAGTTCCAAATGCAAAGATACCTTCTGGACTGGAATGTACACAGGAGAGAGGTTGTGCTGGTCTACTGCTGGTAGCAAGAAGATGGATTTTGATGTTTTGGTGTTCCCCAGTGGTCTCCAGGCTTCTGCCATGTGGACTCCTGAGTGATCTGCATAAAGACCTGGCCCATGGTCTTATCCTTCAACTACTGAAATCATGGAGCTTCTTTGTTGGAGAACTGCTATGGAAAACCCCAACTCTGTCCTCCTCAACAGAAAATTAAACTGCATTTCAATAAATGAGGCCTGTGGATGTAGTCTACCCGGACTTAGGCAAGGCCTTTGACCCTGTCCCCAACAGCAAACTCCTGGTCAAGCTATCAGCCCATGGCTTGGGCAGGAGCACTCTGTGTTGGGTTAGGAACTGGCTGGAGGGCTGAGCCCAGAGAGTGGTGGTGAATGGTGCCACATCCAGCTGGCAGCCAGCCAGTAGTGGTGTGCCCCAAGGATCAGTGCTGGGCCCCATCCTCTTTAACATCTTTATTGATGATCTGGATGAGGGCATTGAGTCCATCATCATCATCAGTAAATTTGCAGATGACACCAAGCTGGGGGCAGGAGTTGATCTGCTGGAGGGTAGAGAGGCTCTGCAGAGGGACCTGGACAGGCTGGGCAGATGGGCAGAGTCCAAGGGCATGAGATTGAACACATCCAAGTGCCGGGTTCTGCACATTGGCCACAACCACCCCATGCAGAGCTACAGGCTGGGGTCAGAGTGGCTGGAGAGCGGCCAGGCACAGAGGGACCTAGGGGTGCTGGTTGATGGTAGGCTGAACATGAACCTGCAGTGTGCCCAGGCAGCCAGGAGGGCTAATGGCATCCTGGCCTGCATCAGGAACAGTGTGGCCAGCAGGCACAGGGAGGTCGTTCTGCCCCTGTACACCACACTGGTTAGGCCACATCTTGAGTCCTGTGTCCAGTTCTGGGCCCCTCAGTTTAGGAAGGATGTTGACTTGCTGGAAGGTGTCCAGAGAAGGGCAACAAAGTTGGTGAGGGGCTTGGAGCACAAGCCCTATGAGGAGAGGCTGAGGGAGCTGGGGTTGCTTAGCCTGGCGAGGAGGAGACTCAGGGGTGACCTTACTGCGCTCTACAGCTACCTGAAGGGAGGTTGTAGACAGGCAGAGTTTGGTCTCTTCTCCCAGGCAAGCAGCACCAGAACAAGAGGACACAGTCTCAAGCTGTGCCAGGGGAGGTTTAGGCTGGAGGTGAGGAAGAAGGTCTACACAGAGAGAGTGATTGCCCATTGGAATGGGCTGCCTGAGGAGGTGGTGGAGTCACCATCATTGGAGGTGTTCAGGAGGAGACTTGCTAGGGTGCTTGGTGCCATGGTTTAATTGATTAGGTGGATTAGAATGATAGGTTGGACACAATGATCTTGAAGGTCTCTTCCAACCTGGTTTATTCTATTCTACTCTAAATCAGAACAATGGGATAAAAAAGCAACTTGCCCAAACCAGCTGTGGTGGGTTGATGCTGCAGTGGGAACAGAACAGCTCCACACCGAAGTGTGAGTGTGGGGGGCTCGTTTTATTTTTTAGTGTTGAACCATTGAATTGAATTTCCCTTTTGCAAAATTCTCCCCTGTAATCCAGAAGAGATGCACTTCCCACTTCTCTGCTCTGCTGAGACTCCACCTGCAGTGCTGTCTCTAGCTCTGGAGTCCTCTGCACGGACAGGGACCTGTTGGAGTGGGGCCAGAGGAGGTCCCAACAATGAGGAGTGAGCTGGAAGCCCTCTGCTGTAAGGCCAAGCTGAGAGAGTTGGGATTGCTCAGTTTGGAGAAGAGGAAGCTCTAGGAAGACCTGGTGGCCTTTCAGTTCTTGAAGGGGGCCTAGAAGAAGAATGGGGACAGTTTTTTTAGCAGGTTTTGTTGCAACAGGAGAAAGGGTGATGGTTTTAAACTAAAAGAGGGGAGCTGTAGAGAGAAGAAAGATGTTTTTTATGCTGAGGGTGGTGAAACACTTGCCCAGAGGAGTGGCAGATGCCCCATCCTTGGAACCATTCCAGGTCAGGTTGGAAGGGGCTCTGAGCCACCTGATCTAATTGAAGATGTCCCTGCTTATTGCAGGGAGTTTGGAGTGGATGACTTTTAAGTGTCCCTTCCAACCCAAACCATTGTATGAATCTACTGCAGAAATGAAGTTATCAACCTGTCTTGCAAAATGCCCTTTAAACACAAATTGCTGAAAACCAACTTACCAAAAGTGTTTAAAACCTCTGTTGTAATTCCTCACATCTCACAGGCTTGAACTGTTATCATAGGATCAGAGAATGGCTCCGGTTGGAAGGGACCTCAGAGATCATCTGTTCCAACCTCCTGTCCAGCCACCTGTCAAGGCCTCATCCAGCCTGGCCTTCAACACCTCCAGGGAGGAGGCAACCACAGCCTTCCTGGGTAGCCTATTCCAGAGTCCCACCACCCTCCTACTGAAGAACTTCTTCCTAAGATCCAATCTAGCCCTGCTCTCCCTCAGCTTCAAACCATTCCCCTTGTCCTGTCTCTGGACACCCTTAGCAGCCTTCCCGTAGCTTCCCTTCAGCTATTGGAAATTAGAATTAAAGCAGATCTGAAGGAGGTTTTCTTGTTTACCTTCATACTAGCCTCTTGTGGTCTTCACCATCAGAAACACCTACTTACCCACCCAGAAGCAAACTTACAATGACTTGCTTATACCATACATAAAATCATAGAATGGTTAAGGTTGGAAGGGACCTTTAAAGGTCTACTTTAACCTGTCCTAGTTTCAAACCATCACCTCTTCTCCTGTCACAACAGGCCCTGTTATAAACTCTGTTCCCAGCTTTCTTATAGGCCCCTTGAAGTACTGAAAGGCTGTTAGAAGGTCACCCTGGAGCCTTCTCTTCTCCAGGCTGAGCAACCCCGACTCTCTCAGCCTGTCCTTATAGAAACAATAGCAATAGATGTGCTACGAAGGAGATCCTTGAAAAGGAAGGAAGTGTTTGATGTGCTGTCAAAAGCCTTTGTAGAAAGGCTTTTAGGAGTTTAATCAGTTGTAGAAGTCGAATGCATTGGGTAGTCTTGACTGCAGGTGTCACTGTTGGCTGCATGAAGCATCAGCTCCCTGTTCCAGAGTGAAGCAAGTGGGAGGGAAAGTTAACTCTGGGTTGCTTATTCAGAAGTTTTTATTTTATAAGGCTCTCTTTAAATTTTCAGCGTGCTGGTTCTCTGTTCTGTAAACCAAAGGCTGCTTTTGAAATGTCTGCCTTTTGTGCTTTGAGTGGAAAACAACCAGGGGGCACCTTGTGAAGGTCTGGTTGCATTCTGGCACAGTCTATCAGAAAGCAACTCTCTCACTGCCTAATATCAAGTCCTTGTTAAATAGAAAGAAGCAAATATGTGCTGGCTGTCCTGAGTGCTTTGTTTCATAAATGGTTTCTTTCATGTTTCCTTTGATTTGTGGTCACAAGTTGTGTTCCCAGGGCTCACTGCTGGGGCCAGTTCTCTTTTAATGTTTAGCAATGATCAGGGTAAGGCAATCAAGGCATCCTCACTAAGTTTGTGGATGACTCCAAGCTGAGAGGGAGTGCTGATCTGCTGGAAGGTATAAATGCTCTGCTGAGGGATCTGGACAGGCTGGATTGATGGGCTGAGGCCTATTGTGTGAAAATCTACAAGGCCAAGTGCTGGGTCCTGAACTTGAATAGCAACAACTCCATGAATGTTTCAGGCTTGGAGAAGAGTGGCTGGAAAGCTGCCCAGTAGAGAGAGACCTGGAGGTGCTGATTGACAGCTGGCTGAGTATGTTCCCACAGTATGTCTAGGTGGCCAAGAAGTCCAACAGCATCCTGGCTGGATCAGGAAGAGAGTGACCATGAGGACTAGGGACTGTACTGAACTCCTGTACTGAACACTGGTGAGGCTGCACCTTGAGTCCTGGGTTCAGTTTTAGGCCCTTCATTCCAAGACCTTTGAGGTGCTGGAGCTTGCCCAAAGAAGGTCACTGAAGAGGGTTATGGAGAATAGGTTTTCTGGAGAGTGCCTGAAGGAACTGGGGTTGTTTAGCCTGGAGAAGAGGCTGAGACACCTTATTAATCTCTGCAACTCCCAGAATGGAGGAGGTAGCAGTGTGGAGGGGGAAGGCAGACTCTTCCTTGGGAGTTGAGGCAAAGTGTCCTTCATATATTCCTGAATCTTTTCTATTCCATCTCAAATCAGCTCTGCTTTTTTTTTTCACAGGTTTTCTCTCTCTACTGCTACTTACCTTTGATATCTAGCTGAGAAGGCTGGTGATAGTTAAAATAACCAGTAGTAGTTAACCAAAAATAACCTTGTTCTGGCAGATGTCCTTTTTATTCTACCAAGCCACCTCCTCCAGCAGCTGAGACTTGAGTAACAAGCCCATGAACTCTCCTCAAAGAGTGAGAGCATCACAGAATGGCTTTGAGTGGAAAAAGAGACCTGTAAGATCATCAAGTCCAACCATTAACCTAGCACTGCCAGGTCAACACTAAACTATGTCCTTCAGCACCACATCTCCATGGCTTTTAAATTCCTTCAGGGATGGGGGGGACTCCAGCTCTACCCTGGGCAGCCTGGTCCAGGCCTTCCCCCATTTTGTGGGGAAAAAGTGTTTCCTCATCTCCAACCTACATGTTGCATGTTCCACTTAGAGAAGTGGTTTTGCAGCAGGCGTGGTAATGATAGGTTAATGGTTGGACTCTATCTTAAAGATCTTTTGCAGCCTAAATGATTCTCTGAGTCTATAATTTGAGTTGATTCATTTGACAGGACATGTGCTTTGGGAGGAAATGAATTGCTGTCTGCCTGCTTCTGTCCATTGGCTGTAAAGAGAACAGGGAGGTGTCTGCACCATAAAGGTTTGCATCTGGTCACATAAATCCCACATTTTGAAAGACTTTCTTGTGATTTGATATTTGCCTGTAGTAAAAAAATCACAAGCTGCACATGTGGCTTCCTCATGTTTTCCTGAGATGTGAAGCTGAAGAACAGCTTGTACTGGCTGCTTTGAATCTTCTCAGACAGGGAAGCAAGTCCTGGTGATGGTGATATCTGCATCCCAATTCCTCTGATGCTGTTATGGTGCCACCAGGATCACTGTGAAGACTGAAAGAGCAGGTTCTAGCTCAAGCTTCAACTCTTACTCTACAGAATGAGAAGTTCTGTGGCTGATCTCTGTTTGCTATCAATGTTTTTTTGGGGAGGAAATCTTGTAACTTCATAGAACAGCATAAGTTGGAAGGAACCTCAGAACTACTCCAACCTCCCCACCATGATCAGTGACACCTCTCAACTAGACTTGGCTGCTCAAGGCCATATCCAGCCTGGCCTTGAACAGCCCCAGGGAGGAGGCATCCACAGCCTCCCTGGGCAGTCTATTCCAGAGTCTCACCACCCTCCTACTGAAGAACTTCTTCCCAAGATCCAGTCCAATCCTACTCTCCCTCAGCTTAAAACCATTCCCTCTTGTCCTGTCTCTAGACACCCTGATGGAAAGTCCTTCTGCAGTCTTCCTGTAGGTTCCCTACAGGTATTGGAAAGCAGCTCTAAGGTCGCCCCAGAGTCTTCTCTAGGCTGAACACCCTCCACTCCCTCAGCCTCCTCCCCTAGCAGAGGTGCTCCAGCCCTTGGATCATCCTTGTGGTCCTCCTCTGGACTTCATTTTTTGTTTTTACTCTGGAGAAGTGACTAGCTGAAACTCCTGAAGCTTGTGAATAGACCCTAATGAAAAGCATGTGCTTGGCTCAAATGATGTTGATTTAAATTAATTAAGGGATGCCAGAGTGTGTGAACAGTAGAAAAAAAAGTCCAGAACGTTGGATTAAAACAGTGCCTGTGTGCTCAGATGCTTAATTACATGGATTTACAAGGTAATTAAGCAGGAGGAAAAGTTTAAGAACCCAGACAGCTTAGCTTTTACACAAGGAAGTTCTCAGCGCCTCTGCAGCTCATGAACCTCCTTGGTTTTGGGGCAGGGACAAGATCCTCAGGCAAACGTGGTGCTGCTAAGAAGTTTATTTCACCCCATCTAGAAATAGAATAGAATAAACCAGGTTGGAAGAGACCTTCAAGATCATCACACCCAACCTATCATCCAACACCACCTAATCAACTAACCCATGGCACCAAGCACCCCATCAAGTCGTCTCCTGAACACCTCCAGTGATGGTGACTCCACCACCTCCCCGGGCAGCCCATTCCAATGGGCAATCACTCTCTCTGTGTAGAACTTCTTCCTAACCTCCAGCCTAAACCTCCCCTGGCACAGCTTCAGACTGTGTCCTCTTGTTCTGGTGCTGGTTGCCTGGGAGAAGAGACCAACATCTGCCTGTCTGCAACCTCCCTTCAGGTAGTTGTAGAGAGCAAGCAATAAGGTCACCCCTGAGCCGCCTCCTCTCCAGGCTAAGCAGCCCCAGCTCCCTCAACCTCTCCTCACAGGGCTGTGTTCCAAACCCCTCACCAACTTTGTTGCCCTTCTCTAGACACGCTCCAGCAAGTCAACATCCTTCCTGAACTGAGGGGCCCAGAACTGGACACAGGACTCAAGGTGTGGCCTAACCAGTGCAGTGTACAGGGGCAGAATGACCTCCCTGCTCCTGCTGGCCACACTCTTCCTGATGCAGGCCAGAATGCCATTGGCCCTCTTGGCCACCTGGGCACACTGCAGGCTCATGTTCAGCCTACCATCAACCAGTATCCCCAGGTCCCTCTGTGCCTGGCTGCTCTCCAGCCACTCTGACCCCAGCCTGTAGCCCTGCAGGCTGAATGTTCTTCCAGCCACTTGTCGTAAAACCCCTTTTTAACCACCCCACCTGGAAAGCTCAAACTGTGAGGTGGTTTGGGTCCCTTGGCCCTATTGTCAGGTTTCCTGCAAAGAGGTCACTTAAAGGCTTTCTAAATATTATGGAGTTGGTAGTAATAGGTTGTGGAGCAACACGTTTCACCTTTCACATAACACTCAGGATGGGCCAAATTCAGCTGAGGTCATGTTCTGGACGTGTCTCCATAATCAAGCTCTCGGCACGTTTGCAGCACTGGTGGGAATAGGGTTTTTGATTTTTATTTTAGTGTTCCCTTCTTTTCCTCTCCTTTCTTGCCTTGAAACTGTGAAAAATAGACCTCTCAGGCTTAAGGAGTGCTGTTGGGAAGATGGGATGCGTTGGCAGTCGCCACAGTTTAAGGCTCTAAAATCCTGCGTGTTGAAAATTTGACTTCCAATCCCTACAGGCAGGGACTAAAATCTGGTGTTGTCCAAGAGCTTTTCGTGGTGGTGTTGCACTTAGAGCAATTGGCCTGCTTATAGCTGTTGTCCCTCAAAGTATCTGAGAGCCTGAAATCCTCCCAAATGCTGCCTGGAGACAAAAAGCTGCTCCAAGAACTAGTGAAACCTGGCCCTGTATTTTCATCTCTCCATTCAAACCAACTTTCTCTATGGCCTGACCATTCTTTCAGCAGATGGGATGCAGATCCACTTCAGTCTTAGCTGCTGCTAGGCAGTAGCTATGATGATTTGCTGGAATTCCCAACATCCTGGATATTTTCAGTTTAAAACCCCCTTGGACTAACACATGTGTTGGTAGGGATTGATAGTGACCTGGCTTTTGATGGGAGAAATGGGCAGCAGCGTGGCTGTAGCCAGGCAGCAGTGCTGCACCCTGTGCTTTAGGCAGTTTGAATTATTTGCAGTTTTCTGAAAGTATTCATGGCCCAGAGTCAGGGGTGGAGGGGCTGGACAAAGCAGAGTCAGGTAGGACACTTCCCTTGGACTGACACAAGTTCTCTGGTGATACAGAACTGGGGGGGTGGCAAACACCCCACTGGGCTGTGCTGCCATCCAACCAGAGCTGGACAGGCTGAGAGCTGGGTGCAGGCAAACCTCATGGAGTTCAATAAGGACAAGGGCAGGGTTCTGCAACAGAGGAGGAGTAACAGCAGGCACCAGGACAGGTTAGAGGCTGCCCTGCTGGAAAGCAGCTCCAGGAGAAAGACCTTGGAGTGCTGGTGGACAGAAAGTTCTGCAGGGGCCAGCAATGTGCCCTTGTGGCCAAGAGAGCCAATGGTGTTCTGGGGTGCATCAAGAAAAGTGTGGTCTGGGGAGGTTCTTCTTCCCCTCTGCTCTGCCCTGCTGAGACCACAGCTGTAATCCTGTGTCCACTTCTGGGCTCCCCAGTGCAAGAGAGACAGAGACCTACTGGCGAGAGTCCAAGGGGGAGCCAGGAGGATGCTCAGGGGACTTGAGCATGTGCCCTGTGAAGAGAGACTGAGAGCCCTGGGGCTGTTTAGTGTGGGGAAGAGAAGGCTGAGAGGGGATCTGATCAAGGTCTCTCAGTCTCTGAGGGGTGGGTGTCAAGTGGAGGGGGCCAAGCTCTTTTGGGTGCTGCATAGCAATAAGCCAAGGGCCAATGGATACAAACTTGAACATAGAAGATTTCAGCTCAACATGAGGAGAAACTTTGGTGTGAGGGTGCCAGAGCCCTGGAGCAGGCTGCCCAGAGAGGTTGTGGAGTCTCCTTCTCTGGAGACTTTCTAAACCTACCTGGATGCATTCCTGTACAGCCTGCCCTAAGTGATCCTGCTTTGGCAGTCAGGTGGACTGGATGAGCTCTGGAGGTCCTTTCTAACCTCTAACATTCTGTGAATCATCCAGGTGTCCCCAGGGATCAATATTGGGCCCAAAGCTGTTTAATATCTTCTTTAATTATTTAGATACTAGAATTAAGAGCATCCTGATGAAGTTTGCTGCCAACAGAACAATGAGTGGGGAAGCTGGCACTCCAGAAGGGAGAGCTGCCCTCCAGGAAGGTCTTGGCAGGCTGGTCAAGTGGACAAGAAGGAACTATATGAAGTTTAATGAGGCCAAGCATAGGGTCTTGCACCTGGGAACACATAACCCAAGGAATGCAGCTCAGATTGGGAGCTACCTGGCTTGAGAGCAGCACTGTGGAGAGGGGCCTGGAGCTCTTTGTGGACAGAATGCTCCATGTGGGTGAACAGTGGCAAAGAAAGTTGAGTTGCATTACTAAGGGTATCAGAAGCAGGAATAAAGATGTCACTCTGCTTGGTGCTGGTTAGGCCAAACCTTGAGCACTGTGCATGGTTTTGGTCCCTGCTATACAAGAAGGATGTGGGCAGGCTGGAAAGGGTCCAGAGAAGGGCCCCAAGAATGATCAGAGGTCTGGAAGACCTGTCCTGTGAAGGAAGCGTGAGAGAACTGGGTTTGTTCAGCCTTGGGAAGAGAAAGCTTAGGGAAGACCTCATAACCATGTACAAGGGAAGCTATCAGGAGGAGGGAGAGACTTTCTTTTTACAAAGAGTCCCATGGTAATGACAAAGGGGAGTGGGGACAAGTTGCTACTGGGACTCACTCAGTGCCTGCCCCCACCATCAGTGGTGATGGTAACATCATTGCCATCAGGGGTTGATTTGTATCTATTTCTATCTATTTATTTCATTTTATTGTTCTTATTTCTATCAAAGCTTGTTTAGTTTCTTTCCTAACCCATCAGCCCCTCTCCCTTATTCCCTTTGTCTTCCCTTTGGGATGCAGAATCATAGAATTGTCAGGGTTGGAAAGAACCTCAAGGATCATCCAGTTCCAACCTCCCTGCCATGGGCAGGGACACCTCACACTAGAGCAGGTTGCTCAGAGCCACTTCCAGCCTGGCCTTCAAAACCTCCAGGGATGAGGCTTCCACCGCCTCCCTGGGCAACCTGTGCCAGTCTCTCACCACCCTCATGGAGAAGAACTTCTTCCTAACATCCAATCTGAATCTACCCATTTCTACTTTTTTCATTCCCCCCAGTTCTATCACTCCCTGACAGCCTAGAAAGTCCCTCCCCAGCTTTCTTGTACCCCCCTTCAGATACTGGAAGGCCACAATAAGGTCTCCTTGGTGCCTTCTCTTCTCCAGACTGAACAGTTCCAACTCCCTCAGTCTGTCCTCATAGAAGAGGAGCTCCAGCCCTCTGCTCAACCTCGTGGCCCTTCTCTGGACACCTTCCAGCACCTCCAGATCCTTCCTGTAATAGAGGCTTCAGAACTGGACACTGTTCCAGGTGGGGTCTCACCAGAGTGGAGTAGAGGGGAAGAATCACCTCCCTCGACCTGCTGGCTATGCTTCTCTTGATGCAGCCCAGGATGTGGTTGGCTTCCTGGGCTGCAAGTGCTCACTGCTGGCTCCTGTTGAGCTTCTGAGAGGGGTTCACAGAGAGCATCTCGCACTTGTCTTGTGGCCAGCCCTGCTCTAACCCTTGACAGTATTTTAGCAATCAAATTCCTGACTCATTTTACAGCCTTTCAGACTTTATGATGTTGCTACTGCTCATCCTCTCCCAGCAAGATGTGGAAGTAACCAAGTCTCACATACGGAATGGGCAGCAGGATTCTCCGGACCTGACTTGCGCTCTTAAATCAGCAAATTCCTCTGCTGAAAACCTCCCTTTGCTAGTGATAAGCATGGTTGTTTTTTCTGTGATGGCCAGGCTTGATGTTTTTAACAAGGAGAAATTTCCACCTGGAAGACTTGGCTATTCATCCTGGAATGGCAGCCAAGACAAGGCAGGCATCCCTTTGGCTCTGGACACGAAAACCCAGGTGGCCTCAGGCCAGCATAAATAAACATGAACTGTAACTGGACCTCTCAAAGTGCCTCTGGATACTCAGACAAGCAGAAATGGATGAACAGCCTTAACAATTGTCATCTCTCTTGGCCTAAGAACCATGTGGGGTGGTGTCTTCCTGAGAAGCAATGGAAACAGGGATCTGAATTTTCATTTTTCTGGAGAAGTTCCTTGGGGATTTTTAGGTCTGTGGAAGCAAGACTGCCTGTTCCCAGGCATTTCACTTCAGTGGTGCTAAGCTACATGGAAACTGAGGCTAATCAGTCATCTCAAGAGTCAATTTACAAGCTTGGCTTCTGCCAGAATCTGTAGAGGAGAGCAGCGTGGGTCAGAGCAAGTTGAAACAGTCCATGAAGCATGAAAGAGGTGGAGGTTTGGTCTGTTGGTTTTGGGGTGATTTTTTTTCATGTCAACTTAACTGCAGGGTTAGTAGTCTGCTGCTGCTCTTATCTCCAGCTTTCAAGCTTAATATGCCAGATGGAATTAAACACCCCTGGGGTGGTAGATTTTTTTTAGTAGCTTTTTTTTTAAGCATAAGCAAGATGGGGATGTTGCTAGATCCTGATGCAATTTGGGGGGGGTGGGGGGCTCAGAGATTACACAGAGCTCTGCAGAACTTCAAACCCCAGCTTCATGCTGCTGCTTTGTTTGTGCTGGCATGGAAAACATATCTGTGAAGCAACGTTCAGTTAGATTAGAACTCACAACCTGGCCCTTCTCCTGGTTTTAAGGCTCTTTATTAGACTTGGTCAAAACCAGAACATGTCACTTTCTTAGCTAAATGATTTTCTAGCAGAAGGGCTCTGCAGAGGGACCTCGACCGACTGGACAGATGGGCAGAGTCCAACAGGATGGCATTCAACAAGTCCAAGTGCCAGGTGCTGCACTTTGGCCACAACAACCCCATGCAGAACTAGAAGCTGGGGTCAGAGTGGCTGGAGAGCTGCCAAACAGAGAGGGACCTGGGGGTGCTGATTGACACCTGCCTAAACATGAGCCAGCAGTGTGCCCAGGTGGCCAAGAAGGCCAATGGCATCCTGGCCTGCATTAGGAATAGTGTGGCCAGCAGGAGCAGGGAGGTCATTGTGCCCCTGTACTCTGCATTGGTTAGGCCGCACCTTGAGTCCTGTGTCTAGTTCTGGACCCCTCAGTTTAGGAAGGACCTTGAGGCACTTGAATGTGTCCAGAGAAGGGCAACAAGGCTGGGGAGAGGCCTTGAGCACAGCCCTGTGAGGAGAGGCTGAGGGAGCTGGGGTTGTTTAGCCTGGAGAAGAGGAGGCTCAGGGGAGACCTTATTGCTCTCTACAACTACCTGAAAGGTGGTTGTAGCTAGGAAGGGGTTGGTCTCTTCTCCCAGGCAACCAGCACCAGAACAAGGGGACACAGTCTCAAGATGTGCCAGGGGAAGTTTAGGCTTGAGGTGAGGGGAATGTTTTTCACTGAGAGAGTTGTTAGCTGTTGGAATGTGCTTCGCAGGGAGGTGGAGGATTCACCATCCCTGGAGGTGTTCAAGAGGGGACTGGACGTTGCCCTTGGTGCCATGGTCTAGTCCTGAGGTCTGTGGTGACAGGTTGGACTTGATGATCTTTGAGGTCTCTTCCAACCTTGGTGACTCTGTGATACCTGAGGGTGTTTCAGAAGGAGGATTTTGTGAACAATGCCATGGGGAACTCTTCTTTGGTTTTATGATGAATTTGTCCTGGAAGAATGGTGCTGCTGGTGGCTTTATCTTTCAGCTTGGGCAAAGTTTTCAGTGGATGCAGTCAGAGAGTCTTTTAGGTTGGAAAAGGCCTTTAAAAAAATCAACAAGTCCATCAAAAGCAGTGTGGCCAGAAGGTCCAGAGAGGTGATTCTGCCCCTCTACTCTAGTGAGACCTCACCTGCAGTACTGTGGCCAGCTCTGGAGTCCTCAATGCAAGAAGCACAGGGACCTCACAGAATGGGTCAAGGGCCATGAAGATGATCAGAGGACTGGGAAGGGGCCTCTCAACCACATCCCTGGGCAACATGTTCTAGTGTTTTACCACTGGCATTGTAAAGAACTTCCTGCTGATGTCCAGCCTAAATTTAGCTTTTTGTTAGTTTGATAGACATGTTTTTCCTTCTTCATTTGCAAACCATAGAATGCTTTAGGTGTGAAGGGACCTTTAAAGTCATCTAGTTCAACCCCCTGCAGTCCTTGGATCCTTCCATTGAATCACCTTGCTGAGAGCCCCATCCAACCTGGCCTAGAATGGTTTCAGGAATGGGGCATCCTGTAGGCCCTCTTTAAGTGTTGAAAGGCCACCAGAAGGTCTGCCTGGAGCCTTCTCTTCTCCAGGCTGAACCTGAGCACACTCAGCCTGGCCTCGCAGCAGAGGGCTACCAGCCCTTGCATCATTGCTGTGGCTTTCTCTGGCCCTGCTCCTGCAGGTCCCTGTCTGTGCTGAGGCCTCCAGAGCTGCCCCAGCACTGTAGGTGGGGTCTGAACAGAGCGCAGCAGAGGGGCAGAATCCCCTCCCTGCCCCTGCTGCCCACACTGCTGGGGATCAGCCCAGGACAGGGCTGGCTCACATCCAGCTCCTCACTCACCGGTACCTCAAATATCTCAAGGCATCCAGTGTCATACTGTCCACATGGACCTGGTTATTCAGAAACTTAATCTGAGTCATAGAATAGTCTGGGTTGGAAGGGACCTCCAAAGGTCACCTAGTCCAAACCCCAGTGTGGATGCATGTGTAGGTCAGTTCAGAATGGTCCTTAAGAATGATGCTTCAGCAGTGCTGTCTTGTTGGGAGTTCTTTACAGCACTGCTTCTTGTAGGGGTTTAATGCCATAAATGGCCAAATCAGACTCGAGATTTATTCTCTTCTTATTCCCTGCTCTCTTCCCTCACCCTCCATCTGCTTTTGGCCAATTGGGGGTATAGATTTCTGAGGAAATTGGGAAAGGGGAGTAGATGATTATAAATTACAACAATTTTTCTTGTGGGAAAGCAGATGTAGCAAATGCTGCTTTAAAGGGCTAGGTGAAAAAAACATGTTAGAGCTGGCTGGCACGCTCCATAATCTAATTTCTGACTGATATAAAGCAGTGAATGTTCCTTTTTAACATTTTTTTTTTTTTTTTAAGTTCCCCCCACCCTCTTTTTGGATATTTAATAGGAAAGGCTTGGATTATGTTTTTTCCCCTAATGATAGGTTTGGGTATTTTACATCCAGGATCCTGCCTCTGACGTTGCCAGAAGCATTTTGTTCTGTTTTCTAAACCTCTGGTAGTAATTCTCAGTTTAAATTTAGCCTTGTTTTTTTGAACCAAGGGTTGTTCTGGGGAGTAAGACCATGGGCACTTATTTCTCATGTGAGGAGTAGCTGCAGAATGTGACTGCTGTAATTAATGGATGTATTTATGGCCTTAAGATCTGCACATGAAAAGTCCAGATGTCTGATAGAAGCAGATAGATATTTGGAGTGGAGGGTAGAACTGCAAAGTTGTGTATCAAACCCCTAATAAAGCTGAGGCTCTTGCATTAATGTGGGTATCATAGAATGTTAGGAGTTGGAAGGGACCTCAAAAGATCACAGAATCACCAAGGCTGGAAGAGACCTCAAAGATCATCAAGTCCAACCTGTCACCACAGACCTCATGACTAAACCATGGCACCAAGTGCCACATCCAGTCCCCTCTTGAACATGATCCAGTCCGGCCTCCCTGCCACAGCAGGATCACCCAGGGAAGGTCTCGCAGGAACACATCCTGGTGAGTGTTGAATGTCTCCACAGAAGGAGACTCCACAACCTCTCTGGGCAGCCTGGTCCACTGTTTTGTCACCCTCACAGTGGGAAAGTTTTCTCTTATGTTCACATGGAACTTTCTGTTCCAGCTTGCCCCCATTGCTCCTCGTCCTGTCATTGGACATCACTGAGCAGAGCCTGGCTCTGTCCTCCCAACACTGCCCTGCACATCTTTATAAACGTGGGTGAGGTCACCCCTCAGGCTCCTCTGCTCCAGCCTAAAGAGCCCCAGGTCCCTTAGCCTTTCCTCAGCAGGGAGGTGATCCACTGCCTTCAGCATCTTTCTATCTCTGTCCTGGACTCTTTCAAGCAGTTCCCTGAGGTCTTTCTTGAACTGAGTGGCCCAGAACTGGATACAATATTCCAGATGTGGCCTCACCAGGGCAGAGGAGAGAGGGAGAAGAACCCCTTTTGACCTACTCACCATAGCCCTTCTAATCCACCCCAGGATGTCAGTGGCCTTCTTGGCCACAGGAGCACATTGCTGGCTCATGGGCATCCTTCTGTCCAAGATCTCTGGGTCCTTTTCTCATCTGCTGCTCTCCAACAGATTAGTTCCCAACCCATACTGGTCCATGGGGTGGTTCTCTTCCAGGTGCAAGACACTACATTTGCCCTTGTTACATTGCATTAAATTTCTCCCTTCCCAGCTCTCCAGCCTGTCAGGTCTCCCTGGATGGCAGCACAGCCTTCAGGTGTGCCAGCCACTCCTCCCAGCCTGGTGTCAGCAGCAAACTTTCTGACAGTGATCTCTGTTCACAACTGTCACTACACTGCAGCCTTCAGTTTAGTGGGGGTGCAGCCAGCAATGAACTTACTGCAGACACCAGCAAATCACCAGACCAATTCATGACCAAGAAGGGTATCTCTGCTGTGGGATACCACAGCATGTCTTAAAAGAAAGTGCTTCCCCTGAACCTTCAGACATTGCCTCAAGCTTCCTACAATCTGAAAGGGAGCAAATGTGTTGTTACAGCACATTCCCAAGTTATAAAGTCAAGTTCTGTTGGAGCCCTGCATTGTGCAGTCTTGGGAAGTCAGGAAAACTGCTGGATTTTGCAAACAAGACAAGGATGTTATTGCAGAGAAATCCTATCACGGTGAAGAGATCCAAATCTTGGCAGCTTTTTTTTGTCTCCTCCAAGTGGGAACCCAACTTAGATGGATTGGCAGAACATTGTGTGCTAGAATTGTTTCAGATCTTACAGCCAGGGTAGATAGTAGTTGTGTTTGGGGTTTGTTTGGTTGTTTTTGCATTTGTGGAAAAGAGGAAGCAATTTTATGTCAGACTTTAAAAACCTTGAAGAAATAGAATCACAGAATGGTCTGGGTTGGAAGGGACCTCCAAAGGTCATCCTGTCCAACCCCCTCTGCACTCAGCAGGAGCATCCTCAACTAGATCAGGTTGCCCAGAGCCCTGTTGAGCCTCACCTTCAATATCTCCAGGGATGGGGCCCAAACCACCTCCCTGGGCAACCTGTTCCACTGTTCCACCACCCTCATGGTAAAGGACTTGTTCCTAACAACCCCAGACAGCCTGTATTTGAGCAACTTGGGAACTAGCAAAGGAAGAGATGTTGATATTTTTCCTGCTGGTTCTTCCTAGCTAGGATTAGGGATGTGGCTTTTGTTAGTCTGAGTTTAGAGGAGGTGGCTGATGTTTTGGTAGCTATCCTACTGCCTTATAAAATCCCAAATGAAGAGAGAGTGTTTTGTTTCCTCTTCTTCTCACTCACCTTAAAGCAGGTGATGTGAGAAGGGAAGTGGAACAACATTCATGGATCTGGAGAAGAGTCAACAACAGTAGTCATTGCCTGGAAAAGGGAAGGCTCCAGGGAGACCTCAGAGCAGCCTTCCAGTGCCTGAAAGGGGCTGCAGGAAAGCTGGGGAGGGATTTTTTGCAAGTGATAGGAAAAGGGGCAATGGATTGAAGCTGGAAGAAGGGAAATTTAGGTTGGAAATTAGGAAGACACACTTGTCAGTGAGGTTGGGGAGAAACTGGAACAGGTTGCCCAGGGAGGTTGTGGTTATCTCCTCCCCAGATATATTCAAGACCAGGCTGGATGAGGCCTTGAGCAACCTGGTCTAGTGGGAGGTGTCCCTGCTCATGGCAAGGAGATTGGAACTGGATGATCTTTAAGGTCCCTTCCAACCCATAATAGGCTTGGATTCCAAACCATAATAGCGTGGCAAGGAATTGTTAAGGTCTGGTTTGCTTCCCACTTCTTTCCCAGGCAGCAGCACGCAGCTCACCTGATGCTGGACGATTGCACAGCAGCTCTCCAGGCCCCAGGCAGTAAATCTGTCACAATCAAGGTGCCTAGGACTCTGCTGCTGGCTGACAATGGCTGTGAGCTGCTGCAGAGACACCAGACACAGGATGACGACACTGTTGGCTCTTGGAAAGGCCTTGGAGTTTCTGCTGTAGCTGCCTTGGCTTTCCTGACTGCCAAGGGAACGCTGCTAGCAGGCCAGTGGCCACTTGAAGCCCTCAATTAGCTCTTGAAGTGCTATGGATGTGTTAATTTTAATGAAAAATACTGGGGGGGGGAAAGGCCTTCTGGACCAGGGAGAACCCTGCACTGGGTGATAGCACATAGAATTGTCAGGGTTGGAAGGGACTTCAAGGATCCAGTTCCAACCCCCCTGCCATGGGCAGGGACACTTCCCGCTAGAGCAGGTTGCCCAGAGCCACATCCAGCCTGGCCTTAAAAACCTCCAGGGATGAGGCTTCCACCACCTCCCTGGGTAACCTGTGCCAGTGTCTCACCACCCTCATGAGGAAGAACTTCCTAATATCCAATCTGAATATACCTGTTTCTAGTTTTGCTTCATTCCCCCCAGTCCTATCACTCCCTGACAGCCTAGGAAGTCTCTCTCCAGCTTTCTTGTACCCCCTCTTCAGAAACTGGAAGGGCACAATAAGGTCTCCTCAGAGCCTTCTCTTCTCCAGTCTGAACAGCCCCAACTCTTTGTCTGTCCTTATAGGAGAGCAGCTCTAGCCTTCTGCTCATCCTTGTGGCCCCCCCTTCTGGCTCTTGGTTGCCAGTCACTAAACCAAGGACTTCAAGCACAAGTTGTGCTACCTTTAGGCTGCAGGCTTGGACTTGCTTTCAGACCAGAAATGGAAACAACATGGCAGTCAATTAGCATTGAGGGTTCTCTCCATTCATTACATCTCAATTCTAAGTGAAATTTATGGCCTCAGCTTGCTGGTCTCTATTCACTAGTGCCCTCATAACTGCCTCCAACGAAGCACGCAGGAGTGGAGGACACAATTTCAATGCTGATGTTCTCGGTTTGTATTCCCACTGTTGGATGACTGAAGGTTTCCATGTGGATGCAATAGGGACTTTTTGGCTGGAGAAGGGAGATTTCTGGTGAGAGTTGCTGCCTTTTTTTTTTTTTTTTTTTGATGTGAAGACCCCTAAATTATAATCTTGGAAGGCTTAACTTTGGATGGGGGTCATAATTTTACTGTTACCATTTTAAATTTCTTGGAAGCACAGTGAACGTACTGGGATTGAGTCAGCCAGTAACAGGAGGTTTGCTGTCTTGGAATGGAAATGACATTTTGTGGCATTAAGGCAGCCAAATTTAACTGCAGGGATTTTTTTTATGCTGCAAGAAACAATTGGATGATGCTTGGCTTGAATAGAAAACCATTTCTTATTAAAAGGAGGAGCAGGGAGGTGATTATCCCCCTGTATTTGGCACTGTTGAGGCCACAGCTCGAGTGCTGTTTTGGGTACCTCAATGCAAGACAGACATTGAGGGGCCGGAGCAGGTGCAGCTGGGGAAGACCCCAGAGAATGAGTCTGATGAAGAGCAGCTGAGGGGACTGATCCTGGGCTGCATCAAGAGACGTGTGGCCAGCAGGGCAAGGGAGGGGATTCTCCCCCTCTACTCAGCTCTGGGGAGACCCCACCTGCAGTACTGCCCCCAGTTCTGCAGCCCCTGTTACAAGAGGGATCTGGAGGTGCTGGAAAGTGTCCAGAGAAGGGCCACGAGGAGGATCAGAGGCCTGGAGCACCTCTGCTATGAGGACAGACTGAAGGAGTTGGGGCTGTTCAGGCTGGAGAAGAGAAGGCTCTGAGGTGACCTAATTGTGGCCTTCCAGTGTCTGAAGGGGGCTACAAGAAGGCTGGGGAGGGACTCAGGATGTCAGGTAGTGATAGGACTAGGGGGAATGGAATGAAGCTGGAGGTGGGGAGATTCAGGCTGGATGTGAGGAGGAAGTTCTTCACCATGAGAGTGGTGAAGGCCTGGAATGGGTTGTCCAGGGAGGTGGTTGGGGCGCTGTCCCTGGAGGTGTTTAAGCCCAGGCTGGATGAGGCTCTGGCCAGCCTGATCTAGTGTGGGGTGTCCCTGCCCGTGGCAGGGTGGTTGGAACTAGATGATCCTTGTGGTCCCTTCCAACCCTGACTGATACTGTGATACTATGACTGGGATTGTTTAGTTTGAGGAAGAGGAGGATGAGGGGAGACCTCTATTACCCTCTACAACTACCTGAAAGGACAGGTGCTGGTCTCTTCTCACAGGTAATTAGTGATAGAAAAAGAGGGAATGGTTTCAAGCTGCACCCGGACATTGGGCATTGTTTTTTTTCCACTGGAAAAGTGGTCAAGCATTGGAACAGGCTGCCTAGGGAGATGATGAAGTCACCGTATTTGGATGTGTTTAAAGGTTCTTTAGATGTGACACTTAGTGATATGGACACAGTCTTAAGCTGTGCCAGGGGAAGTTCAGGCTCAAAGTGAGGAGAAAGTTCTTCACAGAGAGAGTTGTTCACCATTGGAATGTGCTGCCCAGGGAGGTGGTGGAGTCACCGTCCCTGGAGATGTTCAAGAGGGGATTGGATGTGGCACTTGGTGCCATGGTCTAGTCATGAGGTCTGTGGTGACAGGTTGGACTTGATGATCTTTGAGGTCTCTTCCAACCTTGGTGATTCTGGTTTAGTGGTGACCTTGGTAGAATACAGAATTGAGCAGGTTGGAAAAGACCTTTGAGATCATCAAGTCCAACCTATCACCCAACACCATCTAATGAGCTAAACCATGGTACTAAGTGCCTCATCCAGTCTCTTTTGAAACAATTCCAGTGATGGTGACTCCACCACCTCCCTGGGCAGCCCATTCCAATGGCCAATACCACAACACAGAGTAGGGTTAATGGTTGGACCTGATGACCTCAAGGGTTTTTTCCAACCTGAATGTAGTGTAGCAGCCATTCTAGGTTAGGAAGATACCTTCTGATAGAGATTCTCCTGATGGAAGTAGCATTCTAAGGTTCTGAGGAGTCAGCATGAGGAGGTTTGGGCATGGGTAGAAGGACTTGAAGCTATGACCAGATTTGTAGATCATTACCTGAGTGTTGATCAAATCGCTGTGAGGAACTCAGATGGCAGCTGAGCTTTCTAACAATTTCTCAGTTACATAAATACTCTTTCAAGGAGTAAGCCACTTTGCAGCAGCCAGGTTTTGCTGCCTAAAAAAGGTGAAGTGAAGACTTGTAAAACTTTTTTTCTTCATCACCCAGCAGACTAAATCAAGAATGTTCTCCTGGTATAAAATTAGAAGAGGAGGAAAGGGAAATGTCACTCAATTATTACTCTTTGCCTCTAAGTTTCAGCTTTTGGGTAAGGCTTTTTTATGTCTGGAAAGAAAGTATTCCAGACTTTTGGAAAGAAGCAGGCTGGAAACTGTTGAAGTAGGAAAATTTAGATCCTGCTGTATGATGTGAAAGCAGAGCTCTGAATGATGTTCAGGATGGTCAGCAAACCTTGGCTCTGGCCTGCACAACCAGAGCCAACAGCATCAGGATGCATTTGGGAAGGTGGGAAGTAAAATGAATATTTCCCAGTAGGAAATAACTCTTTCCAGGAGGTCTTAGTTCTCCATTAGGGATGTGAGACCAAGCACTTGGGTGACCTCTTCCAATATCTGAAGGGGGCCTACAAGAAAGCTGGTGAAGGACCTTTTAGGGTGTTAGGTACTAAGCAGAATGGATGCAAGCTAGAGGAAGGGAGATTCAGATTGGATGTTAGGAAGAAGTTCTTCCCCATGAGGCTGGTGAGAGACTGGAACAGATTGCCCAGGGAGGTGGTGGAAGCCTCATCCCTGGAGGTTTTTCTGGCCAGGCTGAATGTGGCTGTGAGCAACCTGATCTAGTGGAAAGTGTCTCTGCCCATGGCAGGGGGTTTGGAACTGGATGATCTTTGAGGTCCCTTCCCTGACAATTCTGTGACCCAGCACCCAGTGCTGTTGCCCCTAACAGCCTTTAGTAGCCAGCAGAGCCATGTTGCTTGGTACATCAGCAGGAGTAGGGCAGGTGTTGTCTACCTGTACTCCGTGCTGGTGAGGCTACACCTGTCCTGTCCAGTTTCAGGCCCTTCGCTACAAGAAGGACATTGAGGTGTTGGAGCATGTTCTAAAGAAGGGCCATGAAGCTGGTGAAGGATCTAAAGCATAAGCCTCAAGTGGCTGAGAGAACTGGGGTTGTTTGGCCTGGAGAAAAGGAGGCTGAAGGGAGACCATCTGGGTCTCTACAACTCCCTGAAAGGAAGTTGTAGCCAGGTAGGGTCTGGTCTCTTCTCCCACATAGCAAGCAAGAGGAGAAGGGAAATGTCCTCAAAATGCACCCAAGGGAGGTTCAGGCTGGACATTAGGAGGAATTTCTTCCCTGAAAAGGTTGTGAAGCTCTGGACCAGGCTGCTCAGGGCAGTGGTGGAGTTCTCATCACTGGAGAGATTTAAAAGCTGTGTAGATGTTGTGCTGAGGGACATGATGTAGTGGTGGACTTGGCAGCCCTGGGTTAATGGTTGGGCTTGATGATCTGAAAATTCTTTTCCCTACCAAAATGAGTTTATGAATAATTGAGACAGGGTACAGCTGCTTCCATAAAACTCCCAGGCTGTCATGCTATGAGAACTCTGAGGAGCTCTGAAGAAAACAAAGGAATCACTCAGTATAATTTCAAACAAAAATTTACTGCAGAGAGTGTCATTTAAAAGAAGCAGTAGCATGAAGCATCTAGAGGTGCTTCACTGAAATGCCTTCACTTAAAGAGTCTGAAAGCCCTAAATTGTAATGATTTAATGTTTAATTACTGTTGTTTAATATTACTGGCAGTGCTTGTTCCCGTTGTCCATCTGTAATCTCTCTGTGTTTGTGGGTTTTGGGCATTACTTTCACACTGAAACTAAAAACTCATCCCTGGAAGTGTTCAGAATACAGAATTAACCAGGTTGGAAAAGACCTTTGAGATCATCAAGTCCAACCTAACACCCAACACCATCTAGTGAGCTAAACCATGGCACTAAGTACCTCATCCAGTCTCTTTTTAAACATCTCCAGTGATGGTGACTCCACCACCTCCCTGGGCAGCACATTCCAATGGCCAATACCACAACACAGAGTAGGGTTAATGGTTGGACCTGATGACCTCAAGGGTTTTTTCCAACCTGAATGTGTAGCAGCCATTCTAGGTTAGGAAGACAGATAGAGATTCTCCAGATGGAAGTAGCATTCTAAGGTTCTGAGGAGTCAGCATGAGGAGGTTTGGGCATGGGTAGAAGGACTTGAAGCTATGACCAGATTTGTAGATCATTACCTGAAGAATTTCTTCCTAACATCCAGCCTAAACTTCCCCTGGTGCAGCTTGAGACTTTTCCCTCTTGTTGTGTCGCTGGTTGCCTGGGAGAAGTGACCAACCCCCACCTTCAGGTAGTTGTAGAGCACAATAAGGTCTCCCCTCAGCCTCCTCTTCTCCAGGCTAAGCAACCCCAGCTCCCTCAGTCTCTCCTCACAGGGCTGTGCTCCAAACCCCTCCCCAGCCTTGTTGCCCTTCTCTGGACACATTCCTGCAACTCAACATCTTTCCTAAACTGAGGAGCCCAGAACTGGACACAGGACTCAAGGTGTGGCCTAACCAGTGCTGAGCACAGGGCAGAATGAATTCCCTGCTCCTGCTGGCCACACTATTTCTGATGCAGGCCAGGATGCCATTGGTTGCCTTGGCCACCTGGGCACACTGCTGGCTCAGGTTCAGCCCACTGTCAACCAGTACCCTCAGGTCCAGGCTGCATGAGTCTTTGAGCAGCCCATGGCAGATGGGTTTGAACTAGATCATCTTTAAGGTCCCTTCCAACTCAAACCATTCTAGGATTCATGAATATGGAAGGTGTGAGGCCAAGCTGAGATGGGATTACTGAGAGGAGATGCTGCGAGGAGGAGTAATGCTTTGTGGTTACTCATACTTCAAGCATATAAGCTGGTTATCTTGGTCTAGCTGCATGCAGACAGTTAAAATCCATTAGCCAAAACCTGTAAATAGCAAGGCCTCAGTTGCTTATAAATCTGGAAGAGATTAGAGGACGTAAAAGGAAGAGATGAGTGGTCTCTTCTATGTGCTTTGGTCCTTGGCACACAGAAGATCTGGAGAATCACAGAATGGTTGAGATTTGAAAAGACTTAAAGCTCATCTAGTCCAACCTCCTGCAGTGAGCAAGGACATCTGTAACGAGATCATATTGCTTAGAGCCCCATCCAACGTGACCTGAATGTTTCCAGGGTTGGAACATCTGCCGCCTCTCTCAGTAACCTGGGCCAGTGTCTCACCATCCTCAGTGTGAACCAGTTCTTCCATCTCTCTAGTCTGAATCTCTCCTCTTTTAGTTTCAAACCATCACCCCTTGTCCTGTCACAACAGGGTCTGGTAAAAGCCCATCTTTCTTCTAGGTCCTGCTAAAAAGATTGTCCCCCTTTTCTTGTAAGTATTGAAAGGCTGCTCTAAGGTCTCCCTGGAGCTCTCTCTTCTCCAGGCTGAACAACCCCAACTCTCTCAGCCTGATCTCACAGCAGAGGTGCACCATCCCTCAGACCATTTTTGTGGCCTACTCTGGCCACACTCTGGAAGAGTGTGTCCAGCAGATGGAGGGAGGTTTTCCTTCCCCTCTGCTGTGCCCTGGCGAGACCTCATCTTGAGTACTGTGTTCAGCTGTGGGCTCCCCGGTTCAAGAGAGACAGGGATCCGCTGGAGAGGGTCCAGCAGAGGGCTGTGAGGATGATTAGGGGACTGGGGCACTGCCTTGTGAGGAGAGGCTGAGAGCCCTTCAGCTTTTTAGTCTGGAAAAGAGAAGACGGAGAGGGGATTTAATGAATGTTTGTCAATATCTGAGGGCTGGGAGTCAGGAGGGAGGAGACAGGCTCTGCTCACTTGCTCCCTGTGATAGGACAAGGAGTAACGGATGTAAGCTGCAGCACAGGAGGTTCCACCTCAACACAAGGGGGAACTTCTTCACTGGGAGGGTCACAGAGCCCTGGAACAGGCTGCCCAGAGAGGTTGTGGAATCTCCTTCTCTGGAGACTTTCAAGGCCCATCTGGATGCGTTCCTCTGTGACCTGAGCTAGATTCTATGGTCCTGCTCTCGGAGTGGGGTTGAACTCGATCTCCTGACATCCTGTGATCCTGTGACCCAACTCCAGCTTCAGTAAAGTGAAGCATTCCTGTGAAGAGGCAGAGATGTTTGAATTTGGCAAAGCTGAGAGGATCATTGGAGCAGGCTGAATCCTTCTGTTCTCTTTGCCTGGCAAAGCACCAATGTCATACACAAGGTTGTCTGACCAGGTTTTTGCTCTTGTGACCAGACCTTAGCTGAGTTCCCCAGCTCTAAGGCTGCCTGAAAAATATCCTTACAAAAGGAAAACCATTAATTGTGAAACTTTGGATGGGAAAAGTAAGCCTGGCTTTGCATGCCTTAAAAAAACCCATCATCTTATGTCGGCAGACCAACTCTACTTTCCTACCAAAGACATTAGCTTAGGCCATTGCTTTCCTTTGCCTGATTTTTGTTTTCTTCACTGTGGAGGAAATAATCAGTTTTGCCTCTTCACTCAGAAGCCAAGGCTAATGATCAGAAGCACTTTGTCATCATCTTTTCACACTTCAAACTTTACTCAGTTAAACTCTCCATGGTTTTGTTACAGAGGTTTGCTCTTTGTGGGTACTGAAGGGTGTTTCATGCTCTTGGCCTGGGTAGCTTTGTGTTATCTGGAGAAGAGAAGGGTCTGAAGAGACATTAGAGTGGTCTTCTGGTACCTGAAGGGGGCCTACAAGAAAGATGGGGAGGGACTTTTTACAAGGGCTTGTAGTGACAGGACAAGAGGGAATGAATTGAAACTGGAAGAGGGGAGATTTAGACTGGAGATTAGAAAGAAATTCTTTAGAGTGAGGGTGGTGAGACACTGGAATAGGTTGCCCAGGGAGGTTGTGGATGCCCCCTCCCTGGACATGTTCAAGGCCAGACTGGACAGAGCCTTGAGCAACCTGGGCTGGTGGAAAGTGTCCCTGCCCATGACAGGGGAGTTGGAACAACATAATCTTTGAGGTCCCTTCCAACCCAAACCATTCTATGATTTTGGACAGGGTTAGGAAATATTCTTAATTGAGTGAAGGGAAGGTCTTGGTAGTTGGAAACTGAAGACTCATTCCTCATTTATGAAGAGAGGCTTAATGGATCTAGGTGATCTTTGAGGTCCCTTCCAACCCAAACCTTTCTATGAATTTCACAAATGAAAAGGAGATTTGGTACTTGACTGGCTTTAGAGACTTGCTGGTTTGCTTTGGGTAAGGTGGCAAAGAGGTCAAAGGAGGTTTTCTTTCCTGTCTAGCTTTTCCCTGGTGAGGCTGCATGTGGAATAATGGATCCAGTTCTGTGTTTCCTGGTTCAAGAAGGACAGGGACTTAATGGAGAGGGTACCAAAAAGGACTACAAAGATGCTGAGAGGACTGGAACATCTCTGATGAGGGAACACTGAGGGAATTGGGCCTTTCTAATCTGGAGAAGGCTGCAGGGGGAGATTCTCATCAATATTGCTAAATACTTCCCTGGTGTGACCAGTCTTTTTTCAGTGGCACCCAGTGACAGGACAAGGACTAACAGGCATGAACTGGAGCATAGGAAGCTCCATCTAAACATTAGGAGAAACTTCTTTGAGGGTGCCAGAACACTGGAACGGACTGCCCAGAGAGGTGGTAGAGTCTCCATCCTTGGAGAAATTAAAAATCCTGGACATGTTCCTGTGTGACCTCTAGGTGAACCTGCCTTGGCAGGCAGGGTTGGACTCAGTGATCTCCACAGGCCCCTTCCACCTCTTTAACATCTTTATTGCTGATCTGGATGAGGGCATTGAGTCCATCATCAGTCAATTTGCAGACAACACCAAGCTGGGGGCAGGAGTTGATCTGCTGGAGGGTAGAGAGGCTCTGCAGAAGGACCTCGACAGGCTGGACAGATGGGCAGAGTCCAAGGGCATGAGATTGAACACAGCCAAGTGCTGGGTTCTGCACATTGGCCACAACAACCCCAGGCAGTGCTACAGGCTGGGGTCAGAGTGGCTGGAGAGCAGCCAGGCAGAGAGGGACCTGGGGGTGCTGGTTGATGGTAGACTGAACATGAGCCTGCAGTGTGCCCAGGCAGCTAAGAGGGCCAATGGCATCCTGGCCTGCATCAGGAACAGTGTGGCCAGCAGGAGCAGGGAGGTCATTCTGCCCCTGTACACTGCACTGGTTAGGCCACACCTCGAGTCCTGTGTCCAGTTCTGGGCCCCTCAGCTTAGGAAGGAGGTTGACTTGCTGGAACGAGTCCAGAGAAGGGCAACAAAGTTGGTGAGGGGCTTGGAACACAGCCCTGTAAGGAGGGACTGAGGGAGCTGGGGTTGCTTAGCCTGGAGGGGAGGAGACTCAGGGGTGACCTTATTGCTCTCTACAACTACCTTAAGGGAGGTAGTTAGTCTCTTTTCCCAGGCAACCAGCACCAGAACAAGAGGACACAGTCTCAGGCTGTGCCAGAGGAGGTTTAGGCTAGAGGTTAGGAGGAAGTTTTACACAGAGAGAGTGATTGCCCATTGGAATGGGCTGCCCAGGGAGGGGGTGGAGTCACCATCCCTGGAGGTGTTCAGGAGGAGACTTGATAGGGTGCTTGGTTGCATGGTTTAATTGATTAGGTGGTGTTGGATGATAGGTTGGATGTGATGATCTCGAAGGTGTCTTACAACCTGGTTTATGTATGTATGTAATTTACCTCACCCCCTACCATTCTGTGACTGTGATTTTTAAGCTCTGCAAGTTATGATTTATCTTTGAACGTTTCCTGTCAAAACAGAAGCTGACTATCTGGGTCCATTTCACTGCTTCTGGCTTGGAAGCAACTGATGCACTCATCTTGAGGGAACCTTTAGCTGAGCCCTTAAATTTTCTTCTCTTTACAGGCTTCACAGAGCCCAGTGTGCAATTAAACAGACTCAGGTAACTGTTCAGAAAATAGGAAGGGAGATTGAAGAAAAGCTGAGGTGTACATCTACGAGCAACGAGCTGGTAAGTTTGGTTATTTGAAACCATGGTTTTCAGGCTTGCTGAAGCATCTGGCTGATGTATGGGCTGTTTCATTAACCCTTGATCTTGAAATCTTTATTTAAACCTCTCCTTTCAACTGGGAACTCACCTGAGGAGTGTAATGTGATTGGGTTTCCCCTTGTCTGTGTTACTCAGAGGGATTGAGAGATTGCCTACCCTATTTTTACCTTTCTTTTGTACAATTGTTGTTATGTTATAAAAGCATCAACCTTGCATAGTGCTTGAAAGAGGTTTCTCAGGTGAAAACAAACCTTTAATGATTTAGATAAATCTTGACAGGAGCCTGTGATGGATTTAGAGTGAGGTGAGTCTACTGCCTGTATCTCCTTGCACCCCAGCTGCCTTTGGGTGACTGGAATGCATGCACAAGCTGTCACTGAAGTGAAACAATCATTTTAAGCAGGAATTATTTTAGGTTTTGCAATAGCTTTTGACAGTTTGTTTTGCTTGTCCTATTCCCCTTTCCATAAAAAACAAAAGTGTACTGGCACTGGTTTCTATTTTCTGCCCAGAAGGGCTGAGCTCAGCTCAAAGCAGGGAGTTGACAGAACAAGAGCTGGGATTTCACTCTGTTGGTACTCACTGGCACACCTCCCAAGCCTCCTGGAGGAAAGGGCAAACTTGACAACCAGCTGAACATGAGCCAGCAGTGTGCCCAGGTGGCATGGAAGGCCAGTGGCATCTTGGCTTGTATCAGGAATGGTGTGGCCAGCAGCACTAGGGATGGAATTCTGTCCTGTACTTGGCACTGGTGAGGCCTCACCTTGAGCACTGTGTGCAGCTCTGGGTTCCTCACTGCAAGACAGATCTTGAGGTGCTGGGGCAGGTCCAGGGGAGAGCTATGAGACTGGGGAAGGGACTGGAGGGGAAGTCTGATGAGGAGAGGCTGAGGGAGCTGGGGGTGTTGAGCCTGCAGAATAGGAGACTGAGGGGGAACCTTATCACACTCTACAACTACCTGAAGGGAACTTTTAGTCAGGTGGGGGTCAGGCTCTTCTCCCAGACAACTTGTGACAAGAGGAGAGGGCATGGCCTAAAGCTGGGCCAGGGGAGGGTTAGATTTGCTGTTAGGAAGCACTTCCTCATGGAAAGGGGAATTAGACACTGAGATGGATTTCCCAGGGAGATGGTGGAGTCACTATCCCTGGAGGTGTTTAAGGAAAGATTGGATGTGGCACTTGGTGACACGGTCTAGTCCTTGTGGTGGTGTTGGATCATAGGCTGGATGGACTTGATAATCCCAGAGGTCTATTCCAGCCTCAATAATTCTGTGATTGTGAGATGTGAAGTTAGTTTACTGCTCCAAGGTAGATTCTGGGTTGAAAGTAACTCAGCTAAGTGTCAAACTGGTTTAATGATTTGGCAAAAGGGGAAAATGGGTGTTTACCCAGTCCAATTAAAGATGAAAGATGTTAACTCTGCTGGCTGGAGGCTGTTATTACCCTCAGACTGGATATCAGGAAGAATTTCTTCACAAGAAGAGTTACCAGGCATTGGAGCAGGCTGCCCAGGGAGGTGGTAGAGATGATTTCCTGTGTTTCTTTTCCTTTGTTCAGTATGGAAGCTCCTGTTGGGATTCCCTTCCCATTTATGAGTGAACTGTAGATTTATTTCTTGAGTCACAAGGAGGGTGAGGGTTGGAAGAGACATCTGCACATCACTTAGTACAACTCCCTTGCTGAAGCAGGGTCATCCATAGCAGGCTGCTCAGGACTGCATCTGTGTAGATTTATAATCTCTGTAGAGGAGACTCTCTGAGCAGCCTGTTCCAGTGCTCCATCACCCTGAAGAAAAGAGTTTTCTTCATGTTTAGATGGAACTTCCTGGGTTCCAGAGTGTGCTTGCTGCCCTTTGTCCTGTTGCTGGGGAGCACTGAAAAGAGTCAGGCCCTATTCTCTTGACCCCTGCCCATTAGACACTGGTGGTGGTTTTAGGCTGTGCCTTTAAAACTTAGTTACAGATTTTAAGCAGAAAAGTAGAAAAATATAAATAAATCACTATGGGGTGTAAAAAGGAAAAACAAAAGACTATTCTACACAAATTCATTGGGTAAGTATCTGGACTAAGATGAGCTGAACCATAACAATTCTTCCCTTTTTTTGTTCTCTTCTGATCTCTGGCTGGTTTTGCTTCGCTCAGGAGAGACAAACTGCTTGTCAGCTGGCTTTGGCTAAGCCTAACTTCTTTACTCCTTCACAGTATCACAGTATCACCAAGGTTGGAAGAGACCTCAAAGATCATCGAGTCCATACTGTCACCACAGACCTCATGACTAGACCATGACACCAAGTGCCATGTCCAATCCCCTCTTGAACACCTCCAGGGATGGTGACTCCACCACCTCCCTGGGCAGCACATTCCAATGTCAAATGACTCTCTTGGTGAAGAACTTTCTCCTCACCTCGAGCCTAAACTTCCCCTGGCGCAGCTTGAGACTGTGTCCTCTTGTTCTGGTGCTGGTTGCTAGAGAGAAGCGACCAACCCCTTACTGGCTACAACCACCTTTCAGGTAGTTGTAGAGAGCAATGGGATAGAATAGAATAGAATAGAATAAACCAGGTTGGAAGAGACCTTCAAGATTATCGTGTCCAACCCATCAACCAATCGAACACCACCTAATCAGCTAACCAATGGCACCAAGCACCCTATCAAGTCTCCTCCTGAACACCTCCAATGATGGGGACTCCACCACCTCCCCAGGCAGCCCATTCCAATGGGCAATCACTCTCTCTGTATAGAACTTCTTCCTAACATCCAACCTAAACCTCCCCTGGCACAGCTTGAGACTGTGTCCTCTTGTTCTGGTACTGGCTGCCTGGGAGAAGAGACCAACATCCGCCTGGCTACAACCTCCCTTCAGGTAGTTGTAGAGAGCAATAAGGTCACCTCTGAGTCTCCTTCTCTCCAGGCTAAGCAACCCCAGCTCCCTCAGCCTCTCCTCACAGGGCTGTGTTCCAAACCCCTCACCAGCTTTGTTGCCCTTCTCTGGACTCGTTCCAGCAAGTCAACATCCTTCCTAAACTGAGGGGCCCAGAACTGGACACAGTACTCGAGGTGTGGCCTAGCCAGTGCAGCATACAGGGGCAGAATGACCTCCCTGCTCCTGCTGAGCCTCCTCTTCTCCAGGCTAAATAATCCCAGCTCCCTCAGCCTCTCCTCATAGGGCTTGTACTCAAGGCCTCTCCCCAGCCTTGTTGCCCTTCTCTGGACTCGTTCCAGCAAGTCAACATCATTCCTGAACTGAGGGGCCCAGAACTGGATACAGGACTCAAGGTGTGGCATAACCAGTGCAGAGTACAGGGGCACAATGACTTCCCTGCTCCTGCTGGCCACACTATTCCTAATGCAGGCCAGGATGCCGTTGTTGTGTGGCTTCCCTGAGTAACAATGGCTGTTGGTAATCAACTAAATGCTTTATTCTCTCTACACAGCTGCAGTTTGTTCCCAGGGTTTGTGGCCCACAAGAGCTAAAACAATTCCTTCTATCAGCTGAGCATTGCTTGAGGTTCTACTCCCTAAATTCAGTCCATCACTCATTGGTCATCTTTTTCCTTGTCTCTGAGCCCTTTGCCGGGGAGTGAATGCTCATCATGATGCTAGTCCTCTACTATCACTTCCTACACACTTGTCCTTCAGAAGCTTCTTCCCATCACTCTTTCCTTTCTCAGTTTCTGCTCTGTGTCCTGCTGCATTACTGAGCATGTGACATCCCCTAAGAAAAACAAGCTTTATGGAACAGAGACGAGTTTCTCATGTGCTGGAGCATGTCCAGAGAAGGGCCATGAGGATGAACAGAGGGCTGGAGCTCCTCTCCTATGAGGACAGACTGAGGGAGTTGGGGCTGTTCAGTCTGGAGAAGAGAAGGCTCCAAGGAGACCTAATTGTGGCCTTCCAGTATCTGAAGGGGGCTACAGGAAAGCAGGGGAGAGACTTTTTAGGCTGTCAGATAGTGATAGGACTAGGGGGAATGGAAAAAAAATAGAAGTGGGTAGATTGAGATTGGATGTTAGGAAGAAGTTCTTCCCCATGAGGGTGGTGAGACACTGGAAGAGGTTGCCCAGGGAGGTGGTGGAAGCCTCATGCCTGGAGGTGTTGAAGGCCTGGCTGGATGTGGCTCTGAGCAACCTGATCTGGTGTGAGGTGTCCCTGGCCATGGCAGGGGGCTTGGAACTGGCTGATCCTTGAGGTCCCATCCAGCCTTAACAATTCTATGATTCTCTCCCTCCAAAGAAGCAAAATGATTAGAGTCTTTGGTAAGCTATTGCTGTGAACTTGGTATTTAGTCTGGCAGACATGACTCTTACCCTGTTTGGTTTATTTTCTGTCCCCCATCTTGGGGTGGAACTGCTCAGGTGGAGAAAAGCTTTCATTATTTCAAAACCTGTTCTTCTTCCCACAGAAGAAGGAGAGTGAATGTTTACAGCTGAAGATCCTGGTGCTACGTAACGAACTGGAGAGGCAGAAGAAAGCCCTTGGTCAAGAGGTGGCCTTGTTGCACAAGGAAAAAATTACTTTGCAGGAGAGAGGTGCGTGTGGAAACATTATTGCTTCTCTGCTACTCATCAGCTGATGATTGGAAGAGTAGTTTGTGATTATGGTGGCCAAAGTGAAGGTGCTGGGGTTTTTTTTTCCCATTGTCCTTGTGTTTTTCCGTTCCTGAAGTTTGCAGCCAGATAGAATCTCTTCACCCTGTGTCTTCTAGTGAAGTCTGAACAGCAAACTTTGGGATTCTATCTCTAAATAACTTCTTACTGTGCCAGCCCTCTAAAGATCTCCTCTTAGATCTCTGCTTAATTAGAATTTTATAAGAAAATCAGGAGAGGTGCACTATAATACAGGAAAAGGTGACTGTCCTAGGCTGCTTCATGAGGAGTGTGGCCAGTAGGCTAAGAGAGAGGATTCTGTCTCTACTCTGTTGAGACTCAGAATTTGAGGTGCAGCCTCACCAGTGCCAAGTGCAGGGTCCCCTGGTCCTGTTGGCCACACTAGTCCTGATCCAGGCCATCTCTAGTACTGTGTCCAGTTGATGAGGGGTTTGGAACACAAGCCCTATGAGGAGAGACTGAGAGAGCTGGGGTTGCTTAGCCTGGAGAAGAGGAGACTCAGGGGAGACCTTATTGCTCTCTACAACTACCTGAAGGGAGGTTGTGAACAGGCGGATGTTGGTGTCTTTTCCCAGGCAACCAGCACCAGAACAAGAGGACACAGTCCCAGGCTGTGCCAGGGGAGGTTTAGGCTGGAGGTTAGGAAGAAGTTCTACACAGAGAGAGTGATTGCCCATTGGAATGGGCTGCTTGGGGAGGTGGTGGAGTCACCATCACTGGAGGTGTTCAGGAGGAGACTTGATAGGGTGCTTGGTGCCATGGGTTAGTTGATTAGGTGGTGTTGGATGATGGGTTGGACACAATAATCTCAAAGGTCTCTTCCAACCTGGTTTATTCTATTCTATTCTAAGACCTGTCTGGATGTGTTCCTGGGTGACCTTGCTTTAGGCAAGGGGTTGGACTACATGATATTCAGAGTTCCCTTCCAACCCCTACAACGCAGGGCTTCTCTTGGTGTTTTCTTTTGCTGGCAAAGTGTCCTACAATAAAATGCTCTATCACTGTTTCTTTGGAGTTCCCAAAGACCAAGCTTCAGGGATGTTGTGAGAGAACTTCTTTTAATACTTTATTGAGTCTAAAATCATTTGCTGCTACTAAAAACAAATTTTTGCTCTTTACTTATTTTTGGACACACAGGTGTTGAATCACAGAATGTTAGGGGTTGGAAGGGACCTCTAGACATTGAGTCCAACTGCCCTGCCAAATCAGGATCACTTAGGGCAGGACACACAGAAATGCATCCAGATGGGTCTTCAAGGTCTCCAGAGTAGAAGACTCCACAACCTCTCTGGACAGCCTGTTCCAGGGTTCCAGCACCCTCACACCAAACATGTTTCTCCTCATGTTGGGGTGGAACCTCCTGGGTTCCAGTTTGTGCCCGTTGCCCCTTGTCTTATCACTGGGCACCACTGAAAAGAGCCTGGCACCTTTGTCTTGACACCCACCCCTCAGATATTGATACACATTGATCAGATCCCTTCTCAGCCTTCTCTTCCCCAGACTAAACAGCCCCAGGGCTCTCAGTGTCTCTTCACAAGGCAGATGCTCAAGTGCCCCAATCATCCTCATAGCCTCTGCTGGACTCTCCAGCAGATCCCTGTCCTCTTGACCTGGGGAGCCCAAAACTGGACACAGTATTTCAGTTGTGGTCTCAGCAGGGCAGAGCAGAGTGGGAGGAGAGCCAGCCTGGGCTGAGATGCTTTGACTCAAATAGTCCACAGGGAAACATATTGAAGGAGAATGAGGTTTCCATGTTCGTATTTAGTTGGTGGGTGGTGGATAGTGCTTGAAGTCTTACGTTCCTCCTGCTCTCTCCTTCCTCAGTTTGACACCAGAACATGAAAAATGGGCACCTCAGAATAACTGAAGCATTATTGCCAATGTTTGTGGCAGTGTCTACTTTTCAAACTTCAGCTGAGAAAATCTTTCCTACTAATTTTTTTTTTTCCTTCCCCCCCCCCCCCCCCCCCCAATTCCTCTTGTTGTTTAGAAAATGCATTTGGGACTGAACACCAGAAACTTGAAGAGCATAATGAATCCCTTCATGAGCTGAGAAAGGAATGCACTGCTAAGAGGTAAATGAACTCTGCTTTTTCTGCAGCTGGAAAGAAAATACAGACTTCAGAGTGGGATTCCTGGTGCCAGATTCTTCCTAATGTCACCCCACAACTTGTCTTTAAGTCCTATGCTATGGTTTGCAGAGCTCTAAAGTGATAATTAACATTGGCAAGTCTAGAAGAGAAGAAAACAGATGCTTGGTTCCATCTGAGGACAGTGGTAGGACTTTCAGGTCTGTTTTAGGGTTAGTTTTGTAAGGCTCAGTTGTCATAGGGGGAACTAGAGAAGGGTAGAGGTAGATTAGACATGAGGAAGAAGCTCTTTACTTTGAGGGTGGCGGAACACTGGCACGGATTGCCCAGTGAGATTGTAGAAGCCTCATCCCTGGAGACATTCAAGGTCAAGCTTGATGAGGCTCTGAGCAACCTGCTGTAGCTGGGGATGTCTATGCTGACTGCAGGGGTGTTGGACTAGATGACCTCTAGAGGTCCCTTCCAACCCAGGGCACTTTGTGATTCCATTAAGATACTCCTGCAACGTGAGGTACAGTTCAAGTTGAGAAGGTGCCTTTGGCTGCTGCATTTGTTTGAGTGGAATTACTTAGTTTTTTAAGGGAGGGGACTTACTACTTGGGAAGATGCAGAAGAGATACAAGGGGTTGACAACTTTACTTCAAAGCTTTTGAAGACACTAATGGTTTTGGGATCTTTTTTTCCCCAAAGAGAACTGTTTTTGAAGACGAATGCCCAGCAGACTATTCGCTGCAAGCAGCTGCTGTCAGAGCTATCCTACATCTACCCTATTGACCTGGTATGTTTTTATCCACTTCTAAACCTGCTTGATGTGAAATGGTGGTCCTGTTTGTTACACTGTGAAGCAAATCTCATGTTTTATTTGGGATGAAAGCAGCTCTTTACTCACGCTGTTTTATTCCAGCTTTTTCTTGGATTCGGCCCTTAGGTTAAAAGCCTCAAGGGGAGAGGATTTATGCCAGCATCTCTCCACTAGTCTCCACTATAAAAGTAAAGTGTTTGTAGCTGTAATTTAATGAATACTTTCCATTTTTGGTCACAATAATGGATAGTAACCCTGACAGTAGGCTAGGCTGAACTTTAACAGAGTGCACATAAACAGATGTCAAAATATTGAGCTCCCAAACCTTTTATATAATTAATTGATTAAATGACTTACATTTGGGGTTCTGAGTTAGATGAAAAGAGAACTAGAACACTTTGTCAAGGTCACTCTGGGGCTCGGTGAAGAGGTTTTTCATTACAAAGGTGCACACTGCATTGGGTTAGGCCCCTTGGCTGGAGGGCCGAGCCCAGAGAGTGGTGGTGAATGGTGCCACATCCAGGTGGCAGCAGTCACTAGTGGTGTCCCCCAGGGATCAGTGCTGGGCCCCATGCTCTTTAACATCGTTATTGATGATCTGGATGAGGGCATTGAGTCCATCATCAGTCAATTTGTGGATGACACCAAGCTGGGGGCAGAAATTGATCTGCTGGAGGGTAGAGAGGCTCTGCAGAGGGACCTTGACAGGCTGGGCAGATGGGCAGAGTCCAAGGGCATGAGATTGAACACATCCAAGTGCCAGGTTCTGCACATTGGCCACAACAACCCCATGCAGAGCTACAGGCTGGGGTCAGAGTGGCTGGAGGGCAGCCAGGCAGAGAGGGACCTGGGGGTGTAGTGGTGGATGGTAGGCTGAACATGAGCCTGCAGTGTGGCCAGGCAGCCAGGAGGGCCAATGGCATCCTGGCCTGCATCAGGAAGAGTGTGGCCAGCAGGAGCAGGGAGGTCATTGTGCCCCTGTACACCACACTGGTTAGGCCGCACCTTGAGTCCTGTGTCCAGTTCTGGGCCTCTCAGTTCAGGAAGGAGGTTGACTTGCTGGAAGGTGTCCAGAGAAGGGCAACAAGGTTGGTGAAGGGCTTGGAACACAAGCCGTATGAGGAGAGGCTGAGGGAGCTGGGGTTGCTTATCCTGGAGAAGAGGAGACTCAGGGGTGACCTTACTGCTCTCTACAGCTACCTGAAGGGAGGTTGTGAACAGGCGGAAGTTGGTCTCTTCTCCCAGGCAACCAGCACCAGAACAAGAGGACACAGTCTCAAGCTGTGCCAGGGGAGGTTTAGGCTGGAGGTTAGGGGGAAGTTCTACACAGAGAGAGTGATTGCCCATTGGAATGGGCTGCCCAGGGAGGTGGTGGAGTCACCATCACTGGAGGTGTTCAGGAGGAGACTTGATGGGGTGCTTGGTTGCATGGTTCAGTTGATTAGGTGGTGTTGGATGATAGGTTGGACACGATGATCTTGAAGGTCTCTTCCAACCTGGTTTATTCTATTCTATTGTTGTCATCAGATATTGTGCAAGTTTCTGTTTGTTGGTTGTTATTGTTCCATTCTCACTTTATATTGTTGATTTTTTGTTTTTCCCCCCAACTTACAGAATGAACAAAAGGATTACTTTGTTTGTGGAGTCAAGCTTCCTAATTCTGAAGACTTTCAAGGTAGCTGGATATTCTTAATTGTAGTTTTTACAACTAACACAGCTTCTGAACTTCACAGTGTTATGTAAACCAATAGCAGTGGCTCAGGATCCAAATTTCTGCCTGGAAAGCTCTGGATTAGAAGAAGATTTATGCATTCTATATTCCTACTTCCTAGCTGGTACAAAAGAACTTACTGCTGACTCAGAGGAAAAAAATTCGCTTCTGTGACTTGATATTGAAATAGGTTACCCAGGGAGGCTTTGGACTCTTCATGCTTGGCCATGCTTAAAACCCCACTGGACACAGTCCTGAGCAACCTGCTGTAGCTGTCCCTGCTGTCAACAGTGAGCCCAGGCCTCTACACAGTTTCCAGAGGTGCCTTCCAAACGCAGTGATTCTGGAGAATATTTGTGTCTGAGCTAAAATTCCATTGTGGCTACTTTCAGCCCATAAATCTTGCAGGGGCCATGTGCACCAAACCCTGTTCAGTTGGCTGCAGCTGGTGGACTTCACCAGTTGACTGTCTTCCAAATGTAAAGCTTTAAAGCTGCCTGACAATGTGGAGTGTTTTATAAGTCAGCTTCTGCTTCAACAGTCTGCAGTGGCTGTGGAGGGACCTTCTTGTGGCCTTTGAGTACTGAAAATGGGACCTAGAAGAAAGATGAGGACAATCTATTTATCAGGGCCTGTCATGACAAGACAAGGGCTGCTGGGTTTAAACTAAAAGAGGGAGATTTAGATTATCTAATCTAATCTTAAAGATATAAGGAAGAATTTTTTCCTTCACTGAGGGTGATGAAACACTGGCCCAGGTTACCCAGAGAGATGCCTCAACCCTGGAAATAGTCCAGGTGAGGTTGGGTAGGACTATGAGCAACCTGCTCGAGTTGAAGGTGTCCCTGCTCACTCCAAGGGGAATTTGGACTGGGTGACTGTAAAGGTCCCTTCCAACCTAAAGCACTCTGTGATTCTACCATCCTGGTGCAGAAGCAACTGTCTGTATAACACTTGTGGAGGCAACTGCTCATGTTCATCTACAGATGTTTGCTGTGCATTGGAACTTCGTTAAAAACCCTTTGAGAAGTCCTTGTTCCCAGTACTTGCTCACTCAGCAGGGCATGTGCCTTCTTGGGCAGAAAGCACAACTAACTGTCTGCCTCTTAAAAGCCATCCCAAGGGAACTAAGTTCTGTTAATAACATGAGTATTGGATGCTAGAATAACAGAGGGGTGATCTTTACAGCAAAAGAATCTGTCAATGTGACAAAAATCAAGGCTATTGCTTTGTCTCCCTGGTTGCAGTAAATGTGGTGGTAGAACCCAGTTTGGTAATTCTGGGGAATCAAGCAGCCCTTTTTCAGTTTGTTGGTGGAAAATCCTCGCAAAACAATGATTCATTCTTTATCACAGTCTCTAGAAATATTGTAATATGAGAGAGAGAGTTGTTAAATATTCATCTTGGTCAAATAGGCCATTAAATTTGAGCACCAGCTTTCTGACATTTACCTTACTTCAGCCTTTTAGTAGATAATAGCCCTGAAGAAAAGGTCTTGGGGGTGCTGGTGGATGAGAAGCTCAGTGTGAGCCAGCAGTGAGCACTTGCAGCCCAGAAAGCCGACCACAGCCTCGGCTGCATCAAGAGAAGAACAGCCAGCAGGTTGAGGGAGGTGATGCTCCCCCTCTACTCCACTGTGGTGAGACCCCACCTGGAACACTCTGTCCAGTTCTGGAGCCTCTGTTCCAGGAGGGTTCTGGAGGTGCTGGAAGATATCCAGGGAAGGGCCACAAGGATGAGCAGAGGGCTGGAGCTCCTCTCCTGTGAGGACAGACTGAGGGAGTTAAGGCTGTTCAGTCTGGAGAAGAGAAGGCTCCATGGAGACCTTCTTGTGGCCTTCCAGTATCTGAAGGGGGCTACAGAAAAGCTGGGGAGGGACTTTTTAGGGTATCAGGGAGTGATCGGACTGGGGGGAATGGAGCAAAACTAGAAGTGGGTAGATTCAGATTGGCTGTTAGGAAGAAGTTCTTCTCCATGAGGGTGGTGAGACACTGGAAGAGATTGCCCAGGGAGGTGGTGGAAGCCTCATCCCTGGAGGTTTTTAAGGCCAGGCTGGATGTGGCTCCAAGCAACCTGCTCTAGTGTGAGGTGTCCCTGCCAGTGGTAGCGAGGGTTTGAACTGAATGATTCTGGAGGTCCCTTCCAACCCTACCAATGCTATGATTCTGTGATTCTATAATAGTAGAAATGTGTTAATAACTTTTAGAAGTCAAGCATCTGACATATAATTTCTTTTTTATCCTAAAAAAGCCAATTTTGTTACAAATGTTAATCACTTTGTAAAAAGTCCTATTCCAAAGAGGTATTAGCTTCTCAATCCTCACCATAGAATCTTCACACAGTGGTTTAGGTTGGAAGGGACCTCAGAGATCATCCACTCCAACCACCCTTCCGTGGGTTAGTTAGACTTAGTTGCTCAAGGCCTAATCTAGTCTGGCCTTGAACATCCTTGGGGAGGAAGCATCCACAGCCTCCCTGGGCAACCTGTTCTGAAGTCTCACCACCCTAGTACTGAAGAACTTCTTCCTCAGCTCCAGTCTAACCCTGGTCTCCCTCAGTGCCAAACCACTCCCCCTTGGCCTGTCTCTAGACACCATTATGAAAAGTCCCTCTGCAGCTTTCCTATAGGCTTCCTTCAGGAACTGGAAGGCAGCTCTAAGGTCTCCCTGGAGTCTTCTCTAGGCTGAACAACCCCAGCTCCTTCAGCCTATCCTCATAGCGGAGGTGCTCCAGCCCTTGGATTATCCTTGTGGCCCTCCCCTGAACTCACTCCAACAGTATATTGTGTGCTCTGATAGAGCTCAGTATGATTTCATAGTTGTGGTTGATCCAAAAGGTCTCTTCCAACCAAAACCAGTCTATGATTCTATCATTAGAAGCTTTGTTAGAAGGTCTTCTGTTTAGCAGATTTCATAGAATTGTTAGGGTTGGAAGGGACCTCAAGGATCATCCAGTTCCAACCTCCCTGCCATGGGCAAGGACATCTCACACTAGCTCAGGTTGCTCAGAGCCACATCCAGCCTGGCCTTAAAAACCTCCAGGGATGAGGCTTCCACCACCTCCCTGGGCAACATCTTCCAGTGTCTCACCACCCTCATGAGGAAGAACTTCTTCCTAACATCCAATGTGAACCTACCTATTTCTAATTCTTCTCCATTCCCCCCAGTCCTATCACTCCCTGGCACCCTAAAAAGTCCCTCTCCAGCTTTCTTGTAGCCCCCTTCAGATAACTGGAAGCCCACAAGAAGGTCTCCATGGAGCCTTCTCTTCTCCAGACTGAACAGCCCCAATCCCCTCAGTCTGTCCTCTTAAGAGAGGAGCTCCAGCCCTCTGCTCATCCTTGTGGCCCTTCTCTGGACACCTTCCAGCACCTCCAGATCCTTCTTGTAATAGGGGCTCCAGAACTGGACACTGCTTCAGGTGGGGTCTCACTAGGGTGGAGTAGGGGAGACTCCTTTGTGCCTCAGGCATGTTGTTTGTGTGGGTATCTTCACTTGGAAAGAAGAAATTAGAGACAACATCAAGGAAAAGCCCCTAGATGCCATTTGAATCACAAGTCCTGTGGACATTCCCAGCAGTTTAAGCTGCAAGGTTGAAACTTGAAATGTCAAAAAAGGATCTGTCAAAACAATGAGTTAACCTCAGTGCTTCCAGTTCCTGGCAGAGAACAGAGTTCATAGCCTGGGGTCAGTGTCTCTCCAGCTGATCTCACTAAGAAATTAAATTGTGGAGGAACACAGCTTTTCCCTGGCTCTGCTCACACATCTCAGCTCCATCTAGAGAAATGCAGAACATTTAAGACTTCAATGTTCTCTTGGGGAATTTCTTTCACTTTTCCCCCTTTTTTTTGCACCTTCCCCCACCAATCCAAGTGTTGAGAAGAGTAACTTGTCGATTTCAAAGTTCTTCTCCAGGCTGAACACCCCCAGCCCTCAGCCTGTCCTCACAGGGGTGGTGCTGTAGTGCTTTGATGAGCTTTGTGGACCAGCTCTGGACCTGAGGAGGTCTTTTTTCTGTTTATGATGAGACCTCACCTGGAGTACTGTGTCCACATCTGGAGCCTTCAATATGGGAAGGACATGGACCTAATGAAGCAGGTCCAGAGGAGGGCCTTGAGAGTGATCAGGGGGTTGGAGCAGCTCTGCTATGAGCTGTGGGAGCTGGGGGTGTCCAGCCTGCAGAAGAGAAGGCTCCAGGGAGTCCTAATAGCAGCCTGCCAGTACCTGAAGGGGGCTACAAGAAGGCTGGAGAGAGACTGTTTGCAGAGGCCTCCAGGGACAGGATGAGAGGCAATGTCCTCAAAGTAGAAAAGAGCAGATTTAGGTTGGATGTTAGGAACAAGTTATTTACTATGATGGTAGTGGAACACTGGCACAGGTTGCCCAGGGATGTGTTTGAGGGCCTCATCCCTGGAGATATTCAAGGTGAGGCTGGACAGGGCTCTGGGCAACCTGATCTAGTTGAGGATGTCCCTGCTGAGTGCAGAGGGGGTTGGACTGGATGACCTTTGGAGGTCCCTTCCAACCCAGACCATTCTATGATTCTGAGCTGAGGGCTCTTTAGCTTGGAGAAGAGGAACCTGAGGGATGACCTTTTTCATGTTGATAAAGATGTGCAGGGTGAGTGCCAACAGGATGGAGCCAGGCTCTGCTTGGTGATGCCCAAGGACAGCACAAGGGGCAATGGATGGAAGTTGAGGCATAGGAAGTTCCATGGAAACAGGAGGAAAATTTGTTTCCCTGTGAGGGTGACAGAAGACTGGAACAGGCTGCCCAGAGGAGCTGTGGAGCCTCCTTCTCTGAAGATACTCAAAACCCACCTGGGTGTGTTCCTGTTCGATCTGCTCTAGGTGATCCTGCTCTGGCAGTGGGGGTGGACTGGATGATCCTTCAAGGTCCCATCCAGCCCCTAAAGTTCTGTGATTGTCAAAGCTGTAAGGATGAAGTTGTGCTGGGCCCACAGTGAAATCCAGCTGCTAAAATAGTGCAATCTTTTCCTTGTCGTTGACAGCAAAAGATGATGGAAGCATTGCTGTTGCCCTGGGCTACACTGCTCACCTGGTTTCAATGATCTCCTTCTTCCTGCAAGTGCCACTCAGGTATCCCATCATCCACAAGGGCTCCCGCTCCACCATCAAGGATAACATCAACGACAAGCTGACTGAGAAGGAGCGAGAGTAAGTATGGCCTGAGCAGCGTCTGCACCCTCTTGGAACACCAATCAAACAACCAAAAAAACCCACCCTCAACAGCTTTGGATAGGCTGAGAATCATGAATCAGTCAGGTTGGAAGACATCTCAAAGATCAACAAGTCCAACCTTCTACCCAGCACCTCTCTGTGGTGGGTTGAAACTTCTCCCTCCAACATTAAATTTGCCAGACCAGCTCAGTTGGAAGGAAATGAAAGCTGTATTTACAAGCAAAACTACAGTCTACAATGGAATGCAATGAACAGGAGGGAGGTTCAGGGGAGACCTTATTGCTGTGAGGCTCTGCAGAGGGACCTCGACAGGCTGGACAGATGGGCAGAGTCCAAGGGCAGGAGACTGAACACATCCAAGTGCCAGGTTCTGCACATTGGCCACAGCAACCCCATGCAGTGCTACAGGCTGGGGTCAGAGTGGCTGGAGAGCAGCCAGGCAGAGAGGGACCTGGGGGTGCTGGTAGATGGTAGGCTGAACATGAGCCTGCAATGTGCCCAGGCAGCCAGGAGGGCCAATGGCATCCTGGCCTGCATCAGGAAGTGTGGCCAGCAGGAGCAGGGAGGTCATTCTGCCCCTGTACACTGCACTGGTTAGGCTGCACCTCGAGTCCTGTGTCCAGTTCTGGGCCCCTCAGTTTAGGAAGGATGTTTACTTGCTGGAAGGTGTCCAGAGAAGGGCAACAAAGTTGGTGAGGGTCTTGGAACACAAGCCCTAGGAGGAGGGGCTGAGGGAGATGGGGTTGCTTAGCCTGGAGAGGAGGAGACTCTACAACTACCTGCAGGGAGGCTGTAGACAGGCAGAGTTTGGTCTCTTCTCCCAGGCAAGCAGCACCAGAACAAGAGGACACAGTCTCAGGCTGTGCCAGGGGAGGTTTAGGCTGGAGGTTAGGGGGAAGTTCTACACAGAGAGAGTGATTGCCCATTGGAATGGGCTGCCCGGGGAGGTGGTGGAGTCACCATCACTGGAGGTGTTCAAAAAAGCATTGGATACATAGAATAGAATACATAGAATAAACCAGGTTGGAAGAGACCTTCAAGATCATCGTGTCCAACCCATCAACCAATCCAACACCACCTAATCAACTAACCCACGGCACCAAGCACCCCATCAAGTCTTCTCCTGAACACCTCCAATGATGGCGACTCCACCACCTCCCCAGGCAGCCCATTCCAATGGGCAATCACTCTCTCTGTGTAGAACTGTTTCCTAACATCAAACCTAAACCTTCCCTGGCGCAGCCTGAGACTGTGTCCTCTTTTTCTGGTGCTGGCTGACTGGGAGAAGAGACCAACCTCTGCCTGTCTACAACCTCCCTTCAGGTAGTTGTAGAGAGTAATAAGGTCCCTCTGGAGTCTCCTCTTCTCCAGGCTAAGCAACCCCAGCTCCCTCAGTCTCTCCTCATAGGGCTTGTGTTCCAAACCCCTCACCAACTTTGTTACTCTTCTCTGGACTCTTGGAGCCATGGCTTAGTTGTCAGGAGGTGTTAGGTAATCTCTGAGGTCTTTTCCAACCTGGTTGATTCTGTGATTCTATGATTCTGTACAAAATCTACAGTATTTACAATATTTATAGGTATTTACAGTTAATAAACAGCACAAGAAACCCCCCTGGTCAAAGACCAAGAGAAGCTACTAGCTTCTCCCTCTCTGCCTCCCCCTTACCCCCCTGTACAAAAAAATAGAAAGGGCAAGAGAAAGGAGCAGAGAAGTTAGTACCAAACCAATGCAGCCAAGGTCAAGCAGAAGCAAGTTAGTATCTCTCCCAGAGCCAAGAAGTGAGAAGAGAAGAGAGGTTGTTTTGGTACAACTAGTTTTAGTCCCTGATGTCTTCCAGTGGGGTTGTTCAGAATTATCTTTAGTTTGTTTTTGACACCCAATAGTGATTTCTTTACATTTTACTGCTTTCTGTTCAAGATCTCTGAAAAATTTTAATGGCATAGCCTAAAACCACCACAATGGCCATTAAAGTGTATCCTGACACAGCACATCTTCAGCTTCTTGAACACCTCCAGGGGGTTTGACTCCATCACCTCTCTGGGCAGACTCTTGCAGTGCCTGACCACTCTTGCAGCCTGACAGCCAACCTAGACCTCCCCTGGTGCAGTTTCAGGCCATTTCCTCCTGTCCTGTCATTAATTACTTGGGAGAAGGGGCCAACACCAGCATCAATCCAACCTCCTTTCAGCTGGCTGTGGATAGCAATAAGGTCTCCTCTCAGCCTTCTCTTCAGGCTAAACAATCCCAGCTCCCTCAGCCTGAGGTGACACTGAGTTTGAACTTGTTTCTGCTTTCACTAGCTGTGGGACAAGCTACTGAAGGTGGTTACAAGAGGAGTTTCTCATCTTGTAATTGTGTTTATGGATGGAGTAGTTCAGTTTTGTCATTCTAAGTCTATCAATTACTGATTTAGGTCTGTTTGTTATTGATTTGGCTTCTAGTAATGCTAGGGGGAAAAAACAACAACTTTATATAGGTAAGTTATGGCTGCTGATTGGAGGCTGCTGGCCTTTCATGTTTTGCTGCTGGCTGTGGGACTAAAAAGCAGGTAGCAACTGTAGCTTTGCTGGGGATTTACTGCCAGTACTGGAGTTGTACTTGATAAATATGAGAAAATAAACAGCTTCCTTTAGTGCAGAGGGTTTAAATCTAGTGGGGAAAAAAAGCCCTGTCAGCTGTTAGGTGCTGGAACTCAACCTAATACAGAATTACACAATGTTTTGGGTTGGAAGGGACCTCTAAAGGTCATCTAGTCAAACTGCTTTGCAGTGAGCAGGGACATCTTCAACTACAGCAGATTGCTCAGAGCTCCAACCAACCTGACCTGGAATGTTTCCAGGGATAGGACATCTCCCACCCCTCTGGGCAATCTGGGCCAGTGTTTCACCACTCTGAGTAAAACACTTCATCCTTCTTTCTAGTCTGAATCTCCCTCTCTTAGTTTCAAACCATCACCCCCTGTCCTGGCACAATGGGCCCTGATAAAAAGTTTGTCTCCAGCTTCTTTATAGGCTCCCTTTAAGTACTGAAAGGCCACCAGAAGGTCTCCCTGGAGCCTTCTCTCCTGTGGGCTGAGCAGCTCCAACTGTCTCAGCCTGGCCTCACAGCAGGGGGCTTCTAGCCTTCCCATCATTGTTATGGCCTCCTCTGGCCCTGCTCCAGCAGATCTCTGTCTGTGCTGAGGACTCCAGAGCTGCCCCAGCACTGCAGGTGGGGTCTCAGCAGAGCACAGCAGAGGGGCAGAATCCCCTCCCTGCCCCTGCTGCCCACACTGCTGGGGATCAGCCCAGGACAGGACTGGCTCTGGGCTGGCAGCGCTTGGTGCTGGCTCAGTGCTGGCTCAACTCCAGCTTTTCACCCCCCACCAGCACCCCCAAATCCCTCTCCACAGGGCTGCTCTCCAGCCCTTCATCCCCTAGCCTGTGTGTATACTGAGAACTGTCCTGAATATTCAGTGATGAGTTTTTCACTTGTCCTGTAGTTGTTGCATTGCCGCTTGTGCCTCCACTGTTATTGTTGTGCTGCTAGGAAACTACATTGCTGTCCTCAAATTCACTCCCTGAATGTCTTCTCCTGCCTTTTGGCTCTCTGCCTGTTTTCCCACTGTCTTTGCACCTGTGTGCTCTAAGAGGAAAATAGTGGCAATTAATGGTTAAGCTTCACTTTGTAGCCTGCAACCACAGAGCTCCAAGGAATGCAGTGCTGCCCAGCTGTGGAAGTCCAGCTGCTCTGCTCCACTCCCTTGCATGTATGGGCGGCTGCAGGGTCCAGTTTGCAGCACCAGGAATATTCTTTTTCCATGTGCAGGCTTTGAAAAAGGAGCACATGAAATGGTTGAGGGGGAAAAAAGGTTGATCTTGCAAGCAGCTGTGTCTGTTGTGACACAATGGCTGTATAGATGGAAGTCTGTAATCAGAGTATTGTAATATTTTAACTCTAATGCCTGATCATCCAGATGAAGATGGAGGAGTCTCATTGTGCATGGGATCAGGATCACAGACTCACACAATGGTAGGGACTGCAAGAGACCTCTGGAGATCTAGTAAAATAGATTCACAGATTGCATTGGGTTGGAAGAGACCTTCAAAGACCATCTTGTCCAACCCTCCTGTAGTCATCAGGGACACCTACAACTAGATCAGGCTGCCTGGTCCAGGGTTGTGTCACCCTCAAAGTAAAGAAGCTTTTCCATCTCTTGCTTGGAATTGTCTGATTTCTGTTTGAAGCTTAGTGATGGGACATCATCCACAGGGACCTGGGCAGACTAGAGAGGTGAAGCCCAGGTGAACCTCATGAGGTTCAAGAAGAGCAAGTACAGGGTTCTGCACCTGGGCCATAACAATCCTCACTATCAATACAGGCTGGAGGAGGAGGTGATAGAAAGCAGCCCTGAGGAAAAGGACTTGGGGGTGCTAGGGGTGTGAGCTTGCAGCACAGAAGGCCAAGGGCAGCCTGGGCTGCATCCAAAGCAGTGTTGGCAGCAGAGCCAGAGAGGTGATTCTGCCACTTTGCTCTGCTCTGGGGAGACCTCAGCTGGAGTGCTGTGTGCAGGTCTGGAGCCCTCAGTATAGGAGGGACATTGGAGGGAACTGATGGAGGGGGTCCAGAGGAAGGCCATGAAAATGATCTGGATGTTGGAGCACCTCTGCTACAAGGACAGGCTGAGGGAGCTGGGGGTGTTCAGCCTGGAGAAGAGGAGACTGTGGGGAGACCTAATAACAGCCTTCCAGTACCTTAAGGGGGCCTATAAGAAGGGTGGAGAGAGATTGTTTACAAAGGCCTGCAGGGACAGGACAAGAGGCAAAAGCTTCAAACGAGAGCAAAGCAGATTTAGATTGGATGTTAGGAACAAGTTCTTTACTGTGATGGTAGTGGAACACTGAAACAGGTTGCCCAGGGAGGTGGTTGGGGCCCCTTCCCTGGAGATATTGAAGGTGAGGCTGGACAGGGCTCTGGGCAACCTGAGCTATTTGGGGATGTCCCTGCTGAGTGCAGGGAGGTCAAACTGGATGACCTTTGGAGGTCCCTTCCAGCCTGGACCATTCTATGATTTGTGACAAGGCAGGAGAGGTATTTACCATAAGAGTTAAACTCACTGAGGGCTTCCTGCTTTGACACAGTAAAAAAGGACTGTGGAGTAATATCTTGCAAATTAATTTTGATACCCTTTTAATGACTTGTCCAAACACTTCCTGGACAGCTGAGTAGAACGTTAATCTGGTTTGCTTCAGTTGAGTTCTTCAAACATATGCTCCTACCCTTTCCTGCACATCACTTTCAGGAGGGTAGCAAACTGGAACATTTCTATCTGGAAAACAAATTTCTGCAGAGTAGAGCTGCCTCTGTGTGTGGGTGGAGAGAGATTAAAGCAATTTCCTGTTGTCTGAGACGTATTGGAAGGTTTAGTCCTTCAGGCTGTAGCCTTCCAAAGCCTTATAACTTAATACTTTATTTCTCAACAGATTTCTGAAATGGAGAAAGTTGAGCAAATTAAATGAATCCCTGTTGGGTCATTTACCTGTGTTCTGCAGGATTGTTTCAGGATTACCTCCTGCCTGAGATCTTCTTGTCCCAGCTATTGGAGAGTCAATCCTACCAACTCTCAAAGGACTTTGGTTGCTATTGAAAACCTCAAATGTCTTAACTTGGCAGTTTGCTTTCTGTATTAATAGCTCAGGTTTCTCACCTGCTCCTAACTTAACACAGCAGTTAACAGCCATTACTAAATCACATTTATTTCAGTCACCTGTCTTTAGCAGCTTTTCAAAGCCTTAGAATGGTTTGGCCTGGAAGGAACCTCCAAAGGTCATCTATTCCAGCCCCCTCCTGCAATCATCAGGGACATCCTCAACTAGATCAGGTTGCTCAGAGCCCTGTCCAGCTTCACCCTGAATATCTCCAGAGGTGGGGCCTCAACTACCTCCCTGGGCAACCTGTTTCAGTGTTCCACCACTGTCATGGGTGCAGAACTTGTTCCTAACCTCCAGTCTAAATCTGCTCTTTTCTAATGCCAAACCACTGCCCCTCATCCTATCACTGCAGGCCATTGCAAAAATTCCCTCTCCAGCCTTCTTGTATCCCCCTTCAGGATCTGGAGTCCAGCAGAACCTGTTGAGTAACTATGGTGAGGTTTTCCCAATGCTTAGTCTTCAGCATCATGATTATTGGAGGATTAAACATTTCACTTGGCTTTGTACTTTTGCTTTTATGGCCTGCAGTGCTGCTCTGAGATACATAATAAGAGCTTCTAAAAATGATGCTTTGGGGAAATAGCTGATGTTTGCCCTTGAGAGCAATTTCCTAACTGCACATGTTGACATCATGGACAGTGGCATTGAGTGCACCCTCCGCAGGTTTGCTGACAGCACCAAGCTGTGTGGTGCAGCAGAAACACTGGAGGGAAGGGAGGCCATCCAGAGGGACCTTGACAGGCTGGAGAGGTGAGGCCATGACAACCTCATAACCAAATGCAAGGTCCTGCATCTCGGTTGGGGCAATCCCAAGTACCAATATGGGCTGGGCAGGGACTGGCTTGAGAGCAGCCCTGAAGAGAAGGACTTGGGGGTGCTGCTGGATGAGAAGCTCAACAGGAGCCAGCAGTGAGCACTTGCAGCCCAGAAAGCCAAGCAGAGCCTGGGCTGCAGCAAGAGAAGCATAGCCAGCAGGGGGAGGAAGGTGATTCTCCCCCTCTACTCCACTGTGGTGAGATCCCATCTGGAGTATTGCATCCATTTCTGGAGCATCTATTACAGGAAGGATCTGAAGGTGCTGGAAGGTGTCCAGAGAAGGGCCATAAGGATGAGCAGAGGGCTGGAGCTGCTCTCCTATGAGGACAGACTGAGTTGGGGCTGATGAGTCTGGAGAAGAGAAGGCTCCCAGGAGACCTTCTTCTGGACTTCCAGTATCTGAAAGGGGCTACAGGAAAGCTGGGGAGGGACTTTTTAGGGTGTCAGGGAGTGATAGGACTGGGGGAGAAATGGAACAAAACTAGAAATGGGTAGATTGAGATTAGATGTTAGGAAGTTCTTCTATATGAGGGTGGTGAGACACTGGAAGAGGTTGCCCAGGGAGGTGGTGGAAGCCTCATCCCTGGAGGTTTTTAAGGCCAAGCTGGATGTGGCTCTGAGCAACCTGCTCTAGTGTGAGGTGTCCCTGCCCATGGCAGGGGGGTTGGAACTGGATGATCCTTGAGGTCCCTCCTAAACCTAACAATTCTGTGATTCTATGTTTAGGTTTAATGTTACACTCTATACATGAGTTGCTTCACTTTCAAGCTTCTTTAGCAGCTTTCCATAAAGCCTTTCTAATAAGCTGGTTAAGTATTTTTGTTGTTAGCTTTCAGGTTGTCAGTCACATTTGGGAAACATTTGATCCACTTCAAATTTGTTCAGTTGGATGAGCCAGGTTGCTTCTCTCAGGGTTCTTGTAGAACTGTGACATCTTTTTACTTTGCTGGAGTTACTGTTAATAGTGGAACTGAAGAGTATAAAAAAGGAGGAGGAGCCTGTAGTGAGAACTTAGCACTGGTCTGGTCACGTTAATGCAGATACAAGTGAGGTCTACAATACCAGGCAGTAACACATGGTGAGGTTTGTAATTGTAGAGGTAGTAGTATTTATATCAAGTTAATAACTCCTCCCTTCTATTACAGCTATCATGGTTTGGTTTGGAAGGGACCTTTAAAAGTCACCTAGTTTACAAAGATGTTTCCAAAGGCCTGCAGGGGCAGGACAAGGGGCAATGGCTTCAAACTAAAGAAGAGCAGATTTAGATTGGATGTGAGGAACAAGTTCTGCACCATGAGGGTGGTGGAACACTGGAACAGGTTGTCCAGGGAGCTGGGGCCCCTTCCCTGGAGATATTCAAGGTGAGGGTGGACAGGGCCCTGGGCAACCTGATCTAGTTGAGGATGTCCTTGTTTACTGTGAGGAGGTTGGACTGGATTACCTTTGGAGGTCACTTCCAACCCAAACCATTCTATGACTGTACATAATGCAACCACCCTGCAGTGAGCAGGGATATCTTCATCTAGAGCAGGTTGCTCAGAACCCCATCCATCCTGTCCAGGGATGGGGCATCTGCCATCTCTGGGCAACCTGGATCAGTGTCTCTCCAGTGTAAAAGAATTATTCCTTAATCCCAGTCTAAATCTCCCTACTGTCAGTTTGAAACCATCACAACAGGGCCTGCTCAAAAGTCTGTCCCCAGCTTTCCTGTAGCCCCTGCTTAATGTACTGAAGGGCAACCAGAAAGTCTCCCTGGAACCTTCTCTTCTCCAGGCTGACCAATCCTGGCCTCGCAGGAGAGGGCTTCCAGCCCTCTCATCAGTGTTGTAGTCTTCCATGGTCCTGCTCCAGCAGGTCTATGCCTGTGCTGTGCCGGGGACTCTAGAGCTGCCCCCAGCATTGCAGGGGTGGTCTCAGCAAGGCAGATGCCCTTCTTCCAACTGCTGTCCATGCTGCTGTGGATGCATCCCAGGATCTGGTTGCCTTTCTGGGCTGTGAGTGTATATTATCAGCCTCCCTAAGTCCTTCACCATGGGGCTACTCTCCAGCCCTTCATCCCCCAGCTTGGATGGATACCAGAGGTTGCCCTGACCCAGGTTCAAAACTTTGCACTTGGCCTTGTTGAACCTCATGAGGTTTGCACAGGTCCACTTCTCAAGCTTGTCCAGATCAGTTTGATTTCATAATATCTTTTGTGTATTACTAAAAGGCTTTTAAGTTGCCTCCCATAAATCTCCCTTTATGGCTTTCAGAGCCACCAAGGTAAGGCAAGAATACAAAGTTCATTGAACATCTCATCAATGAACTTCTTTAGTCATTCCTTTCAACATCTCCAGTGTGCACTGAAGATGTAGAAATAGCAGCGTTCCTCCACAGCTCTGGAGTCTGAAGGGTTTCAAAGCAAATGATGGAGATACACCTCCCAAATTGAAGCTACTTAAGGAGCATTTTCCTCCTTTCACTGACAAGCAAACCCATTTCCTGAGTAAAGCACCTAAATTCTTTGGCACTGTTCTCGTGGAACTGAAACCTAACACTTCATCACAGTCTCATAAACTCAGGAAGAATGCTGAGATGTACCAATTCCTGAGATGTTCTGACACTGTCTGTCAAGCCCTGCATGTAATGCCTCTGGTGGGCTGCTGCCAGATGTTTGACTGAAGAGGAGCTTCCAGTTTGGAGCAAAATAAGGAGTCTTGTAGCTAGAGGGAAACACACTTTGTGCAATTACCTGTGTTGGTGTTTCTGGTTTTGCTCTAGTGTATTTTTATTCAATATATATTCTTTATTTCAATTCAGTCCTCTTCTTTCCCCATGAGGGTGGTGAGACACTGGAAGAGGTTGCCCAGGGAGGTGGTGGAAGCCTCATGCCTGGAGGTTTTGAAGGCCAGGCTGGATGTGGCTCTGAGCAACCTGCTGTAGTGTGAGGTGTCCCTGCCCATGGCAGGGGGGTTGGAACTAGATGATCCTTGAGGTCCCTTCCAACCCTACCAATTCTGTGATTCTATGATATAATCTAAACATGGAATACCAGGTTGGGAGGAACCTGCATCATCTCACAAAGCCTTTTGCTGGCTGGGTCTTTAGAAACCATATCAGACTCCTTGTTAGTTTTAAACCAAGTAAAGTGCACTTGTGCCATCTCTTTGGGAGTCTTTTGGCGTGGCTATATACTCAAAGCTGGGCTTGGTTGCTGCTTTTTAGAACTGAAGCTTCACATGACACTTCCACAACCTGCCAGTTCAATATTTCAGAATACAATCTCCTCCAAATCACATTAACCAGCTTGGAAACAGAGAATCATGGTTTGAGTTTGAAGGGACCTTTAAAGGTCATCTAGTCCAACCCCGCTGCAGTCAGCAGAGACATCTTTGACTAGAACAGGTTGCTCAGTGTCTCTTCCAACCTGGCCTGAAAGCAGATCATAGGATCACAGAATCAGAATGCTTGGGGTTGGAAGGAACTTATAAAGACCAAGCACCCTTTAACCACTTTCAACCACATATTCAGTTACATCAGGTTGCTGAGAGCCCCAAACAAACTGACCTGGAATGTTTCCAGGGATGGGACATCTACTGCCTCTCTGGGCATCCTGGGTCAGTGTTTCACTATCCTCAGTGTAGAAAATGTCTTCCTTCTCTCTAGTCTGAGTCTCTCTTCTTTAAAACCATCACCCTTTGTCCTGTCACAACAAGCCCCATTCTTTTTTTAGGCCCCTTTTAAGTAATAAAAGGCCACAATAAGGTCTCCCTGGCAGCTTCTCCAGGCTGAACCTCAATCCAGCCTAAATCTCTCCTGGTGCAGCCTGCGGCTGTTTCCTCTTCTCCTATCAAATGCTACCTGGGAGAAGAGACTGAGCCTCACTTTGCTCCAGTCTCCTTTCAGAGAGCTGTAGAGAGTGAGGTCTCCCCCCAGCCTCCTTTTTCCAGACTAAAGAATTCCAGTTCCCTCAGCTGTTCCTGGCTATCCCGGTTCTCCATACCCTTCACCAGCTTTGCTGCCCTTCTCTGGACCTGCTCCAGCACCTCGGTGTTGTCCTTGGAGTGAAACTGAAACTCAGTACTCAAACTGAGACCTCACCAGTTCTGAATACAGGTCCACCGTCACTTCTCTACTCCTGCTGGCCACACTATTGCTAATCCAGGCCAGGATGTTGTCTTCTTGTCCACCTGTGCACACTGCTGGCTCACTTTCACCCAGCTGTCAGCCAGCACCCCCCCATCCTTTTCTGCTGGGCAGCTTCCCAGCCACTCATAGAATCATGGAATCAACCAGGTTGGAAGAGACCTCCAAGATCATTCAGTCCAACCTATCACCCAGCCCTATCCAATCAACTAGACCATGGCACTAAGTGCCTCATCCAGGCTTTTCCTGAAGATCTCCAAGGAGGGCAACTCCACCACCTCCCTGGGCAGCCCATTCCAATGGCAAATCACTCTCACTGTGAGGAACTTCTTTCTAGCACCCAGCCTGAACCTCTCCTGACACAGCTTGAGACTGTGTCCCCTCATTCTGTTGCTGGTTCACTGGGAGAAGAGACCAACCCCTACCTGGCTACAACCTCCATTCAGGGTAGTTGTAGACAGCAACAAGGTCTCCCCAAACCTGGAGCGTTGCGAGAGATTGTTGTGACTTAAATTGTCTTTCAGTTCTTCTAAGTGTGACAGGCTGGATTTGCAAATAGGTGTCAATAATGGTCACTGAAGAGGCAAATGGAGACTGCTGGAGCAGTTGGAAACCATGTGTTCAATGAGTGTAGTCTAGAAATCATCCTCACTGCCGTGACCTCCCTCCCGTTTCAAAGAATGGGAAAATCCAAGACCAAAGGTGGTTATTGCTGGTAACAGATCAGCCCCTTGCAACAAAGCAGCCTGAAAAACTGTGCCACAAGCAAGTGAAGAACTTTCCCCTGACATTACCATCTCCCAGCTCAATCCAGAAGTCTTCCATCACGTTTGGTACTTCAGCTGAGATAATCAAACGGCGGCTTTGGGAAGAAGCTTTGGCAAACTCAAATCAGATGGAAGGAGATGGCTTGTTGAGAAATCTTAAGAGCTGTCAAAGCAAAGCTGATTCCTTGTGGTAGATTGAGTGTGTGTTAAGTGTTCAACTACACTGCTCACAGAATGCTTTTTGCCATGAACTTGCCTTGAACTGTGCTCTGACGTTCCACATTCTTGAGGATATTGAACTGGAATCCTGGTTGTTTGGGGTTTTTTTTTTGTCTCCTTGATCCCCAAAATGTTGCTTTTTGCCTTCCTGGGGTCAGCAGCTATCACTGTGTGTGGATTAAGAGTTCAATCAGGTGTTGATTAATATTTTTAGATGCTGTTAATGCTGCTTCTGGGGACTAGAAGCTTTGACATCTTCCTGGCCAGACTGAGAAGGCAGGTTTTGTTTACAGCTATAGATGAGATGACTGACCCCAGACATCTACAGCTGAGAAATGTTTCTGTGAAGACATCCTGCTCCTAATTGACTCCCACTGGAGCAGGATCCTCCTGATTTTTCAAAGCATTACTTCATTTTTCAATAAGGACTTGATCTGTATAAAGTGTCCTCTAGATAAAAATGATCCTTCAGTGGCAGAGAGATTTAAAGCTCTGATAGTGAGGTTGTCTGCTTGGACCTTACAGATAGTCCTTGTGATATCCATCAGGGCTCCTATGGAGAAAGTCTTGAATTCAGGTCATGGGAATGCTGCATTTCAGTATCTGAAGGGGACTTACAGGAAGGCTGTGGAGAGACTCTTCAGAAGAGCTTGGAGAGATAGTATGAGGAGCAAGTGAGCCAGCAGTGTGCCAAGGTGACCAAGAAGGCCAGTGGTATCCTGGCCTGTATCAGGAATAGTGTGGCCAGCAGGAGCAGGGAAGTCATCCTGTCCCTGTACTTAGCACTGGTTAGGCCACACCTTGAGTCCTGTGTCCAGTTCTGGGCCCCTCAGCTTAGGAAAGATGTTGAGTTGCTGGAACATGTCCAGAGAAGGCCAATGAGGCTGGGAGGGGTCTGGTTTATTCTATTCTATTCTATTCTATTCTATTCTATTCTATTCTATTCTATTCTATTCTATATTCAAGGTGAGGTTCAACAGAGCTCTGCTCAGCCTGATCCAGTTGAGGATGACCCTGCTTACCACAGAAGGGGTTAGACTAGATGACCTTTGCAGGTCCTTTCCAACCCAGACCATTCTATGATTCTAGCTTGGACACCAGCAGGAAGTTCTTCACAATGAGGGTGGCAAAATACTGTAACAGGTTGCACAGAGCTATGATGGAGGCCCTGTAGGGCAGCAGTGTGCCCAGGTGGCCAAGTAGGCCAATGGCATCCTGGTCAGCATCAGGAACAGTGTGGCCAGCAGGAGCAGGGAAGTCAGAATTCTGCTCCTGTACACTGCACTGGTTAGGCCACACCTTGAGTCCTGTGTCCAGTTCTGGGCCACTCAGTTTAGGAAAGATGTTGAGTTACTGGAGTGTGTCCAGAGAAGGGCAACAAAGCTGGGGAGGGGTCTGGAGCACAGCCCTGTGAGGAGAGGCTGAGGGAGCTGGGGTTGTTTAGCCTGGAGAAGAGGAGTCTCAGGGGAGACCTTACTGCTGTCTACAGCTCTCTGAAGGGAGGCTGTAGCCAGAAGGGGGTTGGTCTCTTCTCCCAGGCAATCTGTGACAGAACAAGAGGGCACAGTCTCAAGCTGCACCAGGGGAGGTTTAGGCTGGATGTTAGGAATAAATTCTTCCCAGAAAGAGAGACTTGCCATTGGAATGTGCTGCCCAGGGAGGTGGTGGAGTCACCATCCCTGGAGATGTTCAAAAAGAGCCTGGATGAGGCACTTAATGCCATGGTTTAGTTGATGAGAAGGTGTTGGGTGATAGGTTGGACTTGATGATCCCAAAGGCCTTTTCCAGCCTGGTTAATTCTGTGTTCTGTCCCTGGAGACTTTCAGGGTCAGACTTGATATGGCCCTGGGCATCCTGATCTAGTTGAAGGTGTCCCTGCTGACTGCAGGGGCACTGGGCAAGATGAACTTTGATGGTCCCTTCCTTCCAACCCAGTGCAATCTGGGAACTGTGGATTTACCAAAAGCCATCACTGTGGCTTGTTCCATGGATTGCTGGCTGTGGTTTTGAGGTGTTTGAAAGCCTTATGAGCTGCAGTAGCAGATGATGCACTCCTGGATGAATTGGTGGCTACCTCATAGAGAATTGCTGGGAGGTATTTAAAAGCCATGTAGATGTGGTGTTGTGGGGTGTGGTTTACTGGTGACTTGGCAATGCTGGGTTTATGGTTGGACTTGATGAACTGGCACTGGTGAGGCTGCAACTTGAATACTGTGTTCAGTTTTGGGATATTCGCTACAAGAAAGACATTGAGGTCCTGGAGCAGGTCCAGAGGTGGCCAACAAAGCTGGTGAAGTATCTAGAGAACAGATCTGGTGAGGAGCAACTGAGGGAACTGATTACTTTGGAGAGGAGGAGGCTGAGTGGTGACATCATTGCCCTCTACGACTACCTGAAAGGAGGATGCAGTGAGGTGGTTTTTGGTCTCCCAAGTAAAAAGTGTGAGGATGAGAAGAAATGGCCTGAAATTGTGACAGGAGAGGTTTAGGTAGGATATTGGGAAACATTTCTTTGCTGCAGGAGTGGTCAGGGATTGGAACAAGTTGCCCAGGGAGGTGGTGGAGTCACCATCCCTGGGGGTGTTCAAGAAAGGTGTGGATGTGGCACTCTGAGACGTGGTTTAGGGCCATGGTGGGGTTAGGTTGATGGTTGGACTCGATGATCTTAGAGGTCTTTCCCAACTGAAACAATTCTGATTCTCTGATCTTACAGGTCTCTTCTAACCAAAGCAATTCTATAATTCTATGGTTCACTGTCTTTCATAATCCAGGTCTTTGCTGGTTTTTTCCCTGTGCACAGCCTGTACATATTGAAGCTATTGTAGGTTCTCCAAGAGCAAGGTCACAGCAGTTCTACATCTTAATAGGAAGATGGCAGTGGCTCTGCTTTCCATTATCATTGCATTGAGCTATTCCAATAGGCATTTTGAACATGCATTGCATGAAGTTTAGCTGCCAATACATTCTCCTTTCCCACTAAACTAATTGTCTTCATATTGTGTAAAGCTCGAATGAGGATGTCTTTTCCCCTCTTGGCAGTCTGTATTTTTGTCATCAAGTTTGTTTTTCAAGCATAGCTTTTTCTCTCAAGGAGAAACTAAAAACCCTGCAGTAATCAACTCAGAATTTGCTTGTGATTTTGTGATTCATATTCATGTAATCCTGCTGCTGTCCTGCCTTTTCACATGATTTCAGCGTTGCTCACCAGGTGGGGATCTTAATGTATTCGTTTGCAATTTTTCCAGTCGTGCTGATGGTTGACAGATTAATTAACAGAGTCACAGGATCACAGGATGTTAGTTAGGGGTTGGAAGGGACCTCCAGAGACCGCTGAGTCCAACTCCCCTGCCGGAGCAGGACCATAGAATCTAGCACAGGTCACATAGGAATGCATCCAGATGGACCTTCAAAGTCTCCAGAGAAGGAGACTCCACAACCTCTCTGGGCAGCCTGTTCCAGGGCTCTGTGACCCTCCCAGTGAAGAACTTCCTCCTCATGTTGAGGTGGAACCTCCTGCGCTGTAATTTATATCCACTGCCCCTTGTCCTATCCCAGGGCACAACTGAGCAGAGCCTGTCCCCTCCCTCCTGACTCCCAGCCCTCAGATATTTATAGACATTTATTAGATCCCCTCTCAGTCTTCTCCTCTCCAGACTAAACTGCCTTAGATCTCACAGCCTTTCCTCACACAGCAGTGTTCCAGTCCCTTAATCATCCTGGTTGTGGTTGGAAATGGTCTCTAAGATCATTGAGCACAACCTTCAACTTAACACCAGCATGGCCATTAAATTAAACCATGTCTCAGAGTGCCATGGCCACAGGTTTCTTGAACACCTTCAGGCCTGCTGACTCCACCACCTTGCTGGGCAGCCTGTTCCAATCCCTGACCACTCTTGCAGGAAAGAAACTTTTCCTAATCTCCAACCTAAACCTCCCCTGGCACAATTTCAGATCATTTCCTCATATTCTATCACCTGATATAAGACAGAAGAGACTGACCCCACCTCACTGTTCCTAGTAGTTCCCAAGTTCTGTTTGTGACCTCCACCATCAACTGGTATGATCTAAAAAGAGTCTGAAGTTCTCTGTGCTGCATCTCTTAAACTGAGAAGTCTGCTGGTGACTGCAGTTTCTTACTGTTGCATGAAATCTCTGTTTCTTCCATCAAGCACTCATCTGCTTGAGTCTGCTGCTAAAGCTCTGTGCCAGTCTCTGCTCTGAAGCTGCTGTAACCATGATGCAGCTCATCCGAGAAGGAAACAACAGGTTTGGAAGCTGTGCAGCCAAATTTGCTCATGCCATGGGCTTCTAGTGGACTGCTGAGAGGCTGGAAGTGGCCATTGGAATGTGCTGCCCAGGGAGGTGGTGAAGTCACCATCACTGGAGGTGTGTAAAAAGAGCCTGGATGAGGCACTTGGTGCCATGGTTTAGTTGATGAGATGGTGTTGGGTGATAGGCTGGACTTGATCTCAAAGGTCTTTTTCAACCTGGTTTATTCTGTATTTTGGTGGCTGTGGCTCTTCAGCAGCCTACCTTTCACAGAATCACAGGATGCTGAAGGCAGTGGAACATCTCCCATCTGAGGAAAGGCTGAGGGAGCTAAATCTCTTTAGCTTGGAGAGGAGGAGCTTGAGGGGTGCCCTCATTCATGTTTATAAAGATATGCAGGGCTGTGTCAGGAGCATGGGGCCAGGCTCTTCTCAGTGATGTCCAATGATAGGACAAGGGGCAATGGGGGCAAGCTGGAGCAGAGGAGGTTCCACATGAACATAAGGGAGAACTTTTTCACTGTGAGGGTGACAGAGCCCTGGAGCAGGCTGCCCGGGGAGGTTGTGGAGTCGTCTTCTCTGCAGACGTTCAAAACCCACCTGGATGTGTTCCTGTGTGAGCTGCTCTAGGTGATCCTCCTCTGGCACAGGGCTTGGATGATCTATCGAGGTCCCTTCCAACCCCTAATGTTCTGTGATTCTGTGATGGTGAGGATTGGACAGGACCTGTGGAGATCAATTCCAACCCCACTGCTAAAGCAGGTTGCACAGGATCGCATCCTTGCGCGTTTGGAATCTCCAGTGAAGGAGACTCCGCAACCTCTCGTTGCAGCCTGATCCAGTGCTTCATCATTCTAATCCTTGATTTGAAGTGTCCTGAGGAGCAGTGTTTTCAAGTGAGCTCACTGGACAGCCCTTCTCACTTCAAAGATTTTCAAGATTTGCTGCCTTCTGGTTCTGACAAGTCCCAGCACCTCTAAATATCACAACCTTTCTCCTCTGGATACAACATTCTTTTACAGTGAGCAAACAGGATGTGGTTAGGTTAGAGGGAGCTCCATCCTCCCTGGCCTACCCTCCTCACAGACCCCTAAAAAGGGGTGAGGTTGAAATAACTCAACCTTCAGTAAATATTTAAACCTACTCCTCATCCACTCCTCATGCTTCAACTAGATCAAGCAAGAACTTGTGACTTTTTCAGGTCATTATCTTATCTGGATTGGGCTATTTAGTTCTATCCCCATCCAGAGTGTCTTATCCATGGGTTAAGCTTCAAATTCATCTGTTGGGTGGTGTGGTTTTTTTCCTTCTGGGGTAGTGTTGTGTGAGGCAGAGTCTCTCCCTAGATCTGATGGATGACTTTGCTATCGGGGCAGCGACTGTTCCCGTCACAAAAATTACATCAGGTCTTTATCTGCGTAATGGTGAATAATTGGGTTGCAGCTGCATTCTGCCAAGTCTGCTCTCCAGTCACCTCCCTGCAGCCGTTCTGCTGCTTGTCCTTGGGAAGAAGTGAAGGAAAAAGCCATGTCGAGTTTGTTCTCTGACAGATTTGGTGCATGCAGTGGGAGAGGAAGTATCGGAGGTACTGCGAACACGGAGATGTGAAAACGCAGCCGTATCGGCTTCACTTAGTTACAGAATCACAGAGTGCTGGGGGTTGCGAGGAACCTCCGGAGATCATGCAGTCCAACCCCCTCCCTGCTAAAGCAAGGTCATCCAGGCAGGTTGCCCAGAATCACATTCAGGATGGCTTGGAATCTCTCCAAAGAAGGAGACTCCGCCACAGGAGTAAGGAGCGGTCAGGCACTGGAATGGGCAGGGCAGGGAGGTGGTTGAGTCACCAGCCCTGGATGTGTTTAAAGGTCATTCAGATGTGGTTCTTGGGGCTATGGTTTAGGGGTGAGCTTTGTAGAATAGGGTTCTGGGTTGGACTTGGTGATCCTGAGGGTCTTTTCCAACCTGAATGTTTCTGTGATGCTGTGATCTCTGGGCAGCCTGGGACAGTGCTGTGTCAATCTCAAAGAAAGTTTTCCTTATGTTCAGATGAACTTGATTGTGCCTGGGGCCCTTCATTCTGGGCACTATTGAAAAGTCTGATTCCATCTTCTTGACCCCAGACTTTTAGATATTGATAACCCCTGAGAAGATCCCCTCTCAGTCTGCTCTTCTGCAAGCTAAGCAGTCCCAGGTGCCTCAGCTTCTCTTTATCAGAGACATACTTCAGTCCCCTCAGCATCTTTGTAGTTGGACTCTCTCCAGTAGTTTCCTGTCTTTCTTGAACTGAGAAGCCCTGAACTGGATCTTGTACTCCAGATGTGGCCTCACCAGGGCAGCACAGACTGGAAGGAGAACCTCTTTCAACCTACTGGTTGCACTCTTCTTAATTGGACCCCAGGAGACCATTGTCCTTTTTAGCTACAAGAGCACATTGCTGGCTCAAGAGCAATCTGTTATTAAAGCAGCACTCCTAGGTCTCTCTCTGTGGAGCTGCTTTCCAGCAGGTCAACCCCTGACCTGTACTGGAGCATGTACATCAGTTAGCCAATGAACTAACTTTCTGATGTTCAGTTAACTACTGGGTAATTAACATTCTTGGGTGTACTGATTGATGATGAGCTCCCCAGGAGCCAGCAGTGCCCTCATGAAGCCCAGAAGGCAGATGTGTGCTGGGCTGCAGCCAGGGGAGTGTGGGCAGCAGGGCAAGAGAGGGGATTCTGCCCCTTGGCTCTGCTCTGCTGAGACCTCTGTCTCCAGTCCTGGTGTCCCCAGCAGAAGGAGGAGGACACATGGCTATTGGAGTGAGGCCAGAGGAGGCCACAGAGATGCTCCAAGGGCTGGAGCACCTCTGCTATGAGGACAGCCTGAGGGAGCTGGGATTGTTCAGCCTGGAGAAAGAGAAGACTGGGGGGATCCTTAAAGCTGCCTTCCAATAGCTGAAAGGGATCCTACAGGAAGGTTGCAGAGGGACTTTCCTTAAAGGTGTCTAGCAATACAACAAGGGGGAATGGTTTGAAACTGAGGGAGAGCAGGGTTAGACTGGAGCTGAGGAAGAAGTTCTTCAGTAGGAGGGTGGTGAGACTCTGGAATAGGCTGCCTAGGGAGGTTTGGGATGCTTCCTCCCTGGGGGTGTTCAAGGCCAGATGGGGTGAGGCCTTGAGCAGCCAAGTCTGGTTGAGAGGTGTCCCTGCCCCTGGCAGGGAGGTTGGAGTAGATGATCTCTGAGGTCCATTCCAACCCGAGCCATTCTATAGTGATTCTATGGTTCTTAGAAGATAAATGCCCTTGCTGTTAAGTCCTCTTGCATAGCTACAAATATTAGTGGCCCTCAAACTTCTGCAGCTCTTTGAAAATTAAGAGGCTCTAACAGTTCCCAACTAGGTTTGGACTTCTGGTTGCACTTGACAAAGGGGTTGTCATATGCTCTTTAAATGGTGCCACAATTCAGCTGGTGGAAAACTGTTAGATGTGATGTGTTTAAAAACAAACAAAGAAACCCAGAAACAAACAAACCAAAAACCCAACCAAAAAAAAATCATTATTTTCCTGCCTTCTTCCCTCCAGAGCTTTCTGAAGTAGAGATTAAACTTTGAGACTTTAATAGAATTTGGGGGTATGGCAGAAATGCGAAGAGAAGAGAGAATAAAAAGATCTAAACCATATGGTGTAAGAGCAAAGTAGAAGCAGGTGAAAGCAGTTAGAAATGAGGCAATTGCTCAAGCTTTAAAAATAGTTTGTATTAAAGACAGGTGGTTATAGACAATAAAAATTGGCCACCAATACATTGGTTCATGTGTGATTTAATTTATATGTATATGGTTGGGTTTTTTTGTTCTGGATATGGAGGAGTCCATAAATCACAGGACACAACAGTAAATGTATTTGGATTTGAACTCACAGGAGATGTTTGAGGGCTGATACAAATGTATGAAATAAGGATCCTTTTAGCTTCTCCTAACAGTTCCCAGCTGACGGGACCAGGAGTCCTGTGGTGGTTCAGTGCGTGTTCATCAGACACTGAAGTGACTCTGCAAGGCAGCTATAAAATAGCTGAGGGTGTAAAATGAAATGAGATCTTGATGGCTGAGGAGTACTTTCCCAGGTCAGCTGGAAGAGTTAGGACAATCAAGAGAAGAGAAAAATATTTAGCATCATTAATTTATCAGAGAATGGCTTAGGTTGGAAGGGACCTCAGAGATCATCTACTCCAATCTCCCTTCCTTGGGCAGGGACACCTCTCAACTAGACTTAGCTGCTCAAGGCTTCATCTAGACTGGAGTTCAGCCTGGAGAAGAGAAGGCTTCAGGGAGACCACCTTGTGGCTTTTGAGTTCTTGAAGAGGCCAAGAAGAAAGCTGGGGACAGACTTTTTAACAGGGCCTCTTGTGACAGGACAAGGGTGGATGGCTGTTAACTGAAAGAGGGAGATTTGGACTAGAGAGAAGAAAGACATTTTCTGCACTGAGGGTGGTGAGATCCTGGCCCAGGTTGCCCAGAGAGGTGTTAGATCCCCCATCCTTGGAAACATTCCAGGGCAGCTTGTTTGGGGTTCTGAGAAACCTGATCTTAGATGACATAGAATACATAGAATAAACCAGGTTGGAAGAGACCTTGAAGATCATCGCGTCCAACCCATCAACCAATCCAACACCACCCAAACAACTAACCCACGGCACCAAGCACCCCATCTGGTCTTCTCCTTCCAACCTACAATTAGAAAGTGCCTTGTAACTGCTTCTATGATTCTTTGCCTTGGTTTGTTTCTTCTTTCCTGTTGCTCATGAGAAATGGCAATCAAAGCCTCTTCTGAGACTGGGAACACTTGAGTGTATGAGCCCTGTGTGTGCTCTGAAGCTGTAAGCATGATACTGTTCTGGTTCAATGTGGAAGAAACAGAATCACACAATCACAGAATCACCAAGGCTGGAAGAGACCTCAAAGATCATCAAGTCCAACCTGTCACCCAAGACCCCATGACTAAACCGTGGCACCAAGTGCCACATCCAATCCCCTCTTGAACACCTCCAGGGATGGTGACTCCACCACCTCCCTGGGCAGCACATTCCAATGGCCAACAACTCTCTCGGTGAAGAACTTTCTCCTCACCTCCAGCCTAAACTTCCCTTGGTGCAGCTTGAGACTGTGTCCTCTTGTTCTGGTGCTGGTTGCTAGAGAGATGTTGCAGTTTGAGCTGGGTGCCCCCCTGGTGTGTTCACTTCCTGTGTCCAGAAGTCCAGCCCAGAGGGATGGACACAGGAAATTGTGTGTATTTCCTACCATAATTCTTTGCACCACTATAAGATCCAGTGCGGAGTCTAGCACGCTCTCTTTTCTTCCTCCTCCGCCAGCCGGTAACTGGGGGAGATGTCTGCTGGCTTTGGGCCTGGCTAGGCCCAAGGCCATGGGGGGATGGGCAGTCTCAGGCCTGGCCAGCTGAGACTAGCCCAGCAGAGGGAGGGGGAAGAAGGAGCCCTGAGGGTCTCGGGTGTACCCTCAGGTGGGAATGGGATGCCTCTGGGTTTGCTTTGGGATCTTTCTTTGTCACTGCGCTTTGGGTTCTCTGTAACATTCACTGCTTTCTATTTAAACTTTCATCACTTTTGCAATCCGTTTGTCTGAGTGTTTGATTCCTGCCCGTGGTGGGGAGAGAGGGGGCTGCCCCAACCCAGCACAAGAGAAGAGACCAACTCCCACCTGGCTACAACCTCCCTTCAGGTAGCTGTAGAGAGCAATAAGGTCTCCCCTGAGCCTCCTCTTCTCCAGGCTAAACAATCCCAGCTCCCTCAGCCTCTCCTCACAGGGCTGTGCTCAAGGCCTCTCCCCAGCCTCGTTGCCCTTCTCTGGACATGTTCAAGAGTCTCAATGTCCTTCTTAAACTGAGGGGCCCAGAACTCTTCTGTCATTGTGGTATCACAAGTGGAAGAATGCAACTTTTGTCCAAAGGAACATACCATGAAAGGTGAAGTGAGCTATGTGTCTAAAAAAGCCCTGCATGTGGATGTTTTCACACAATCACAGAATGGTAGGGGTTGGAAGGGACTTCCAGAGATTGAGTCCAACCCTTCTGCCAAAACAGGATCAGCTAGGGCAGGTCACACAGGAATGCATCCAGATGGTTCTAGAAAGTCTCCAGAGGAGGAGACTCCACAGCCTCTCTGGGCAGACTGGCCCAGGGCTCCACTACACCTCACAGTAATGAAATTTCTCCTGATGTGTTCTAGCTTGTATCTGTTGATCCTTGTCCTATCACTGGGCACCACCAAAAAGAGCCTGGCACCTTCATCTTGACACCTACCCCTCAGATATTTATAGACATTGATCAGATCCCTTCTCTGCCTTCTCTTCTCCAGACTAAACAGCTCCAGATCTCTCAGCCTTTCTTCATAGCAGAGATGTTCAAGTCCCCCAGTGATCCTAGTAGCTCTCTTTTGGGCTCTCTCCAGCAGATCCCTGCCTCTCTTGAATTGGGGAGCCCAAAACTGGGTATAGTATTACAGGTGTGGTGTCACCAGGGCATAGAGGGGGAGGAGAACCTCCCTAGACCTACTGGACACACTTCTACTAATGCAACCTAGGATGCTGTTGGCCCATGGATAACCTGCTGTCCACTAGGACAGTTTCTTAGGTCATTATGGATTTCCCTCTCTTCCAGCAGTCTGGCACAGCTGGGAACCACTGGACTTGCATCCCAATGAGTCCTGTAAAGCACAGCTCATGACTCAAAGAAATGAACAAAACCTTTGCTTTTGTCAGAGTCCTTCAGGATTAAATAAGCAAAACATAAAACTTCCAAACCAAGTATGAGCCTTAAAGATTGAGAAGGCTTTTTCCTGTTACCTTGGATCTTAAAAGCCCTTGTGGACCATGTGGTTAACATCAGTCTGCTGTGCAGTTTGGATCACTGCACAGTGTTCTTCACCTTCTCAGTTTAGAGTGAGACTTGTTTTATTTCACCAGTTTTGGCTCAAGTGTCATAGATCACAGAAGTATGGAATCCCAGCATGGCAGGGGCTGGATGGGACCTCTGGAGATCATCTAGTCCAATCCCCTTCTAGGGTAGCTGCACACCCAGAGCAAGTTGCCCAGGATGGTGTCCAGGTGGGTATTGAATATCTTCAGAGATGAAGACCCCACAACTTCTCTGGGCAGCCTGTTCCAGTGCTCTGTCACCCTGAAATTAAAAACCTTCCTCCTCATGTTAAGGTGGAACTTCCTATGTTCAGGTTTGTGCCTACTGCCTCTTGTTCTGCCTCTGGGCACCACTGAAAAAAGGCTGGTCCCTCAAAAGATTAGGATTGATGAGATCCACTCTCAGTCTTCTCTTCTCCAGGCTAAAGCACCCTAAGTCCTTCAGCCTTGCTTCACAAGAGAGATGTTCCAGTGCCCTAATGATCTTTGTAGCCCTTTGCTGTACCCTGTCAAGTAGTTACCTGTCCTTCTTGAACTGGGCTGTCCAGAACTGGACCCAGTACTCCAAATGTGGCCTCACCAGGGCAGAGTAGAGGGGGAGGAGAACCTCCCTTGACTCTGCTGGCCATACTCTTCTTGATGCACCCCAGGATCCATTGTTCTTCTTGGCCACAAGGGCACACTGCTGGCTCAAAGATCCTAGAGCTGCTTTTCAACATACCTGTGAGTTTGTTATTCCTTTTCTCGCTACTAGTGCTTGTGCTTTTCCCCAGCAGAGGCTCTTATCATTGTCCTATCTCTCACCATCTGACACAGTAGATGTCTCCAGTGAAGCAAGAACAGCCTTGAGCAGGTACAGAAATCTCATATGAAGTTAATGTGCTCTAAGTTACTAAACATCCTGGGTTTTCTTGCATCATCTTCATGTTCTCTAGATTTAAGATCTTCTTTGAGTCACTTGAAATGATTAGTGCTGTAGGCTGGCATGTCTCACTCCTTTTCAATCTGTTGTCTCTGCTCTGGTGAGGCCACATCTGCAGCATTGTGTCCAGTACTGGGCTCCCCAGTTCAAGAGAGACAGGGAACTACTGGAGAGAATCCAGCAGAGACTACAAGGATGCTGAAGGGATTGGATCATCTTTGTGAGGAGGAAATGCTGAGAGCCCTGGGGCTGTTGAGCCTGGAGAAGAGCAGCCTCAGAGGGGATCTGATCAATAGCTAAAGGGTGGGGGTCAAGAGGATGGGGCCAGACTCTTTTGCAGTGGTGCCAGGAATGGGACAAGAGGCAGTGGGCACAAACTGGAACACAGGAGATTTCATCTGAACATGAGGAAGAAAAACTTGTTTCCTGTGAGGGTTCTGGAACCCTGGCCCAGGCTGCCCAGAGAGGCTGTGGAGTCTCCTCTGTAGAGATTCCAAACCCACCTGGACATGGTAATATCCTGTGCAACCTGCTGTGGGTGCCTCTGCTTTAGCAGAGGGGGTTGGACTGGATGATCTCCAGAGGTTCCTTCCGACCCCACCATGCTAGGATTCTGTGAGCTCTGTGTATCTGTGTCCTGCTTTAAAGGAGCTTAATGATTTTTATTCTTTTTTTCCCCCCCCAAACCTATCAGCAAGAATAGAAACAAGAAGGTACATCCTGACCTGAAGTGGGCAGCCAGATGCCATTTTGCATTTTACTGAGCGCTTCACGATTACAAAGCCCCTAAAACAGTCATTTTTCAAATGTCTGGGTTTGGGGGTTTTTTCTTTTGAGCAAGGATAACTGAAACCTTACCCAGCAGACCTTAACTGTTTGCAGCATGCCAGAGTGAGAGATTTAGCTTGGAGTTGTGCTTTCCTAAGGAGCAGGCAAGAGGAATTTCAGACGAGGAGCCAGCAGTTAAAGTTGCATTCAATTACTCTCAATGAAGCACTACACAAACCATTGTTGTCCTTCTGCCTTAAGTTTATTGCTTGTGACCAGGCCTTAATGGGCAAGCAAGATAACAGAGACAGACAGACAGACAGAAAGGTTGGCTTTATTTTTCTCCCAAGTCTTAAATGTACACACACAAAGACATCCACTGACATCTTTCAAGGCTTTCATGTAAGTGCTGATGTTATGAAAGCTGACACCAGGCCGTGTGTAGTTGAAAGCCTTTCAGGATTAATTAGTGGAAGTTAGAGGATGGAAATCTGAGTATTGGGCAAAGAAGCAGGATCCAAGTGATAAAGGAAAAAAAAACCCCAACAAAACCAACAACTTCATCTTTACCACTTAAAAGGAACTGTGTGTGGGAGAGGGTAGCAAAACAGGTTTTGACCTCTTTTTCTGGGCTGTGTGTCTGAAAGAGCTCTCTGTCTAATAATAGAATGCACAGATCTCGTGCCTGGTGACTTCATGAAATTCCATCTTCTGGTGAAACATGGCTTGTGTCCCTGCTGGGGCTTTTAGTGTCAGGCTTGAGTTGGTTTTATGGTGTTAATTGTAGAGACCTCCTTTAAATCTTGCTCTATTTTGGTAATGTAATTGTAGACTGGGGAGGAATAACATTGTGCACCAATATGGGTTAGGGGATGACCTGCTGGAAAGGAGCTCCACAGAGAAGGGCATTGGAGTCCTGGCTGATAATAAGTTATCCACGGGACAGCAATGTGCCCTGGTGGCTGAGGCCAAAGAGAGACGTGGGTGCATTAAGAAGAGTGTGGCCAGCAGGTTGAGGGAGGTTCTTCCCCTCTACTCAGCCTTAGTTTGGCCACATCTGGAGTGTTGTGTCCAGTTCTGAGGGACAGGGAGCTGTTCAGAGAGTTCAGTGGATTTTACAATGATGATTAAAGGTCTGAGCCGTCTCTCTTTTGAGGAAAGGCTGAGAGCCCTTGGGCTGTTTAGTCTGGAGAAGAGAAGGCTGAGAGGGGATCTTGGAAATGTCTACAAACATCTGATGGGTGGCTGTCAGGAGAATGGAGCCAGGCTGTTTTCAGTGATACCCAGTGATAGGATGAGGGACAACGGACAGAAACTCAGCCACAGGAAAATTCCCTCTCAACATGAGGAGAAACCTTTTTACTGTGAGGGTTACAGAGCACTGGAGCAGGCTGCCCAGAGAAATGGTGGAGTGTCCTTCTTTACAGAGCTTCAAAACCCACCTGGACAGGTGGGTTTGTGCTGCCCAGGGAGGTGGTCAAGTCACCAACCCTGGATGTATTTAAAGGTGTTTTGGATGTGGTACTTGGGGATTTGGTTTAGGAGTGAACCTTGTAGAGTAGGGTTCTGGGTTGGACTTGGTGATCCTGAGAGTCTTCTACAAACTGCTGTGACATGTTCCTGGGTGACCTGCCCTAGGTGGTCCTGTTTTGCAGTGGGGTTGGGACTCTGTCTCTGGGAGTCCCTTCCAACCCATACCATTCTATGATGTCAAAATTAATTCCTTTCAGTTTCTGTTTTACACTTAGGAGAAGGCATGGTGGTATTCCTGCAGCCTGTGTTCACTTGGAAAGGTTTTATTTTCTTGCAGGAGGAACTAGTTGGATTTATAGAGCTATTAAGCAAGGTGAGGTAGAGATCCACTATTCATGGTGATTTTTATATTCCTCAACTCGAGGTGAACCAGTGAGTTTGAAAGCAGCATAAAACTTGAAGCTGACATCTTCCTACTTGATCTGCTGCACTCTTGACCTTTAGCTTTAATGGTGCTGTATAATTCTCCTTCAATTTGCAAATGTCCTTGGCTGTGGGGCTGATTGATGATAAAATACACTCTGCCTAATCACCCCTCCAGGGGATGTGTTGTTTCTAGCAGATACTGATCTCCTCTGTTTGCTGTCTCAGATTTGAGAGAGGCTTTGGTTTCTGATCTCAGGTGGGTTTGGGGCAGATAATAAGCTCAGCATCTTGATGAGGAGCTACAGAACATAAGGTTCTTGAAGGAGCAAAAGCTTGTTCCCTGATGTAATGCCCATAAAGAGACGTTTTAGATCACAGAATCACAGAAAACATCCCTTTGGAAAAGACCTCAAAGCTCATCCCAGAGCCACACAGAATCAACCAGGTTGGAAAAGACCTCAGAGATCATCAAGTCCAACCTATTACCTAGTACCTAACACCATTTCAACCTGGTCTATTCTATTCTATTCTATTCTATTCTATTCTATTCTATTCTATTCTATTCTATTCTATTCTATTCTATTCTATTCTATTCTATTCTATTCTATTCTATTCTATTCTATTCTATTCTATTCTATTCTATTCTATTCTATTCTACTAAACCACAGCTCCAAGTGCCACATCCAATCCTTTTTTGAACACCTCCAGGGACAGTGACTCCACCACCTCCCTGGGCAGCACATCCCAATGGCCAATTACTCTCTCTGGGAAGAACTTTCTCCTCACCGCCAGCCTAAACTTCCCCCGGCGCAGCTTGAGACTGTGTCCTCTTGTTCTGGTGCTGTTTGCCTGGGAGAAGAGACCACCCCCCACCTGGCTACAACCTCCTTTCAGGTAGCTGTAGATGGCAATAAGGTCTCCCCTGAGCCTCCTCTTCTCCAGGCTAAACACCCCCAGCTCCCTCAGCATCTCCTCACAGGGCTGTGCTCAAGGCCTCTCCCCAGCCTCGTTGCCCTTCTCTGGACATATTCAAGTATCTCAATGTCCTTCTTAAACTGAGGAACCCAGAACTGGACACAGTACTCGTCCAGTCCAACCTTTGACCCAGCACTGAAGGATCAACACTCAACCATGTCCCTAAGCACTGGGTCCACAGGCTGCTTGACCTCCTCTAAGCTGCAACTTAGAGATGGACCTGGGAGTATTGGTTGACAGTCAGCTGAACATGAGTCATCGGTGTGCCCAGGTAGCCAAGAAGACCAATGGTTTCCTAGCTTGTATTAGAAACACTGTGGCCAGCAGGAACAGGGAGGTAATCATCCTCCTGTGGTCAGCACTGGTGAGGCCACACCTCAAGTATTGTGTTCGGTTCTGGGCCCCACCTACATGAAAGGTATTGAGGTTGTGGAGTGTGTCCAGAGAAGAGCAACTAGGTGGGAGAAGGGCCTGGAGCACCTGGGCTACAAGGAGGGGCTGAGGGAGCTAGGGGTGTTCACTCTGGGGAGGAGAAGGCTGAGGGGAGACCTCATTGCTCAATACAACTCCTTGAATGGAGGTTAGAGGAAGGAGAGGTAGCCTCTTTGCCTTGGTGTCAAGCAATGGGACTAGAGGAAATATTTTCAAGCTGTGCCAGGGGAGGCTCAGGATGGGTATCAGGAAATATTTCTTCACTGAAAGGGTTCTGAAACATTGGAATAGTTTGCCCAGGGCAGTGGTGGAGTCACTATCCCTGGAGCTGTTTAAGCAGCCTGTGGACCTGGCTTAGAGACGTGGTTTGGTGTTGACCCTTCAGTGCTGGGTTGAGGGTTGGACTGGATGAGCTTTGAACTCTCTTCCAACTGAATGTATTCTGTGATTCTGTTAATCATCTTCTCTGAAAGGATTCTCAAACACTGGAACAGCCTCCCCAGGGAGGTGGTTGGATTCCCATCCCTGGAGGTGTTTAAGAGGTTCAGAGACATGATGTTCCCTGAAAAGAGGCTGGAGCAATGTGGAGGTTGGGCTTTCCTCCCAGGTAACAAGATACAAGGCAAGGGGAAACAGCCTCAAATTGTGCCAGAGGAGATTTAGATTGGATATTGCAAATAATTACTTCCCTGAAAGGAAGTTGTCAAGCCCTGGAACATTCTGCCCTGGGAATGTGTTCAGGAAGCAAGCAGATGTGTTGCTGAGGGACATGGGTTAGTGGTGACCTGGCAGTGCTGAGCTGACAGTGGGACTTGATGATCTTAGAGGTCTTTTTGCAGCCTAAAGAATTCCACAGTTCTACAACATAAACTTCAGATCTGGTGATGTGCTGGGTGCCTGTTAAAATGTGCTTAACTCTAGAGAATACAGAATACAGAATTAATGAGGTTGGAAAAGACCTTTGAGATCATCCAGTGTAACCTATCACCCAACACCATCTCATCAACTAAACCATGGCACTAAGTGCCTCATCCAGGTTCTTTTTAAACACTTCCAGGGATGGTGACTCTACCACCTCCCTGGGCAGCACATTCCAATGGTCAGTCTCTCTTTCCAAGAAGAATTTCTTCCTAACATCCAGCCTAAACCTCCCTTGCTGCAGCTTGAGACTGTGTCCTCTTGTTCTGTTGCTGGTTGCCTGGGAGAAGAGACCAACTCCCACCTCACTCCAACCTCCCTTCAGGCAGTTATAGATGGCAGTAAGGTCACCCCTGAGGCCTCCAAGCTAAACAACCCAAGCTCCCTCAGCAGAGCTGCAGCACTGGGAGAGTCATAAAGCATCTTTTAAAAGTTGATTGGCTGGAGTTGCAAAGAATTGCTGAGTACACCCTATGGAGAGAGGTCTTTAGAGAAGTCATTGAGGTCAGCTTTCTAAATCTTGATCTTCTCAGAGGACTCTGGGGCTTTTTTAAAGTTTACTTAAAGATCGGAGTGGAGTTCAATAAGGACAGGTGCAAGGTTCTGCGGCTGGGAAGGAATAACAGCAGCCACCAGTACAGCTAGGGATTGTCCTGATGGAAAGCAGCTCTATGGAGTCCTAGTGGACAGCAAGTTCTGCATGGGACGGCGATGTGCCCTTGTGGCCAAGAGTGCCAACAGCATCCTGAAGTGCATCAAGAAAAGTGTGGCCAGTAGGTCTTGGGAGGTTCTCCTCCTGCTCTGCTCTGTCCTAGTGGGAGCATAGCTGCAATCCTGTGTCAAGTTTTGGGCTCCCAAGTTCAAGCGAGATAGAGACCTGCTGGAGAAAGTCCAACAGAGAGGTATACAAGGATGATTAGGGGACTTGAGAATCTCCTCTGTGAAGAGAGACTGAGAGCTCTGGGGCTCTTTAGTCTGGAGAAGAGAAGAGTGAGAGGGGATCTAATCTATGTCTGAGGGGCGGCGGTCAGGATGAATGTTCCACACTCTTTTGGTGGTGCTCAGGGACAGGGCAAGGAACAACAGATACAAGCTGGAACAGAGGATGTTCCACCTCAACATGAGGAGAAACTTCTTTTGGTGTGAGGATGCTGGAGCCCTGGAGCAAGCTGCCCAGAGAGGTTGTGGAGTCTCCCTCTCTAGGCAGGTTTTGAAGGCCTCCAGATGTGTTCCTGTGTGACCTGCTCTTGGTGGTACTGTTTTGGTGGGGGGGTTGGACTTCATCTTTAAGGTCCCCCTAACATTCTGTGATTCTGTGAATACTTTAATATTAAATTGTTTTTTCCCTTTTTGTTTTCTCCATCAGATTTCCTTTATATCCAAAAGGAGGGGAGAAGCTTCAGTTTGAATATGGAGTCTATCTTCTCAACAAAAATATAGCACAGGTTGGTACGCTGACCTTTTATTTCTGTCTACTATCTGCTTAGTGCCTCTATGACTTGAGTGTGCATCTGGTATCTGGTCATGCTGCTCTCCATGGCAAACAGCAGTGGAGGTGTTCTTCAAATCATTGTCTTCACTTACAGCTTTCTGCTTGAGATTTTCCTCTCTGGTGTTTAAGAGAAGGAATCACCAGCTAGGAATTCCATCCTCGGGTGCTGAGAGAGCTGGCAGATGAGCTGGCCAAGCCGCTCTCCATCATTTTCCTCCAGTCCTGGCTCACTGGAGAGGTCCCAGATGACTGGAAACTGGCCAATGTGGTCCCCATCCACAAGAAGGGACGGATGGAGGAACCTGGAAACTCCAGGCCAGTCAGCCTGACCTCAGTGCCAGGGAAAGTGATGGAGCAGATTATCCTGGCGGCAATAACTGCGCACTGAAGGATGGCCAAGGGCTCAGGTCCAGCCAACATGGATTTAGGAAGGGCAGGTCCTGCCTCTCCAACCTGATCTCCTTCTATGATCAGGTGACTGCCTGGTGGATGTGGGGAGGCCTGTGGATGTGGACTACCTGGACGTCAACAAGGCCTTTGACACTGTCCCCCACAGCAAACTCCTGGCCAAGCTGTCAGCTCATGGCTTGGACAGCAGCACTCTGTGCTGGGTTAGGAACTGGCTGGAGGCTGAGCCCAGAGAGTGGTGGTGAATGGTGCCACATCCAGCTGGCAGCCAGGCACTAGTGGTGTGCCCCAGGGATCAGTGCTGGGCCCCATCCTCTTTAACATCTTCATTGATGATCTGGATGAGGGGGTTGAGTCAGTCATCAGCAAATTTGCAGATGACACCAAGTTGGGAGCAGATGTTGGTCAGTTAGTGGGCAGAAGGGCTCTGCAGAGGGACCTCGACCAACTGGACAGATGGGCAGAGTCCAACAGGATGGCATTCAACAAGTCCAAGTGCCAGGTGCAGCACTTTGTCCACAACAACCCCATGCAGAGCTACAGGCTGGGGTCAGAGTGGCTGGGGAGCTGCCAAACAGAGAGGGACCTGGGGGTGCTGATTGACAGCCACCTAAACATGAACCAGCAGTGTGCCCAGGTGGCCAAGAAGGCCAATGGCATCCTGGCCTGCATTAGGAATAGTGTGGCCAGCAGGAGCAGGGAAGTCATTGTGCCCCTGTACTCTGCACTGGTTAGGCCACACCTTGAGTCCTGTGTCCAGTTCTGGGCCTCAGTTTAAGAAGGACATTGAGACTCTTGAATGTGTCCAGAGAAGGGCAATGAGACTGGGGAGAGGCCTTGAGCACAAGCCCTGTGAGGAGAGGCTGAGGGAGCTGGGGTTGTTTAGCCTGGAGAAGATGATGCTCAGGGGAGACCTTATTGCTCTCTACAACTACCTGAAGGGTGGTTGTAGCCAGGTGGGGGTTGGTTTCTTCTCCCAGGCACCCAGCACCAGAACAAGCAGAGACACAGTCTCAAGCTGCACCAGGGGAGGTTTAGGCTCACAGTGAGGAGAAAGTTCTTCACAGGGAAAGTTGTTAGCCAATGGAATGTGCTGCCCAGGGAGGTGGAGGATTCGCCATCCCTGGCGGTGTTCAAGAGGGGATTGGATGTGGCACTTGGTGCCATGGTTTAGTAGTCACGAGGTCTTGGGTGACAGGTTGGACTTGGTGCTCCCAAAGGTCTTTTCCAACCTTATTGATTCTATGATTCTATGAATTCGTTTTCCATTTCAAAAACCCTGTGGAAGTGTACATGTTTTATGGTTTGTACAGATTAGAGATTGACCTGCTGGAAAGCAGCTCAATGGAGAAGCAGCACCTTTGAGTTCTGGTGGACAGTAACTTATCCATTAACACAAAAATGTGACAAAAAATGTGCCCTCATGGCCAACAAGGCCTGGGGGACATTAAGAAGAGTGTGGCCAGTAGGTCAAGGAAGGTGGTTCTTTCCCTCCCCCCTGGTGAGACCACATTGGGAATATTGAGTCCAGCTCTGCCCTCACAGGGCAGTGCTCTGGCCCCTTAATCATCCTCATGATTTTAACCTATCTATTGTTACTATTCTTCAGAGCAATGGAATTAGGTGGACTTATCATTATTAGAATGTCAACTCTGAGGAGTCCACCTCTCTTGAACTGTCTGAAACCTCTGGAAAATTCTGGTTGCAACTCAATTTTAGTTTCAAATTGTAACACTCTAGAAGATGGGGACAGGTAGGCTGAGAGCTCAACCTGCTGGGCTTCCCAGTTCAAGAGGGACAGGGATCTACTCAAGAGAGTCCAACAGAGAGCTACCAGAATGATTGAGGGACTGGAGCACTGCCTTGTGAGGAGAGGCTGAGAGCCCTGGGGGTGTTTAGTCTGGAGAGGAGAAGACTGAAAGGGGATCTAATAAATGTGTATAAATATCTGCGGGCTGGGGGTCAGGAGGGAGGGGACAGGCTCTGCTCAGTTGCACCTTGTGAAAGGACAAGGGATAGTGGATGTAAACTCTAGCACAGGAGGTTCCACCTCAGCATCAGGAGGAAGTTCTTCACTGGGAGGGTCACAGAGCACTGGAACAGGCTGCCCAGAGAGGTTGTGGAGTCTCCTTCTCTGGAGACTTTCAAGATCCATTTGGATGTGTTCCTGCATGATCTGTGCTAGATTCTATGGTCCTGCTCTGGCAGGGGGGTTGGACTCAATGATCTTTCAAGATCCCTTCCAACCCCTGTGTTCTGTGATTCTGTGAACCTCAGCTTTGTGCTGTTTGCATCCCAGCCTATTCTCTATGCAGGTCACCTAATCAAAACCTTGAATAGAACTGGGAGAAAGCCTAAAGGCCAGGTGCAGCCCCACTTCACTGGCACTTCCATCCACAAGCAGCGAACCATCATTTAACGACACCCAGAGAGCCCTTTCTTGCTCTGTATTCATTCATACTTCATCAATATCCCATTTCCCAGGCATGGTTGTGAGCATGTCACACCAGCAAGTGCCAAGAGATTTGTTTAAGTTCCAACAGAAAGCTGTTTCAGTTTCTAACCTGTGTGTAAGGCTTAACACGAGATCTGCCTGACAGTTTCAGTCTTGAAAAACAGCAAAATCAGATCTTTTCTTCTTTTTTAATGCTTAGTTTCTACTTGTTTGATTTGTTTTTCCAGTTCTCTCTTCCACCATTTCCCTTCCCCCCCCCCCCCCCCCATTCCCTACCCCCAAATTAAATTAAAGCTTCTGGGGCTTTCTGTGTTGTTTGTTTTTTAAGCCTGGATTGCCTTTACCATTTTCCAGACTTCTGGGATCTTGCCCATGCTTAGTGTATTTTGGAAGATAACCTTCAATGGCTCTGAAATTACTTAAAGGGCTAAAATACCTTAAGATGAAGTTAATCAAGTCCTGCTAATCTTGGAAAATTCACTTAACCAAGTTCTTAATATAACTTGGACTGTGACTCTTTGTTGCTGGTATTAATAATGGCAGCCAGCTGTTCACACTTGACTTTCAGAGGCAAGACCAGTGAGAAGAAGGGATTAAATACCCCTTGCCTTCAAAGGCTTTGAGAGCTTTCTCTCTCCATTACTATCAAATCAATGCTTTCCTTAATCTCCTCTTATGTAAACACATGAGTTCATTCTGTGACATGGGAGTCCTGATGCTGCTCACTTTGCTCTTCAGCCTTTCATGGGCTTTTTGTTCCTATACTGCAGATTTCCAGTCAGTTGGGTGATGCAAGTGCTCTGTGCTCCCTTCTTGATGGAGATGAGAAACTCTTCATTTTTCAGATAGGGAAGTCTGTTGGTCTGCTTGAAGGTATGGAGGCTCTGCAGAGGGCTACAGACAGGCTGCATCAATGGGCTGAGGCCTGTTGTATGAGACTCAACAAGGTCCAGTGCCAGGTACTGCACTTGGGTCACAACAAACTCATGAATGCTCCAGGCTTGGGGAAGAGTGGCTGGGAAGCTGCCCAGTGGAAAAGGACTTGGGGGTGTTCATTAACAGCTGGTTGAAGATGAGCCAGTGTGTGGCCAGGTGGCCAGGACCAAGAGCATCCTGGCCTGGATCAACAATAGTGTGGCCAGAAGGCCCAGGGAAGTGATTCTACCACTGTACTCAGCAGTGAGGCCACATGTAGACATTGTGTCCAGTTTTGGGCCCCTCACTACACGAAGGACATTGAGGTGCTTGAGCTTGTCCAAAGAAAGCTCCTGAGGGGTCTGGAGAACTGGTCTTCTGAGCAGTGGCTGAGGGAACTGGGGTTGTTCAGCCTGGAGGGAAGGAGGCTGAGGTGAGCCTTTCTAGCCCTGTGAGGAGAGGCTGAAGGAGTTGGGGTTGCTTAGCCTGGAGAAGAGGAGGCTCAGGGGAGACCTTATTGCTCTCTACAACTACCTGAAGGGAGGTTGTAGCCAGGTCTCTTCTCCCAGGCAACCAGCAGCAGAACAAGAGGACACAGTCTCAAGCTGCACCAGGGGAGGTTTAGGCTGGATGTTAGGAAGAAATTCTTCCCAGAAAGAGAGATTGGCCATGGGAATGTGCTGCCCAGGGAGGTGGTGGAGTCACTGTCACTGGAGGTATTTAAGAAGAGACTGGATGGGGTGCTTGGTGCCATGGTTTAGTTGATGAGATGGTGTTGGATGATGGGTTGGACTCGATGATCTCGAAGGTCTTTTCCAACCTGGTTAATTCCAGTCTAGTCTAGTCTCTTCTCTCAAGTAGTAAGTGCTAAGACTGAAAAGAAGTGGCCTGAAGTTGCACCAGAGGAGGTTTAGTTTGGATATTAGGGAAAAAATGGAAGGGTTGTTAAACGCTGGAACAGGCTGCTCAGAGAAGTGGTGGAGTCACCATCTCTGGAGGCATTTAGAAGTTGCGTAGATGTGGTGTTGAGGGACATGGTTTAGTGATGACCTGACAGTGATGGGTTAGTGGTTGGATGATTTTAAAGGTCTCTTCCAACCAAAACTATTCTGTGATCCACTGAGCCCCAGCTGATGCTTCCAGTTCTCATAATCAGGGTTAGTTGACACTTGTGCCTGTTGTGGGGGTATCTTTGTGGCAGCTGTCACCACTTCACTTGTTTTCCTGTTTGTCCCTTTGTCACCTCTGAGTTGTTACCACTGTTGGACCTGTTGAAATGTGGTTTGGTTTCGTTCTGATTTTGTTCAGGAAGGCTGGAGAGGGACTCTTCCTAAGAGTGTCTAGAGACAGGACAAGAGGGGATGGCTTTAAGCTGGGGGAAAGTAAGTTTAGACTGAATCTTAGGAAGAAGCTCTTCAGTATGAGGGGTCTGAGACTCTGGAACAGGTTTCCCAGGGAGGTTGTGGATGCTTCCTCCCTGGGGGTATTCAAAGCCAGGCTGGATGAGGCCTTGGGCAACCAAGTCTAGTTGAGAAGTGTCCCTGCCCATGGTGGGGTGGTTGGAGTAGATGATCTCTGAGATCCCTTCCAAGCTAAGCCATTCTCTGATTCTAAAGGACTGTGAGCAGCTGGACACGTGGTCACTCACCCACGCTGCCTCCCAACTACTTGCAGTTGCTTTCTGCAAACACTGGCATGTGTTTAAACTCATAAAAGTAAATGAAGACTTTAACTGTGTATTGATGTAGAAAAGGTTCCAAATTCACCATGGGCTCAGTGGTGCTGGTACAAGCTGGAGCAGTTGGTGGCCAAGCTTTGAAGTGATTTGTACAACACCAGTGGTACACATGTTAATACTGGAGATTTTGCATGCTGGTGAATAGAAAAACATGATAAAGGCAAATTAGAATTGGGAGGGGGGGGCTTCTAGTCCTTATTTCATCAGGGAAGTGTTGCAGGAGTCCAACACAGTCAACTTTGTTTTGATTTCCTTGGTCAAATTTTGCAGCTTTTATATAGTGCTGCCAAGAGGAGGTTCCACTGGGAAGGCAGAACAGGGAGCTAATGTCCATAAATGCATCACAAACCTTCTGTGCTCAGGGGCTGAGGTTGTTTGGATTCTTTATCTGTTCCTTTGGAGGCTGCAATTGTTGAATTGAAGATCCAAGGCCAGGTTGAATCAGGCCTGATCTAGTGGAAGGTGCCCCTGCCCATGGCAGGGGGGTTGGAACTAGATGATCTCTTTAAGGTCCCTTTCAACCTAAACCATTCTATACATTTATGAATCCTAAGGCTGTTTCAAGAGAAGCTTCCAGAGAGATTCCATTTCTCCTTGGAGCAGGCTGCCCAGGGAGGTGGTGGAGTCACCATCCCTGGAGGTATTTAAAAGATGCATGGATGTGGTATTGAGGGACATTGTTTAGTGGCAGTAGCTTAGCAGTAGTGGTGGGATTGTGAGCTGTAGGTGAGCAGCTGGACTTGATGATCTGAAAGGTCTCTTCCAACCTCAACAGTTCTGTGATTCATGTGAATGTGGGAAAATCATTTTGGGTGGAGAATGACCAGCTGCCTCTTTCTTATCTCCAGACTATCCCAACCCACGAGGGAATCATTTTAAGGTCCAGTGTTGTTGCCTTTAATTCAGAGAACCGGTCCTGCAAATTATTCTGCCATGAATAAAAGAGGATTGGTTGCTTAAGTCCCTGTGGGAGATGTGGGAAGATTGGAGGTGCCTGGGAGGAGCAGTTCTGGAGTGTTTAGTGAAGAGCTTGGGTTTCCTTCACTTTCCTGATTCAAACCAGAGCAGAACCAATTCTGTTCAGTGGTTTGACTTCTCAGCTCAGGCTCTGCTCAGGGAGGGCACTTTTTGAAGCTCAGGGCAGGTTTACATAGCCAAGGGCTGCTCCTAGCAGTGAGAAGCTGTTGGGGAGAGTTACTGCCAAGCATGAAGCTGCAGAAAGGCTCTGGCTGAGACTTGCTCCTGTACAGACTAAGGGCACTGCTAAAAATTGTGTGTCCCCAAGTTAGGGTGCAGTAAATAAGAGGTGGCACCTGTGGGATTGATCAGACAGGGTGGGTGACTCTAAACTGACCAACAAGGGATTCCATCCCATGGACATCAGGAGGGTCAAGCCTGTTTTTCAATGGCTGACATCCAAGGAAGACACTGCTCTTTCTGCCTTTGATCCCAGTCCATCAGTTCCTGAATCCAGTTGCTGAATCCAGCTCCTGAATCTGGTTCCCATCTGCTGCTGAGTCCAGCCTGGTTCCTCCCCAGTGCCTGCCCACAGCATTGGTGGTGATGGTGACATCATTACCATCAGGGGTCAGGGGCAGTGTTGGTTTCTATCTATTTGCATCTCTTTCATTTTACTATTATTCATTAAAGGAGTTTTATTTCTCTTTCCCAACCCATCAGCCTCTCTCCCTTATTCCCTTTCCCTTCTTTGGGCTGGCAGAGGGGTTCATGGAAAGCATCTGGCACTTGTTTAGTGCCTAGCCCAGCTTTAACCCATGACAATCACCTTGCTCAAATCATTCATGCAAATCCTGATCACTGTGGGTGAGAAATACAAGAGCTGAGAAGAATTTGTATCAACTTAAATGCTTGAAAGGATTTCTGTGGGCTTGCCTGGTTTCACAGATATGTATTTTTTGTCATGGTTATTTTTTTTGTCCTTTCATAAGTACCTGGAGTTCTGGCAGCAAAGAGAAAGGTTGAGCTGGGTATGAAGTAAAATGACTCAAATCAGAGCTCTTCTAGAGATAAAGTGGAGCTGTTTGGTAAAACAGCAGGGTAATAACAATGAAAACCACATCTTGCACTCAGGAGAATTCAAGTGGAATTAGAAGCAGCTCAACCCTAGCTTGGTAGAGCATTTATTTGGAGGAAACTTGCTTTGCTGTTACATTCCAAAGTCAAAACAATGTGTGTTAATTCCGAGAGCTCCTAATAACTTCCAGCTGGATCTCAGCTCAAATTGTTTCAATCCCCACATTTTCTATCTGTAACATGGAATCCCTCACCAAGCTGGGTACTATTAAGTAAGACTGTCAATTTCCAGCTAGGATTTCAGCTCTCTGACTCCCAACAAACAATGCAAATGTGATGTTGTATGTGTTTTGCTTGACTTAGATGTCTAATGATATCAAACACCCCACCCCCCCCAAAAATTAGAACACTAATTCCAAGAGCGTGGTCAAGCCTGAAGCATGACACAGTTGCTAAAATTGGGAGTGAATTGCTCAGCTCTCCAAGGCATTAGGCACTAGGAGATCATGCAGTAGGTAGCTGGCCCCACAAACTCTGCAGCTGCTAAGTCATGGATGTGTGTGGAGTGGCTGAGGAAGATGAACCTTTAGCAGGAAAGCGATGTAAGAATTGGGGCTGTTCAGCCTGGAGAAGAGAAGGCTCTGGGAAACCATAGAGATGGTGAGGGATTTGGAGCACAGCCCTATGAGGAGAGGCTGAGGGAGCTGGGGGTGTTTAGCCTGGAGAAGAGGAGGCTCAGGGGAGACCTTATTGCTGTCTACAACTACCTGAAGGGAGGTTGTAGACAGACAGAGGTTGGTCTCTTCTCCCAGGCAACCAGCAACAGAACAAGAGGACACGGTCTCAAGCTGCACCAGGGGAGGTTTAGGCTGGAGGTTAAGAAGAAATTCTTCCCAGAAAGAGAGACTGGCCATTGGAATGTGCTGCCTGGGGAGGTGGTGGAGTCACCATCACTGGAGGTGTTTAAAAAGAGCCTGGATGAGGCACTTAGTGTCATGGTTTAGTTGATGAGATGGTGTTGGGTGATAGGTTACACTGGATGATCTCAAAGGTCTTCTCCCAACCATTAATTCTGTATTCTGTATTTCAATATCTTAAGGAGACCTCATGTAAGACTGGGGAGGGACTGTTCAGAAGGGTTTGTGGTGGAAGGGTTTGCCCAGGGAGGTGGTGGAAGCCCCATCCCTGGCATTTTTTAAGGGCAGGCTGGATGTGCCTATGGGCAACCTGATCTAGTGGAAAGTGTCCCTGAGCATGGCAGGGGGATTGGAACTATATGATCCTTAGGTTCCCTTCCAATCCTGACACTTTGGTGATTCTGAGATAGGATGAGGGGCAATGGTTTGAAGCTGGAGCAAAGTAGATTTAGGTCAAACATCAGGAGGGAGCTCTTCACAATGAGAGTGGTGAGACACTGGAACAGCTTGTCAGGGATGTGATTGAGGCCCCATCCCTGGAGACATTCAAGATCAGACTTCTACAGCTCCCTGAAAGAAGGTTGTCGTGAGGTGAGGCTGGTCTCTTCTCTCTAGTGTGAGGTGATAGGACAAGAGGAATTGGCCTGAAATTGTGCCAGTTGGATATTGGGTAAAATCTCTTTGCTGCAAGAGTGGTCAGGGATTGGAACAAGCTGCTTGGGCCTGACTTCAGTGTAGGTTCTTCATTACGTATGAAGAGATGATCCTATTTTAGTGACCATCCTTCTTGAGGTGAATCCTTAGTGAGCATGCTGAGTGTCACTACTGGAGAATTCCTGTCCTCAAGTTCTGAACAAGCTATATGACCTGCTTTTGTCCCTGTATTGTTCATTATTTCTGACCCACACGTGTGATTGGTAGCCACTGAAGAGATTATGAATCAGAGGAGCTTGAGGTGCTTCCAGGAAATCTCACCTGCCTAGGAGCAGGGAGATGTGGGAAGATCACAGAAATCACAGAAACATTCACAAACATTCAGGTTGGAAAAGACCCTCAGGATCACCAAGGCCAACCCAGAACCCTACTCTACAAGACTCACCCCTAAACCATAGCCCCTCCTTTCAGGTAGCTGTGGACAGCAATGAGGTCTCCCCTCAGCCTCCTCTTTTCTAAACTAATACTCTTCAGTTGCTCTTTGTCAGATTTATTCCCCAGACTCTTCACAACTTCCTTGCCCTCCTCTGCCCTGGCTCCAGCACCTCCACATCTCTCTTGTATGGAGGTGCCCCAAAGTGGACACAACACTCAAGGTGTGGCCTGACCAGAGCTGAGTCCCAGGGGACAATCCCCTCCCTGCTCCTGTTGGACACAGCATTTCTAATCCCAGCCAGGAGGCCTTTGGCTTTCTTGGCCACTTGGGCACACTGATTGCTCGTATTCCAAGATGCTGGAGGATGTTCAACCCCATCTGTCACCTTCTTGAACAGGCTTTTTAAGCACCAGCTTAAGCCTCAGCTACAGATGAGCTGCCTGGCCAGGGCTGAACATGTTGCATGGTAGTGGGCATGTCTCTTAGCAAGGATAGGGTTAATTTGGGAGGCACAGTGAAGAGTGGTGGGGGCTTTCTGAGGCTAAACCCCTTTGGCTGAAGGCAAAGTGGGAATGCTGGGAAGCAGATCCAGGCTGGTGAGTGGCTGCTACTTAGTCTTAGATCAGACGAGGGTAATCTTAGAGTAGATATTAGGGAGAAGTTGTTTACAGAGAGGGTGGTGAGACACTTGAACAGGTTGTCCAGGGAAGTTCTGGATGCCCCCTCCCTGAATGTGTTCAAGGCCAGGTTGGATGAAGTGTCCCTGCCCGTGGCAGAGGGGTGGGAAGTAGGTCTTTAAGGTCCCTTCCAACTCAAACCATTCTGTGAATCTTGCTTATGAGGCTTCCAGTTCCTTTAGGTTTCCAGGAAGTTGTCTCTTGCATGATTCTTGACAGACATTATTCCTCACCCAGCTGCCAGACTGCTTGGAGTGGAAACAACTTGTTCTGCAGCTATGAGGCAATTTCCTCTGGTTCTGGTCAGAAGGGGGTTTACTGCAGCTCTTTTCTTGCACAGGACAATCAACCTATTTGCAGCTCTGAATATCAAATGATGATGGTGATTTTGGTCAGCCACCAAAGGGGGGTGGAAGTTAATTTGTCTCTTGACCTGGATTTCTTGTTCTGAGCATCAACCCAGCTTTGCCATAGAAACAGAGGCCAGAATTATGATCACTGGGAGCCCCATTTTAGTCTTGGTGCTGCAGTGACCTTAGTCCATCTAGCTTTAGTGGCTGTGGTGTTCTCTCCTTGTCTAAATTCCTGGCTCTTCAAGGGGGACTTGTAGAACAAGCCAAATAATTTGATACTCGCTTTTAATGGAATCATAGAATGGCTTAGGTTGGCAGGGACTTCAGAGATCATCTACTCCAACCTCTCTGCCATGGGTAGGGATGTCTCTTTGCAAATCTTTGATGTCCTGGAGCCAGGCTAAGCAGTGAATGGGAGACTTAGGGGTGCTGGTGGTTGTGAAGCCTGATAGGAGATGGCAGTGTGCACTTGCAGCCCAGAAAGCCAACCAGGTCCTGGGCTGCATCAAGGGAAGTGTGGCCAGCAGGTGGAGGGAGGTTTCTCCACCTCTACTCCACTCTGGTGAGACCCCACCTGGAGCACTGTGTCCAGTTCTGGAGCCTCTGTTCCAGGAAGGATCTGGAGGTGCTGGAATGTGTCCAGAGAAGGGCCATGGGGATGAGAAGAGGACTGGAGCTGCTCTGCTATGAGGACAGGCTAGGAGAGTTGGGGTTGTTCAGTCTGGAGAACAGAAGGCTCTGAGGAGACCTAATTGTGGCCTTCCAGTATGTGAAGGGGGCTACAGGAAAGCTGAGGAGAGACTTTAGGGTATCAGGTAGTGATAGGACTGGGGGGAATGGAGCAAAACTAGAAGTGGGTAGATTCAGATTGGATGTTAGTAAACAGTCACTGGCACAGGTTTCCCAGGGAGGTGGTAGAAGCCCCATCCCTGGATTTTTTTAAGGCTAGGTTGGATGTGGCTCTGAGCAACCTGATGTAGTGTGAGGTGTGCCTGCCCATGGCAGGGAGATTGGAACTAGATGGTCGTTGAGGTCCTTTCCAACCCTGATAATTCTGATCCCATAAATGTTTCTGGTCTTAGCTCATCACTGATAGTTGGTCAGGGAGGCTCTGCAGTTGGTGGCAGTCAGGGTACACCTCTCCAGGCATAATTATCAGGTTTGGGGAGATCTTTTTTATTTCTTACCCTGCATGAGTTAAAGGAGGGGGTTTTTTTGTGGGTTTTTTCCTGTTAGCTGAATGTGTGCTCAGTCCTTCAGAAGGCAAAGCTTCTATCCTGATCCAGCCTTGGTTTGTTTTGTCAGACGGCTATTGAGTGATGTTAGACTAAAGCTCCTCTTCACATTGGCACGATTTACTCAGCCCTGGCCAAGGAATAGCTCTGCCTTCATCTGACATCGTGCTGTTTGACACGAAGAAATCTCTCCAGCAGTCTGTTATCAGCTCCCCCAAGGGTGTTTGTTTTCACTCCAGTACAATACAGATGCAAGCAAGTACCTTGGGTCTAGCCCTGCTTTTGGGTGTCCAGAGTAGCTGTGTCCACATGGTGGCAGACAACGTTTGTGTGGTTTCTGTAACCTGCTAGAGATGTCAGTCAGCCAGCTCTGCTCTCATGGGAGCCATGCTTTGTGGTTCAGTTGCTTGTCTAATGCACGAGGTAAGTAACGTTCACAGAAGCATAGAAGAAAAGCAAAATGCTTCTTGACGTGTTTTTGCTGCAGTCAAACTGAGACCTTTCAAAGAGCTGCATGGAATAGAAGCTAACTGCTTCTGTACTAGTGCCACATGTAAGGAACTGAACTGAAATTCAGCTCTTAAAACCTAAAATTCACGGGATAGTTTAGGTTAGAAGGGACCTTGAAGATCATCCAGTTCCAAGCCCCCTGCCATGGGCAGGGACACCTCCTACTGGCCCAGGTTGCTCAAGGCCCCGTCCAGCCTGGCCTTAAACACCTCCAGGGAGGGGACATCCACAACCTCCCTGGGCAACCTGTTCCAGTGTCTCACCACCTTCGCTATCAAGAATTTCTTCCTCATCTCCAGTCTCAATCTCCCCTCTTCCAGCTTCAATCCATTGCCCCTCATCCAGTCACTAAAAGACCTTGTCAAAAGTCCATCCCCAGCTTTCTTGTGGGCCCCTTCAGGTACTGGAAGGCTGCTCTAAGGTCTCCTTGGAGCCTTTTCTTCTCCAGGCTGAACAACCCCAGCTCCCTCAGCCTGTTCTCACAGGGGAGGTTCTCCAGCCCTCTGATCATCTTTGTGTCCTCCTCTGGACCTGCTCCAGCAGCTCCATGTCTTCCTTGTGCTGGGGGCACCGGAACTGGACACAGTAAAATGAAGCAAGACTTTTCAATTTCTGGCTCTAACAGGCTACCAAACATGTGAGAAAATGGACTTTAGAATAGAAACTATTAAATTTTTCCATGGGAAGTGGAACAGCAGAAACCTTAGGCCTAGAAATTTGTTTTGGCAATAAACACTAGGGAGCAGAAGGTCCTTTAAGAGTTGTGTGGGTATCAGTGTAGGTGCAGTGCTTATGACCCTTTGAGTGTAGGATACTGTGACTTGCACACTACATCTTTTATGAGGCCCCCTAAACTCGAACCATAAAATGCAGGGTTCAGAAAGAATGCACTGTCTGACTTTGTGGCCAATTTAACTGCACAGGGGAAAAGTGTTCTTGAAACAGCACAGGTTGAAGCCAGAGTCGAGTCCCTCCTCTTGGAAAGTGCCAAGCATTCATTTGAACGTCAAGAGGAAGGGACTGCACCTGAAAAACCACAAAGTGCCTTCTCCAGCTGCCTAGAGCCAAAAGCTTTGAGGAGAGGTTTCATTCCTGAAAGTCTCCTAGGGTAGTGATGGGCTGATCCCCAGCCAGGTCATTTAGGATTGGGGAATTTGCATATGTTTTTTTGCAAATGGGTTGGAAGGTTTGCTTTTTCTTTTTCTTTTTTTCCCTTTCCTTTCCTACTGCCCATGCCAAGATAAAATAGGTTGAAATGAGACTGTATTAGCTGTAACAACAGTCACCCTTTCATTCAGATGAAAGCCTGCCTGTCCTTGCCCATGTAGGCCAGTGAAGGCTGATGTCAACTTAGAATCATAGAACCATTAAGGTTGGAAAAGGCTTGGAAGATCATCAGGTCCAGCTGTCAACCCCACACCACCATGGCCATTAAGCCACATCTATATGGCTTTTAAACACTTCCAGAGGTGGTGACTCCAGCACTTCCATGGGCAGCCTGTTTCAGGGCTTGACAACTCTTTCAGGGAAGAAATCCTTCCTGATATCCAACCTAAACCTCCCCTGCTGCAAGCTGAAGACATTCCTCTCATTCTGTCACTTGTTACTAGGGAGAAGAGATGTACTCCCACCTCACTCCAACCTCCTTTCAGGGAGTTGTAGAGAGCAAGAAAGTCTCCCTTCAGCCTCCTTTTCTCCAGACTAAACAACCCATTTCCCTCAGCTGCTCCTCGCCATACCTGTTCTCCAGGTTCTCCTTCACCAACTTTGTTGCCCTTCTCTGCTCCAGCAGTGTGATGTTCTTCAAGTGCAAAGAAGCCATTATTTGAGGTATAACCCTGTTGAGTACAGGGGCAAAATTGCTCTGTGGTGGAGCAGATCTGGTCTGTCAGAGAATCACAGAATGGTAGGGGTTGGAAGGGACCTCTGGCAATCATCTAGTCCAACCCCCTTACCAGAGCAGGTCCAACCTCTACCTATCTCTGCATCTGCAGCTTGAGCCCAGGCTGGAGGCTCTGCACCTGCCTGCTGTCTCAGAGAACATGGAACAGCACTGTACTCAGCACAGGCTAGGCCACACCTTGAGTCCTGTGTCCAGTTCTGGGGTCCTCAGTTTAGGAAAGATGTTGAGATGCTGGAAGGTGTCCAGAGAAGGGCAACAAAGCTGGGGAGGGGTCTGGAGCACAGCTCTGTGAGGAATGAATGAGGGAGCTGGGGTTGCTTAGCCTGGAGAAGAGGAGGCTCAGGGCAGACCTTCTTGCTGTCTACAACTACCTGAAGGGAGGTTGTAGCCAGGTGGGGGTTGGTCTCTTCTCCCAGGCAGGCAACCAGCAGCAGAACAAGAGGACACAGTCTCAAGCTGCACCAGGGGAGGTTTAGGCTGGATGTGGAAGGAATTCTTCCCAGAAAGAGAGATTGGCCATTGGAATGTGCTGCCCAGGGAGGTGGTGGAGTCACCATCCCTGGAAGTGTTTAGGAAGAGCCTGGATGAGGCACTTGGTGCCATGGTTTAGTTGATGAGATGGTGTTGGGTGATAGGTTGGACTTGGTGGTCCCGAAGGCCTTTTTCAGACTGGTTAGTTCTGTGATTCTGTGACCAGATGAGGTGAGGTGGACAGTGTGGTTGGGTGTACTAGAAGAGGTGCCATCACCAGCTGTGCCTCCAAAATCGTTTTGAGGGCCCCCCCTTCAAGCATGTTCTGTGTGTTAGCTCACTTGTGTATGATGTAGCTGTCATCATCTCCGTGTTACCTCCTCAGCCTGCTGAGTGTTGGGACCAGAAATGAGTTTGTGTTTAACATAACCCCAAAATTTAGTAATCAAAAGGAAAATGGGTTCCTGATACAGCTGAGCTGACAAAAACACGTGTGGCTTGCCAACTCAGACTGCTCTGGAGGGGATGCAAGCTCTGCATTTGGAAGTTGAAAGAGAGAGGGAAGTGGGAAGCCTGTGAGCAAGCCATGGCACAATGTGTTAGCGTAGGGAAAAGATGGAATGTGGAATTCTTGCCTAACAAGTGGGGTGTGTGCCTTGGAGACTTTCACATGTGAAGTGTTAACACCTGTAGAATTTGTGGACCTCTGTTGTGAGCAGCTTCTTCTTTCTACCATGATCAGTATTGCATCCAGCCCTGTTCAATATACTCATCAATGATCTGGATGAAGGGACAGAGGATACCCTCAGCCAGTTTGTTGATGATACCAAACTGGGAGGAGTGGCTGCCATCCTTTCAGGCTGTGCTGTCATTCAGTGAGAGCTGGACAGGCTGGAGAGCTGGTTGGAGATAACTCTGATGGAATTCAATGAGGGCTGGTGTCAAGCCCTGCATCTGGGGAAGAACAACCCCATGGATCAGTACAGGATGGGGCTGGTCTGTTGGAGGGCAGCTCTGGGGGAAAAGACCTGGGAGTCCTGGTGGACAACAGGATGACCATGAGCAATGTGCTCTCATGGCCAAAGAGGCCAATGGCATCCTGGGATGCATCAAGACTGTGGCCATCAGGTCTAGGGAAGATCTTCTCCCCCTCTACTCTGCCCTGGTGAGGTCACATCTGGAGTACTGTGTCCAGTTCTGGGCTCCCTGGTTCAAGAAGGACAGAGACTGGTTTGAGAGGGTGCAGAAGAAGTCTGCAAAGATGACGAGGGGACTGGAACATCTCTCTTGTGAGGAAAGACTGAGATAATTGGAGCTTTTTAGTCTGGAAAAGACAAGACTGAGGGGAGAATCTCATGAATGCTTCTAAATACTTTAAGGGTTGGTATCAGGAGGATGGGGCCAGTCTCTACTCAGCACAAGGGGTAAGAGGTGCAAACTTGAACAAAGGAAGTTCCATCTAAACATGAGGAGGAACTTCTTTACTTTGAGGGTGGTAGAGCATGGAACTAGGCTGCCCAGAGAGGTGGTGGAGTCTCCATCTCTGGAGACATCCAAAACCCACCTGAATGTGTTCTGTGTGACCTTCTCTAGGTGAACCTGCCTTCTCCAGGGGGTTGGATTCAATGATCTCTAGAGGTCCCTTCCAACCCCTGCCACTCTGTGATCTCTTAATAGGAGTAAATCATGCTGAAATGCCTATCATTTGCCAAAACCTCACTTGTTCAGTGCATAAAAAAACTACACTTAGCCATCTAAGAGACAAGCTGTGACACTTTCATTTTGCTGAGCTGCTATTTTCCCATCTCCACACAGCCCTATCCTTTGTTCTCTCTGCTGTATAGCTGAATGTTTATATTCTGTGCTTTGAGGCAGGGTTTGCCTCATGTCTTTCTGTGCATAGGATTTGGCACATCAGGGCACAAACGCTGTTTTGAATGCTTTGGGAATGACAGCTGCTTAATCATCCAGATATGGCTTTCAAGTTTATGTTATACTGTGAGTGAAGTTCAAGAGCAAGTTGTTCTCCAACAAAAGGAACTACAGTGGCTCATTTGGATTTTGGTCAGTCCAGAATGTTTGGAGAACCTCTGCTATGAGGACAGGCTGAGGGAGCTGGGGATGTTCAGCCTGGGGAAGAGAAGACTAATAACAACGTGCCAGTACCTGAAGTGGACTACAAGAAGGATGGAGAGAGACCATTTGCAAAGGCCTGCAGTGACAGCATGAGGGGAAGTGGCTTCAAACTAGAGAAGAGCAGATTTAGATTGGATGCTAGGAACAAGTTCTTTGCCATGAGGGTGGTGGAACACTGCAACAGGTTACCCAGGGAGGTAGTTGGGGCCCCTTCCCTGGAGATATTTAAGATGAGCCTCAACAGGGCTCTGGGCAACTTGACGTAGTTGAGGATGTCCCTGCTGACTGCAGAGGGGGTTGGACTGCATGACCTTTGGAGGTCCCCTCCATCCCAGACCATTCTGGTATTCTGTGAAATCCAGAGTTTTCAATGTTGTGTTCTTCTGGAGTAATTCCTGAGAATATTTCACAAGTGAGGATTTTGGAAATAGAAAAAACAAGCTCTGATTCAGTGCAGCAGATACAAGTTGCTGGTTGTTTTCAGCAAGGACACTGCTGAGCAGACCTTGGTTTACTGCTCCCTGACCTCAGCTTTTAAGTTTGGTCTAGACAAGATGGGTGAATGGGTTGCAGCCAGTGGGATGAGTTTCAACAAGGCCAAGCTTTGGGTCCTGCACTCGAGTTACAACAATGCCATGAACACTCCAGGCTCAGGGGAGAGTGGCTGGAAAGCTGCCCAGTGGAAAAGGACTTCGGTGTGCAGGTTGACAACCAGCTGAAGATGAGCCAGCATGTGCCCAGGTGGCCAAGAAGGCCACCAGCATCCTGGCCTGGATCAGCAATGGTGTGGCCAACAGAAGTGGGGGAGTGATTGGCCCATCCTGTACTCATCACTGGTGAGGCCACACCTTTGAAATAAACTTGTTTGAAAACTTTATTGCTCTGAACTGTCATCAGGTGATGAAGCCTCATCACTGGCAGAGGGATGTTCACAGCCATATGCAGATTGGTGTTGATGGTCTGCTAAAGGCTGAGGGAGCTGGGGTTGCTTAGCCTGGAGAAGAGGAGGCTCAGGGCAGACCTTCTTGCTGTCTACAACTACCTGAAGGGAGGTTGTAGCCAGGTGGGGGTTGGTCTCTTCTCCCAGGCAACCAGCACCAGAACAAGAGGACACAGTCTCAAGCCACACTAGGGGAGGTTTAGGCTGGATGTTAGGAAGAATTTCTTCCTGGAAAGAGAGATTGGCCATTGGGATGTCCTGCCCAGGGAGGTGGTGGAGTCACCATCCCTGGAAGTGTTTAGGAAGAGCCTGGATGAGGCACTTGGTGCCATGGTTTAGTTGATGAGATGGTGTTGGGTGATAGGTTGGACTCAATGATCTCTGAGGTCTTTTCCAGCCTGGTTAATTCTGTGTCTAATTCTCTGTTCCCACCAATGTCCTTTTGGTGCCTCTAGTTGAGAAGCAAACTTCAGCTGTCCATGTGCCATGCAAAAGCTAAATGCATGAAGAAATCCACCTCATATTTCAGAGGCACAAAACGTTGCCTATCTTTCCTCCTTCTGGCTTTTGCACATCTGACCTTTTGTTCTGTGCCTGATGTAATTATTTTTTTCTATGATTTTTTTTCATGCAGAAGCTTAGGCTGCATGAGGTCATAGGAAGCAAATGTGCCCACATCCTCTAATCTAATAAATATCACTTTGTGATAGCAGTTGTGACCTGAACCTGGAGAGGTTACGCTCCGTGGTTCCGTCTCGTCGAGCTGTCGTGCAGCAAAACCCAAGCTGAGCGCTAAAGGTGGTTTTAGTTAGCTGAGTGCTTTCACTGAGGAAAGGGGGAAGCTTCTCTGAGGCCAGGAACTGCTCTATCTTCTAAATTGCCTTTTTTTATATAATTTAATTTTAGTTTATTTACTGTTCTTTCTGTAAAATGCTCCTGGTATACAAGAGGCACCTTTATGGGCAAGGGGGCCCAGAGATGTTGCTTTTAGAATGAGCCTCCTAACCACTGCGTTTTACAGGAACAGTCCACTTCTCCAAGTGGCTGTTTCCCCCCTGCACCCCAGCCTGTCTTTGACAGTGGTTTCTCATATCCTTACTGGGCCACCAGACCTGAACCACAAAGGTTGACGGTTGAGACCTCTCTGGAGGGATATTGTGTTTACTCTCAGCAAGGGTTTCATGAATATGAGCAAGAGAGTCCTAGAGGAAGCGTGGCTTTTGGCTCATCTGAATGTTTAGTTCTGCAGTGTGTCCTGCATGTCCTCACACACGTACTCCTATTTCCTTATTTTCTTGTGGTTTGTCTCCAATAAACACTTATGGCTGTGAAACCAAAATCCAGTATTGAGTGGTGCCTGTTATCACATTTCAGGTTAAAGACAAACCCAGAAAAAAACAACCCCAAACCAAACAAAAGAAAAAACAAACCCAAACCCTGCTTCATAAGTGTTTGGCAGAGTATTACAAGTTGCTGAGCATCCGCATCCAGGCTGCTGCTGGCTTTGAGTAATGATCAGACTTCGTGTTTCGATGGAGGTGAGGGGAAGGAGCAGCTTCAGGTAATTCCAAGGCAAAACGAAGAAGGTTTGGGTTAGGAACTGGCTGGAGGGCCGAGCCCAGAGAGTGGTGGTGAATGGTGCCACATCCAGCTGGCAGCCAGGCACTAGTGGTGTGCCCCAGGGATCAGTGCTGGGCCCCATGCTCTTTAACATCTTTATTGATGATCTGGACGAGGGCATCGAGTCCATCATCAGTAAATTTGCTGACGACACCAAGCTGGGGGCAGGAGTTGATCTGCTGGAGGGTAGAGAGGCTCTGCAGAGGGACCTGGACAGGCTGGGCAGATGGGCAGAGTCCAAGAGCAGGAGATTGAACACATCCAAGTGCCGGGTTCTGCACATTGGCCACAGCAACTGCATGCAGTGCTACAGGCTGGGGTCAGAGTGGCTGGAGAGCAGCCAGGAAGAGAGGGACCTGGGGGTGCTGGTTGATGGTAGGCTGAACATGAGCCTGCAGTGTGGCCAGGCAGCCAGGAGGGCCAATGGCTCCTGGCCTGCATCAGGAACAGTGTGGCCAGCAGGAGCATGGAGGTCATTCTGCCCCTGTACACTGCACTGGTTAGGCCACACCTTGAGTCCTGTGTCCAGTTCTGGGCCCCTCAGTTTAGGAAGGATGTTGGCTTGCTGGAGCATGTCCAGAGAAGGGCAATGAAGTTGGTGAGGGGTTTGGAACACAGCCCTGTGAGGAGAGACTGAGGGAGCTGGGGTTGCTTAGCCTGGAGACTCAGGGGTGACCTTTTGCTCTCTACAACTACCTGAAGGGAGGTTGCAGACAGGCAGAGGTTGGTCTCTTCTCCCAGGCAGCCAGCACCAGAACAAGAGGACACAGTCTCAAGCTGCGCCAGGGGAGGTTTAGGCTGGAGGTTAGGAAGAAGTTCTACACAGAGAGAGTGATTGCCCATTGGAATGGGCTGCTTGGGGAGGTTGGTAGAGTCACCATCATTGGAGGTGTTCAGGAGGAGACTTGATGTGGTGCTTGGTGCCATGGTTTAGTTGAATAGGTGGGTTGGATTGGTTGATGGGTTGGACACAATGATCTCAAAGGTCTCTTCCAACCTGATTTATTCTATTCTATTCAAATTAGATCTGTTATCAGTTGAGAAAATCACTTCCCTGCTCACTGCTGAATTACTCCTGTGCTTAGATTGCATGCATGAATGTCTCCTGCCTTTCAGATGGAAGTGAGGAAATGGACTCAGGATAAGAGGAAATAGCCTCAAGGTACACATGGGAAGGCTTAGATTGAATATAAGGGAAAAAATGCTTCACAGAAAGAGTGGTCAGGGATTGGAAGAGGCTGCCCAGGGGAGGTGGTGGAGTCACCATCCCTGGAGGTGTTCAAAACATGTGTGGACATGGCACTTTGGGACATGGTTTAGTGAGCATGGTGGTGTTGGGTTGACAGTTGGACTCAAGGATCTTAGAGGTCTTTTCCAACCTTAATTATTCTATGAACTGGAGAATAAACCTTACAAAGAGCAACTGAAGGAGCTGGGGCTGTTTAGTTTCAAGAAGAGGAGGCTGAGGGGAGACCTCATTGCTCTCTACAGCTGCCCAAAAGGATGTTGTGGGGAGGTTGGTGCTGGTCTCTTCTCACAGGTAATTAGGAATAGAACAAGAGGGAATGGCCTCAAGCTGTGACTGGGTAGGTTTAGACTGGACAACAGGAAAAAAAATTCCCATCAAGAGTGGTCAGGCTCTGGAATGGTCTGGGCAGGGAGGTGGTTGAGTCACCAACCCTGGATGTGTTTCAAGGTGGTTTGGATGTGATGCTTGGGGATATGGTTTAGGGAACCTTGTGGAGTAGGGATCTGGGTTGGACTTGGTGATCCTGAGGGTCTTTTCCAACCTGAATGTTTCTGTGATTATGTGAATCTCCAGGCTCAGAGGAGAGAAAAGGAGGTGGTTGCAAGGAAAAGTTACCATGAAGTCAGTGCAGTTTGAGAACTGGGTGAGCTAGAGCTCCATGCTGACCTAGTGTGTGCAGACACATGGAGTTCAGCATTGGTTGTGGCACTGACTATCTTGGAGCAGCCACTTTGCAGCATCTTGATGTTGGTTATTGCTGTTAGAGATGAAAGTAAAAGAGGAGGAAAGTGTCTTGGGTTGAAGCACCACTACTATGAAGACAGGCTGAGGGAGCTGGGGTTGTTCAGCCTGGAGCAGAGAAAGCTCTGGAGAGACCTAACAGTGACCTTCAAGTACCTGAAGGGGACTACAAGAAGGATGGAGAGAGACTGTTTGTAAAGGCCTGCAGGGACAGCATGAAGGGCAATGGCTTCAAACTAGAGAAGAGCAGATTGGATGTGAGGAACAAGTTCTGCACCATGAGGGTAGTGGAACACTGGAACAGGTTGCCCAGGGAAGGTGGTTGGGGCCCCATCCCTGAAGATGTTCAAGGTGAAGCTGAAGAGTGCTCTGGGCAACCTGATCTAATTGAGGATGCCCCTGCTGCCTGCAGAGGGGGTTGGCCCAGAGGCCCCTTCCAACCCAGATCACTCTATGATCTTGCTACTTACAGCCCCTGCCCTGTAAATGGGGTGGAATCAGGCTAGTTTAGACTAAGCATGTTCTGAAAATAACTGATTGTAAGCAGCCTTTGAAGGGACAGCACAGAACGGAGCTGTTACCTCTTTGTGCTGCTTTAATAGCTCCTTGTCTGCTTTATTTGTTATGGCTAAATCAAACTTGTAATGGGGGTCCTGCAAGGTGGTTTTAATGAAGGCTTTTTTCACCACTCTGGGTCACCCTGAGGAACTTCAAAGCTTGTGCCCAACAGATGAATGAAGGATCTGGGTCTTCAAGGATGTTGATGTAACTTGGGCTTTGTGTTAGTTCAGTAGTCTGACAACAATTGGAAAGGAAACATCTGCTTTTCAGGGTGGACTTCTGTGATCAGCACTGAAATCATAGAATTACAGAACGTTAGGATTTGGAAGGGACCTCTAGAGATCATCCAGTCCAACCCCCCTGCCAGAGCAGGATCTCCCAGAGTAGGTCACCCAGGAACACATCCAGGCATGCTTTGAATGTCTCCAGAGAAGGAGACTCCACAATCTCTCTGGGCAGCCTGGTCCAGTGTCACCACCCTCATGGTGAAGAACCTCTTCCTAATATCTAATCTAAATCTCCCCTCCTCTAGCTTGGATCCATTCACCCTAGTCCTATCACTACCTGACAACCTAAAAGTTCCCTCCCCAGCTTTCTTGCAGGCCCCCTTCAGATACTGGAAGGCCACAAGAAGGTCTACTCAGAGCCTTCTCTTTTCCAAACTGAACAACCCCAACTGTCTCAGCCTGTTCTCATAGATGAGGTGCTCCAGCCCTCTCCTCCTTTAAATATTTCCTTTTGAGATCCCATTGAGATCATTGAGAGCTCATTGATACCCCAACATCTTTCACTGATGTTGCACCTTAAGGCCCAGCCCAGTGGAGCCACAGACCTGGTCAGAGCTGGCCCAGACTTCCTCACTTTAATAAAACAAAGGCAAATAACATGTGAGGAGCATAAATAACCTAAAATGCTGTAATTTTCCCCCAAAGGTCTAAACACACACAACTGTTTATATAGCAGCAGGCATTATTTCACTGAGCCCCCAAGGTTGTTTATATAGCAACAGGCATTGGGACAACACTTTCTGTTTTCATTATTGTGCTGCTTAGTCATCTGAATCCCAGCCAGTGCTCCTTCATAGCCTGAGAAGTCATCCAGGACCTTGTAAAACAATTAACTATGTCATTTTATTAAATCTTGCATTTTATATTTCTCTCCCAGCCTTTTTTTGACATCCTCTGAAAACCTTCTGTAAGTGCTTGGCTCCAGCCCAACGCTCCACAGCTTGATTGAAAGAGCACTTTTGCTGCTATTTTTGTTGTTGTGGGCTTTTCACATTTGTGGAGCAGATGTGTGCTGTGCAATGTTTGATGCTATCAAGAAAAAAGAAACAAAACAAACCACAAAAAAACTCCTCCTTGAACTGACAATGAGTCAAAAGAGCTCCTGACTGCCTGAAGGACAGCGCAGCAGCTTGCATGGTGTAGTCGCGCATTGGGTCCAACTCTGCATAGGTAGAGATCACAGAATCCCAGTGTGGTACTCGTTGGAAAGGACTTCTGGAGCTCATCCAGTCCAACCCCCTGCTAAAGCAGGGACACCCACAGCAGGTTGCACAGGGTCACAATGTCCTGGTGGGTTTGGAGTCTCTCCAGAGAAGGAGACTCCACGACCTCTCTGGGCAGCCTGCTCCAGGGTTGCACCACCCGCAGAGCAAGGAAGTTTTAGCTCATCTCCAGATGGAAACCCCTGGGTTCCAGTTTGTGTATAATGCCTCTTGACCTGTCACTGGGTACCACTGAAAACAGTCTGGGCACATCCTCTTGGCACTTACTAAAGCTATAGATACTGATAAGTATTGTGAAGATGCCTTCTCAGGCTGCTCCTCTCCAGGCTGAACAGCCCCAGGTCTCTCAGCCTTTCCTCCTCGCAGAGATGCTCCAGACCCCTCAGCATCTTTGTAGTCTCTGCTGGACTCTCTCCAGTAGTTCCCTTTCTCTCTTGAGCTGGGAAGGCCAGAACTGGACCCACTACTCCACATACAGATGGTGCTGCAACATCAAGGTCCAGTTCCCTGCAGTATAGACCAAGAGGAGGGCAAAGCTGCAGGAGATTTGTGTGTGGACTCGAGCATTATGCACAACATGGACTGAAGTGGCTGATATTTTGGACTTCATTAGCATAGTCTGAGCTGTAAGACTGCTTCCATGTGTCTCACAACAAGAGGAGTATGACTGGAGAAACAATGTAGTAAATGCTGACCAGATGAGTTCAGGGTTGGAGTTATTCTGTAGTCAAAAAAAACAAAGGATATTCCAGGCCAGGTACTCTGTGGTGTCTGGCTGGAAGTTAATGTATGTGCTTGTGTCCCATTAGTCATTAAGTACTGGTACAGGAATTAGTGTAGGAAATGAGCTGTTCTTCCTTGCATGTAAATTCAGGATCACAGAACAGTAGGGGTTGGAAGGGACCTCTGGAGATCATCCAGTTCAACCCCCCTGCCAAAGCAAGGTCACCCAGAGCAGGTTGCACAGAATCAGGTCCGGGTGGGTTTTGAATCTGTCTGGAGAAGGAGACTCCACAACTCTCTGGGCAGCCTGCTTCAGGGCTCTGTCACCCTCAAAGAAAGAAGGTTTTTCTTCATCTTGAGATGGATCCTGCTGGGTTTCATTTTGTGCCCATTGTCCTGTTATTGAGCACCAATTGAGTCTGGCCACATATTCTTGCTGACTGATACTATGAAACTATGATATTGATGAGCATTGATCAGATGCCCTCTCAGGCTGCTCTTTTTCAGACCAAAAAGCCACAGATCTCTCATCCTTTCCTCATCAGAAAGGTGCTCCAGTCCCCTCAACATCTTTGTAGCCTCCACTAGTCTCTTTCCAGTAGCTCCTTCTCTCTCTTCAGCTGGGGAGTCCTGAACCCACTAGCCCAGATGTGATCTCACTAGGGCAGAGTAGAAGGGGAGAGGAGACTCTCCTTTGACCTGCTGACCACATTCTTCTTAGTGCACCCCAGGAGACCCTTGGCCTTCATAGCCAGAAGAGCACATTGCTGGCTCATGGTGAGTTTGTTCTTCAGACTGTTGGTGGTTATCTTTAGAGGCAATATCCCTAACCTGAATCTTGGGTGCAGCCTGCTGTTACCCAGAAGTAGAAAGCTAGCTAAAGGATTTCTCTTTTTAATCCCATGTGAAGAACTTCAATAGTTGCAGTACTTTTTCTCTCTTACTTTACAAGACAGTGACTGAACCTTTGCAGGTTGATGTTTTAACATATTATCAAAGGAGATAGTTACACTTGTCATGACTTGGTGAAGCTGAGGGAGCTGGGGTTTAGCCTGGAGAAGAGGAGGCTCAGGGGAGATCTTATTGCTGTCTACAACTACCTGAAGGGAGGTTGGAGCCAGGTGGGGGTTGGTCTCTTCTCCCAGGCAGGCAACCAGCACCAGAACATGAGGACACAGTCTCAAGCTGTGTCAGCAGAGGTTTAGGCTGGATGTTAGGAAGGAATTCTTCTCAGCAAGAGAGATTGGCCATTGGAATGTGCTGCCCAGGGAGGTGGTGGAGTCACCATCACCGGAGGTGTTTATAAAGAGCCTGGATGAGGCACTTAATGCCATGGTTTCGTTGATGAGATGGTGTTGGGTGATAGGTTGGACTTGATGATCCCAAAGGCCTTTTTCAGACTGGTTAATTCTGTGATTCTGTGACCAGATGAGGTGAGGTGGACAATGTGTTTGGGTGTAGTAGAAGAGGTGCCATCCAAAATCATTTTGAGGACCACCTGCTTCAAGCATGTTCTGTGTGTTAGCTCACTTGTGTATGATGTAGCTGTCATCATCTGGATGAGGCACTTGGTGCCATGGTTTAGTTGATGAGATGGTGTTGGGTGATAGGTTGGATTTCTTTGTGTTGGGGGGAGAACTGTACTTCTCTCACCACCACACAAGCACCTCCAGAAATTGTCCTAGCACAAACAAAATGCTCAGACATTGTGGTGAGACACTGGAACGGGGTGCCCAGGGAGGTGGTGGAAGCTTCATCCCTGGAGGTGGTGTTGGATAATAGGTTGGACACGATGATCTTGAAGGTCTCTTCCAACCTGGTTAGTTCTGTTCTGTTCTATTCTATTCTGTTCTGTTCTATTCTATTCTATGCTATTCTATGCTATGCTATGCTATGCTATGCTATGCTATGCTATGCTATGCTGTGCTATTCTATTCTATATAACTGGTAGTGATGTCACTTCATGTAGAAGCCAAAGGAACAGCAGGACATTGACATTTTCCCTCTTTGAGGTGAATAGAAGGACTGAATGAGTTTAATTTAAGGAAATGACACAGTGACCTTTTTTTCATTCTCCTTAAATAGAAGTACCCTTAAATTCCTCTGTCTTAAAACTGTTTATAAAATCTGAGGCATCTCATCACCTACAGCTTGTTTCTGTGGAGTAAGTGCTGCTAGTATCTGGCATGAGAACAGACTCAGACTCCTGTCTGATGCCTTTACCTTATTTGTTTCCCAGTTCATGTTTACTACGTGTTTTTGCTCAGCGAACTAACATTTCACACAGCACTTGGGAAAACCAAGCTGCATGGAGGAGCTAAATATTAGTAAGGAAACAGCAATTAATCTTTTATTCCTTGCACACCATTAATGATTTACTCACAGTCCCATGGAGAATACATGGTCATAAATGTGAGCACAAGCCTTGGACACTTGTTCCCTGAAATTAAACCAGGCACGTTTTCAATGGAGGGCCAGGGCTGCAATATCCTGAAGGAACAATCCAATCTCACAATAAAATGGTGCTTTTTGCAAGTGATATTTGGCTCCTTTGGAAGCTTAGTGTGGGGCAGGAGGAGGTGGGTGATGTTTAATAGCAACAGTTGAAACATGAACTCAGTTTCTGAGGAGAATCAAGCTCAGCTTTTGTTTTTCTACCCTTTTATTCTTGGGAGCACAGCAGCTGCCCTCTCCCTGCACTATTCTCCTTTTAAAGTTGATTTTGATGTTAAAGGTACTTGTATGAATCCTACTGTAGCAGGCCACAGGTGTTGGGTACTGGTGTTACAGAATCACAGAATTGTTTAAGTTGGAAAAAAGTTCTGAGATGGAGTCCAACCATCAGCCTAACACCACCACGGCCATTAAACCATGTCCCAAAGTGCTGTGTCCACACATTTCTTAAACACCTCCAGGGATGGGGACTCCACCACCTCCCTGGGCAGCCTGTTCCAATCTCCCACCACTCTTGCAGCAAAGAAATTTTTCCTAATATCCAATCTAAACCTCCTCTGGCACAATTTGAGGCCATTTCCTCTTGTCCGTCCCATCACCTAATACTAGGGAGAAGAGACCTTATTGCTCTCTACAACTCCCTGAAGGGAGGTTGTAGACAGGCAGAGGTTGGTCTCTTCTCCCAGGCAGCCAGCACCAGAACAAGAGGACAGAGTCTCAGGCTGTGCCAGGGGAGGTTTAGGCTGGAGGTTAGGAAGTTCTATACAGAGAGTGATTGCCCATTGGAATGGGCTGCCTGGGGAGGTGGTGGAGTCGCCATCATTGGAGGTGTTCAGGAGGAGACTTGATAGGGTGCTTGGTGCCATGGGTTAGTTGATTAGGTGGTGTTGGATTGGTTGATAGGTTGGACACGATGATCTTGAAGGTCTCTTCCAACCTGGTTTATTCTATGTATTCTATGGTTAGGGGGCAAAAAAAAGTCCTTACTAATTATGCAGGATTATCATAGAATGCTTTAGACTGGAAGGCCACAAGGATGATCAGAGGGCTGCAGCACCTCTCCTATGAGGACAGACTGAAGGAGCTGGGGCTGTTCAGTCTGGAGAAGAGAAGGCTCCGAGGTGACCTCATTGTGGTATCTGAAGGGGGCCTACAAGAAGGCTGGGGAGGGACTTCTCAGGATCTCAGGTAGTGATAGGACTAGGGGGAATGGAATGAAGCTGGAGGTGGGGAGATTCAGGCTGGACATGAGGAGGAAGTTCTTCACCATGAGAGTGGTGAAGCCCTGGAATGGGTTTGTGAGGTGGTTGAGGCCCCATCCCTGGAGGTGTTTAAGCCCAGCCTGATTTAGTGTGGGGTGTCCCTGCCCACAGCGGGGGGGTTGGAACTAGATGATCCTTGTGGTCCCTTCCAACCCTGACTGATACTATGATGAGGCACCTTTAAAGGTCATCTAGTCCACCCCTCTGCAATTAGTAGGGGTTTGGGCTAGATGACTTTTGAGGTCCCTTCCAACCCAGACCATTCTATGATCTTCAACTAGAGCAGGTTGCTCAGAGCCCCATCCAATCCAATCTGGAATGGTTCCAGGGACAGAACATCTACCACCGTGCTTGGACAAGCTAGGCCTGTGTTTCACCACCCTCATCAGGTAAAACAATCCCTTTTATCCCTTTTTATCCCTTTTATCTAGTCTGAATCTCCTCTTTTGGTTTAAAACCATTGCCTCTTGTCATGTCACAACAGGCTAAGGGGTAAGAATAGGAGGAAGAGGAATTCAGTAGACAGATATTTCGTTTTCCTTCTTGAGCACCAGAATTGGTGGAGTTGGGTGCTGGTGATTGGACTCAGTGATCTTAAAGGTCTTTTCCACTTGAAATGATTCTATGATTCTAAGTGAGCCTACTGCATAGTACTGTGAAGTAGGAGTTAACCTTCTTGTCTTAACAGGGAGGTCATTCTGGAACCAGACCAAAACCTGGGAAGTGTCTCTGATGCTTTAACTGTTTGGGGCTTTTTCTGTCCCTAGAAGGCAGATGAGTTTCTCAGCAGCTTCTGAGTTTACTTGCAGGTTTGTTCCAGGAATACATCAGCAGCAGCTTGTCTTGATACAGACACATAAAGCAGCATTGCTTTGGTTTGAAACTATTTTAAAGCCCAAACAGAATGAAGTTTATAAAGTGAAATGGTATTTCTTTATAGAAGTTTCACAAATCTTAACATCCTACCTTATCAGAGAGTTGTGGCCAATGGGACAGAGTCTAGCTGGAGGACTGTATCTAGTGGGGTCCCTCAGGGGTCAGTGTTGTGACTGGTGTTGTCCCATCAACAACCTGGATGAGGGAACAGAGGGCTCTGCCAGCAAGTTTCCTAATGGCACCAAGCTGAGAGGAGTGCCTGAAGGCTGTGCTGCCATTCAGCAAGACCTGGACAGGCTGGAGAGCTGGGCAGGGAAAACTGAGTGCACTACAACAAGGGCAAGTGTAGAGTCTGGCATCTGGGAAAGAACAACCCCATGGATGAGGGTAAGTTGGGGGCTGACCTGTTAGAGAGCAGCATAGGAGAAAGGGACCTAGGGGTCCTGGTGGATAGAAGGATGACCATAAGCCAGCCGTGTGTCCTTGTGGCAAAGAAGGCCAGGGGCATCCTAGGGTGTATTAGAAAGGCTGTGGTTAGTAGGACAGAGGGTCCTCTCCCTCTCTACTGTGCCACATCTGGAATATTGTGTCCAGTTCTGGGCCCTTCTATTCAAGAGGAACCTCAGGGAACTGCTTGAAAGAGTCCAGTGCAGAGCCACAAAGATGCTGAAGGCAGTGGAACATCTCCCTGTGAGGAAAAGCTGGGGGACCTGGAGCTCTTTAGCTTGGAACAGAGGAGCCTGAGGGATGACCTCCTTCATGTTGATAAAGTTGTGCAGGGTGAGTGCCAAGAGGATGGAGCCAGGCTGTGCTCAGTGATGTCCAATAACAGGACAAGGGACAATGGGGGCAAGCTGGAGCAGAGGAGTTTCCATGTGAATATAAGGAAGAAGTTTTTTGCTGTGAGGGTGACCAAGCCCTGGAGCAGGCTGCCCAGAGAGGTTGTGGATTCTTCTTCTCTGGAGACCATTCAAAATCTTCCTGGATGTGTTCCTGTGTGATCTGCTCTGGGTGATCCTGCTCTGGCAGGGGGGTTGGACTGGATGAACTTTTGAGGTCCCTTCCAACCCCTAACGTTCTGTGGTTCTGTGATTTACTGTGCATCCCTACTCTCTGCAACATGAATATCAGGGGTTTTGTAGCAGTTTGATACAAGTCTTTGATTCAAATCTTACATGCATTTTGTCTTATCCTGGCTGTTGGAAATAGCAAGATCCCTTCATCCAATTCTTTTCATGCTCTGAAACCTTAGAATTTAAGGATGACTCTCAAAAGGAGTGTTCTGTAAAGGCTTGATTGGAGAAGGAGGAACAAGCATTATGTGTTTGGGTTTTGGTGCTGGTGGTGGTTTTTTTCTTTCCATCTTCTTCCTTTATATTTCTTTTGCCCCAGGCTGGTCCTTTGGTTAACCAAATCCACTGTAATCCCATCAGGAGAATGTGGTAATCCTTTTAGTAATTTATATTGCATGGTTTCCTTAATCCAAGTGCTGTCATTGCAGCAAAAAAAAACCCCCAAAGGAATCCAAGCCCACCGTAAGACTTTGCTGTGTCCATATGGAAATAATAAACTGCCTCAGAAGTGGCCTCCTCTTATCCAGTGCAGCAGTGAGGATCATAGAATTGTTAGGGCTGGAAGGGACCTCAAGGATCATCCAGTTCCAGCCCCCCTGCCATGGCCAGGGACACCTCACACTACAGCAGGTTGCTCAGAGCCACATCCAGCCTGGCCTTCAAAACCTCCAGGGATGAGGCTTCCACCGCCTCCCTGGGCAACCTGTGCCAGGCTCTCACCACCCTCATGGGGAAGAACTTCTTCCTAACATCCAATCTGAATCTCCCCATTCCCCCCAGTCTTATCACTATCTGACATCCTGAAAAGTCCCTCCCCAGATTTCCTGTAGCCCCCTTCAGATGCTGGAAGGCCACAATAAAGTCTCCTGGGAGCCTTCTCTTCTCCAGACTGAACAATCCCAATTCTCTCAGTCTGTCCTCATAGGAGAGGAGCTTCAGCCCTCTGCTCATCCTCATGGCCCTTCTCTGGTCACACTCCAGCACCTCCAGATCCCTCCTGTAATAGAGGCTTCAGAACTGGACACAGTACTCCCAGTGTGGTCTCACCAGAGCAGAATAGAGGGGGAGAGTCACCTCCCTTGACCTGCTGGTTGTGCTTTTCTTGATGCAGCCCATGCTCTGCTTGGCTTTCTGGGCTGCAAGTGCACACTGCTGGCTCCTGTTGAGCTTCTCCTCCCCCAGCACCCCCAAGGACTTCTCTTCAGGGCTGCTCCCAAGCCAGTCCCTGCCCAGCCTATATCAGTGTTTGAGATTGCCCTGACCCAGATTCAGGACCCTGCACTTGGTCCTGTTGATCCTCATGAGGTTGTCATGGTCCCACTTCTCCAGCCTGTCAAGGTCCCTCTGGATGGCATGCATGGAATCATCCATGGATGATTCTCTTCCAATGGCATTTTTCCTTCTAGAATGCAGACAAGCTTAAAAACCATTCCTAATTTCAAGGCCTTTTTTTTTTCCTATGAAGAACTTATTTGGGAGAAGTCAGAAATCTTTCTAATGCAGAGGAGGACACTTGCCTACACCTTACTGCCCATGAGTTATGGAAACAGGTCGTAATTCTGAGCAGCAAAGTGAATTTTGAGTGGGATCATTCCACGTTTCAGCAAGTAGCTCCATGAAATTTATGCAGTTGCTCTAGATGTGTATATTGGAGGCCAGCTCTGACTTCTGGAGGGTGTTAACATCTGCATATTAAGTTGAGAGCCTGTCATTCTGATAGCCTTAAAGATATAGAAATATAGGGATGTTTATTCTTTTCATATTTTAACCACACAAGCGATACATTTGCCAGCAAAGCTTCCCTGAAGGTTTGAGATTCAAACTCAAAACACTGGAGGTTTTTCTCCTCCCAACTTCATTTTCCTCAGAGGCATTTTTAGTTCAAGGAGTCCTTAAATCACAGGAATGTGGAGATTGGAAGGGACCTCTGGAGATCATCTAGTCCAGGGTCGCCTACAGCAGCCTGCCCAGGATCACAATGTCCAGATGGGTTTGGAATCTCTCCAGAGAAGGAGACTCCACAACCTCTCTGGGCGTCCTGCTCCAGCACTTTGTTCATGTCAAAGCAAAGTTTTCCCTCATGTCCAGATAAAGCCCTTTGTGTTCCAGTTTGTGCCTGCTGCCCCTTGTCCTGTCACTGGGTACCACTGAAAACAGTCTGCCCACATCCTCTTGGCACTCACCAAAGTTTTAGATACTGATAAGTATTGGGAAGAGGCACTCTCAGGCTGCTCTTCTCCAGACTCAACAGCCCCAGGTCTCTCAGCCTTTCTTCCTCACACAGATGCTCCAGGCCCCTCAGCATTTTCGTAGCCTCCATTGGAGTCACTCCAGTAGTGCCTTGTCACTCTGGAACTAGGGAGCCCACAGCTGGACACAATACTCCAGATGTGGCCTGACTGGGGCAGAGTGGAGGGGAATAGCATCCCTTGACCTGCTGGCCACAGTCTTAATGCACCCCAGAAGGCCTTCTTGACCACTGGGGCACATTGCTGGCTTGCAGTGACCTTGTTGTCCACCAGCGCTCCCAGGTGCTTCTCTGCAGAGCTGCTTTCCAGCAGGTCAGCTCCACAGCTGTACAGGTGCAGGGGATCTTCCCAGGTTCAGGACACAACAAGACAAAGAAGTGGGTCATCATTGCCAGCAGGAACAGTTGCATCAAGTGTGCTTCATTTGAGAATCTGAGGGTCAAAACAAGTTGAGGTTCACCTGCACTCGGTGTATGTAGCCTCTGATTTTTGCACCACCCCAGGAGTTAAGACTTGGGTCAAAGTTTGAAGCCCTTCTCTTAGCCACGTGGCATTTTGTCTGTGTGCTGGGTTTAACTGTGAGCAAAAGAGTACTTTAAATATTGATGCAAACTGTGTAAGGAGCAGAGATTTTGGTCAGTTGTGTGACAGCAGATTTTTACTACTTGATTTTTACGGCTGTTCAGCGAGACTTGGACAGACTGAGAGCTGGGCAGAGAGGAACCTAAGGAGGTTCAGCAAGGAGAAGTGCAGAGTCCTGCAGGTAGGAAGGAAGAAGAAACTGCACCAGTATAGGTTAGGTGATCTGCAGAACACCCCTGTGGAGCAGGACCTGGGAGTCCTGGTGGATAACAAGTTCTGCATAGGACAGCAATGTGCCCTGGTGGCTAAGAAGATCCTGGGCTGCATTCAGCAGAGTGTGGCCAGCAGATCCAGGGAGGTTCTCCTCCCTATCTACTCTGCCCTGATGAGACCTCACCTGGAATATTGCATCCAGTTCTGGGCTCCCCAGTTCAGGAGGGACAGGGATCTGCTGGAGAGAGTCCAACAGAGAGCTACCAGAGCACTGCCTTATGAGGAGAGTCCTGGGGCTGTTTAGTCTGGGGAAGAGAAGACTGAGGGGGGATTTGATTAATCTTCATAAATATCTGAGGGCTAGGTTTCAAGAGGGAGGGGACAGGCTCTGTTCAGCTGCACCCTGTGACAGGACAAGGGGTAATGGATATAAACTACAGCACAGGAGGTTCCACCTCAACATGAGGAGGAACTTCTTCCCTGTGAGTGTTACAGAGCCCTGGAGCAGGCTCCCCAGAGAGGCTATGGGGTCTCCTTCTCTGGAGACTTTCAAGACCCAACTGGATGCATTCTCTGTGTGATCTGCTCTAGATTCTGTGGTCCTGCTCTGGCAGGGGGGTTGGACTTAATGAGATCCTTCAGAAGTCCCTTCCAACCCCTAACATCCTGTGATCCTGTGATACTACTTTAATAGCTCCCCTACTCACTCCAACATACATGGATACACTCAGGGTGACAGACACCACTTGCACACAAGTAAATAGCTTGAACTGGTGACTCTAGAGCATGGAAAATTGGTCTTTTCACTTACAGGCTGTGTTTTTATGAAGCTAGGAGGCTGCTCTCCTGTTACAGATACAAGAAACAGGAAAAGTGTAATGAGATTCACAGTCTGATTGATTGTTTTATCCCTGCTCCTGGGTGGGTTATGAGTATTAAATGGAACATTTCCTGATGGGGAATAGATCTCCTGGAACTATTTGATTATCCTCCATTTTCTTTGAAAACCAAGTAAACTGAGTGGCCATTAATATTCTATTAATTGTAGTCAGCAGGGATTTGGGAGGCTGTGCTAACTTCATTTTGCTCTCCTCTCACAGCTTAGGTATCAACATGGGCTGAGTACTCCAGATCTAAGGCAGACTCTTCCTAACCTGAAAAACTTCCTGGAGCTTGGGCTAATGGTTAGATGGTAAGTATTTAGTTGGGTGTTTGTTTTTTAATAACCAAGAAAGAGGTGGGTGCTACAAAAAACCAAACCTGAAATGTAAGAATTTTTCATAGGAGTGGTGAATGTTGTGACTTTCCCAAAATACAGACCATGTAATCATCTGCAGTAGTCTGCTATTTTCTTATATCTTCCCAGTGATGGGCTCACAGTTCCTTTCTCAGGTGTATGGATCTTTGGGGAAAGCTGAAAGCAATGTTCTTCTCTAGAGAGGGGGGAATTCATCATTGTCTTTAGACTATGTGTAAGATGAAGATGCTGAAGGGCCTGGAGCATTTCTGTGAGGAGGAAAGGCTAAGAGCCCTGGGGCTGTTGAGCCTGGAGATGAGCAGCCCCAGAGGGGATCTAATCAATGCTCAGCAAGAGCTAAAGGGTTGGGGGGTCAAGAGAATGGGGCCAGACTCTTTTCAGTGCTGCCCAGTGACAGGACAAAGAGCACTGCACTCAAACTGGAACAGAGGAGGTTCCATCTGAGCATGAGGAAAAACTTCCTTCCTGCTGCTGCCTGGGCCAGGCTGCCCAGAGAGGTTGTGGAGTCTCCTGCTCTGGAGAATTCCAAACCCAGCTGGACATTGTGATCCCGAGCAACCTGCTGTGGGAGCCCTGCTGTAGGAGGGGATTTGGACTAGATGATCTCCAGAGGTCCCTTCCTACCCCTCCCATTGTCTGATTCTGTAAGGGTTGGTAGCAGATGCACCGTCTGTATTATGATAGCCCAGAATCAAGAAGGTCTCCCCTCAGCCTCCTTTTCTCCAGGCCAATCCCTCAGCTCCTCCTCATGAGACCCTTGCTCTAGGCTCTCCACCAGCTTCATCGCTCTTCTTTGGAACGAGTCCAGAGAAGAGCAACAAAGTTGGTGAGGGGTTTGGAACACAAGCCCTACAAGGAGAGGCTGAGGGAGCTGGGGTTGCTTAGCCTGGAGAAGAGGAGACTCAGGGGTGACCTTATTACTCTCTACAACTACCTGAAGGGAGGTTGTAGACAGACAGATGTTGGTCTCTTCTCCCAGGCAAGCAGTACCAGAACAAGAGGACACAGTCTCAGGCTGCGCCAGGGGAGGTTCAGGCTGGATGTTAGAAAAAAGTTCTATACAGAAAGAGTGATTGCACATTGGAATGGGCTGCCTGGGGAGGTGGTGGAGTCGCCATCACTGGAGGTGTTCAGGAGAAGACTTGACGGGGTACTTGGTGCTGTGGGTTAGTTGCTTGGGCGGTGTTGGATTGGTTGATGGGTTGGACGCGATGATCTTGAAGGTCTCTTCCAACCTGGTTTATTCTATGTATATGTATTCTATGTATATGTTTGTGCCACCTGATGCCACAGCTCCTACCAGCCCTTCTTCCTGTTGTCACTCTGCCTTTGTTGTCTTTCATTCCTTGTTCAGAAACGCTGATCCATGTGAACTCTAAGTGATTTGGACTCCAGCTTGTTTGGGAAGTGACACTTGGCAAAGGAAAACAAACACAGAAGTAGAACAAGTATGATCTTTGAGCAATATTGTAGGAGGTGTTGCCTGATGGAAATTCAGCTCAGCCAACAGAACAGTGGGAGGGAGCAGGCCCTAAGAGAAGGAAGCTCAATGCCTTGTGGGGTATTATTCTGTCAGTAATTTCAGGCACAGCTGACAAGATTCTCCCTGCTTTTCATAGTCATTAAGGTTAGAAAAGAACTTGTAGATCAGCAAGTCCAACCATCTCCTTTCTTCTTATTCCCAAGTAAGATGCATAAAGAAAAGCTTTCTTCATTGGGAAGAGGTTAGCAGGAGTTTGTGTGTGGTATCCATCACCACCGTAAAAATAGCAGCTTCCAGTACCTGAAAGGGAGCCTAAAAAAAGCTGGGGAGAGACTTTGTACAAGGGCTTGGAGTGATAGGATGAGGAGGGATGGACTGAAGCTGGAAAAGAGGAGATTGAGACTGGAGATTAGAAGGAAATTCTTTGCAGTGAGGGTGGGGAGACACTGGAACAAGTTGCCCAGGGAAGTTGTGGATGCCCCCTCCCTGGAGGTGTTCAAGGCCAGGCTGGATGAGGCCTTGAGCAACCTGGGCTAGTGGAAGGTGTCCCTGCCCATTGCAGGAGGAGTGGAACTGGATGATCTTTAAGGTCTCTTCCAACCCAAACCATTCTATGAAATCCTGAGATGAGATGCAGTCCCCTAAGCCAATCTCAAAATGAAGGTCCAAAATACCTCAACCATGACTTCTGTAGCACTATTAGTAGAGCAGGAAAGGGTACAGATTCTGGATGACCACCTTCAGTCTTGAACACAGAGTTGGGATGACTATGGGAGGTGGTCAGTGGCATTGTTACCAAAGTGAGGGTGTCTGTTCTTCCCTTCTGGTGTCTGCTGTCCTTGAAGACCTCATATCCTGATACCAATCATATCCTGGGCTGCATCAAGAGAAGTGTGGCCAGCAGTTCAACTGAGATGATTCTCCCCCTCTGCTCCACTCTGGTGAGACCTCACCTGGAGTACTGTGTCCAATTCTGGAGCCTCTATTGCAAGATCTGGAGGTGCTGGAAGGTGCCCAGGGAAGGCCACAAGGATGAGCAGAGGGCTGGAGCTCCTTTCCTATGAGGACAGACTGAGGGAGTTGGGGCTGTTCAGTCTGGAGAAGAGAAGGCTCCGAGGAGACCTTCTTGTGGCCTTCCAGTATCTCAAGGGGGCTACAAGAAAGCTGGAGAGAGAGTTTTTAGGGTGTCAAGTAGTGATAGGACTAGGGGGGAATGGAGCAAAACTAGAAGTGGGGATATTGAGATTGGCTGTTAGGAAGAAGTTCTTCCCCATGAGGGTGGTGAGAGCCTGGCACAGGTTGCCCAGGGAGGTGGTGGAAGCCTCATCCCTGGAGGTTTTGAAGGCCAGGCTGGATGTGGCTCTGAGCAACCTGCTGTAGTGTGAGGTGTCCCTGGCCACGGCAGGGAGGCTGGAACTGGATGATCCTTGAGGTCCCTTGCAACCCTGACAATTCTCTGATTCTGTGATCACAGAAGCTTTCATTATGCCTTAGAAGTTTTGTCATCATACAATCAGAGTTTGGTTTTTTAATTTTCCTGTAGGTGATACAGAGCCATTAGCAAGAGAAAACACAGTTCCTGCCTGGATAATATTTCAAAGCACTTGGGAATATTACTCCCAGTTCCCTGGGAGTATCACATTCCCTCCTTCCCCCACGCCCATGAACATCTATGCCTCATTTCCTTCTCACCTCCAAACCTTGTGTGAATGGTTGTGCCTCCCTGAACTGTTTTTAAGGCTAATGATTCTAAACAATGCTTCCCACCACTTCCCAATAGTGGAAATGGAAATGAGGCTTTGTAGGGAGTGTGGCTCCAGGGGGAGACTGGCTAGACACTGATAATTGGGCATTGCCACTGAGCACTCCCATGGCAGAGCACAGATGCCTACTCCCTTGTGGGCAGTAGCTGATTGCTTGTATTTAAAAGAAGCAGAAAAGCCAGCAGCTGTTCAGAGGAAGGTTTGAAGGAATTTAGTGGTTTCAGGATCCTGTAGGCGAGTCATCTGATGGACTCTGCCACAGGACAGGTCAGAGGTTGACCTGCTGGAAGGCAGCTCTGCAGAGAAGGACCTGGCCAGCAATGTGCTCTTGTGGCCAAGAAGGGAAACGGTGTGGGGTGCATTAAAGAAGAGTATGGCCAGCAGCTCAAGGGAGTTATTCCTTCCTCTCTACTCTGCCCTAGTGAGGTCACATCTGGAGTACTGGGTCCAGTTCTGGGCTCCCCAGTTCAAGATAGACAGGAAACTACTGGACAGAGTCCAATGAAAGGCTATAAAGATGCTGAAGGGCCTGAAGAATCTCTGTGAGGAGGAAAGGCTGAGAGCCCTGGGGCTGTTGAGCCTGGAGAAGAGCAGCCTGAGAGGAGATCTGAGCAGTGCTTATCAATATCTATAGGGCAGGGGTCAAGAGGATGGGGCCAGACTCTTATCAGTGATACCCAGTGATAGTGCAGGGGACAGCAGGCATAAATTGGAACACAGGAAGTTCTCTCTTAAAATAGGGAAAAAAATTTTTACTGTGAGGATAATGCAACCTGGTCCAGGCTGCACAGAGAGGTTGTGGAGTCTATTTCTGGAGAGATTCCAAATCCATCTAGATATTGTGATCCTGGGCAACCTGTTGTGGGTGACCCTGCTTTAGCAGGGGGGTTGGACAGGATGATCCTCAGCAGTCCCTTCCAACCCTTCCCATTCTGTGATTCTGTGAAACCATGGTCAGTAAAGTATTTTAAGGTTATCCTTCTACTTGCAGAAGAGGAGCAGAGAGGCTGTGGTGGGTTTTTTCTTACCTAATAAGATCCACTTGATCTGTCTGGTTTGTCTGGTTCTGGTTTTGCTGCTCTTCAGTTTCCTTTCCTACCGCTGAAACTGGGTGTTCACACTGGTGAATAACAAACTTCTCATGAGCAGGAGCATCTTCCACTAGATCAGCTCCATCCAACCTGGCCTTGAACACTTCCAAAGATGGGACATCCACAGCTTACTTGAGGGCCATGAAAACGATCAGGGCACTGGAACCCCTCTGCTATGAGGACAGACTGAGGGAGATGGCAGTGTTCAGCCTGGAGAAGAGAAGGCTCCAGGGAAACCTAATAGCAGCCTGCCAGTGCCTGAAGGGGGCTACAAGAAGGATGGAGAGAGACAGTTTGCAAAGGCCTGCAGTGATAGGATGAGAGGCAATGGCTTCAAACTAGACAAGAGCAGATTTAGATTGGATGTGAGGAACAAGTTCCTTACCATGAGGGTGATGGAACACTGGAAGAGGTTGCCCAGGGAGGTGGTTGAGGCCCCATCCCTGGGGATACTCAAAGTCGGGCTCAGCAGGGCTCTGGGCAACCTGATCTAGTTGAGGATGCTCCTGCTTACTGCTGTGGGCTTGGAATAGATGACCTTTGGAGGTCCCTTCCAACCCAGACCATTCTGTGCTTCTACTCAGTTTCTCTTTGCACAGGACTGGTTTTAACTCCTAGCCTATGAATCATCCTCACTTTTTGCTTTTGACTCTGTGTTTGTTCCAGAGACATCTCCATTTCTCTGCAGTCTGGAATGGAACTGAGTCCCCTAGATGTAACTGAAATACATTATTTGTTTGTCAGGCTTACCCTCTTTCTCTGATAAGCATCAGTTTGAATTTGAGCACAGAATAGTGTTTTATTTCCACCCCTTCAGATTCAAAGACGAACAAAAGCTCCCACTTTGTCAAGAGCCCACCTACTTCTATCAAAGCAAATTTGGCTTTAAAGTCTCATCTTGTGAACCTTTCACAAACTCCCTTGTTCTGCCTGGAGCTCTGGGGCATCCCTTGGCCCTGCTGAAGGTCTGCAGAGTCCAGTGCCTTTGCGTCAAGCTTTCATTTGGTTGCTGCTGGGTTCCCTCTGCCTGGTGAGATTTGTGTTGTTTTGGTTTCTCAGGCGTGACACTTGCATGATGGATAAACGTTTTCACATCCCAACCTGCCTGATTTATGGCAGCAAGCCTGCAGGTCTGCAAGCTCTGCTTCCCTCTTCATATCTCTCCTGGCACCTATATTCTGCTGTGTTTACTTTTCTTCCCCCACCGACCCCCCTGCTGCAACATATTATTTGTACTGTATGTAGACAAAATCAAGACAAAATCAAAACAGATCTTTGTTTCCTGGAGCGCTACAGAACTGCAAAAGCTTCTCTGTTGTTGTTGCTGTTCTGATATCAAATTTGAGTGTTGACTCTTAAGGTGAGAGATGAGGAGCCAAAGTTGTCATTGATTTAAACTGTCTCACTCATGGGTGTGTGTGTGTCCCCCCAATCTCTTCTGTTTCCTTATGGGAATAATTCTGTTTCCAGTTTTTCAGCCCTGTAGTCTCATTTGGAAGATCAGCTTTTGCTGATGCAAAAGGGCCCTGTGCCGGTTTGGTTCTTTTGGTTCTTCAGTTCTTTTTGACTGCAGTTTATTTCAGCTTTTGAGATCAAATCTCTGCTTCACAGAATGCCCGGTTGGAAGGAACCCCAAGGATCATCTGGTCCAACCTTTACTTTCACTTTCTTGTAGCCTGTACATTTTGGAAGTTGTTTGATTCCTTTCTGCGTGTTCAGATTTCTCTTTCCCAAGCCAAGCCCTTTAGGTCATGGTTGTCTTACATCAAGAGACTCTTTAATTTGCTTTCCTCATTCTTCAGCTTCATAGAATCAGAGAACTGTCAGGGTTGGAAGGGACCTCAAGGATCAGCCAGTTCCATCCCCCATGCTATGAGCAGGAACACCTCATACTACAGCAGGTTGCTCAGAGCCACATCCAGCCTGGCCTTCAAAACCTCCAGGCATGAGGCTTCCACCACCTCCCTGGGCAGCCTCTTCCAGTGTCTCACCACCCTCACAGGGAAGAACTTCCTCCTAACATCCAATCTCAATCTACCCGTTTCTAGTTTTGTTCTCATTCCCTTTATTTACTCTAAACTTTGAGGGATAGAATCTGTGTTCATTAAGGAAGACTAAAGTACACACTGCAGACCTGAATCACAGATTGTTAGGGATTAGAAGGGACCTCAAAAGATCATCCGGTCCACCCCTCCTGCCAGAGCAAGGCAGGTCACATAGGAATGCATAGGAGTTTTGAATGTTTCCAGAGGAGACTCCACAACCTCTCTGGGCAGCCTCTTCCAGTGTTTTGTCACCCACACAGGGAAAAAGTTTTCCCTTATGTTCACCTGGAACCTCCCCTGCTCCAACTTGCCCCCATTGCCCCTTGTCCTGTCACTGGATATCACTGAGTAGAGCCTGGCTCTGTCCTACCCACACTGCCCTGCACATCTTTATCATGAAGGAGGTCACCCCTCAGGCTCCTCTGCTCCAGGCCCCAGCTCCCTCAGCCTGTCCTCACCAGGGAGATGTTCCACTGCCTTCAGCATCTTTGTGACTCTGTGCTGGACTCTTTCAAGCAGTTCCCTGAGGTCCTTCTTGAACTGAGGGGCCCAAAATGAGTGAGATTATTTTTTTCCCTAGTGAATAGAGCAGACAATAAGCTTAACTAATGCTGGCAAACATGAGATGCTCCTTTAGAAGGTCATATCTGTAGCCAGGGAGATGTCTTTCTGAGTGTGTATTTGAAAGCTTTACTCAGAAACACCTGTGTCAAGGTGCCAAGGCTACAGTTGTTTTATCCAAGGTATGTCTTGGTTCATGCACTGCTAGATACAATAGGAACTTAAAAGGTAACATCTGAGGGAACTGGGATTGTTTAGTCTTCAGAAGAGGAGGCTGAGAGGACACCTCATCACCCTCTGCAACTACCTGCAGAGAGGCTGGAATGAGGTGGGGCTTGGTCTCTTCTCACATGCAACAAGTGACAGGAAAAGAGGAAACAGCCTCACCTTGTGCTGAGGGAGGTTCAGGTTGGATATTAGAAAAACTTTCTTTACAGAAAGGGTTGGACATGGGGAAAATTTTTTTCCCAGCAAGAGTGGTCAGGCACTGGAATGTACTGCCCAGGGAGGTGGTTAAGTCACCGTCCCTGGATGTGTTTCAAGGTGGTTTGGATGCGGTGCTTGGGGCTATGGTTTAGGGCTGACCCTTGTAGAGTAAGGTTCTAGGTTGGACTTGGTGATCCTGAGGGCCTTTTCCAACCTGAATGTTTCTGTGATTCTGTGGGTGTCAGGCAGGCACTGGAACAGGCTGTCGGTGGAGTCACCATCCTCGGAGGTATTTAAAAGCCACATGGATGTGGTGCCGGGGGACGTGGTTCAGTGGTAGGATTGCAGCCTCTCGGTGAGAGGTCCAAGGCCTCTTCCATCCTCAGCGGTTGTACGGTTGGAGTTCAGAAAAGCTTGGGAGCTCAGTTTATGAAGCTGAATTTCTTTCTTTAGAGCATGTGTCAGAACTTAGCTGCCATAAGGCACAGTTTCACCTCAAGCTGAGGCTGGCAGCCTCCCCTCGGCAGCCCCGTGGCTACGGTGGGTTCGTGAAGCACTAATCTCGGGGAAGGTGAGAAACGATTATTGCTTTTTAGCACACTTGACATGAGATTGGCTCAGGGCTGCACTTGGAGCTTCAAACAGTTCAGATGGCTGTAAACCAACTTAAACACCTCCATTTAAACGTTCTTGCTGCCATGAGCTCATAGTCTGCAACCAAAAGAAAGAGAAGGAAAATCAAATGGTGTTTAAGGGTTTGGTTTTGGGGGGTGGGGGGGGGTGTTGGTTTTTTCTTTACTTGTTACTGGTTTGATGTTGGTTTTGTTGGGGTTTTTTTCTCCTCAAGTATTCTCATACCAAAGAGCTGTAGCTGTGGGGTTTGGCTTTGGGCCAGACAATCAAGATTTAGTATTTTGACCAGCTGTGATCCAATAATGTCCCTCAGAGGAAACATTTTGTGGGGAGGAAAAGATACATATTTGAGGCCGTGAATTGTATTCTGTCTCTCAGACTGCTTTACAGTTTCTCCCAGCCCCTTGCAGGCAGATTAAATAATCACAAGTGGAGCTGACTGAAGAGGCTCTTTCTTTTCATCAGGGCTGCAAACAAATTGCAGCCAGAGCCTCTTGACTAGGAAAAGAAGGTTAGAAATGTTTGTGTCCTGCTTCAGCTGCTCTGTCTCACGTCTTTACAACATAGAGCCTGTGTCTTCTGCTTTAGATCTGTAACAGTGCCCAAACAGACTAGTTATTAACTAATGAAAACAAAGATTTGGGGGACAAAACAGCTTCATTGTGGATTGGCTGCCAGGAGAACTCACAGCTGAAGTTGGCCTGTTGTGAACTGGCTTTTGAGAGTTGGATGTAATCAAAATGTGGAGATAGGTGGTGGTTCAATTCTCTTATCTAGCATGTCCAGTAAATCTGAGATCACTCTCCTTTCCCTCCCCTCTCCCTCTCCTCTCCCTCTCTCTCTCCTCTCCCTCTCTTCTCCCGATATAAAAATCCTGCTTCCTGACAGGATCTCTGTGTGCTCCTGTACAGAATCACAGAATGATGGAGGTTGGAAGTGACCTTTGGGCATCATTTACTCAACCCACCTGCTAAAGCTGGGTCACCCACAGCAGCTTGCCCAGAATCGCAATGTCTAGGTGGCTTTGGAATCTCTCCAGAGAAGGAGACTCCACAACCTTTCTGGGCAGCCTGGGTCAGGGCTCTGTCAACCTCAAAGTAAATACATTTTCCTTAAGTTCAAATGAAACCTCCTGGGTTCCAGTTTGTGCCTGTTGCCTCCCGTCTTGTCGCTGGGGACCGCTGGAAAGACTCTGGCCCCATTTAGCTATTGATCAGCATTGAGAAGATCCTCTCCTCAGGCTGCTTTTCTCCAGACTAAACAGCCCCAGGTCATATTTATTAAGCTAATCCCATCCTATCCACAATTTTTGGCAGCAGTAGATGGTTTCAGAAATCATAGAGAATGCTTTGGTTTGGAAGGGATCTTTAAAGGTCCCCCAGTGCACGTCCACTGCTGACCTGGAGTGGGTCCAGGGATGGGGCATCTCCCACCTCTCTGAGCAATCCAGACCAGTGTTTCACCACCTTCAGTGTAAAATATTTCCTTCTTCTCTCTAGTCTGAATCTCCCTTTTAGTTTGCAGCCATCACCCTTTGTCCTGTCCCCACAGGCCCTGCTAAAAAGTCTGTCTCCAGATTTCTTCTAGGCCCCTTTAAGTACTGAAAGGACACAAGGAGGTCTCCTCTTCTCCAGGCTGAACAACCCCAGCTCTCCCAGGCTGGCTCACAGCAGAGGGCATCCAGCCCTCTGATCATTTTTGTGTCCCTCCTCTGACCCTGCTGCAAGGTCCATGCCTCTGCTGTGCTGAGGACTCCGGAGCTGGCCCCAGCACTCCAAGTGGTATCTCAGCAGAGCACGGGGCCAGAATCCCTTCTTTTGACCTGCTGGCCACACTTCGTTTGCTGCAGCCCAGGACACTGCCCACATGTCTCAAGCAGTTTAAAACCTGATTTTTCATTTCTTCTTTTTTTTCTTTCAGTCTTAAACTCCCTTTCACTGCCTGCAGTTGAAGGAGCCTGGCTGCAAGTGCTTTTTGTTCTGATTCATTAGTTTGAGCGCTTGCATGATAAATGAAGATCATTGCTGCTTTGCTGCCTTCTGGGGCAGCCCTGATCTACTCTATTAGCTGGGAAGTTATTTTGGAGTGGAGGGAGATTAGCTTTGTATTGCTGCTATGTTCAGGCTGTTAGATCACTTAGTATAGATCATTCTGCCACTTCAGCTTGCTAAGGAAGGGAAGATTTGTTTTGGCTGCTGTACTAAAGAGGTATTGTTCAGGCATACATAACGTGTTGGCTTGAGTAGCCTTGTCATAACAAGCTCTTGAAAAACTGTCCTGGTCCTGCAAACTAATTAATTTCTCACCCATTTGCCTCCAAGACCTCGATTTTTACAAAAAGAACTTGAGCAGATTGCATTTTAGGAGGACCTTCAGTTTCTGTGCCACCCAGAAGAGTTGGTAAAGCTGCTTCTCTCCAGCTAATTAGACACCCCACAGCTTTCATGTTGGTTTACTCAGACACTTAAATTTCTTCTGATGCTGGCTGTGTCTTCTGCTGCCTAGAAAAGTGCCTAAACTGGTCTGAAGCTAATCTGGGGTTTGCCAGTTTGGAAGCTTTCACAGCTTCCAAAGGGTTGGAAGGGACTTCAAGGACCATCCAGTTCCAACTCCTCTGCTGTGGGCAGGGACACCTCACACTACATCAGTTTGCCCAGAGCCACATCCAGCCTGGCCTTCAAAACCTCCAGGGATGAGGCTTCCACCACGTCCCTGGGCAACCTCTTCCAGTCTCTCACCACCCTCATGGGGAAGAACTTCTTCCTAATGTCTATTCCAAATCTCCCCTCCTCTAGTTTGGATCCATACCCTCTAGTCCTATCACTACCCAACACCCTCAAAAGTCCCTCCCCAGATTTCCTGTAGTCCCCTTCAGATACTGGAAGGCCACAAGAAGGTCTCCTGGGAGCCTTCTCTTCTCCAAACTGAACAGCCCCAACTCTTTCAGTCTGTCTCCATAGCGGAGGAGCCCTTTGGATCCTGAATTGACAGTAGAGTAGAAGCAAAGCAAAACAAACTTCAACAGTTGTGGGTTTTTTTGCTTCCCAACATAAAATTCTTGACTGAGCACAGAACTCATCTCTCTCCTTTTTGCCTCTCTCTCTTTTGAGCCTCCTGCATTTAGAGCCACAAAGGTATGGATGGCCACAGTGCACATATCCAAGCTTTGGTAATACAAAGCTTGTAGCTCTCCTGCCTAGAGGCTCCACTTCGTGCTCCTCGAGATTCCTGGCAGGCTTAGGCTTTTCTTAGGCAGGGACCAGTCTTGCTGCTGTGCTTTGGGCTCAGTTTTTGTAAGGGAGAGGGGAGAAAGGAGGCCTTTCCTGCCCAGTTCGTAGAATCATAGAATAGTAGAGGTTAGAAAGAACCTCTGGAGATATAAAGCCCAACCTCCCTGCTAAAGAAGGCTTGTGTAGATCAGGTTGCACAGGAACATGGCCAGGTGGGTTTTAAAAGTCTCCAGAGAAGGAAACTCCACCACCTCTCTGGGCAGCCTGGCCCAGTGCTCCACCCTGAAAGTAAAGAAGTTTCTTCTTAAGTTCAAGAAAAACCTCCTGTGTTCTAATTGGTACCCAGCATGTGGCCACTGCTTGTCCTTGTTTCTGTGCCTCCAGGTGGGATCTTGTAGCATCTTTTTGATAGGACATGTACATCACCATGCTACATGCTTTCAAGTGCAAGGGAGATAATTCATCTCTGTGTCTGGAATGGGAAAGGAGGTATCTTGGCCTAAACCCTGGGCTGCATCAAAAGCAGCAAGGCCAGCAGACTGAGAGAGGTGATTCTGCCACTCTGCTCTGCTCTGATGAGACTTCACCTTGAGGACTGTGTCCAGCTCTGGAGCCCTCAACAGAAGGGAGACATGGACCTGCTAGAGCAGGTCCAGAGAAGGCCACAAAGATGATCAGAGGGCTGGAACACCTCTCCTGTGAGGACAGGTTGGGAGAATGGTGGTTGTTCATCCTGGAGAAGAGAAGGCTCTGGGTAGACCTTAGACCTGCATTTCAACATCCAAAGGGGACCTACAGGAAGGCTGGGAAGGGACTGTTCAGAAGGGCCTAAAGTGATAGGATGAGGGACAATGGTTTGAAACTGGAGCAGGGCAGATTTAGGTTGGACATTAAGAGGAAGTTCTTCATGATGAAAGTGGTGAGACACTGGAATAGGCTGCCCAAAGATGTGGTTGAGGCCCCATCCATGGAGACATGTAAGATCAGACTTGATGTATCCTAAGGCAACCTGCTGTAGTTGGCAGTGTCCCTGCTGACTGCAGGGGGGTTGGGCAAGATGACCTTTGAGGATCCTTTCCAGCCTGATGCAGTCTGTGAATCTTGCACTGGAAAGCACCATCTACTTAACTGCAAAGTGTCTTATAACTTGGACAAGGGTCTGCAGTAATCAGCTACCACTTGTCCAGGAGTAATTAGTTCACATAAACGCAGGATGATGTGCCCTGGGCTCCAGAGAAGTGCCTGGAATGATACCTGGCTTGGTGAATATATCCACAACTTGGAATTTGGGTAAATTCCTACAACTTAGCATTTCATTGTAAAGTTTTCTACTCAATGCAGAGCAAAACATTGGTTGGGTTGGGTTGGGTTGGGTTGGGTTGGGTTGGGTTGGGTTGGGTTGGGTTGGGTTGGGTTGGGTTGGGTTTGGTTGGGGTTTTTTTGCTGCATTTTTCTGTTTCAGCTGCAAACACAGAGCTTTGGTTTATTTCCTGTGCTCACTCCTCAGGGAGATGGAGCCAACCTAGAGGAAATGGGGAAAGGTTTCCTTAACTACGAAATGGGAAAAGGTTTCTTAGCTAAGATTTAAGATAAAGCAAATCTAATCAATTAAGAGAATCATAGAAAGTTTGGGGTTGGAAATGACCTTTAAAGGTCATCTCACCCACAGTATCAGTATCACAGTATCCAACCCCTGAATATTCTGAGTATCATTGGCTTTCTGAATCCAGGCAAAAAGAGCTAAGCTGGAGGAAGGGGAGGGGAAAACAGACCATGCCTGCTATGTCTGTAGTGCACATTGTGGAAGGTCACAGGTTTTGCATCTCAGCTTCCTGTGTTTGTCATATTGTGTAATTTTTGAAGTAAATGGTTTGCTAGGTAGAATAGTTCCAGTTGGAAGAAAGCTTTGAGGTGATAAAGTCCAACCATTAACACAGCACTACCAAGGTCACCACTAAGCCATGTCCCTTAGCACCACATCTGCAAGCCTTTTAAACCTCTCCTGGGATGGGGACTCTGCCGTTTCCCTGGGCAGGCTGGTCCAGGGCTTGGCAACACTTTGGGAGAAGAAACTTTCCCTCATGTCCATCCTAAGCCTCCTCTGGTGTAACCTGAGCCTATTTCTTTATGTTCTATTGCTTCTTTATTGGGAGAAGAGACCAAGTTCCACTTCGTTACAACACCCTTTAAGGTAGTTGTAGAGAGCCAGAAGGTCTCTCCTCATCCTCCTCTACCCCTGGCTGAACAACCCCAGTTCCCTGAGCTGCTCCTCACCAGCCCTGTTCTCCAGACCCTCACCAACTTTGTTGCCATTCTCTGGACCTGCTCCAGCGCCTCAGTGTCCTTACTTGGAGAGAAGGGGCCCAAAAGTGTGGCCAGCAGGAGCAGGGAGGTCATTCTGCCCCTGTACACTGCACTGGGTAGGCCACACCTTGAGTCCTGTGTCCAGTTCTGGGCCCCTCAGTTTAGGAAGGAGGTTGACTTGCTGGAACGTGTCCAGAGAAGGGCAACAAAGTTGGTGAGGGGTTTGGAACACAGCCCTGTGAGGAGAGGCTGAGGGAGCTGGGGTTGCTTAGCCTGGAGAAGAGGAGGCTCAGGGGTGACCTTATTGCTCTCTAGAATTACCTGAAGGGAGGTTGTAGACAGGCAGAGGTTGGTCTCTTCTCCCAGGCAGCCAGCACCAGAACAAGAGGACACAGTCTCAGGCTGCGCCAGGGGAGGGTTAGGCTGGAGGTTAGAAAAATGTTCTATACAGAGAGAGTGATTGCCCATTGGAATGGGCTGCCTGGGGAGGTGGTGGAGTCACCATCATTGGAGGTGTTCAGGAGGAGACTTGGTGGGGTGCTTGGTGCCATGGGTTAGTTGTTTAGGTGGTGTTGGATTGGTTGATGGGTTGGACGCGATGATCTCAAAGGTCTCTTCCAACCTGGTCTATTCTATTCTATTCTATTCTAAAACTGAACCCAGGATTCAAGATGCAGCCTCACCAGTGCCCAGTGGAGAGGGACAAACACCTCCCAGGTCCTCCTGGCCACACCATTTGTGATGTGCAGCTCTCACTGGCATCCATGGCACACGCTGCTTTCTGTTTCCTTACCTGTGTTAGGAATCCTCTGGACCTTTGCAGACAAAGCTGCAAATGCCACACTGAGTTTGCATTGACAAGGTCCAAAACAGCAGCTGAAATCTGAGCAGAAAGTTGATGCATTTGCTGCCCAGCTGCATGTGTGGCACAAATCTCTTTGTTGTCTACAAACTGTAGATGCTGGAAAGTAACTTTTCCTTGAGGGAATTTAAAGGTTCTTTTTATGGAAGAGAAGGAAGCTCTGCACATTGTATTAAGGGGCAGCCTGGGAGGAGGTAAGATGGGAAAGGAAATTAAAGAGCAGTGGTACTTCATGCTGCCTTCCCCTGGGGGTGCTTATCGTTCACAGGGGGACTTCATGAAACCATAGCATCATTTTGATTGGAGGAGGCTTATTAAGTTCATCAAGTCCAACCATTAACCCAACACTGCCAGGGCACCACTAAAACCCTGTCCCTCAGCACCACTTTGGCACATTTTGCAGTCTGACTTTATCCTGTTTACAAAGTGGAGCAATAATAATGTGAAAACAATGTGGAAAAAGATCCATGCTAGGGACTGCTCCTAACTGTGATTCCAAGATCATAGAATCATAGAATTGTTAGGGTTGGAAGGGACCTCAGGGATCATCCAGTTCCAACCCCCCTGCCATGGCCAAGGACACCTCACACTACATCAGGTTGCTCAGAGCCACATCCAGCCTGGCCTTAAAAACCTCCAGGGATGATGCTTCCACCACCTCCCTGAGCAACCTGTGCCAGTCACTCACCACCCTTATAGGGAAGAACATTTCCCTAACATCCCCCTGCAATACAGGTCCCACTTGAATCACTGGTCACAGAATGATAGGGACTGCTGAAGATCACCTAGTCCAAACTCCCCTGACAGAGCAGGATCACCTAGAGTAGGTTACAGAGATCAGCATCTAGATGGGTTTTCAATGACTCTGGAGATGGAGACTCCACCACCTCTTTGAGCAGCCTGCTCCAGGGCTCTACCTCCCTCAAAGTAAAGAAGTTCCTCTTCATTTTTGGGTAGAACTTCCTGTGTTCAAGATTGTGCCCATTACCCCTTATCCTGTCACTAGGCACCACTAGGAAAAGACTGGCCCCATCCATGGAGAAAGACCTTAGAGTCCTGGTGGACAGCAAGTTCTGCAGGGGACAGCAATGTGCCATTGTGGCCAAGAGAGCCAATGGCATCCTGGGCTGCAGCAAGAAAAATATGGCCAGCAGGGCCAGGGAGGTTCTTCTCTCCCTCTACTCTGCCCTGCTGAGACCACAGCTGCAATCCTGTGTCTAGTTTTGGTCTCCCCAGTTCAAGAGAGACAGAGACCTGCTGGAGAGAGTCCCAGGGAGAGCCAGGAGGATGCTTAGGGGACTTGAGCATCTGCCCTGTGAAGAGAGACTGAGAGCCCTGGGGCTGTTTAGTGTGGAGAAGAGAAGGCTGAGAGGGGATCTGGTCAAGGTCTCTCAGTCTCTGAGGGGTGGGTGTCAAGTGGAGGGGGCCAAGCTCTTTTGGATGCTGCACAGTAAAAAGCCAAGGAGTTACAAACTTGAACATAGAAGGTTTTAGCTCAACAGGAGGAGAAACGACTTTCAAGTGAGGGTGCCAGAGCCCTGGAGCAGGCTGCCCAGAGAGGTTGTGGAGTCTCCTTCTCTGGAGACTTTCCAAAGCCACCTGGATGCCTTCCTGTGCAGACTGCCCTGGGTGATGCTGCTCTGGCAGGGGGGTTGGACTCGATGACCTCTCGAGGTCCCTTCCAGCTTCAAATGTTCTGTGATTCTATGATCCTCCTGATGCCTACCCTTGAATTATTGATCAGCATTGAGAAGATTCTCATGAAGAAAGGCTGAGGGACTTGGGGCTTTTTTGTCTAGAGAAGCCCCAAGTCCCTCAGCCTTTCTTCCTGAGAGACATGTCTTAGTCCCTTCAGTTTCTTTTAAATGGAGTTAGGGATGGAGGCTCGTAGTGGCAGCAGTTGAATCTTGGAGTTACAGATCCAGCAGGTCAGCACTAGCCATATTTTTTTGATTTTGGTTTCAATTTGGCAGGAAAGTGACCCACTTGCTAATGTCCAACGTGCAATCTGCATGCAGAGTAGTGATTATGTTTGGAGAAGGATTAAGCCACCAAAGGAAAATTCACATAACCCATCCCAGATGACACCAAGATGAGGTTCCAAATCCTAGAACCTGAGATGGTGGAAGTGGTCTGTGGGATGATATTAAACTTTCAAATCAAACTTGAAAATTAAGCTTGATTAGTTCTTGTTCCTGAGGAAGCTGAGATTGATGTTTGTCCAACAAATAATGTTCTGGAATGATGGGCACAGAAAAGCAGAAGATCTGGCAAAAAGCACAGAATGTTAGGGGTTGGAAAGGAACTCCCATGATCGTCTAGTCCAACACCTCTGCCAGAGAAGGATCATAGAATTGTCAGGGTTGGAAGGGACCTCAAGGATCATCCAGCTCCAGCTCCCCTGCCATGGGCAGGGACACCTCACACTACAGCAGGTTGCTCAGAGCCACATCCAGGCTGGCCTTTAAAACCTCCAGGGATGAGGCTTCCACCACCTCCCTGGGCAACCTGTGCCAGGCTCTCACCACCCTCATGGGGAAGAACTTCCTAACATCCAATCTGAATCTCCCCACTTCCAGTTTCGCTCCATGCCCCCTAGTCCAGTCACTACCCACATACAAAAATTCGGTCCCCAGCTTTCTTGTAACCCACTTCAGATACTGGAAGGCCACAACAAGGTCTCCTCGGAGCCTTCTCTTCTCCAGACTGAACAACCCCAGCTCTCTCAGTCTGTCCCCATAGGAGAGGTGCTCCAGCCCAGAATCACCTGGACTACTAGGTCACAGGGAAAATATCTCTCTGCAACTAACGAGCAAAGTGAGTTGAGGTTTGTTTATTCTCCTTTGTGCAGCTGTGAGGAGAGTTCACTGCTGGAAGAAGTTTGCTCATCGAGGAGTCAGCCATTAGGACTCACATTTCAAGGGTTTCTGGTGGCCCAGTGCAGGCCATAAATGCATAAAGATATGGTCAAGGGTAATCATTCATAAAGTGCAGCCTATAAAACGGTGTTAACAGTCCAAATTAACATGATGTGGTGGTTTCTTGGGTGATTGACTCCTCAAACCATCGAGCTTTGTAAATGTTCCTACCCTATCTTAGCGCTCTGCGGTCAAAGCTCTCCTCTGGGCTGTCTTCTGTAGCTCACAGAGCATTAAACACATTTGGGGGTTTAGCACTTTTAGGAGACAAGTAGTTGGCCAAAGGCAGCCTGGAGTTGTGATAAAATAATTGCTCCAGCCTTTGGTTGAACATCTGTCCTGCTCTGAGAGCCTGCCTGACAGCTGTGATTTATCCTTTCCTCCTCTTGCAGTGATCGACACCACACATCCAACGCGATCCCCGTTCCAAAGAGACAGAGCTCCAGCTTTGGCAGATCGGATCTTGGCTTTTCCAGTGGGCTTCCTTCTCCAGATAAAGGACTCCGGAAACGAGCCAGCACAGGAAATGAAAGACTGCAGCACAAAACTCCTCCTCCCAGCTACAACTCTGCTTTCACACAGCCCCTCGCCATCACCGCCCGGGTAGGAGAGCTCCAGAAAAAACCTGCCTCCATATCTTCCTCCTTGGATACCTCCATGGACTCCTCAAAAGGAAATACCAAGAAAGGTGAGAACTTGTCCAGCAGTTTAAATGGAGAAAACAGGAGCCTGAACAATACCCAAGACCAGCAGGAGCCTTTCCTCGGACACAGCAGTGCAATAAATGGTGAGTGCTCTGGCACCGCCAGTGCCGAGCAGCCCTGTGAGTTTCGTCCCTCCCCGGCTCCCGTCCTCTGCTGCACCGTGGAGCAAGCGGAGGAGATCATGGGGATGGAAGCCACGGGGTTCAGCACAGGAGATCAGCTGGAAGACTTTAACTCCATCCCAGTGGAGCACGCTGTGGCGGTGGAGTGTGATGAACAAGTCCTAGGGGAGTTTGAGGAGTTCTCTCGGAGGATCTATGCACTGAATGAGAACATGTCCAGCTTCCGCAGGGCGCGCAAGAGCTCGGACAAGTGAGCTGGCAACAGGGATTTGGTAGCAGCCATTGAGGTGAAATCAGTGGTCTGGGATAGAGAGAGAGAGAAAATTGCACTTATTCTTTATATTAATTATAAAACAGAATAAATAAAGAAAGAAAAGCTAAAGCTTATTCCCTACGGTCTTAGACGAACGGACTCGAGCACGATCACGCAGTCACAGCCCAGGTAAATCTGGATGCTGCTTCCAGCTCCTCTCAAGTCTGGGATTTGTAACCTGGTGGAAATGTTTTCATTTTAGGCGTTGGAATCCATTTCTAAAGGCTTTCCTGGCAACAGCTTTGAGTGCTGATCAGGCCCTTCTCTGAATAGTTGTTCGTTTCTTAATTCTTATTTCGAGTGAAATTGATTTTTAATTCTTGTCAGAAGGGAGACATTGAAAAGTTAATTGAAAAGTAGCATAAATGGCCGTTTGTGGCAAGAGCTCTTTGCCTTCTCCCATGTGTTTCCTTGAGCAGTGGAATCAGTGTTACAGAAATGCCAGGATTCAGTCATCGTTTGACAGCTTTCTCTTGCCTGTGCTCCGTAACCTTCAAAGTTCTGGTGGCACTGCTGGGTGTAAACTTGCCAGAGAATGAGCACCTGTGAGATATCTGCACTTTCCTTGCACCAGATTAATCAGAAATGCCATGGTTTTTCTTCCCCTCCTTTCTTCCACACTCACTGCTTCCACCATAGAAGCCTTGAGGGCTAAATCCTCCCTAAGGTTTCATCTCAAAATCTCAGCCCAGCCAGTCCCCACCTCAGTTAGGTGCAGACCTCAGCAGCAGAGACCTAACAAATGCTCTGAGGTGCAGCTCACCGCCCTCTGAGGCGTCCACAGAGACAGCTTTGCTGCTGTGAGGCACTTCACAGGTGGCTTCCAGAAACCCCAGACTGAAAATGCAGTCAACACTTTGGAATTAGGTGAATGTGTGGGTTCGCTGCACCCTCTGCAGCAAGGAGGCACTTTAGTCTTTACATCAACATCCTCTTAACCATCTGGGCTTTGAGGAAAGAAACTTCCAGGGGGGGCAACTGGAGGTGTGGGTTGCTCTTAGGAAGGTGACCACTGGCACACATGTCCAGCTGCACTCCTGGGAAAGCCATTTGTGACTCCTGGTGTTCATTCCAGTTGGGATTTCATCGCTCTTGCTTTCTCTTGTGTACCCAAGAACCAGGGCTCAGCTGTGAGCTCTCCAACCTATAGCAGAATAAAAAACCACTTCATCAGACCTGACTTTTTTTCCTTTCCTTTTTTTTTTTTAACCCTTCCCTGGTCTGTGCTTTCTTTTGAACCAATGACTTAGTCTCTCCTAACTTCATCCCCTCAGGCTAGCCTAAATTTAACTCTTTCAAACATGGGTGTGTATAATCTTCACCTATCTGTTGTCCAAACCAGGTGTGTGTGTGAGAACCACTGTACATCATAGCACTGTTCTAGAGTCTGCATTTCCCTGGGTAACACCTTAATGATTGTATTAAAGTTATAGTCACATTTCTTCTGTTAGCTTCTAAGGGTTGTGTCTGTGATGGAGCTGTTTGATCCAGCATTTCTACAGGGATTCATTGGCTGAGGTCTGTCCCAATATGATGTGCTAGGTGGAAGTACTCAGAAGTAGGGACCTCAGTGCTGTAAGGTGTTCAGTGTGATTCCGGGTGGATACCTTCACCACTGTCTTCTCCCTCTGTTCCAACCTCATGAAAAACTTCCAGTGCTGCATCATCTTTGGAAAGAGTTAGGTAGGAGGTTCTCACTCTGCTTGGGTGTGTAGGGAGCTCAGCACTTCTTCATGAAGTCATTCTCACTGTGCTTGGGTGTGGAGAGCAAGAAATGAACACCCCAAAGCTCAGCACTTCATGGAATCATTCTCACTGTGCTTCGGTGTAGAGATGGAACAATGAACCCCCAAAAAGCTCAGCACTGCTGGCCGGAAGAGAGGTTGTCCTATGTTTAAGTGCAGCAGCATCTTGATGTGGATCTGTCCTCTTTGAGAAGAGTTAGGTAGGAAGTTCTCACTGTGCTTTGGTGTGGAGATGGAGAACACCCCAAAGCTCAGCACTTCTGGCCAGAAGTGAAGCTGTCCTATGTTCAGGTGCAGCAGCATCTTGATGCACATCCATCCTCTTTGAGAAGAGTTAGGTAGGAAGTTCTCACTCTGTTTTGGTGTGGAGAACTGAACCCCCCAAAGCTCAGCACTATCTTCTGAAGTCATTCTCACTGTGCTTTGGTGTGGAGATGGGGAAATGAACACCCCAAAGCTCAGCACTGCTTCCTGAGGTGGCCGTAAGAGCAGTCACCCTATGCCATCTTCTGACAGCAATATGATTTGAGGTGAAGTTGAGGGATGAGAGCTGGCAGGCTCCAAGCAACACAAGGCCTGTTTGTAGGCACTCTCATGTGCTCCTTAACAGAAAGCTTGTGTGTGGTGGTGACATTTCAAAGCAACCCAAAGAGTAGTGGTGAAGTGGCCATGTCGCCTAGGCGGACACGCAGCGTCTCGGTGCAAGTAAGCACCATGTCCAGTTAGGTTCCTTACAGCATCAGCAGGACTTTGGATGGATTTGGTTTCTTTTCTTTCTGTCCTTAGTTGCACATTTTCTCAGGTTGTGTCCAACCAAATGAAGTCCAGTTCTCCTCCCTGCTCTTGCTTGTCCCTCTTTGAGCCCTGTGGTCGTTCCCGTGTCGAGCGCAGTGGTTGAGTCCTGCACAAAGCTCCTCTGAAGGGCTTTCTCTGGGTGGGTCTTGAGTTGGCCTTGAATTGTCCCTATGCTTCCTCTTCTTACTTCACCCCTTTCTTCATGTAGAAGGTGGTGCAAAGTGGGATGGAGTCAAAGGGCTAATTAAAGCACCAAGCAACTCCTGGTTGCTGTGAGGATGGCAGATTGGACAGACCTCGGCTGCCTCGCACCTTCCTCTCTTGTGTGATTATTTCTCCCCCTTTCCCCTCCCCTCCCCTTGTAAATTACCTAGTGGGAGAGAAAGGAATCGTGGCTTTGGAGGCGAGATGATGTATCACAGTGTGCTTTAAACTGTCAAGAGCCTTTCAGTCCCTGCACAGCTGTGACACTGTTAAACGTCTGCAAATGTCTTCAAGTGGAGAAAACATTTCATTGCCATCTTTTTCTTTCCCCCCCTCCCCTCCTCACTAGGAATTCCTAAGATTTTTGAGAATATTAGTTTTGGAAGATCCCATCCCACTCTATTTTTATAGAAAGCACAACAGCATTGGCTTCTCCTTGCTTGACCAGGTATTTAAAACAAGCAACAACTCTAGAGCATCCCATAGTAAATGAGACTTTCAAGCTATGTTGGTGATTGCAGGAAAGCTCATCTGTATTTATAAAATAAAACTGATTAGTATCTCTCATCTCCTGTGTCTCCTTCTCTTGGTGGCTCCTCTGTGTTTGCTTTCTTTACAGCCCCTTCTTTGAACCACAATCATCAAATCATAGAGCGGTTTGGGTTGGAAGGGGCCTTAAAGATCATCTAGTTCCAACCGCCCTGCCTTGGGCAGGGACACCTTCCTGCTAGACCAGGTTGCTCAAGGCCCCATCCAGCCTGGCTTTGAACACTTGCAGGGTTGGAGCCTTCACAGTTTGGGCAGCCTGTTCCAGCGTCTCACCACCCTCATGGGGAAGAATTTCTTTGTAATGTCTAATCTAAATTTGCTTCCTCCAGTTTGAAGCCATTACCCCTTTGTAACAAGTCCCTCCCCAGCTCTCCTGTAACCCCCTTCAAAGACTGGAAGGCTGCTCTAAAGTCTTCCCAGAGCCACCTTCTGACTGAAAAACCCTCACAAAAGCGTAACTTCAGTCACAGAGTCACAGATTGCCTTGGGTTGGAAGGGACCCTCACAAATCATCTTGTTTAACCCCACTATGGTCAGCAGGGACACCTCCTGCTAGATCAGGCTGCCCAGGGCCACACTGAGTCTGATCTTGAATGTCTCCAGGGGCAGGACCTCAACCACATCCCTGGGCAACCTGTTCCAGTGTCTCACCACTTTCATCATGAAGAACTTCCTCCTGATGTCCAACCTAAATCTTCCCCGGTCCAGTTGCAAACCCTTGCCCCTCATCCTATCACCACAAGCCCTTCTAAACAGTCCCTCCCCAGCCTTCCTGTAGGCTCCCTTCAGATACTGAAATGCAGCTCTAAGGTCTCCACTGTCCTTTCACTTACTCTTCATACAATCACAGAATTATTGAAGCTGGAAGAGACCTCTGAAATCATCAAGTCCAGCCTATGACCTAACACCACAACATCAGCTAAACCATGCCACCAAGTGCCACATCCAGTCTTTTCTTAAAGACCTCCAGTGATGGCAACTCCACCACCTCCCTGGGCAGTCCATCCCAGTGCCTAATCAGCCTTTCTGTGAGGAAGTGCTTCCTAATATCTAACCTAAACCTCCCCTGGCACAACTTCATACCATGCCTCATGAGGTTCAACAAGCCCAAATGCAAGGTCCTCCATCTGGGTTGGTGCAATCCCAAGCACTGATGTAGGCTGGGCAGGGACTGGCTGGAGAGCAGCCCTGAAGAAAAGGCCTTGGGGGTGCTGCTGGATGAGAAGCTCAACAGGAGCCAGCAGTGAGCACTTGCAGCCCAGAAAGCCAACCACAGCCTGGGCTGCAGCAAGAGAAGCATAGCCAGCAGGTCAAGGGAGGTTATTCTCCCCCTCTTCTCCACTCTAGTGAGACCTCACCTGGAGCACTATGTCCAGTTCTGGAGCCTCTATTACAGGAAGGATCTGGAGGTGCTGGAAGGTTTCCAGAGAAGAGCCATGAGGATGAGCAGAGGGCTGGAGCTCTTCTCATATGAGGACAGACTGAGTGAGTTGGAGCTGTTCAGTCTGGAGATGAGAAGGCTTTGAGGAGACCTTCTTGTGGCCTTCCAGTATCTGAAGGGGGCTACAGGAAATCTGGGGAGGGACTTTTGAGGGTGTCAGGGAGTGATAGGACTGGGGGGAATGGAAAAGTAAATAGAAATGGGGAGATTCAGATTGGATGTTAGGAAGAAGTTCTTCCCCATGTGGGTGGTGAGACACTGGCACAGGTTGCCCAGGGAGGTGGTGGAAGCCTCAACCCTGGAGGTTTTGAAGGCCAGGCTGGACGTGGCTGTGAGCAACCTGCTCTAGTGTGAGGTGTCCCTGGCCATGGCAGAGGGGTTGGAACTAGATGGTGCTTGAGGTCCCTTCCAGCCCTGACAGTTCTGTTATTCTATGATTCTCTGCCTTCTTGTCCTGTCACAAGTTGCCTGGGAGAAGAGCCTGACCCTCATCAAGCCCATGTTGATCAAAGCATGAACCTTGAGGCAAGGTTTGCTAGGAGGACCCAAGTGCCTTTGTTGGCTCCAAATCCTGTTTCAGAAGGGATGGTGCTGAAGTTTTCCACGTTCCATCCAAAGAGATGGCTCACAGCTGAAACAACAATGCCTGGAGAGGCCAGGAGACAGCTGGGCTTGCAGAGCTTTTATGGATAGTGGAAAACACCACGTTCCCTCATCAGGGAGGCATTGCTACTCATCCAGCACCTTCTGTGAGCCCAGCTAATAAGCAACATATATCTGCCTCCAAACCTTGCATTGCCCTTGAACAGGAGCCTGCTGCATAAGGGCCTGGGGAGGAGGCTGTCCACAACATGGAATTGGTGGTGGGAAGCAGTGTAATGTGAAGAGCCGTGGGGACTCTCCAAGCACCGTAAGAGCATCAGGGTTTGGTTTGGGGGTTTTTATTGTGTTGGTAAGGTTTGGGTTTTTTTTTCTATTCTCCCACCCAATCTGTCTGTCAGCAGGGAGTAGAATGCCAAGAAGCCAACTGTAGAGGGGGGAGATACAGGAGAGGAATTCTGCTCTAAGCTGTTTTGCAGCATTGAGCAGTGTTATTGAAACGTGTGTTGAAGTAGAGAATAAACTGAAGCATAGAATGGGTTGGGTTGGAAGGGACCTTTAAATGTCTAGTCCAACCCTCCTGCTTTCAGCAGGGACATTTTCAACTGGATCAGATAGCTCAGAGCCCCAAACAACCTGATCTGGAATGGTTCCAGGGATGGGGCATCTCCCACCGATCTGGGCAGCCTGGGACAGGGTTTCACCACTCACCATAAAACAAATCCTTCCTTCTATCTACTCTCAATCTTCCTCTTTCAGTTTAAATCAATCACCCCCTGGCTTGTCACACCCTCACATACTGGCAGGTCACAGCAAATTCTCCCTGGAGCCTTCTCTTTTCCAGGCTGAACGACACCAACTCTCTCTGCCTGGCCTCACAGCAAAGGCCTTCCAGCCCTACCATCATGGTTGTGGCCTCCTCTGACCCCCTCCAACAGGTTTGTGTCTCTTCTGTGCTGAGGACTTAGAGGCCATTCCTTCTTGTCTTATCACTTATTACTAGGGAGATGACACCAACTCCCATCTCCAACCTCCTTTCAGGGACTTGTAGAGGTCTCCCCTCAAACTCCTCCAGGTTAAACAATGCCAGTTCCCTCAGCTGCTCCTCAGAAGATTTGTTTGTCAGCTTCCCCAGCTTCAGTGCCCTTCTTTGGACACACTCCAGCACCTCAGTGTCCTTCTTGGAGTGAGGGACCCCAAACTGCACCCAGGATTTAAGGTGTGCCCTCACTGATGCTGAGTACAGTGGCAAGATCCCTTCCCTGTTCCTGCTGGCCACACTATTGCTGATCCAAGCCAGGATGCTGGTGGCCTCCTTGGCCACCCAAGCACACTGCTGGCTCATATTCATCTGGCTGTCAACCAGCACCCCCAGGTCCTTTGCTGCTGGGCAGCTTCTCAGCTATTCTGCCCTAAACCTGGAGCATTGCATGGGGTTGTCGTGACACAAGTGCAGGACCCAGCACTTGACCTTATTAAACCTCATACCACTGACCTCAGCCTGTCCAGATCCTTCTGCAGGGTAACTATAAAGTTCTGGCCTTCAAAATCTGCTTTCCAGTGCTCAGGTTGCATTGACACAGGTCCATGAAGCCTTGCTTTGGCTGCCCATGTGAACAGGCACTGCTTTCACCAGCTACAGCAAGCAGAAGCTTTCTGCTCCTGCCCAGGGGAAAGCATCTCCCAGGAACACTGGCAGAGGAGAATGTAACCAGGGCTTTCTGCCATGTCTCCCAGCCTGGACCTGCAGGAGAGGGGCCAGCAACCCTCACCCTACAGCTGAGCACCTGCATTGATTACCCACAGCAACTGAAACAAGCTCAGGCTGTTTATTTAGGCAACACTAAATGTAGTTTCCTTGGCTGGCAGAGATGAGGTGGGAAACAAATCCAACACTTGCTCTAATTATTGATTTTTGGTCTCTTGGCAGCAGCATTCTGGCTTTCCATCACATGTCCACCTGCCAGCAGTGGTACATGGTCTGCATGCCAGTGCCAGGCAGTCATGAGGTGGCAGCAACCAGCCCCCAGGCCCTGCAAAGGACCTGTCAGAAGGGCTTTGTGCTGGTAGCTTGGGCGCAGGGAGCACCAGCAAGACCCTCATCACTGTTTTGAGAGAGAGGTAACAATGGATAGGACATGAGAAGGAACTCCTCCATTCATTTCTCAAGCTTCATCCCTAGCACTCTGGGTCAGGAAGTGATGCAATGCTCCAGGCTTGGGGCAGAGGGGCTGGAAAGCTGCCCAGAAGAGAGAGACCTGGGGGTCTTGGCCTACAGCCAGCTGAAGATGAGCCAGCAGTGTTCTCAGGTGGCCAAGAAGGCCATCAGCATGCTGGCCTGGATCAGCAACAGTGTGGCCAGCCGGAGCAGGGAGGTGATTGTGCCTCTATACTGAGTACTGGCAAGACCACACCTGGAGTACTGGGTTCAATATGGGGCCCCTCAGTATAGGAAAGACATTGAAGTGCTGGAGCATGTCCAGAGAAGGGCAATGGAGCTGGTGAAAGCTCTGGAGAAAAGGGCTGTGAGGAGCAGCTGGGGGACCTGGGGTTGCTTAGTGTGGAGAAAAGGAGGTTGAGAGGAGACCTCATTGCTCTCTGTAGCTTCCTGAAAGGAGGTTGCAGTGAGGTGGGGGCTGGGCTCTTCCTCTAGTGACAAGGATGGGAGAAGTGCAAATGGCCTCAGGTTGCACCAAGGGGAGGTTTAAGTTGGACATCAGCAAAACCTTCTTCCCTGAAAGGGTTCTCAAACACTGGAACAGGCTCTTCATGGGGATGATGGAATCTCCATCCCTGGAGGTGCTCAAAAGACACAGAGATGTGGTGCTGAGGGCCATGGCTTAGCACCAGACTGGGTAGAGTTAGAGAATGGTTGGACTCCATGATCTTACATGTCTTTGCCAACAAAAATGATTCTATGAAAGCAGCTGATGCCTCATGGAGGGGATGTTTAAGATGTGAGCTTAGCCTTAACTGCTCTAGTCAGTCTGTCCAGATGTCCTACGTGGTGTGTTGGTCATGACTCTGAGGGGATCAGGCTGCATGGTTACACTGAAATCACAGACTCACAGAATTACTGAGGCTGGAAAAAGACCTCTCAGATCATCAGGTCCAGCCTATGACCTAACACCACCACATCAGCTAAACCATGCCACCAAGTGCCACATCCATGGACAGCTCCTAAAGGGCAGCTCCTGAAGTGCCATAACAGATTGGTGCTGAGAGATCTACACACATGGAACTGGCCCCAGCTGCTTTCCAGTTTCATCTCAGAGGCTTTGGTCTTTTTAATTAGCAGAGTAAGTTCAGTCAACTAAGGTGCACGTGCATGAGAAGCTGTTAGGCTTGACCATGCACTTGGTGCAGGTGGAAAACCTTCCAGCCCAGCTGTCATGCTTCTGCCAAGCACATGGGGCTGGACAGGATGGGCACAAGAAATCACAGAATTGTTTTGGTTGGAAGAGACCAGCCTTTGACCCAGCACTTCCAAGTTCACCACAACACCATGGCCCTCAGCACCACATCTGCACAGCTTTTGAAAGCCTTCAGTGACTCCACCACTGCCCTGGGCAGCCTGGGTTAGGGCTTGACAGCCCTTTTTGTGAAGAATTTGTTCCTCATGTCCAACCTCAACCTCCCCTGCTGCAAACTGAGGGCATTTCCTCTTGTCCTATCACTTCTTACATGGAAGAAGAGACCAAGCCCCAACTTGCTGTAACTTCCTTTCAGGAAGTTGTGGAGCGAGGAGATCCTCTCTGAGCCTCCTTTTTGCAACCCCAGTTCCCTCAAATGCTCCTCACAAGACTTCTGCTCTAGAAGAGGAGTTCCTCTCTTCATCTTCCTTCTCACAGAGGGTGTCAGATCAGGGCAGAGTGGTGCAGTAATTGGATCAACTGTGCCCACCCAGATTTTAATCCCAGCTCTATGTCTTGGTGATTGTTCTGCTTGTAACTCGCCTCGAGGGAGGTGATTCTTCCCCTCAACTCCACCCTCCTGGAGCACTGTGTCCAGTTCTGGAGCCCCTATTGCAAGAAAGATCTGGAGGTGCTGGAAGGTGCCCAGAGAAGGGCCATGAGGATGAGCAGAGGGCTGGAGCTCCTCTCCTGTGAGGACAGACTGAGAGGGTTGGGGTTGTTCAGTCTGGAGAATGAGACCGAATTATGGCCTTCCAGTATCTGAAGGGGGCTACAGGAAATCTGGGGAGGGACTGCTTAGGGTGTCAGGGAGTGATAGAACTGGGGGGAATGGAACAAAACTAGAAGTAGGTAGATTCAGATTGGATGCTAGGAAGAAGTTCTTCCCCATGAGGGTGGTGAGACACTGGCACAGGTTGCCCAGGGAGGTGGTGGAAGCCTCATCCCTGGAGGTTTTGAAGGCCAGGCTGGATGTGGCTCTGAGCAACCTGCTCTGGTGTGAGGTGTCCCTGCCCATGGCAGGGGGGCTGGAACTGGATGATCCTTGGGGGTCCTTCCTACTCTGACAGTTCTGTGATTCTGTGACTCTCCTTGGATTTTTCCATTTGGGAAGGCAATATCCCTCCAGCTGGCCAGATCCTTGCTGCCAGTGATGAGTGCTTCTGATTTCACATCATCCACATGCTACAAGCAAATGAGGCACTTTTAGGGAACAAAATATCCTTCCTTGCAGGACATCTACTGCTAGAGGATGTGCATGGACTTCCTTGCCCTTCCTGACTGAAGCTCTGCAGCAGCAATCTGTCCCTTCCTTTCAGCTTTTGCTCCTTTGGACTTGTTGTCAGGAGGCTGGTTTCAGTTGATCTGAGCTCAGAGGGATGCAGCATTTCCCCTATGGGGACAGGCTGACAGAGTTGGGGCTGTTCAGGCTGGAGAAGAGAAGGCTCTGGGGAGACCTTAGAGCAGCCTTCCAGTACCTGAAGGGGGCTACAGGAGAGCTGGGGAGACACATTTGTCAAGGGCCTGTAGTGGCTGGAGGAGGGACAATGGGTTGAAGCTGCAAGAAGGGAGATTTAGACTGGAGGTTAGGAAGAAATTCTTTAGAGTGAAGGTGAGGAGACACTGGAACAGGTTGCCCAGGGAGGTTGTGGATGCCTCCTCCCTGGAGGTGTTCAAAGCCAGGCTGGATGAGGCCACTTGGTCTAGTGGAAAGTGTCCCTGCCTGTGGTGGGGAGTGGTGGAACTAGATGATTTTTAAGGTCCCTTCCAACCCAAACCATTCAATGGATCCATGAGATGGAAAAGTCTTGGCTGAGCTTGGGATTGTCTTCTGTGGTTTTGTCTGTCCTGGCTAGCTCTGTTCAGAACATGGCTGCTGGCTTTGGAAATCATTTGCTCCTATTCGTCTTTTTCTCCCTGCAAATTTGTGATGATGGTGAATTTTCTCTCCAAAATGGCTTAATTGGAGACATGAGTGCCCTGGCAGCAAGACAGAGGACCCTTATGTGTCTCTGTTTTCCATGGCTCCAGTTGCATGTGCCTTGAGAGGGACCAAGAGGGAAAATTCCTCAAGGGGAGCCGGGGCACCTGGCAGACACAGTGCAGATGTTTTGATAACATCTCAGCTTTGTGGTAACCTCACAGAGTTCCTCTTGTCTTTCACAGAACCTCACAGAATGGAAGAGGTTGGAAGGAACCTCTGGAGATCATCCAGGCCAACCCTCCTGCCAAAGCAGGGGCACCCAGAGCAGGTTGCACAGCATTGTGTCCAGGGGGGTTTGGAATCTCTCCACCAGAGGAGACTCCACAGCCTCTCTGGGCAGCCTGCTCCAGGGCCCTGGGTATAATTTGCAGTGTAAACCACAGTACTTCAGAGAAGTGTGGAAATCCCTTCCTAGCACAGCAGATGGGGAAAAAGAGACCAGGACTGGTCAGAACATTAACCTGGGCAGCTCTTGCAACTGCAACATCTCCTTTAATTCCCAGAGGAGCTTAAGCACATGCAACCATGTTCCTGCTGCAACTTGTTACCATCTGCCTAGATTGAACCTCTGGCCTTTGGATTTTATGCTCCTCATCTGCCAGATGAAGCTCTGCTTTTACAGATCATTTAATCTCAGAAGGGTTTGGGTTGGAAGGGACCTTAAAGGGACATCAGGTTCAACTTATCTGCCTTCCACTAGACCAGGTTTCTCAAGGCCCCATTCATCAAATCATAGAATTGTCAGGGCTGGAAGGGACCTCAAGGGTCATCCAGTTCTAACCCCTCTGCCATGGGCAGGGACACCTCACACCAGAGCAGGTTGCTCAGAGCCACATCCAGCCTGGCCTTCAAAACCTCCAGGGATGAGGCTTCCACCACCTCCCTGGGCAACCTGTGCCAGTGTCTCACCACCCTCATGGGGAAGAGCTTCTTCCTAACATCCAATCTCAATCTACCTACTTCTAGGTTTGTTCCATTCCCCCCAGTCCTATCCCTCCCTGACACCCTAGAAAGTCCCTCCCCAGCTTTCTTGTAGCCCCCTTCAGGTACTGGAAGGCCACAAAAAGGTCAAACAACAACAAAATAAACCAAAACAATATAACTTTCTGCTATCTTTACATAAGGGTGGTGAGACACTGCAACAGGATGCCCAGGGAGGTCATGGGTGCTCCCTTGTGATGGTTTAGGCCATCACACACACCCCTGGGGTTGTTCAAGGCCAGGTTAGATGAGGCCTTGAGCATCCTGGGCTGGTGGGAGGCGGAGTGGCTCCCAATCCAAAACATCCTGTGCTCCACATCCACAGGGTTCTGGTTTATTGTTGACTAGACATGAGCCAGCAGTGAGCCCAGGTGGCCAAGAAAGCCAATGGCCTCCTGGCTTGTATTATTAACACTGTGGCCAGCAGGAACAGGTTGGTGATCATCCTCCTGTGCTCAGCACTGGTGAGGCCACACCTCAAGGACTGTGTTGGGTTCTGGGCCACTCGCTACAGGAAGGACATTGAGGTGCTGGAGCAGGTCCAGAGAAGGGCAACAAGGCTGCAGAAGGGCCTGGAGCACCTGGCCTGTGAGGAGCAGCTGAGGGAGCTGGGGGTGTTCAGCCTGGAGAAGAGGAGGCTGAGGGGAGACCTCTTTGCTCTCTACAGCTCCCTGGAGGGAGACTGAAGAAAGGAGGGGGCAGCCTCTGCTCTTTGATGACAAGAAACAGGACCAGAGCCCTATGAGGAGAGGCTGAGGGAGCTGGGATTGTTTAGCCTGGAGAAGAGGAGGCTCAGGGGTGACCTCATTGCCCTCTACAACTACCTGAAAGGTGGTTGTAGCCAGGAGGGGGGTGGTCTCTTCTCCCAGGCAACCAGCACCAGAACAAGGGGACACAGTCTCAAGCTGCACCAGGGGAGGTTTAGACTCGAGGTGAGGAGAAAGTTCTTCATGGAGAGAGTCGTTCGTCATTGGAATGTGCTGCCCAGGGAGGTGGTGGAGTCACCATCCCTGGAGGTGTTCAAGGGGGGATTGGATGTGGCACTTGGTGCCATGGTCTAGTCGTGGGGTCTGTGGAGACAGGTTGGACTTGATGATCCTTGAGGTCTCCTCCAACCTTGGCGATACTGTGGAAATACAGAGGAAATCGTTTCAAGCCGCATCAGGAGAGGCCCAGGCTGGATGCTAGAAGATATTTCTTCACAGAGAGGGTCCTCAACCATTGGAACAGACTGCCCAGGGCAATGTTGGAGTCACCACCACTGGAGGTGTTCATGCAGCCTGTGGAGCTGGAGCTTAGGCACATGGTTTAGTGTTGACCCTAAACTGGATCAAAGGTTGGACTGGATGATACAGAATGCAGAATTAACCAGGCGGAAAAGACCTTTGGGATCATCCAGCCCAACCTATCACCCAGCACCATCTCATCAACTAATCCATGGCACTAAGTGCCTCATCCAGGCTCTTTTTAAACACTTCCAGGGGTGGTGACTCCACCACCTCCTTGGGCAGCACATCCCAATGGCCAATCTCTCTTTCACAGCTTGAGACCGTGTCTTCTTATTCTGTCACAGGTTGCCTGGGAGAAGAGACCAACCCCCTCCTGGCTACAACCTCCCTTCAGGTAGTTGTAGAGAGCAATAAGGTCTCCCCTGAGCCTCCTCTTCTCCAGGCTAAGCAACCCCAGCTCCCTCAGCCTCTCCTCACAGGGCTGTGCTCCAGACCCCTCCCCAGCTTTGTTGCCCTTCTCTGGACACGTTTGAGCACGTTTGAGGTCTCTTCCCGCTGGATGTTTTCTGTGATCCTCCAGCAGCCTCCTTCACCTCCATGTGGATCTGTGACAGCCTGCTCCCCTGTGCTAGCAGGAAATGCTCTCATGCTGGTGCAGGCTGCAGGCCCAGCTTCGCTTGGCTCCAGAGCGATAACTTTGTCAGCAGCACGGAGGGTGACAAGGCAAAGGGCCTTGTTTGGCTCTTCCTTCATCCATGGAGGAGCCTTTGCTAAATTGAGGTAGGATTTGTCCTGGGTGAGAAGTCCAAGATGCTGTCAGCTCTGCTGGGATGCTTTAATCCTGCCTGCCCTGACGTTAGCCAGATAGCAGGCGCTGGAGAACGTGGGCTGATTACCGTGGGCTTGCTCTCTGCAGGAAACCTTCCAGCATCAGCAAAACCTGTGGCTGCCTCAAGTGGTCTCCTGGCAACTTGGAGAGCAGCAAAGGAGAGCAGCTTTCCTCATGCTCTTTGGCTGAGCATGCCCAGAGAGGTTGCGGAGTCTCCTTCTCTGCAGACATTCAAAACCGCCCTGGGCATGTTCCTGTATCAGCTGCTCTGGGTGATGCTGCTCTGGCAGGGGGTGGGACTGTGCTGGAACAATCCTCACTATCAATATTGACTGGGGGAGGAGGGGATGGAAAGCAGCCCTGAGAAAAAGGACTTGGGGGTGCTGGTGGGGGAGAAGCTGGACAGGAGCAGGCAGTGTGAGCTTGCAGCACAGAAGGCCAAGGGCAGCCTGGGCTGCAGCCAAAGCAGCGCTGGCAGCAGAGCCAGAGAGGTGATTCTGCCACTTTGCTCTGCTCTGGGGAGACCTCAGCTGCAGTGCTGTGTGCAGGTCTGGAGCCCTCAGCACAGCAAGGACCTGGAGCTGATGGAGCAGGTCCAGAGGAGGGCCAGAAAGATGCTCAGGGGGTTGGAGCAGCTCTGCTGTGAGGCCAGGCTGAGGGAGCTGGGGGTGTTCAGCCTGGAGAAGAGAAGGCTTTAGGGAGACCTAATAGCAGCCTGCCAGTACCTGAAGGGGGCTACAAGAACAATGGAGAGAGACTGTTTGCAAAGGCCTGCAGTGACAGGACAAGAGGCAATGGCTTCAGACTAGACAAGAACAGACTTAGATTGGATGTGAGGAACAAGTTCTGCCCCATGAGGGTGGTGGAACACTGGAACAGGTTGCTCAGGGGGGTGGTTGGGGCCTCATCCCTGGAGATATTGAAGGTGAGGCTGGACAGGGCTCTGGGAAATCTGATCTAGTTGAGGATGTCCCTGCTGACTGCAGAGGGGGTTGGATGATCTTTGGAGGTCCCTTCCAACCCAGACCATTCTATGATTGTATGATTGTCTTTTGAGGTGCCTTCCAACCCCTAGCATTCTGTGATTTTGTGACCTCCAAAGCTCTGGCTCCGTTGTGAGGTGAACAATTAAAACAGATACCTTTAACCCTTTGCTACCTGCCAAAGCCAAGGAGACCCAAGCATTCCCATCATTTTCACTGATGGGCTGTCAAGCTCTGGGACAGCTCATGGTAGGTTTGGAAGTGGAGCAGGGTATGTTTAAACTGGACATCAGAAGGAGGTTCTTCACAATGAGAGTGGTTAACCACTGGAACAGGCTGCCCAGGGAGGTGGTGGAGTCTCCATGCCTGGAAGCACTGCACAGACATGGAGATGTGGTGCTGAGGAACATGGTTTAGTGGTGGATTTGGCAGTGCCCAGGGCAGTGGTGGAGTCCCCATCCCTGTAGGGATTTTAAAATCACAGAATGAATCAGAGAATGGCTTAGGCTGGAGGGGACCTCAGAGGTCATCTACTCCAACCTCCTTGCCATTGACGGGGGTGCCTGCTAACTAGGCTTGGCTACTTGAAGCCTCATTTAGTCTGGCCTTGAACACCCCCAGGCAGGAGGCAGCCACCACCTCTCCAGGCAACCCATTCCAGAGTCTCATCATCCTCCTACTGAAGAACTTCTTCCTCAGCTCCAGTCTAACCCTGCTCTCCCTCAGCTTCAAACCATTCCCCATTTGCCTGCCTCTAGACACCCTTAGGAGAAGTCCCTCTGCAGCCTTCCTGCAGGATCCCTTCAGCTATTGCAAGGCAGCTCTGAGGTCCCCCTGGAGCCTTCTCTTCTCCAGGCTGAACACCCCCAGCTCCCTCAGCCTGGCCTCAGAGCAGAGGATCATCTTTGTGGCCTCCTCTGGACTCACTCCAGCAGCTCTGTGTCCTTTCTTGGGGGACACCAGGACTGGAGGCAGGGTTGGAGGTGGGGTCTGAGCAGAGCATGCTAAGTACAAGAATGCTGAGCACTTCCTGGGACGTGTGAAGTACCATTGGCTGCTGTAAGTTGAAGACATGGAGATGTGGTGCTGAGGGACATGGTTTAGTGCTGGGCTTGCCAATGCTGGGGTTAAGAGTTGGACTCAATGAACTGGAGGGGTTTGTTCCGACCTGAATGACTCTGTGGCTCTGTGATCTACCTTCTCCCTTGACAAAACCAGTGTAGAACAGGTCATAGTTTTATTCTGACCCCATAGCCTCAACTGCTCCTCACCAGCCCTGTTCTCCAGGCCCTTCACCAGCTTCATTGCCTTTCTCTGAACACACTCCAGCACCTCAATGTCCATCTTGGAGAGAAGGGGCCCCCAAAACTGAACCCAGTATTCAACATGTGGCCTCACCAGTGCTGAGCAGAGGGAAAAACCCCTCCCCTGGTCCTGCTGGCCAGGCCAGGATGCTGTTGGCCTTCTTGACCACCTGGGCACTCTACTGGCTCATATTTAGCCAGCTATCAGCCAGCACCCCCAGGTCTTTCTCTGCGGGGCAGCTTTCCAGCCACTCTGCCCCAAGCCTGGAGCACTGCATCACTTCTCAACCCAGAGTAATTGGGGTGGAGCTTGAGAAATGAACGGAGACCCTCAGCTTTCAGCTCCAACTGCTTCCTTCTGTCTGTATCTAGGCTGCAGAGAGAAGGGGATGGATGGAAAGACAGGCATCAGCTGCCTGCAGTCCCTGAAGAGGGGCAGGGTTGAGACCACATGCTGGTAGAGGGGAGACGTTAATGACCCCTCCTGCCCCCCACACACCTCTCTTCTTACATCCCATGCTCCAGGTGAATTCCTGTGTGACTTTAACCCAAGCCTGAGGAGCAAAAGCTTGTCTTCACCTGTGCCTGGGAGGGTGGGACTGAATCCTGAGTGTGCCTGGGACTTTGGGCTCCCAGAATGACACAAGTGGCAGTGATTTAGACAGGCACTAATAGAGGGATTTAACCTCCCAACACATCTAACTAGTCCTGAGCTCTTTGGGCAGCCCCTAATGAAGCATCTGCAGCCCAGGAAGCCCCTTGCAAAGTGGAAGAAGGCAGTGGGGAGAAGAGGAGGAGGAAGAGGAGGAGGGGGAGGAGGAGGAAGAGAAGGAGGGGGAGAAGGAGGAGGAGGTTGGGGGGGGAAGGAGGAGGAGGGAGCTCATCTCCAAGATGCAGTAGGTTCATTGAGTCTTAGCTGTGATATCTGCACAGGAAAAGGCATAAATCAAGGTTGCAGTGCTCTGTATCTGGCCAGTCTCAGTCTGGAGTTCCTGACAGGTGACCCCAGGGTATGGTTGCATGTTCTCAGTGCTTATTTTTTGACATCTTAATCCAAACTGACATTCGGTGCTTGAATATACAATAAGTTCATTACAGCTAAACCCTCCAGCTCAGGGATTTCCTCTTGGTAAGTCTTGGGGAAAAAAAAATCAGCATTCCCAGTGGAACTGGGCTGAAAATGCTTGCAGATAAAAGTCAAGTTAGTGACTCCTGCCAAAATGTTTTTGGAGCCTTGAAAGGAGCTGTGCTTTCTCTCCCTATCCCTTCCTCATTGGTCGGGAGGGAAGGTGGAGGTCTCTGCCCTGCACAGCTCCCAGTCACAGGGGCTGGGTGCTGCTTTCAAGGAAAGCTCATTAAAAAGCAGTGGATGAATCCAAAACGCTATGACTGAGCACTTTTTCCCCTTCATGGATTGGTTTAAGGCCAGGTTGGACGAGGACTTGAACAACCTGATCTAGTGGAAGGTGTCCCTGCCCACAGGGGCTGGGGGGGCTGAAACTAGAGGAGCTTTAAGGTCCCTTCACAGTATCACAGTATAACTAAGGTTGGAAGAGACCTCGAGGATCATCGAGTCCAACCTGTCTCCACAGACCTCATGACTAGACCATGGCTTCCAACCCAAACCATCCTATACATTTCAGGGGTGGTTTGGGAAGCTAAACTATTGCCTCATGTCCCACTTTCCAAAGGGCAGGAGAAAAATCTCCAGAGCATCTTCTCAAAATAGGCTGTGATCAGCCATGACAAGCAGCCCAACCTGAAAGGACATTGTGGAGAGGCTGGTGCTGGTCTCTTCTCTCAGGTAATTAGTGATAGAACAGGAGGGAATGGCCTCAAGCTACAACTGGGTAGTAGCTGGATGTGTTTAAAGGTTGTTTGGATGTGGTGCTTGGGGATATGGCTCAGCAGTGACCCTTGCAGAATCATTGAATTGTCAGGGTTGGAAGGGACCTCAAAGATCATCCAGTTCCAACCCCCTTGCATGGCCAGGGACACCTCACACCAGAGCAGGTTGCTCAGAGCCACCTCCAGCCTGGCCTTCAAAACCGCCAGGGATGAGGCTTCCACCACCTCCCTGGGCAACCTGTGCCAGTGTCTCACCACCCTCACGGGGAAGAACTTCTTCCTAACAGCCAATCTGAATCTCCCCATTTCTACTTCTGTTCCATTCCCCCCAGTCCTATCACCCCCTGACACCCTAAGCAGTCCCTCCCCAGCTTTCTTGTAGCCCCCTTCAGACACTGGAAGGCCACAAGAAGGTCTCCTGGGAGCCTTCTCTTCTCCAAACTGAACAGCCCCAACTCCCTCAGTCTGTCCTCACAGGAGTGGAGCTCCAGCCCTCTGCTCATCCTCGTGGCCCTTCTCTGGTCATGCTCCAGCACCTCCAGATCCTTCCTGGAACAGAAGCTCCAGAACTGGACACAGTGCTCCAAGTGGGGTCTCACCAGGGTGGAGTAGAGGGGGAGAATCACCTGTTGGCTATGCTAGCGGGTCAAGAGTAGGGTTCTGGGTTGGACTTGGTGATCCTGAGGGTATTTCCAACCTGAATGTTTCTGTGACTCTGTGACAAGACTTTAGACACCCTCATGAACTCTACCAGTGGGACCTGTCTCCTGATCTTCCCCTGTCTACATGAGGGTTGCAACACAGTGAGGTTAACTACTCAAGCCCTTGACCTGCCAGTTAATAAACTGCTCTGATGAGGTGTGAGCTTGGCCTGAGCTTTGTCCATGCCCATCTGACACATGGACAGCATCTCTTCTCCTTCCACCTCCTCCTCTTGATGAAACTGATACCTTAGAAAACCAGAAACAGCTCTCTCCATCTGATGGGTCTCAGCTGGGGTTTTCAACCCACCAGTGGAATTTTGAAGCTGTTTTCTGATGAGGGAGAACAAGAGGGAGTAGAACAAGAGGGAATGGCCTCAAGCTGTGACTAGGTAGGTTTAGACTGGACAGTAGGAAACATTTTTTCCTGGCAAGAGTGGTCAGGCTCTGGAATGTGCTGGGCAGGGAGGTGGTTGAGTCCCTAAGCCTGGATGTGTTTCAAGGTGGTTTGGATGCGGTGCTTGGGGCTATGGTTTAGGGCTGACCCTTGTAGAGTAGGGTTCTGAGTTGGCCTTGGTGATCCTGAGAGTCTTTTCCAACCTGAAGGTTTCTGTGGTTCTGTATCCCAAAGGAAAAATGTGAGCTGGCTTCATGTGGGGGTGAAGTAGTGGGAGCAGAGCTGAGAGGCTGCCCATCACAGGTAGGGCACGAGGCAGAGCTGATACTGCCAGCGAGTCTCTGTGGCGCAATTGGTTAGCGCGTTCGGCTGTTAACCGAAAGGTTGGTGGTTCGAGCCCACCCAGGGACGAGGCGCTACGTTTTCACCTTGGGTCCTGTGTCCAGTTCTGGGCCCCTCAGTTTAGGAAGGAGGTTGACTTGCTGGAAGGTGTCCAGAGAAGGGCAACAAAGCTGAGGAGGGGCTTGGAACACAGCCCTGTGAGGAGAGGCTGAGGGAGCTGGGGTTGCTTAGCCTGGAGAAGAGGAGGCTCAGGGGTGACCTTATTGCTGTCCACAACTACCTGAAGGGAGGTTGTAGACAGGTGGAGGTTGGTCTCTTCTCCCAGGCAGCCAGCGACAGAACAAGAGGACACAGTCTCAGGCTGCACCAGGGGAGGTTTAGGCTGGAGGTTAGGAAGAAGTTCTACACAGAGAGAGTGATTGCCCATTGGAATGGGCTGCCCAGGGAGGTGGTGGAGTCACCATCACTGGAGGTGTTCAGGAGGAGACTTGATAGGGTGCTTGGTGCCATGGGTTAGCTGATTAGGTGGTGTTGGATGATAGGTTGGATGTGATGATCTTGAAGGTCTCTTCCAACCTGGTTGATTCTATTCTACTCTAAATAGTGGTGGAGTCCCCATCCTGTAGGGATTTACACAGAATGAATCAGAGAATGGCTTAGGCTGGAAGGGACCTCAGAGGTCATCTACTTCAATCTCCCTGCCCTTGGCAGGGATGCCTCCTAACTAGGCTTGGCTGCTTGAGGCCTCATTCAGCCTGGCCTTGAACACTCCCAGGGAGGAGGCATCCACTTTCAAGATCAGACTTGATGTGGCCCTGGGCACCCTCACGTAGTTGGAGGTGACCCCGTTGACCTCAGGGTAGTTGAACAAGATGACCTTTGAAGGTCCACCATCCATCAAGGTGGGTTTAGCAATTCCTGCCTCCTCAGCAGAGCAATGCCCAAGGAGAGGAGGTAGAAATTGTTTCTTTCCAGCAAAGGCAGATAATTCTGCCTGCTTTGGTGGCTTTCCAGCTAATAATTTCCATATGTCCTTTGTAAGCATCACTTCTGCCTAGCTTCCCAGCTTGCTTCCCACCACTGAGGACGGGGGAGGAACTCCACTCCCATCCTCTCCTTCATTGGGATCCAGCCCTGAGAGCAGCTCAGCACCCACGTGGCTTTACTGGCTGCTCAGTATAATCCTGACCATGCCCTGGGACAAAGCTCTGGCTGTGGTGGGCTCCTGGTTAATCCAGACAGGCACCTTTCTGATTCTTGTGCTGGACTTTCCTGGCAGGCAGGGAGCTGGGGCCAGCCAGGAAAGGAAAGTTTCTAAGTATAAAACCCAAAGTGTCCTCAGCCTCACAAAAGTGTCAAAGTAAGAGGCACAGGCTTGACCCAAAGTATTTATAAACTGAGACCTGATGGAAACATGATGGAGCTGAACCAAATCCCTGTTTCCATCCCATCCCTCTCCTCACAGCCTGGCACCTGAGCAGTGTGGCACCAGCCAGTGTCTTTGGCTCTGACTTCTCCAGGGTCAGGGCTTAAGTTACACTTAAGTGGGTCCTCTGGACCCACTCCATCAGGTCCATGTTGAGGGTTCCAGAGCTAGACACAGCACTGAAGGTCACTAGAGCAGAGGGGCAGGATCCCCACTCCCCATCTCTGGCCACTTGGCCTTCTGGGCTGCAAGTGCCCATTGCTGGCTCCTGTCCAGCTTCTCACCCACCAGTATGCCCAAGTCCTTCTCTGCAGGGCTGCTCTCAATCTCATCATCCCTCAGCTTGTGTTGATATTGAGGATTGCCCCAACCTAATTACACAACCTTACAGGAAGAGCTACAGAAACACAAGCCTGCAGGAGAGCCCATCCTGTGTCCCTTGTCACAACAAAACCCTATCAAGAGCAGCATGCAGAAGACAACAGTGAGGAGCTGTGTTCATGTCCAGTGGTTGACAGCTTTCTTTGCAGAGCTCAGGGTTGATCCTCCACAGAAGGTCCAACACTTCAAGCCCTCAACACAGGAAGGACATGGACCTGATGGAGAGGGTTCAGAGGAGGGCCATGAAAATGGTCAGGGGTTTGGAGCAAAACTGCTGCAAGGCCAGGCTGAGGGAGCTGGGGGTGTTCAGCCTGGAGAAGGCTCCAGGGAGACCTAGTAGCAGCCTGCCAGTACCTGGAGGAGACTACAAGAAGGATGGAGAGAGACTGCTTGCAAAGGCCTGCAGGGACAGGACAAGAGGCAATGGTTTCAAACTAGAGCAGAGCAGATTTAGATTGGATGTTTGGAACAAGTTCTTTACTATGATGGTAGTGGGACACTGGAACAGGTTGCTCAGGGAGGTGGTTGAGGCCCCATCCCTGGAGATATTGAAGGTGAGGCTGGACAGGGCTCTGGGCAACCTGATCTAGTTGAGGATGTCCCTGCTGAGAGCAGAGGGGGTTGACTGGATGACCTTCGGAGGTCCCCTCCAACCCAGACCATTCTATGATTCTGACAGTGAAGCTGATCCTTCTGTGAACACAACCTCCAGAGGTCCTTCCAGCCTCAGTTCTTGTGTGATTCTGTTTCTCATTGCCATCAAGATGGGAGTGACAAGTCTAGCTCTGGTGTGAACATCTCAGAGGGTTATGATAAGTAGTGCAAAGTCCACCTGGCAGCCAGTAACTAGTGACACCTCTCAGAAATCAATACTGGCATTGATAGTGTTGAATGTCTTCATTGATAAGCAGGGTGGAGTCCACTCTCAGCAAGCTTGTTGATGTCCAGTTCTGGAGCCTCTGTTCCAGGAAGGATCTGGAGGTGCTGGAAGATGTTCAGAGAAGGGCCATGAGGATGAGCAGAGGGCTGGAGCTCCTCTCCTATGAGGACAGACTGAGAGAGTTGGGGCTGTTCAGTCTGGAGAATGAGACCTAATTGTGGCCTTCCAGTATCTGAAGGGAGCTACAGGAAATCTGGGGAGGGACTGCTTAGGGTGTCAGGGAGTGATAGGACTGGGGGGAATGGAACAAAAAATGAAAAGGGTAGATTCAGATTGGATGCTAGGAAGAAATTCTTCCCCATGAGGGTGGTGAGACACTGGCACAGGTTGCCCAGGGAGGTGGTGGAAGCCTCATGCCTGGAGGTTTTTAAGACCAGGCTGGATGTGGCTGTGAGCAACCTGCTGTAGTGTGAGGTGTCCCTGCTCATGGCAAGGGGTTTGGAACTGGCTGATCCTTGAGGTCCCTTTCAGCCCTGACAATTCTATGATTCTATGATTCTGAGAGGGTCTTAGACAGGTTGGAGAAACGGGCTGCCAGGAACCCATCAAAGTTCAGCAAGGGCATGTGGCAGTCCTTACACCTGGGATGGAACAGCCTCATGCAGCTCTGTGATGGGGGCTAAACCCTAGGAGACAGGTCTAAAGAAATGGAAGGACAAGGCTTTGTCCTGGTCACCATCTTGTGGGTAGCTGAGCACTGCAGACCCTTTCAGCTACAAAAGGGAGCTCATCAGGTTCAAGTCTGAAGGCTGTCCTGGATGAAATACCAAGAAACACGCCACGGGAGCTACTGCACAGCCAAGAACAGGCCTATCCCCATCTGTTCAATGTGTCCTGGAGCTTTCCCCCAGAACTACATCTTCCAACCCTTGTCAGTGATACACTTAGCAAGGAGTAAAGGCTCTTCATCTAATATGGTGGTTTTGGCTTTCATTCTTTGCCTAAAATGATGAAGGAAGAGGACAAAGCCTAGTGGAGAGTTGCAAGTCCTTCCTTCATTTTTGCATTCTGCCACAAAGCTGGAGAGCTGAAGCCCAGGTGAACCTCAGGAGGTTCCACAAGAGCAAGTGCAGGGCTCTTCCCCTGGGCTGGAACCATCCTCACTATCAATACAGACTGGGGGAGGAGGGGATGGAAAGCAGCCCTCAGGGAAAGGACTTGGGGGTGCCGGGTGGGGAGAAGCTGGACAGGAGCAGGCAGTGTGAGCTTGCAGCACAGAAGGCCAAGGGCAGTCTGGGCTGCAGCCAAAGCAGCGCTGGCAGCAGAGCCAGAGAGGTGATTCTGCCACTTTGCTCTGCTCTGGGGAGACCTCAGCTGGAGTGCTGTGTGCAGGTCTGGAGCCCTCAGCACAGCAAGGACCTGGAGCTGATGGAGCAGGTCCAGAGGAGGGCCAGAAAGATGCTCAGGGGGTTGGAGCAGCTCTGCTGTGAGGCCAGGCTGAGGGAGCTGGGGGTGTTCAGCCTGGAGAAGAGAAGGCTCCGGGGAGACCTAATAGCAGCCTGCCAGTACCTGAAGGGGGCTACAAGAATGTTGGAGAGAGACTGTTTGCAGAGGCCTGCAGGGACAGGACAAGAGGCAATGGCTTTAAGGTGGAGAAGAGCAGATTTAGATTGGATGTGAGGAACAAGTTCTGCTCCATGAGGGTGGTGGAACACTGGCACAGGTTGCCCAGGGAGGTAGTTGAGGCCCCATCCCTGGAGACACTCAAGATGGGGCTGGACAGGGCCTTGGGCAACCTGATGGAGTTGAGGATGTCCCTGCTGAGTGCAGAGGGGGTTGGACTGGATGACCTTTGGAGGTCCCTTCCCACCCAGACCACTCTGTGGTTCTGTGAGCTCTCCCCACACAGGGATGTCTGTAGAAGTCCTCAGGACGTTGTGGCCCAGAACCATCAGAGAGGTGGCAAAGCGCAGAGGTATTCCAGGGATGTGGGAGCTCACACTCAATCAGCTGTGGTGGTACAGGGTGTGCTGTGTCCAAACCCAGGACAAGCAACATGTGTTTGAGTTGCTGTTGACCTTCAGAGGTGGCTGGGGTGTTCTGCAGCCCTCACTGCACTGCCAAGATGCTGCTGCGGGGTCAGCTGGAGATGTTGTGCTGCTGAAACGCCCAGGTTGCCTTCCCACTGCCAGTCCAAACAAAGACCTTGGCTTCTTTCCTGCGTTGGCTGCTGGCTCTGAGACCTCTTGGGGTGGTGCTGGAAGGGCCAGCACGCAACTGCCCACCGATGATGGGCCTGGTGAGCACCTCCTTGGGGCTGAAGGAGTGAAAAATGACAGCAATTTCCTGCCCATGCCATCCGAGCAGAAATGTTCTCCCGCGAAGTTTTATGAGGCTGCAGAGCCTGGAAATGTATGAAAGGCAGCAAGGACAGATCAGGAGAGGGGGAAAAAAACCCCAACAAAACCCAACCCTGATTGAAAGGAAATTAAAGTTGTTGAAACCTTGTGGAAATTTAGAAACCACTCTAATGCCCCAAGCTGTGATTCTGACCCTCCCAACCGGGTGGTAAAACCTCACTGAATGCAGTGCTGCAGCTTTGCAGAGCCCCTCACAGAGACTTCATGGTGCTGAGAGAGGGGAAGAGCTGTTGTGAAGCATGGACACAAAGCCTGCAGGTTGGTGTTTCCTTGCCTGGATGCTGGAAGAAACCTGTCGTGGATACCATGAGTTTTGTGGGGTTTCATGGTGTCTTCAGGAGCAACTCAGCCACCACTGCCCCATGGGAGTTCCCTGCACCCTGTTTGTGGGGGAGTCCTTCAGGGGGGCAGCCTGGGGAGGAATGTCTCCCCAAGGGCTGCAGCACATGCAGCTTTTACACACAGGCTTTCAGATGTCCTGGCTCCAGCCCAGAAGCTGAAGCTCTTGAAAGGACACCTCTGAGCCCTGGCTCCTTCTTACACCTTCCAACCCCACCAGCCAAAACCAATGGCTTTCCATGACCTGGGTCTCTTCCCATCTGTTAAAGGCATCAGGTCCCAGCTTTTCCACCCTGATCCCCTGATCCCATGCTGCAGACCCAGGAAGAGATGGGTCTTGGCTTGGGATGGCCTCAAGGCACCCTGGGTTGAAGCAGCATCATAAAATCATAGAATGGGCCAGAAGGGACCTCCAAAGGTCATCCAGTCCAACCTCCCCTCAGTCAGCAGGGACATGCCCAGCTAGATCAGGTTGCCCAGGGCCCTGTCCAGCCTCCCTTTGAGTATCTCCAGGGATGGGGCCCCAACCACCTCCCTGGGCAACTCGTTCCAGTGTTCCAAAACCCTCATAGTAAAGAACTTCTTTCTGACATCCAATCTGAATCTGCCCTTCTCTAGTTTGAAGCCACTGCCTCTCGTCCTGTCCCTGCAGGCCTCTGCAAACAGTCTCTCTCCATCCTTCTTGTAGCCCCCTTCAGGTACTGGCAGGCTGCTATTAGGTCTCCCTGGAGCCTTCTCTTCTCCAGGCTGAACAGTCCCAGCTCCCTCAGCCCGTCCATGTAGCAGAGCTGCTCCAACCCCCTGAGCGATGATCTTTGAGGTCTCTTCCAACCTTAGTGATACTGAATACTGAATACTGAATTTTCCTGGCCCTCCTCTGGACCTGCTCCATCAGCTCCAGGTCCTTGCTGTGCTGAGGGCTCCAGACCTGCACACAGCACTCCAGCTGAGGTCTCCCCAGAGCAGAGCAAAGTGGCAGAATCACCTCTCTGGCTCTGCTGGTTTGTGGTGTTGGTAAAGGGGCTGCAACCTACTCATAGAGCATTTTTGGTTGGAAAAGACCTTTAAGATCAAGGCTAACCATTATCTATCTCTAGCAAGACGATGCTAAACTGTGTCACTCAGCACCATATCTGTGTCTTCACAACACCTCCAGGGATGGGGATTAAACCACCTCCACAAGGAGCTTGTTGCAGTCTTTGAGAACCCTTTCAGTGTAGAAGTTTCTTCTAATGTCCAACTTCAACCTCTCTTGGTGCAGCTTGAGGCCTTTTCCTCTCATTTTGTCACTCATTACTAGGGAGAAGAGACCAACCCCCACATGGTTCCAGGCTGTGACCATGGAACCATTGGACTTGTGCAGAGCCAGGCTGTGACCATGGAACCAGCAGACTTGTGCTCAGGGACCTTCTAAATAAGAAGATAATCACAGTAATGTAAATGTTGATGCCTTCTCCAGGGGAATACTCTTTCCTCTGGGTCACCAGCCAGCCCTGCCACCAGGACTTCATCCCAGCCTGTATTCTTCACACCTGCTCATGACAAAATACAGAGCCAATTGCCATGAAATCAGGGAGAAACTGATGAAAGCTGGGATAGGAACCAAGGTCTTCCTGATGTAGTATCATGATCTGACATGTCCAGAAGTCCTGCATTTGTTCTTGCTATCTAAGATACTTAGAAATCAATGTATTCCTCCCTGCGGGGTTTGGGTCCCCTAAGGGGCTGAACAGAGAGGGTGAATGGTCATAACCAGGCTTGAAATCTGCCCAAAGCCAATTGTCTGCCAAGTTTGTCCTGGCCAAGCTGTCAGCCCATGGCTTGGATGGGAGCACACTGCATTGAGTTAGGCCCCTTGGCTGGAGGGCCGAGCCCAGAGAGTGGTGGTGAATGGTGCCACATCCAGCTGGCAGCCAGTCACCAGTGGTGTGCCCCAGGGATCAGTGCTGGGCCCCATGCTCTTTAACATCTTTATTGATGATCTGGATGAGGGCATCGAGTCCATCATCAGTAAATTTGCAGATGACACCAAGCTGGGGGCAGGAGTTGATCTGCTGGAGGGTAGAGAGGCTCTGCAGAGGGACCTCGACAGGCTGGACAGATGGGCAGAGTCCAAGGGCATGAGATTGAACACATCCAAGTGCCGGGTTCTGCACATTGGCCACAGCAACCCCATGCAGAGCTACAGGCTGGGGTCAGAGTGGCTGGAGAGCAGCCAGGCAGAGAGGGACCTGGGGGTGCTGGTTGATGGTAGGCTGAATGTGAGCCTGCAGTGTGCCCAGGCAGCCAAGAGGGCCAATGGCATCCTGGCCTGCATCAGGAACAGTGTGGCCAGCAGGAGCAGGGAGGTCATTCTGCCCCTCAGTTTAGGAAGGAGGTTGACTTGCTGGAGCGTGTCCAGAAGTTGGTGAGGGGCTTGGAACACAAGCCCTATGAGGAGAGACTGAGGGAGCTGGGGTTGCTTAGCCTGGAGAAGAGGAGGCTCAGGGGAGACCTTATTGCTGTCTACAACTACCTGAAGGGAGGTTGCAGACAGGCAGAGGCTGGTCTGTTCTCCCAGGCACCCAGCACCAGAACAAGAGGACACAGTCTCAGGCTGCACCAGGGGAGGTTTAGGCTGGAGGTTAGGAAGAAGTTCTACACAGAGAGAGTGATTGCCCATTGGAATGGGCTGCTTGGGGAGGTGGTGGAGTCACCATCATTGGAGGTGTTCAGGAGGAGACTTGATGGGGTGCTTGGTGCCATGGTTTAGTTGATTAGGTGGTGTTGGATGATAGGTTGGACACGATGATCTTCGGTCTCTTCCAACCTGGTCTATTCTATTCTATTCTATTCTATTCTATTCTATTCTATTCTATTCTATTCTATTCTATTTACTGCCTTATCCCATGGCAGACAGGGCTGATGTGTGACTCCTGTGTTGTCACACCAACACAGCAACAGGAGAAACTGGATACAACATCTGGGCCAGGTGAGGTAGGACTCCAACATTATATTAAGGTGCTTGGATGGTTATCAAATGATTTAAGAAGGGGTTTGCTGTGTGGGTGGGATGAAGTGGGGGGGATGTGTGGGAGAGAAAGAGCAAGTTCATGGTGTGGAGAAACCTTCAGAAGTGTGATGGGAACCAGATTTTCAGGAGCACTGAAGCTAGAGCCCTGTGAATACCAATGGGGTGATGCAGTGGGGTCTGAACACCAGTCAGGGAGCCATGGCACCATGTGCAAGGTGCTGTCCTGGGTCATGCTGGCACATCCTGGGTACCAGCCATGGGCTGCAGGCCATCAGCAGTTCTGGCTGGGTTGGCTGCAGCTCTATTCCAGCCCATCAGCATCACACTCAATATAAAGAGAGAAGTTTGAGGTGAGGGAAGCTTTCTGTTGAAGTTTCATCTTGCTCTTCCTCACCCTGCTTCTCTTCCTTCTGCTCTTGAGGATTGCCTTCCTGGCTACTGCTGCACTCCTGCTGGGCTGAGAATAACTTTCTGCATCTCGTGTTGATGTTGGTATTAATTTGGCTCTTCCATGAAATCCATTTTCATTTCAACCTCTGGCTCTTCTTTCCTTGTGCTGATTCTCCTTCTCTGCTGGGGAGGGGTCATGAAGTGACAGAGCTGGAGTTTAACCCCAGATACAGGCTAAATATAGGCACAGAATCACAGAATAAACCAGGTTGGGAAAGACCTTTGGGATCATCAAGTCCAACCTATCACCCAACACCATCTCATCAACTAAGCCATGGTACCAAGTCCCTCATCCAGTCTCTTCTTAAAACACTTCCAGTGATGTTGACTCTACCACCTCCCTGGGCAACCTGTTCCAGTCTCTCACCACCCCCATGGGGAAGATTTTCTTCCTCACATCCAATCTGAATCTAATCCATTCCTATTTTCTTTTCCACTCTCCCCAGTCTTACCACTCCTTGACACTCTAGAAGTTCCTCACCTGTCCTCCCTTTTCTCACTCAAATCCCAGAGCACCTGGCCTCTGTTGGAGTCTCCTCCCACCCCAGGTGTGACCACTTAGCCCTCCCCACCCACTCCCCTTTTTAATCCCCCCCAGGAAAATCAGAAGCCCCAAGCTGAGCCCATCTGGGCTGAAGGATCCTCCTCTCATCTCTGGTGAGTCCCCATGGTGCACACTGGGTGATGGTGGTGGTGATGACAAAGGCTGGGGGGCCTGGTGGCCCCCCAGCTAGGTAGGAAGAAAGTTGATAGCCCCTCCAGTATCATCTGTGGGTGCTGGCTGGGCCTCCTTACTGGGGCTGAGCTCCTCTGTGTGGTATCTTGGCTGGTAAGGGTCTTGCCCCCAGCTGTGGGATGGGTGCACAAATGGTGGTGGGGAGCAGGAGCTGTTTACTCATTTGATATTATGCTAACTACATTGTTTTTACCTGGAGGCCCCTTGAGTCTGCTCTCACTGTTCACTAAACCTCTCACTTACAGACCATTTCTTTCCCCTCCCTGCCTCTTTTCGGAAATAAGGAAGAAACACAATCACAGAATTTACCAGGGTGGAAAAGACCTTCAAATCATCCAGTCCAACCTGTCACCCAACACCAGCTCATCAACTAAACCATGGCAACAAGTGCCTCATCCAGGCTTTTTCTAAACACTTCCAGGGACAGTGACTCCACCACCCACCTGGACAGCCCTTTCCAACGGCCAGTCTCTCTTTCAGGGAAGAACTTCTTCCTAACATCCTGCCTAAACCTCCCCTGGCACAGCTTGAGACATATAGGATGCTGTGGAGAGGTTGCTGTTGGTCTCTTCTCACAAGTAACTAGTGATAGAACAAGAGGGAATGGCCTCAAGCTGCCACTGGGTAGGTTTAGACTGGACAGTAGGAAACATTCTTTCATGTCAAGAGTGGTCAGGCACTGGAATGTGCTGGGCAGGGAGGTGGTTGAGTCCCCAAGCCTGGATGTGTTTCAAGGTGGTTTGGATGTGGTGCTTGGGGCTATGGTTTAGGGGTGAGCCTTGCAGAGTAGGGTTCTGGGTTGGATTTGGTTATCCTCAGAGTCTTCTCCAACCTGAATGTTTCTGTGATTCTGTGGAATCCAACCACCCTCCAGCATGTGCCACAGCTCCCTGAGGGAGCTCAGCATCTTTCCCCTGGTGCTGAGGAATGTTTTGGGTCCCTCACTGTGCAGGCTGGCAGGCTTGTCTCACCTCTTGCACCTGCCCCCTTCCAGGGGAAGATGTCTCTTTGTTGTGCTGAATTGGTGGCATCTTAGCCAGATGCTGTGGCTGGAGTGCTGGGTGCTGCACGGTGAAGCCACGACAGCAGTAATGAGCGGGGGAAAAAAGGTTGGTTTATTAACTGCAGATGAGGAACCAAAGGCAGGGATGAAGCAGGCTGATTGGGCTGACAGATGAGATAGTTGGAAATGCCCCCAAATTCCCTAAATCTGGAGGCTGAGGGGAGGCCTTCCTGTCTACAACTCCCTGAAAGGAGGTTGAAGCACAGTGGAGGTCAATCTATTCTCCCAAGCAGAAAACAATAGGATAAGAGGAAACTGCCTCAAGATGCACCAAGGGAGGTTTAGGTTGGACATTAGGAAAAGCTTCTTCACCAAAAAGGCTGCCAGGGAAGTGGTGGAGTCTCCATCCCTGGAGGAGTTTAAAAGCTCTGCAGACGTGGTGCTGAGGGCCATGGCTTGGTGGTGACTTGGCAGTGTTGGGGAAATGGTTGGAAGGTCTTAAAGGTCCTGAAAGATGTTGAGTTGCTAGCTGGGGAGGGGTCTGGAGCACAGCCCTGTGAGGAGAGGCTGAGGGAGCAGTTGGGGTTGTTTAGCCTGGAGAAGAGGAGGCTCAGAGGAAACCTTATTGCTGTCTACAACTCCCTGAAGGGAGGTTGTAGCCAGGTGGGGGTTGGTCTCTTCTCCCAGGCAACCAGCACCAGAACAAGAGGACACAGTCTCAAGCTGTGCCAGGGGAGGTTTAGGCTGGAGGTTAGGAAGAAATTCTTCCCAGAGAGATTGGCCATGAGAATGTGCTGCCCAGGGAGGTGGTGCAGTCACCATCACTGGAGGTGTTTAAGAAGAGCCTGGATGAGGCACTTGGTGCCATGGTTTAGTTGATGAGATGGTGTTGGGTGATAGGTTGGGCTGGATGACCCCAAAGGTCTTTCCCAGCCTGGTTAATTCTGTGTTGTGTCTTTTCCAACCAAAATGAGTCTGTGGTGCTATGAATCCTCATGGAAATGTTTAAACCACGGGAGCCTCGTGCTGAGGTTTGCCTCACAGCCATCCAGTGGGACTGAAAGCAGGGGTGCAAGCAAGACACCAAACTTACCTGCCCTCCCCCCCACCAAAGCTGTGTGCCTAACACCCCCTCGCTCCCCACTGAGCAGAACTGCCGGCAGCTGATCTCCTGCCTGCGCTCCCTCGCTATGAGCCCTTCCTCCTTCGTCCTCACAGGCTCCTCTGGAAGCTGTAAAGTTGGCTTGGGCGGTTATTAAAATAATAGAGAGACCCCAGAGGATCTTTAACCAGAAGATCTTTAATAATTACTACCTCCAAGCCTCTTGCTCCTCCGTTTGAACCAGGCTTTCTCATGCTATCCAGGTCCTGGAGCGTGGCTCAGGTTGGTTCCCACAGGGCTACGAGTGCCATGTGACTTAATTGTCCTCAATATTTTTTCTCCTCCTGTCAAGGGCTTCCTTGGAAATGTTTTATAGCCGAGAAAGAGTTTATTATTTGCTGTCAAGGGGTGGGGTGAGGGGTGTGGGGGGGCAAATAACACCAGGGCATCTCTGAAGACATCTATAACGTATCTGTGTAATGTGAAGGTTAATATAAATCAGGTAAAATGAGCTGCTCTCCTGAGGGCAATCCGCTGTAAAATATTTCATCAGCAAGCCTGGATGTTATTGTGCTTGTAATTAATCTTCCCTGGTAAGAGCAGGGCTTGTTTTCCCCTGCCATGTTTATCTCCCTCCGTGTTCTCGCCGCTAGGTGTCGAGGAGCACCCTGCCGACGGCGATTTTGAGGAGGCTTCTCCCAAAGCTGAGAGCTGCGGAGTTTCTTTGTTCCTGTGAGCTCCAGCAATGTGCCTGCTGCGGTTGGGAAGTGGAGGATGGATGCTTTGCCTGCTGGATTCAGCTGCCAGCTTATGAGCTGCAGAGCTGATCTATCCCCACAGCTGCTCCCCTTGGTTTGCAGCCGTGGATCATGGCTATGTCCAGTTCTGGGCCCTTCAGTTTAAGAAGGACATTGAGATGCTTGAACGTGTCCAGAGAAGGGCAATGAGGCTGGGGAGAGGCCTTGAGCACAGCCCTGTGAGGAGAGGCTGAGGGAGCTGGGGTTGTTTAGCCTGGAGAAGAGGAGGCTCAGAGGAGACCTCATTGCTCTCTACAACTACCTGAAGGGTGGTTGTAGCCAGGAAGGGGTTGGTCTCTTCTCTCTAGCAACCAGCACCAGAACAAGGGGACACAGTCTCAAGCTGTGCCAGGGGAAGTTTGGGCTTGAGGTGTGGAGAAAGTTCTTCATGGAGAGAGTTGTTTGCCATTGGAATGTGCTGCCCAGGGAGGTGGTGGAGTCCCCATCCCTGGAGGCGTTCAAGAGGGGATTGGACATGGCACTTGATGCCATGGTCTAGTCATGAGGTCTTGGGTGATAGGTTGGGCCCGATCTTTGAGGTCTCTTCCAACCTTGGTGATACTGTGATAAGAATCATAGAAGAGTTTGGGTTGGAATGGACCTTAAAGGTCATCTAGTTCCAAATCCCCCACTGTGGGCAGGGACACCTTCTTCTAGAACAGGTTCCTCAAGGCTTCATCCAAACTGGCCTTGAACACCTCCAGGAAGAAGGCATCCACAGCATCCCTGGGCAACCTGTTCCAGTGTCTAACCATTCTCACTCTAAGGAATTTCTTCCTAATCTCCAGCTTCAATCCATTGCCCCTCATCCTGTCACTCCCAGCCTTTGTCAGAAGTCCCTCCCCAGCTGTCCTGTAGCCCCCTTCAGGTACTGGAAGGCTGCTCTAAGGTCTTCCTGGAGCTTTCTCTTTTCCAGATTGAACAGCCCCAACTTTCTCAGCCTGTCCCTATAGGAGAGGTTCTCCAGCCCTCTGATCATCTTTCTGGTCTCCTCTGGAGCCCCTCCAGCAGTTCCATGTCCTTTCTGGGGACACCAGAGCTGGGCACAGTACTCCAGGTTGGGTCTCATGGGAGCAAAGCAGAAGGGGAGAATCCCCTCCCTCATCCTGCTGGCCACACTTCTTTTGATGCAGCCCAAGCTGGATCGCTTGGGACAGCTGAAGAGACTTGGAACTGGTGAAATTCTCCTCACAGCACTGACCATCTTTCAGCCACTGCATGCACATCATCTGGGGGTTGGGGGTTGTGTGTTTTCTTTCTCCCTTGTCTCTACTCCTGAATTTTACCTGGATTTCAAGCCCAGGCTTTCCCAAGGGTTTGCAACCCTTCTGTTCTCAGATCATCACATTGCAAGCATGCTGTGACTTGATTTTTATGACCAGAGGGAGCAGTTTTCGTCTGGAAGATGAGTGATGGGGACAAATCTTGTGCAACAAATGCATGCCTGCAAAGAGCCAAGGCTCCAAATGGACTTTGGGAGTCCATGGCTGGGGAGAGGTGATGGAAGAAGATACTTTGTGGGTGGCTCTTTGCATGCAAGGGGGCTGTCCTGGGGCAGATGTTCCTCTCCTATCACAAGAGGCATGAGCCTCCTGCCCAGCAAAGGTCAGACTCCTTCACCAAAGGAATTCAGTAGGAAGGTGCTGGAGATCCACATGTCATTCCCTGTCTCCAAGACTGGTTGCAACACTTCAGTGTATTTCACACAGGGGGGAAGGGGGAACCAATGCAAACCCTGAGTCCCATGGACTGGAAATGCTATGGAAATGTTTTCTGCTTCATTAACCTCCTTGACCATTTGCTTCCTGACTCTTGAGCAAGAGCTGATTGCTGCAAATAGCTCTGCTGCTCAAAGCAATGACCTGCTGGAGAGGGCCAACCTTCTTGTGGAGGGTTGTGGTTGGGAAGAGGATGACTGAAGGTAAAAGGTTAGTGCAAATCTAGAGAAGGATGGGGGAGGGGGCTTTGACATTTGGAGATGATAGTTCTCCTGTGTGCTCCATTTCCTGGGAGCACTCCTTGCCCTTGGTCTTTGGAGGTGATAGAATCATAGAATTGTTAGGGTGTAGTGGATGATGCTTATGGTCAGGATTGTGCCCAAAACATTTCTAGGGCATACTTCTCTGTGTGTTAACCCTCCTTTGTTCCACCTCCTTTCTGGGGGCAGCAGAGGGGATCCTGGTGCCACTGAGTCCAGGTAAACAGCCTGCCTGGGCATGGTGTCACCCCTGTGGTATACAAGGGCCAGGCTATGTGTTTGTTTCCCTGGGTATAGCATATGCTTATGCCGTGTTTGGTAGGTGTCAGTTCGTTGGTTAATCTTTGTGTTAGCAACAGAATGCTTATTGGACCAGTATCCCCTGGGGCAAACGGTAAATAGGGGTGGTTTGGTAAATGAGCCTCCCCACACTGGTGTTGGAGCCTGCCCCTGTGTGCGTGCAGTGCTGTTGTGATCAAACCAGTGCCCCAAGCGGCCTCGCGGTCCTTCGCCACCGTCGCCCAGCCGCGTGCGGTGCCGCGGACAGCACCCGGTGGGATCAGCCTCTGCGTGACCCATGGCCGCAGGGGAAAGCCTGGTAGCCCGTGTGAGCCAGCGCTGCTGACCTGCCACAGCGCCCCCGAGCGGGGAGGCTTTGTGTGCTGGGAGAAGCGGCAGCACGCGGCGCGGCCACGCGGCCGGCGCCGTTTCCTGTCTCCTCATTACGGCACATCCGTGCCACGGTCCCTGGGCTATAAACGTTATGAAGGGAAGACTTCAGGAAGTTCTCAGCTTGTGAGTAAGCCAAGCCTTTCTTTAGGGAGTTGCACTTAGGGTAGTGTTTAAATTGCTCCGGGCAGAGGGTTGCCGGTCACCGACCAACCCCTCCCCTGCCGCTTTCCGAATCAGTTTTGATTCTGAGCTCTGTGAATCATTTGAGTTAAGTGCCCATACATAAATGCCCTGTAAAGATAGTTCCACTAACCAAATGTCAATAATGGGATGGCATTTAACAAGTCCAAGTGCCAGGTGCTGCATTTTGGCCACAGCAACCCCATGCAGAGCTACAGGCTGGGGTCAGAGTGGCTGGAGAGCAGCCAGGCAGAGAGGGACCTGGGGGTGATGATTGACAGCTGCCTAAACATGAGCCAGCAGTGTGCCCAGGTGGCCAAGAAGGCCAATGGCATCCTGGCCTGCACTAGGAATAGTGTGGCCAGCAGGAGCAGGGAAGTCATTGTGCCCCTGTACTCTGCACTGGTTAGGCCACACCTTGAGTCCTGTGTCCAGTTCTGGGCCCCTCAGTTTAAGAAGGACATTGAGACACTTGAACATGTCCAGAGAAGGGCAATGAGGCTGGGGAGAGGCCTTGAGCAAAGCCTTGTGAGGAGAGGCTGAGGGAGCTGGGATTGTTTAGCCTGGAGAAGAGGAGGCTCAGGGGAGACCTCATTGCCCTCTACAACTACCTGAAGGGTGGTTGTAGCCAGGAGGAGGTTGGTCTCTTCTCTCTATCAACCAGCACCAGAACAAGGGGACACAGTCTCAAGCTGCACCAGGGGAAGTTTAGGCTGGAGGTGAGGAGAAAGTTCTTCACTGAGCGAGTTGTTCATCATTGGGATGTGCTGCCCAGGGAGGTGGTGGAGTCACCATCCCTGGAGGTGTTCAAGAGGGGATTGGATGTGGCACTTGGTGCCATGATCTTGTCCTGAGGTCTGTGGGGACAGGTTGGACTCGATCCTTGGGGTCTCTTCCAACCCTAGTTATACTGTGATAGCTGTGAAGGGTGACTGTAAATACCCCGTTACAGAGGTTGTGTGTATATACAGAAATAAACTTAACATATATTTTCATTGCTCTATCTGCTGCTGATTTCTGAGGGCCTATTCACAACACAGGGTTGGAAGGGACCTCAAGCATCATCCAGTTCCAACCTCCCTGCCATGGGTTGGGACACCTCACACTACATCAGGTTGCTCACAGCCACATCCAGCCTGGCCTTTGAAGTCTCCACAGATGAGGCTTCTACCACCTCCCTGGGCAACCAATCTTTCCTTAAATGTCTCCAGGAACAGCAACTCCACCACCTTCCTGGGCAGTCCATCCCAGTGTCTAATTCCCCTTTCCATGAGGAAGTGCTTCCTAACATCCAACCTAACCCTCCCCTGGCACAGCTTCAAGACATGCCCTCTCCTCTTGTCACAAGTTGCCTGGGAGAAGAGCCTGACCCCCACCTTAGTACAGCTTCCCTTCAGGTAGTTGCAGAGTGTGATAAGATTCCCCCCTGAGCCTCCTCTTCTGCAGACAACATCCCCAGCTCCCTCAGACTTTCCCTCCGGTCCCTTCCCCAGTCTCATTGCTCTCCCCTGGACCTGCTCCAGCACCTCAAGATCTTTCTTGCAGTGAGTGGCTCAGATCTGCACACAGTGCTGGAGGTGAGGCCTCACCAGTGCCAAGTGCTCTAGATCCTTCACCAGCTTCATTGCCCAAGTCCTGTGAGGAGGAGCTGGAGGAACTGGGCTTGTTTAGCCTAGAAAAAAAAGGAGGCTGAGGGGAAACCTTTTGCCTCTCTGTAACTACCGGAAAGGAGGTTGTAGCAAGGTTGGGGGCTCTCTGTTCTACCAAGTAACAAGTGACAGGACAAGACAAAAAAGGATCACAGGATGTGAGGGGCTGGAAGGGACCTCTGGAGATCATTGAGTCCAACCTCTCTGCCAGAGCAGGGCCATAGAATCCAGCACAGGTCACACAGGAACACATCCAAATGGGTCCTGAGATTCTCCAGAGAAGGAGACTCCACAATCTCTCTGGGCAGCCTTTTCCAGGGCTCTGTGACTCTCCCAGTGAAGAAGTTCCTCCTCATGTTGAGGTGGAACCTCCTGTGCTGTAGTTTATATCCACTGCCCCTTGAGGCTGTCCCTTCCTTTTTGACACCCAGCCCTCAGATAGTTATAAGCATTTACTAGATTCCCTCTCAGTCTTCTCTCCAGACTAACCAGCCTCAGGTCTCTCAGCCTTTCCTCATGAGGCAGTGTTCCAGTCCCTTAATTATCCTTGTAGCCCTCTGTTGGACTCTTTCTTCAGTAGATCCCTGTCCCTCTTGAACTGGGGAGCCCAAAACTGGACACAATATTCCAAGTGTGGCCTCACTAGGGCAGAGCAGAAGGGGAGGAGAATCTCCCTCAGTCTGCTGGCCACACTCCTCTTAATGCCCCCCAGGATCCCATTGGCCTTCTTGGCCACAAGGGCACATTGCTGTCCCATGCAGGACTTGTTGGCTTAGATGGCACCAAAGGAGATTCAGGTTGGACATCAGGAAGAATGTCTTGCCCCAAAGGATTGCCAAACATTGGAACAGGCTGCCCAGGGCTGTGGTGGAGTCTGAAAGCCTGGAGGGATTTGAGAGCCTTTCAGGTGTGGTGCTGAGGGACACAGTTCAGTGGTGACCTGGCAGTGATGGGTTAATGGTTGGACTTGGTGAGCTCAGAGATCTCTTCCAACCAAAGCAATTCTGTGATCCTGAGATTCCCAGCTAGGTTGAAAACAGAGGATGAAGATGACTGGAAAGAGATGTTTTCTTCCCTGGGGCTGATCTAGTTCAGGTCTGTCATTCTCTTCCTTTCTGGACTAAAGCCTCAGAATTTGGTTAAAGATTTAGCCTTTTTTTGTCTTTTTCCCAGCCTGAGATACAAGATGGTGATTGTCTGACTGGCTTACAGCAAACCCTTGACTTCTTGCCCAAACAGGAGGTGCCTTCCCCAGAGAAGCAAAGACCTATCCCACTGCTTGGTTCTTCTGTTGTTTTCCTGGAACCCAAGTATATATTCACAGTCCAGCAAGGGCTGGGAGGCTCTTGTGACAAAGTGAATTGGAACAAAGGACAATCACCTATTGTTATGCTGTGGAACTCCTCGAGGGGTTGGGATTCCTCCAAGATCCAGCTGGCCATGATGGATAGCAGTAATTTCAGAGCTATGCATATTCTCAGTGTTTGCAGTTTTCTACAGCTAGCTGCATGATGGGGTGGAGAGAAAAAAATAAAGGCTTCTAATCAGCTCCCAGGCAGCAGCCTGGACTTTCTCCTGCAGCTTCCAGCTGGTGAGGTGTTTGCAAAGGAACAAGTTGTGTCTGCAGCTAACATCAGCCACTGTCCAGTTTCCAAATTCTTAACTTATCCCAGCCCCTGCTAGAGAAGCTGAGAAGCAGATGTCTCCATCTGGGTTGAAAGGCACAATGCTTTTGCATGGTCTTGTCCTGGTTTGACAGGGTTGCCTTTAAAAAACATGGAGTTGCAGACCTCCAGGAGGTGCAGAGAGTCCTGCCATAGATCATAGAGTCAGAGAATTAGAATAGAATAGAATAAACCAGGTTGGAAGAGACCTTCAGGATCATCGCGTCCAACCCATCAACCAATCCAACCCACCTAGACAAATTGTCAGGGTTGGAAGGGACTGCAAAGATCATCCAGTTCCAACCCCTCTGCCATGGGCAGGGACACCTCATACTACATCAGGTAGCTCACAGCCACATCCATCCTGGCCTTCAAAACCTCCAGGGATGAGGCTTCCACCACCTCCCTGGGCAACCTGTGCCAGGCTCTCACCACCCTCAGGGGGAAGAACTTCTTCCTGACATCCAATCTCAGTCTACCCATTTCTAGTTTTGCTCCATCCCCCCCAGTCCTATCACTCCCTGACTCCCTACAAAGTCCCTCCCCAGCTTGTAGTCCTTCTTCAGATACTGGAAAGCCACAATTAGGTCTCCTCAGAGCCTTCTCTTCTCCAGATTGCATAACCCCAGTTCTCTCAGTCTTTCCTCATAGAAGGGTAGACCTTCAAAGATCATCTAGTCCAACTTCTCTGCACTTAGCAAGGACATCTTTACCTGGATCAGGTTGCTCATAGTCTCCTCTAACCAGCCTGGATCCAGGGATGGAGCATCTGCCACCCCTCTGAGAAACCTGGGCCAGTGTTTCTCCAAACTCACAGTAAGGAGTTTCTTCCTTATCTAGTTTAAGTCTCCCTTGTGGTTGAAAGCCATCACCCCTGTCCTGACCTAAAAATTCTGTCCCCATCTTTCCTCTAGGACCTTGTAAGTACTAAAACGTCACAATAAAGTGTCCCCAGAGCCTTCTCTTCTCCAGGCTGAACAACCCCAACTCTCTTAGCCTTTCCTCACAGGGGATGTTCTCCATCACCTGCATCAATTTTGTAGCCTGCTTTGGCCCCACTCCAACAGGTCTACGTGTTTCCTGCACTGAGAACTCCAGAGCTGGGCACAGCACTGAAGGAGGAGTAGAGACATGTTCCTAATTAGCCTTCAAGGCACTCAGAGGACCCCAGAATCAGAGAATGTTAGGGGTTGGAAGGGACCTCGAAAGATCATCCAGTCCAAGCCCTCTGCCAGAGCAGGATCAAGTAGGGCAGATCACACAGGAGCACATCCAGATGTGTTTTGAATGTCTCTAGAGAGGGAGACTCCACAACCCCCCTGGGCAGCCTCTTCCAGGACTCTGTCACCCTCACAGGGAAAACATTTTGCCTCAGCTTTCCATGGAACTTCCTATGCCTCAACTTCCACCATTGCCTCTTGTGCTGTCACTGGGCATCACCAAGCAGAGCCTGGCTCCAGCCTCTTGGCACTCACCCTGCACATCTTTATCAACAGCAATGAGGTCACCTCTCAGGCTCCTCCTCTCCAAGCTACAGAGCCCTCAGCTCCCTCAGGCTCTCCTCATAAGGAAGATGTTCCACTCCCTTCATCAGTTTTGTGGGTCCCTGCTGGACTCTTTCAAGCAGTTCCCTGGATGGCAGGGTTAGCTTCCCTCTGCACAGCTGGGAGGTGGTAATAGTGGGCTGAGAGACACAGAAAACAAGTCTTCTGGGGCCTAGACTTGACCAGGAGGGTGGAAGCTGGGAGTTTGGCTCTGGGGAGCACACAGCCAACAGCGAGCTGTCAGTGCTGTTTCCTTGGCTTCAGGTAGATCTATTGGGAATTGAATGCTTGCAGCTGGAGAGCAGACTTGGGCAACCCTCCTGCCTGAAACCATGAGCTGGTTTAAAGCAACACTCTCTCTAGAAGAGATGATTTAATAACCCAAACATCACAAAGCCATCTGGGGGCTTTTGTTCTGCCTGTTCTCAGGCCTGTGATTCAGTGCTGCTCCCTGTTTTAGCTGCTCCTGCACATCATCTGAGGCAGTGACCCATTACATACCCAATTCATCAGAAAGCTGGGGAGACCTGTAGCCATAAAAGGAGATTTATAGATCTCTTTCCTTCACCCTTTTTTTTTGTTGTTGTTTTGTTTTGAGAAGAGATTTGAGGTTTTCTTTGCACTGATGATTACTCTGGAGCACCCACGATGTCTGCCCTCCTCCTGCTTGCTCTACCACTTGCCCTTGCTCCATGGAAGACAGATTTACAGCTGAGCTTGATGGTCTTGCTTCTGAGGAATTTATCACTTAGAGAAGGCAAAAGGCAGAGCAGGGAGAGGATTGGGTCTCCCAGTCCAGCTCAGCCAATAAGGTGTTGGGTAGATAGATGAATGCTACAGGCACCCCGGGGGTATCTACAGCTCTTTGGTCCCATGTGGGATGGTTGCTACCTGAATTAACTCAGCTTTGCCATGCAGCACCTCAGTCTCACAGAATCACAGAAACATTCAGGTTGGACAAGACTCTCAGGATCACCAAGTCCAACCCAGATCCCTACTCTACAAGGTTCACCCTCAACCATAGCCCCGAGCACCACAGCCAAACCACCTTGAAACACATCCAGGCTTGGGGACTCAACCACTGCCCAGCACATTCCAGTACCTGACCACTCTTGCTGGGAAAGAAATGTTTCCTACTGTCCAGTCTAAACCTACCCAGTCACATCCTGAGGCCATTCCCATTCTCTTTAATTCATCTCCATTTCCAATGCTGTGTTGGTGGTTACAGCTTGGAGGTTATTCTTTTTTTGTGCTCATATGATCCAGGCTGATTGAAACTTCTCACCTGAACATGCTTCTTTGGGGAGGGAAGATGAAGACAAGGAAGTCAACCCATGGTGCCATAATGGGGACTGGTGATCAGAAGGACTGTGGAGTCATGAGACAAATCTGAGGCTAGTCCTTCAGGACAGCAGTGAGATGTTGGTCACCTGCTGGTGTCATAAAGTGCCTGCTTTAAGGTAAGAAGTCTCTTTTATAGGACATAGCACAAAGCACATGGACTGTCCAGGCCAGGAATCAATGGGAGGAAGTCCCAGTACAGCAGAGACTGGACTAGTCAAGAACATGAATCGTGTCCTTGCCAGGACTTAGAGTCATAGAATCAACCAGGTTGGAAAAGACCTCAGAGATCATCAAGTCCAACCTATTACCTAACACCTCCTGACAACTAAACCATGGCTCCAAGTGCCATGTCCAATCCTGTTTTGAACACCTCCAGGGATGATGACTCCACCACCTTCCTGGGCAGCACATCCCAATGGCCAATTTTGCTTGTCAGGGAGCAGTGTAGTTCCCCTGTGACCCAGGAGGAAGTAGTTAGAGACTTCCTTAGCTGCTTGGATCCTCTCAAGTCCATGGGTCCAGATGGGATCCATCCTAGGGTGCTGAGAGAGCTGGCAGATGAGCTGGCCAAGCTGCTTTCCATCATTTTTCAGCAGTCCTGGCTCACTGGAGAAGTCCCAGAAGACTGGAAGCTGGCCAACGTGGTGCCCATCCACAAGCAGGGCCAGCTGGATGAGCCAGGGAATTACAGGCCTGGCAGCCTGACCTCAGTGCCAGGCAAGGTTATGAAACAGGACCTTACCTTGAGAGGTTGGACCAGATGACCCTTGAGGTCCCTTCCAACCTGGCATTCTGTGACTGAGGGTTGCAGGTACTTCAAGACAGCAAAGGACTGCCTCTGAAGGTCCTGTTCTCACAGGATGCTACTGAAGTAGCCATGATGGATAATAGCAGCATACTGGGGGGGCACTTTGTCAGGAAACACCATGATGGGAATTCTAATCACCATTTAAAGGCCTTTTCCCTCTTCCTCTGGTGAGTTATCAGATTACAGGAAACAAGAGCAGCTCTGCTGCTGCCTTAGGAGAGATGGAGAGCTACTGTTTGGAGCCTTTGCCCGTCAATCTACTTCCCCAACACCCTCACTCATCAGGGATGCACTGCTCATTTGATGTCCAAAGGCTTCCCAAAGCTCTTAAATTGCTCCTTCCTTACTGGTGGATTTATCTCTAGTTTGTGAAGCACTGGTGTGCTTTGGGGTTGTTTTTTTTCTGCTGCTTCCCAGAGCTTTCCTCTCCCAGCAGCAGGCTGGCTTCCACAGAAAGATGGATCTCTATTTTCTTAAATGCTCAGGCAATTAATGTTCATTCTTCAAGAGGTCCTGCTGGGAAGCTCTCCACTCAACCCTGCTTTTTAGTGCAAATCCTTCTTCAATATGGTAAGTACCCACAGCTAACCTCTGCTCAACCCAGACTATGCAGCTAATGCTGCCTGACCCCCTGTCAGGGCCACACTTCAGGGGAGCTGAGCATCCCTGAGACCTCCAGGTGGGTCTTGGTGGGGTTTGTAGCTCCCAGTGTCTTAGAATCATAGAATTGTTAGGGTTGGAAGGGACCTCAAGCATCATCCAGTTCCAACCTCCCTGCCATGGGCAGGGACACCTCACACTACAGCAGGTTGCTCACAGCCACATCCAGCCTGGCTGCAAAAACCTCCAGGCATGAGGCTTCCACCACCTCCCTGGGCAACCTGTTCCAGTGTCTCACCACCTTCATGGGGAAGAACTTCTTCCTAACAGCCAATCTGAATCTACCCATTTCTATTTTTTTTCTATTCCCCCCAGCCCTGTCACTCCCTGACACCCTAAAAAGTCCCTCCCCAGCTTTCTTGTAGCCCCCTTCAGATACTGGAAGACCACAATTAGGTCTCTTTGGACCCTTCTCTTCTCCAGACTGAACAACCCCAACTCCCTCAGTCTGTCTTTTCCATCCCTCCCAAAGGTGAATGCTCAACATTGCCCTCACCAGTTCCCACCCTGGACATAACCCTCTGTGCTGGGGGAGATTTAGATTGGATATTCTTTGCTGCAAGAGTGGTCAGGCATTGGAACAGGCTGCCCAGGGAAGTGGTGGAGTCACCACCCCTGGAAGTGTTCAGTAAATGTGTGGGCATAGCACTTTAGGACATGGTTTAATGGCCATGGTGGTGTTACCTTGATGGCTGGGCTTGATCTTAGAGGACTTCTCCAACCAAATCAGGTCCATGATTCTATGGTTCTGGATCCATGTCAAGCACCAAGAAGATCTCAAATGAGACTTGTTATGGTACTCATCACTATTTCTCCAGGTTCTGACATCTGTTAGGCCAATTCTTGTGCTTTAACTAAACCCTTTGCCCCCACCTGAATTTGGGAGGTTTGTCCCAACCATCCTGCTCTCAGGGACAGCATAGTGCTCTTGGGAGAGAAGTGTTGCCTTGGCTTCTCCTCTTGCTTACATTCCCACCCCTACTCTGTGGTCTGCTATAAGCAGAGTTTTGCTGTGATTTCTGTGTCCCAGTGCTGCAGGATGGATGTACCCAGAGCAACTCACCCCAAACAGCCAGTAGCAATTTTATTCATCTGAAGCCAAATTCTGCTCTCAGTGTGCAAAGGCTTTGGCTGAGGCTCTGCAATCCTCATGGCTGATCTCACCTATTTGGTTTTTTTTTTTCCATCACTGTTTATTTGCCTTTACCCAAGAGCTCCAGCTACCCTCACAGCCTGTTTCTTCTTGCACCAGCTTAATCCTCACCCCACCATGAACACTATCACAAGGTTTTCTTTTTAAGTCCATTTTGGGTTGGAGTCATCTGGCTTGCTTTCTACTTGGCTCCCTAAGAAAGCACAACTTTTCTATGATCATGTGCTGCACATACCTGTGTCTGTCTGTTTATCTCTTCAAAAACCATTAAAACCATTTTTGGCCACTTCAAGCCAGAGAGGGAATTTCTAATGGTTTATAAACCCAGAGATTCATAGAATGGTTTAGGTTGGAAGGGACCTCAAAGATCATCTAGTTTCATAGAATCATAGAGTTGTTAGGGTTGGAAGGGACCTCAAGGATCATCCAGTTCCAACCTCCCTGCCATGGCCAGGGACACCTCACACTACAGCAGGTTGCTCAGAGTCACATCCAGCCTGGCCTTAAAAACCTCCAGGCATGAGGCTTCCACCACCTCTCTGGGCAACCTGTTCCAGTGTCTCACCACCCACATGGGGAAGAACTTCTTCCTAACATCCAGTCTGAATATCCCCACTTCTAGCTTTGCTCCATTCCCCCCAGTCCAATCACTCCCTGGCATCCTAAAAAGTTCCTCCCCAGCTTTCTTGCAGCCCCCTTCAGATACTGGAAGGCCACAATAAGGTCTGTTTGGAGCCTTCTTTTCTCCAGACTGAACTACCCCAACTCTCTCAGTCTCTGCCATGGGCATCTCAGGGGTGCAAGCAGTTAACCCTGAAGTTACACAGGAAGTTCCACCTCAACATGAGGAGAAATTTCTTTAAGAGTGCCAGAGCCCTGGAGCCGTCTGCCCAGGCTCTGGAGTGAGGCTGTGGAGTCTCCACCTCTGGAGACTTCCAAGACCCATCTGGATGCATTCCTGTGTGACCTGCCCTAGACAATCCTGCTCTGGCAGGGGGGGTTGGACTCGATCTCTGAAGGTCCCTTCCAACCCCTATCATTCTGTAAACTAAAGTGAGGCAGGATACAAACATTTCAAGGGTGAAGAACACAACTGCCTCATGATCTTTCCCACCCTGTGTTTTTTATCTAGGAAGAGCAGTGTGAAGTCAATGGGCAGGTTGTTTTAATTATTCTAATTATTATTATTATGAAAAGGCTGTCTGCCATGGCAGACATAAAAGAGATATCATGTTCATTGCTCATTCCTCAGGCTGTGCTGCACATGTTGGAGAGGGAACAGATCCTGCTGAAAAGGAATTTCCAGGCCAGTTAGACTGATAAATTAGTGCTTCCCCACAGAGCCTCCTGTTACACATTTTGGCTTAGCCAGAGCTTGGTGTCATTACAAAGATGCTTTTCCAGGTTTCCCTGGGTGTCTTGGCAGCCTTCCATGGGGCTGCATAGTTTTCATGCTATAAATAACTTCACTGTTGGGCGAGGGTATGGGACAGGATGGGGGGTGGGGGTGGGGGGAGGTGGTGGTGATCTGTGATAATAGAATGGTTTGGGTAGGAGGCAACCTTAAAAATCATCTGGTTCCATGAGCAGGGATATCTTCCACTAGATCACGTTGCTCAAGGCCTTGTCCGACCTGGTCTTAAACATCTCCAGGTAGGAGGCATCCACAGCCTCCCTGGGCAAACTGATCCAGTGTCCCCCCCCCCCAAAAAGAATTTCTTCCTAATCTCCAATCTCAACCTCCCCTTCTCAAGCTTCAGTCTATTCCCTCTCACCCTATCACTAGAAGCCCTTGTAAAAAGGGATGATCCTCCACACCTGTGCTGGAAGCAGCAATGAGTCATGGTGCACTCTTGCTTGCCTTGGTGCTGAGCATCCCCTGTGTTTTCCTTCTGAATCCCTGAGCTACCCCTGCTGGTTCAGCCTGACACCAATTTAATAAGACATCACAGAAAATATTCCCAGTGGCCTCAGATTCTGCATCCTGTGAGGGCTTCTCCATGGGATCCAGGCTGAGGGCTGAGCAGTGGATGCACCCCACAACACCACCACCACCCTTTTTTTGTGTGCATCCCTACTGAAGATGATGGAATTGGTCACCTCCAGAAGTCTGACTCTGGTGGAAATTCAGCCCTTTGCCAAGCTGGGATCCATGGATGTGTTCAATTGCTTATTCTATTTGGAGTACATAAATGGGGCTGGGTTGCATACTGGGCCATTGCAAAAGCAGAAAGGGGAACACACCTCCTTTGGAAGGATGGACAGCTGAAGAGGAGAAGATTTAGGGAGGTATCTTAATGCTTGTAAGTACTTAAAAGGTGGCTGTCAGAAGGTTGGGGCCAGTCTTTTCTCAGTGGTGTCCAATGACAGGATGAGTGGTAATGGGGACAATCTTGAGCGTAGAAAGTTCCACCTGAGCAAGAGGAGGAACTTCACAGAATCACAGAATGTTAGGGGCTGGAAGGGACCTCAAAGGATTATGCAGTCCAACCCCCCCTGCCCAAGCAGGATCACCTAGAGCAGATCACACAGGAACACATCCATGTGGGTTTTGAATACCTCCAGAGAGGGAGACTCCACAGCCCCCTGGGCAGCCTGTTCCAGTGTTCTGTCACCTTCACAGTGGAAAACTTTTCCTCATGTTTCCATGGAGCTTCCTATGCCTCAACTTCCACCATTGCCTCTTGTCCTGTCATTGGGCATCACCCAGCAGAGCTTGGCTCTACCCTGCACATCTTTATCAACATCAATGGGGTCACCTCTCAGGCTCCTCCCCTCCAAGCTACAGAGCCCTCAGCTCCCTCAGTTTCTCCTCATAAGGAAGATGTTCCACTGCCTTCATCCTTTCTGTGGTTCTGCACTGGATGCTTTGAAGCAGTTCCCTGAGGTCCTTCTTTTTCTGGGCCCCTCCATTCTGGACATAATATTCGAGATGCAGCCTCACCAGGGCAGAGTAAAGGGGGAGAAGAGCCTCTCAGACCTACTGAACATACCCCATCTAATACACCCCAGAATGGCATTGGCCTTCCTGACCAAAAGAGCACATTCTCTATTTTGAGGGTGGTGGAACACTGAAACAGGCTGCTCAGAGGGCTGCTGGAGTCTCTGTCTCTGAAGCAAATTAATCCCCCTGGATGCCATCCTGTGCAACCTGCTCTGCGTGACGCTGCTCTGGCAGGGAGAGTGGACTAGATCCCCAGAGATCCCTTCCAAGCTCTGTGATTCTGTGGCCAGTTAGATTGTCCCCATCAATGTAAATGCTCTTAATCTATCTTTTTAGCAGGGCCTGTTGTAAAAGGACAAGGGATGATGGTTTAAAACCAAAAGAGGGGAAATATAGTTCAGAGAGAAGGAAGAAATAGTTTGTGCTGAGGGTGGTGAACCACTGGCACATGTTGCCCAGAGAGGGGTTAGAAGCCCTATGTCTGGAACCATTCAAGGTCAGGTTGGACAGGGCTCTGAGCAACCTGCTCTAGTAGAAGATGTCTCTGCTGACTGGAAAGAGGTTGGACTAGATGACCTTTAAAGGTCCCTTCCAACTGGAACTGTTCTATGGTTCTACCAAAAATCAATATACAGAATTAACCAGGTTGGAAAAGACCTTTGAGATCATCAAGTCCAACCTATCAGCCAACACCATCTCATCAACTAAACCATGGCACCAAATGCCTCCTCCAGGCTCTTTTAAACACTTCCAGTGATGGTGACTCCACCACCTCCCTGGGCAGCACATTCCCATGGCCAATCTCTCTTTCTGGGGAGAATTTCTTCCTAACACCCAGCCTAAACCTCCCCTGGTGCATCTCCCTCTTCTTCTGTCACAGGTTGGCTGGGAGAAGAGAGCTGGTTTGTGTCCCCTGTTTGTCTTCCTGGGTGAAAAGCTCCAATTTGATGTCCCAGGTACTATCAGCCTCTCAACAGCACATTAGGGGGATGGGGGAATTTTAGCTGGGGGTGTGGGGTGTGTGATTTCCTGGTGGATCAGCAGTTGTTGTTTTTGCAGAGGAGAAGAAAGAGAAAAATAGTGAAAACTGGGATAGAAATTGAAAAGCCTTGGCACAATATGTGGAAACCCACAGGGTTTGAGAGTTTGACCTTGTAGACACACACAAAACATCTTCTCTGTCCCACCATGAGGAAAGCATGACTTGGACACCACTGCTGCTGGGGCAGAACCATAAAAGCTTGGAGCACTCCGAGGTGAACAGGAGAGCAGGACACATGGATTCGCTCATCTACAAAGGCTTGGCTGGAACTGTAAGAGTTTAAACAAACTCTCCAGCAGAAGGAGCACTCCAGGTCATCAAAACAAACAGCAGGAGCTACAAGTGCAAATTCACTCCAACATTGTCCTGACAGACTCCAGCGGTAAAGCTGGGGTGAGCAGAGGGGTGGTGGATAGGGGGAGGCAGAACGTTCCTGGGGAAGGGAGTGCTGCCAGGGTGAGAGCAAGAGGAGATATGATAAACCTCTAATGCCAGCCAAGGGGACACTTAGGACTTACTCAACATGTTGTAGTTGAGGACTCAGCCTAAAGCCCCTGCCCTGGAAGTTTTGAAGGCCAGGCTGGATGTGGCTCTGAACAACCTGCCCTGATGTGAGGTCTCCCTGGCCATGGCAGGGGACTGGGACTAGATGATCCTTGAGGTACCTTCCAACCCTAAAATTCTGTGTTTCTTAATGACTTACTGAACCCATTGCAGTTGAGGACTCAACCTAAAGGACTTACTGAACCTAAAGAACTTACTCAACCCATTGCAGCTGAGGACTCAACCTAATCAGCACATGAGCCTCCAGGTCTCTGCCAGGCTTGCTGTGCTTTGAACAATGAGTAGCAGTGCAACTTGATTTAAAATGATTTCTTTTGTCTCCTCTGGGACCTTCAGTGTCTGTCACAGAATCATTTTGGTTGGAAAAGAGCTTCAAGCTCAAGTCCAACTCTTAATCCAACACTGCCAGGTCACCCCTAAACAACGGCCCTCAGCACCACACCTCCATGGCTTTTAAATCCTTCTAGGGCTGGGAACTCCATCATTTCACTGGACAGCCTGTCCTGGGACTTGCCAAACCTTTCTGTTACAGAATTTTTTCCTGATGTCCCCTGGCACAACTTGTGGCTATTTCACTTATCCTATCATTTGCTACTTAGGAGAAGAGACCCAATGACTGTATTGCCACAATATTCTTTCAGGGAATTGCAAAGAGCAGAAAGATCTCCCCTCAACCTCCTTTTCTCCATGCTAAACAGTTTCTTCAGCTGCTCCTCACAAGGCTTGTGCTCTAGATCCTTCACCAGCTTCATTGCCCTACTCTGGACACACTGCAGCAACTCAATAGCCTCCTTGTAGGGAGTGGCCCAAAACTGAATTTGAGGTGCAGCTTCACCAGTGCTGAATACAGGGGGACAATCACTTCCCTGGCCCTGCTGGTCACAGCAGTGGTGATCCACTCCAGGATGCTGTTGTCCCTTCTTAGCCACCTGGGCATATGCTGGCTCCTCTTCAGCTGCTGTCAACCAACATCACCATGTCCTTTTCCACTGGACAGCTTTCCAACCACTCCTCCCCAAGCCTGTGGCATTGCATGGGGTTGTTGTGACCAGCTGCAAACCCTGCTCTCAGTGAAGGCCCTTCAAAGGCAGTGGGTGGTTTGAGAAGGGATGTGCAGTGAATGTGTCCCCCACGATGGTGGTGAGGCAGAGAAGCAGTGGGCAAGACTGTGAAACATGGAAAGGAGCTTCACTGAGTTCAATCTCCTGCTTTCCAAGACAACTTTTCAGTGGAATCAGACACAAAGAACTTTTGTTCCCTACTCTTCACCCTCAAAAAAAGTATCCTAAACATTCTGTACCATCCCAGTCCCAACACACTTACTGTAATGTGCCACCAGACAAGGTTAAAAGAGACCAGAACATTGCTAGTTTATGAAGGTTCCCACAGCAGCAGAGTCCCCAGGCCTGCATGCTTCATGCTTCTGGAGAAAATACACTCATGGAGAAGGCTTCCACACAAGTGCTTTGATTTTGGAATGATCTCCTGGGAGGTAATTTTCCAGCTCAAATGCACCAGCAGCCAGAGAAATGCCTAAACCATGAGGAGAAGGGACCACAGCCTTGCATGCATCTTTACAGCACCAGCAGCATGGTCCTGTTTGAAGTGCTTGCTGAAAGACAACCATGGTGGTCCTGGGATACAAGAGAGTAGTTTGGTGGCTTACTAGAGCTGGAAATGGGAAGCTACTTCATGCCACTGTGGATCTTCCAGGTGGGCTTCAGCTGCTATGCAGGGATGTCTTTGTACCCTGAGGTGAGAGGAGAGGGGTCCTCTTCAGCATGGACCAAGCAGAGGCACAGTTAGAATCAGAATTGTTAGGGTTGGAAGGGACCTCAAGGATCATCCAGTTCCACCCCCCCTGCCATGGGCAGGGACACCTCACACTACAGCAGGTTGCTCACAGCCACATCCAGCCTGGCCTTCAAAACCTCCAGGCATGAGGCTTCCACCACCTCCCTGGGCAACCTGTGCCAGGCTCTCACCACCCTCATGGGGAACAACTTCTTCCTGGCATCTGATCTGAATCTACCCATTTCTGGTTTTGTTCTGTTCTCCCCAGTCCTATCCCTCCCTGACACCCTCAAAAGTCCCTCCCCAGCTTTCCTGTAGCCCCCTTCAGATACTATAAAGCCACAATAAGGTCTCCTCAGAGCTTCCTCTTCTACTGGGTCTTATTGCAGCTTGAGTCTGTCCTTGATCCCACCCTGCTGTCCAGGAGACAGGATGTCTGGTTGGACTGGATTTCAGCATTATGAGACCTTCCTGGTCACTCCACAAGCTGTCTGCTCTGGAGCTGCACAGAGGAGTCCACCATGGTGTCTTGCAGGCTGAATGTGATCTGAGAGCTGCCAAATCAAAAGCCCAGTCCCAGAGAACAGAAATAAACTCCAAGGGTGGGAATCTTCCCTGAGAGGAGGAAGGAGACAACCAGATGGTCTTTTGGAGCTTGCTTCCTTCCTTAAATTCTATAAACATAAAAAAGGAGTTGGATAAGGCCACAGGTTTATAGCCAGCCTTAGAAGAGCTGCTGCTATCCAAGGTTTGGGAGGAGATTTGGTATTGCAGTTGTGTCTCAGCAGGAGACATTGCTGTAAAGCTGCTTTGGACTTGGACATGGGCTTTGTTAAAGCAGGTGTCTTTGTTTTGAAGAGATGCCGGAGCTCTGATGTTTCCTTTGTGTCTGGCAGGAGTGTAGGATTGTCAGTAGGGCTCCTCTGCATTGTTCATCTTCTCTTTTAAGCAGACAGAGCCACCTCCACTGCCTGCATGAGTGCAGGAGGACCAGAGTAGCCCCCTAATCTCATACTGTATGGTAAAGAGCAGTGGAAGCCCTCTGAATCCCAAGTAGCTCTTCACCCCTGTAGATCTCCACTCCCTGCCCATGGCAGGGGGGTTGGAACTAGATGATCCTTGTGGTCCCTTCCAACCCTGACTGATACTATGATACCCACACACAAACCAACCCATGACTCTCTCTCCTCTTTTACTCCTTTAGGCAGAACACCTTCAGCCAAAAAGTCCTCACCAGCCCTCTTTGACTTCTTTATTTAGATGGAGCAGCCAAATGGGTCACTGCATCCCTGGGAGAGGGCTCTCTGCTTCTCCCACACCTCAGTTCCTCCTCACTCACCATCTCCAAAGGAGCTGCTTTGAGGAAACAAGCCCTGGTATGTGAGGAGTAGACTCTGAGAAACAAAATTCTTTTTCTTTGGGGGGATAGGGGGGGATTGAGTCCCAGTGGGGCAGTTTGTTGTTCAGTCTGCAGATCACTCCACATGGACCACAACATGACAACCCATCATAATATTTGTGAGGAATCACTTCCTCAGCATCTTACATTACGCCAGCGCCAAGGTTTTAGGGTTGCAAAGGGAGGGTGGGGGTTATGTGTTGCTAGCTCCAGGTCAGCAAACAGAACAATCTGAATTCCTTCCCCCCCCCCCCCTTTTTTTCCCATTAAAAAATAACAACTTAGACTTAACAGACTGTTTCATTACAGCTGGGACCTGGGCAGGCAGGACTACAGACCAGTGTCAGGGAAGGTCATGGAGCAGACCATCTTGAGGGCCATCATGCAGCGTGTGCAGGGCAAGCAGAGGATCACAGAATCAACAAGGTTGGAAAAGACCTCAGAGATCACAGTATCACAGTATCACCAAGGTTGGAAGAGACTTCAAAGATCATCAAGTCCAACCTGTCACCACAGACCTCATGACTAGACCATGGCACCAAGTGCCACATCCAATCCCCCTTGTGAACACCTCCAGGGACGGTGACTCCGCCACCTCCCTGGGCAGCACATTCCAATGGTGAACGACTCGCTCAGTGAAGAACTTTCTCCTCACCTCCAGCCTAAACTTCCCCTGGTGCAGCTTGAGACTGTGTCCCCTTGTTCTGGTGCTGGTTGCTAGAGAGAAGAGACCAACCCCTTCCTGGCTACAACCACTTTTCAGGTAGTTGTAGAGAGCAATGAGGTCTCCCCTGATCCTTCTCTTCTCCAGGCTAAACAATCCCAGCTCCCTCAGCCTCTCCTCACAGGGCTTGTGCTCACCATCATCAAGATGTTCAAGATCAAGATCATCAAGTCCAACCTATAACCTAATACCTAACACCTCATGACAACTAAGCCATGGCCCATTCAGTATGGGTTCATGAAGGGCAGGTCCTGCTTGATGAACCTGATCTCCTACAACAAGCTGATCCTTGTAGTGCGTGAGGGAGTGTGACCGTGGATGTTCTGTATCTGGACTTTAGTAAAGGTTCTGCCACCATTTCTGGGGTGCATTAAGAGGAGTGTGTCCAGCAGATGGAGGGAGGCTCTCCTCCCCCTCTACTCTGCCCTGGTGAGGCCACACCTGGAATATTGCATCCAGTTTTAGGCTCCCCAGTTCAAGAGGGACAGAGATCTACTCAAGAGAGTCTAAGAGAGGGCTATCAGGATCATTTGGGGACTGGAACACTGCCCTGTGAGGAGAGGCTGAGAGCCCTGGGGCTGTTTAATCTGGAGAGAAGAAGACTGTGAAGGGATTTAATAAATGTTTATAAACATCTGAAGGCTGAGTGTCAAGAGGGAGGGGACAGGCTCTGCTCAGTTGCATCCTGTGATAGGACAAAGAGAGAGGGAAATAAGCTACAGCACAGGAGGTGAGGGTCTTCACTGTGAGGGTCACAGAGCACTGGAGCAGGCTGTCCTGAGAGGTTGTGGAGTCTCTGTCTCTGGAGGCTTTCAAGCCCTGTCTGGATGTGTTTCTGTGCAACCTGCATTAGATTCCCTGCTCCTGCTCTGGCAAGGAGGTTGGACTCAATGATCTTTGAGTGTCCCTTCCAACCCCTAACATTCTGTGATCCTGTTTCCCTCAGCATCCTCCTGGAGAAGCTGGCTGCTCATGGCTTGGATGGGTGGATGCTTCACTGGGTTAAAAACTGTTTGGATGGCAGGGCCCAAAGAGCAGTGGTGAGTGGAGTTAAATACATTTGGTGACCAGACAGAAGTGGTGTTCCCCAGGGCTCAGTGTTTGGGCTAGTTCTCTTTAACATCTTTACCAATCATCTGGATGAAGGGATTGATGCTCCCTCGGTAAGTTTGCAGGTGACAGTAAGCTGGAAGGGAGTTTTGATCTACTTGGGGTTAGGAAGGCTCTGCAGAGGGATATGGACAGTCTGGCATGAGAGATTCAACAAGGTCAAGTGGCAGATCCCACACTTGGGTCACAGTAACCCCATGCAGAGCTTGGGGCAGAGTGGCTGAAAAAGAGCCCAGCAGAACTGGACCTGAGGGCATTGATCAACAGCTAACTGAATATGAGCCAGGGTGTGGTGGCCAAGGTGGCCAAGAAGGCCAACAGAATGCTGGCTTGGATCAGCAATAATGTGGCCAGCAGGACCAGAGAAATGATTGTCTTCTCGTACTCAGCACTGGTGAAGCTCCACCTTGAATATTTGGTTCAGTTTGGGGATTGTCTCTGCAGGAAGGACATTGAGGTGGTGAAGAGTGCCCAGAGAAATCAGTGAAGCTAGTGAAGGGTCTAGAGCACAAGTCTTATGAGGAACAGCTGAGGGACTTATGGCTGTTCAGCCCAGAGGAAAGAAGGTTGAGGGGAGACTTCCTTGCTCTATTCAACCACCTGAAAGGAGGTTGTAGCAAGGTGGGATTCAGTCTCTGGAGTGCTGGCTTAAAGGTTGGACTTGATCTTAAAGGTCTCTTCCAACCAAACTGATTCTATGATTCTAAATTCCACTGGACCGAAGCTGCTGAAGTTCCTTGCTTACTGCAGGGGTTTGGACAAGATGACCTTCAAGGGTCCCTTCCAACCTAATGCATCCTGTGATGCTGTGAAAGGATTTTCGGAGGGAAAAACAATCTAGGAGAGCAAAAAAGCAGACAAGGATGTGTCATGGAACAAAATGAGTGTAAGTGCTCTACCTGAAGTGCCATGAAGTTGCCTGGAGGATCACAGAATTGTCAGGCTTGGAAGGGACCTCAAAGATCATCCAGTTCCAACCCCCCTGCCATGGGCAGGGACACCTCACACTACAGCAGGTTGCTCACAGCCACATCCAGCCTGGACTTCAAAACCTCCAGGGATGAGGCTTCCACCATCTCCCTGGGCAACCTGTGCCAGTGTCTCACCACCCTCATGAGGAAGAACTTCTTCCTAATGTCTAATCTCAATCTCCCCTCTTCTAGCTTGGGTCCATTCCCCCCAATCCTTTCACTACCTGACACCCTTAAAAGTCACCCCCCAGCTTTCTTGTAGGCCCCTTCAGATACTGGAAGGCCACAAGAAGGTCTCCTCAGAGACTTCCCTTCTCCAGACTGAACAACCCCAACTCTCTCAGCCTCATAGGAGAGGAGCTGCAGTCCTCTAATCACCCTCATGGCCCTTCTCTGGACACCTTCCAGCACCTCCAGATCCTTCCTGTAATAGAGGCTCCAGAACTGGATGCAGTACTCCAGATGGAGTCTCAACAGAGTGGAGCAGAGGGGGAAAATCACCTCCCTCAACCTGCTGGCTGTGCTTCTCTTTATGCAGCCCAGGCTCTGCTTGGCTCTCTGAGCTGCAAGTGCTCACTACTGCCTCCTGTTGAGCTTCTCATCCAGCAGCACCCCCAAGTCCTATTCTTCAGGGCTGCTCTCAACCGAGACCCTGCCCAGCCTGTATCAGTGCTTGGGATTGCCCTGACCCAGATGCAGGATGTTCAGCTGCAGGGGGCCATGGCAAGCACGGTAGTTACACATCAACAGGGGTGCTAGAATTAACACTACTTCCACACTGCATTGCTAAGGACACCCACTTGGGAAAGCACAATAAATAACTGAGCTATTTAGTAGCTCTGTAGTGCCTTTCATCCAGGTATCTCCAAACACCATCCAAAGGTTCCTTAGAGCTGCAGCTAACCCCAGGCAATGTCACCACTATCTTGGCTGTGCAGCAGATAAGAGAATTGAGGTTAGGGTATTTCCAGGAGCTTGTGACATGGGGCCAGAGTAGCAGCCAAGAGTCTTGACATCTATTGCCCTTTTTTTCCCCATGGGAATGATGGAAAAAATGGAAATGAAGATCTGAGTCCACAGTAAGCCCATAAGGGGTATTCCTAAGATGGCTTCTTTTATTCCTTCACAAGGATTAGGTCAAGAGACAATGCAGGTTAAAAATAGAAGGTGTTAGGATAAAAAATAAGGACATTAGATAATAAAACCTTGGTTGATCAGCAGCTTCAGGTCCTTTTCCACTTGACAGATTTCCAGCCACTCTTCTTCAAGCCTGTAGCAATGTGTTGTGACCCAAGTGCAGAACCTGGGCCTTGGCCTTGTTGAGCCTCATGGCACTGGCCTTGGCCCAGCCAGCCAGCCTGTCCAGATGCCTCTGCATGGCATCCCTACCCTCCAGCAGATCAACATTCAGCACTGGTTAGGCCACATCTGGAGTGCTGTGTCCAGTTCAGGGCCTCTCAGTTCAAGAAAGACGTTGAGATGCTGGAATGTGTCCAGAGAAGGGCAACAAAGCTGGGGAGGGGTCTGGAGCACAGCCCTGTGAGGAGAGGCTGAGGGAGCTGGGGTTGCTTAGCCTGCAGAAGAGGAGGCTCAGGGGAGATCATATTGATGTCTAGAACTCCCTGAAGGGAGGTTGTAGCCAGGTGGGGGTTGGTCTCTTCTCCCAGGCAAGCAGCAGCAGAACAAGAGGACACAGTCTCAAGCTGTGCAGAGGGAAATTTAGGTTTGATCTTAGAAAAAAGTTCTTCCCAGAAAGAGTTATTTGCCATTGGGATGGGCTGCCCGGGGAGGTGGTGGCATCACTGTCCCTGGAGATGTTTAAGAAAAGCCTGGATGAGGCACTTGGTGCCATGGTTTAGTTGATGAGATGGTGTTGGGTGATAGGTTGGCCTTGATGATCTTGGAGGTCTCTTCCAACCTGGTTGATTCTGATTCTGTAACACTCCCTCTTGACATAGTGTCATCTGCACACCTGCTGAGGGTGCACTCAATCTCCTCAGCCTTAAAGGCTTTAAAGAGAGCACATCCCCCCACCACTCTTTGGACTCAGCCATCCAGACAGTTTTTTCCCCCAGCAAAGCATCCACCCATCCAAGCCATGAGCTGCCAGTTTCTCCAGGAGGATGTTGTGGGAAATCGTAGAATCATAGAATCAATAAGGTTGGAAGAGACCTCAAAGGTCATCAAGTCCAACCTGTCACCCAAGACCTCATGACTACTAAACTGTGGCACCAAGTGCCACATCCAATCCCCTTTTGAGCACCTCCAGGCATGGTGACTCCACCACCTCCCTGGGCAGCACATTCCAACAGCTAACAACTCTCTCTGTGAAGAACTTTCTCCTCACCTCCAGCCTAATGGTGTCAAAGGTTTACTGAAGTCTAGGTAGACAATTTCCACAGCCTTTCCCTCACCCAGTAAAGAGGGTCACAGGTCGTGAATTTGGCCAAGATAGTCCTGAACTGAAGATCTGTTGAGCTGCACTCCTGGAATTGGACAAGACCCTTCTGATACTTTGCAATGCCATCTCCAGGGCAACAGGGAATAAAGTGAGAAGATTTGGATTCTTTTCAACTTTCTTGTTGGAATGATCTCTTTTTTTCTTTCTTTTCCCCTGGTCTCATTTACTTTGATTACTTTTATGTTCAATGTAAGGGAGAGAAACAGACATTGGGTGATGTAACTCATTTCACTCGCTGACAAAGTCTAGGCTGGGTTATGTCCTAAATATGTTCTTGATGACATCACCAAACAATTCCAACCTTCAGCCTAGAGGAAAGTGTCCTGCCTGTTTATAAACAGATGTCACCATGTCATTTTGAAGTCACCACCAGTTTTAACACACTTGGCACTGGTTTCTGTGGCCTCTGTGTTGGGCTGAGTGCCATTTTGATTGGAAATGGTTTACCTCCTGATTGCGCTGTGCATCTAGGGACTGCACCATGCAAAACACAGATGGAAACCATGTGGAGATGTGCTTTCTGGAAGAGTTTCCAGTGCTTTATCATAGAATCACAGAACTGGTTTTGGTTGGAAAAGGCCTCTCAGATCATCCAGTCCAACCATCAACCCAACACCACCATGGCTGTTAAACCATGTCCCCAAGTGCCATGTCCACACGTTACTCGAACTCTTCCAGGGATGGTTACTCTACCCTGGGCAGCCTGTTCCAATGCCTGACCACTCCTTCAGGACTGATTTTCTTTAATTCAAATCCAGCCTAAACCTCCCCTGGTGCAGCTTGAGGCCATTCCCTCTCATTCTATCACTTGATACTAGGGACATCACCCCTGTGATAGGACAAGGAGCAATGGATGGATGTAAGCTGCAGCACAGGAGGTTCCGCCTCAACATGAGGGGGAACTTCTTGACTGTAAGGGTCACAGAGCACTGGAACAGGCTGCCCAGGGAGGTTGTGAAGTCTCCTTCTATGGAGACTTGCAAGTCCCATCTGGATGTGTTCCTGTCTGACCTGAGCTAGATTGTATGGTCCTACTGTGGCAGGGGGGTTGGACTAGATGATTTCTTTGGGTCCCTTCCAACTCCTGACATCCTGTGATCCTGTGAACTCTCACCTTTCTCCAACCTCCTTTCAGGTAGTTAAAGAGAACAATGAGGTCTCCCCTCAGCCTTCTCTTCCCCAGACTAAACAACCCCAGATCCCTCAGCCACTCCTCAGAAGACCTGTTCACTAGACCCTTCACCAGCTTTCTCCTCAGATGTTTCCAGACAGCATGGAAATGCCAAAGGGAAATTACTTTTGTAGCAACGTTTGGGCTAGATGATCTCCAGAGGTCCATTCCAACCCTTACCGTTCTGTTTCACTGGACTCAAATCCAGATACAAACTAGAAGAACAAAGAATGGCAGCAAATAGAGTCTGGTCAGTATGGGTTTATGTCTCACAGCTGATGATTGGCCAAAATGACTTGTTTTGGTTTGTTTTGTTTAAACTTGTCCATTGTTTTCTGCTGCATCGTTAGAATTCCTTTGGGGTTTTGATGCCATTTGTCCACTACAGTCTACTGTGCACATCATCTACCCTGCAGAACTCAGCTAACAGGCTTAAAAATCAACAAGCAATTGGTTAGACTGAAATAATTCCTTTCCCTGAATCTTTATTTTTAATGTGGAAAGAGGGACATAATTTCTTTGGAGACCTTCAGCTTTCTGTCAGAGCTGGTTGAAATATGAGGAGGTGGAGAACTCCATGGAGGACAGGTGGATGACAGACTGAATGACCACATAAATATAATTTCCAAAGGTGGGGGGGGAAAGGAATAATTCCATAATAAACTTGGTAATGTGAACTCACAAGTGGTTCCCTCCCTGTATTTCCTGTACTGAACAAAGGAGAAGCAAGTTGTGGAAAACCTTAAGCCAGGTTTGAATTTGGGGACTGGGACTAACTTGAAAATAAATTTAGTTTGTTTTTAAACCAAGGCTTGATTAGACAAACATTTCATAGATTTTGAAGCACTGCCCTTAGTGCCAAGTGTATCTAATTGATCTGTCGTGTGCTTATCACTGGATGAAGTCTGAACGAGTTGTTTAAGTGGGGAGAGAAGGGAGGATATTCCAAAGTTCTAACCATTGAGTCTTAAGTCTACCTGGACTTCAGCAAGGCCTTTGGCACCATCCCCCACAGCAAACTGCTGGCTAAGCTGTCAGCTTGTGGCTTGGACAGCAACACTCTGTGCTGGGTTAGGAACTGGCTGGAGGGCCGAGCCCAGAGAGTGGTGGTGAATGGTGCCACATCCAGCTGGCAGCCAGTCACCAGTGGTGTGCCCCAGGGATCAGTGCTGGGCCCCATGCTCTTTAACATCTTCATTGATGATCTGGATGAGGAGATTGAGTCAGTCATCAGCAGATTTGCAGATGACACCAAGTTGGGAGCAGATGTTGATCTGTTAGAGGGCAGAAGGGCTCTCCAGAGGGCAAGCATCATCAGTCAGTTTGCAGATGACACCAAGCTGGGGGCAGGAGTTGATCTGCTGGAGGGTAGAGGGGCTCTGCAGAGGGACCTCAACCGACTGGACAGATGGGCAGAGTCCAACAGGATGGCATTCAACAAGTCCAAGTGCCAGGTGCTGCACTTTGGCCACAGCAACCCCATGCAGAGCTACAGGCTGGGGTCAGAGTGGCTGGAGAGCTGCCAAACAGAAAGGGACCTGGGGGTACTGATTGACAGCTGCCTAAACATGAGCCAGCAGTGTGCCCAGGTGGCCAAGAAGGCCAATGGCATCCTGGCCTGCACTAGGAATAGTGTGGCCAGCAGGAGCAGGAGGTCATTGTGCCCCTGGACTCTGCACTGGTTAGGCCACACCTTGAGTCCTGTGTCCAGTTCTGGGCCCCTCAGTTTAGGAAGGACGTCGAGACACTTGAACATGTCCAGAGAAGGGCAACAAGGCTGGGGAGAGGCCTTGAGCACAGCCCTGTGAGGAGAGGCTGAGGGAGCTGGGGTTGCTTAGCCTGGAGAAGAGGAGGCTCAGGGGTGACCTCATTGCCCTCTACAACTACCTGAAAGGTGGTTGTAGCCAGGAAGGGGTTGGTCTCTTCTCTCTAGCAACCAGCACCAGAACAAGAGGACACAGTCTCAAGCTGTGTCAGGGGAAGTTTAGGCTGGAGGTGAGGAGAAAGTTCTTCATGGAGAGAGTCGTTCGTCATTGGAATGTGCTGCCCAGGGAGGTGGTGGAGTCACCGTCCCTGGAGGTGTTCAAGAGGGGATTGGATGTGGCACTTGGTGCCATGGTCTAGTCCTGAGGTCTGTGGTGACAGGTTGGACTCGATGATCTTTGAGGTCTCTTCCAACCTTGGTGATACTGTGAAGTGAATAACAGGAGGCTGCTGTGATAGGGCAAGGGGTGATGGCTTTAAGCAAAAAGTTTGAGATTTAGAATCACAGAATCATAGAATCACAGAATGGGCTGGGCTGGAAGGGACCTCCAAAGGTCATCCAGTCCACCCCCCTCTGCACTCAGCAGGGACATCCTCGACTAGATTAGGTTGCCCAGAGCCCTGTCCAGCCTCACAGACTAGATAAATGGAAGAAATTTTTTACAATTAAGATGGTGAAATGCTGGTTCAGGTTGCCCAGAGAAGTGGTAGATGCCCCATCACTGGAAGCTCTTCAGGTCAGGTTGGATGGGACTCTGACCAACATGATCTAATTCACAGAATCAGAGAATGTTAGGGGCTGGAAGGGACCTCGAAAGTTCATCCAGTCCAACCTCCCTGCCAGAGCACGGTCACTCAGGGCAAATCACACAGGAACTCAGCCAGGCAGGTCTCAAATATCTCCAGAGGGGACTCCACAACCCCCTGGGCAGCCTGTTCCAGTCTTCTGTCACCCTCACAGGGAAAACATTTTCCTTCATGTTTCCACGGAACTTCCTATGCCTCAGCTTCCACCATTGCATCTTGTGCTGTCATTGGGCATCACCCAGCAGAGCCTGGCTCCATCCTCTTGGCTCTCACCCTGCACATCTTTATCAACATGAAGGAGGTCCCCCCTCAGGCTCCTCTGCTCCAAGCTACAGAGCCCCCAGCTCCCTCAGTCTCTCCTTGTAAGGAAGATGTTCCACTGCCTTCAGCATTTTTGTGGCTCTGCACTGGATTCTTTCAAGCAGTTCTCTGATGCCCTTCTTGAACTGAGGGGCCCAGAACTGGACACAATATTCCAGATGTGGCCTCAGCAGGGCAGAGTAGAGGGCGAGGAGAACCTCTCTTGACCTACTAACCACAGCCCTTCTAACCTTGAATGTCATTGGCCTTCTTGGCCACAAGAGCACATTGCTGGTGTCCCTGCTCACTGCAGGGAAGTTGGACTAGATGACCTCTAAAGGTTCCTTCCACCCAAACCATCCTATGAGTATGAGTATGAGTTTAACCATGGAAACCAAGAGTACATTTCATTGCTGTGGGAAAAGCCCTGATCTGGTATTTGTCATCTGTTCGGTAAGATCAGTGAGGGCTCCTGTAGATTGCTTCCCTGCAAAGAGGACAATAGAAACTAGGAGGCAACCTGGGGTAGTGGGAGAAGTAATACTGCAACAGAGACTTGAGATCTTTGGAAGAGTCACATTCAGGGATACCTTAAAGACAATTCAATTTCAGCCCAATATTGACCATCTGTGGGCCACGTGCTTCAAAGGGGAATGGAATTCTGCAGAGAGAGAACAGCCCTGAAGAAAAGGCCTTGGGGGTGCTGGTGGATGAGAAACTCAACAGGAGCCAGCAGTGTGCACTTACAGCCCAGAGAGCCAAGCAGAGTCTGGGCTGCATCAAGAGAAGCATAGCCATCAGGTCGAGGGAGGTGATGCTCCCCCTCTGCTCCACTCTGGTGAGATCCCACCTGGAGTACTGTGTCCAGTTCTGGAGCCCCTATTACAGGAAGGATCTGGAGGTGCTGGAAGGTGTCCAGAGAAGGGCCATGAGGGTGATTAGAGGAGTGCAGCTACTCTGCTATGGAGACAGACTGAAAGAGTTTGGGTTGTTCAGTCTGGAGAAGAGAAGGCTCCAAATACACCTTATTGTGGCCTTCCAGTATCTGAAGGGGCCTACAAGAAAGCTGGGGAGGGACTTTCTAGGCTGTCAGGGAGTGATAGAACTGGGGGGAATGGAACAAAACTAGAATTAGGTAGATTGAGATTAGAAGTTAGGAAGAAGTTCTTCCCCACGAGGGTGGTGAGAGCCTGGCACAGGTTGCCCAGGGAGGTGGTGGAAGCCTCATGCCTGGAGGTTTTTCAGGCCAGGCTGGATGTAGCTCTGAGCAACCTGCTGTAGTGTGAGGTGTCCCTGTCCATGGCAGGGGGTTGGGACTGGATGATCCTTGAGGTCTCTTCCAACCCTAACAATTCTGTTATTCTATGATTAGACCCCTCCATCTGGTTGCCCTCTTTCCCAGGATCACAGTCATCATCTCCAGTGATGGGAAATGAGCTGGGTGCAGAGATCTTTATTTAGGTGCTCAGAACACCCAGGTTTGGACAGATAAGTTTGCCTCATTACTCTTGATATGGGAAGTTCATTCCTTGTGTGGCACATTTATCATCCCTCTTCCCTCCTGGAGAAGGGGGAAGGGAACAGTAGGAGGGAAAAAGAAGTGGAAGGCAGGAAAGGAGGGATCCAGACAAGGGAGGAGGTTGTGTGGGGTGTGTCTTCCCAAGCTGAGTGATTGATTTTTCTTCTGGGAAACACTGAAACTTCCAAGTCAAAATTAATGGGACAAAAACACTTCCCAGGTGCTCAGAAGTGCAAAAGCAACATAAATCAAAGGGGTAGTCTAAAGGAGGAAGCTCTCAGAGTAAAACAGGGTAGAAGAGCAGACTCCTGAAGCTATGTCTCCTCTGATGTGTCAGACAGTCTCCACTGTGTGGAGAGGACATGTTTAGGGCTGCACAAGGGCCTTGTGCACAAAGGGCTTGAAGGAATGGAACTGGCAAAGGCAGGTGATAGTTTCACCAGTTCTCTTCTCATTTTCACCTTATGACCCCTAAGATGTATCACAGAATCACAGACCCTCAGGAAAAGGACCCTCAGGATCACCAAGTCCAATCCAGAAGCCTGTTCTACAAGGTTCACCCCTAAACCATATCCCCAAGCACCACATCCAAACTACCTTTAAACTCATCCATGGTCGGCGACTCAACTATCTCCCTGCCCAGCACATTCCAGAGCCTGACCACTCTTGCTGGGAAAAAAATGTTTCCTAATGTCCAGTCTAAACCTACCCAGTGGCAGCTTAAGGCCATTCCCTCTTGTTCTATCACTAATTCCCTGTGAGAAGAGACCAGCACCAACCTTTCTACAATGTCCTTTCAGGTAGCTGTAGACAGCAATGCAGGTCAGCTCTCTGCTGATATCCCAATATCCTCCAAAAATGCATTTACTCAGCTCCTCTCAAAGAGGTACAGAGCTAACCTACAGATGGCCCCAACATCAGATCTGGTTCTGACTTCCAAATTGTCCTCTTGATGGTGAGGAGGATGAGGAGTGGCATTAGGCCTACGCTTTCTAGCCCTGTGCATGGAAGCTCCAGCCCCCTCCCCAGCTTTGTTGCCCTTCTCTGGACACCTCCCAGCAACTCAACATCTTTCCTAAATTGAGGGGCCCAGAACTGGACACAGGACTCAAGGTGTGGCCTGACCAGTGCAGAGTACAGGGGCAGAATGACCTCCCTGCTCCTGCTGGCCACACTATTCCTGATACAGGCCAGGATGCCATTTGCCTTTTTGGCCACCTGGGCACACTGCTGGCTCATGTTCAGCCTTCTATCAACCAGTACCCCCAGGTCCCTCTCTTCCTGGCTGCTCTTCAGCCACTCTGACCCCAGCCTGTAGCACTGCCTGGGGTTGTTGTGGCCAATGTGCAGCACCTGGCACTTGGATGTGTTCAATCTCATGCCCTTGGACTCTGCCCATCTGTCCAGCCTGTCGAGGTCCCTCTGCAGAGCCTCTCTACCCTCCAACAGATCAACTCCTGCCCCCAGCTTGGTGTCATCTGCAAACTGACTGATGATGGACTCAATGCCCTCATCCAGATCATCAATGAAGATGTTAAAGAGCATGGGGCCCAACACTGATCCCTGGGGGACACCAGTATGCCTCATTGCCCATCATCCCAGCAATGCTGACCACCTTCTGACATCTCCATATCCAGCTCTTACTTATTAAGCAGAGAGCAGATTTCTCAAGTACAACTGGGAGTTTCACCAGAAGAGTTTGCAGTGTCATGTAGAAAATAGCTCACCTGAACACCTGGAAGACGGAAGCCTCTAGATTGTGCTTTTGTGGAAACATTTCCCCACTGTTTTCATAGTTCACCTCCACCACCTTGACAGTGGTGGAGTCACTGTCCCTGCAGCTATTTAAAAGCTGTGTAGATAGGGTGCTGAGGGACATGGGTTAGTGAGAACTGGTAGTTTTGGGTTAACAGTTGGACTTGATGATCTTAGGGATCTCTTCAAAAGAAAATGATTCTATGATTCTAAGTTAGGGCTGGGCTGGCCACTAGACAAAGGACAGATACTCTCCATGAACTCCCTTCCATTCCCAAAGAGGAAGAGAAAGACTGAAGACAAACCTCATGAAGTTCAATAAGGACAAGTGCAGGGTCCTGCATCTGGGGAGGAACAGCAACAGGCACCAGGACAGGGTAGGGGCTGCCCTGCTGGAAAGCAGCTCCATGGAGAGCCCTTGGAGATTAAATGATTCCATGGCAAAGCTTAGCACCAGTCTTGGTAGAGCTAGATAATGGTTGGACTCGATGGAGCCCAGGGGTGTGGTGGCATCACCATTCCTGGTGGCATTCAAAGACCATGAAGACATTGCAGTTTGGGCCATGGTTTAATGGCCATGGTTGTGTTACTTTGATGGTTGCACTTGATGATCTTGGAGGTCTTTTCCAAGTGAAATGATCCTACGATCTCAAAGATCTTTTCCAGTGGAAAGAATTCTATGATTCTATGACATTCCATCATCACCCATTGAGTACTTCTAGATCCTTGAGTGAAAGAAATCCTGCAAAAGGGCTTGCTTAGGAAATACTCAGACTGTTTCCCCCTACTAATTTCTTACTCTTTATCTCTCATTAATAATAATAATTATTATTCATGTTTGTTGTGGTAAGACCTAGCAGCAGGCTGCCAAGGGAGGTCATGGATGTGCCCTCCCTGGAAGTGTTCAAGCCGGGCTGGATAAAACCTTGAGCAACCTGATCTAGTGGAAGGTGTCCCTGCCCACACCAGTGGGGTTGGAACTAAATGATCTTTGAGGTCCCTTGCAGCTCAAACCATTCTATGAGTCTGTGAACTCTGGGGCAGCTCTGCACTGTGCTAGGTGCTGTGAGAACGTAGAGAAGAAATCCAGTCTTGACTCTCTTTCCTATTTATCTCAAGCTGTCCTGGGCTCGGCCCCAGTGAGCTTATTATCCATTAATCAACCTGCTGACAGCTCTAGTGCACAATGAGTCAGTTCCCTACTTGAGATGAGCCATTGGTCAATTAAACTAATAGTGACTCTGGGCCATAAGAAAGGAAACGTTTATGAGCTAATGCGAAGCGTACGAGGGCTAAAGGGAAATAAAAGCCCTTTACAATTATAAGAGGGGAAAACGAGAACCCAGGCTCATTAATAAACAAAGAGCAGGATGTAATTAATAAATGCCTCTAAATCTGCCAGGATATGGGATTCCTTTCTCAATATGTCATTAGCAAGAAAAATAAAGAGGAAAAAAAAACCTCAGCTGATAAGGACGGGCTTGGAAACGTTGAAAGTATACAAATCAGAGAATGTGGCTGATACTTATCCTGCTTGGTAAAGGGATTTCACTTAGGAGTTAAGGAAACACTCTGGAGCAATGGAAATGTGGCCACAGCATAGAGGAGTGAATGACTGCGGTTTGCTTTTGCATAGACTAGACTAGGCTAGACTAGGCTAGGCTAGAATAGAATAGAATAGAATAGAACAGAATAAACCAGGTTGGAAGAGACCTTCAAGATCATTGTGTCCAACCAACCATCCAACACCACCTCATCAACTAAACCATGGCACCAAGCACCCTATCACACAGTATCACAGTATCACAGTATAACCAAGGTTGGAAGAGACCCCAAGGATCCAACCTGTCCCAACAGACCTCACGACTAGACCATGGCACCAAGTGCCACGTCCAATCTCCCCTTGAACACCTCTAGGGATGGCGACTCCACCACCTCCCTGGGCAGCACATTCCAATGACGAATGACTCGCTCAGTGAAGAACTTTTTCCTCACCTCGAGTCTAAACCTCCCCTGGCACAGCTCGAGACTGTGTCCCCTTGTTCTGGTGCTGGTTGCCTGGGAGAAGAGACCAACCCCTTCCTGTCTACAACCACCTTTCAGGTAGTTCTAGAGGGCAATGAGGTAACCCCTGATTCTTCTCTTCTCCAGGCTAATCAAGTCTCCTCCTGAACACCTCCAGTGATGGTGACTCCACCATGTCCCTGGGCAGCCATTCCAATGGGCAATCACTCTCTCTGTGTAGAACTTCTTCCTAACCTCCAGCCTAAACCTCCCTTGGCACAGCCTGAGACTGTGTCCTCTTGTTCTGGTACTGGTTGCCTGGGAGAAGAGACCAACATCCACCTGTCTACAGCCTCCCTTCAGGTAGTTGTAGAGAGCAATAAGGTCTCCCCTGAGTCTCCTCTTCTCCAGGCTAAGCAACCCCAGCTCCCTCAGCCTCTCCTCACAGGGCTGTGTTCCAAACCCCTCACCAACTTTGTTGCCCTTCTCTGGACACGCTCCAGCAGCTCAACAGCCTTCCTAAACTGAGGGGCCCAGAACTGGACACAGGACTCAAGGTGCAGCCTAACCAGTGCAGTGTACAGGGGCAGAATGACCTCCCTGCTCCTGCTGGCCACACTGTTCCTGATGCAGGCCAGGATGCCATTGGCCCTCCTGGCTGCCTGGGCACACTTTTTTTTTGCATATGGCACAAGATGTTCATTCTGCTGGTGACGGTGCAAACACAGCAGGAGGTGATGATCCCTGGCTAGAGGGGAGCATACCACTGCTCCTGGTCCATGGCAGGATCCCAGGGTGAAGGTTGTGACATGGAGGAAAGAAAAAGAAAGATTTCTTGATCTTTTAACCTTTGGGGAAAGAACCAGCCAAACAAATGTTTCTCCTACAAAACCACCACACTGGTTAGATAATACAGCATCAGTTTGGTTGGAAGAGAGCTTTAGGATCAAGTCCAGTCATGAAGCCATCACTACCAAGTCGCAACTAAACCATGTTCCTCAGCACCACTTTTACACGGCTTTGAAACTCCCCCAGGGATGATGACTCCACCACTGCCCTGGGCAGCCTGGGCCAGGCCTTGACAATGCTTTGGGGGAAGAAATTTTTCTTAACAGTCAACCTAAGCCTCCCCTGGCACAACTTGAGCCTTTTTTGTCTTGTCCTACAACTTGGGAGAAGAGACCAACCTCACCCATCTTCAACCTCCTTTCAGGGAGCTGTAGAGAGTGAGAAGGTTTCCTCTCAGCCTCCTTTTCCCCAGGCTAAACAACCCCAGTTCCCTCAGCCACTCCTCACCAGCCCTGTTCTCCAAATCTTTCACCAGCTTCATTGTCTTTCTCTGGACCTACTCCTGCACCTTGATGTCCTTCCTGCAGTGAGAGGCCCAAAACTGAACACTGTACTCAAGGTGTGGCCGCAGCAGTGCCAAGTACAGGAGGACAGTGATCTCCCTGGTCCTGCTGGCCTTGTACTCCCGATCCCTTGACCACCTGTACAAGCCCCTGAAGTGTCTCTTGATTTCCTGTTTCCCATCTTGTAGCACATTTGGTTTAAAACTGCTTCTAACTATCAGCAGGTCAGTCACTTCACTACTTTTTAAAGTCTTGGACCTCATGTTCACACTCACATGTGGTGCCTTTTTTCTGCATGGACCCCCAAAATTCTCCTTTTTATCTTCTAGAGATGCAGCCCAGGAGGTGTGATGAAGGATGCCACCAGCCCCCAGATGTCAAAGCACTCGAGCGATGCTGTCTCTTGAACCTCTTGATGAATCCAGGCCAAGAGAAAGGCACATGTCTGAGTAAACCTGGAATGGGCAGCAGATGCAAAACCTGGCACTGGGGAAGGCCTGACTCCCACTGAGGGCTGACAGGCTTTGGAAAGGAGAAGAAGCACCTCACGTTGGATGCAGCACAGATGGTGGAATCCGAGGAGAGCCGCTTGGGGAGGAAGAGATGTGATCAAAGCAAGACTCTCTCAGGATGAATATCAGCGGGATGGGATGGAGTTTGCAAAGATCAGAGGAAAAAGAGGTTCCCCACGCAAGAGTTTGGTGGTGCAGATGGGTTGGAAAGGGCAGGCTGCAGAGGCACCATGTGTATGGGCTGTGAGCCAGAACTGAATGTAAATGTAGGGGAGGATCTGACTTTTCGCTAGTTAAAGTGCTTAAATCAAGCAGTTGTTTTTCCCTTTCAAAGGCACGTTGTAAGATCTCTCCTCACTCACTCCCCTCTCCTCATCTTCTCATCAAGGAGATCCCAACCTGAAAGGTAATTGTAGTGAGGTGAGGGCTGGTTTCTTCTCCCGAGTAACTGGAGATAGGACAAGAGGAAATGGCCTCAAGTTGCTCCAGGGGAGATTTAGGGAAGATACCAGGAAAAATCTCTCTCCTGAAAGAGTGGTCAGGCATTGGAACAGGCTGCCCAGGGAGGTGGTGAGTTCATCATCACTGAAGGTATCCAAAAGCACAGTTAGAATCATAGAATTGTCAGGGTTGGAAGGCACCACAAGGATCATCCAGTTCCACCCCCTTGCCAGGGGCAGGCACACCTCACACTACCTCAGCTTGCTCAGAGCCACATCCACCCTGGCCTTCAAAATCTTCCAGGATGAGGTTTCCACCACCTCCCTGGGCAACCTCTTCCATCATGTAGTATCATGTAGACATGATACTTTGAGACATGGCTTAGTGGGCATGGTGGTTGATGGTTGGACTTGCTGATCTTAGAGGTCTTTCCCAATCTTAATGATCATCATAGAATCAAAGAATGGCTTAGGTTGAAATGAATGTCAGAGATCATCTACTCCAACCCCCCTGCCATGGGCAGGGATGATTCTCAACTAGACTTGGTTGTCCAAGGTCTCATCCAATCTGGCCTTAAACACCTCCAGGGAGGGGGCATACACAAATGTATGATTCTATGATCAGTGAGTGGCTTGGAGGTCTGCAGTAAGCTTGCATCATCATAGATACCTCTGGACTGCAGATCTATGCATTTGCTGAAGGTTTTAGTCCTCCTTGTTTGTTTTATTTGGTGGTTGTTTGGTTGGTTTTGGGGGGTTTTTGGTTTTTGGGTTTTTTGACAGAAACACAGAATGTTAGAGGCTGGAAGGGACCTCCAGATATCATCCAGTCCAACCCCCTGCCAAAAGCAGGGTGACTCAGGGTAGTCTGCACAGGAATGCATCCAGGTAGGTTTGGAAAGTCTCCAGAGAAGGACACTCCACAACTTCTCTGGGCAGCCTGCTCCAGGGCTCTGGTACCCTCACTGTAAAGAAGTTTCTCCTCATGTTGAGCTAAAACCTTCTATGATCAAATTTGTATCCACTGCTCCTTGGCTTATTACTGTGCAGCACCCAAAAGAGATTATCCCCCTCCACTTGACACCCACCCCTCAGAGTTTGAGAGACATTGATCAGATCCCCTCTCAGCCTTCTCTTCTCCACACTAAACAGCCCCAGGGCTCTCAGTCTCTCTTCACAGGGCAGATGCTCAAGTCCCCTAAGCATCCTTGTGGCTCTCTCTTGGACTTTCTCCAGCAGGTCTCTGTCTCTCTTGAACTGGGGAGCCCAGAACTGGCCACAATACTCCAGGTGTGGCCTCACCAGGGCAGAGTAGAGAAGAACCTCCCTAGCCCTGCTGGCCACACTTTTCTTGATGCACCCCCGTTGTCTTTACACTGGGAAAAGCATCAGCCCCATCAGTGTCTGGTCCAGCTTTTTCCCAGTACACAACACAAGTGCCAATGTTTTGGCAACCTCTCTGGGCTATTTTTTTTTTGCTTTTCTTTTTCCATCAGCCTCTTTCCCTTCTGCCCTTTAGTCTGTGCTTCGAATTTCCCCTGCAAAATGCCCTAAGTAAATAAAGAGACAATTTAGATGGGCAACAGAGAGATCTAACAGAAGATGGAGGAGAGAAGCAGTAACAAACCAACCTAAATAAAGAGTCAAACTCTTAATAAATTACGTCCGACCACCAGACAACTGCAGGGAGGCAGCCAAATGAGCTGCCACAGCCTGATGCTGATAATCCAGATAAAGTATTAAAAACAAATCTGGACCAAAGAGAGAGGCTCTCAAGCAGTGGTACAACAGTTTGCTTTCTAGCTGAGGCAAAGAAATAACATGTAATCATTTAATACAATTCCTTCAAATAAACTTCATTTGGAGATAATGGCTTCCAGATGGATGAAGGTTTATAAACATCTCTGCCACATGGTTGTGTTCCCACTGGGTAATGGAGAGGGTAAGAGAGTGATTTAGTCACTGGGTCTACACCAGTAAATTAAATGTGCCCAGTGCTGATCTGCAGCACTGAGGTTCATGCTCCCGGGCAACAAAGGTGGTGAGGGATCTGGAGCACAGCCCTGTGAGGAGCAGCTGAGGGAGCTGGGGTTGCTTAGCCTGGAGAAGAGGAGGCTCAGAGGAAACCTTATTGCTCTCTACAACTACCTGAAGGGAGGTTGTAGACAGACAGATGTTGGTCTCTTCTCCCAGGCAAGCAGCACCAGAACAAGAGGACACACTATCAAGCTGTGCCAGGGGAGGTTTAGGCTGGAGGTTAGGAAGAAATTTTTCCCAGAGAGAGAGAGATTGGCCATTGGAATGTGCTGCTCAGGGAGGTGGTGGAGTCACCATCACTGGAAGTGTCTAGAAAGTGACTGGATGAGGCACTTAGTGCCATGGTTTGGTTGATGAGATGGTGTTGGGTGATAGGTTGGACTTGATGATCTCGAAGGTCTTTTCCAACCTGGTCAATTCTGTATCCTGTATTCTTGCCATCCAAGACCAAGTGGGCGCTTTCAAACTGCCTGCTTGGAGTTCCTGCTTTGTGCTACCTCCTGAGCTATGCCTGGGAGGTGTTCATGAAGCAGCCTGGTGTTCCAGACCTGACTGGTGCCAAGAGCATCCTAAAAAACAAACCATTTGGAGAAGGCAGCTCTCATGCCTGCGAACAATCCCAGGTGCTGTTTGATTTACCCATATGCACACAGCTTAAGAGAAACTTTGCAGAAGACCCCCACAACCCTTTCTGCATCAAACAATACCCTCCTTGAAACTATTCTGGAAGCTCATCTAAAACTTCAGGGCTGGATTACCCTGGCCAGCTTTGCAAACATGGAAGCCCACATGAAAGACCAAGTCACAAACGGTCATACTCAAAGCCAAAGCAAAGAACCTGTTCAAGATGTCCATGGAGTTCTTCAACTAATAACCCAACACCTTTTTGGATGAAATACTAGCCTTGAGCTGCTTGGAGCCAAAGCTGCTAGTCAAGCTGTCAGTGTTACAGATGTCTTTGATTGCTTTGTTGGGTTGGGGCCCTGCAGAATCAGCACCAGGAATGTGAAGGGAACAATGGCACTTCGCGCTTAGCGTGGAGAACTCTGAGTGTTATTAATTATTTTTCACTTTGCTGCTTAGCATTAAGAGACAGGGGGCTGAAACCAATCCAAGGCAGAAATCAGCCACAGTTATTAGTGTCTCAAAGCTTTGTCTTGTAGGCTTCAGTCTGGTTAAAACAACAGAAGAAATAGAGGCGGGGGGAGGGGGGGGGGGAAGCTAGACATGGTTCAGATGAAGGCCCCCAAGGTATGTGGGATTTTAGATAAATGATCTGGGTTGGGTCCAGCACTAATTATTTCCCTTTAAATCCTCAGATATTTTTCCCCCCCTCCCTGTTTACAGAGGGTTGTTAGTTTGTTTCCTCTGCCTTGGTTTTATCCATACCTCCTGCCACGACAATATCTCCACGGATCCCACAGATGGAATCTAAATGAACCACGGAGACAGTTGGATCTCATCAAGGACCTGATGGAAGGTTGTGGTGTTTTGAGCTCATTCTGCTTGGGTTTTCACCCAGAGGGTTGAGAGGAGGGTCCTCACCGTCCAGGATCCCGCATCTGCTTAAGTCACCAAGCCTGGATGTGTTTAAAAGCAGTTTGGCTTTGGTGCTTGGGGCTATGGTTTAGGGGTGACCCTTGCAGAGTCGGGTTCTGGGTTGGACTTGATGATCCTGAGGGTCTTTTCCAACCTGAATGTTTCTGTGATTCTGTGATTCCATGATCTTGGGCACAGTGGCTGCTGTGAGGGCTCAGATCAGAGGAGCCCAAGTCCCTAAGCTCCTTTCTTTTCCAGAAATCCTTGCAGTCCGTGAGTGTCTCAGGGAGTTCTGTGTTGCCTTGCTCTCTGCAATCAGGCTGTTCTTAGCTTTTCAAAGCAGGAGCTGAGGGAGAAACAGAACAATAGCTTGAAACCTCAAAGTTTCCTGGTTCCATGGAGTTGCACTTTTCTGGGACTGTGGAGTAACCTCCAGGCAGTGAAGGGGTCCAGAGGCCCTTCTGCCCTGCTGCACATAAAATGCAGCACATTTTGAGGTGCTCAGAAAGTCACCAAGAGGAGACAGGCTTTGGGATGATATTTTCAACTTTCTGAACAAATGTAAGGGGTAGATCTTGAGATGAAGCAACTCCCTCTCTCTCTTGAACTGGGGAGCCCAAAACTGGACACAGTATTCCAGGATGTGAGTGCAAAGCCAGAGGATCCTGGATGTTTGAAAGGAGACTGATGAAGCTTTTCAGTGGATGGATGGCCCCTCTGCCAGCTTTAAGGAGCTCCTCCAAAGGCTGAAGGGCTGGAGCACCTAACAAATACCCACTGTGTTCTCCTCCTTCTCAACTGAAGAGACAACAGAGGCTGGGCCAGATCATACAGGGGCGAGGTGGGAGCTGTTTTTGCAGTCTGGACAGCAGAGCATCACCAGTTCCCATTCTGACTCCATGCTGACAATGAGGATCAGGCATGAGATCGGTTCTCAGAAACATTTGGCTTTGACTGGAGGAACAGCCATGGATGAGTCTCTGTTGCTGGTTAGACACCAATGTGTTTCCCATCAGCTCCTATTCCAGCTCCATTTAACAGCCATCTCATTAAATGTTAAACCCTATGTGTTTTTGCCTCTAATCCTTCGTGAGGGTATCAGCTTCATGGCTGCCAGGTCCTAGGCAGGTGGGAGAAGCCACAAGTTTATTGTGCTGCCCTTGAACTATATATCCCAGGCAGCAGCATGGAGGTCTTGCTCAACCAGCTCTGCATGCCAGAATCTCCCCAAGCTTCCTCCTTCACCCTCTATTGACACAGCAGATGCTTTTGGACACCTTCCCAGCTTCATCAGGTCAGTTCTCAGGAGGGTGGAAACCCCACAGAGTGTTCCCCCCCAAAACATAAACAGATATCATCTGTGCTGGGGCTGAGCGGTGGAAGTGTCTGTGTCCTGTTGTAGCTCCATGTTTACATTGTTCCTGGGAGCAGGGGAGGTGCTTTCATCTTCTCCTAGGCTTTCAGTTTTCCTGCATGTCCCATGGTTTTGCACCACAGTGTAAATAATGCAACTCCTTTTCAAAAGGAGAAGTGGCTTAGAGGGCTCTGGAACCTCCTTTACTCTGCCTGGATTTTGCAGGCCAAAGGTTCTCTCTCTTCCAACCCAGCATTTCTTCCATGACTAAAATCACAGAATACAGAATACAGAATTGAGCAGGTTGGAAAAGACCTTTGAGATCATCAAGTCCAACCTATCACCCAACACCATCTCATCAACTAAACCATGGCACTAAGTGCCTCATCCAGGCTCTTTTTAAACACTTCTACCTCCCTGGGCAGCACATTCCAATGGCAAATATCTCTTGCTGGGAAGAATTTCTACCTAACATCCAGCCTAGCTCTCCCCTGGCACAGCTTGAGACTGTGTCCTCTTGTTCTGTCGCTGGTTCCCTGGGAGAAGAGACCAACCCCCTTCTGGTTACAACCTCCCTTCAGGTAGTTGTAGAGAGCAATAAGGTCTCCCCTGAGCCTCCTCTTCTCCAGGCTAAGCAACCCCAGCTCCCTCAGCCTCTCTTCACAGGGCTGTGCTCCAGACCCCTCCCCAGCCTCGTTGCCCTTCTCTGGACACATTCCAGCAACTCAACAGAATCATAAATTAATGGATTCATAGAATCATAGAATTACAGAATGGTCTGGGATGGAAGGGGCTTATAAAGGTCATCCAGTCCAACACCCTCTGCAGTCAGCAAGGACATCCTCAACTAGATCAGGTTGCTCAGAGCCCTGTCCAGCCTCACCTTGACTATCTCCAGCTATCACCTGCTGGGTGTGCAATCCCATCCTAAGCTTGACATGAGCTAGCATTATGTTACTCCAGCCCAGAAGCCAGATGGATGCTGGGCTGCATCCCCAGCAGTGTGAACAGCAGGTTGAGAGAGAGGATTCTGCCCCTCTGCTCCTGTCTGCTGAGACCTCACCTGCAGTTCTGGGTCCAGCTCTGGACCCCTCAGCACAGGAGAGACATGGACCTGTTGGAGCAGGGCCAGAGGAGGCTACAAAGATGCTCAGAGGGCTGAAAGACCTCTCTTATCTCGAAAATGTGAGAGAGCAGGCTCTGGGGAGACCTTACTGTCACCCTTCAACACTTAAAGGCACCTACAGGAAAGAGGGCACAGTCTTTTTAGCAGGACGTGTGGTGACAAGGCAAGGGATGACAGACTAGAGAGAAGGAAGACATCTTTTGCTCTGGGTGTGGTGAGACACTGACACAGGTTGCTCAGAGAGGTGGTAGAAGCCCCATCCCTGGAACAACTCCAGGTCAGGTTGTTTGGGGCTCTGAAGGATCTGATCTAGCTGAAGATGTCCCTCTGCTCACTGCATGAGGGCTGAACTAGATGACTTTTGAAGGTCCCTTCCAATGCAAAAGATTCTAAGCCAATGGGGGTGAGCATTGCCTGTACTTAAAACATTGAGCAGTTGAAAATGATCTGGATGAACTCATTTCTGTGTCTGATGCTGCTTCTCTCTCAATAAAGACTTCACTGTTCCTGCAGTGACATCAGGCTCATAAAAGACTTTGCCTAATGAGTACACAGGACTTGCTAATGGAGCCAGCATCCCAAGAGCTGGCAGAAGAACTGAATGCTCTTGCTGAGTCAGCATGTGGGCCATGAATATTACTTTCCATCAAGTGCACACTTACTTCTTCCAGGTCTGGGGCAAATCTTCAGCACCACTGAAACTGGATTAAGGCTGCAGTTAGAGGGGAGAGTCCTACAGAGCTTCTCCTTTGCTTAGAAGCATAGAATTGTAAAGGCTTCTAAGATCATCAATCCAACCATCAACCCAACACTACCATCCCCACTAAATCATGTCTGAAGTGCCATGTCTAGATGTTTCCCAAACACCTCCAGGGATGGTGACTCCACCATCCTGGAGGTGTTTTATTTTTAGCTCAGTTGTAATGGGTTGGGGCAGACCCCCTCCCCACCAGGCGCAGAAATAACGACTCAGACAAACGGATTGCAAAAGGGATGGGCAAGTTTAAATAGAGAACAGTGAGTGGGTGCAGAAAACTAGAAACACAGTGACAAGAGGAACCCCAAAACAGACCCAGAAAGATCCCATCCCCACCTGAGGGTGCAACCAAAACCCCCAGGGCTCCTCCTTCCCCCCCCCCCCCCCCCAACTAGGCTAGTCCCAGCTGGCCAGATCTGCGACTGCCCATCCCCCCGTGGCTTTGGGCCTAGCCAGGCCCATGGCTGGGAGATCTCTCCCCCAGTTATCGGGTGTCGGGGAGGAGGGAAAAAGATGTAGGGGCTGCTGCTGTCTGTGTATCCACAGTTCTCTTCCCAGAGAGAGCTGTTAGCAGTTGGAAGGTGCAGCCCAGGGAGGTGGTGGAGTCACCATCCCTGGAGGTGTTCAAAAAAAGATTGGATGTGGCACTTGGAGCCATGGTTTAGTTGTCAGGAGGTGTTGGGTATTAGGTAATAGGTTGGACTTGATGATCTCTGAAGTCTTTTCCAACCTGTTTGATTCTGTGATTCTATGATTCTATGAAGTGCCAGACCCTGCCGTAAAATTTATAGTGGTGCGAGGGATTATGGTAGAAATACCTAATTTCCTGTGTCCACCCACAGGGCTGGACTTCTGGACACAAGAAACACCCCTGTAGCAGAGGGCACCCAGCCCAAACTACGACAGGAGCCACCCCTTATTTCATACCATAATCCCTGCACCCAAACACATCATCAAATCAGAGAGCTTCTGATGACATGTCTGGCGAAGTCCATATCTTCATCTGGGTGTCCACCCCAACAGTCTCTCATTCAGGCTCCAGTGTCTGTCCGTTCCAGTTCTTCTTCCTTCATCCAATGTGGGAATGCCAGTTAGGAGTGGTGTGAGCAATCTGGCAGTGCAGGCCTGGAGCCTGACATGGTGGTAGGTCATGCTCAGCATAAGTGCAGAGCCAGTTACCAGTATGCCAAAACAGTGCTGTGCCTGCAGCACTGTAACTAAAACAAGACGCTGGTAGCTAGAAACATAGTGAGTTATCTCGGGACAACAGGACATGCACCTGCATCAACAAACCTCGTGTGTCACCCATAGTTGGACCAATAATCTACAACAGTGTGTGGTCACTCATAGGGGACCAATGAGTCCATGCCAACAAGGCACACCAAGGTTATATAAATTGTAGCAGTTTCCTTGCTACGCACTTCTTCTTTTCCTGCCTGTCCTGTCTCCTCTCCTTCCATGCTTTACTGCACCATGCTTTCGCCATAGGCCTGAGCCATAGGCCTGCAATACTGGAACAATAAAGGATCGGTACTGATCATACTGCTCAGCCGTATTGATTCCAAGAACCTCCGTCGTTGCCATATGTGGCTAAATCCAATGGAACCTCCCAGCAATGCAGAGTTCACTCTTCCGCGGTGCAAGTTCTCCATGGATTCGTTGGGCATCCTGGTCACCTGGAGAAGCCTCACAACTTCTCAGCTGAGCCTTTATTCTCATACTCAGCAGCATATTCTCCACCCCTGAGGCAGGCCAGTCGGAACAATCCGGCTCCACGGCTGCCTTTTTCAATCCACCCAGGGTGCCGCAGCCAACCGCTTCCACCCGCGGTCCGAAACTACACGGATGCATGTCAGAGGCACTCCGCCCGCCCACTGGGTGCTCGCGTACCGAGGCAGGACAGCATCCGGCTGCACAACCCCCCCATAAGAGGGAGGAGCTGCTCCACAGCCCACTGAAGAAGGGAGGCGGAACCAGGCGCTCGGCGCCATTTTCGGAGCTCATCCGAACATTGGGGTAAGAGATTAGAGCCGGCACCTACTGCAGCCCGAGCGCACGGCCGGGGCCGCCGCCGCCGCTGCTGCAGCTGCCCTCCTGCTCCTCAGCCACGTGGTCAGACCTGATCCTTCCCCCTGCTGCCTTCGTGCCTCCTCAGAGAAAGACTGGTTTTGTATTCTTCTTTTCTGTCCCACTCCCATCCATCCTTGTTCCTTGCCCCTTGTGAGCCTTTCCTGATATTGTGTTATATATATATATATAGTTTAAAGAAAATTCTTCACCTCTCTACTTCCAAGCAGACTCCAGATTATTGTTCAGTGGATTTGCTCCTTACCCTTTTTCCCCCCCATCTCTGCTTGGAGGGAGGAGGTGGGGAGTGGGGGAGAGATTCTCAGCCTTTCCCCCATCTGGGCTTTTAACTCCCAGTTAAGGCTCAAACCACTACATCAGTGAACCACTAAACCCCAGTTTTTCCTCATCATCCTGGTAGCTCACTGTTGGAGTCCCTCGAGTAGATCCCTGAGATTGTGGAGGAGTGGTGGAAAGGGAAGGGTTAAACTCAACAGGACAGCCATGACCTTCAGAGGGCCTGGGATCAGGGCAGGGGTGGCTTTACCCTGTTTTGTTTCTACTGGAGAGAGTGAGAGTTGATTTTGCTCTTGACACTCACCATGCTACCGAAGAGGTCAGAAAGTCACCAGCCAAACTTCACTGGAGACCAAGGGGGACAGAAAAAGAAGTTGCTGTCTTCTGAGATATCAACCAGCATGTGGGACTGGGAGCCCAGAGGGAGGGTGTGCACTGTGGAGGCAGCATGGCCAGGTCATGCTCTGAGACTGACTTTTCCACTGTCAGCTAATCATTCTCTCTTTGGGGAGCTCCAGCTCGTGTTACCAGCAGTAGGAGGTGAGAAGGAGGAGCTGGGGGCAGACAGTGGCCCATAAACTGCATCTCCTGACAGCTTGCTGGAGTCAGACCCTTGTCCCTTGAAAGGAGGCACCCCGAGGGCAGCTCCTTTGTGAACCAAGTGTCCCCTTTCTGGAAGAGGAAGGCACACAAAGATGTTGCATCTGCAGCGTTAGGACCCGCTCAGTGTTTCTTCCATAGATGCTTTTCATCAGAAAATTCTGCTCTGCCCAAAACATTCCCTCAAACTCAGCCTTTTCTTCATGGAAATGTGTCTCTTTTAGTGACACTTCAGGATTTATCCTCCCCCACCTCTACTCTGTCCACATCTAGTATGCTGTGGCCAGTTCTAGGCTCCCCAGTTCATGAGGGATATCACAGAATCACAGAATGTTAGGGGTTGGAAGGGACCTTGAATGATCATCCAGTCCAACTTCCCTGCCAGAGCAAGATCATCTACACCAGATCACACAGGAACACATTCAGGTGGATTTGGGATATCTCCAGAGGAGAAGACTCCACAACTCCCCTGGGCAGCCTGTTCAGTGTTCTGTCACCCTCACAGTGAAAACATTTTTCCTCCTGTTTGCATGGAACTTCCTATGCCTCAACTTCCACCATTGCCTCTTGTGCTGGCATTGGGCATCACCCAGCAGAGCCTGGCTCCAGCCTCTTGGCACTCACCCTGCACATCTTTATCAACAGCAATGAGGTCACCTCTCAGGCTCCTCTTCTCCAAGCTACAGAGCCCTCAGCTCCCTCAGGCTCTCTTCATAAGGAAGATGTTCCACTGCCTTCATCTTTTTTGTGGCTCTGCACCGGATTCTTTCAAGCAGTTCCCTGAGTTCCTTCTTGAACTGAAGGGCCCAGAACTGGACACAATATTCCAGATGTGGCCTCAGCAGGGCAGAGTAGAGGGGGAGGAGAACCTCTCTCAACCTACTAACCACAGCCCTTCTAAAGCACTCCTGAATGGCGTTAGCCTTCTTGGCCACAAGAGCATATTGCTGGCTCATGGTCAACCTTCCATCCACCAGGACTCCCAGCTCCTTTTCCTCTTCACTGCTCTCCAACAGGTCAGGCTCCACCCTACCCTGCTCCACAGGCTTGTTCTTTCCCAGGTGCAAGATTCCATGCTTGCCCTAGAGAGCATCCAAAGGAAGGCTGAAGGGGTGATGAGGGACTCAACATTTGTCTGGTGAGGGAAGGCTGAGACCTGGGACTGTTTAATCTGAGAAGAACAGGCTGAGAGTGAATCTTACCAACATCTATAAATACCTGAGGGGTGGGTGTCAAGATGAAGGTGCCAGGCTTTTTCAGTGGTGCCCTCTGATAAGGTGAGACACAACAGATACAAATTGGGACACAGAAAGTTTCACCTCAACATGAGGAGAAACTTCTTTACTGTAAGGATGACAGAGCCCTGGAGCAGGCTGCCCAGAGAGGTTGTGGAGTCTCCTTCTCTGGGATTTTCAAGACCCATCTGGATGCATTCCTGTGTGGTCTGCCCTATGTGATCCTGCTTTCGGCAGGGGTGTTGGACTGGATGATCTCCGGAGGTTCCTTCCAACCCCTAACATTCTGTGACTCTATGATTCTCAAGTCCACAGAAGAATATACTTCCAGACTGAAGGCAGACAGGTATCAGCCCTAGAGTAGGTGATCATTCCAAGCATGGGGAAGGCATGGAAATGGATAATCCTGTTTTGTCAGCTTCTGATGGGGCCCTGTAACAGGGTCACAGAACCCTGGAGCAGGCTGCCCAGAGAGGTTGTGGAGTCTCCTTCTCTGGAGACTTTCAAGACCCACCTGGATGTGTTCCTGTGTGACCTTTGCTAGATTCTATGGTCCTGCTCTGGCTGGGGAGGTTGGATTCAATGATCCCTGGAGGTCCCTTCTAACCCCTAACATCCTGTGATTCCATGATCCTGTGGCTGATGCCCAGTAGTGAGTTGACTGTGAGGTCTTTGAAAGGTCCATGGACCTTGGGCCATTGAAACCATCTAGCACTACACCTTTAGTAGAGCTGATGACATAGGAAGGGTACTTCAATGTAGGCACATCTGCTTGGCCATGCCTGCTAAGCTGCCAGAGCAGGGAGGTAAAAGAGCATATAGAGCAGGATGGGTGACAGACAACTGGACCTACTGTCCAGGCAACTAGAAAACCTGGGAGATTTAGACTGGAGATCAGGGAGAAATTCTTGGCAGTGAGGGTGGTGAGACACTGGAACAGGTTGCCCAGGGATACCTTATGGATACCTTTTCCTTGGAGGTATTCAAGGCCAGGCTGGATGAGGCCTTGAGCAACCTGGACTAGTGGAAGGTGTCCCTGTCCCTGAGAGGGGAATTTGAACTAGATGATCTTTATGCTCCCTTCTGACCCAAGCCATTCTATGATTCTATGCAGTCCCTGCTTCTGTCCAAGCACTGATATTGGTTTTCTGTGTGACCCTGCACTACCTTTCTCAGTTTCTTTATCCATCAGTTTGGGACAGTAATGACTTTCTGCCCCACAAGTGGAGTTGAGGAGTTCACCCTTGGTCCCATTGTCCCAGCAGAGTGTTAGGAGGTGCTTTGGGTCATTAAAGATCAGATGGAGTTGTTGTTGTGGCTTGCCTTTGCGAGAGTGGAGGGGGCATTACCCCAGGGCGTCCTGGCAAACTTTCCAGCTCCCTTTCTGCTGTGGTGATGAAAGGGGACATGTCAGCCCTGGGAAGCAAGAAAGAGGAGACTTCTGGGAAAGGACTTCTTTGCTGCAAAATTAGCTCTGCTGAGTTTACAGGGTGTCCAAGGCCATTAATCTTGCCTGCTTTGGTACCATGAGATTGGAACCAAACTTTCAATGTGCTTTTCTGCAGAGCCATTTATCAGCAGCCATCTTTTGCCCTCTGGCTTTTTTCCACTTCTGCCCCCTCCCCACACACACTCACTTCTTCTCTTTGTTTTTTTCCTTTTCTTTGTGTTTCCCCCCCCCCCTCCCCCCCCCCTTCCATTCATTCTTTTGATTTGCCTCCTGGACTTATTCCCAATCTTTGGGTTGTCTTATTAATTTTCCTCTTGCTCCAAGGTTTGCGGGCTGGAGACTTTACAACATTCTTTCACAGTCCTGGATTTAAACCACCTCGCCGGGGGGTCTGTAATGTCCTGACATGGAAAGAATAGACATTATTAACCTAATCATCTAGGGTTATTTTTCCTTTTCTCTTTTTTTTTTTTATGAACTTCAGAGCTCTGCAGTCTTCACCAGCCACATGGCATGGGTTGCTGAAGGTATTAGCAACCGTCAGTGACAAGCTACTGTGGCTGGATGCACACCAATTTTGTCAACACCTGGGAGAAGGGCTGCAAAGATGAATCACAGAATTAACCAGGTTGGAAAAACACCTTGGAGACAGCAATGTGCCCTTGTGGTCAAGAGAGCCAATGGGATCCTGGGATGCAGCAAGAAAAGTGTGGCCAGCGGAGCTAGGGAGGTTCTTCTCCCCCTCTACTCTGCCCTGCTGAGACCACAGCTGCAATCCTGTGTCCAGTTTGGAGCTCCCCAGTTCAAGAGAGACAGAGACCTGCTGGAGAGAGTTCAACAGAGGCTATGAGGATGATTTGGGGTCTCCTATGAAGAGAGACTGAGAGCCCTGGGGCTGTTTATTCTGGACATGAGAAGGCTGAGAGAGAATCTGATCAATGTCTATAAATATCTGAGTGATGGGTGTTAAGATCACAGAATCACAGCATAGATCTGGTTGGAAGAGAGCTCAAAAATCAAAATCATGGTGATGATCTCTTTTTGGTGGTGCCCAGTGACAGGGCAAGGGACAACGGACATAAGCTAGAAACAAGAGGTTCCACCTCAACATGAGGAGAAACTTCTTTATGGTGAGAGTGAAAGAGCAGGCTGCCCAGGAGGGTTGTGAGGTCTTCTTCTCTACAGACTTTCAAAGCCCACCTGGAAGCATTTCTGTGTGACCTACCCTAGGTGATCCTGCTCTGGCAGGAGGGTTGGACTTAATGATCTCTGGAGGTCCCTTCCAGCCCCATGCATTCTGTGATCCTGTGATATCACTGTGTGATCTGCCACCGTGGGAGATGTTTTTTCCCCATTGTGGCAGTTTTAGGCTATGCCTTTAAAATTAAGCTGCAGATTTTGAGCAGAAAAGTAGAAAAATATAAATAATTCACTATTGGGTGCAAAAAGGAAAACAACAGATTATTCTAAACAGATTCATGGGGCAGTTGTTCCATAAACATCTTTCACATTTCACCTCCATTCTCATTCCTTTTCTTTTTCTCTAGGTGCTTGGCTGATCTTCTGGGAGACAACCACTTTCTGGCTGACCTTGAGAAGAGATAAGAATGTTACATTGCTTCTTTGAACTAACATTCCTTCTATCTCCTCTTTTCTTATTACAGGAGGGGGGGAGGAGGTTTGGGGGGCAGTGGAGCAGCTCCCCTGCTTTCTCTGGGGAACCCAGAGTGGGGGTACAGGGGGCTTTCTGTGCTGTTTTCTGATTGTAAATACCTGTATGATATTGTAAATACTGTCTATTTTGTACATATTCATTGCATTCCATTGTAGTTTTTGCTTCCATAGAGCTTCCATTTACTTTCCAACTGAGTCAGTTGTGCTTAGTTACTGGAATGGGAAATTTCAACCCACTACACATTGCAGGGCATTGCAAGACTCCACAGCATATTAGAGGTTAGAAGGGACCATGATCCAGAGATCATCAAGTCCAAGCCCCCTGCCAAAGCAGCATCACCTAGGGCAGGCCACACAGGAGTGCATCCAGGTGGGTTTGGAAAGTCTCCAGAGAAGGAGACTCCACAACCTCTCTGGGCAGCCTGCTCCAGTGCTCCATCTCCCTCACTGTAGAGAAGTTTCTCCTCATGTTGAGGTGAAATCTTCTATGTTCCAGTTTATATCCATTGTCCCTTGTCTTATTTCAGTGCGGCACCAAAAAAGCTTGGCCCTCTCCACTTGACACCCACCCCTCAGATACTGATAGATACAGCCCCCTCTCTGTTTTGCCTGCTCTGTCAATCTGCTTATCTTTCCATGTTATTGAATTAGAAACACTGGGTTTGATGAGGCCTCTCCTCTGAGATTAGACACATCAGGTCAGTCTCCACGTCGCTCAGGTAGAAGTACATCGAAGTCACCTGGGGGGGAAACAAAGAGGAGGAGAAGCTGGCTACCTCCCTGTGAGGGATTACTAACTCATCCCTGGGAGATTCCAGAGAACAGACATGCAGCCCATGCTGAGGAGGAATTACTGGATTCTATTATATCTCTAGATAATCAACAGCAGCTGCCATTCGTGGGGTACCTCCATCCTCCAGGCAAGCCACAGCTGTGATTCATGCCACGTCCCACGTTGTTGCCTGCCCTTAAACATCTAAACAATCTGGCTTGATCTGCTTTACTACTCACATATTTCTTCCTTGCTCCTCAGTTTCCGGATGCTCACCAGAGCAGGCAGCCAGGGAAGATGTAACTCATCCACAGGGGGAACGATGGACCAGGGCATAAGGCACAGGGGGAAGGTTTCCAGTGAGTCTCTAGATGGGAGACATGGATCTTCTTTTCTGCATCAGCTCCATGTCAGGGTAATTGGAAGCAACAAGGCAGAGCTGGAAAATGTTGTCATGGGTCTTAAGCCTTTGTGGGAGTCAGTCCTTCTAATATATGGAGTACTTACAAGGAGCTGAGACAACTCCAGTGCACGATTGACATGCTAAGCCTTCTGCCTAAGCCAGCGAGGCAGGAAAAGGGGCTGAGAAGTTTCATGCAGTCTCATGAAAAACAGTCACAGTGTTATTTAAGAGAAGAGTCATAGAATCATAGAATTGTCAGGTTTAGAAGGGACCTCAAGGATTATCCAGTTCCAACCCCCCTGCCATGGGCAGGGACACCTCACACTACATCAGGTTGCTCACAGCCACATCCAGCCTGGCCTTAAAAACTTCCAGAGATGAGGCTTCCACCACCTCCCTGGACAACCTGTGCCAGTGTCTCACCATCCTCATGGGGAAGAACTTCTTCCTAACATCCAATCTGAATCTCCCCATTTCTTGTTTTGTTCCATTCCCCCCAGTTCTATCACTCCCTGACACCCCAAAAAGTTCCTCCAGAGCTTTCCTGTAGCCCCCTTCAGATACTGGAAGGCCACAATGAGGTCTCCTCAGTGCCTTCTCTTCTCCAGACTGAACAACCCCAACTCTCTCAGTCTGTCCTCATAGGAGAGGTGCTCCAGCCCTCTGCTTATCCTCATGGCCCTTCTCTGGACACCTTCCAGCCCCTCCAGATCCTTCCTGTAATAGTGCTCCAGGTGGGGTCTCACCAGATTGGAGTAGAGGGGGAGAATCACCTCCCTTGACCTGCTGGCTGTGCTTCTCTTGCTGCAGCCTAGGATCTGATTGGCTTTCTGGGTTTCAAGTGCACACTGCTGTCTCCTGTTGAGCTTCTCATCCAGCAGCACCCCCAAGGCCTTTTCTTCAGGGCTGCTCTCCAGCCAGTCCCTGCCCAGTTTATATTGGTGCTTGGGATTGCCCCAACCCAGATGCAGGACCTTCCAACCTACATCCGGCTGTGATTCCACAATTTCATTTGGTGCACATTTGGTGCTGTGTAAGGCAAGCTGCTGCAGAGGGTGAGCACTACACACCACCGGTTTGCTGCAGACTTCTGGGCTGGAAGCTGCATTGTGTCCTCCTCCAAAATCATCCTTGCTGCACCTTCCATGAGCACTGTGTGCTGGGCACGGAGGGAATGGAATAAAAATGAACCCATTGCAGGAGGGATGAAAAGGAGGATCTGAGTGCTGCATGCTCTGGCTGTTCTGTAATCCCATCCAAGAAAGCTTATACCACTCCCAACCTCACCCTTTGATCACTTCTGGAGAGGCAGTGGATCTGGGGCCGCTGCTGGTGACCTGCCACCAGGCCCCAGCAGGGTGGGTGGACAGTGATGAATTGATCTGAGGTAAGATGTCCTACTGTAAAACACATGTGTTACAAATCTTCCCTCCTGCCTGCTCCTTTAAAAAAAAACAACACAAAAACACCCCCCAAAAAACCCCAACGTTGCAGAAACTAAGATTCCTCTTTTTGGCTTGGAACCAGTTAAAAAAACCCCAACCAACACCCAACACTTCAGGAGAGGATCTGATTGTTCCGTTGTGCTGCAGCGGTGCTCAGCAGAATCGGTCTCCAGATGGCTGCACAGCAGGTGAGCTGTGCTCAGGAATCATAGCTTTGCTCCTCCTGTTCAGCACTACCTCTTGGCCACTGCAAGAGAAGAGGAATTCCTCCTGATTGCTGCTAAACACCGTCAGTAGTGTTTCAGAAAAGGAGTACCTGTAGCTTTGCTCACAGAAGGCTCAGGGTTGAGAAGGACCTCAAGGATCACCTAGTTTCAACACCCTGCCATGGGCAGGGACATCTCACATCAGGTTGCTGAGAGCAACATCCAGCCTGGCCTTCAAAACCTCCAGGGATGAGGCTTTCACCACCTCCCAGGGCAACTTGTGCCAGTGTCTCCCCACAGGATGCTAGGGGTTGAAAGGGACTTCTGGAGATCATGAAGGTCTTCACCCTTATGGTGAGAACTTCCTAACATCTAATCTTAATCTCCCCTCCTCTAGCTTGGATCCATTCCCTCAGTCCTATCACTACCTGACCCCTTAAAAGGTCCCTCACCAGCTTTCTTGTAGCCCCCTTCAGGTACTTTAAGACCACAATAAGATCTCTTCTGTGCTATGGTACCCAAATACTCTGACCTCAAGGGGTTCATCTCATAGCAGGAGGTAGGCATGCAAGGAGAATCCATACCAAGGAGCTCTGGGTAAAGATGCTTCTGTTTCACCACAGTGACATTATTTTTGCTGCAGTGAAACTTGTAAGTTAGAAGCAAGGTCAGGATGTGATTGTGTTAAGCTTTAGATGTGTAGGCTGAGACCTACCAAACTTCTGACCTAGACAGATAGGAGTGGGGAAAGGAAATTTTACAGTGGGGAAATAAAATCAAGGGAAACTAGACTTCTTGGACAAAATCTTCAAGACTGGAGTGGTCTAGGTCTCCAGTCCTAATGGTCTGCTCTAGTTCTCCATCACCCCAGTGTTTCCCTCTGGTACTCATTGTTCTGAAATTACTTCTTTGCATTAATGGGTTTCCACGATCCCTTCTCTTACTGCAGCCTGATGCATCCTCCCACTGCAATGCCTGCAGGGAGGGGGGGAGGAGGCGGGTATGCTGAGCTATGAAAATGAACAAAACAGGTACAGAAGCTGAATAAATGCTCTCTGGGGGATGTGGAGAAGGGGACTGCACCTGAGTATGAAAGTGGTGGAGCAACAAGGCTGGTGGGGGTTGTGGAGCACAAGCACTATGACGAGCAGCTGAGGGAGCTGGGGTTGTTTACTCTGGAGGTTCAGGGGAGACCTTATTGCTCCCTACAACTACCTGAAAGGAGGTTGTAGCCAGGTGGGGTTTGGTCTCTTCTCCCAGGCAACCTGTGACAGAACAAGAGGATACAGTCTCAAGCTGCACCAGGGGAGGTTTGGGCTGGGTGTTAGGAAAAGATTATTCACAAGAATGAGTATGAGTGATTTGCCATTGGAATGGGCTGTCTGGGGAGGTGGTGGGGTCACTGTCCCTGGAAGTGTTTAAAAAGAGCCTGGATGAGGCACTTAGTGCCATGGTTTAGTTGATGAGATGGTGTTGGGTGATAGGGTGGACTTGATGATCTCTGAGGTCTTTTCCAACTTGGTTAATTCTGTGATTCTGTAAGTGCTGTGGCCATGGGGGGTGCAGAAGAAGAGATGAACAGTTGAAGAGCAGTGAGTTGCTGGGCACCCCTTCTAAGCCCTGAAGGCTGTCATGTCTCATGGAGAAGCAGCAGCAGCAGACCCCACACAGGCACTTTTCTGGCAGGCAGATGTTTCTCTTGCATGTTTGGCAACCACTGAGTGCCCAGATTTTGACGAGGAGGGGATGAGTGGAGAGAAAGAGGCTGAGGGAGAGACAGAGATGCATCCAAAGCCTGGTGAGGCTTCAGCATTAACATGCACTTTGGAGACATGAATACCACCTCAGAGCAGATGCCTAGAACACAGTTGGCATGCATGTCCACACACGAACACACTCCCCCCACATCCCATGGCACACATCTTCAGAGGAGCTGCCCTGAGCTGATGGGAACACAACTGATATTGAGGTTAGGCAATTATTCTCTTCCATGCATCCTCCACTAACTTCAATGTCACTTTGTAAAACCTCCTCAGAGGTAGGGTTGTCGTTTCATTTCTGGACAGGCTGGATGAATGGGCTGAGGCCAATGGGATAAGGTTCAACGAGGCCAAGTGCCCAATCACAGGCTTGAGTCACAGTGCCAGATCGTGGACTCAGGTCACAAGAACCCCATGCAAAGCTATAGTCTTGGGTAAGAGTGGCTGGAAAGCTGCCCAGAGGAAAAGGACCTAGGGATGTTGATCAAAAGCCAGCTGAAGATGAGCCAACTGTGTACCCAGGTGGCCAAGAAGGTCAGCAGCATCCTGGTCAGTATCAGCAACACAGTAGGCATCAGGACAAAAGCCATGATTGTCCCCCTGTACTCAGCACTGAGGAGGCCACATCTCAAATACTGGGTTTAGTTTTGGGCCTCTGACTAAAAGAAGGACACGGAGGTGCTGGAGCATGTCCAAGGAAGGGGAAGAAGAGTGAAGCTGGTGAAGGATCAACAGCACTAGTCTTCTGAGGAACTGCTGAGGGAGCTGGGGTTGTTTAGTCTGGAGAAAAGGCGGCTGAGGGGAGACCTTCTTACTCTCTACAACTCCCTAAAAGGAGGTAGGAGCAAGGGGTGTGTGTGTTTGTCTCTTCTTCAAGTAACAAGAAGAAACAGCCTCAGGTTGCCCCAGGGCAGTTTGCCTTTGGGGCAGGGGAAGGTTTGGGTTTGGAGGTTAGGAAAAATTTCTTGCCCCAAAGCACTCTCAGCCCCTAGAATAAGCCCAGGGCAGTGGTGGAGTCCCTATCCCTGGAGGGATTGAAAACACGATTAGATGTGGTGCTGCAGTATATGGTCTGCTTGTGACCTGGCAGTACTGGGTTAACAGTTGGACTTGATGACCACCAAGATTTTTTCCTACCAAAACATTTCTGTGACTCTCTGATTCTACAATTCCTGCTAAGGAGAGATGCAAGGTAAAGCCTCCACCACCTAGGAGATGAAGGTTACCTTTCCTGGCTACAGCATGCTCTTGTTTTCTCTTTATAAGCCCAAACAGAAGAAGAGGTCTTGGAGTGGGCTGCCAGAACCTCTGACAGAGAACACAGCATGCAGCAGCTGGGCTGCAAGGCAAATAAATTGCAGGAATGTGGCCTCTGCTGTGCTTCCCATTCCCTGCTGGCCTTTGAAGCCAAGGAGCGGTCTGGGAGCAGAAGGGAAGCCTCCTGCCCTCCTATGTGGGCTGCTACCAACATTCTACCCAACTCTTGCTAGGAGAGGAGTGAAGGAAAAGAGAGGTTATGTTGACTGTGGGACAGTACTGCCTAGCTGCTCTGAAAGGATGACAGCTGCAGCAAGTCGTTTGTAATGTGTCGGAAACATCTCCCCCTGACTGCCCTTGCAGAGAGGAGGAACAGGAGCAGCTGTTGGCCTCAACCCATCTCATATATTATTATCTGTCTTCAGGACCTGCTAGCAAAGCTTGGTTGCCTTGGTTTTTTCCTTTCTTTTTCCTAACATGAAATGTAATGGGATTCCTCAAAGTTTTGCTAACCCAAGTCTTTAATCATGGAGGGAGACCTGGCTATGGGCAAAGGAGAGGAAATTTTGTCTAGAGAATTTGTAAAGGCTCTAAGAGATAGGGAAAGGGATGAAACGATAGAGAGAGATGCTGCCTTCTGAAGGTCCAGTGATGGCTGCTCCAGGCAGGGAAGGCGGAGAGGAAGAGGAAGGGGAAGAAGAAGGGGAAGGGGAAAGGGAAAGGAAGAAAGGAAGAAAGGAAGAAAGAAAGGAAGAAAGGAAGGAAGGAAGAAAGGAAGGAAGAAAGGAAGGAAGAAAGAAAGGAAGAAAGAAAGGAAGAAAGAGAGGAAGAAAGAAAGAGAGGAAGAAAGAAAGAGAAAGAAAGAAAGAAAGAAAGAAAGAAAAGGAAGGAAGGAAGAAAGGAAGGAAGAAAGGAAGGAAGAAAGAAAGGAAGAAAGAAAGAAAGAAAGAAAGAAAGAAAGAAAGAAAGAAAGAAAGAAAGAAAGAAAGAAAGAAAGAAAGAAAGAAAGAAAGAAAGAAAGAAAGAAAGGAAGGAAGGAAGAAAGGAAGAAAGAAAGAAAGGAAGAGAGGAAGAAAGAAAGAAAGAAAAAGAAAGAAAGACAGTAAGAAAGAAAGGAAGAAAGGAAGGAAGGAAGACAGAAAGGAAGGAAGAAAGGAAGGAAGAAAGAAAGGAAGAAAGAGAGGAAGAAAGAGAGGAAGAAAGAGAGGAAGAAAGAAAGGAAGAAAGAAAGGAAGGAAGGAAGGAAGGAAGGAAGGAAGGAAGAAAGGAAGAAAGAAAGAAAGAGAGGAAGAAAGAGAGGAAGAAAGAGAGGAAGAAAGAAAGAAAGGAAGAAAGAGAGGAAGAAAGAAAGAAAAAAAGAAAGAAAGAGAAAGAAAGAAAGAAAGGAAGGAAGAAAGGAAGAAAGAAAGAGAAAGAAAGAAAGAAGGGGAAGGAGGAGAGAGAGAAGGAGAAGGAGAGAGAGAAGGAAAGAGAAAGAGAGAAAGCAAGAGAGAAAGTGAGAGAAAGAAAGAGAAAGAGAAAGAAAGAAAGAGAAAGAGAAAGAGAAAGAGAAAGAGAAAGAGAAAGAGAAAGAGAAAGAGAAAGAGAAAGAGAAAGAGAAAGAGAAAGAGAAAGAGAAAGAGAAAGAGAAAGAGAAAGAGAAAGAGAAAGAGAAAGAGAAAGAGGGCACCATGAGAGCATCTGCTCTTGCTGGATGTGCCCACCAGCCATTCTGGAATCCTAACATCCAAGCTTTCTAGTGGGAGAGCCCTTGAGCCGGTCTGGTAGCCTACCTGGAGGGCATCTCATATTTTTGCAAGCTACACATACCTCATGTGAGTAAAGCTAAACCCATTGGGCCGCTCAGGTCCTCAGTGGAGGATTCTTAAAACCCGAGCAAGCTGACGGGCAGCAGTGCTGGACAGGAAGTACACAGACTGTGCTAAAGCCTGACCTTCACTCCATGTGAACAGGCAATCAGTTCAGAAGTGAGAACAAAGTTTCAAGGATCAGGAATCAAGAGAGCCATCAGAGCCAGGGTGGTGTCCAAGGAGAGTAACAATGACATTAGCACTGTTGTAGGCTGGCAAGGTAGGATTGAAGGCAAACAGCAGCACCCCAGGTGGATGTCTTGCACAGATACACTTGCACAAGCCTTTCCCAGTGCCCCATTGTCACAGGCAGCAAGACTTCCATGCCTCCCTGAAAGTGCCACTGTTGCTAGCCAGGAGTATGACAACAGAGAACTTCCTTTCACCATCCCATAAGAATGAAGGGGGGTGACCAGTAGGTCAAGAGAGGTTCTCCTCCCCCTCTACTCTGCACTGGTGAGGCTGTATCTGGAAGATTGTGTCCAGTTCTGGGCCCCTCAGCTCAAGAAAGACATTGAGCTGCTTGAAAGTGCAGAGCCACGAGGATGATTAAGGGAGTGGAACATCTCCCGTACAAGGAGAGACTGAGGGAGCTGAGGGCTTTGTAGCTTGGAGAAGAGGAGGCTGAGAGGTGACCTCATCAATGCTTATAAATATGTAAAGGGTGAGTGCCAAGAGGATGGAGCCAAGCTCTTCTTGGTGGTGCCCAATGACAGTACAAGAGCCAGTGGTGGAAGGTGAGGCATAGGAAGTTCCATGGAAACAGGAGGCAAAATGTTTTCCCTGTGAGGGTGACAGAGCACTGGAACAAGCTGCCCAGGGTGGTTGTGGAGTCCCCTTCTCTGGAGATATTCAAAACTTGCCTGGATGTGTTCCTATGTGATGTGGTGTAGGTGATCCTGCTCTGGCAGTGGGGTTGGACTGGATAATCTTTTGAGGTCTCTTCCAGCCCCTGAAATTCTGTGATTCTGTGATAAGTGAACATAAAGCCCACAGGAATCCATGGCAGCTCCTCACACAGATGAGGCTGGTCAAGGGTGTGGACATCATCTGCAGCAAGAAGGGATTATCCAGGGTTCCCCTCAGCAGTCTTTGACTATATAAAAAGGGTTGTAAAGGAAGGCAATAAGCTCTTCTCCATATCCTCAGGGAACAAGGCATGAAGTCATGGTCTTTAAGAGAGCCCTGGGAGAGCTCTGTTAAAGCTGAGAGGAAAGCTGCTCACAGCAAAGCAGGTTAAGCACTGGTGTAGGCTGCCCAGGGAGGCTGTGATTCTTGAACCAGTTGAGGTCTTTAAAAGCAGATTAGACAAACATCTGTCAGGCATGGCTTAGGAACAACTGATCCTGCCTTGAGGCAAGGAAAAGGCCTTGATGACCTCTCTTCATCCATTCAGACCTTGTTGTTTTTATGATCCTGGGACCTGGCTTTCCTGTTAACCTGGGAAACATTTCATGCTCATTTCTCTCAGGACTGAAGAGATGAGTGACTTGCACTACAGGTGGGCAGCAAAGGTATTCACTGAGAACCTTCTGAAGAAGTTCCTTCATCACTCATATGCTCTTTGTAACACTCTCAAAGAGAAGCAACTGTCTTTGGAGGAAAGGTTGAGAGACCTGGGGTGATTTAGCCTGAAGAAGAGCAGCCTGAGAGGTGGTCTTCTCAATAGCTAAAGGATGAGGGTCAAGAAGATAGGAACAGACTATTCAGTGGTGCCCAGTGACAGGAGAAGGGGCAGTGGGCTCAAACTGGAACACAGCGGCCTCCATCTGAACATAAGGAAGTGCTTCTTGATTTGGGGGGTGATGGAGTACTGCAAGAGGCTGCTCAGAGAGGTTGTGGAGTCATCTTCTCTGGAGAGATTCAAAATCCACCAGGATGTGATCCTGTGCAACTTGCACTGGGTGACCTTGCTTCCAAATCCCTCCCTTCCTTCCTTCCTTCTTTCCAGATTCCTTCCTTCCAAATTCCCTATCTCTTCCTTCCAATTTTCTTCCTTTCTGAACTCCTGAATTCCTTCCTTCCAAAATTCCTGAATTCCTTCCTTCATTCCTAGTGGATAACAAGTTCTGCAGGGGACAGCAATGTGCCCTTATGTCCAAGAAGGCCAATGGGATCCTGGGGTGCATGAAGAGGAATGTGGCCAGCAGATCAAGGGAGATTTTCCTCCCCCTCTACTCTGCCCTGGTGAGATCTCACCTAGAGTATTGTATCCAGTTCTGGGCTCCCCAGTTCCAAAAGGGACAGGGATCTGCTGGAGGGAGTCCAACAGAGGGCTACAAGGGTGATTAGGGTACTGGAGCACTGCCATATGAGGAAAGGCTGAGAGTCCTGGAGCTCTTTAGTCTGGAGAGAAGAAGACTGAGGAGGGATTTGTGGTGGTTTGAGCCTTAACTGGGGCTTAAGAGCCCAGATGGGGGCCAGGCTGAGAATCCCTCCCCCGCTCCCCCCTCCTCTTTCCCAATAGAGAGGAAAAGAAAGGAAAGGAGCAAATCCACCAAGAAATAATTTGGATTCAGCTTGGAAGTAGAGAGGTAAAGAATTTTTCTTTAAACACTATGTGTTGGGTGACAGGTTGGACTTGATGATCTTTGAGGTATTTTCCAACCTTGTTGATTCTATGATTCTATGATTATCTATCTATCTATCTATCTATCTACCTACCTATCTATCTATCTAAAAAATAACAGGTAGGGTTCACAAGGGTAAGGAACAAGGATGGATGGGAGAAAAGAGAAATATGAAATACAAAACCAGTCCTTTGAAAAGGCATGGGTGCAGCAGGGAGGACCACTTGGCAGAGAAGCAGGGGAACCAGCAGCAATCCTTGTCCAGGCAAAAGGCAGGGGCCAAGAGAGTTAATGGCTGCAGTATCCTCCTTTTCATAGCCTTGCTGGGCAGGGAGGGGGAGTGGAACAGACTAATTTAGTTTCCTAGGGGGAAAACCCCCTGCAGGGAGGGCAATCACAAGCCTTCCCCCCCTTGCTTCCAGGATGGGTGTCAGCCCATCACAGGATTTAATCAACGTTTATAAATATCTGAGGGCTGGGGGTCAAGAGGGAAGGGGCAGGATCTGCTCACTTGCACCCTGGGATAGGACAAATGGCAATGGATATAAACTATAGCACACCTCAACATGAGGAAGAACTTCTTTATTGTGAGGGTCACAGAGCACTGGAACAGGCTGCTCAGAGGTGTTGTGGAGTCTCCTTCTCTGGAGACTTTCAAGCCCCCTCTGGATGCATTCCTGTGTGACCTGTGCTGGATTCTATGGTCCTGTTCTGGCAGGGGGGTTGAACTCGATCCTTGAAGATCCCTTCCAACCCATAACATTCTGTGATCCTATGGTCCCTGAATGTCTGAATTCCTTCCTTCCTTCTTTCCTGAATTCCTTCCTTCCAAATTCCTTCCTTCCCTCCTTCCTTCCTTCTGAATCCCTTCCTTCCAAATTCCTTCCTTCCCAGGATATTTTCAGGAACAGGAAAGGCACCGAAGAACATTGTGAGCAGGAGGTCTCCAATTCCAGACCACCCTACACCAGAGCTGTGCTCCAGCAAGTCTGTTGTGTCTCTGTCCATGATCAGTACCAGATGCCCTGAAAATAGCTACAAGAAGCTCTGAAGTAGGCAATGCTGGGGGGAAAAAACCAGAGACATCTGAGGGAAGTTACTGAACCATCCTGCTATGGCTTGGATTAAAAGAAGATTGAAACAAGGTGAAAGAGAGACAACATTTGTAGGCTCTTCAAACACCCTGCCTGAGGTGTGGCAAAGGGATGGAGTTAATAATAGCCAGTTAAAAGAAAATTCCTCTAGTCATCTCAGGATGGGAACCCCAAAACTCTGAGTTACACCAAACTGCTCTGCATGCCTACAGATTACGGCCAATGCTTTTAAATCCTCAAGGTTTATTTTCCTTTCTGCTTTCTCACACAGATTTATAACTCCAAAAGTGGTGAAGAGCTGGGCAGGGCCATCAGAACATAAGCCAGACTTCCAGGTGGGCAAAGAAACTGAGGTTTTGATGCATCCATTTTCTGCCAGATAGGTGATTATTTTTTTTCCCCTCCCCTTTTCCATCTTTTTTTTTTTTTTTTTTTTGATTGAGTTTAATATGGAAGAACAAATGAGCAAAGCCCTCAGCGATATGTCTGGGTGAGTTTGAAATGGCAGCCCCCATTTCCTGCGTTTCCTGTTGCTTTTGATGTTACCTAACAAACACAGAGCCCTCCAAAAGATTCTCTTTGGGGGCTTTAAATCTGGAAGCCATTTGACAATTAAGGCAGAAGACACAATGGGGTCTGTTTTATGGGCCTCATTAATAGCTGGGGGGTGGTGCTGCAGTGTGGCCTCTGCCTTCACCCACCCATGCTGTGTCTGATAAAACTCACTCCAAAGTGCTTCATTGCTTTGATATCATTAAAAAGGACAAAAAGGGGGGAAAAAAAGGGGGGGGAGGGGGAAGGGGACAACTGTTTATTGTTCTAAGGGAAAGCCCAGCCAAGATTAGAAGGCAAAACCAAACTGCAGCAAATAGGCTTCCTTCTGATCACTCCTCTAATGTGATTTTGACCCTGCCCCTAAGGAAGCAGCAGGGATGTCTCTGCTTGCACTACAGGCAAAACATGTCCAAAAGTCATAGAATCATAGAAGGGTTTGGGTTGGAAGAGACTTCCAAGGCCTATATACTCATAGAGTCATAGAATCATGGAATTGTTAGGGTTGGAAGGGATCTCAAGGAACATGCAGTTCCAACCCCCCTGCTATAGGTAGGGACACCTCACACCAGAGCAGGTTGCTCACAGCTACATCCAGCCTGACCTTCAAAACCTCCAGGGATGAGGCTTCCACCACCTCCCTGGGCAACCTGTGCCAGTGTCTCACCACCCTCATGGGGAACAACTTCTTCCTAACATCCAATCTGAATCCACCCATTTCTAGTTGGTTTTTTTTTCCATTTCCCCCAATCCTATCACACCTGACACCCTAAAAAGTTCCTCCCCAGCTTTTTTGCAGGCCACATACTGGAAGGCTACAATAAGGTCTTCTGGGAGCCTTCTCTTCTCCAGACTGCACAGCCCCAGCTCCCTCAGTCTGTCCTCACAGCAGAGCAGCTCCAGCCCTCTGCTCATCCTCCTGGCCCTGCTCTGGACATCTTCCAGCATCTCCAGATCCTTGTTGTAATAGGGGCTCCAGAACTGGACACAGTGCTCCAGGTGTGGTCTCAGCAGAGTGGAGTAGAGGGGGAGAATCACCTCCCTCCACCTGCTGGCTATGCTAGTCCAGTCAGAGACATCTTCAACCAGAGCAAGTCAACACAAAGCCCTTTTCAATCTGACCTTGATTGTTTCCAGGGAGAGGGAATCTATCACCTCTCTGGGAAACCTGGGCAAATGTTTCACCACCCTCACTGTGAAAATTTTCTTCTTTACCTTTATTCTATATCTCCCCTCTCTTAGTCTCAAACCATCACCCCTTGCTCTGTCACAAGCCCTGATTAAAAATTCCCCCCCATTTTTCTTCTAGACCCTGTTTAGGGCCACAAGAATAGCCTCAAGAAGGTCTCCCCAGAGCCTTCTCTTCTCCAGGCTGACCCCCCCCAACTCTCTCAGTCTGTCCTCACAGTACAGGGCTTCCAGCCTCCTGATCATTTTTGTGGCCTCCTCTGGATCCAGTCCAACAGGTCGATGCCTGTGATGAGGAATCCAGAGCTGCCCCAGCACTGCAGGTGGGGTCTGAGCAGAGCACAGCAGAGGGGCAGAATCCCCTTCCTGTCCCTGCTGCCCACACTGCTGGGGATCAGCCCAGGACAGGGCTGGCTCTGGGCTGTGCTTGCAGCACGCCAGCTCACAACCAGCTTTTCACTCACCAGTACTCCCAAGTCCTGTTCCACAGGGTTGCTCTCCATCCCCTCATCCCCCAGTCTGTATGGATACCTCCCACTGCCCAGATCCAGATGCAGGACCTTGCACTTAACCTCATTGAACCTCATGAAGTTCACACTGATCCAAGTCATCAGCATCAAGGGTATGCTGCTCTATGTCCATGAGTGTTTTGCTTTTTGTCTTTTCTGAGTGGCACTTCTTTCTGACATAGACCATGGCAGGAAAGTATTTTCAAGGGCTTTGAATCACTGCTTTTAGGACTAATCTAGTAGAAGATTGTCTCAGTTTCTGCTTCAGCAGATGTTGAGGGCATTGGCCCCACACAGACCTGTTGAGCTGTTTGCTGCCATGGATCAAAGATCAGCACTAGCTGAAGGAGATATCTGCCAGAAGCAGCAGCTTGCATGGGAAGCCTGTGAAGGTCATGCAGAGAGGCAGAGAGGCTGAGGGAGCTGGGGTTGTTTAGCCTGGAGAAGACAAGGCTCAGAAAAGACCTTATTGCTGTCTACAGCTACCTGAAGGGAGGTTGTAGCCAGGTGGGGATTGGTCTCTTCTCCCAGGCAACCAGCAATAGAACAAGAGGACACAGTCTCAAGCTGTGCCAGGGGAAGTTTAGGCTGGAGGTGAGGAGAAAGTTCTTCCCAGAAAGAGTAATTGACCATTGGGATGTGCTGCCCAGGGAGGTGGTGGAGTCACCATTCCTGGAGGTGTTCAAGAAAGGATTGGATGTGGCACTTGGAGCCATGGTTTAGTTGTCAGGAGGTGTTAGGTATTAGGTAATAGGTTGCACTTGATGATCTCTCAGGTCTTTTCCAACCTGGCTGATTCTATGATTCTATGATTGTTTGTCTCGAAAGCTCCCTGAAAGGAGGCTGTAGTGGGGGTCAGTGTCTTCTCACAAGTAAGATGTGATGGGACAAGAAGAAATCACCTCTACTTGTGCTGGGGGTGGGGGGTAGGTTGGATATTAGGAAATTTCCTTTCCTGAAAGAGTGGTGAGGCATTGGAACAGGCTGCCCAGGGAGGTGGTAGAGTCTCCACCCCTGGAGGTGGTCAGAAACCACATAGACATGGTACTTTGAAACATGCTTTAGTGGAAATGGTGGTGTTGGGTTGGTGGTTAGACTTGATGATCATCAAGGTCTTTTCCGACCTCCATGATTCTATGACTCTAGGTTTCTGAGAGCTGTCTTGCTGATGAGGACAAGGTGGGTGAGGTGAGCACTTCCAACACTTGTCAGGTTACTGTACTACTCTCTTTTTGAATGAGCTCAACTCTCCAGGTGAAATCCAAGCCCTGTATACACTTTGGAATCACCTCATGAAGGGGAGAGTGAAGTGTCTCCATAGCAAAACTATCAACCAGGTCAGGTTGAGGCTGCTAAATTCAGAGATGTGGACTTGACTCTTCAGGGCTCTCCTGCTGGCATCACTTTCAACCCCTGTGTTCCTCCAGGATATTCTTTCCATTAAAACCAGACACCAAACACAGTGGGAAGGGAGACAGGAGCTTTTCCAAACCAGTCCACTCTACTTTATGGCTCCTGAGGTACATGGCTGCAGACTGTTACTCATCCCAGAGCTGAGGACATGAATGAGCTTTCTGTTTGGAAAGCTTTCAGAGACGTGCTGAAGCTGGTTCTTATACAGCCAGCAAAGGGAACCATCAGGGCAAAACATGCCTGAAAGGAGAAATTGAAAACAGCCTGGGATGAAAATGTGTATACATGTGGCATGACATTTATTTATTATCCTGTGCTGCACAGCTCTTGCCCAAGCAGACTTGAAAGCTTAGTGAAAACAGTGGATTTTTCTAAGCTCTACCAGGATTTAGACCCTCCAGCAAATGTATAAACAAGGAACATTTTCAAAGTCTTCTCCTACTAATGGTTTTTCATAACTGTTTTAGGGACCTGCTGTTCCATCTGAGTGACAGCAGTGGAAAGAGGGGGGAAAAAAAAGAGGAAAATAAAAAGGCTCCCAAATGTGGTCTTTCTGCTGCCTGATTTGCCTAACAGCTGGACATAATGCAAAGCCCATTTTCAGCTCCTGCCACAGCTGGTTTGACATCTGTGTAACGGAGGAGAAGAAATGGGGATTGATTGGGCTTGGGAGATGAAAGGCTTTTCCTTCCTGTGGCTCTGAGAAAGAGAGTGATGGACCAGGTCCTTGCTACACAACACAAACCCATCTCACTGTTGCTGCTGGCACCAATGAAACCCTTGGCAGCAAATTAGGGAGAACACAGCACCACAGCACCACAGCACCACAGCACCACAGCACCACAGTATCAGAGACCAAGTCTTGCTACAAACCCATTTCATTGTTCCTGTTGGCACCAATGGAATGCTTGGTAACTAATTAGGAAAAACACAGAATCACAGCATCACAGAGTCACAGCATCACAGCATCACAGCGTCACAGCATCACAGAATCACAGCATCTCAGAATCACAGAATCACAGCATCACGGCATCTCAGAATCACAGCATCACAGCATCACAGAATCACAGCATCTCAGCATCACAGCATCACAGCATCACAGCATCAGAGACCAAGTCTTGCTACAAACTCGTTTCATTGTTCCTGTTGGCACCAATGGAATGCTTGGTAACTAATTAGGAAAAAAACAGCATCACAGCATCACAGTATCACAGCATCACAGTATCACAGCATCACAGCATCACAGTATCACAGCATCACAGAGTCACAGCATCACAGCATCACAGCGTCACAGCATCACAGAATCACAGCATCTCAGAATCACAGAATCACAGCATCACGACATCTCAGAATCACAGCATCACAGCATCAGAGACCAAGTCTTGCTACAAACTCGTTTCATTGTTCCTGTTGGCACCAATGGAATGCTTGGTAACTAATTAGGAAAAACACAGCATCACAGCATCACAGAATCACAGCATCTCAGAATCACAGAATCACATCATCACAGCATCACAGCATCTCAGAATCCAGCATCACATCATCACAGCATCACAGCATCTCAGAATCACAGCATCACAGCATCTCAGCATCTCAGAATCACAGCATCTCAGCATCTCAGCATCTCAGAATCACAGCATCACAGCATCACAGCATCTCAGAATCACAGCATCACAGCATCTCAGCATCTCAGAATCACAGCATCTCAGCATCTCAGCATCTCAGAATCACAGCATCACAGCATCACAGCATCTCAGAATCACAGCATCACAGCATCTCAGCATCACAGCATCACAGAATCACAGCATCACAGCATCAGAGACCAAGTCTTGCTACAAACTCGTTTCATTGTTCCTGTTGGCACCAATGGAATGCTTGGTAACAAATTAGGAAAAACACAGAATCACAGCATCACAGAGTCATCACAGCATCACAGCATCACAGTATCACAGCATCACAGAATCACAGCATCTCAGAATCACAGAATCACATCATCACAGCATCACAGCATCTCAGAATCACAGCATCACAGCATCACAGCATCACAGAATCACAGCATCTCAGAATCACAGCATCACAGCATCAGAGACCAAGTCTTGCTACAAACTCGTTTCATTGTTCCTGTTGGCACCAATGGAATGCTTGGTAACGAATTAGGAAAAACACAGAATCACAGCATCACAGAATCATAGAATCACAGTATCACAGCATCACAGAATCACAGCATCTCAGCATCTCAGAATCACAGCATCACAGCATCACAGCATCTCAGAATCACAGCATCACAGCATCACAGCATCTCAGAATCTCAGAATCACAACATCACAGCATCTCAGAATCACAGCATCACAGCATCACAGCATCTCAGCATCACAGCATCACAGCATCACAGCATCACAGCATCACAGCATCACAGACCAAGTCTTGCTACAAACCCATTTCATTGTTCCTTTTGGCACCAATTAAATCCTTGGTAGCAAATTAGGAAAAACACAGCATCACAGACCAGGTCTTGCTACATGAGACAAACCCATTTCATTGTTTCTGTTACCATCAATTAAATCCTTGGTAGTAAATTAGAAACAAACATGCTGATGGCCAGCTTGAGAAGGACAGGTTGTCCTGGTTTGAGCTAGAATAGAACAAATTCTGCTCAGGGATTTGCCTTCTCAACTCAGGCTCTGCTCAGGGAGGGCACTTTCTGAAGTTCAGGGCAGGTTTGCACAGCTAGGGGCTGCTTCTAGCAGTGAGAAGCTGACAGGGAGAGCTACTGCCAAGGGCTGGGCTGCAGAAAGGCTCTGGCTGAGACTTGCTCCTGTGCAGACCATGGGCACTGCTACATCTTGTGTGCCACATTGAGGTGCAGTAGATAAGAGGTGGCATCTGTGGGGAGGAGTGAAGGGGACAGGACAGTTGACCCTAAACTGACTAACAAGGGATTCCATCCCATGTCACATCCAGTATAAAGCTGAAGGATCACAAGGCTCAAGCTTCTTCTTCAATGGCTGGGGTCCAAGGAGGACATTGTCCATTCAGCCTTTGATCCTGATCCATGAGTTCCTGTATCCATCTCCTGAATCTGATTGTCATCTGCTGCTGAGCCCATTATGATTCTTCCCCAATGCCTGCCCACAGCATCAGTGGTGATGGTGATATATATTGGATTCCATATTGGTTTGAATCTATTTGTATCTATTCATTTTGGTGTTTCATTACAGCTGGTACTGGAAGGCTGCTCAAGGTATCCCCAGAGCTTTCTCTTCTCCAGGATGAACGGACCCAACTGGCTCAACCTGTCTTCATGACGAAGGTTCTCCAGCTCTCTGATCATCTTCATCGCTGTCCTCTGGACCTGCTCTACCAGTTCCCTGTCCCTCTTATGCTGGAAGTACCAGAACCGGACACAGTGCTCCAGGTAGACTCTCATGACAGCAGAGTAGAGGGGCAGAATCACCTCCTCCATCCTGCTGACCACAATGCTTTTGATGCAGCCCAGGATACAGTTGACTTTCTGGGCTGCAAGCCTTCACCTGACTCCTAACTTTTAGCAGGAAGTGCATGCAGCCACCTTGCTAGCTTTGGAATTTGCTGCTGAGGAGCTTATGGTGTCAGCAAAGGTTCCAGCTTTGACTGACAAGTAGAAGAACCATCTTTATGTGGTGTGATCTAAACCATCTTTATGTGCTGTGCTCCAAACACCTACAAAGTGGGACTGCTAGATGGGCTTGACTGATATCCTGAAGACTCACAGTCCAGTGACTGGTTGGAAATCTCATTCATAGGATCCCAATCAATTATTTTTAGGTTATTCCCCAGTTCAAGAGAGACAGAGACCTGATGGAGAGAGTCCAACAGAGAGCCACAAGGATGATTAGGGGATTTGAGCATCTTCCCTATGAAGAGAGGCTGAGAGCCTTGGGGCTGTTTAGTCTGGAGAAGAGAAGGCTGAGAGGGGATCTGATCAATGTCTATCAATATCTGAGAGATGGGCATCAAGTGGAGGGGGCCAAGCTCTTTTGGGTTCTGCACAGCAATAAGTCAAGGGACAATGGATACAAACTTGAACATAGAAGGTTTCAGCAGGCTGCCCAGAGAGGTTGTGGAGTCTCCTTCTCTGGAGACTTTCCAAACCCACCTGGATGCCTTCCTGTGCAGACTACCCTGGGTGATGCTGCTCTGGCAGGGCAGTTGGATTGGATGATCTCTGGAGGTCCCTTCCAACCTCTAATGTATTGTGAGACTGTGATATTTGATTCACAAACTTATGATCTACAAAATTCTTGTTACAATTTATACTTGGAAGCACAGCAGGACAAAAAGAGCTGTATTTCAATGCACTTACCTATGACAACTCATTTTAGGTCAAGGCCTTCCTAATGCTGCCCATGGTGCCCACCTGCTAGGTAGCAAATGTAGCATTTTGCTAGTCAGTCATTGGAAGTCATTCAGCCTCAATTTGTGCTCACTTGAGTTTAACTGCATACATCTGACAACTCAGTTCAGCGTGATCCTCAGAGAAGGCCTTGGGCAGCTGATTTGAGGTCCTGAACAGACAAAGAGCATGTTGCTGGCTCATGGTCAACCTTCCATCCACTAGGATCCCCAGGTCCTTTTTCACTTCACTGCTCTCCAACAGGTCAGTCCCCAACCTCTACTGCTCATGGGGTTGCTCTTTCCCAGGTGCAAGACTCTCCCCTTGCCCCTGTCGAATTTCATTCAGTTTCTCCCTGCCCTACTCTCCAGCCTGGCTCTTTAATGTCCTTATTGCTGATCTGGATGAGGGCATTGAGTCCATCATCAGTATATGTGCAGATGACACCAAGCTGGGGGCAGGAGTTGGTTTGCTGGAGGGTAGAGAGGCTCTGCAGAGGGACCTCAACAGGCTGGACAGATGGGCAGAGACCAAGGGCATGAGATTGAACACATCCAAGTGCCAGGTGCTGCACATTTGCCACAGCAACCTCAGGCAGTGCTACAGGCTGGGGTCAGAGTGGCTGGAGAGCAGCCAGGCACAGAGACCTGGGGGTGCTGGTGGATGGTAGGCTGAACATGAGCCTGCAGTGTGCCCAGGCAGCCAGGAGGGCCAATGGCATCCTGGTCTGCATCAGGAACAGTGTGGCCAGCAGGAGCAGGGAGGTCATTCTGCCCCTGTACACTTCACTGGTTAGGCCACACCTCGAGTACTGCGTCCAGTTCTGGGCCTCTCAGTTTAGGAAGGAGGTTGACTTGCTGGAATGAGTCCAGAGAAGGGCAACAAAGTTGATGAGGGATTTGGAACACAGCCCTATGAGGAGAGGCTGAGGGAGCTGGGATTGCTTAGCCTGGAGAAGAGGAGACTCAGGGGTGATCTTTATTGCTCTCTACAACTACCTTAAGGGAGGTTGGTCTCTTCTTCCAGGCAACCAGCACCAGAACAAGAGGACACAGTCTCATGCTGCACCAGGGGAGGTTTAGGCTGGAGGTTAGGAGGAAGTTTTACACAGAGAGGGTGATTGCCCATTGGAATGGGCTGCCTGGGGAGGTGGTGGAGTCACCATCACTGGAGGTGTTCAGGAGGAGACTTGACAGGATGCTTGGTTGCATGGTTTAGTTGATTAGGTGGTGTTGGATGATAGGTTGGACACGATGATCTTGAAGGTCTCTTCCAACCTGTTCTATTCTATTCTGTTCTGTTCTATTCTATTCTATTCTAAGCCTCAGTGGGTATCTTGCATTATTGTCGCCGTCATTGGAGGTTTTCAGGAGGAGACTTGATGGGGTGCTTGGTGCCATGGGTTAGTTGTTTAGGTGGTATTGGATTGGTTGATGGGTTGGATGTGATGGTCTTGAAGGTCTCTTCCAACCTGGTTTATTCTATGTATTTATTTATTTACTGCATGGTGGGGGGAAAAAAGAAGCCCAACCCAACGACTTCCAAATCCCTGCAGAAGGGATGGATAAAGCATCTGAAATGTATTTCACAGAGGTTTCCTTCTTTGCCCCTTGACTCCTCCCCCAGGGGAATGCTTGGGTAAGATGATGTGAATGCAAGAATTTATTCAAAGCCAAGCAGCATTTTAACAGGCAAGGAAGCCAGGAGTTGTTGTTCATGCCAGCCAAACAAAGCTGAGCATTAGGCAACAGAAATGTAATCTCCATGATGGCTCACATATGTTTTCTGTCTGTCTGTCTGCTGCAACACTCCCACTCAGGGGCATAAAACAAAGCACCTTTTTCTGGTTATAGGCAGAAAATATTTGGGTTTCTTTCTTTTTTTTTTTTTTAAAAAAACCCCTATTTTTAATGCAACTTAATTTAATTTTAATTGTTATAGCCAAATCAGATGTGTGGTGCTTTCAGCAGACATTGCCATGACCACAATCAAACCTGCTCACATGTCAGGCTTCATCCATCAGCCCCATCAATTCTGCCTGAGGCTTCAGATTAGCACAACCTTTTCTCTGGCTTTCTGTGACAAAGAATCACAGAATTAACCAGGTTGGAAAAGACCCCCGAGATCATCAAGTCCAACCCATCACCCAACACCAGCTCATCAACTAAACCATGGCACCAAGTGCCTCATCCAGGCTTTTTTAAAGCACTTCCAGGGACAGTGACTCCACCACCTTCCTGAGTAGCCCATTCCAATGGCAAATCACTCTTTCTGTGAAGAATTTCTTCCTAACACCCAACCCAATCACAGAATCATAGAATTAACCACGTTGGAAGAAACTTCCAAGAACATCAAGTCCAACAAATCACCCAGCCCTAGCTAATCAACTAGACCATGGCACTGAGGACCTCATCCAGGCTCTTTTTAAACAGTTTCAGTGATGGTGACTCCACCACCTCCCTGGGCAGCACATTCCAATGGCCAATCTCTCTTTCTGGGAAGAACCTCTTTCTAAGGTCAAGCCTATACTTCCCTTTGCACAGCTTGAGACTGTGTCCTCTTGTTCTGGTGCTGGTTGCCTGGGAGAAGAGACCAACCCCCACCTGGCTACAACCTCCCTTCAGGTAGTTGTAGACAGCAATAAGGTCTCCCCTGAGCCTCCTCCTCTCCAGGCTAAGCAACCGCAGGTCCTTCAGCCTGTCTTCATAGGGCTTGTGCTCCAAACCCCTCAGCAGCTTTGTTGTCCTTCTCTGGACATGTTTGAGCATCTCAACACCTTTCTTAAAGGTGTGAGTATGAAATAATACAGCCATGGTTCAAGGAGGAATGCCCTGTGGCCTATGGCTTTGTGCTGAAACACCTCCAATCTGTTGTTCAAACCTCTGGCATTTGTGCCTTGGAGATGTGCATGGTCTATGCCTCATCAAGTGGACATTCAGATTGGACTTCATAGAGTGTCTGGAAGTGGAGTAGGTGCATTCAGCTCCATCCAGCTTTGTGACCAAAGTGGTTTCAAGTGACTCAGGAGCATATGGCTGCTCCAAATGACTGTGGGGCTGATGGAGTTGGAAGCAGGGGTGATGCAATTCAGGCACTGGAACAGGCTGCCCAGGAAGGTGGTAGAGTCATCATCCCTGGAGGTGTTCAAGGAAGGTGTGGACATGGCACTCTGGGACATGCTTTAATGGACATGGTGGTCTTAGGTTGATGGTTGGACCTGATGGCCTTAGAGGTCTTTTCCAACCAAAACAATTCTATGATCCAAGGGCTTGAACATCTCTGCTATGATGGTAGGCTGAAGGAGTTGAAGGATGTTCAGCCTGGAGAAGAGAAGACTCCAGGAGGAACTTTAGAGAGGCTTTCCAATACCTGAAGGGGTCCTACAGGAAGGCTGCAGATAGGCCTTGTAAGGATCACAGATAAGAACAAGGGGGGATCATTTTAACCTGAGGGAGAGCAGTTTTACACTGGATCTTAGGAAAAGGTTCTTCAGTAGGAGGGTGGTGAGACTGTGGAACAGGTTGCCCAGAGAGGTTGTGGATGTCTCCTTCCTGCGGGCGTTTAAGACCAGGTTGGATGAGGACTTGAGCAGCCAAGTCTAGTTGAGTGATGTCTCTGCCTAAGCAGGGAGGATGAAGTAGATGATCTCTGAGGTCCTTTCCAACCTGAGTCATTCTGTGATTCTATTGTAAAGCCTTGTCTGAGTTAAGCTCCTGGTGACCAAAATCCTTCAGTCATGAGATCCAGCCATGGCTCTGTGTGCTGCCTGCCCTTCCCAATGCAAAGTAGAAGTGACTTGAGTCACAGCAGTTGGAAATGAAGCTTTTCATTTCATAATTCACTCCCTAGACAGGCAATTATGATGTCGCAGCTGAAACTGTGCTAATTAATACCATAAAGATGCTTTGCCATCATTTGCAGCCATTGTCTGGCCATCAGGTCTGTTGCCAAAACCTATCAACTTTCTCAACATCCCCTCCTCTACTGGGGCCAGGTTTTCTGACACGAGTCTTAGTATGTCAAATTTCCAAGGGAATTCAAAACTTCCTAAGAACTTGGAGCCATTTCTCATCAGCTGCAATGAAGCTAAGTCTACCTAGAATAAGAGTTCAGGCAGTTGTACAGTTGGAGATATAAGTTTTACCTCTTGTAGAATCATAGAAAGGTCTGGGTTGGAAGGGACCTCCAAAAATAATCTAATCCAACCCCCTCTGCACTCAGCAGGGACATCCTCAACTAGATCAGGTTGCCCAGAGCCCTGTCCAGTCTCACCTTTGACTATCTCCAGGGATGGGACCTCAACCACCTCCTTGGGCAACCTGTTCCAGAGTTCTACTACTCTCATGCTAAAGAACTTGTTCCAGCCTAAATCTGTTCTGCTGTAGTTTGAAGCTATTTCCTCTCGTCCTGTCACTGCAAACCTTTGGGAACAGTCTCTCTCCATCCTTCTTGTAGGCACCCTTCAGGTACTGGCAGGCTGCTATTAGGTCTCCCTGGAGCCTTCTCTTCTCCAGGCTGAACACCCCCAGCTCTCTCAGCCTGTCTTCATAGCAGCCTGTCTTCCATGGTAGGAGGCAAAAATCAGTGTGTGGACCAAGCCTGATCATTAAAATACAGTATAGGATGTAGTAAATGTTGACATGTCCTAAGGGAAAAATCCACCTCCTTGTGGGGACCCATCTCACTTAACCTTAGCAACTGGAGGTATCAAATAGCTGCAGGTGTTTTCAGTGTAGGTATTCATTCTACAGCTGAGCACTCAGGCTTGTGTGACAGTAAATGGACATTGCTACCAAGAATAAAGAACAATAATAGCTAAGTTAGGTAAATAATAAACCATGGAATTATGGAATGATAGAATAGTTTTGTTTGGAAGGGACCTTTAAAGTTCATCTGGTTCAAAACTCCTGCAGTCAGCATGGACATCTTCAGCTCAGAGCCCTGTCCAACCTGACCCAGGATGATTCCAGGGCATCCACCACCTCTCTGGGCAACCAGCCAGCATCTCACCACCCTTATCATAAAAAATCTCTTACTTCCACCCAGTCTGAATCTCCCTCTTTTAGTTTCAGACCATCAGCCCTTGTTCTGTCACAACAGGCCCTGATTAAAAGTCCCTCTCCATCTTTCTTTTAGGCCCCATTTAGGTATAGAAAGGACACAAGAAGGTCTGCCCAGAGCCTTCTCTTCTCCAGGCTGAACAACCCCAACTCTCTCAGTCTGTCCTCACAGCAGAAGGATTCCAGCCCCCTGATCATATTTGTGGTCTCCCCTGGACCTGATCCAACAGGTCCATGCCTCTGCTGTGCTGAGAAATCTGTGTAAAATCTGGCTCTGCTTGGCTGGGCTACCCTCTAAGACTCTGTTGGCTGCACTGGTGTGGAAACCCAGGTTTGTGTCTCAGAGGAAAGCAAGTACTTCGTAAACATAAGATGAATGTTTAAATCCCATCTATATGTTTACATCCCTCTATATGTTAATCCCATGTATGTGTTTACAATGCAAGTAATTATTTGGACCCTCTGCAGTCACTGGAGGGAAGCAGGCACTTGCAGGATGTGATTCATCTTATCTCCAGTAGATGTTTAAAACAGATTAAATGATCTCTGTGCTACACATGGAAGTTTCTCTCCTTCAGCTAAAATAAGAGCTCAGGGCATCCAGATGGGATGGAGACATCCACACTGCAGACATCCAAACACAGCATTGTTAGAATTGCTTTGGTTGGAAAAGACCTCTAAGATCATCAAAACCGAACATCTCCATGGCCACTAAACCTTGTCCCAAAGTGCTATGGGTTTTGAACACCTCCAGTTGTTCATTTCATGTTCTTGAATGCCTCCAGGGATGGTGACTCCACCACCTCCCTGGGCAGCTTGTTCCAATGCCTGACCACTCTTTCTGTAATGAATTTTTTTCTAATATCCAATTTAAACCTCCCCTGGCACAACTTGAGGCCATTTCCTCTCCTTCTGTCACTTGTTACTAGGGAGAAGAGACAACTCCCACCTCACTACAATCTTCAGGGAGTTGTAGAAAGTGAGAAAGTCTCAAGTGAGCCTCCTCTTCTCCAGACTAAACAATCTGAGTGCCCTCAGCTGCTCCTCATATGCCTTGTTCTCCAAAGCCTTCAAATATCACAGAATCACAGAAACCTTCAGGCTGGAAAAGACCCTCAGGATCACCAAGTCAAACTGATACCCTGCAAGGTTCACTCCTAAACCATATTCCCAAGCACCACATCCAAACCACTTTTAAACACATCCAGGGTTGGTGACTCAACCACCTCCCTGCCCAGACCATTCCAGAGCCTGACCACTCTTGCTGAGAATTTTTTTTCCTACTGTCCAGTCTAAACCTACCCAGTGGAAGCTTGAGGCCATTCCCTCTTGTTCCATCACTAATTACTTGTGAGAAGAGACCAGCAGCAGCCTCTCCACAATGTCCTTTCAGGCAGCTGTAGACAGCAATGAGGTCTCCCCTCAGCCTCCTCTTCTCCAAACTAACCATCCCCAGCTCCTTCAGTTGCTCTTCATCAGATTTATTCCCCAGGCACTTCCCAGCTTCCTTGCCCTCCTCTGCCCTGGCTCCAGCACCTCCACATCTCTCTTGTATGGAGGTGCCCAAAACTGAGCACAACACTCAAGGTGTGGCCTCAGCAGAGCTGAGTCTCCAGGGACAATCCCCTCCCTGCTCCTGCTGGACACAGCATTGCTGATGGCAGCCAGGAGGCCTTTGGCTTCCTTGGCCACCTGGGCACACTGCTGGCTCTTCTTCAGCTGCTTGTCCATTAGCACCCTGAGGTCCCTTCCTGTTGGCAGCTTTCCAGCCACACTGCCCCAGGGCTGCAGCATTGCTTGGGGTTGTTGTGATCTTACAGAAATTGTAGCTATATCTTGTCCTGCAGTGGTCATGCCCTGGTCACACAATATCCACTGTATATATATATATATGTATATATATATAGAGAGAGACACATATATATACAGAATTAATCCAAGTGCATGACCAGGCATTTGGCCTTGTTGAAGCTCATCCCATCAATGCTGGCCATGGCTCCAACAGGGTGAAATGAATCCCACCCAACTGAGCTCCTCAAGGTTGGGTTGCTTTTACACCAAATTTCCCCCTGTACTAAACATTCCTTCCTGAAAACTGCTGTGTTACCAACAGGGTTGGGCTACCATCCTCTTTCCCACCCAAATTACCAAAGGAAAACCAGCAAACCAGAGCCTGAGTCTTAAAACACTTCTAAGCTACATGCTGCAGTATGAATTTAAGTTATTAGCTGACATCTCCAGGAGCCACCTTACGCTGACAGATCCTTTCTGTCTTTCAACATCAACCTTTCTTGGATGGTGTCTCCCCAACTCCATGATCCAAACAGATTTTTCCAGCTTCCTTTACTCATTCTTTGGCACTGGGGGGGGGGGGGGGGGGGGGGGGGGGGGGGGAGGGGGGGGGAGGAGGAGGAGAAGGCTCATAAAGTAACTTTAGAAAATAGAAAGGCATTTGTGGGCGAGCTTCTGTGTGGGTGTGAGTGTTTGCATGTGAAATATTTAATACAGCCATTGACAGACAGGGTGGATGAAGATGTTTCTCCTGCCAGATTGGATTTCTTTGGGCTTGGCAGCCATCATTAGAGAAGTCTTTGCTTTCAGCTCGGGGGAAGGGGCGTGAGCAGGAAGGAAGGAAGCAGAACTGTTGTAATTATACTACTAAGAAAATGAGTTCTTTTTAGATGTCAGGATGGTAAGAGCTACTGCCAGTTTTTTTCTCAACAATGGCCTGCAGTCATAGCCTATTTTATGGCTTCAGTTTGAGGCACCAGACTGGAGTTTCTCAATCAGTATGGAGACTAAAATCATGAAACGAAGTGGATGCTGGAGCGCCGAGCTTTCTGTTCTGGCCACGATGAAGATGCAGAAGGGAGAGGAAGTATTTCAGTCTCAGGTCCCTGCTGGCACAAATGTAAGTGGATGTAAATTGGACCATGGCTGCTTTTGAAGTGGAAAAAATGAGCAGATGGCTTTGAAGCATCAGAGGAATGCAGTTCTGGGAAAGCCTTAAAGGTGTGAATGGGAACATATGGCAAAGTACCTCTGACAGAAATGTTTTGATCAGATGACTCAAGAAGTCCCTCAGACTCTGTAGTCGTCTTTCATGCATTGGACTAGATTTTCTTTTCCTGCAGGTTTCTTCAGTAGCCAGGAGACAGACTGAGAGGGTTGGGGCTGTTCAGTCTGGAGAGGAGAAGGCTCCAAGGAGACCTTATTGTGGCCATCCAGTATCTGAAGGGGGCTACAAGAAAGCTGGGGCAGGACTTTTTAGGGTGTTGGGTAGTGATAGGAATGGAGGCAATGGAAAAATGTAGAAATGGATGGATTCAGGTTGGATGTTAGGAAGACGTTCTTCCCCATGAGGGTGCTGAGACACTGGAGCAGGTTGCCCAGGGAGGTGGTAGAAGCCTCATCCCTGGAGGTTTCTAAGCCCAGGCTGGATGTGGCTCTGAGCAACCTGCTCTGGTGTGAGGTGTCCCTGCCCATGGCAGGGGAGTTGGAACTGGATGGTCCTTGAGTTCCCTTCCAACCCTAACAATTCTATGATTCTATGATTCCAAAAAAACTCTATGAGACATATCCTGGGACCTGGGTTTTTTCCCTCTGCTGGGATCTGAAGCTGTAGAGCCTCAGCATTTCCTCAGCACTAGAAGGCAGAAAATGCCTCTTGCGGCTGTGCAGTGCAACTACTGGAACAGTAAGCTCTTCAGCACCATGCTTCTTGAGCTCATCACTGATACTTCTGCATGCATAAGGGTTGCTCTTGCACCATGACCATCTGAACAGAGAATACATCTGGTCTTGAAGGTGGCCTAGAGAACACTGAATATTAGTGGTGGAAGGGGTGGAAAGATCATCCAGTCTAACCCCCCTGCCAGAGCAGGATCACCTACACCAGATCACACAGGAATTCATCTAGGTGGGTGTTGATTATCTCCAGAGAGGAAGACTCCACAACCTGCCTGGGCAGCCTGTTCCAATCTTCTGTCACTGTCACAGGAAAAACATTTTTCCTCCTGTTTCCATGGAACTTCCTATGTCTCAACTTCCACCCTGTGCCCCTTGTCCTGTCATTGGGCACCACCGAGCAGAGCCTGGCTCCATCCTCTTGGCACTCACCCTGCACATCTTTATCAACATGCATGTGGTCACTCCTCAGGCTCCTCTGCTCCCATCTCCCTCAGTCTCTGCTCATAAGGAAGATGTGTAGTTCCCATTCTCTGAAGCTCTGACAGGCTTCCCCAAAGAGCAGCATATGTACATGCACTCTTTCATTGGAGCTGGGAGGGAGCTGGGGTTGCTTAGCCTGGAGAGGAGGAGACTCAGGGGAGACCTTATTGCTCTCTACAACTACCTGAAGGGGTGTTGTAGACAGGTGGGGGTTGGTCTCTTCTCCCAGGCAGCCAGCACCAGAACAAGAGGACACAGTCTCAAGCTGCACCAGGGGAGGTTTAGGCTGGAGGTTAGGAAGAAGTTCTACACAGAGAGAGTGATTGCCCATTGGAATGGGCTGCCCAGGGAGGTGGTGGAGTCACCATCATTGGAGGTGTTCAGGAGGAGACTTGCTAGGGTGCTTGGTTGCATGGTTTAGTTGATTAGGTGGTGTTGGATGACAGGTTGGACGTGATGCTCTCGAAGGTCTCTTCCAACCTGGTTTGTTTTGTTCTATTCTATTCTATTCTATTCTATTCTATTCTATTCTATTCTATTCTATTCTATTCTATTCTATTCTATTCTATTCTATTCTATTCTATTCTAAAATGGAGGAGCACAGTTTCACTTTCTGTTGGCGCCTGCAGCTTGTTGCTGAGACAGGATTTACTCCTGAAGGCTTTGTAGCTGAAAGCTTTGTAGAAGAGAGGTTCTTCTGCTGCAATCCTTCGCAGTGGCACTCGTAGCCTCTTCCAATCAAACGAAACTGTCCCAGGGGCTCAGCTCCTCTGGGGGTTCGCCTCTCGGCCCGGCGAGATGCATCTGTCTGCTCCTGGGCTTTACAATGCTAAGACAGCAAGGGGTCTTTGCAGTCCTGTCTGGGTAAACTGAAACACAGCTCAGCTTCCAAGCGAGGCTTAGTGACTTCTCCCAGAGCTTGGACAATTGCAAGGCAAGGCTCTGGCCCTTTGGGCTGGTACTTATAGATTTCTTGAGACAATGATGGCCAGTGACAGCACAGATTGAGGGATAGAAACCCTGACACTGTAACCTATAGAATGAGTTTTGTCCAAACATGGCCAAAGGCACACACACCTGGCCCACTTGGGCTCCAGGGCAAGAGCCCTGTTCAGACAAGACTGGCATCTTCCTGAAAAGCCAGACCTGCTGGCTCCTGCCCCATTGTCTGGTTCAGAGCATTTTTGAGGCTTTTTGTCCACTCTGGACACCCTGCAATAAATGTCGGGGTTTGGTGAAACTAGGGACAGGGAACATGCAAAGGCTGAATCCCAGCCTTTGGCCACAGTGAATAAGGCACAAGAAGTTTACCAATATCTGAGGGCTGGGTATCAAGAGGGAGGGGACAGGCTCTGCTCAGTTGCACCCTGGGATAGGACAAGGGGTAATGGATGTAAACTACAGCACAGAGGGTTCCACCTCAACATGAGGAGGAACTTCTTCACTTGAGAGCAGAGCAGGTCACAGAGCACTGGAACAGGCTGCCCAGAGAAGTTGTGGAGTCTCTTTCTCTAAAGACTTTCAAGGGCCATCTGGATGCATTCCTGTGTGACCTGTGCTGGATTCTATGAGCCTGCTCTTGCAGGGGGTTGGACTCAATCTTTGGAGGTCCCTTCCAACCCCTAACATTCCTGTGATCCTGTGAACAGTAGGAACATGCTGGGGCTCCATACACAGCTCTGGAGCTAGCCTCCAGCTTCTCTTTCCCACCTATCCAGACCTCCTTCCCCATCCCCTATAGTAAGCAGGATCCTTTCCACAGTCCCTTTCTTCCTGCCCCTACTTCTTCCTCTTGGTTTGACTGTGTCCACTTGGGAGAGTGTCTCTCCTTGCTCTGATGACATGCTGTGTCTTTAATCAAGCCCAAACCTCTCTGCTCAGATGAAAGCACAGCACAATGAGCATGACAAATCCTTCTTCTCAGCATGGTGCAAACCCATACTTCTCCTGGTCTCCAGGAGAGTACCTAGAGAGGCTCTGTGTGCAAGATAAGCTAAAAGTCGACACTGGAAGCTTGCAGAGGAATTTTTGGATGGAGTGCAAGCAATCTGGTTCACATCAACCCTCTAGCTTGTTCATTCCCCTATCAACAACCAGATGTTCAATGCACAGCACAAAGGCTGGTGAGTGACTCCTTCTTCCTGGCTTACAGAAGCTGCTCTCTGTTTGTCCTGTCACAGTGAGTGAAGTGGTGTGGGTCAAGAGTGAGGCAAACAGAGTGATGGTGTTTTCAGGGACCCTCTGCAAAAGCTCTCTTGGCAGGTATCTTTGTGCTGTATCTGTCATGCATCCCTGAGGAGTTCAGCTGCAGTGCAGAAGGGCCATGTCTGTGTGGGAGAAGGGGGCTTCAAGCTCCAGGGCAGCCTAATTAATCAGTGGATTTGCAAGGGGATTGAAGAGAACCTGGCCATGACTCTCAGGCCAGCAAGAAATGTCAGGCTCAGAAGGCCTGGCCCAAGAAGTTGGGAACCCATCACCAAGCTACCTGAGAAAGCAGGTAAAAAAGTTCAGCTGTATGGAGACAAAATATTGTGCCAATCATGCCTGGAGATGGAAAATTGTCCCCAGGTTACTTCATGGAGCCAAACAGCTGTAGCTGTTGGATTGTTCAGTGTAGAGCCATAAATCCTGCAGCGTGTGGGCTGTGGAAATGAGATGTTGCTAGGAAGCATCTATCCCATGACCAGCCCTTTGGGTTGAGACACTCCCCAGTCAATATTTAGAAGTGGGTTTTCAACTTTTCCCCCTTAAATGTCTTTTCAGTGACCTATCTGACCCCTTTCCTCCAATTCTCTTCTGTCCCCTCCTTATGCTCATTACTACTTTACAAATTTGGAGCCTGCACTTCATGCTTCCCTGTCTTCTTCCCTTCATAACAGCACACCACCACTTTTCCAAACCCTTGTATGTGCTAGTGACTCCAGCATGCACACTTTTAGCTTTTAACTTTCATGAGACACCATGGGGTAGCCACTGCAGAGTGGCTGAGGACTTTTGAGAACTTCCAAGTTATTGTTTGCATTTGTTATGTGGAAGTCCAGCACTGTGTTGTGAGGCTGTGGTGGTTTGGACAACCAACCCACCAAAGTGTTTCATCACTCTCCTTCTCAGCAGGACAAGGGAGGAGAAAACAAAATGGAAGATGATTGCTTCTCTTCTTCTGGATAAGAGAAGACTACAGGCAGACCTTGTGGCCTTACAGTACTTCACAGAATCACAGAATCAACCAGGGTGGAAAAGACCTCAGAGATCATCAAGTCCAACCAGTTACCTAATACCTAACCCCTCCTGACAACGAAACCATGGCTCCAAGTGCCACATCCAATCCTGTTTTGGACACCTCCAGGGACGGTGACTCCACCACCTCCCTGGGCAACACATCCCAATGGCCAATTACTCTTTCTGGGAAGAACTTTCTCCTCACCTCAAGCCTAAACCTCCCCTGCCACAGCTTGAGACTGTGTCCTCTTGTTCTGGTGCTGGTTGCCTGGGAGAAGAGACCAACCCCCACCTGGCTACAGCCTCCTTTCAGGTAGTTGTAGAGAGCAATGAGGTCTCCCCTGACCCTCCTCTTCTCCAGGCTAAGCAACCCCAGCTCCCTCAGCCTCTCCTCACAGGGCTGTGCTCCAGACCTCTCCCCAGCCTTGTTGCCCTTCTCTGGACACATTCAAGTATCTCAATGTCCTTATTAAATTAAGGAACCCAGAACTGGGTGGGTTTTAAACTAGAAGAAAGGAAATTCAGGCTAGACATAGAGAAATTGATTTTTTTACAGTAAAAGTGGTGAAACTCTTCCACAGGTTGCCCAGAGAGTGGATGCACTCCAGGTCACTTATCATAGAATCAACCAGGTTGGAAAAGAACTCAAGAGATCATCAAGTCCAACCTATTACCTAATACCTAGCCCTTCCTGACAACTAAACCATAGCTTCAAGTGCCACATCCAATCCTTTTCTGAGCACCTCCAGGGACAGTGACTCCACCACCTCCCTGGGCAGCACATCCCAATAGCCAATTACTCTTTCTGTGAGGAAACCTCCCCTGGCACAGCTTGAGACTGTGTCTTCTTGTTCTGTCACTAGTTGCCTGGGAGAAGAGACCAACCCCCAGCTGGCTACAACCTCCTTTCAGGTAGCTGTAGACAGCAATAAGGTCTCCTCTTCAGGTCAGGTTGTTTGGGGACTTCAACAACATTATCTAGTTGAAGATGCCCCTGCTGACTGCATGGGGTGGACAAGATGACCTTGAAAGGTCTCTTCCAACCCAAACCATTCTAAGGTTCTAAAAACCTTGTGGGTCAAGACAAAGGCAGTTTAAAAGCAAAGGCCATGTGTGAAAGCAAAGGGAAACAAAGTATTTTTTGTCTTCTTCCCATTAGCAGCTGGTATCCAGCAACTTCTTGGGATGGAGGGATTCACTGCACATTGTGGCTGCTCCAGAAGACAAACAGAACAATGAAGGCACATCTCCCCTTTGCCCCCAGCTCCATTCTTTTAGATTTTATTGCTGAGCAGGCATCATATGATGTGGAATAGCCCTTTGGTCATTCTGGGTCAGGTTTTCTATGTTCCCTCCTAAGATCTTGGGTAGATTGGATCCATGGCCAATGTTAATGGGATGAGCTTCAACAAGGCCAAGTGCCAGGTCCTGCACCTGGATCACAACTACCCCAAGCAATGCTACAGGCTTGTGGCAGTGTGACTGAAAAGCTGCCTGGCAGAAAGGGACCTGGGGGTGCTAATGGGCAAGCAGCTGAATTGGAGCCAGCAGTGTGCCCAAGAAATCCAAAGGCCTCCTGGCTGGGATCAGCAATGCTGTGTCCAGCAGGAGCAGGGAGAGGATTGTCCCCTGGGACTCAGCTCTGGTCAGGCCACAGCCAGTGCAGAGGAGGGCAAGGAAGCTGTGAAGGGCCTGGAGAATAAATCTGAAGAGCAACTGAAGGAGCTGGGGATGGTTAGTTTGGAGAAGAGGAGGCAGAGGGGAGACCTCATTGCTGTCTACAGCTACCTGAAAGGGTGTTGTGGAAAGGCTGGTATCTTGTAGAAGACAATACAAGTTGAGAGGATGTTGTGGAGAAGTTGGTGCTGGTCTCTTCTCACAGGTAGTGATAGAACAAGAGGGAATGTGACTGGGTAGTTTTAAACTGGACAGTAGGAGAAAAAATTTTCATGGCAAGAGGCATTGGAATGGGCTGCCCAATGAGGGCCTGGTTTGAGGTCAGGCAGATCCTCTCCTGCCCCTGAGAGGGGAGGAAGAGTGAGACTCACACAAATGGATTGCAGAAGTGATGGAAAGTTGAAATGGAAAAGCAATTAGTGTTGTACAGAAGCTACAAAGCATAGTGACAAAAGAGTCCCAAAGCATACAGTCACTCACAGCACACCCAAAGGCCCCCAGCACTTCCCATCTCCCCACCTGAGGCTATACCCAAGACCCCCCCAGGGCTCTTTCTTCCCCCCCTCTGCTAAGCTGGTCTCAGCTGGCCAGGTCTGAGACCTCCCCTCCCCCTTCTCCTCCTGGCATTAGGCTTAGCCAGGCCTGAGAGGCTTTGAGATACTCACCCAGCACTACCTGATAGGGAGCATCTCCCAGGGGAGCAGAGAGGGAAGAGAGAGGAAGAGAAAGGCTTTGCAAATGGATTTGTAGGGCACAGGATTTATGGGCAGAAATAGGCTGTTTCCTGTGGCCACCTTAGTGGGCTGGAGCCTTGGGACACCAGAGGTGTGACTGATGTGGCAGCAGCAGGAGGCACCCAGCCTGAACTGCCACAGGTGGTTGAGTCCCCAAGCCTGGATGTGCTTCAGGGTGGTTTGGCTGTGGTGCTTGGGGCTATGGCTTAGGGGTGAGCCTTGTAGAGTAGGGTTCTGGGTTGGACTTGGTGATCCTGAGGGTCTTTTCCAACCTGAATGTTTCTGCAATTCTGTGATCTTTCCCCTCCCCAGCCTGTTGATGAGGAGGGAATATTGGAGAGAAAACCTTGATGTTGTCTAAGGTAGAACAGCCCAGCCCTATCAGGGATTTTTTTCTGGGGGTCAGTTGCTGAAGAGGTCCTAAGCAGAGGGATGCCAAGGTGGCTGTACCCACAGTCACTCCTGGATTGGGCCACAAGACAAGAAACTGAGGCTACGATCTCCAGACTATTCTGATGAGTAGAAAACTGAAGGCTGTACTAGTGGCCTCCTTCTCTCAGTCTAATGGCTGGAGAACAATCTATTTAATTTCTGAGATGGTTTATCTCTTTTTAGATTAACAAGAATATTCCCTTGCAGGGAGAAGGAAGTCCCTGAGGACTTTGGGGTTTGGAAATGTGTCTGAGCTGCCCCAGTGAATATGTGGGAAGACCATAACCCTCCAGCACCCATCAGCTTGCCTCTTACATTCAGTGTTCTTGTGCTAGATATAAGCCCTTGAACCAGAAAGCCAGATCCTGCTTCTGAAGAACTCATGGGCTATGTAATGGGTCACATACAACAGAGAGGTGAATCCCACAGGGGAAGAAAAGCTTTTCCAGATGCTACTACTGAAACTGGCCATGTTTTAGCCCTGTATCAAACTGTACTGGCGCTGCACTTGGGTCACAACCACCCCATGCAATGCTGCAGGCTTGGGGCAGAGCGGGTGGAAAGCTGCCTGGCAGAAAAAGACCTGGGGCTGCTGGTTGACAGCCATTTGAACATGAGCCAGCAGTGTGCTCAGGTAGCCAAGAAGGCCACCAACATCCTGGGCTGGATCAGCCATGGTGTAGCCAGCAGGGGTAGGGAAGTGATCACCTAACCTATACTCAGCACTGGTGAGGCCACATCTCGAATCCTGGGTTCAGTTTCGTGCCTCTCACAACAAAAAGGACATTGAGGTGCTGGAGCATGCCCAGAGCAGGGCAACATAGATGGTGAAGGATGTGGAGAAACGTTCTGGTGAGAAGCAGCTGAGGAAACTGGGATTGTTTATCCTGGGGAAGAGGAGGCTGAGGGGAGACCTCATTGCTCTCTACAATTGCCTGGAGGGAGGTTGGAGGGAGGTAGGGGTTGGTATCTTCTTCCTAGTGTCACATGAAAGAGAGAAAATAGCCTGAAACTGGGTCAAGAGAGGATATGAAAAATTTCTTTGTGGAAAGAGTGGTCAGGAATTGGAACAGGCTGCCCAGGGAGGTGACAGAGTCCCCACCCCTGGAGGTGTTCAAGAAATGTGTGGCCATGGCACTTTGGGACATGGTTTAATGGCCATGGTAGTGTTGGGCTGAAAGTTGCAGTGAATGATCTTAGAGTTCTTTTCCAAGTGAAACAAACCTCTGATTCTCTGCTTCTAGTACTGAGGTGTGCTTTTGTTTATTCTGTTTTGCACTGGAGATTGGAGAGGCCAGAAAGAGAAGATGCAAAGAGACAATGTGCTAGGTAAGTGTAAACCAGCTTTCTCCACACTACCTAGGTGACTTGGTCTTGTCCCACCATGGTCACTCCTGTTAGTCTGACCACTGAGACTGCAGGCACATGGCACTACAGGCTGGGAACAGAGTAGCAGCCAGGCAGAAGGGGACCTGGGGGTAGTGGTTGATAGTAGGCTGAACATGAGTCAGAAGTGTGCCCAGGTGACCCAAGAGGGCCAATGGCATCCTGGCCTGCATCAGGAACAGTGTGGCCAGCAGGAGCAGGGAGGTCATTGTGCCCCTGTACTCAGCACTGGTTAGGCCACACCTTGAGTGCTGTGTCCAGTTCTGGGCCCCTCAGTTTAGGAAAGATGTTGAGATGCTGGAAGGTGTCCAGAGAAGGGCAATAAAGCTGGGGAGGGTTTTAGAGCACAGCCCTGGGGGGAGAGGCTGAGGGAGCTGGGGTTGCTTATCCTGGAGAAGAGGAAGCTCAGAGGAGACCTTGTTGCTGTCTACAACTCCATGAAGGGAGGTTGTAGCCAGGTGGGGGTTGGTCTCTTCTCCCAGGCAACCACAGACAGAACAAGAGGACAAAGTCTCAAGCTGTGCCAGGGGAGGTTTATGCTGGATGTTAGTTCTTCACAGAAAGAGTCATTGACCATTGGAATGTGCTGCCCAGGGAGGTGGTGGAGTCACCATCCTTGGAAGTATTTAAAAAGAGCCTGGATGAGGCACTTGGTGCCATGGTTTAGTTGATGAGATGGTGTTGGGTGATCAGCTGGACTCGATGACCTCAAAGGTCTTTTCCAACCTGGTTTAATCTGTAAAACAGCCCACCTGCTCCTTACAGCCTCCTGAAATAAGGACTCACCATCTAAAATACAGAGAAGAAACAACGTTCCTGGGGGTGGAGGAGGTGAACTCATATCTCAGGACCTTTGGGAGAGCATTAGGGATGGCTTATGTCATGATACCCATTTACTGCAACCCCAGCCATCTACCTAGCACTGTACAATCTCAGCACAATGTCTTGGTTCAGGCCCAGGGCTTTGAAAATTTCATCTCAGCCTTATGGACTTGTCAGCAGCCATATATTGTGGCAATGATGTATTCACTTGGCACTGCTCTCCTTGTTCCACTGCTGGTGAAGCCAAATATGCAGGCAGTTTTCTCAAGGTGGAGTGGAAGCAGCAAGTCTTTCTGTGTTGCTCAAGCTCCAGTAAATGCTAATCAAAGGCTCAACTGAATTTCCACATGGTGAACATGAAATAAAAAAGGAAGGGTGACCCAGGAAATGTGAGACACAAAGTTTGTTTCCAGGTAGGCTGTGTTGCCACACCATAAGAGATAGATGATGCTAGTGGGAAGTCTGAGCATGTTGAACCTTCCCTTTGTCAAAGAATGGTAGGGGTTGAAAGGGACTTCTGGAGATCTTTGAGTCCAACCCCACTGCCAAAGCAGGGTCACCTAAGGCAGGTGACACAGGAATGCATCCAGGTAGGTTTTGAAAGTCTGCAGAGAAAGAGACTCCACAACCTCTCTGGGCAGCCTGCTCCAGTTCTCCAACACACCTAAAGTAAATGAGTTCTCCCTCATGTTGAGGTGGACTTCTTGTGTCCCAGAAATCAACACATTTGTTAATGGTCTTGCTTCTCCCAGCACTGTAGGCAAGGACTTCATGAGTTTGCTATAAGAGTCTGCTGCAGTGAAACTGAGTGCAGCTGAGGCTGAAGAGCTCTGAGACAAGCAAGCAAGATGAGACACTACCCAAGTTACCCAGAGGGGTGGTAGATGCCTCAGCTGTGAAACCATTCCAGGTCAGGTTGGACTGAGCTCTGAGCCTAGCACTGTACAATCTCTGAGCTCTGTAGTTGAAGATGACCCTGCTGACTGCAGGGGGATTGGGCTAGATGCCCTTGCAAGGTTCTTTCCAAACCATTGTATGATTCTGTGATGACCAGCAGACACAAGTACATCTGTGCTGTGTTCTGTGTCTGTTGCAACTGCAACCACAGAGAAATGCATGGAATAGGTTACCCAGGGAGGTGGTGGAGCCACCATCCCTGGAGGTGTTCAAGAAAACGGTTGGTAGCACATAAGACCTTTAATGGGGAAGGTTGTGAGTTCAAGCCTGCAGTGGGCACTAGTGTCCTCCCTACTCTAGTCATGAGGTCTGTGGTGACAGGTTGGACTCGATGATCTTTGAGGTCTCTTCCAACCTTAGTGATACTGAATACTGAATACTGAAAAGTGTGGCCATGGCACTCTGGGCCATGGTTTAATGGCCGTGGTGGTCATAGGTTGATAGTTGGATTCGATGATCTTAGAGGTCTTTTCCAACTGAAACAGTTCTCTGACTGGGGGTTGGACCAGATGCTCTCGAGGTCCCTTCCAACCCCTAACATTCTGTGAACATTCTGTGTCTCTTTGTGTAGGCAGCAGAAGGTTTTTGTATGTCTCCCTAGTTCTCCCTTGCACCCAGAATCACTGCTGCAATGTGATGATTCATGAGTGAGGAGGCAGCCTCCCATGAGAGTCCTGGTCTGAGACTCCTGTCTGTGTGCTATAATTTCACCCCACACCCCTCCACAGCCTGCAATAGGCAGCAGAGTTCTGATTATCCAGTGGCTCACATGTCCCAGCTGAGAAGGTTATAGAATAATAGAATTGTTTTGGTTGAAAAAGGCCTTCAGATCATCAAATCCATTTGTTAACCCAGCACTGCCAGATCACCACTAAACTAAGCCTCTAAGGGAGATATCTACATGTCTCCAAGGATGGTGATTCCATCACTTCCCTGTGCAGCCTGTTCCAGGCCTTGACAATACTTTCAGGGAATAAATTGTTGCTCATGTCCAAGCTAAACCTCTCTTGGGGAGCACTGAGCCCATTTCCTTTTGCCCTATCACTTTTTACTTGGGAGAAGTGGCCAGCCCCAACCTGCCTTCCACCTCCTTTCAGGAGAGAGCTAGAAAGCCTCTCCTCAGCCTTCTTTTCTCCAGGCTCAACAGGTCTCCCAGCTGCTCCTCACAAGATCTGTTCTCCAAACCCTTTCCCAGCTTCATTGCCCTTCTCTGGACCTGTTCCAGAAGCCCTCTGTGCAAAAGTATGAACACTTCCCTCTCTCTACTGGAAACATCTTGCCAGAGATGCACTATGCACCTGTTTTAAGGGTTGCCAGAGGAGCGGGGTGCCTGGCTGCCCCTGCACTGTATTGCTCTCTGAAGCTGAATGCTGTGATGCCAACAGAAGTGCTATATTCAGGGGGGAAAAAATATTCCACACCTTGAGTCCTGTGTCCAGTTCTGGGCTCCTCAGCTTAAGAAGGACATTGAGATACTTGAACGTGTCCAGAGAAGGGCAACAAGGCTGGGGAGAGGCCTTGAGCACAGCCCTGTGAGGAGAGGCTGAGGGAGCTGGGGTTGCTTAGCCTGGAGAAGAGGAGGCTTAGGGGAGACCTCATTGCTCTCTACAACTACCCGAAGGGAGGTTGCAGCCAGGTGGGGGTTGATCTCTTCTCCCAGGCAACCAGCACCAGAACAAGAGGACACAGTCTCAAGCTGTGCCAGGGGAAGTTTAGGCTGGAGGTGAGGAGAAAGTTCTTCACCAAGCGAGTCATTCGTCATTGGAATGTGCTGCCCAGGGAGGTGGTGGAGTCACCATCACTGGAGGTGTTCAAGAAAGGATTGGATGTGACACTAGCAGCCACAGTTTAGTTGTCAGGAGGTGTTAGTTGATTGGACTTGATGATCTCTGAGGTCTTTTTCACCCTGGATGATTCTATGATTGCAGTTGCTCTTTTTAAGGTTGCTGTGCTCACAGCCCGGAGAAGAGGAGACTCAGGGGTGACCTTATTGCTCTCTACAACTACCTGAAGGGAGGTTGTAGAGAGGCAGAGGTTGGTCTCTTCTCCCAGGCAACCAGCACCAGAACAAGAGGACACAGTCTCAAGCTGCACCAGGGGAGGTTTAGGCTGGAGGTTAGGAGGAAGTTCTACACAGAGAGAGTGATTGCCCATTGGAATGGGCTGCCCGGGGAGGTGGTGGAGTCACCATTACTGGAGGTGTTCAGGAGGAGACTTGCTAGGGTGCTTGGTGCCATGGGTTAGTTGATTAGGTGGTGTTGGATGATGGGTTGGACACGATGATCTTGAAGGTCTCTTCCAACCTGGTTTATTCTAAGTCATAGCAAATTCTAAGTCCTAAGTCAAAATCCTTTTTTCTCTACTGTTACCTCGATCCAATGAGCTTCCACCTTAGCTTCCAGGTTAAAATGGACCCATTTCTCTCCTTCAGCCTTCCTCCAACATCCTCCAGCTCTTCCCACATCATATTCTGGTCCTCCTCTGCCATAACAATAGAATTGCTCAAGTTTGTGTCATCAGCAGCTCTCCCAACCAGGCACCTACTTGTCTTCTGCCAAGTTCATTAAGGAAAATGTTTAATAAGATTGGTCCCAGGACTGATTATTAAGGAACACGATGGAGTTGCTCTGGATTTACTCAGAAGTAACAGACAGCAAGTGTTGGCCCCAGATGGTATTTTGTTCAAAACAAAATAATGACTTCCATCTGTCTCATCACTTTCCAAACCGAGGTCTGTGGAGCACTTGCTGGTGGTCTGTGCCGTGCTGGCTCTATGCAAGGTGCTGGCTCCTCCTTGTTATTTCCAGCTGCTAAATTCTACTAAGTTAAACTAAAACTTACAGTAAATGTTTCCCTAATGTTATTTGCATGTGTAAGGAACTGTAGGAGTTGCTGGTGGGACCAGATGTGATTGGAAGGGGAGCTCACCTGTAAGATAATTCCTGAACTGGGATATAGTCCAAGTCTGCTAAGATCTAGGGAACTTCTTATCTGTTTGTCGATAAAGAGTGAATTATTTGAGTCACAGTAGCACTGAACAGTCCAAGGCAGGGAAAGCAGGAATATGACTTGGATGTTAGGAAGAAGTTCTTTACAATGAGGGTAATGAAACCCTGGAAGAGGTTGCCTAGGGAGGTGGTGGAGGTCCCATCCCTGCAGAAATTCATGGTCAGGCTTGGTGGGGCTGTGAGCAGCCTGATCTAGTTGAGGATGTCCCTGCTTTTTTTGGGGGTGTTGAACTAGGTGACCTTTAAGGGTCTCTTGCAACCCAAAGTATTTGATGTTTCTATGACTCTAAATAGAGTGAGCCTTGCACAGACTCCTGTTAAAGACAGTCCTTATCTCAGAGACATTACAAGCCTGTTTGCCAGTGGGAAGCAGATGAAATGTCAACAGAGGAGGAGGACACATCATCTAAGCACACTTACCTTTATAAATGTGATGTTGAGGGCCATGGTGTAGTGATGACCTGAAAATGCTGGGTTAGAAGTTGGGCTTGATGATCTTAGAAGTTTCTTCCAACCAAAATGATTCTTTGAATCTATGATCTTGTCACAATGAGAAATCTTCTTTTTGCCTTTGCATCTGACACACAGAATACAGAATTAACCAGATTGGAAAAGACCTTTGAGATCATCAAGTCCAACCAATCACCCAACACCATCTAATCAACCATGGCACTAAGTGCCTCATCCAGGCTCTTTTTAAACACTTCCCCTTGTCCTATCTCAGGGTGCAAGTGAGCAGAGGCTGTCCTTTCCTTCTTGACCCCCAGCCCTCAGATATTTATAAACATTTATTAGACCCTCTCTCAGTCTTCCTCTCTCCAAACTAAACAGCCCTGGTGCTCTCAGCCTCTCCTCACAAGGCTCCGGTCCCTTAATCATTCTTGTAGCCCTCCCTTGGTCTCTCTCTCCAGCAGATCCCTGTCCCTCCTGAACTGGGAAGCCCAGAACTGGATGCAATATTCCAGGTGAGATCTTACTAGAGCAGAGTAGAGGGGGAAGAGAACCTCCCTCAATCTGCCAGACACACTCTTCTTGATGAACCCCAGGACCCCATTGGCCTTCTTGGCCACAAGGGCATATTGTTGCCCTTTGGTTCAGCTTCAGGCCAGGCATTTAAAGAACAGCTAACAAGTGTCTGGTTCAGAGGAAATATAGATGCACCAGGTAGTACATGAATTCAGACTGGCATGCAAACTGGCTCTGCATAGCCACTGGGCTGGATAGATGCCAAGTATGAGTCAGAAACCTGCCCAGCTTAAATACAACCAAACCCTCAATAGAAAGTCCCACTGGATATATCCACTTGGATTTGGATGTGTCTTCCTAAACCCATGTGAATTCTAGGCAGGTAGAAGCATCAGATGGGTCTAAACATGCCCCATCGGACAGGGCTCTGAGCAACCTCATCTGGTTGAAGATGTCCCTCATGACTGCAGAAGGGTTGGACTAGATGGCCTTTTGTGGCAGTTTAGTCTGATTAATCTAGCTGAGTTAATGCTGAGGAAAACTACAACCCACCACACCTTTAAATTTCCTTTCCAATCCAAGCCATTCTATGATTCTACATCTGCTTGCTTCTGCAAGCTAAAAGCTAAGAGCACCTGAGCAGCCCACCAGCATTGCATGACCCGCACCATAGTTCATGAGGATGTGCATGTATGAAACACCTAGATCAGGGTGATGAATGTGCTCACATTGAACACTCTTGCCTGATCATTTCAGAGAACCATTTTGGTTGGAAAAGACCTTTAATATCATCCAGTCCAACCATTCTCTAACTCTACCAAGTCTGGTGCTAAAGTTGCTGAGGGGTTTGGAACACAAGCCCTAGGAGGAGAGACTGAGGGAGTTGGGGTTGCTTAGCCTGGAGAAGAGGAGACTCAGGGGAGACCTTATTGCTCTCTACAACTACCTGAAGGGAGGTTGTAGACAGGAAGGGGTTGGTCTCTTCTCCCAGGCAACCAGCACCAGAACAAGAGGACACAGTCTCAGGCTGCACCAGGGGAGGTTTAAGATGGAGGTTAGGAGGAAGTTCTACACAGAGAGAGTGATTGCCCATTGGAATGGGCTACCCAAGGAGGTGGAGTCACCATCACTGGAGGTGTTCAGGAGGAGACTTGATAGGGTGTTTGGTTGCGTGGTTTAGTTGATTAGGTGGTGTTGGATGATAGGTTGGATGCGATGATCTTGAAGGTCTCTTCCAACCTGGTTTATTCTATTCTATTCTATTCTATTCTATTCTATTCTATTCTATTCTATTCTATTCTATTCTATTCTAAACAATGTTGATCAGGAGCACATCTCTGCAGCTTTTAAACACCTCCAGGGACAGGGATTCAACCAGCCTGTTCCAATGTTTAAGAACCCTTTCAGTGAAGAAGTTTCTTCTAATATCCAACTAAACCCCTCCTGGTGCAACCTGAGGCCATTTCCCCTCATCCTATCAATTGTTAGTCTGGAGAGGAGACCGGCTCCCACTTCACTGCAACCTCCTTACAGGGAGTTGTAGAGAGCAGTGAGGTGTCCCCTGAATACAGAATGCAGAATTAACCAGGCTGGAATAGACCTTCAAGATCAGCAAGTCCAACCTATCACCCAGCACCATCTAATCAGCTAAACCGTGGCACTAAGTGCCTCATCCAGTCCAATTTTAAACACCTCCAGTGATGGTGACTACACCACCTCCCTGGGCAGCACATTCCCATGGCCAATCTCTCTTTCTGGGAAGAATTTCTTCCTGACACCCAGCCTAAACCTCCCCTGGTGCAACTTGAGACTGTGTCCTCTTGTTCTGTCTGTGGTTGCCTGGGAGAAGAGACCAACCCCCATCTGACTTTGGGGCATTCCCTTTGGGGCAAGATGAACTCAAAGTGCCGAATGCTTTTGGAATAACCTAAACCTGAAGTCACAGAGTCACCTTAATGATTATCTCAGAGGGTTTCTCTTCACCCATAGTCAACTATTATATGAGTGCAGAGCAAGCATGGAAGGAAGGAAGGAAGGAAGGAAGGAAGGAAGGCAGGAAGGAAGGAAGGAAGGAAGGAAGGAAGGAAGGAAGGAAGGAAGGAAGGAAGGAAGGAAGGAAGGAAGGAAGGAAAGAAAAAGAAAGAAAGAAAGAAAGAAAGAAAGAAAGAAAGAAAGAAAGAAAGAAAGAAAGAAAGAAAGAAAGAAAGAAAGAAAGAAAGAAAGAAAGAAAGAAAGAAAGAAAGAAAGAAAGAAAGAAAGGAAGGAAGGAAGGAAGGAAAGAAAGAAAGAAAGAAAGAAAAAGAAAGGAAGGAAGGAAAGAAAGAAAGAAAGTCAGTCTCCCTCCATCCTCCTTTTCTCCAGACTAAACACCAAGAGGCACTGAAATGCTTTCCTGTAGCAGTCAGACCTGCTGGATGAGCAGCTCTGGGGGGTACCAGTGTCCTCCACAGCACAGCAGTGACTGTCAGTCCCTTGTTTGGTGAACATCAACCCAGTTCAAAAGAGCTGGATGTCATCCACATTTCCACTCACTCTCTGGCTGTGTTTGAAGCTAGACTTCCTCGCTTAATTTCCCTGAGCCAAATTGTTTGCACTGAACTGGCAAAAGATGAATCCCAGAGCTCCTGCTCTGTTTTGACATCTGTGTTAGCAGTGTGCTGGTGGTTTGGTTAGGTTTAGCACCGTGTGTCCACGGAGTTTGCGCTGCCTGTGTCTCCTCAGCATCCTTGCAGTTGGGTTTTGCAGGCCACTGGAGCTACGCTGAGAGACTCAGGGGTTCGTGGATCAGGTTGCCAACATTTGCACCTTGTCATTACTGAGCTGATGACAGGCCATGCTCAGCAGAGGACATTGAATCCCCAGCATGCCTGCACATGAGGCAGAGTCTGTCCATTGCCTATGTATGACCTGATTTTCTCAAGAGTTTTGTCTTCTTTCTGCAGGAGACAGCTGTTATGTGGCTTTTCTTTGACCACCAGGGCTGTGACACTTGAGTCATAGAATCACAGAAAAAGAATGGTTTGAATTGGAAAGGACCTTTAAAGGTCATCTAGTTCAACCTCCCTGAAGTCAGCAGGGACATCCCTAGAAGTTTTTAAGGCCAAGCTGGATGTGGCTCTGAGCAATCTGACCTAGTGTGAGGTGTCCCTGCTCATGTGATGATCCTTGGGCTGCCTTCCAATCCTGACAATTCTGTGATTCTATGATCTTCAACTAGATCAAGCTGCTCAGAGCCCCATCCAACCAGACCTTGGCTCTATCCAGGGATGGGGCAAAATTCCATGGATGGATGTCCAAAGCAGGTGTCAAGAAGGTCTGATACCACTGTAGTGTATGGGAACTCTAGTGTGTTGATTAACTCAGGTGGTGGAGTCACCATCGTTGGAAGTGTTTAAAAAGGGCCTGGAAGAGGCACTTAGTGCCATGGCTTAGTTGATGAGATGGTGTTGGGTGATAGGTTGGACTTCATGATCTTGAAGGTCTTTTCCAGCCTGGTTTATTCTGTATTCTGTATTCTAACTTTTATTAGAGCCCTTCTACAGCTGCCACAACAAGGAGGATAAAAGAAACAAATTTGCAGCTAATGCTCCAAAATCAAAGTTCTGATGTAGGACTGGGTGCCTGACTTACACACACACACACACACACACACACACAATCCCCAACCAAACACAAAACCCCCCAAAAAACCAACTTACTGGACAATTAATCACACCTAACATAGGCATCTACATGAAAGAGGCCTCCATGCAAGCCCGTCACCCCAGGCTCCCTTTATAGTCAGTGAAGAGAAACAGAGCATGGTTCTGACCTAATAGAAATGTCTCCATGAGGCTGAGATGAATTGCACCTCAGAAGTGCCTGTTTTCCTCCCTTGACTCTAATGTCTGGGGAGCACAGGGTATGCAGCTCAGATGGAGATGTCTGCAGGCACAGGGCTGGAAAGCCAAGTAAGATGGATTTCACCACGATCAGTTCCCCTGGAGTGACAGTGAAGGGGCTTGCTGGTGAAGCCTGCCAGATCTTAGCTCTACTATTTTAGGAGCTGAGTGCATTATTTGTACTGAAAGATGAAAAACAAACAAACAAATAACAAAACAACACTGAGCAGAGAGAGGCAGCACACGTGAAACCAAACACACTGAACTCAGAGGCAGAAGGAGCACAGAATCACAGAATCATCCAGGTTGAAAAAGACCCTCAGGATCACCAAGTCCAACCCAGACCCCTCCCCTACAAAGTTCACCCCTAAACCATATCTCCAAGCACCACATCCAAACCACCTTTAAAGGGGAAGAGGAGGCTCAGGGGAGACCTCATTGCTGTCTACAACTACCTGAAGGGAGTTGGTAGCCAGGCAGGGGTCAGTCTGTTCTCCCAGGAAACCAGCAACAGAATGAGGGGACACAGTCTCAAGCTGTGACAGGGGAGGTTCAGACTGGATATTAGGAAGAAGTTCTTCCCAGAAAGCGAGATTGGCCATTGGGATGTGCTGCCCAGGGAGGTGGTGGAGTCACCGTCCCTGGAGATCTTCAAGAAAAGACTGGATGAGGCACCTAGTGCCATGGTCTAGTTGATTGGATAGGGCTGGGTGATAGGTTGGACTGGATGATCTTGGCGTTCTCTTCCAGCCTGGTTGATTCTATGATTCTATGACATCCGGGGTTGGGGACTCAACCACCTCCCTGCCCAGCCCAGTGCCTGACCACTCTTGCTGGGAAAAAAAGTTTCCTACTGTCCAGTCAAAACTTATCCAGTCACAGCTTGAGGCCTCTCCCTCTTGTTCTACCCCTAATTATCTGTGAGAAGAGACCAGCAGCAGCCTTTCCACAATGTCCTTTCAGGTAGTTGTAGACAGCAGTGAGGTTTCCCCTCAGCCTCCTCTTTTCCAAACCAATCATCCCCAGCTCCCTCAGTCACTCTTCCAGGACAAATACTGTCCTAGAGCTGAAAATCAGAAAGCACTTTGTGTTAGCCCAAGCTGTGGACACTGGCTGGAGAAACACCACCCCTCCCAGCTCAGGGTATATAAAACCCTGGGACAGACAATGAATGGGAGGAAGAGGATGCCTTAATGAACTCTTGTGACAACTCACTCGCACTGCCAATTGCATTGCAGAGTAATAAAACTCTTCCCATTTTCAGCTCCCCCTTGGGACATTTTTAATCAGATAATTTCTCCCAGGGCTACTCAGGCAGGCCAGAGTTCAGGCAGGATTCCCATTAGAAATAGGAAAGGCCTGTCTGAGCCCTGAGTTTATCCAGCTGTGCAGTGAGTAATGACCGCTGGGGCTTCAGCAAATTGTGGGGCAGTAGGGCAAGGGAGGGAAGTGATGGCTATGAATCATCACAGGCTTGCTGGCTATGGAGACTTCTGATGGTATTTCTTTAATGTCACATAGGTTTATGCATGGTTATGTCATCATCCCACTAGCAATGTGCCCTTGGTGGCCAAGAAGGCCAACGGTATCCTGGTGTGCATCAGGAAGAGTCTGGCCAGCAGGTCAGAGGAGTTTCTCCTCCCCCTCTGCTCTGCCCTGGTGAGATCACATTTGGAGTCATGCATCCAGTTCTGGGCTGCCCAAGTCCAAGAGAGACCACTGGAGAGATCCCAGCAGAGGTCCACAGAAATGGTGAGGGGAAAGGAGCATTGATGTGGTGAGGAAAGGCTGAGAGTCCTTGGACTGTTTGGCCTGGAGAAGACAAGACTGAGAGGGCGTCTTCTCAATGCTCAACAAGAGCTAAAGGGCAGGGGTCCAGAGGATGGGGACAGATTCTTTTCAGTGGTGCCCAGTGACAGGACAAGGGGCAGTGGGCACGAAGTGCAACACAGGAAGTCCCACCTAAACATTAAGAAAACCATCTTCACCGCCCAGAGACATGGCTGGATGTTAGGAAGAAGTTCTTGATAGAAAGAGTGATTTGCCATTGGAATAGGCTGCCCAGAGAGGTGGTGGAGTCACATTCAGTGGAGGTGTTTAGGAAGAGACTTGATGGGGTGCTTGGTGCCATGGTTGAGTTGATTAGATGGTGCTGGATAATGGGTTGGACTTGATGCTCTGAAAAGTCTCTTCCAACATGGTTAATTCTATTCTATTCTATTCTATTCTATTCTATTCTATTCTATTCTATTCTATTCTATTCTATTCTATTCTATTCTATTCTATTCCATTCCGTTCCATTCCATTCCATTCCATTCCATTCCATTCCATTCCATTCCACTCCAGAATCTCCTTCTCTGCAGACTTTCAAAACCCACCTGGACACCTGGGTGTCAGGTAATGATAGGACTGGGGGGAATGAAAAAATAATAGAAATGGGTAGATTCAGACTGGATGTTGGCAAGAAGTTCTTCAGCATGAGGATGGTGAGGCACTGGAACAGGTTGCCCAGGGAGGTTTTTAAGGCCAGGCTGGATGTGGCATCGAGCAACCTGATCTGGTGTGAGGGGCTCCTGCCCATGGTAGGGGGGTTGGAACTGGGTGATCTTTGAGGTCCCTTCCAACCCCAACAATTCTATGGTTCTATGACACAATCCTGGGCAACCTGCTATGGGTGACCCTGCTCTTGCAGGAGGAGAGGGGGCTGGACTTGATCTCCAGAGGTCCTTTCTAACCTCCACCATTCTGTGATTCTGTGGTTTGCAGTTCTTTCTTCACTATTTGCAATTTCAGGGCTTATATTTGTGGCCTCACTAAGCCAGGGAGAAAACAACAAAGAAATTGAATGTAAACGAAGGTGAAAGCAGCTGGAAACCAGCCAGCAGCAAACCGGTGATGCTCATCATCCTGTCTTCCCTTGTGGGCTGAAAAAACACAAAGCCAGCACTGCAAAGTGACACAGGGAATAGTCTCCTTTAAATATTTAGTACTTGTTCTGTGCTGCAGTTGATAACTTAGGAAGTATCTATTTTAAAGCCTCCTTCCCCCTCCCCCCATGAGGTTAGCCTTTGAAAAGTCCCCAGACTTGGCTAAATTAAAGGTGGCAAACTACCAATGGAAGAGCAATCCAGGTGCAAAGAGGAGTATAGAAACAAACAGTCCATCATGCTGGAACAAATGCAGCTGGTATAGATGGGAGCAGGATCTTCCAATCAAATAATAGGCTTATGTCACTTCTCCTGTTATGATGTAATTAAGGAATGAGGCAGGCTGTGCAGGGGAGGGGATCATTTGGTCCCTTTTAACCATTTGTGAGCGATCATAGATGGTTCTCATGTATAACATTTCCATATCAGTAGAGTGCAGCTAAGGTGCAACTGAATTTTCCCCTCATCAATCAGTGCTCCTGGCTGGTTGCTTGCCATCCTTTGGCCCTCCTGGTTCTGCACATTGGCCACAATGACCCCATGCAGTGCTACAGGCTGGGGTCGGAGTGGCTGGAGAGCAGCCAAGCAGAAGGGGACCTGGGGGTGCTGGTTGATGGTAGGCTGAACATGAGCCTGCAGTGTGCCCAGGCAGCCAGGAGGGCCAATGGCATCCTGGCCTGCATCAGGAACAGTGTGGCCAGCAGGAGCAGGGAGGGCATTCTGCCCCTGTACACTGCACTGGTTAGGCCACATCTTGAGTACCATGTCCAGTTCTGAGCCCCTCAGTTTGGGAAGGAGGTTGACTTGCTGGAAGGTGTCCAGAGAAGGGCCACAAAGTTAGTGAGGGGTTTGGAACACAAGCCCTAGGAGGAGAGATTGAGGGAGCTGCGGTTGCTTAGCCTGGAGAAGAGGAGGCTCAGAGGAGACCTTATTGCTCTCTACAACTACCTGAAGGGTGGTTGTAGACAGGCAGAGGTTGGTCTCTTCTCCCAGGCAGCCAGCACCAGAACAAGAGGACACAGTCTCAGGCTGCACCAGGGGAGGTTTAGGATGGAGGTTAGGAGGAAGTTTCACACAGAGCGAGTGATTGCCCATTGGAATGGGCTGCCCGGGGAGGTGGTGGAGTCACCATCACTGGAGGTGTTCAGGAGGAGACTGGATGGGGTGCTTGGTGCCATGGGTTAGTTGTTTAGGTGGTGTTGGATGATAGGTTGGACACAACGAACTTGAAGGTCTCTTCCAACCTGGTTTATTCTATTCTATTCTATTCTATTCTATTCTATTCTATTCTATTCTATTCTATTCTGTTCTATTCTACTTGTGTAGTCTGTTCATATAGTGTTCAAAGAGAAACTTAGAATCATAGATTCACAGAATCATTAAAGTTGCAAAAGACCTCTAAGATCATTGAGGCAAACTATCAACACAGAATTAACCAGGTTGGAAGAGACCTCCAAGATCAAGACCACCTTATCACCCAACACCATCTCATCAACTAAACCAGGCTTTTTTTAAACATTTCCAGTGATGGTAACTCCAACACCTCCCTGGGCAGCACATTGCAAAGGCCAATCTCTCTTTCTGGGAAGAATTTCTTCCTAACAGCCAGCCTAAACCTCCCCTGGCACTGCTTGAGACTGTGTCCTCTTGTTCTGGTGCTGGTTGCCTGGAAGAAGAGATTGACCCCCACCTGGCTACAACCTCCCTTCAGGTAGTTGTAGAGAGCAATAAGGTTTCCCCTGAGCCTCCTCTTCTCCAGGCTAAGCAACCCCAGCTCCCTCAGCCTCTCCTCTCGGGGCTGTGCTCCAAACCCCTCCCCAGCTTTGTTGGCCTTCTCTGGGCATGTTTCAGCAACTCAACATCTTTCTCAACCCGAGGGGCCCAACACCAACACAACACTATCACACCCACTAAACCACACCCCAAAGTGCCGTGTCCAAGTGGGACATACTCTCAGTTAACATCAGGGAGCCTGTCTCTGCCATTCTCACTTTTGAAGAAGCTCTGTGATGAGAATGTTGAGACACTGGAATGGGCTGCCCAGAGAAGTTGTGGACAGCTCATACCTGGAAGCATTTAAGATTAGCCTGGATGAGGCTTTGAGCAACCTGTAAAAGGAAAAAGTTGCTATTGGACTTGAAAGGAGCTGGATGAGTGGCTGGTATTTCAAGCAAAGGTAGAAAAAGATTATCCTTGAAAACCAGTATTCACCTGGAGTACTGTGTCCAGCTCTGGGCCCTTAACACAAGAATAACATGGACTAAGTCCAGAAAAGGGCCACAAAAATGATCAGGGGGCTCGGGCACCTCTCCTGTGAGAACAGGCTGTGAGAGCAGGGGCTGCTCAGCCTGGAGGGGAGAAAGGTCTGGTGACACCTTATTATGGCTTTCCAGTACCTGAGGGAGCTACTGGAAAGCTGGGGAAGGACTATTTGCAAAGGCTTGCAGCACAAGGACAAGGGGCAATGGTTTTAAACTAGAGCATGGTAGATTTAAGTTGGACATTAGGAAGAAGTTATTTGCTATGAGGGTGGTGGAACACTGGACCAGGTTGCCCATTGAGGTGGTGGAGGCCCCATCCCTGAAGATATTCAAAGTCAGGCTTGATGAGGCTCTGAGCAACCTGATCTAGTTGGAGGTGTCCCTGCTGACTGCAGGAGAGTCAGACTGGATGAGCTTTAGAGGTCTCTTTCAATTCAGTGCATTCTGTGATTCTATAAGCTGAGCTGAGAATTTATTGGCTACCTCCTTCCATACAGAAGGATTGACTTCAACACCATTAGAATCATAGAATCATAGAAGGGCTGGACTGGCAGGGACCTCTGAAGGTCATCCAGTCCAGCCTCCCCTGCAGTCAGCAGGGACGTCCTCCAGCTCTGATTTGGGTCAGCAAAGTTCCATCTCAAGTGCATTTGACAGAGGTTATTTTGGTGGGAAACCTTCTCCCCTACCCTCCTCCTCTTTGTTACAGCCCAAGAAAGGAGAGCTGAAAATACAACACTGGGATGGATTCTCCAAGAGCAGCTTAATGTGTCTCTGTGGGAAAGGCTCAGCTATGGGAGACCAAGTGTGCAGTTATAATGTACCTTTAATGATAAAACCAAGGCAAAGAAAGAAATTTGGGCAGGCAGGAGAGGGTCTCCAGGGAGCTTTTCACTTTTCACCAGTTGGCCTCTGCATGTTTTAATTCCTGGTGGAATTCACCTCTTGTGGAAGCAGACGCAGGGCCATACACGTCTAGGATGAACTTGATTCCTCCTATCATTTGTCCTTGTTGCTTGGAGCAAGAGGAAATCACCACCAAATCAATTGCAAGCATGGCAAGTCATCAGTAACTTTGTTTAAAGTGCAAAGGTCCGGTGGATGAAGGTGGAGTTTCGAGCACAAGCCTTGGCTGGGTGGTGTCAGCGTCAGATAACCTCCAGGCACCAACCTCAGGCTGCGTCTTTTCCATCAACACCTCTGGCCATGACCTCTAAGATGTGACCCTGTGAGACAAAAATGCCCCTTTGGCAGCCACTGAATTTGCAGATAAGGCAAAGGGAAGTCCAAAGTCAAGTGGAATGTCTCAGCATTCAATGAATTCATCAGCTGTTAATACTGACAGAAGGGCATCTGCCCTTCTCCTCATGTGGGGCTATCTTGAACCTCAGTTTCCCTGCATGAAGCTCTGGCTGGAAACACCTCCTCCTATTCCCTCCAAATTGTTATTAGTTAACAATTTATTGATTAAATGGAACTTTTTTTCAGTCCAAGCCTTTCACCCTGGTCTCTATCATCTCCCTGCACAAGCAAGCTGGTAAAAGGCAATGTCTGAAATGTCCTCTCCTCTGCACATGACCTTTCTTGTCGCTATCTCTAACTGGCCCAGAAGCCTACTTCTTTGAAGTGTAAGATGGGTCCAGCTGAAGCTCCTCTTCACTCTGCCATGCCCACAAGTGGTGTTCCCCAGGGATCAGTACTGGGTCCAGTCTTCAGTGTTCATCAATGACTTGAATGAAGGGACAGAGATTGCTGATGTCACAAAACTGCCAGGAGTGGCTGACAGTTCTGAAGGCTGTGTTACCATCCAGCACGACCTGGACATGCTGGAGATGGCAAGTATACAATCACGCACCAGTAGAGGTTAGGGGCTGACCTGCTGCACAAAGGAGCTCTGTGGGAAAAGACCTGGATGTCCTGGTGGACAATAGGCTGACCATGAGCCAGCAATGGGCCCTTGTGGCCAAGAAGGCCAATGGTCTCCTGTGGTGCATCAGGAAGAGCGTGGCCAGCAGTTAGAGAGAGGTTCTTCTTCCCCACTTCTCTGCCTGAGTGAGACCACATCTAGAGTAATGTGCCCACTTCTGGGCTTCCCAGTTCAAGGATAGGGAACTGCTTGAGAGGGTACAACAAATGGCTACAAAGATGATTAGGGGACTGAAGCATCTCTCTTACAAAGAAAGGCTGAGGGACTTGGGGCTTTTTATCCCACAGAAGAGAAGAATTAGGGGAGATCTATGACTGCTTAGCAATACTTAAAGGGTGGCTGTCAGGAGGATGGGACCAGGCTTTCATAAGCTAAATCCATACATTAGCCATAGAAATTGTCAGACACTTGTGTGTCAGGTAATGACAGGACTAGGGGGAATGAGAAAAAAGTAGAAATGGGTAGATTCAGATTGAATGTTAGGAAGAAATTCTTTCCCATGAGGGTAGTGAGACACTGGAACAGGTTGCCCAAGGAGATGGTAGAAACCTCCTTCCTGGAGGTTTTTAAGGCCAGGCTGGATGTGGCTCTGAGCAACCTGATGTAGTGTGAGGTGTCCCTGCCCTTGGCATGCTGGGTTGGAACTGGATGATCCTTGAGGTCCCTTTCAACCCTAACAATTCTGTGATTCTATGATTCTATGTCATAAAATACTAGAATTGCTCCAGCTGGAAAAGACCTCCAAGATCATAGAGTCCAACTTTCAACCCACCACCACCATGGCCACTAAAACCTGTCCCAAAGTGCCATGTCCACACATTTCTTGAACACCTTCAGGGACAGTGATTCCATCACCTTCTGGGCAGCCTATTCCAACACCTGAATGCCCAAGAGTTTGGTGTGGCTTTTAAAGAGGTATAACACAGTCATTTCATTTTTGACCCAGCTTTAGACATGACCTGCCTCAAAACTTTGTTGTTTAATAGTCTGGAGATCACTGCTTTCTACCTAACAAAGAGAAAAAAAAAATCACTGCTTGAGAGAACTTCTCTGCTTTGGTAGGTCCCCAAGCACAGCATCAGGAAAATTGTACAAATGGCCCACAGGTCATAGAATCATAGAATGTTTTGGCTTGAAAGGGATCTCCAAAGATCTTTTAGTCCAAGACCCTGTAGTGGGCATCATAGGATGTTAAGGGTTGCAAGGGACCTCTGGAGATCACAGAGCCCAACACCCCTGCCAGAGCAGGAGCATAGAATTGAGTGCAGGTCACACAGGAATGCATCCAGATGGGTCTTGAAAGTCTCCAGAGGAGACTCCACAACCTCTCTGGGCAGCCTGTTCCAGTGCTCTGTGACCCTCCCAGTGAAGAAGTTCCTCCTCATGTCAAGGTGGAACCTCCTGTGCTGGAGTTTGTATCCATTACCCCTTGCCCTGTCACGGGGTGCAACTGAGCAGTGCCTGTCCCCTCCTTCTTGACCCCCAGCCCTCAGATATTGATAAACATTTATTGAATCCCGTCTCAGGAATACTTTTCACTAGACCAGACTGCTCAAAATCTTGTCCAACCTGACTTTAGAATCATAGAATCATTACGATGGGAAAAGACTTCTAAGATCTTGAAACCCAACCATTAACCCAACACCACCATGGGCACTAAACCATGTCCCAAAGTGCCATGTCTAGACATTTTTTAAACACCTCCAGGGATGGTGACTCTACCATCTCCCTGGGAAGCCTATTCATGTTGACCTTAAAGTTCTTTCCCATCTTTAATGCTTGTATGATCACTATTTATGTCAGAAGTTTCCCTTTTGGTCCATAATTCCAAGCCAAAAATGTGACTTACTGCTTTCTTAAGACCTCATCTGTAGCTCCTGACTGTGATTCCACGTGAGAGGCAAAAGCAATCCTTTTCCTTAGGGGGGAAACTGAGGCAGAAAAGCCAACAAAGCTTTGCCATGATCTTGGAAATCACAGAATCACATAAATATTCTGGTTGGCAAAGAACCCTCAGGATCAGCAAGGCCAACCCAGAACCCTACTCTGCAATGGTCACCCCTAAACCATAGCCCCAAGCACCACATCCAAACCACCTTGAAACACATCCAGGCCTGGGGACTCAACCACCTCTCTGCCCAGCACATTCCAGTGTCTGACCACTCTTTCTGGGATTTTTTTTTCCTACTGTCCAGTCTAAACCTACCCAGTGGCAGCTTGAAGCCATTCCCTCTTGTTGTATCACTAATTACCTGTGAAAAGAGACCAGCAGCAGCCTCTCCACAATGTCCTTTCAGGTAGCTGTAGACAGCAATGAGGTCTCCCCTCAGCTTCCCCTTTTCCAAACTAACCATCCCCAGCTCCTTCAGTTGCTCTCCATCACATTTATTCTCCAGGCCCTTCCCAGCTTCCTTGCCCTCCTCTGCACTGGCTCCAGCACCTCCACATCTCTCTTGTAATGAGGTGCCCAAAGTTAGACACAACACTCAAGGTGTGGCCTGACCAGAGCTGAGTCCCAGGGGACAATGCCCTCCCTGCTCCTGCTGGACACAGCATTTCTAATCCCAGCCAGGAGGCCTTTGGCTTTCTTGGCCACCTGAGCACACTGGGCTCTTGGTTAGTCAGTTCCTATTATTCTATTGCAGAGGTACCCAAACCAATGAAACCTGCTGGTTACTCAGCTCCTTTGAAGTTCAACCCATGTCATTGTGGGGGCCTACATCTTAAGCTTTGAACAACTTCTCTTTGTTGACACATCCATGGCTGAAGGGGGAACAGTCAGAGCTAACAGGAGCTCCTGCCTCTCAGCATGATGATGTACAGAGCAGAGCAGCCTGCATCTCTCCTGCAGCCAAAGCAGCACGCTCCCTCCCAGCTGTCCACCCTTCGCAAGGCAGAGAAATCACTTCCAAATCTGAGCCTTGCACCTGGCCTCATCCACCTGGCTGACACCCACCAGACTGGAGCACTGACTCCCACACACATCCTTAGGGCTGCAAAGACAACTTCTCTGAGCTTCTCCAGTGAAGACAGTGCTGAAAGTGAAACTGAACACAAAGCAGATACTGATCATAACTGAATTCCCCCAGACAATATTAGCTCATCTCACAGCCAGCAGCTTTTCTTTGCTGCTGATGCTGTTCAGTTCTTACCTTTGGCAGAGGGGTTTGGACTAGATGATCTCTTGAGGTCCCTTCCAGGCCCTAACATTCTGTGATTCTGTGATCCTGTGATTGATTCTGTGATTCCTTTGTTTTCCTGTAGATCCATAACCATGCCATAGAATCATAGAATTGCTAGGGTTAGAAGGGACTTCAAGGATCATCCAGTTCCAACCCCCTGCCTTGGGCAGGGACACCTCACCAATCTCTCTTTCTGGGAAGAATTTCTTCCTAACCTCCAGCCTAAACCTCCCCTGGCACAGCTTGAGACCGTGTCTTCTTGCTCTGGTCCTGGTTGCCTGGGAGAAGAGACCAACCCCCACCTAGCTATGACCTCCCTTTAGGTAGTAGTAGAGAGCAATATGGTCTCCCCTGAGCCTCCTCTTCTCCAGGCTAAGCAACCCAGATCAGATTGCTCACAGTCACATCCAGCCTGGCCTTAAAAACCCTCTAGGGATGAGGCTTCCACCACCTCCCTGGGCAACCTGTGCCAGTGTCTCACCACCCTCATGGGGAAGAACTTCTTCCTAATACCCAATCTGAATCTACCCATTCTTTTTTTTCTCCCATTCCCCCTGGTCCTACCATTACCTGACACCCTGTCTTGTCCCTGGTTTCTCTCAGATGAAAGCCAGTTACCTGATTTTAGACACAGGAGAGGTTATTTCCATCCTCACGTTTCCCTTTTCCTGCCTCTTGCACGTAGAGATCCTCCAGCAGGCTGACTACTGCTTTTTCACAGGATCACACAATCAGGGAATGGAAGGGGCTGGGTGGGACCTCTGGAGATCATCTGGTCCAACCCCACTGCTAACACAGGTTCTCTTAGAGCGGGTTGCACAGGATTGTGTCCAGGCAGATTCTGAATCTCTCCAGAGAAGGAGACACCACAACCTCTTTGGGCATCCTGCTCCAGTGCTCTGTCACTTTCTGATCTCCTTACAGCACTGTGGCAACAGCTCTCTCATACTACTAACACAGCCAGCACCAGGGAAATGAACAAGTGGCTGAAGCACGGCAGTGAAGAACTTTATAACCCCAAACATAGGGGAAATATGGGGTGTTACAGCAGTGACTTTAACATCTTTCACAGAATCACTGAATTAACTAGGTTGGAAAAGACCTCTGAGATCATCAAGTCCAACCTATTACCTTCATTTATTTATTTATTTATTTGTATTTATTATCTTTAAGGTGCATTTGGCAAGGTTTTAAGCCTACTTATCTGTGTGCTTGAACTCTGACTTTCTTCCTCCCTTCACATCTCCCAGGTATTGATAGCACCTCATAAACATCTCACACCACGAGGAGTTTTCTTTTCATGCGGCAGAACACGTGGAAGACACGTGTGACCTCACACCTCCCTTTCTGCTGGGATGCAGTCATACATTCTATCACATACATACATACAATCACAGGATCCCAGGATGGGACCTCCAGAGATCACTGAATCCAACGCCCCCTGCCAGAGCAGGAGCATAGAATCTAAGGCAGGTCACACAGGAACGCATCCAGATGGGTCTGGAAAGTCTCCCTAGAAGGAGACTCCACAGCCTCTCTGGGCAGCCTGTTCCAGGGCTCTGTGAAACTCACAGTGAAGAAGTTGTTCCTCCTGTTGAGGTGGAACCTCCTGTGCTGGAGCTTACATCCATTACCCCTTGTCCTATCCCAGGGTCCCAGCCTGTCCCTTCCTTATTGGCCCCCAGCCCTCAGATATTCATAAACATTTATTAAATCCCCTCTCAGTCTCCTCTTCTCCAGGCTAAACAGCCCCAGGTCTCAGCCTCTGCTCACAAGGCACTGCTCCAGTCCCTTCATCATCCTGGTAGCCCTCTGTTGTACTCTCTCCAGTAGATCCCTGTCCCTCCTGAACAGGGAAGCCCAAAACTGGATGCAATATTCCAGGTGTGGCCTCACCAGGGCAGAGAACTCTCTTAGAACTGTGGAAGAATGAAGCCCATCAAAGCGAAAACAGTCACTGCTTCTGGTCCCCTTTGTCAAGCCCCAGGACTTCCCCTTTCACAAAGGACTTCTGTGCTCTTTGCTGTGTTCTTCCCATCACAGAAAACTGGTTGTGTGGGAGAAAGGCTACATCATATCCCCTTTAGACTCATGCTCTGTGACATAGAGAGATGAGCTGAGAAGCTGGTGGCCATCTCCCCCTCCCTTTCCTCCTTGGGGAGAAGTTCCCTTCTGCCTTGTGTTCCTATATCCTAAAATTTATTGGTGATTCCACACCCAGCCTGTGAAACAGAAATATATCAGGCTGTGGGTTGGGACACATGGTGGGACAGGGTCTTCTTCAGGCAGGCAAGGGCTAAAGAATCTCTGGATGAGGACCATGTAGGCAGCACATTAGTGTCCCTCTAATTCATGTAGCCTAGGTCTGTGGTGAGTTGGGTATCACTGGGCTCAGCCTTTCTGTGATCTCAACCTCAATCAGACAGTGAAGTGCTGAGTGTCTGGGTACCTTTGGGGGAAGGGAGGACCTGGTCCTGTCTGAATGTCTGCTGTTAGCTTCACTGCTCAGAGAAAGCTCTGGGTTATGGTAGGGAGAAGGCCAAGTCTCGTTCAAATCACAAGAGGAAGAACTTGGCAGCCTCTTCCCTTAGTGCTCTCCCAGATGTTTGTCATCATCACAGAGACACCATCCTGGTTTGGCAGCCCCTGCTTGGGGAGATCCCTGTGGGCCTGGGAAAAGTGGGGCTAGAGGATATGAAGTAGTAGAGAGTAAAGCTCAGGAAGGCTTGTGGGGGAAGGGGTATGGATCAGTAAAACTCCGAAAGCTCCTGAATATTTATCTAAGCCTTATAGAATCATAGAATCACAGAATTGTCAGGGTTGGAAGGGGCCTCAAGGATCACCCAGTTCCAACCCCCCTGTCCCATGGGCAGGGACACCTCACACTACACCAGGTTGCTCAGAGCCACATCCAGCCTGGCCTTAAAAACCTCCAGGGATGCAGCTTCTACCATTTCCCTGGGCAACCTGTTCCTTTAAGCCCTGAGCAGGTCCCACTCTGGGACAGATTGCATAGGGGCCCCTGTGTGTCCTACAACGGGATGGTTAACAGATGGCAGGGTGGGCTGAGAGCTGGATTTGAAACCTGGGGTCCCCACAAAATCACAAGTCACGGAATGATAAGGGGTTGGGAAGGACCTCTGGAGATCACCTAGTCCAACCACCAGTGAGACGCACAGGTATCATGTTCACAGCGCATCAGAAAAGGACATAGCCGTGGGGGAAGGGAGCTGGCAGTGAACTCCACATTTACAGCTTGACTCCTCTCTAGGAGGTGTAAAAGTGCTTTGAGTGAAGACTTATCTCTGTTGTGGGAAGGCAGTGGGAATTGCAGAATCACAGAATGATAGAGGGTAGGAGGCATCTCTGGAGATCATGGAGTCCAATCTCCCTGCTACAGCAGCTTCACTTAGATCGGGTTGCACAGGATCACATCTAGATGGGTTTTGAAAATCTCCACAGAAGGAGATTCCACAGCCTCTCTGGGCAGTAAAGAAGCTTTTCCTCATGTTTAGGTGCAACTTTCTGTGTTCTAATTTGTGCCCATTGCCTCTTGTCCTGTCACTGTGAACCACTGAAACAGTCTGGCCTTATCTTCTTAACCTCTGCCTTGACAAATCAGCACTGAGAAGATCCACTCTCAGTCTACTCTTCTCCAGGATGTCCTATTCAAAGACTACATTTTCAAAGACTAATATCATAGAATCATAGAATTGTTAGGGTTGGAAATGACCTCAAGGATCAGCCAGTTCCAACCCCCCTGCCATGGGCAGGGACACCTCACACTACAGCAGGTTGCTCAGAGCCACATCCAGCCTGGCCGTAAAGGATGTTGACTTGCTGGAACGAGTCCAGAGGAGAGCAACAAAGTTGGTGAGGGGTTTGGAACATAAGCCCTACGAGGAGAGGCTGAGGGAGCTGGGGTTGCTTAGCCTGGAGAAGAGGAGACTCAGGGGTGACCTTATTACTCTCTACAACTACCTGAAGGGAGGTTGTAGACAGACGGATGTTGGTCTCTTCTCCCAGGCAAGCAGTACCAGAACAAGAGGACACAGTCTCAGGCTGCGCCAGGGGAGGTTCAGGCTGGATGTTAGAAAAAAGTTCTATACAGAAAGAGTGATTGCACATTGGAATGGGCTGCCTGGGGAGGTGGTGGAGTCGCCAGCACTGGAGGTTTTTAGGAGAAGACTTGACGGGGTACTTGGTGCTGTGGGTTAGTTGTTTAGGTGGTGTTGGATTGGTTGATGGGTTGGACGCGATGATCTTGAAGGTCTCTTCCAACCTGGTTTATTCTATGTATTCTATGTATGTATGTAAAAACCTCCAGGCATGAGGCTTCCACCACCTCCCTGGGCAACCTGTTGCAGAGTCTCACCACCCTCCTGGGGAAGAACTTCTTCCTAACATCCAGTCTAATATGATTTTTTTTTTCACCTTTTAGCCACAAAATCACTTTTCAAAACCATAATGCTGAAAAATGCCACCACGAGGAGAGAGGTGGGGTTACACTTTCTGGGTTTGATATTGGGGACCTCTTTGGACTGCACATGAGGGCCCTCAGCTGACCACATTCCCATGCACTGACTACATGATCACCTCCTTGATGCTTTCTCACCTCTAAGTGTGTACTGGAGCCCATGGATGTTTTCAGAGCAACGCTGGAGATGCCTTTAATGAGATGACAGAACTGCTTTCCATTTGACCCTTGGGGACAAAGTATTTCCTTATCATTAAGAGAGTATTTGCCTTTACTAAGCTTCCTGTCAGGCTCCTCACGGACTTCTGACCAGGCAAAAGTGTGATGTCTTTAAAGACATTTAAGGCTCTGTTACACTATCTGCAGCTTTTCCATATCTCTCAGATCTAATCATAAATCTCTTTCATGGAATCATGGAACTGTTTTAATTGGAAGAGGCTTTTCAGATCATCAAGTCCAACCATTCTCTAACTCTACCGAGGCTTGTGCAAAACTGCATCCCTCAGCATCACATCTCTGCCTCTTTCAAACACCTCCAGGGAAGAGGATTCAACCACCACCCCAGGAAGCCTGTTCCAGTATTTGAGAACCCTTTCAATGAAGAAGCTTCTTCTAATATCAAACCTAACCCTCCCCTGATACATCTTGAGTCCATTTTCTCTCATCCTATCCATGTTAATAGGGAGAAGAGATTAACACCTAGCAGTCTCCAACCTGCTTTCAGGAAGTTGTACAGAGCAATTAGGTCTTCCCTCAGCCCCCTTTTCTCCAGACAAAACAACCCCAGTTCCCTCAGCTGCTCCTCGTAAGACCCATTCTCCAAACCCTTAACCAGGGAGTAAATCTCATCCTGCTTAGTTCTTTGTGATCAGATCCACCCAGGTTGAGCAAAGGAAGTTTTTAAGGCCATGCTGGATGTGGCTCTGAGCAACCTGCTGTAGTGTGAGGTGTCCCTGCCCATGGCAGGGGGGTTGGAACTGAATGATCCTTGAGGTCCTTTCCAGCCCTGACAATTCTATGATTCTATGTTTCTAAATGATAACCACTGTGGTGACAGCTGCTGACACCATCCATCCTGTGAGACTAGCCCAAATGGACATGCCTGGTCTCTTCTCCCAGACAGCCTGTGACAGAACAAGAGGACACAGTCTCAGGCTGCACCAGGGGAGGTTTAGGCTGGATGTTAGGAAGAAATTCTTCCCAGAGAGAGAGATTTGCCATTGGAATGTGCTGCCCAGGGAGATGGTGCAGTCACCATCCCTGGAAGTGTCTGAAAAGAGCCTGGATGAGGCACTTGGTGCCATGGTTGGGATGGTGTTGGGTGACAGGTTGGACTTGATGATCTCAAAGGTCTTTTCCAACCTGGTTGATTCTGTATTCTGTATCAGCCACTCTAGTTGATCAGAGAGATGTAATACAACAAGGGGAAGGGATGAAATCATTCATCCCTGTTTCCAAATAGCAAGAAGGAAGGTGGGGTTTTGATGAGTGTGTTGTTTTGTTTCTTTAAAATATGTGGTTTTTTCCTTTACTACCAACAATTCAAAAGTTAGAAGAAAGCTTGAAAAACAAAAAAAAAACCAAAACATAACAACAAACTTCCACAAACCCAAACCAGAACCAGAATTAACCAGGTTGAAAAAGACCTTCAAGATCATCAAGTCCAACCTATCATCCAAAACTAAACACAACTAAACCATGGCACTAAGTGCCTCATCCAGGCTCTTTTTAAACACTTCCAGGGATGGTGACTCCACCACCTCCCTGGGCAGCACATTCCAATGGCCAATCTCTCTTTCTGGAAGAATTTCTTCCTAACATCCATCCTGAACCTCCCCTGGCACAGCTTGAGAATGTGTCCTCTTGTTCTGGTGCTGGTTGCCTGAGAGAAGAGACCAATCCCCACCTGGCTACAACCTTCCTTCAGGTAGTTGTAGACAGCAATAAGGTCACCCCTGAGCCTCCTCTTCTCCAGGCTAAGCAACCCCAGCTCCCTCAGCCTCTCCTCACAGGGCTGTGCTCCAGACCCCCTCCCCAGCTTTGTTGCCCTTCTCTGGTCGCATTCGAGCAACTCAACATCTTACCAACCCCAGCTACACTCAGTGGTTTCAAGGTGGTTTAACAACATACAAAGTTCATACCAGAACATGTGCTATTAGCTATTCAAATAAAACCCCAAGAAGACAACAACAACAAAAAACCCCAACCAAAGCTCTCTCTTTGTCTCTCTGGGGAATTTCTTTCACACTCAGTTTAACACAAAAACACCAAACAACCCAAACTATCTTTATTTGTTTCTCTTGTCTCTCTCTCTCACTCACACACACCACCAGATCACTTAAATAAAACAAAGTTTTATATTCATTCCAGGCAGGGATTGCTGCCAAAATCTGTGCCTCCTTTTTTTTTCCTCTCCTCCCCACTCCCCCCTCATTTTCTTATACACAGAGCGGTGATGAAAACGCAGAAAAATCTGAAGCCTATGAGGTGACAGATGAGCAAGATGGAGAGGCAAATTCTCCAAATGGTGCTGCAAAGGAATGGCTTTTACTGGCAAAAGGGAACACTTGTTGGTTTTTTTTTTCCTTCCCAAAGGTTAGAGGAATTTCTCTCTTTCTGTTGGATTTTTCCAAGGCTGGAAATCTTAGTTTCAAGAGAACACTAAGCTCCTGCGTTTTAGACGCTCCCAGACAATTCTTTCCCTTGTTTTGTTGCTTTGGGGGTTTTTTTGAGTTTTATCAACAGGGAGGATCAGTTGGACAATCTGGAGGATCTTGGAGGTCTTTTCCAACCTTCATGATTCCATCAGCTGATTCTCAGTTCATTAGTTCATTAGTGCAGAAACCTCGTTTGTGTGAAGACAATTGCCAGAGATGCAATGGAGATTGGCTCTGCTGACAGTGGGTGTGAGGAGAGGGTGGCTCCAAATTGTACCCAGAGCTTTGCTTCCAAGGACTACCTTGAAGTCTTACTTGTCTAAAAATGTCCCACATAGCTTGGTTTTTCCTGCTGTCTGTCCATCCCCATGAACCTCTGCATGGTCCACCATTGACCCACATGCCTCTCAAATATATCTGTGTGGGGTTGTGCCACTGGAATCATAGAACTTGGGTTAGAAGGGACCCTTAAAGGTCATCTAGACCAACCTCTCCCTGAAGTAAGCAGGGGCATCCTAAACTAGATCAGGTTGCTCAGAGCCCCATTAATCCTGATCTTGAATGTCTCCAGGGATGGGGCCCCCACTACCTCCCATTAAAAGTTTGTCTTTGTAAGCTCAGAGGAGCAGATGAACCTTCACAGGTGAAGGAACCTGAAGACTCCTATCAGAGCAACCCTGGCTCTGACTTCTAGGACTATCAAAGAAGAAGAAACAGCCCATATTCCTGTTGTGAAAATCATGGTCTTGATGTGAAATCTCCAAGAGAGGAGATGTATGGTCTCCTTGAAGACCGAATGAGGTTGTTGCCTACAATGTATGGGGCTCAGGAGATCCCAAGGAGAAACTGCTTTGAGGTTTAAGAGAAAGAACAAAGGTAGAGAAAGATATGAGAGGCTTGAGGGCCAAGTATTGGAGTGGTCATAGTGCTGGGCCAGATACTGGAGAGAACAAGACATCTGCAAACTGATTACTAGAGGGAATTGATAATCCATGCCTAGATTCCTGAGGGCAGACCCTCAGGTCCGGTAGTCACCTGCTGATGAGGCCACGGATCTGGGCCACCTACCACACAAGTGTCTGTGATTGAGCCAGCTGTGGGAGTGGGGCAGCAACTGAGTGCCTAGAATCATAGAATCATTCTGGTTGGAGAAGAACCCTAGGATCATCATGTTGAACCATTGACCCTACTGTACAAGGTTTAACCCCAAAACGTAGCCCCAAGCACCACATCCAAACCACCTTGAAACACATCCAGGCTTGAGGACTCAACCAGCTCCCTGCCCAGCACATTCCAGTTCCCCTTCTGGGAAAGTGTTTTCCTACTGTCAAGTCTCAACCTACCCAGTGGCAGCTTGAGTCCATTCCCTCTTGTTCTATCACTAATGACCTGAGAGAAGAAACCAGCAGCAGCCTCTCCACAATGTCCTTTCAGGTAGCTGTAGACAAGCAGTTGAAGGGTCACAGATTCTTCAGGCATTAGTGCCTGAACCTGATGTGCTGAGAGCAAGCCAGAGAGTTTTGTGCATCAACAAGAATCACCTGATGACATCTAACAGCTAGTGTAAAAGCAAGAGGGAGCCATGAGGCTTTCCAAAGTCATGATCCTGAAAACCAGGCTTTCTGGAATACCCCCAGTACACGGCTCTTAAGGAGTATCATTCTGCAGTCTTTCCTTCCTGAGCTCAGACACCTGAAGCCAACTCAAGATCCCCCCACACTGAGAGGACCTATCCATCTGCCTCCACTCATCTGAAAATATTCTTCAGCAAGATGTTTCCCTTAGTGGTCTGTGCAGCACAGTATTATTTCCTTCTTCATGTGTTTCTGCTCTTCCCCTGGTGCAGCTCTTTATTTGTTTATTGAATTATCCTTTGAACTTGCTTCTGCTGCTTTCCAGAGACCTCCAAATTAGTCTTCTTACGCTAATCTTCACCTTCCTTTCAGGCCCCACCTTGGCCTGTGCTGCCCTTTAACCCTACAGAGGCTTAACAGCAATGAATCTAAATTGCAAACTCTTCAAACCATTTCTAGCTTTCTGCAATGAAATGCTCCATGTATTCCAAGATCACAATCACAATTCCTCTGGGCATTTTGAATTCCCTCCATCCAAGTCAGCTGAACAGAGGTCAAGAACATTTGCAGTTGCCTTTTCCAACATTTCATTCCTTCTATGCCTTCTGAATCCAGCACTGCTCTGACTCTTCTTTGTCTGAGATGGTTTGGTTTCAGATCTTTCCTTTTTCTCTTAGCTACAGCTTTAGACCTTGGCTGTTACCCAAGTGGCGACATGCACAACTGCTCTTGCTTCTCCGCACCCTTGCTAGCAACCAGCACCCTCTCTTGCTGAGCATGAGCCTACAGTGTGCCCAGGTGGCCAAGAAGGCCAGTGGCATCCTGGCCTGTATCAGGAACAGTGTGGCCAGCAGGAGCAGGGAAGTCACCCTGCCCTGTACTCAGCACTGGTTAGGCCACACCTTGAGTCCTGTGTCCAGCTCTGGGCCCCTCAGTTTAAGAAAGATGTTGAGATGTGGAACTTGTCCAGAGAAGGGCAACAGGGCTGCAGGGGACTCTGGAGCACAGCCCTGTGAGGAGAGGCTGAGGGAGCTGGGGGTATTTAGCCTGGAGAAGAGGAGGCTCAGGGGAGACCTTATTGATGTCTACAACTCCCTGAAGGGAGGTTGTAGCCAGGTGGGGGTTGGTCTCTTCTCCCAGGCAACCAGCACCAGAACAAGAGGACACTGTCTCAAGCTGCTCCAAGGGAGGTTTAGGCTGAATGTTAGGAAGAAACCCTTCCAGCAAGAGAGATTTGCCATTGAAATGTGCTGCCCATGGAGGTGGTGGAGTCACCATCCCTGGAAGTGTTTAAAACAGCCTGGATGAGGCACTTATTGCCATGGTTTAGTTGATGAGATGGTGTTGGGTGATAGGTTGGACTTGATGATCTGAAGGTCTTTCCCAACCTGAATAATTATGTATTCTGAGATGTATGCACAAATGTGTCTGGCCACACAGAATCATGGAATTGTTTAGGCTGGAAAATACTTTCAAGACCTTCAAGTCCAACCATCCACCTACCACCACCACGGCCGTTAAACCAAATCCCAACAAATCCTGGCTGGGATCAGAAATACTGTTTCCAGCAGGAGCAGGGAGGGGATTGTCCCCTGGGACTCAGCTTTGCTGAGGCCACACCTTGAGTGTTGTGTCCAGTTTTGGACACCTTCATACAAGAGAGATGTGGAGGTGCTGAAGCCAGTGAGAGGAGGGCAAGGAAGCTGTGAGCCTGGAGAATAAATCTGATGAAGAGCAACTGGAGGAGCTGGGGATGGTTAGTTTGAAAAAGAGAAGGCTGAGGGAACTGCTTATTGCTGTCTACAGCTACCTGAAAGGATGTTGTGGAGAGGCTGGTATCTTGCAGAAGAGAATACAGCTGATGTGGCTCTCATGACATGGAGAAAAGGAAAAGCTAATGGTGAGCAGATCTCACAGACAAGGCAAGACAAATGAAGATTATAGGGCATGGATGCTTAGTAATCTGGTGCTGATGGACATGGTTTAACACCAGACTTGAAAGAATGAGGTAATATTTGGACTTGATTAACTTCAAGGTATTTTCCAACTAAAAGGATTGAGACATTCAAGGTCAGGCTTGATAAAGCTCTGAGCAACCTGATCTAGGTAAAGATGTTCCTGCTTACTGCACTGGGTTGTACTAGATGACCTTTCAAGGTCCCTTCCAACCCAATGCATTCTATGATGTGTGGAAGAAAGTGCAGTCAGTGGTGGGAGAACACACCAAAAGACACAGAAGGTCTCTCTTGTGTCTTTGACAACACCAAAAGATATGGAAGGTCTCTCTTGTGTCCTTTACTCAGCACAACCTGCAGTCAACAACTCTCTCAGTCTGTCTCCATAGCAGAGGTGCTCCAGCCCTCTGCTCATCCTTGTAGCCCTTCTTTGGACACCTTCCAGCACCTCCAGATCCTTCCTGGAACAGAGGCTCCAGAACTGGACGCAGTGCTCCAGGTGGGGTCTCAACAGAGTGGAGCAGAGGGGGAGAATAGATAGATAGATAGAGGAGATTTTTTCCCTTTGTAGCACACAACAGAAAAACCTCTCTTTGCTCCAAAACAGAGACTACCCCATACCCTCAAAGTTCTTTTTTTTCCCCTTTTTCCAAATCTACTAAGTCAAACAGGTTGAAATGTTTTCCTTCCTTTGTGTGAATTTATTGCTCTTCTGTAGCATTTCTGAAGTCCAGGATGAGCAAGAGGAGCGGTCTTGAAATACTATCTTGCATTGAAAGGAAAAGAGCCTTAAATGAGAAGCAAGGAGTGATTTAAAACTTCCTTTTTTTTCTGTCAAAAGTGTCTTCTGGAGGTATCATCAGTGCAAATAGTTGTGGGAATCACTCATCACTCAAACAGAAACTGCTGTCGAAGCAGAGGCGCAAAATCATAGTCTGCAGTTGACTGATCTTCTGCAGAAACGAGAAGACAACGAAAAACAAGATGTGCCTTGCCCCAGAAACACCTCTTGAATCTTGTGTTGATTGCATTACATCCTAGGGTATGCTCATGATTTGGTTTTTTGGATGGCTGTGCTGGATAGTACAGAATACAGAATTCAGAATTAACCAGGTGGAAAACACCTTCAAGATCATCCAGCCCAACCTATCACCCAACACCATCTCATCAACTAAACCATGGCACTAAGTGTTTCATCCAGCCTCTTTTTAAACACTTCCAGGGATGGTGACTCCACCACCTCCCTGGGCAGCACATTCCAATGGCCAATCTCTCTTTCTGGGAAGAATTTCTTCCTAACATCCAGCATAAACCTCCCCTGGTGCAGCTTGAGACTGTGTCCTCTCATTCTGGTGCTGGGTGCCTGGGAGAAGAGACCAACCCCCACCTGGCTACAACCTCCCTTCAGGTAGTTGTAGACAGCAATAAGGTCTGCCCTGAGCCTCCTCTTCTTCAGGCTAAACATCACCAGCTCCCTTAGCCTCTCCTCACAGGGCTGTGCTCCAGACTCCTCAGCAGCTTTGTTTGTGCATCAGTGCAAATAGTTGTGGGAATCACTCATCACTCAAACAGAAACTGCTGTTGAAGCAGAGGCATAAAACCATAGTCTACATTCAACTGATCTTCTGTAGAAACCAGAAGACAAACAAGATGTGCCTTGCCCCAGAAACACTTCTTGAATCTTGTGTTGATTTCACAACAAGGTATGTCAGGGTATGCTCATGATTTGTTTTTTGGATGGCTGTGCTGGGTAGTACTGGCAGGTGATGACACCAGCACCCTGAAGCAGTAGAGGAATGAGAGGTGGAAGCAAAATGTGTGCTGCCCTTGGATACAAAACACTGTCTTCTGTCTCACAGGATCACAGGATTTTAGGCATTGGAAGGGACCTCTGGAGATCAAGCCCAAGCCCCCTGCCAGAGCAGGACCACAGAATCTAGCACAGGTCACACCAGGAACACATCCAGGTGGGTCTGGAATGTCTCCAGAGAAGGAGACTCCACAAGCTCTCTGGGCAGCCTCTTCCAGTGCTCTGTGATGCTTACAATGAAGAAGTTCCTCTTCATGTTGAGGTGGAACCTCCTGTGCTGGAGTTTATATCCATTGCCCCTTGTCCTATCACAGGGTGCAATGAAGCAGAGCCTGTCCCCTCCCTCTTGATACCCATCTCTCAGATAGGTACACATCCACATGGTTTTTTGAGTATCCCCAGAGAGGGAGACTTCACAATCCCCCTGGGCAGCCTGTTTCAGGGTTCTGTCACCCACACAGGGAAAATAACTTTTCCTCATGTTTCCATGGAACTTCCTCTCCCTCAACTTCCAACCATTGCCTCTTGTGCGGTCATTGGGCATCACCCAGCAGAGACTGGCTCCATCCTCTTGGCACTCACCCTGCACATCTTTGTCAACATGAATGAGGTCACCCCTCAGGCTCCTCCTCTCCAAGCTACAGAGCTCAGTTTCTCCTTGTGAGGAAGATGTTCCACTGCCTTAATCATCTTTGTGGCTCTGATCGTCTTCGTGGCTCTCCTTCTCATCACTTCAGAGCCATAGACAAGATAATATGGTTGGGTTATATGTGATGTCTTGCTTAAAAAAAACCTGTAAATGAAGGGTTTCAAACTGAATTTCAACTGATTTGGTTGAGGGAAAGAGCAGAAAATGAGGGACCTGTCTCTAAGATGGGTTATTTTACATCTTAGAGACCTTATTTCAACCTTTCAAGAGGTCGTACATGAAAGCTGGAGACAGACTCTTTAGCAAGACCTGCTGTGACAGAACAAGGGGTGGTGGTTTTAAAGTAAAAGAGGGAGATTCAGACCAGATGAAAAGAGTAAACATTTTAGTGAGGGTGGTGAAACACTGGTCCAGGTTGCCCAGAGATGTAGTAGATGCCCTATCCCTAGAAACATGCCAGGTCAGATTGGACAAGACTGTGAGCAACCTATAAAGCTGAAGATGTTCCTGATCACTGCCAGGGGGCTGGACTAGATGATCTTTAAAGGTCTCTTCTGACCCAAAACATTCTTTGATTCTGAAAACAAGTTCCCAGAATGTTTTCTAATGTAGACGCCCTGAATCTCCTTGGGTTTGGAAATCTGAGGCATTCAGGGTAAAAATCATTTCCCCACCTCTGTATGTTGTCATGATGTTACTTCCATGCCTTAATGAACACTTGGAGGATGTCATCTGTTGATGGATTGAGGAAAGCTTAGCAACTCCTAACACAGCCCTCAACATCCAGCCAGCTGACCCTACCCTTTGAAGTTAAGTGAACCGTTTTCACTCCTTCAGGCTAATTGCAAGAAAATAAGGTAATAAATGAGTACCTGCAGCCATCATCTGGCAAAATCAGTAGTTTAAGCCACTTCCAAAGCTGCTTTGACATGGCCTTTTCCACCCAGAAGGCCACCAAGACTTTTCCATCCAGGGAGGTTTCTTTATGTACCATTTCAAACAGCTGATTTCAGATCTCACCTGACAGAACTTTGCTGATGATTATTATTATTACTATTTGAGTTAAAGCTTCACAAACTAGCCCAGGGCATCTGAGGCACCCGCTGCTGGTCATTGAAACTGCTTGGAAACCCCATGACAAAGCAGGGAGGAGCAGGCAGTAGGCAATACTTTGGAAAAGCCCCAAATCATTTGCCTGTGTTGGGGCTGCATGTATAACCCCCCCCACTTTCCTGAGGCCCTGCAAGGCAGTCTTCTCACCTCTTTGAAAAGGGCTGTAGGTGCTGAACAATTTTGGCTGAAGCCTGGGGTCACTTAGCTTGGTCAGTAGGTGGCTGGCTCCCAACCAGAGAACACAGAGTGGATGTAAATGGTTATTCCTGTAGCCAAGGCAAGTTTCAAACTGGGAGAGGGAAAAAAAAGAGTGAATAGTGGTATAGTGTTGGCTGAGGGGGAGAATGAAGTTGGATAAGTTACACCTGAACTTAAACCTGACCTTCCTTTGGTAAAGCTGACCTTTTTGAGCCACCTCCATCACGCCAGAAGCTTTTTAAGGGCTTTCTCAGCACACAGCTCTTTCTGTTTCCCTTCCATCTGAAAAAGGCAGCCATTATTCCAATGAAACCTCTTAACTAATTCAGCTCTGCAAGGTGAAAGTCAACCAGGGGCTGGGGATCAGGCCCAACACTTTGCGGTGGTCCCAGCGGTTTTGGGGTTGGGCAATTTGCTTTCCCTGCCCAGGATCTTGCAATTTTTGACATATTGCTTCAATACAGTACATTTTATGACACCTTTGGAGGGCCAAAGGCCACATTCCTTCTATCTATCCTACATGCAGTTTTCATTCTCTTGTCCTCAATGCATTACACAAATTTTTCTTTCCCCCCACCTCTTCCCCCCCCTCCCCTCCAGGATATTGTGGGTTATTACCTCAATCCTTTTTCAGCTGAGGACGGTTTGAGGTAATGACCTGAAACTTCCTGGAACAGATCCCAAAAAGCCCCAAATGGAAACCACATGCAACATATTAGGGACCCTCAATGCATAAAGAAACATTAGTTCAAGTAACCAGAGTGTACATTGATCAGCTACTTAAGTACCAGCTGCTCAGAGGTATGTTTGAGCAGCCCTGCACAAGAACCTGGTGGGGGGAATTGGTTGATCTGTGAAGTTCTAGCAAGAAAGGTGCAAAACATATCCTTCTTTTTTGTTTCCCCCCCCCCCCCCCCCCCCAGGAAATAGCTTCTTTAATCATCATCCTTGCAGCTGGGTTAAGGATCTGACTCTTTGTGGCAGCAAAGAAAAAAACCTGGAAGAGATCCACAGAACCTGCACGACGCCAAATGCTGTCAGGTTATGAACCTGCGGAGCCCCAGCGCTGCTTGCTTGATGCTGTAGTATCAGTGAGGAAATGCATCAGAACTCTTTATTTTATTGCTACCACAGGGAAAAGGGGTTTTCTTTTTGTCTGTGCCCAGCTAAAATAAATTCCTCTTTTCAGCGGTGACAAGAAAATGTAGCGTCTCTCCCTCCATCCCCTGTAGTTCTACAGGGACAGGCAAGACGGGATTGTGATAAAACAGCCCTTCTTGGCCCGTTTCCAGGAGGCATTTCAGCTCTTGGTTTTGACTGAAGTCAAATGCACTCATGGAAGGGAAGGCAAGTTAACATTGAGTGGCTCTGGGCCTTGGGTGCTGCAGAGCTATTTCGCCAGCTGATGTAAATCTCCCTGTGCTCTATCAGGGGAACAGAGCTTGTGCTTTTTCGGAGTACAGCTTTTATTTAACCCAGATGATACAGTTCAGCCCACAACCCAGTGGTAGCCATGCTTATTCCAAAACAAGGACGATGTCCTACCACTGAAAGGAGCCAAATATCAAGACAATTGCTTCTCCAACAGAACGAGGGCAGGGATTGTCCCCTGCAGCTGGCACTGGGGAGGTTGTACCTCAAATAAAGGATTCCGTTTCGGACCCCTCATTACAAGAGGGACATTAAGGTTCCAGAATATGTCCAAAGAAGGGCAACAAAGCTAGTGAAGTGTCTACAGCACAAGTGACTGAAGGTGCTGGGATTATTTAGCCTGGAGGCTCAGGAGAGATCTCACTCTAACTACCTAGGGCAACAAGGCTGGTGAGAGGCCTTGAGCACAGCCCTATGAGGAGAGGCTGAGGGAGCTGGGATTGTTTAGCCTGGAGAAGAGAAGGATCAAGGGTGACCTCATTGCCCTCTACAACTACCTGAAAGGTGGTTGTAGACAGGAAGGGGTTGGTCTCTTCTTCCAGGCAACCAGCACCAGAACAAGGGGACACACTCTCAAGCTGTGCCAGGGGAGGTTTAGACTTGAGGTGAGGAGAAAGTTCTTCACTGAGCTAGTCATTCGTCATTGGAATGTGCTGCCCAGGGAGGTGGTGGAGTCACTGTCCCTGGAGGTGTTCAAGGGGAGATTGGACGTGGCACTTGGTGCCATGGTCTAGTTGTGAGGTCTGTTGGGACAGGTTGGACTTGATGATCCTTGGGGTCTCTTCCAACCTTAGTTATACTGTGATACTGTGATACCTGAAAGTAACAAGTGATAGGACAAGAGGAAATGACCACTGCTTGCACCAGGGAAGGTTTAGATTGGACATTAGAAACAATTTCTTCACTGAAAGGGTTGCCAAGCCCTGGAACAGACTTCCCAGGGAAGTGGTGGAGTCTCCATTCCTTGAGACATTTAGAAGCTGTGTAGATGTGGTTCTGAGGGACGTGGTTTAGCGGTGGGCTTGGCAGTGTTGGGATAACAGTTGGACTTAATGATCTTAAAGGTACAACCAAACAACCCTATGATTCTTAGGGACCTGAAGAAGTAAATGCAACTGAAGTGCTTCAATCCAGCATGACAGCAAAGCATGAATGTGAGCTCTGACAACTGACCTAGAGCCCAAGTCATAAGTAGGAGTCTCTCTGGGACCACAGCAAGAGGATGCTTATGGTGGGGTAAAGGGTCCTCATATTTAGTTTCCCTTCCTCCCAAGCCATGTGTCACAGCAGATAGACTAAGTTCATGAGAGCAGAACGATGAGTTTTGAAGCATGAAGTCCAGACAGTTGCCAATTTTCATGACTTCATTGTGGAGGTCATGATGTTTATGATTTTCCTTAAAACTCCAGTTCCAGGAGCTGAGTATCTGGGCTTTCATTTCGCCTTCCCTTGGGGAAAAAAAAACTAGAAAGGGGAGTTTAAAAAAAAAAAAAAGAAAGAAAAGGCAAAAAGAAAAGAGTTTATTTTAGCCCTCATGAACGTTGAAAAAAATAGAATATGTGTCCTGAGTGTGCCTGACTCTGCCAAAGCCAAGGAATCGATGGAAAAGCATCCAGAGAACATTAATTCTCATGATTTCTAAGCCAGTCCCAGAATTTATGAGCCTGCTGCTTCACTATTCATCATTTCTGCATGATTGGCAGGGATGCAGTGGAATATAAGAAGCAGCTGAGAGGAAGAAAAGGGAAAGGCTAGATGTTTGACCTGGCTCTCCGTGGTGGGGTGGGGAATTATTTACAGTCATTCTTCTGCACCTCAGTGCAGGATCCAAAATTGCCTTGCCTGCCACTTTTGCATTTCAAAGCTATAAAGGCCAGGCTTGAATCAGAAAGGGTTTGGTAACATTTTCAGGACATTTGGGGATATTGTTCCACTTCTATTTCACTCACTCTATCTGCAGTTTCCATCTCTTTTTATTGTTACTTTTTTTTGTGCCCCCTACCCAGCAGAGGTTTTGCACCAGGTCTTTGCCCCAGGCACGGCCTTGTTGCACGTTAAGAGGCACAAAAGAAGGGGAGAATAAAAGGCAACCTCTCTTTTTGTTGTTGTTGTTGCTGTTTTCCCAGGTTTCCTAAGAGAAGTTTGCCATCTGGGTGGAAATCTGACCAAACATCGCAGGAGGGGCTGGGCCCATCAGCCAAGCTGAACAGCTGTGGGGAAGCTACATGAAAACCGAATCGCTCCACTGGAATAATTTATTGTGGCCAACTTGCTGGGACAATAACAAAAAGAAATTCAGCTCATTCTTTTTTTTTCCTTTTCATTTTTTTGCTTTCCTGCTGCTGCAGCAAGTCTGTGTAGCACCATTTTTGAGCTGTGGTGAGAGCTTCACCTGGGATGTTGTACTAGGAGGAGACTGGATCCGCGGCCAGCGCTAATGGGATGAGCTTCAACAAGGCCAAATGCCAGGTCCTGCCCTTGGGTCACAACAATCCCAAGCAATACTGCAGGCTTGGGGCAGTGTGGCTGGAAAGCTGCCTAGCAGAAAGGGACCTGGGGGGTGCTAATGCAACTGAATATGAGCCAGCAGTGTGCCCAGGTGGTCAAGAAAGCCAATGGCATCCTAGCTGGGATTAGAAATGCTGTGTCCAGCAGGAGCAGGGAGGGGATTGTCCCCTGGGACTCAGCTTTGCTGAGGCCACACCTTGAGTGTTGTGTCCAGTTTCAGGGAACCTCAATACAAGAGAGATGTGGAGGTGCTGGAGCCAGTGCAGAGGAGGGCAAGGAAGCTGTGAAGGGCCTGGAGAATAAATCTGATGAAGAGCAACTGAAGGAGCTGGGGATGGTTAGTTTGGAGAAGAGGAGGCTGAGAGGAGACCTCATTGCTATCTATAACTACCTGAAAGGACATTGTGGAGAGGATGCTGCTGGTCTTTTCTCACAGGTAATTAGTGATAGAACCAGGAGGGAATGGCCTCAAGCTGCACCAGATAGGTTTAGACTGGACAGTAGGAAACATTTTTTCATGGCAAGAGTGGTCAGGCACTGGAATGTGCTGGGCAGGGAGGTGGTTTAGTCCCCAAGCCTGGATGTGTTTCAAGGTGGTTTGGGTGTGGTGCTTGGGGCTATGGTTTCGGGGTGAGCCTTGTAGAGTAGGGTTTGGGTTGGCCTTGGTGATCCTGAGGGTCTTTTCCAACCTGAATGTTTCTGTGACTCTGTGAAATCACAGAATCACAGAAGGGTGGGGCTTGGAAGGGATCTCTGGAGGTCATCTAGTTCAAACTCTGCTAAAGCAGGGTCACCCAGAGCAGGTTGGACAGGAACATATACAGTCAATTTTTTAAAGTCTCCAGAGAAAGAGACTTCTCAAACCTCTTTGGACAACCTTTTCCAGTGCTCTGATACCCTCAAAGTACAGCTTTTCCCTTATGCTTAGGTGGAACTCCCTGTGTTCCAGTTTGTCTGTTGCCCCTTGCCCTATCCCTGGGCACTACTGAAGAACGTCTGGCCACATCTTCTTGACACCCACCCTTTAGATAAGAGTGGCACCTTCATAGATCCACAGAATAATTTGGATTGGAAGGGACCTTAAGACCTTTCAACTACCACCCCTGCCATGGGCAGGGACACCTTCCACTAGACCAGGTTGCTCGAGGCTCTGTTCAACTTGGCCTTCAGCACCTTCAAGGGAGGGAGAATACATACATACATACATAGAATAAACCAGGTTGGAAGAGACCTTCAAGATCATCGCATCCAACCCATCAACCAATCCAACACCACCTAAACAACTAACCCATGGCACCAAGCACCCCATCAAGTCTTCTCCTGAAAACCTCCCCAGGCAACCCATTCCAGTGTACATGGCACATGTAGTGGCTCTGGAATTGTTTTATCTCAGGGCTTCACAGTCCATCCCTTCTACACATGCTGCTGGTGCAGTCCTATGAATCATTCTGTGTTTGTCTCAGATTGCTTATGCCCAGCTAGAGACATCTTTGGCTGGTTCTTGTGGTGATCATGTTCATTAGGTGAAAGTCATACATGTGAAAGCACTGGCCTGATGCACTGCTGTTAGGGACTGGGGCAGGGGCCATCTCAGATCACCTCACCTCCTCTCTACCACCAGGAATGCAGCTTGTAAGCGTAAGGAAGACTTTTCAACCCTTGGGTCCTCCTGAATATAGATGCCTTTAAGTTGACATTTGGGATCCAGATCTCCTCTACTTGAAAATACTCTGCCAGACCCTGACCTCTTTACTTTTGTTTCTCAAGTGTATAGCACTGACTACTTTCTTGACTGGATGTCAGGGACTCCTAATAGTAGCATTCCAGTACCTGAAGGGGGCCTACCTGAAGGATGGAGAGAGACTGCTTTCAAAGGCCTGCAGTGACAGGATGAGAGGCAATGGCTTCAAACCAGAGAAGAGCAAATTTAGATTGGATGTTAGGAACAAGTTCTTTACTATGAAGGTGGTGGAACACTGGAACAGGTTGCCCAGGGCTCAACAAGGCTCTGGGCAACCTGATGGAGTTGAGGATGTCCCTGCTGAGTGCAGAGGCAGTTGGACTGGATGACCTTTGGAGATCCCTTCTGGCCTGGACCATCCTATGCACTTTTGGATGATGGCACTAGATTTCCTGTGTGAGTGGTAGCTTACCTCTGGAGGCTGGCACTCAGCTGTAAAAGCTTTTTCATCAAATCAATCCAAGAAATAAACAGCAGAGAAAACAGAGACAAGGGCTGCTGAGAAACCACTTCCAGTTTGCCAGGCTCTTTCTCAGGTGTGTGCAATAAAAGTTCACTGAACCTTAAAATGAACCCCCAGATCAGCCCAATATGATTCACACAGTCCAGGAAGTGCTGAGAGAGGGACTCCTGGAGGTCTCTCATCCATATAACCACAAAAGCTGCACAGTCTATTGCCTGCTGCGTTTGCCAGGACAGAAAACAGTTTGGCTTTACCTATCTTTATAACCACTCCAAGCTGTTGACAGCTCTTCTTAGATCTCCTCTTAAACAAGCCCAGCTCCCTTAAGCTCTCTTTGTAGCCTTAAGCTCTCTCTTGCACTCGAGCTGCCTGACCATGTTGGTAGCATCACAAAGCTTTGTGTTTCTGGTTTTGAAACTCCTCTGGAAGGAAGGTGGGGCAAGATAGGAGCAATGCAAACAAGTCAGAGCCTTCCCTCACTGGAGTGCTAACCCAGGAACTTATGCACAGAATCACAGAATGGTTTGAGTTGGAAGGGACCTTAAAGATAATTTAGGTCCAACTCCCCTGCCATGGGCAGGGACACCTCCCACTAGACCAGATTCCTCATCCAGCCTGGTCTAAAACACTTCCAGGGATGAGGTGTCTCCAGCTTCTCTGAGCAACCTGTTCCAGTGTTTCACTCCCCTCATGGTAAAGAACTTCCTAGTGTCTAATCTAAATCTTCTCTGCTTTAGTTTAACATCACTGCCCCTCCCCTCCTGGAGTTGTTCAAGTAATGTGTGGAAACTTTGCAGCATGGTTTAATGGCCAAGGTGGTGTTGGGTTGGTTGTTGCACTAGATACAGAATAGAGAATCAACCAGGTTGGAAAAGACCTCAGAGATCATCAAGTCCAACCTATCACCCAACACCATCTCATCAACTAAACCATGATACCAAGTGCCTCATCCAGGCTCTTTTTAAACACTTCCAGGGATGGTGACTCCACCACCTCCCTGGGCAGCACATCCCAATGGCCAATCTCTCTTTCTGGGAAGAATTTCTTCCTCACCTCCAGCCTAAACCTCCCCTGGCACAGCTTGAGACTGTGTCCTCTTGTTCTGCTGCTGGTTGCCTGGGAGAAGAGACCAACCCCCACCTGGCTACAACCTCCCTTCATTTAGTTGTAGAGAGCAGTAAGTTCTCCCCTGAGCCTCCTCTTCTGCAGGCTAAGCAATCCCAGCTCCCTCAGCCTCTCCTCACAGGGCTGTGCTCCAGACCCCTCCCCAGCTTTGTTGCCCTTCTCTGGACACCTTCCAGCATCTCAACATCTTTCCTAAACTGAGGGGCCCAGAACTGGACACAATACTCAAGGTGTGGCCTAACCAGTGCTGTGTTATTGGCCACACTGTTTCTGACACAGGCCAGAATGCCACTGGCCTTCTTGGCCACCTTGGCAAGATAACCCTGGAGGTGTTTTCCAGCTGAAGCTGTTGTGTGATTCTAAGACCAGGCTCACTGGGTAGGGTGGGGCAAATCCATCTTTTTCTTCTCAGCACATTTCCATCTATCACATATGCAATGCAACAAGCTGAGGAGCCAGGCTGATGCCCTTTATGTTACAGCTCCCTGCACTTGAGCCCAAATTTAGAGGTTTCTTAGTCTGATCCTTGGCAGTGGAGCATAACACAGCGTGCAGCTTGTTCTTGTCTTTCCATTACAAACCTCTCTTAAGCTGCCAGTGACTTTGCCACACTTCAGCAATTTCACTTGACATTTCCTATGCCTCAGGCTGCTTCCTTGGTGTGAAGCTTGCACAAAACCTGTCCCTCAGCTTGTGAACATTAAGTGACTTTGCCAGCATCTCCTTTTTAACTCCTTCCTCCCTCCCTCCCTCCCTCCCTCCCTTCCTCCTTCCCTCCCTCCCTTCCTCCCTCCCTCCCTTCCTTCCTCCCTCCCTTCCTTCCTTCCTTCCTTCCTCCCTCCCTTCCTCCCTTCCTCCCTTCCTCCCTTCCTTCCTCCCTCCCTCCCTACCTCCTTTCCTCCCTTCCTTCCTTCCTTCCTTTCCTTCCTTCCTTCTTTTTCTTTCTTTTTAATTCATGAGCTTAGAGTCTCAGCTGGTGTCTACAATTCACAACCACTGTGGACCTTGCCAGCTGCTGCTGCTGCTATCCAAGCAAACTGCAAGCTGTGCAAAAAGCATTGTGGCTTTGTGGTCCTCTTAGTTCTCATTTAGACATGAGCTCTTTGTTGCTTTTGTGAGTCAATGCTTGCCTCAGTCATGCTTGTAGACAGTTCAAGTCCATTTTGTGTGATGCAGAGCCTGAGAGCTGGGTAGCCTGGAGAAGAGATGGCTTCAGGGAGACATGTAGCAGCCTACCAGTACCTGAAGGAGGCTACAAGAAGGATGGAGAGAGACTGCTTCCAAAGGCCTGCAGTGATAGGATGAGAGGCAATGGCTTCAAACTAGAGCAGAGCAGATTTAGATTGGATACCAGGAACAAGTTCTTTACTATGAGGGTGGTGGAACACTGGAAGTGGTTGCCCAGGGAGGTGGTTGCAGCCCCATCCCTGGAGATATTCAAGGTGAGGCTCAACAGGGCTCTGGGCAGCCTGATCTAGTTGGGGATATCCCTGCTGACTGCAGAGGGGGTTGAACTGGATGACCTTTAGAGGTCCCTTCCAACCCAGACCTCCAGGTGAGGTCTCACCAGAGCAGGACAGAACGGCAGAATCACATCTCTCCATCTGATGGCTATGGTGCTTTTGATGCAGCCCAGGATGCCATTGGCTTTCTGGGCTGCAAAGGCACACAAATCTTTGCCAGGAACTGGTTTCTCTCTCCAAGCACCATGGACACACAGACATTTTAGGAAGATCCATCCTGCTCATTGCAAGGGAAGATGTGGCTCATTAGCCAAACCCAGATTTCCACAGTCTCCCCTGACACCAGGATTAAGGCTTGCACGAGGGTGACAGAAGTGCTTAAGTGGAAGTATGTCAGTTGACTTTTCAGTTGGCATTCCCCAAGCACCTCCCCTCCTCCCTTCCCTTCCCTTCCCTTCCCTTCCCTTCCCTTCCCTTCCCTTCCCTTCCCTTCCCTTCCCTTCCCTTCCCTTCCCTTCCCTTCCCTTCCCTTCCCTTCCCTTCCCTTCCCTTCCCTTCCCTTCCCTTCCCTTCCCTTCCCTTCCCTTCCCTTCCCTTCCTTCTCCAAACCTCTCCTTCCCTCTCCAAACCTCTCCTCTCCAAACCTCTCCTCTCCAAACCTCTCCTCTCCTCTCCAAACCTCTCCTCTCCTCACCTCTCCTCTCCTCACCTCTCCAAACCTCTCCTAACCTCTCCTCTCCGAACCTCTCCTCTCCTCTCCAAACCTCTCTTCTCCAAACCTCTCTGAACCTCTCTGAACTTCTCCCATTCCCTTCCCTCCCCCCAGAGGAGATCTCTCTTCTCTGGTTTGCACTGCCAAAACCCCCATTCATCTTCTTTTCAAACAGCCCTGTGTCATCTGTTAGAAATAATCTTGTCAAGGCCTGCATGGGGCTTGAAAAATGTGCTAATATTAAGCAGATTGTGTCATTAAAATCCCTGTATCCCAGGCAAGGTCAGCCAGTTCACTTCTCACACTCCAGGAAAGACAACTAACAGCATTAATGATGGGATCTGGTGAAGAATTAACTGCAGTAGGGTAAGTTTCTAAGGCAATCAGGAGGTCAGGATTGTAATCTGTTAATTACCCACACAGGGTAGTCATTTAGCTAAGCTCTCCTTGCTCCAGCACTTCCAGATCCTTCTTGTCACTCCCTCAAAGAGTTGCTTTGCATATGCCACAGACAGCACAGCCAAGCCCTTACCCAACAGTATCAGCCTCTCTTGAAGGAGAGAAGACCAAAGAGAAAGCTAAGGGTGCTCCTGAGGGCTTTTCAAGCTTTTATCTGCATGACTTGATGTCATGTGAAGTGTTGATTTATTAGCTGAATTGGATGATCTGCAAGTTCTTTTACAACCAATAATGATTCTATGATTCTCTGAAGCTGGTGTAGGTGCCCAGCTCTCCTGAAGAACGAGCATCTGCCTGCTAGACTTACACCTTTAGAAGTAGGAAAGGTTTTAATACTGAGCATTTGTAAAACTGCATCAGGAAGCAGCTCAGCAACATTTAAGCCAACACCCAAACCAGAACATGAATACAGAATACAGGATTAACCAGGCTGGAAAAGACCTTCGAGATCATCCAGTCCAACCTATCACCCAGCACCATCTCATCAACTAAACCATGGCACCAAGTGCCTCCTCCAGGCTCTTTCTAAATATTTCCAGTGATGGTGACTCCACCACCTCCCTGGGCAGCACATTCCCATGGCCAATCTCTCTTGCTGGGAAGAACTTGCTCCTCACCTTGAGCCTAAACCTCCCCTGGCACAGCTTGAGACTGTGTCCTCTTGTTCTGCTGCTGGTTACCTGGGAGAAGAGACCAACCCCCACCTGGCTGCAACCTCCCTCCCTTCAGTTGTAGAGAGCAATAAGGTCTCCCCTGAGCCTCCTCTTCTCCCAGCTGAACAACCCCAGCTCCCTCAGCCTCTCCTCACCCCTGAGCCTCCTCTTCTCCCAGCTGAACAACCCCAGCTCCCTCAGCCTCTCCTCAGAGGGATCATGCTCCAGCCATGGCACAGCCCTTGTTTTCTAAATCAAACCAGTAATAAATGGATCTCTCCCTCCCATCAGAAACCCTCCAAAGCCTTGGCATGGCTTTTTCAGGGAGAGTCTGGCATTAGAGGCAGAGCCAATTCTTTGGATGGCTTTTGGCTGCTGCTACAATGGTGGCTTGTATGATGCTGCCAGCAACAGGGGCAGGTGCCCAAGTCCTCTCCGTGGGGACAGGGTTGTGTTTTTATGGTCACTGAACCCAGGAAGCAGTGGGCAGCCTGGAAACAGAGGAGGCTGCTTCACTTTTTGGATCACTGTGCAGGGGACTGAATAGGACAAATTTTGATGTCTGCTGCTTTGGTATTGCTCTCAAATATGGATCAAGCAGGAGGAATAAGGGAGAAGGCAGGGAGAGGTGGAGAAGTCTGAGATTTTCAGGTTTGAGGTACTCTGTCCCTTCCAGAGCATCTCCTCCATAAGGAGGACCTACAGAGACAGATCATAAAACCACAGAATCATTTGGATTGGAAAGGACATTTCAAGGTCAACTTCTTTACTCTAAGAGTATCAGGGAACTGGAGCAGGCTGCCCAGAGAGGTTGTGGAGTCTCCTTCTCTGGAGAGATTCCAAACCCACCTGCACATGATCCTGGGCAACCTGTTGTTAGGTGATGTTAGGTTCTTCCCCAAGAGGGTGGTGAGACACTGGCACAGGTTGCCCAGGCAGGTGGTGGAAGCCTCATCCCTGGAGGTTTTGAAGGCCAGGCTGGATGTGGCTCTGAGCAACCTGCTCTGGTGTGAGGTGTCCCTGCCCCTGGCAGGGGGGTTGGAACTGGCTGATCCTTGAAGTCCCTTCCAACCCTGACAATTCTGTGATTCTATGAAAAACCACTGCAGGCACCGCCAGGTCTCGGAGATGAGTGGGGAAGGAGATGGGACACACCACCAGCCAAAACTTCTCTGGCCTTCTAATCTACCCCAGGATGGCCTTGGCCTTCTTGGCCACAAGAGCACATTGCTGGCTCATGGTCAACCTTCCATCCACTGGGACCCCCAGGTCCTTTTGCCCTTCACTGCTCTCCAGAGTTTCCATTCTGTGATTCTGTAATGACATTCTTCTTCTACTCACAACAAGACCCTTGGGTCACATTGCCCTCCAGCTTTTTGAGGAAGACCTGTCTGTGGTTCTTGTGGACCAGTGTCTCTTGAAGGAGATGCCTGTGTCCATCCTGCTTCCTCAGCTTTGCTGTAGACCCTGATCTGGCAGCACAATTATAGGTCCTTACTCTGCAGTTCATGATACTCCAAGAATGACAAAGTTCTTTGGAGAAAGCAAAGTGTGGAAATGTGCAGCCAGAATTTGTTCCTCATCCTCAACTCACAGGCTGTTCTGTGATCTCTATCAAAAGATCACAACCACAGGTGCCACAAGAAAGGATTTTAGTTCTTTTCTGGACCATATTTACATATTGGCTTGATCTTTTCCCCTAGCTACCTCTACATATTCAAAACTCAGATGCCTCCTAGGGATCAGAGAAGTCATCTGGGATCACAGCAGGCTGACATCTATTTCTGGAAAGGCATTCCATCTTCATTTAGGGACTTCACACAATGGAGGACTAAGCACATCTTTAGATAAGACACCCAAAGGGTTCTCCCCTGTTTCCTGTGCAAAGAGAAACATCTTATCACCCTTCTGAATTTATCTGGGCTCTGCTTCCACTTGTGGCATTTGGTGACACTTCTGATGGCTTTGCAGCCTCCACTGGAGCCTACAGAGGACACAAATGTGCTGGTTAGAGGCTCTGGTAGTTCACTCCCATGCAGAAAAAGCACACAAAGGAACAGGGGATTTGGATCCTTATTTGCACTCAAATCTTACCAAACCTGCGTGGAAACAAGAATTAGACTCAAAATGGCCTGCAGCCCAGGCCATGGCTGGAGGAGAGATTGCTCTGCACAGCTACCTGACAGGAGGTTGTAGTGAGGTCTCTTCTACCTAGTATCAGGTGATAGGATGAGAGGAAATGGCCCCAAAATGCTCCAGGGTAGGTTTAGGTTGGATATGAGGAAAACTTTCTTTCCCACAAGAGTGCTCAGGCATTGGAACAGGCAGTCCAGGGAGGTGGTGGAGCCATGGCCATGGTGGTGCTGGATTGATGGTTGGACTTGGTGACCTTAGAGGTCTTTTCTAACCTTAAGGATTCTATGATTCTAAGATTAAAATCTCAAGAGACTGCAGCCAAGGCACTGAATCTGTCAGGAACTTAAAGAGAAATGGGAAAACCAAACCAATAAATGCTGTGAGTTTGCTGGGGTTTAGGGATTTTCAGTGGAGGTGGACAAATGTGCATGTCTTTCTCCAGATGTAGTACACAGGTAGCAGGTTAAGCCATCTGCTGTGACTTTACCATTGCAGAAGATGATCTAACCTCACTGCAGGAGCCGTTGCAAGATTGTTGTGCACTACTAAGAACATTATCCCTGCCCCCAGCCTCTGCTTCTTGATGACCTTAAAGTCCTTTCCCAACCAAAATGATTCTCCTCCGTGGGGGCTCATGCTCCAGAGTCTCTGAGCTTTGCCTTGATACTTAAATCTGCTAAACTCCTCCCAAGGGGTGCCTGGCTGCTTGCAGGTGCTTCCCACCCAAGCTGGACATTTAACATTAACCAGAGCAACGTTCTTGATACCAAACAGGCTGCTGCTCTTCCAGCCTCACACCCCTAATCTGTATCAGGAGTGCTTGTCCTCACTGCAGGAGCATTCATTGCCATCAAAACTCCTTTATAAGGGCTGAAAACATGTCAGCTGTGTGTGCACAGCCTCATGGGAGCTGATGTTGTGTTTGCTAGCTGAGTTTAGACCTCCTGTAGGTGGTTTGGGTTTGAAAGGAACTGGTGATTGAGAGCCAAGCACTTCACAGTACAGTTGGGAGGTCTATTCATCACCTTGCATGAAGATCATAGAATCATAGAATTGTTTTGGTTAGAAGAGACCTTTGAGATCATCAGTCCTTAACTCAGGCCACCATTGGAATGTGCTGCTCAGGGAGGTGGTGGAGTCACCATCACTGGAGGTGTTCAGGAGGAGACTTGATAGGGTGCTTGGTGCCATGGGTTAGTTGATTAGGTGGTGTTGGATGATAGGTTGGACGCCATGATTGTGAAGGTCTCTCCCAACCTGGTTTATTCTATTCTATTCTATTCTATTCTATTCTATTCTATTCTATTCTATTCTATTCTATTCTATTCTATTCTATTCTATTCCATGACTCTGAGCACCACATCTCCACATCTTTTAAATACCTCCAGAAATGAAGATAAACAATTGAACAGGACCTTCAAAACTCCTCTAGTTCCAACCCCCTGCAATGAGCAGGGACCTCTTTAACTAGGGCAGGTTACTCAAAGCCCCATCCAGCCTGACCTGGAATGTTTCCAGGGATGGAGCATCTACCATCTCTCTGAGAAATATGGGGCAGTGTTTCAGCACCCACAACACAATAAAAATTATTCCTTATAGCTAATCTAATTCTCCCCTCTTTCAGTTTCAAACCATCACCCCTTGTTCTGCCACAACAAACTCTGCTAAAAATCTGTCCCCAAAGACTGTGCAGCTTAAGTGCTCAGCCTTGAGGTGACTATGAATTCACAGAATCACAGAATGTTAGAGTCTGGAAGGGACCTCAAAAGATCATCCAGTCCAAACGCCCTGCCAGAGCAGGATCACCTAGACCAAGTCACACAGGAACACATCCAGGTGGGTTTTGAATATCTCCAGAGTAGGAGACTCCACAACCCCCCTGGGCAGCCTGTTCCAGTGTTCTGTCACCCTCAAAAGGAGAAAAGTTTTCCTCCTGTTTCCATGGAATTTCCTTTGCCTCTTGTGCTGTCATTGGGCATCACCCAGCAGAACCTGGCTCCAGCCTCTTGGCACTCACCCTGCACATCTTTATCAACATAAATGAGGTCACCCCTCAGGCTCCTCCTCTCCAAGCTACAGAGCCCTCAGCTCCCTCAGGCTCTCCTCACAAGGAAGATGTTATACTCCCTTCATCATTTTTGTGGCTCTGAGGTGGACTCTCTCAAGCAGTTCCCTGAGGTCTTTCTTGAGCTGAGGGGCCCAGAACTGGACACAATATACCAAATGTGGCCTTGCCAGAGCAGAGTAGAGGGGGAGGAGAACCTCTCTCAACCTATTATCCACAGCCCTTCTAATCTACCCCAGAATGGCATTTGCCTTCTTGGCCACAGGAGCACATTGCTGGCTCATGGTCAACTAGGACCTCCAGGTCCTTTTCCCCTTCAATGCCCTCCAGCGGCCTATACTGCTCCATGGGGTTGTTCTTTCCCAGGAGCAAGACTCTCCCCTCGCCCTTGTTGAATTTCATTTGATATCTCCCTACCCAACTCTCATATCTTCCCACATCAATTCCTTCTTGATTAATGGAGATGACTTCCTTCCTATCGCACTTTGATGTTTGTCCATGGAAATCGTCCTCATGTTATTCCTTCCTCTTTACATGGGATCAGGATCTGCAAAGACATAGGATGAAGCAGATGCCAGAGAAAAGAAACATGAACAAGGCAAACATAGAATCATAGAATCATAGAACTGCCAGGGTTGGAAGGGACCTCAAGGATCAGCTAGTACCAACCCCCCTGCCCTCACACTAGATCACATTGCTCAGAGCCACATCCAACCTAGCCTTAAAAACATCCAGGCATGAGGCTTCCACCACCTCCCTGGGCAACCTGTGCCAGTCTCTCACCACCCTCATGGGGAAGAACTTCTTCCTGACATCCAGTCTGAATCTACCCACTTCTAGTTTTGTTCTATTCCCCCCAGTCCTATCACTCCCTGACACCCCAAAAAGTCCCACCCTGACACCCCCAAAAGTCTCTCCCCAGCTTTCTTGTAGCCCCCCTCAGATACTGGAAGGTCACAATAAGGTCTCCTCAGAGCCTTCTCTTCTCCAGACTGCACAACCCCAGCTCTCTCTGTCCTCATAGCAGAGCAGCTCCAGCCCTCTGCTCATCCTCGTGGCCCTTCTCTGGACACCTTCCAGCACCTCCAGATCCTTCCTGTAAGAAGGCAGAAACACAAATGCCTCCTGGAAACGTATGGAGCAGGAGAGTTAAGTGACACAAATCATTCCTGAAGTTTCCTCTCTGCTGAGAGAGAGAAGCAATAAATGGTTTTGGACACATTCTGGGGGGGGGGGGGGGCGGGGAAAGAGAGAGAGCCATTAGGTCTTTTTCTGTCAGGTCTCACCTGTCGTTATTTCTAATGTTTCCTCTTCCCAAGGCTGGGCAGGGCATTGGATGGAGGTAATATAGTTGCTTTTGTTCAAGAACCAGATGAGTTCTCCCATCTTGTAACCAGGACTTTGTCATAAACGAGCAAACATCTGTTAAACTGAGCGGCCCTGTGTGCGGGGGTGGGGGGTGGGCTGTGGGGTTGGGGTTTTTTCCCCTTCCTTTCTTTTAAAGGAGAAACAAAAAACAGCACCAAAGAAAAGTGATTTGATTTCTTGAGCAGTGTGACCAGCAGGATACACTCAGGTGAAAGCAGGGAAATGCCTGGGTGATTTACAATATGTAATGCAGTTCAGTTAAGTGTCTGAAATAGAAGAGGGGGAGGAAAAAGAAAGAAAAAGCTGAACTGATCTGTTCTCCTACTGGGTCATGCTTTGCTCCAGAAGAAACAGCCTCATTTCACAGAATCACAGGAACATTCAGGTTGGAAAAGACCCTCAGGATCACCAAGGCCAACCCAGAGCCCTACTCTACGAGGGTCACCCCTAAACCATAGCCCCAAGCACCACATCCAAACCACCTTCAGACCCATCCAGAGTAGGTGAATCCATCACCTCCCTGCCCAGCACATTCCAGTGCCTGACCACTCTTTCTGTGGAATTTTTTTTCAGCTCAGCTCTTCACAACACAGACCACAAGAAAACCATTTTATTTTTTCAGGCCCGCTCATATTATCACAGAAGGAACCAGGTTGGAAAAGACCTTCAAGACCATCAAGTCCTACCCATCACCCAACACCAGGAGTGTTAATTTTTCAGAGCTAAACACAGAAACACAGAATTAACCAGGTTGGAAAAGACCTTTGAGATCATCAAGTCCAACCTATCACCCAACACCAGCTCATCAACTAAACCATGGCACCAAGTGCCTCATCCAGGCTCTTCTTAAATGCTTCCAGAGACAGTGACTCCACCACCTCCCTGGGCAGCACATTCCCATGGCCAATCTCTCTGGGAAGAATTTCTTCCTAACATCCAGCCTAAATCTTCCCTGCACAGCTTGAGACTGTGTCCTCTTGTTCTGGTGCTGGTTACCTGGGAGAAGAGACCAACCTCCAGCTGGCTACAACCTCCCTTCAGGTAGTTGTAGATGGCAATAAGGTCTCCCCCGAGCCTCCTTTTCTCCAGGCTGAACAACCCCAGCTCCCTCAGCCTCTCCTCACAGACTCCTCCCCAGGTTTGTTGCCCTTCTCTGGACACGTTCCAGCAACTCATTTTCTCTTAAACTGTGGAGCCCAGAACTGGGCACTCAAGGTTTGGCCTAACCAGTGCTGAGTACAGGGGCACAATGACTTCCCTCCTCCTGCTGGCCACACTATTCCTGATCCAGGCCAAGATGCCACTGGCCTTCTTGGCCACCTGGGCACACTGCTGGCTCATGTTCAGCCTACTGTCAACCAGTACCCCCAGGTCCCTTTCTGCATATCAGGCATTGGAACAAGCTGCCAAGGGAAGTGGTGGAGTCACCATCCCTGGAGGTGTTCCAAAAACATGTGGACATGGCACTTCAGGGCATGGTTCAGTGGTGATGGTAGTGTTAGTTGACTTGATGACCTTAGAGGTCTTTTCCAGCTTTAATGATTCTATAAAATAAAAGGAAAACAAAAAGAGAAAGGAAAATATGTAATATTCTTCTGATGTTTCAGACACAAAGTCACCAAAGCTCTCAGTCAGGTTTTCAGTTGGTAAAACTCAATATTGGCCCTCAGGATTACAATGCAACTTTCCATGCTCTGCACCACTGAAATATGCTCACCCCTGAGTGCTTCAAAAGAGCTATTCTGAGTGAGACATCAGAAATATATCTATGCAGGTTGCTCTGAGTAACCTGTTCTAGATGAAGATGTCCCTGCTCACTGCAGGGGTGTTGGATTAACTGACCTTTAAATGTCCCTTCCACCCAAACCATTTGATGATTCTCTGACATACGTATCACAGACTGTTGGGTGGTTGGAGGGGACCTCTGGAGATCATCTAGTCCAACACCCCTGCTAAAGCAGGGTCACCCACAGCAGCTTGCCCAGGATTGCTTCCAGGCAGGTTTGGAATCTCTCTAGAGAGAGAGAGTCCACAACCAAGCCAGGCAGCCTGGTCCAGTGCTCCACCACCTCATGTTTAGGTGGAAATTCTTATCTTCCAGTTTGTGCTTGTTTCTCTTTGTTCCATCACTGGGTGACAGAATCATACAATCATAGAATTGTTTGGGCTGGAAGGGACATCAAGGCTCATCCAGTTCCAACCCCCCTGCCATGGGCAGGGACACCTCACACTAGAGCAGGTCGCTCAGAACCACATCCAGCCTGGCTTTAAAAACCTTCAGGGATGAGGCTTCCACCACCTCCCTGGGCAACCTGTTCCAGTGTCTCACCACCCTCATGGTGCTAGAATCATAGTGCCACTGAAAAGAGTCTGGCCCAGTCTTGACACCTGCCCTCACTCACTGCCTCTGCTTTAGTGCTGTTCCTAGATATCTGTCTTATATTTTGCAGAGGTGAACCTTTGCCTTCCCTGCAGGCACCCTGCAGTTCAGCGACCAGCTTGTGATACAGAAACCTTTGCAAACAATCCCACCTCTTCCATCTCATCTTGGCAAAATCTAGTCTCTTAGCCCTGTTTTACACAGAATCACAGAGTGGTGGTGGTTGGAAGGGACCTTTGGAGATCATCTACTCCAATTCCCCCTCTTAACACAGGCTCGCCTAGATCAGGCTGCGCAGAATTGCGTCCAAGAGGCTTTTGAAAGTCTCCAGAGTAGGAGACTCCATGACTTCCCTGGGCAGCCTGTTCTAGGGCTCTGTCACCCTCAAAGTGAAGTTTTTCCTTAAGTGAAACCTCCTGCATTCTAGTTTGTACCTGCTGTCCCTTGCCCTGTCACTGGGCACCCCTGAGAAGAGCCCAGCCCCATCCTCATGACCTCCACTCTTTTGATTTTAGTTTCTTCAGGTGCCAGAAATCTGGCAGACACTATCTGAATCTCAGCTGGAGGAAAGGGGAAGGCAGGGAACTTCCACCTCGTGTTTTGTCCAAGTCTTTGCTTTCATTCTGTAAAGGAAAAGCTTCAATGGACTGTAGGATCCACCCAGCCCTCAGGCTCTGGAATAAAATTATTCAAGAGAAGCTTGGAGCATAATGAAAACTGATGTAAACTATTTGCTGAAGGCTGCACCATGACAGAGGCTGTGCCTTCTCCCTGAAGGAGCCTGATGAGATACCCAACACGCAGCCTTGGACTTCGTGTTCAGGCAGGAACAGATCTGAGGGCAGCTAATAAACTTATCAACATCAGATTCAAAAGCCAATCCTTGCCCTCTTTCCTCCCTGCCCCTTCTCCCCTCCCCAGCCCAGCTACACACATCAAGCCAAATAAAGACAAATGCACAACAGAGCTCATTGGAGTGATGGAAAATCAAGATGGAGCAGCATATTTTTCATCAGTGCTATCCCAGGAAATAAAGATAAATTCCCCCACTCTGCATTTTAACAGAGCTTATCATAATCACCGGTAATGGCAGCCAAATGGTTTTAATTTGTTAGGTTTTAAAGGGGGCTGGGGGAGCAGTTTCCTGGTTGTAGGCTCATTGAGTCTAATTTTAAGCCAGTGTCAGGGGTCACTTCCACTTTATGTTGCATTCCTGATGAGTGGTTTCTTGCTGGAATACCTGGCTTGGCTAAATGACTGCAAGAAAGAGGAGGGCTGTGGAAGTTAAGGCAGTGGTGGTTTGGAGGGAGATTTGGCCCCTGGCCTGGGATTCATCACCAACAAAATGCAAACCTTGCTCCAGAGGGACTCTGCAAATATCTTTCCCAGAGAGACAGAGGACTGCTGGAGAACCCCTGTTCTGCTCCTTTCTTTGACATTACCTCAAGCATCTTTCTGACTACTCTGAAATCGAGTTCCCTCTGGGGTTTGGTTTGGTTCTGTTCTGTTTGGTTCTGGGTTTTTTTTGTTCTAGCTTGTTCTGGTTTGTTTTGTTCTGTTCTGTCCTGGTTTGTCCTGGTTTGGTTTGTTCTGCTTTGATTTGTTTTGTCTTGTTCTATTTTGTTCTGTTCTCTTTTGTTTTGTTCTGCTCTCTTTTGTTTTGTTTTCAATGCCAATATGCAGTAGGGGAGGGTCCTCCAGGACTTTTCACATGTAAACCAGAGGTTGACCCTCAAGGATGGTGGATTGGAAGCTGGACATGAGCCAACAATGTGTGCTTCCAGCCCAGAAAGCCAATTGCATCCTGGACTGCATCAGAAGAATTGTGGCCAGCAGGTTGAGAGAGGTGATTCTGCCACTCCACTCTTCTCTGGTGAGACCTCACCTGAAGCACTTTATCCAGCTCTGGGGCCCCCAACACAAGAGAGACATGGAGCTGCTGGAGCAAGGGCTGGAGTATTTCTCCTGTGGGGACAGGCTAAGAGAGTTGGAGCTGTTCAGCCTGGACAAAAGAATCACAGAGTGTTAGGGGCTGGGAGAGACCTTGAAAGATCATCCAGTCCAATCCCCCTGCCAGAGCAGGATCACCTATACCAGATCACACAGGAACGCATCCAGAGCTTAGGTAGTAGCTGTAGATCCAAAGAGGATCTACAGGAAGGCTGGGGAGGGACTGTTTAGAAGGGCTTGGAGTGATAAAATGAGAGGCAATGGTGTGAAACTAGAGAAGAGTAGTTTTAGGTTGGACATTGGGAGGAAGTTCTTTACCATGAGAGTGGTGAAATAGTGGAACAGGTTGCGAAGAGACATGATGGAGGCCCCATCCCTGGAGAAATTCAAGGTTGGCCTGAGCAACCTGGTCTAGTTGGAGATGTCCCTGCTCACTGCAGGGAGGTCAAACAAGATGACTTTTGAGGGTCCTTTCCAACCTGATGCATGCTATGATTCTATGATCTATTAGTACTTCTCTTCTGTTCTCCCTCCCCTCATTCCATAGGTCCTTGAGGCTCCTGATGGGATGCTGATCAGTGCAAAGAGTGGAATGAGAGAAACTCCCTTTCCCCAAGCAATCTAAACCTGCACAATACTGGTTTATGGTATTGCAAAGGCCACACATGGTAATGTCAAAACTGGCTGCTTGTCAAGAGAACATCAATATTGTCACATGTGTGGAAACCTTACCTTCTCATCCAAAAGGGAGAACTCCTAGGAGGCACGTGGGATAACACATTGGTTGCAAGCTCACTGGGGAGATGAGGAGGAAGCCACAGGGGGTCACAAGTGTGTGAAGAAACACACCTCCAGGTCTGGCAAGAAGATGGCTGGGGAGCATCAAAAGTGGAGCTAGAACAGGAATTGCCATCTCTATAAAGGAAGAAGTGTAACACAGACATGAGAGCACACCATGAACAATCAGCAGAGTGGGTTTGGTGGTGTTTTTTTTCCCAGGAATCAGAATGATTAGAGTTGGAAAGGACTTCAGGAGATCATCAGGTCCAACCCCCTGTCAGAACAGGTTCAGCTGGAGCAGGTTGCACAGCAAAGCATCCAGATAGGTTTCATCCAGGAATGAAGACTCCACCACCTCTCTGGGTAGTTTGTTGAAGTGCTCTGCCACTCTCAAAGTAAAGAAGTTCCTCCCCTTGTTTAGAATCTTTGGGTTTTGCTTCAGAGATAATCTTCTCATTGGAGTTTCTGGGACCCTTGCTGCTGACTCTGAGGGAAGCACTTTCAGACTTGGTATCATAGTATCAGCCAGGGTTGGAAGGGACCACAAGGATCAGCTAGTTCCAACCCCCCTGCCATGGGCAGGGACACCCCACACTAGATCAGGCTGGCCAGAGCCTCATCCAGCCTGGTCTTAAACAGCTCCAGGGATGGAGCCTCAATCACCTCCCTGGACAACCCCTTCCAGGGCTTCACCACTCTCATGGTGAAGAACTTCCTCCTCACATCCAGCCTGAATCTTGTCATCCTATGAGCTGGCAAATGGTTTGCTCATGAGCTCTCTTGTTCATTCCTCCTCCTGCAAATGGAGCCCTGATTTCTTTTTAACAACAAAACAAAACAACAAAAAAAAGCATCAGAGGAGAAGGAGCTAAAGTTGGGCAGCAGGCTGTCATAGTAGTCATAATAGCAATAAAAAAGGGAACTTTGGAGCAGTCACAGCATCTGGTGTGTTGGTGTCCTGGTGGCAAATTGGCAGCCATATCCCTGTGATGAGAAAGGTCATAGCTAGCCATGGGAGAAGGGCTGAGCAGAGAAAGTTGAAAGGTAACATCATCTGGTGATGATAAGCTACCATTGCCTTACCCTCGGGCAAAACAGACGCCCTACAAAAGGAAGGAGAGAGGAGAATAATTCAGTCTCAGGAATGCAGCTGGAGGGTGAGGGGGAAACCCAAGTGGCTTTAAGAAAATGTCAACCTGGGTTTTTCAAGATTCTTGTTTGGGAAGCTGGGCAATGAGAGGGACAGCAACATATTTCTTGGGATCCTGTGGAACAGACCAAGTGAATTGGCCTCCAGGTCACCCACCAGGGCTTCTGAGTGGCCCATGCATGTTGCCTATCCTGGCTGGGATCAGCAATGCTGTGTCCAGCAGGAGCAGGGAGGGGATTGTCCCCTTGCACTCAGCTCTGGTGAGGCCACACCTTGAGTATTGTGCCCAGTTTGGGGGATCTCCATACAAGAGAGATGTGGAGGTGCTGGAGCCAGTGCAGAGGAGGGCAAGGAAGCTGTGAAGGGCCTGGAGAATAAATCTGATGGAGAGCAACTGAAGGAGCTGGGGATGGTTAGTTTGGAGAAGAGGAGGCTACAACTACCTGAACGGACATTGTGGAGAGGCTGCTGCTGGTCTCTTCTCACAATTAGTGATAGAACAAGAGGGAATGGCCTCAAGCTGCCACTGGGTAGATTTAGACTGGACATTAGGAAACTCTTTTTCCCAGCAAGATTAGTCAGGCACTGGTTGAAATGGTTGAGTCCCCAAGCCTGGATGTGTTTAAAGGTCATTTGGATGTGGTCTTGGGGCTATGGTTTAGGGGTGAACTTTGTCGTGTTGGGTTCTGGGTTGGCCTTGGTGATCCTGAGGGACTTTTCCAACCTGAATGTTTCTGTGATTCTGTGATGAGAATATGGCAGAGAGATGGGGAAGCACTTGGGTCACACTTCACTGTTACAGGGCTAACTGTAAGCCTGACCATGCACTCCTGCTTTCTGATGTGCCCTTGAGTTCTCTGATTTTGGTGTAGCCTCACTGATGACACTAGGATGAACACAGGATGAATCTCTTATACTTAATGGAGCAATTCCAGCCCTAGCTATGGAAAAACAAGAGCTGCAAGAGTCAAATAGCTCCAGTGGAATGCTCTTCATGAAGGAAAGATGCTTTCTGGGCAAGAAGCTCCCTAGAGGAGTGGTGGAGCCCCAGTCTCTGGAGGGATTTAAAAGCTATGTAGATGTGGTGCTGAGGGGCATGGTTTAGTGGTGAGTTGGCAGTGCTGGGCTAATGTTTGGAATTGATGGTCTTAAAGGTCTCTTCCAACTAGAAATATTCTATGTTTCTAAGAACATCCCTGGACTTGATCTTAAAGGCCTCTTCTAACCAAAAATATTCTATGATTCTATGAACATCCTGGAACACTTAGGGGAGGATAAAAGAGGTTTGACATTGCAGGGCCATGGATTAGGAGGGAGGAGAAGGAAAGGTGGGAAGAAAAGGCTGAGAATGGAAACATGAGTAAACTAAAATAGCTCTGGCAGGTGGAGATCACAGAATCACCAAGGTTGGAAGAGACCTCAAAGATCATCAAGTCCAACCTGTCATCACAGACCTCATGACTAAACCATGCCACCGAGTGCCACATCCAATCCCCTCTTGAACATCATCTGGGGATGGTGACTCCACCACCTCCCTGGGCAGCACATTCCAAAGGCTAACAACTCTCTCAGTGATTCTGTGATCTTCACCTGCCAGAGCTATTTTATTTTACTCATTTGTGGTCCCTGTACCTACCAGAGCTGGAGTTTCTTCATGATGTTCAGGGCAAAGAAAAAGCTCACAGACTCTGTAAGACCCCAAAAAAGACTTCACCTTTGTATCTTCTCTAAAAGATGTCACTGTTAATGCAGTAGTAGCCCTCCCTAGGGGCTGAGGTTATCACTTCAGTTGTATTTATTCATAGAATCAAGGAATCATGAAGGTTGGAAGAGAACTCTATGATGATTAGGTCCAACAGTCAACCCAACACCACCACAGCCACCAAACCAGCTCCCCAAGTGCCATGACCACACATTTTTTTAACACCTCCATGGATGGTGACTCCACCACCTCCCTGGGCAGCCTGTTCCAATGCCTGACCACTCTTGCAGAAAAGAAATTTGTCCTAATATCCAACCTAAACCTCCCTTGGTACAACTTGAGCCCATTTCCTCTTGTCCTGTCACTTCAGAGAAGAGACCAACCTCCATCTCACTACAGCCTCCTGTCTGAGTTGTAGGGAGCAATGAGGCCTCTCCTCAGCCTCCTCTTCTCCAGACTAAACAATCCCACTTCCCTCAGCTGTTCGTCACAAGACCTGTTCTCCAGACTCTCAGCTGCTCTCCACTCAAAGGAAAAATGCTCCCTGTTGCAACCCTACTGCAACTTTTTTTCCATCCAAACACACCTGATGGAGATTCAGCCCACCCTTCTGATTTCAGAGCAGGCAGCAAGAGCCCAAAACCAGAGCAGCCAAAAACCCCTCAGCTATGGACCTATCCCAACCCCAACTGCTTTTCCCTTTCTAGACAAAATTTACTGCGGGCCTTGCTGCGCCATGTGGACCCTGCAACAGGACTGAAAGTCTATGTGAAACAATAACAAATCCACAAATCATAAATAAGGGGCAGATAATCTCCCTGTATCTCATTAAGCAGTGGATTTATGGATCATGCTCCTTGCCCTCCAGCCCCAGCCCCTGCTGCTGCAGACAGTAGCGTTAGCGAGGGCTCGGAAAGCCAAGGTGTGAGAAGACTCTCAACAGGGGATGGGACATTTCAGATATTTATTGGCCAGACTTGTGTGGCCAAATCCACAGAGGAGTTTCTGTGTGTCTAACTTCTTGCTTAGGCACCTGATTTCTCATTCATTTCAATAGTAAATTAAGGGCTGAAACAGGAGCTGTGCATCGACCTCTGTAAATCTGGGACCTGCTGACTCCGGCAGAGCAGAGAGAGGTTTTATGGTAGAGCTAATGAGCTGGGCAGAGAACAGCAACCACGTTGGGGGGCCTCTGGGGGTCTTTACAGCCATTGTCTTGGGTTTTATTTCCCTCTCTGCTGCAGTGCTGAAGCTGCAGGTACTGATGGACAACAAATACCAAGTATTGGCACATCTAAACCAGAACATGAGCTGGCAGTGTGTGCTCGCAGCCCAGAAGCCAACATTCTCCTGGGCTGCATCCAAAGCATTGTGGACAGCAGATCAAAGGAGGGGATTCTGCCCCTCTGCTCCCCTCTGGTGAGACCCCACCTGCAGTGCTAAGCCCATATCTGGAGTCCTCTGTACAGAAGAGACATAAACCTGTTTGACTGGGGATGTGAGAACTGGAACCCCTCTGCTGTGAGGACTGAGAGAGTTAGGGTTGTTCAGCCTGGAGAAGAGAAGGCTCCAGGAAGACCTTCTTGTGGCCATTCAGTACTTAGAGGGAGCCTACAGGAAAGATTTGGAGCCTACAGAAAAGATTGTCCTGTTGTGACAGGACAAGGGATGATGGTTTTAAATTAAAGAGGGGAAATTTAGATTAGATGTAAGGAAGAAATTTTTACTCTGTAGGAAGTGAGGCACTGGAACAGACTGTCCAGAAATGTTGTGGACGCCCCTTTCCTGGAAGTGTTGAAGGCCAGACTGGGCAGGGATTTGAGGAACCTGATCTAGTGTCCTTGCCTACGGTAGGGGTGTTGCAACTACTTCATCTTTAAGGTTTCCTCCAACCCAAACCATTCTCTGAGTCTATGATTCCCTGGTAAGCATATAACAGATCTCCAGGAAGGTAATGGTAGAGCAGTTTGGTGCTGATAGAGGACACCATGGCAGACTCTGTTCTCTTCCTGTCCTTCCCTTTCACAGTATCACAGCATCACCAAGGTTGGAAGAGACCTTGAGGATCATCGAGTCCAACCTGTCACCACAGACCCCATGACTAAACCACGGCACCAAGTGCCATGTCCAATCCCCTCTTGAACACCACCAGGGACGGTGACTCCACCACCTCCCTGGGCAGCACATTCCAATGATGAATGACTTGCTCAGTGAAGAACTTTCTCCTCACCTCGAGTCTAAACCTCCCCTGGCACAGCTTGAGACTGTGTCCCCTTGTTCTGGTGCTGGTTGCCTGGGAGAAGAGACCAACCCCTTCCTGACTACAACCACCTGTCAGGTAGTTGTAGAGGGCAATGAGGTCACCCCTGAGCCTCCTCTTCTCCATGCTAAACAGTAACACAATGTGGTCCATGAGCTCATGCATCTACTTGAAAGCATAGTTTGACTATATTAATGCTTAAAAGGAAAGGCTGAGAGACCTGGGGCTGTTTAGCCTGAGGAAGAGAAGACTGAGAAAGGAACTTATCAATGCTCATCAACATCTAAAGGGCAAGGGGCAAGTGGATGTGGTCAGATTCTATTTGGTGGTGCTCATCCACCTGACAAGGGGCAATGGGCACAAACTGTAACACAGAAGACTCTATCTGAACATGAGTTAAGAATTCACATCATGATGCTCCTGGTGTTGGATATCTATGGGCATCCTTTTCCAGATTCAAAGTGTCCATAGTCCTGCAGAAAGTCAGTTGTTACAGAATCGTAGAATGATAGGGGTTGGAAGGGACATCTGGAGAGGCTCACAGGATCACAGGATGTTAGGGGTTGGAAGGGACCTCCAAAGATCATCAAGTCCAACTCCCCTGTCAGAGCAGGGTCATAGAATCTAGCACAGGTCACACAGGAACACACCCAGAGTGGTTTTGAAAGTCTCCAGAGAAGGAGACTCCAAAGAGCATTGAGTCCAAGCCTCCCTGTCAGAGCAGGTTCCCCTAGATCAAGGTGCTGTGGGTCTGAGACTACTGCCACTCTACCTGACCTGTGCATTGGAGTAACCCCTTGGAACCGCTTCCAACCTCACTCATCCCAGGGTCACACCTCTGCAGTGGCTTTAGGGCAAGGTCTCAGTTGGGGGACACAGGCACAAACTTGACCACACAAGGGCTGTGTGCTGGAGTTTGTGATCACTGCTGGCTTAAACCATATTCAGGTCTGGCAAAGATGCAGTGACATGAAACAGATGCAAAGAAACAACTAAATGAAGCTGCTTGAAAAACCCAGCAGCTGTGTGGAAAGCAGTTCTGCTGCATGGTGTCCTCATCTGCAGTAAAATATCCTGTAATGCAAAACTCACTGAGTGGAAAAAGTGGCTTCAAGTCACTGCTGCCTACAGAACTGCACTTTTTTAAACCCAGTGTTACCCAATATTGCTGCTAAACAGCACCCAAACCCTCACAGGGTGCAACCAAATACCACATTTCCCCCTTCTTTTGTATTTCAGTGTGGTTTAGGATGTGTCTCTCTTCTGTGGGCAAGGAGGTAATAAAGAGACATTGTGCTGGCTGCAGGAAGAATGTGTCTGGAAGAGCAACCTGCTATTATTATTCAAACAGATCAGTGACACCAGGAGAAAGCATGGCATGGAGTGAGGAACATGCAATGGTTGCTACAAGCAGCCAGACCAAGTAGAAGTGTCTTATTCCCTCCCCACACATGGCATCAAGTTTATAGTGACCATCCTGACCCAGCTTTGGGTTGATGAGCAGGAAGAGCTGTGCTGGACCAGAGGGGTTTTGCTTCAGGCAAACCTACATGGAAAGAGGCAGAGGTTCACTGAGCTAGAAAGGGGAAGTAAATGTTCAGATTTATGGGAGAGGAGACATTACTTGGAAGAAAAGCAATGGAAGGAATGTTGGGGATCAAGAAGCTGCTGGGAAGGGATGCCAAAATACATTGTTTTGGAGGTCAGTGTGGAAAATCCTTCCTACCTGCTTCTGAGAGGGGCTGATTTGAATGGGTAGAGTTGAGTTTAAATGGTGGTTGAGTTGTGTTCTTAAGGAGAGGACAGCCAAGGCTCTGCCCTGTTCTTCGGATTTCTGGGAGGCTAAGCATAGATGTGCAGCAGATGGCTGTGTTCATCTCCAGAGGGAAGAAGAAGGGAATCTCCAGTTGGTTTCTAGACACTTCAACCCTGTTGGTTGCTTGTAATGCATAAAAAGCAGAGCCAAGTGGAGAAACTTCATCAACATACCAAACTTCTGGGGTCTAGCTGGGGCTTGCCATCACCACCAGCCCTTGAGGGAGGTCACACACAGGACAGCTCCATCCCTTTCTCAGCTCTGATGAAAATGATTAGTCTTTGAGGCAGAAAAATAATTCAGTCCTCATGGCAGAGGAAGACCTTGTCTTAGTGAGCAGAAAGACACACCAGGGATCATGATGAGCTCTGAATCCTAGGCTATCATTTTGGGATACTGAGCTCAGAGCAGCTGACCTTCATTCTGCTGCAAGACTTTGAGGCAGGGCCAGCCAAGGGAGGTCAGAGAAAATAAGGGAGAAAGAGAGGAGCAAATGATTCCTTCTTTCAGTCACTCAATCCCTGGGAGTAAAAGCTATCTCAATCTTCAGCATGGAGGCTGATGATGAATGGGTTTATTACCCATGATAATTCAAACCATGTGCAGTGTTCACCTTATTACCTGCTTGTCTCCTCACCCTCAGCTAGGGGAGTTCTGCTCAAAGGACACTTTCCCCATTCATCTCCTGTGTTGGGATGGGTGAAGCAGTATAGCATGACAGAAGACTTTCCTCATCTCCCTCCTTTCCAAAAAGCTCTCACTGATTTGGGGGTATATTTCTTTCATTTTAAATTGGGGGGTTTATTATTTCTCTCTCTCTCTCTTTTGCTTCTTAAGAAACTGCCAGACATCTTAAACACATTTACAAATACATGTCCTCCACTGTAATCCATTATCTAAGGTTCCCATGTGGGCTCCATCATCAGAGACCGCCAGATTGATCGTGTGGTTTGCATGGGGCCCCCAGCATGGGATGGGTTGGAAAGAGAATTAGTGCACACAGCCCATCCTCTCTGTTCCTACCTTCACTGCAAAGGGACAATAGTCTGTGTCAGGTGAAGGGCCACGACCAAGATGCAAAGCAATGATGTAGTTACGTGGGATAACAGATGGAGACCGAGGAGGTGGAAAGTAAGGGGGAATGATGTAGAGGTTCCTCTGAAAGAGCTGAAATGGCACTATCCTTGCTGATGGTTTTCAGCTGTTGGGGTGCATCTGGAGATTTCTGCTTTATTAAAAAGGCTTCATGTTCAAGATAGGCTCAGGCTGAAATCTGAACTCCCCACACACCTTGGAGGGGGTTGGATTTAGAGCTGGATGCAAAGCACGTCTCACGTATCCAGGGTCTGCAAGCAGGGAAAGGTGTCATGTCAAGAGGTAAATGCCAAGGATTGAGAAAGGCAAATTGTCCTACTCTGGTTACCATGGGTCAGCTACATCAGGGGGGGTTGTTCCCTTGCTGGGCTGATCAGCAGCATGTGTTTCTGGAGGAAATGCACACGTCTAAGTGTAAAGAATGTGTTCTGTGCATGGTCTCACATTAAGCTGTTCAGTGCAAGGCGTGCTGTGCCTCTAAAGCCACCGATGAAATAACCATGACCACCCTCAGCAATGACTCCCACAGAAACTGTCACCTCTTTCCCAGAGCCATACAGAATACCATACAGAATTAACCAGGTTGGAAAAGACCTTTGAGATCATGAAGTCCAACCTTTCACCCAACACCATCTCATCAACTAAACCATGGCACCAAGTGCCTCATCCAGGCTCTTTCTAAACACTTCCAGGGGTGGTGACTCCACCACCTCCCTGGGCAGCCCACTCCAATGGCAAATCATTCCATGTCACTCTGATAACATGAAATATTATTTTAACAATGGTCTCCTGGGGTGCATTAAGAACAGTGTGTCCAGTGGGTCGAGGGAGGTTTTTCTCCCCCTCTACTCTGCCCTAGTGAGACCACAGCTGGAGTATTGTGCCCACTTCTGGGCTTCTCAGTTCAAGAGGGGCAGGGAAATACTAGGGACAGTCCAGCTGAGGGCAATGAGAATGATGTAAGTACTGGAACATCTGTCTGATGAGGAAAGGCTGAAAGATCTGGGGCTGTTTAATCTGGAGAAGAGAAGGTTGAGAGGAGATCTTATTAATGTTCAGAAATATCTGAAGGGTAGATGTCAAGAACAAGGAGCCAGGCTCCTTTCAGTGGTGCCCTGTCATAGGACAAGAAGCAATGGACACAAACTGGAACACAGGAAGTTCCATCTCAACATGAGGAAAAACTTCTTTACTCTAAGGGTTCTGGAACACTGGACCAGTCTGCCCTGAGAGGTTGTGGAGTTTCCTTCTCTCAAGACTTTACAAACCTACCTGGGAGTGTTCCTGTGTGACCTCTTCCAGGTGACCCTGCTTTGGCAGGAGGGGTTGGACTCGATGATACATAGAATACATAGAATAAACCAGGTTGGAAGAGACCTTCAAGATCATCGCGTCCAACCCATCAACCAATCCAACACCACCCAAACAACTAACCCACGGCACCAAGCACCCCATCAAGTCTTCTCCTAAAAACTTCCAGTGATGGTGACTCCACCACCTCCCCAGGCAGCCCATTCCAATGTGCAATCACTCTTTCTGTATAGAACTTTTTTCTAACATCCAGCCTGAACCTCCCCTGGCGCAGCCTGAGACTGTGTCCTCTTGTTCTGGTACTGCTTGCCTGGGAGAAGAGACCAACATCCGTCTGTCTACAACCTCCCTTCAGGTAGTTGTAGAGAGCAATAAGGTCACCCCTGAGTCTCCTCTTCTCCAGGCTAAGCAACCCCAGCTCCCTCAGCCTCTCCTCATAGGGCTTATGTTCCAAACCCCTCACCAACTTTGTTGCTCTTCTCTGGACTCGTTCCAGCAAGTCAACCTCCTTCCTAAACTGAGGGGCCCAGAACTGGACACAGTACTCGAGGTGTGGCCTAACCAGTGCAGTGTACAGGGGCAGAATGACCTCCCTGCTCCTGCTGGCCACACTGTTCCTGATGCAGGCCAGAATGCCATTGGCCCTCTTAGCTGCCTGGGCACACTGCAGGCTCATGTTCAGTCTACCGTCGACCAGCACCCCCAGGTCCCTCTCAGCCTGACTGCTCTCCAGCCACTCTGACCCCAGCCTGTAGCTCTGCATGGGGTTGCTGTGGCCAATGTGCAGAACCCAAAGGTCCCTTTGAACTCCTACCATTCTGTGACTCTATGATTATCCTGTCCTCATGGTTGCTAAGAAAACAACCATAATGTCTCCAAACCGTTGCAGAATCCATTGCAGAAACCATTGCAGGCTTTCAGGGCTGCAAGTGCACACTGCTGGCTCCTGTTGAGCTTCTCATCCACCAGCACCCCCAAGGCCTTTTCTTCAGGGCTGCTCTCAAGCCAGTCCCTGCCCAGCCTATATCAGTGCTTGGGATTGTCCTGACCTGGATGGGGCCCAGGTGTCTTCTTCTTCCTTGTGTCTTCTGCCAATTATTTTAAATACTGCTTCTCAAAGTTTGATAATATGGGGGAAAGCCCTGGCCTTCAATTTGCCAAGTATCTTAAGAAACCAGACACAGCATTACCAAACCATCAAATTCCTACTTTGGAAGCACCTCTCCTATGAGGACAGACTGAGAGAGTTGGGGTTGTTCAATTTGGAGAGGAGAAGGCTCCGAGGAGACCTTATTGTGACCTTCCAGTGTCTGAAGGGGGCTACAGGAAAGCTGGGGAGGGACTGCTTAGGGTGTCAGGGAGTGATAGGACTGAGGGGAATGGAACAAAACTAGAAGTGGGGAGATTCAGATTGGATATTAGGAAGAAGTTCTTCCCCATGAGGATGGTGAGACACTGGCACAGGTTGTCCAGGGAGGTGGTGAAGCCTCATCCCTGGAGGTTTTTAAGGCCAAGCTGGATGTGGCTCTGAGCAACTTGACGTAGTGTGAGGTGTCCCTGCCCATGGCAAGGGGGTTGGAACTGGATGATCCTTGAGGTCCTTTCTAACCCTGACAACTCTGTGATTCATTCAGAGGGCTGCATGCTTTTGGTAGACACTTCCTTCAAGAGACTTTGCTAGTTATCTGGTACTGGATTTAGATTCAGAATGACTTGGGCTGAAAGGGACCTTCAAAAGTCATCTAGTCCAACCTCTCTGCACAGAAGAGGGATCAAATAGATCAGGTTGCTCAAAGCTCCAAACAACCTAACCTAGAACGTTTTACTGTCATGATGGGCAACCCGGGCCAGTGTTTCACCACCCTCTGTGTAGAAACATCTAGTGTGACTCTTCCCTCTTTTAGTTTAAACCCATCACCCCTTGTCCTGTCACAACAGGCCCTGCTAAAAAGATTATCCCCATCTTTCTTATAGGTTCCCTTTAAATACTGAAAGGGCACAAGAAGGTCTGCTTGGAGCCTTCTTTTCTCCAGGATTAATAACCCCAAATCCCTCAGCTTGTCCACACAGCAGGGGAACTCAGCCCTTCCTCTGGACCTGCTCCAACAGGTCCATGTCTTTCCTGTGCAGAGGACTTTCTCCCTCAAAACTTTCCAGATCCCAGGAAAATGAGCAGACTCACTTCTCATCTTGCTGATCTGTGATGTGGGTTCCTGCAAGCCTCACTGAAACAGCAGGGAAGTCAGAGATCTGCATCTGGGGCCACATTTAGCTCTGTTTCTAGCAGGAGATGGTGTTTTACCCACATCATCACAGGAAAACTTCTGATTCCAGACAGCATCAGTCAACCCCATGCTGAAGTAGCTCAGCACATCCTCTGTATAGAACATACAGCCCCAACTGAGGCGTGGTGAAGATATCCTGCAGGCTGCCTTCAGCCTAATAGCAAGCAGATGCAAGTCCACTGAGACCCCAACCATCATAGCCTTTAGTCTGGTGTTCCAGCAGACCACGGTCATGCTTACTTCATTCAACTCCCTTGAGCTTCAGCCATGAAGTGAAATGTGGAAAGAAAAAGCCCACCAAGGGCACTGCAGTGGGATTCAGAAGGACTTTGGGACATCTCCTTCTCAAAGTCCAGGCTTCCTTTGTGAAACCATTAAGTTTCTGTGGCTTCCCCATGCTGTCATTAGCATCAGTTAATGACTCCACATAAACAGCACAAGGAGGAGAGCCTGAAGCAGGGTGAAGGTGGAAGACAAACAGCTAGGCATAAATTTGTCTCCTCCTAAGCTGCCATCTTTCAGGAGGGAAAGCTGTGGTGTGAGATGGCCACATCAGTAGTTTCCATAGTTCATTCTCCCAGCTTAAGCCCAGGGGAGAGGTTTCTCACCCCCCAGTATTCTCCAGTGAGTGTTTTAGAGCCCCAGTGAGAGACTGGTGGCTTTAGTACTGAAAAGTACCGTGGGGTGCTGGTGGATGAGAAGCTCAACAGGAGCCAGCAGTGAGCACTTGCAGCCCAGAAAGCCAACCACAGCCTGGGATGCAGCAAGAGAAGCATAGCCAGCAGGGGAAGGGAGGTGATTCTCCCCCTCTAGTCCACTCTGGTGAGACCCCACCTGGACTACTGTGTCCAGTTCTGGAGCCTCTACTACAGGAAGGACCTGGAGGTGCTGGAAGGTGTCCAGAGAAGGGCCACGAGGATGAGCAGAGGGCTGGAGCTGCTCTGCTATGAGGGCAGAATGGAAGAGTTGGGGTTGTTCTGTCTGGAGAAGAGAAGGCTCCCAGGAGACCTTATTGTGGCCTTCCAGTATCTTAAAGAGGCTACAGGAAAGCTGGAGAGGGACTTTACAGGGTGTCAGGGAGTGATAGGACTGGGGAGAATGGAACAAAACTAGAAGTGGGTAGATTGAGGGTGGTGAGACACTGGAACACCACCATGAGGGTGGTGAGACACTGGAACAGGTTGCCCAAGGAGCTTTTTAAGGCCAGGCTGGATGTGTCTCTGAGAAACATGATGTACTGTGAGGTGTCCCTGCCCATGGCAGGGGGGTTGGAACTGGATGTTCCTTAAGGTCCCTTCCAACCCTAACAATTCTATGATTCTATGTGTGACAGCCATGTGGCAAACATCTTTGTTTGTCTTGCTGGATATGTGCTGAACCTGGATGAGGTCAGGTTGCAGTACCGAGTTCTCCAGCTCTGGAGCATTTGATGTTCTTCCAGGTCTCTTCAAGGTCCCCTGATGAAAGAGGTCTCTGTCTGGAGAGGTCAGCTCTTGGGGCAGGATGGAGGATTAGTTAGGCTGTCTGGTTTGAAAGCAAGCTAAGATTGCTTGAAGTGAATGTGCTCCAGAAGGTCCTACATGAAACCAAACACATTTGGCTACCCCTAGTGTTCATTAACAGAGTTTTAAGGAAACACTTGGAAAGAAAGCAATCAAGAGAAGTCTTGCAAAGAAGGAGCAAGGGATTCAATCCCAGTGCAAGCTGCCCATCAGACCTTTAAAGGTGATGAAGCAGCAAACAGAGGGCCAGGCTGATATCAGGTAATGGTTCCCCTTAACCCCTCTATATTTCAGCAGTGTTTGGAAGTGGAGAATATGGCTCCCTCATGCACTGCTGTACACATGGTGAGAGATGATCTCCAAATGGAAAAGATACATTATCAGTGAGGGGAGAGAAAAGGAGGGAGAGATTTGCTTGCTCTCATCTTTTGTTTCTGCTTTAGATCAAGCAATAAGCTGAGATTTCTGGGGTCCAGCTCAGCAACCTTCTCAATCTCATGGCCTCTTTAACAGAGGATGCAATTGCATTCCCTCATCACCTCAAAGAGCTACAGACCAAACCAGAGACTGGCTTTCCAACCACAGCCCAGGTCTCTTCTCTGAGAAACCTCTTGTGAGTTATTTCCAGCCTCTCCAATACACTCTCAGCTCTCAGGAGCTACTGCAATCCCTTCTGGGCATTAAGGAGAAGTGATGTCAGGGTGCAGGAAGGCCAGAAAAGGAAAAATTCACTTCTGGAGGGTTATGGCATGTGTTTTTCTCCAAGGGGCCATTGCAGCACACGGATGTTCAGACAACATCTGGGTATGCAGGCAGCACAGCTTGGGAGAAGTGTTTCATGAGATCATAGAATCATTTAGGCTGGAAGAGACCTTTAAGATCATCAAGTCCAACTGCTAACTCTGAACTACCAGGTCACCACTAAACTATGTACCTCAGCACCACATCTACACAACCTTTAAACCCCTCCAGAGATGGAGACTCCACCACTTCCCTGGGCAGCCTGTTCCAGGGTTTGACAACTGTTTTGGGGAAGAAATTTTTCCTCATGTCCAACCTAAACCTCCCCTGGCACAACTTGAGACCATTTCCTCTCATCCTATCATTTGTTACTAGGGAGAAGAGACCAACCCCCATCTGGCTTCAACCTCCTTTCAGGGAGTTGTAGAGAGCCAGAAGGTCTCCCCTCAGCCTCCTTTTCTCCAGGCTGAACAATCCCAGTTCCCCCAGCTGTTTTTCATAAGACATTTCTGTGTTTGAGGCACCAGGAATAAAGAACTGGTTTAGTGCATAAGGTTGCTAATTTTCTACTTAGATTACTTAGGTTAAGACTCACCATGGTCTTAAAAGCAAATCTAGGAAATCCAGAATGGAGACTACTGGAAAAAGGAACAAAAGCTGGAGAGAAATCACATCCTTGGCACTGAGTTACAGCCCTCCCTCCCCCTCAACCCTGTTTAGCAGCTTGATGTGTGGAACTAGATGATCCTGGAGGTCCCTTCCAACCCTAACAATTCTCTGATTCTATGTGGTTTGCCCTGGCATTGCAATGGTTAAAACAGCCCCAAAAAACTAAAGCTAACTACAAGCTGCTACACAACTAAGCTGCAGTAGGCAATGGCTGTCACATGCTCACCCCTCATCTGGATGCTTCCACAAAACTCACCAGAGGGCCCAAATAAATGCTAATTATACTCCAAAATCACTGTCAGCCTGCAGAAAATGTCATGTATGGAAGACTGGTGACAGAGGTCAAAAGTCTGGAGAAACAATGGATCAGGCTGCTGCCAAATGACACACAATTTGTAACAGGAATGAAGAATGGGGGGGTCTGAAGGGAAAGGTTGAGCAGAATTAGCAACTGTCAGGTTTCTCTCTGCCCTAGGAAGGTTTTGTTATTGCTCCTCAGCATGTAAAATTTAGGGTGGGGGGGAAACAGGGGTTTCTGAAATATGGAAGCAGGTGAAGAACCACAGAATGGCCCAGGTTGGAATAGAACCTCAGAGATTACCTACTCCAACCTCCCCATCATGGGCAGGGACACCTCTCAGGTGGATTCTGCTGCTCAAGGCCTCATCAACCTGGTTTTGAACACCTCCAAGGAGGAGGCATTCACAACCCCCTCAGACAACCTATTCCAGACTCTCAGTACCTTGAGTCCTGTGTCCAGTTCTGGGCCCCTCAGTTTAGGAAGGAGGTTGACTTGCTGGAGCGTGTCCAGAAAAGGGCAACAAAGTTGGTGAGGGGCTTGGAGCACAGCCCTGTGAGGAGAGATTGAGGGAGCTGGGGTTGCTTAGTCTGGAGAAGAGGAGGCTCAGGGGTGACCTTATTGCTCTCTACAACTACCTGAAGGGAGGTTGTAGTGAGGCGGAGGTTGGTCTCTTCTCCCAGGCAACCAGCACCAGAACAAGAGGGCACAGTCTCAGGCTGCACCAGGGGAGGTTTAGGCTGGAGGTTAGGAGGAAGTTTTACACAGAGAGAGTGATTGCCCATTGGAATGGGCTGCCTGTAATGGGTTGGGGCAGGTCCCCTCCCCACCACAGGCAGAAATAACGACTCAGACAAACGGATTGCAAAAGTGATGAAAGTTTAAATAGAAAGCAGTGAATGTTACAGAAAACCCAAAGCACAGTGACAAAGAAAGATCCCATCCCCACCTGAGGGTGCATGCAAAACCCCCAGGGCTCCTTCTTCCCCCTCCCTCTGCTGGGCTAGTCTCAGCTGGCCAGGCCTGAGACTGCCCATCCCCCTGTGGCCTTGGGCCTAATCAGGCCCATGGCCGGGAGATCTCTCCCCCAGTTACCAAGTCTCGGAGAGGGAAGGAAAGAGGAAGTGCCAGACTCCGCACTGGATCTTATAGTGGTGCAAAGAATTATGGTAGGAAATACACAATTTCCTGTGTCCATCCCTCTGGGCTGGACTTCTGGACACAGGAAGTGAATGCACCAGGGGGGCACCCAGCTCAAACTACAACACTGCCTGAGGAGGTGGTGGGGTCACCGTCGCTGGGGGTGTTCAGGGCGAGGCTTGACAGGATGCTTGGTTGTATGGTTTAGTTGATTGGGTAGTGTTGGATGATAGGTTGGACATGATGATCTCGAAGGTCTCTTCCAACCCGGCTAATTCTATTCTATTCTCATCACCCTCATACTGAAGAACTTCTTCCTCAGCTCCAGTCTAACCCTGCCCTGTCTCAGTTTCAAACCATTCCTCCTTGTCCTATTGCTAGACACCCTTATAAATAGGCCTTCTCCAGCCTTCCTGTAGGATCCCTTCAAGTATTGGCAAACAGCTCTAAGGTCGCCTGGAGAAGCTGAAGGACAGTGCCCTGGAGACACTGAAAGAAACTACCGTGATTGCTGCATCAAGAACCTGGCTATCTGACAGGCACTGCAGCATGTGGACTGGCTTTGTTCATTTTACTATACATATGGACTGGATTGAGGTGATGCCAAGCACTGAAGCAAAATCCTTGGGAGTGCATTCCCTGGAGTCTCTCCTCTATGGGCAGTGAAAAGAAAGAGGCACTTAGCTTAGCAGAAGTGGTGGGACCGGGAGCTCTAGGGAAGCAGATGGACTTCCCAGGCAACCAGCACCAGAACAAGAGGACACAGTCTCAAGCTGTGCCAGGGCAAGTTGAGGCTCAAGGTGAGGAGAAAGTTCTTCCCAGAAAGAGTAATTGGCCATTGGGATGTGCTGCCCAGGGAGGTGGTGGAGTCACCATCCCTGGAGGTGTTCAAAACAGGATTGGATGTGACGCTTGGAGCCATGGTTTAGTTGTCAGGAGGGGTTAGGTTTTAGGTAATAGGTTGGACTTGATGATCTCTGAGGTCTTTCCCAACCTGGTTGATTCTACGATTCTATGAATTGATGAACTCAGGAATCTCTTCCAGTCTCAACACCTCTATGATTCTCTGATTCTACAATTCTAGAAGTGGGCTCTGAAGAGCCATGAGGATGCTTAGGGGACTTGAGCATCTGCCCTGTGAAGAGAGACTGAGAGCCCTGGGGCTGTTTAATGTGGAGAAGAGAAGGCTGAGAGGGGATCTGATCAATGTCTATCAATATCTGAGGGATGGATGTCAAGTGGAGGGGGCCAAGCTCTTTTGGGTGCTGCACAGTAATAAACCAAGGAACAATGGATATAAACTTGAACATAGAAGGTTTCACCTCAGCATAACGAGAAACTTCTCTACAGTGAGGGTCACAGAGCAGGCTGCCCAGAGAGATTGTGGAGTCTCCTTCTCTGGAGACTTTCCAAACCCACCTGGATGCATTCTTCAGTGGCTTGCCCTAGGTGATCCTGCTTTTGGCAGGGGGGTTGGACTGGATGATCTCTGGGAGGTCCCTTCCAACCTCTAATGTTCTGTGATCCTGTGAAGTTGTCTCCATTGGTTGCACCTAGTCAAGGAAGCTCCTGACCTCAGTTTGTTATTGATGGTTGGGTGAAATAAGTCTAAACCTACTCATGTAAGCATCTGTACATCCAGAGACTAGAGGAAGAGGTGTGGTAGAGCAGAGGAGGTGGGTACTGAGTGGCTGGAGGAGGTGGAAGTCCTAAATGCATGATGAGATCAAAGGAAAGGAGGATAACAGGGTTAGGGAGTGAAGGAAGCAGGAGGCAAAGCTCTGTTAGTAAAGTCTAGAGTAAAGAGGAGAGCAATTCTTCAGTCATCCACAGTTGTCCAGATCTCTACACTGACAACTCTCCTGCTCTCACAAGAGCAGCCTGCTCCAGCTGAGGATGTCCCGGCTGACTGCAGAGGGGGTTGGACTAGATGCCCTTTGGAGGTCCCTTCCAACCCAAACCATTCTATGATTCTATGATATGATTCTATGATTCTATGAACATTAATAAATTTTGAATAAATGTTTATAAATATCTGAGGGCTGGGGGTCAGGAGGGAGGGGACAGGCTCTGCTCACTTGCACCCTGTGACAGGACAAAGAGCAGTGGATATAAACTACAGCTCAGGAGGTTCCACCTCAACATGAGGAGGAAGTTCTTCACTGTGAAGGTCACAGAGCATTGGAACAGGCTCCCCAGAGAGGCTGTGGAGTCTCCTTCTCTGGAGACTTTCAAGCCCAATCTGGATGCAACCTGTGCTAGATTCTATGGTCCTGCTCTGGCAGGGGGGTTGGACTCAAAGACCTCCAGAGGTCGCTTCCAACCCCTAATATCCTGTGATCCTGTGAGGGCTCAGACAGCAACACAGCTGAATCCCAACACCCAGATTTTGGGGAGCAACTGCTGTCTCAGGAACACACCAGGAAGCTAAAGGTGCCTCACACCGGCTGAATGAGATCAAGGATATCTGAGGTCTGGCGAGCAGATGTTACACAGGCAAGGAAATGCTGGCCAAACAATAAACAAGAGACAAGGAAAAATATACAGCACCCCCAGGAGAGTTTTGGAACAAACTAGGGAAGGACCTTTTCATCACAAGCCACACAAACTACCTCATGGCTGCAGACAAGCGTTGGGACCGAGGGGAGGTAGATGAACTGTGGGATGAAATGCAATAAAGCCAAGAGAGGATTTCAGCAGGCACCTTGTTTGCCTTGCAGTAACTTTGCATGATTTACCCAGGAAGAGAAATCCTGTCCCAGCAGGTTGCCTCTCTGACCATGACCAAACAGCAAAGCTGAACCAGCAGTTTTATTTCCTAAGGCTGTAGCGCAGGAAGCAAAGACAGCGCCTGGTGAGTCATCCTCTAGGGGAGAAAGGCTCTCACTGAAGACCAGCATGAGGCTCTGATTCAAGCACCAAAGTCCAAATTCTTGCACAGCATGAAAGAACCAAAAGGGGGGGTGGAGGGGTGGGGGAAGGAGGGAAAAAAGCACAAGATGAGAAGGAAGACAGCCAAAGACCAGATCTTACCATATTCAAAAGCGGGAGATCTTGTAGAGCACCTTTTTTGGATCTTTGCCAGGATGAGACTACTTTGTTGGAATGAAGCTTGAATGTGTGAGAGAGCTGAGAAGCGAGGAGCGTGGAAGAGAAAGCAATTCTTTGAAGTCACAACCATTTTGCCTGTTGCACATACGAGCTGCAGATGTAAGAGATTACAGATCCGCTGAGAGCTACTCAGAGTGACACAGAAGGAGCATGGGATAGGAGCTAGCAGCAGATACACAGACATATGCAAAAGGAGCCAGCAGTGTGCCCAGGTGGCCAAGAAACCCAAAGGCCTCCTGGCTGGGATCAGCAATGCTGTGTCCAGCAGGAGCAGGGAGAGGATTGTCCCCTGGGACTCAGCTCTGGTCAGGCCACACCTTGAGTATTGCATCCAGTTTTGGGGAACCTCAATACAAGAGAGATGTGGAGGTGCTGGAGCCAGTGCAGAGGAGGGCAAGGAAGCTGGGAAGGGCCTGGAGAATAAATGTGATGGAGAGCAACTGGAGGAGTGGGGGATGATTAGTTTGAAAAAGAGGAAGCTGAGGGGAGACCTCATTGCTGTCTACAGCTACCTGAAAGGACATTGTGGAGAGGTTGGTGCTGGACTCTTTTCACAAGTAATTAGTGATAGAATAAGAGGGAATGGCCTCAAGCTGTGACTGGGTAGGCTTAGACTGGACAGTAAGCCTACAAGATACAAACTTGAACATAGAAGGTTTCAGCTCAACCTGAGGAGAAAGTTCTTTACAGTGAGGGTGCCAGAGCCTTGGAGCAGGCTGCCCAGAGAGGTTGTGGAGTCACCTTCCTTGGAGACTATCAAACCCCATCTGGATGCATTCCTGTGCAGACTACCTTAAGTGGTCCTGCTTTGGCAGGGGGGTCAGACTCCATGATCTCTGGAGGTCTCTTCCAACCTCTAATGTACTGTGACACTGTGATAGTGTGAACTCTGGCATCTGGAACTTACCCTCTGGTAAGTGAAGAGGGTTATGGCATAACAGCAGAGGAACAAGTCACAGGCTGGGAGCAATTTCTTGCTAGTGCTTTAAGATTGAGGAGATTGGACAGATTTCTGCCCTGAGGTTCCTTACACCAAGCACAGGGTTTTGGAGGTTGGTGTAGAAAAATAGTCCAAGTATCTGTCTGGCTTTGGTTACTAGAAAATGTGTCTGTTTGCCTGGCTGTCAATCATGGTCTTTATGCTTATACATTGCTTTTTCAGTCAGCCAGAGGAAGGGGTGCACCAGGGAAGTGATGCCAAGCCCTTATGACATGGAAAAGTAAAAATCCCTTTCCCTTCCAGCTGCCAGACTGATGGACCAGAAAGGGTATCAAATCCACCAGGCCTGGCTGTGTGTGTATTTAGTAGTGATGGAATGTACAACACCTTTGGGGCTCACCTGTTGATAAAGTCAACAGAAGGTTTCCATAGAACCATAGAACTGTTGAGGTTGGAAGAGACTTCTGAGATCATCAAGCCCAACCACTTGCCTAGAGCTCACAGTCCCACCACTACCACTAAACCATGTTCCCTAAGCACCACATCCACAGATCTTACAAATACCACCAAGAATGGTGACTCCACCACCTCAGCAGCCTGTTCCACCTGGTTATGTCCTCATAAAAGGCTATCAGGTGGGTCAAACGTGGCTTCCCTGTGGTAAAGCCATGCTGACTGCTCCTGAAAACCCTCTTGTTCTTGATATGCCTAAGGTTAGTACAGGTTAGAAGGTGATCTGCTGGAGAGCAGCCCAGGGGAGAAGGACCTGGGAGTCCTGGGGGACAAGAAGTTCTGTATGGGCCAGCAATGTGCCCTGGTGGCCAAGGCGGCCAATGGGATCCTGGGGTGCATTCAGCAGAGTGTGGCCAGCAGAGTAAGAGAGGTTCTCCTTCCCTTCTTCTCTGCCCTAATGAGGCCTCACCTGGAATGTTGGAACCCCCCCCAGTTCAGGAGGTACAGGGATCTGCTGGAGAAAGCCCAAGAGAGGGCTACAAGGATGATTGAGGGACTGGAGCACTGCCCTATGAGCAGAGACTGAGAACCCTGGGGCTGTTTAGTCTGGAGAAGATAAGTCTGAGAGGGGATTTAATAAATGTTTATAAATATTTAAGGGCTGGGGGTCAAGAGGGAGGGGACAGGCTCTGCTCAGTTGCACCCTGTGATAGGACAAGGGGCAATGGATATAAACTCCAGCACAGGAGGTTCCACCTCAACATGAGGAGGAACTTCTTTACAGTGAGGGTCACAGAGCCCTGGAACAGGCTGCCCAGAGAGGTTGTGGAGTCTCCTTCTCTAGAGACATTCAATGCCCATCTGGATGTGTTCCTGTGTGACCTGCTCTAGATTCTATGGTCCTGCTCTGGCAGGGGGGTTGGACTCAAAGATCTCCAGAAGTCCCTTCCAACCCCTAACAGCCTGTGATCCTGTAAGGACAGCACCAAGGTGCTCTATTACCTTTCCAGGGATGGAGGTGTGGCTGCCCAACCTACAGTTACCCGGGTCCTCCTTCTTACCCTTTCTGAAGCTTGGAGTGATATTTGCCTTGCTCCAGTGCCCAGACACCTCTCCTGTCCACCAGGACTTTCCAGGTGAATGGATGTGGCGAGCTGAGGAAATACCCCCACACACACACATTAATTTGGAGAAATTACCTCAAACTAAGTCACCAGAGCAGCTCAGAAGGTTTTGGAAGCACATGAAGCTATATTTAGAAGCAAACTAAAATCTGGAAATATGAAATGCAATGAATACGTGCAAAATAGACAACATATGCACTATACATATATTTACACCTTATAAGCAACAGAGAAACTCCTCAGACCGCCTTGGACAGATCCAGGGGGCTACCGTTAGCTTCCCCCCTGTACAGCAGAAAGAGAATCATAGAATTGTTAGGGTTGGAAGGGACCTCAAGGATCAGCTACTTCCAGCCCCCTTGCCATGGGCAGGGACACCTCACACCAGAGCAGGTTGCTCAGAGCCACATCCAGCCTGGCCTTCAAAACCTCCAGGCATGAGGCTTCCACCACCTCCCTGGGCAACCTGTGCCAGGCTCTCACACCCTCACGGGGAAGAATTTCTTCCTAACATCCAATCTGAATCTACCCATTCTAGATTTTGTTCCATTTCCCCCCAGTCCTATCACTCCCTGACACCCTCAAAAGTCCCTCCCCAGCTTTCTTGTAGCCCCCTTCAGATACTGGAAGGGCACAATCAGGTCTCCTCAGAGCCTTCTCTTCTCTAGACTGAACAACCCCAATTCCCTCAGTCTGTCCTCATAGGAGAGGTGCTCCAGCCCTCTCCTGTGGAAAGGAGAGAAGCAGAGAGTAGCTTGTAAGTTACTTAGCCACAACAAAGATACACAGCCAAGGTAATCAACAGCTAAGCAAAGCCACCAGCTAGAGCTAGAGACAGCAGAAAAGAGGCAGAATAGTTTATACAACTAACCTTATGCCAGTTAGCAAGGCCAATGGAATTATTTAGACCTTATTATTTTCCTTTTGCATCCAGTGGTAATTCATTTGCTGTCTACCACTTTCTACTCAAGATGTGTGGAAAATTTCCTAGGCACCAACTTAAAACTGCCACACTGGATGACCAGGAATCACCATATTGAGGGCATCCTGAATGGTTCTGGAGATGGACAAGGATTAAATCAATGCCTATTCTGAAACTCCACCATTTCAGCTGGGAGCAGGTGTTGATCTGTTAGAGGGTAGGAGAGCTCTGCAGAGGGACCTTGCCAGGCTGGGCAGATGGGCAGAGTCCAGGGGCATGAGATTGAACACATCCAAGTGCCGGGTTCTGCACATTGGCCACAGCAACCCCATGCAGTGCTACAGGCTGGGGTCAGAGTGGCTGGAGAGTGGCCAGGCAGAGAGGGGGTACCTGGGGGTGGTGGTTGATAGTAGGCTGAATATGAGTCAGCAGTGTGCCCAGGTGGACAAGAAGGCCAATGGCATCCTGGCCTGCATCAGGAATAGTGTGGCCAGCAGGAGCAGGGAAGTCATTCTGCCCCTGTACTCAGCACTGGTTAGGCCTCACTTTGAGTCCTGTGTCCAGTTCTGGGCCCCTCCATTTAGGAAAAATGTTGAGTTGCTGGAAGGTGTTCAGAGAAGGGCAACAAAACTGGGGAGGGGTCTCCCTGTGAGGAGAGACTGAGGGAGCTGGGGTTGCTTAGCCTGGAGAAGAGGAGGCTCAGGGGAGACCTTATTGCTCTCTACAACTCTCTGAAGGGAGGTTGTAGCCAGGTGGGGGTTGGTCTCTTCTCCCAGGCCACCACAGACAGAACAAGAGGACACAGTCTCAAGCTGTGCCAGGGGAGGTTTAGGCTGGATGTTATGAAGAAATTCTTCCCAGGAAGAGAGATTGGCCATGGGAATGTGCTGCCCAGGGAGGTGGTGGAGTCACCATCCCTGGAAGTGTTTAAAAAGAGCCTGGATGAGGCACTTAGTGCCATGGTTTAGTTGATGAGATGGTGATGGGTGATAGGTTGGACTTGATGATCTCTTCTTCAACCTGGTTAATTCTGTAACTAATTTACTCTTGGTCTCTTTGTTGTACTTTGTCTTCCCCTGCAAGATTTTCCTGCCCTTATTTGAAGGAAAAGAAGGAAAAGAAAGAGCTGCAGTGTGGAATAAGGAAGGTGGGTGAGAACCAGCACCCTTCCCACAACCCACACCGTGCCAGCATTGCACCACCAATGATGGTGACTCCACCACCTCCCCAGGCAGCCCATTCCAATGGGCAGTCACCCTCTCTGTGTAGAACTTCTTCCTGACATCCAGCCTAAATCTCCCCTGGTGCAGCTTGGACTGTGTCCTCTTGTGCTGGTGCTGGTTGCCTGGGAGAAGAGACCAAGCCCCACCTGTCCATAATCTCCCTTCAGGTAGTTGTAGAGAGCAATAAGGTCTCCCCTGAGCCTCCCCCTCTCCAGGCTAAGCAACCCCAGCTCTCCCAGCCTCTCCTCATAGGGCTTGTGTTCCAAGCCCCTCACCAACTTTGTTGCCCTTCTCTGGCCGCGTTTCAGAGATGGTGACACCTTGTCTGCTGTTACAAAGGCTCCTTCCCTCACTGCAGATACTGATGGTGGGGGTTTTATTTATGAATAAGCAGATTTCCATGGGAGGAAAAAGCAATGAGATCAGCCCAGGCTCATCTTTCTGGGGATGCAGGAATTCGTGCTAAATGGGATCCATCCCCACAACTCTTAGTGTAAATGAAGCAGTTTCTGGCTTAAGTGCCTGGAGATGTACAAGCTTGTCAGAACCTAATAGTTTTAAGTAAGTGACAACCCTTGTGTGACTTGAGTAAGCCCTGTCCAAACCCTTACATGTTTCAGAATCAGTCAGGCCTTGATCTGACATCCACTAATTGGAGTAGTCTTTCTGGCAGACTAAATATTTGCAGATTCCCTTTTCCCTGGTGATGCAGCAAGAGCTGGAGTCTCAGCACTGACATCCTCCTGGCACCGTGTCCTGGGTACCATCCCCAGGGAAGGAGATATTTGACTTGGACATTATCTGGATCTGATTAGCTTCAGATCTTCTGGCATCTGTCCTAGTTTTCCTCTCAGCCTAATTTTATGTTCTCCCTTTTTCTGTTATCCTTAATTTTTTTGGTGTTATTTTTGCTTTCAAATAAGAGGAATATTTCTTTTTCTTTTACTAGCATCAGATTTTGAGGGAGACTGGAGCCCGTCAGGAGTCACTTCAAAAATCCAAGACAATGCTGAGCCTGTTCATTTTTTCAAGGCTACTATTTTATTCTACTTTTTTTTTTCTTGGAGGGAGGTGGTTGTGGCTTAACCGTGGTGAAGGCTCCAGGCTGACATTGCTGCCAGCCACGGTTCTGGGTTGAGGTGGTCAGCATCATGGGAAGGTGCTACTGGTTAGGCTCAAAACATTTTGCTATTACCTTTAGAATACAATGGAATGGAATGGAATGGAATGGAATGGAATGGAATGGAATAGAATAGAATAGAATAGAATAGGGTAGGGTAGAATAGAATAGACCAGCTTGGAAGAGACCTTCAAGATCATTGTGTCCAACCTATCATCCAACACCACCTAATCAACTAGACCATGGTACCAAGCACCCTATCAAGTCTCCTCCTGAACACCTCCAATGATGGTGACTCCACCACCTCCCCAGGCAGCCCATTCCAATGGGCAATCACTCTTTCTGTGTAGAACTTCTTCCTAACCTCCAGCCTAAACCTCCCCTGGCACAGCTTGAGACTGTGTCCTCTCATTCTGATGCTGGTTGCCTGGGAGAAGACACCAACCTCTGCCTGTCTACAAGCTCCCTTAAGGTAGTTGTAGAGAGCAATAAGGTCTCCCCTGAGCCTCCTCTTCTCCAGGCTAAGCAATCCCCAGCTCCCTCAGTCTCTCCTCATAGGGCTTGCGTTCCAAGCCCCTCAACAACTTTGTTGCCCTTCTCTGGACAGGTCCCAGAAAGTCAACATCCACTGCCTCAGCTCCCAGGATGAAACCCAGAATTAATCCATATTGGGGTTGGTTTTTTTCCCACACTTTCATCTCCACTTCTTATTGCATGGCCATGAATTTTCCCCCATGTAACAATGTAGGGAAGACTGCACTGGGTTAGCCTCTTTGTCCTACCTCTGAGAAGATGCAAGAGGTCAGGAAAGGATGATCAAGCCTGAATACAGGAAGACCTATTTTGGTTCTGCCCTCATTTTGTTCCAGGACCTTAAAAGTCATTTATTTTTCATCCTACTGCTGGTATTTTTTATTGAGGTAGTAGACTCAACATTTGAGGTAATGGTACTGCTGGGTGCTGCTGTGAGAAGTCACAGGATCACAGGATGTTAGGGGTTGGAAGGGACCTCTGAAGATCATCGAGTCCAACCCCATGTAATCATAGAATCATTACAGTTGAAAAAGACCTCTAAGGTCACCAAGTCCATCTATCAACCCAACACCACCATGGCCACCACCATGGCCCCTGAAGAACCATGTATTTGGAACTACTCCAGAGTTGGTGACTACACTACCTCCCTGGCCAGCCTGTTCTAATATCTATTTTTTCCTAGTATTCAATCTAAGCCTCCCCTGGCACTGCCTGAGGCCATTTCCTCTCATCCTATCACTACCTACTTGGGAGAAGAGATCAACACCCAGCTCACTACAACCTCCTTTTAGGTAGGAGGATCTCATTCAGGGTACCAAAGCTACCTTCATGTCAGCAGCCAGACAGGACTGTTGCTTTTTGCCCCCCACAAGCTGAACACAGCACAGTTTCTTCCTTATCTCATTTCCAACAATGCAGCCTACCTGGATATGTGCAGCTTGACCTGGGTGACCCTGATTTAGCAGGGGTGTTGGACTAGATGATCCCCAGAGGTTCCTTTCAACCCTTACCATTCTGGGATTCTGTTCTGCTGTGATTCTGTAATGGTTTTCAAAGCTGTGTCTGAACTATTTCACAGGTTGCTGGGGTGTAAAATCCAAATGCAGAATTGTCTCTGGAAGTCCCAGAAGCGATGTGAGGTGGCCTCAGGGTGAAATTCCATTTTCTCCATCAGCTAAAGAAGTGGTGAGTGCCTGCCTCCTGGCATTTCTTCACTCAAAGATGTTAAGGGTGGTTGAAAGCAGCCCTAATGTGATCTCCTGCGTAGCACAGAACAAACTTTTCCACCTCAAAACTGGACTGAGCCCAGTGACCTGGATTTGTTTAAAGTATCTTTTCCTGAAGGCACCTTAATGACTGGCCAAGGCTTTAACCATTCCTTGATAGATTGCCCCAGGCTGTCAGCCTCCCCCTTCCATTTACAAGGCTCACTTGCATGTAACCGATGTTATTTTGGCTCCAGCTCCTGCTGTTGGCTCTTGCTGGTTTTTTCCTCTGAGTAGAGCCCTTTATTATCCCCTTTTGTGAAGCTGACATGATTGTAGTCTTTGCTGGAAGTGTGGACCATTTTCTCCTCTGAACTTAGGGCATTTCTTACCCCATATCTATGCTCAATTAAGAGAGCTCTTGGTGACCAACAAAAGGGGTAGGCTTGAACCAACACAGCCTTGGCTTTGGCAAAGCTATCATTCAGCAATGAAATCACAGTCAGGTCCCTCTCTTAAGAGGCAATAGTGCAAATTCAGGGTCCCTACTCAGGAAAATATTTCAGCATGTACCTGGGAAGGACTATAAAGGGGGCTACCAAAAATTCAACATGTACTTCAATATGTCTCCAAGTACTGTCTACTGAGGGCAGTAAGAATGGGTCAAGGCCGAACCCCTGTTGCATCAGAGTCATTACTGATGGTAACAGAGTCATAGAATCATAGAATTTTAGGGTTGGAAGGGACCTCAAGGATCATCCAGTTCCAACCTCCTTGCCATGGGCAGGGACACCTCACACTAGAGCAGGTTGCTCACAGCCACATCCAGCCTGGCCTTAAAAACCTCCAGGCATGAGGCTTCCACCACCTCCCTGGGCAACCTGTTCCAGTGTCTCACCACCCTCATGGGGAAGAACTTCTTCCTAACATCCAACCTGAATCTCCCCATTTCTACTTTTGCTCCATTCCCCCCAGTCCTATCACTCCCTGACACCCTATAAAGTCCCTCCCTACCTTCCTTGTAGCCCCCTTCAGATACTGGAAGGCTACAATAAGGTCCCCTCAGAACCTTATTCTCTCCAGACTGAACAGCCCCAACTCCCTCAGTCTGTCCTCATAGGAGAGGAACTTCAGCCCTCTGCTCATCCTCCTGGCCCTTCTTTGTGCCACATTCCAGCACCTCCAGATCTTTCTTGTAATAAGGGCTCCAGAACTGGACACAGTACTCAGGGTGGGGTCCCTCCAGAGTGGAGCAGAGGGGGAGAGGAGGAGTAGTGGGGGAGTCATTACTTCCCTAGAAAGCATGGCAGTGGAATGAAAAGAAAGCATTGAAGTGGGAGAAGAACACAGAAGTGGGAGAAGACAACCCTAATGCCTCTCTTCACTGAAGGTTTCACTTCCTCCTCTCACTCTGTGCTTCAGAGACCTCCCAGACAACCTGGCATTTTTGTTAGTGGCTAGACAGGGGTGGGAGATGCTTACAATGGGTTCTCTGAGTGCCAGGCACCCCACGGTTCCACCTCACAGACAACCTCCAGCATCCCTGTGCTGGGGAGACCTTGCTCTGCCCTTTTCCCCATCCTGCCTCTCAGCTGCACCTCCGCTGTTGTCCAAAATCTCCTGAAGTGAAAAACGTATTTCTGTCAACTTCAACAGGCTTCAGCTCAGGCTTCCAGCGTGTGCATTTGTCTCTCCCCTCCAAACACAGCTACCCCACTTCAAACACAGTTTGTTTGAAGGCTCCTGGCATCCATGTCCTGCAGCTTTCCTGCTCAGCTCCAAGCCACACGGCCGAAGACTTCACACCTCGAGTATGGGCCATTGCCTGGCTGCATGTGTGGCTCCTTCCCAACTGCCAGTGTTAGCACTTTGTCTGCGTGCAGCTTCAGCCTTGCTCAGCAGCAGGGTGGTGTGGCTGCATCAGTCAGGGCTGGAGCTGCACATGGGCAAGGTTTCTGGGGGCCCACCTACAGCTCTGAACCCCGCTCCCTCCCATCATGCACACACAGACACACAGAGCCCTGTGTACCTCCTGGCTTTGCTTCTTCCAGGAGAAAATAAAGGAGTGGGGACCTCAGGTTTAATCTACAAGGAAAGGATTCCTGAATTAGTAAGTCACCAGCATCTAATGCATCTCCCTGTCCTCAGCACCAGGCATAATGATTCCCTCTTTGCCTCTATAAAATACTAATAAATAGAAAAGATTAAAATAGAAAATTCCTGAATGTTTTTATTTTCTTTTTTTCTTTTCTTTTTCCTTTTCTTTTTCCTTTTCTTTTTCCTTTTCTTTTTCCTTTACTTTTTCCTTTTCTTTTTCTTTTTTCCCTTTTCTTTTTCTTTTCTTTTTCTTTTCTCCTTTCCTTTCCTTTCCTTTCCTTTCCTTTCCTTTCCTTTCCTTTCCTTTCCTTTCCTTTCCTTTCCTTTCCTTTCCTTTCCTTTCCTTTCCTTTCCTTTCCTTTCCTTTCCTTTCCTTTCCTTTCCTTTCCTTTCCTTTCCTTTCCTTTCCTTTCCTTTCCTTTCCTTTCCTTTCCTTTCCTTCCCTTCCCTTCCCTTCCCTTCCCTTCCCTTCCCTTCCCTTCCCTTCCCTTCCCTTCCCTTCCCTTTCCCCTTCCCTTTCCCCTTCCCTTTCCCCTTCCCTTTCCCCTTCCCTTTCCCCTTCCCTTTCCCCTTCCCTTTCCCCTTCCCTTTCCTTTCCCCTTCCCTTTCCTTTTTTCTTTTCTTTCCCTTTCCTTTTCCCTTTCCTTCTCCCTTTTCCTTCTCCCTTTTCCTTTTCCTTTTCCTTTTCCTTTTCCTTTTCCTTTTCCTTTTCCTTTTCCTTTTCCTTTTCCTTTTCCTTTTCCTTTTCCTTTTCCTTTTCCTTTTCCTTTTCCTTTTCCTTTTCCTCCCCTTCCCTTTCTTTCTTCTTTCTTTTCCATTTCATTTATTTTCCTTTTTGCTTCTTTCTTTCTTTTGTCCTTCCCACATCAGTACCTGGAGGTGCTTCCACGCTCTTGAAATTAAAACAATCCAGAGGAACAATATGTTGAGCTCTGTCCTGCTTCCTGCTGCAATTATTCCTAGTGTTTGGCCTCAGATCAGAGGCAGCAGCAATCTCCAGAAATCCGGCATGGGGGCAGAGAGCTCTTTCCAGCAGGAACACCTCCTGAACCATGTCAGGAATTTATGAGGCTGAGAAAGGGGCCAAGATTGAAATATGTTCTGGATCAAATGGCATTGCATAGGTGGCTCTGATCCGCTTGGCAGCGGTGGGATGAAGGAGGAATCCTCCAGATGGAGGAGTGGAGGGTCATTTATTGATTTAAATGGATAAATAAATAACAATTAAAAAGTCATTCACAGAATCACAGAATGTTAGGGGTTGGAAGGGACTTCCACAGATCATCCAGTCCAACCCCCCCTGCCAGAGCAGGATCACCTAGGGCAGATCACACAGGAATGCACCCAGGTGGTTTTTGATTATCTCCAGGGAAGGAAACTCCACAACCTCCCTGGGCAATCCTTATACCTCTAGCTTTTCCCTGTCTTCCTTGGGTATGTTTGCACATTTGGGGGTCCCCCTCATAGAATCATAGAATGGGTTGGGTTGGAAGGGACACTCAAATGTCATCTAGTCTAACGTCCCTGCAGTAAGCAGGGATGTCTTCAGCTAGATCAGGTTGCTCACACCTCCAAATAACCTGACCTGGAATGTTTCCAGGGATGGGGCATCCACCAACTCTGGGCAACCTGGCTCAGTGTCTCACCACCCTCACTGTAAAACACTTCTTCCTTATCTCTACTTTAAATTTCCCCCTTTTAGTTTCATGACCCTTCATCCTGTCACAACAGGCCCTGACAAAAAGTCTTTCCCAGGTTTCCAGCAGGGTCCCTTTAAGTACTGAAAGGCCACCAGAGGGTCTCCCTGGTGTCTTCTCTTTTCCAGGCTGAATAACCCCAACTCTCTCAGCCTGGCCTCAGAGCAGAGGGCTTCCAGCCCTCCCAGCACGGCTGTGGCTTCTTCTGGCTCCACTCCAAATGGTCCTTGGCTGTGTTGTGCAGAGCTGCCCCAGCACTGCAGGTGGAGTCTCGGCAGAGCACAGCAGAGGGGCAGAATCCTCTCACTCCACCTACTGCCCACACTGCTGGGGATGCAACCAAGAGCAAGGTTGGGTCTGGGCTGCAAGTGCATGTTGCCAGCTCATGTCCAGCTTTTCATCCAGCAGGCCTGCTCCCCATCCCACTCCATCTCTTCAACCCCTCAGCCTGTTCTGGCAGCCCTCATTGCAGGTCACTTGCAGAATGTGTTATTTGGTGGGCTTTGTTCAGTGCCTGACTCTCATCAAATATATAGTTAAATATTTTGCCCATTTCTGTTTCTGCTGAGACCACATCAGGCTAGACAGAGTCCTCCTCAGAGTCACACTGGTAGCCTGCACAAACAAGATACAGTTAGACATGTCCCTGCCCCATGAAACAGGGTGGGACTACCTGACCTTCCAACCAAAACTGTTCTAAGACTAAGAGGGGGAGAGGGAGCTTCTTAGAGATGGTCTGGCACATTGTGTCCCCTCACCACCTCTGAAGTGCAGCACTGAGACATGTTGAAAGCTGCCAAAGGAGCACAAGAATCTTATTTTCTTTCATTGCCCTTGCAGAGACTCAGTGTTAGACCTTCTCCCTCCATTTTACTGAACATTGAGGTCAGCAGTGCTGCAAGTGCCAGCTCTCCCTTGTGCAGAGACAGGGAGCAGCACTGACTCAGACAGAGCAAACCTGTAGTAAATGAGTTTAACATACAGCAGCAGCATGGCCTTAGACCAGCATTTTCCAGGGGTCAACTCATGGTTCACATCTTAACAGGGTTTTGGGGCAGGGACAGCACATACAGTGCCATGATATAGAATCACAGAATGGGCTGGAAGGGACCTCCAAAGGTGATCCAGTCCGACCTGCCTGCAGTCAGCAGGGACATCCTCAACTAGCTCAGGTTGCCCAGAGCCCTGTGCAGCCTCACCTTGAATATCTCCAGGGATGGGGCCTCAACCACCTCCCTGGGAACCTGTTCCAGTGTTCCAAAACCCTCATGGTAAAGAACTTCCAGATATCGAATCTAAATCTGCCCTTCTCTAGTCTGAAGCCATTGCCTCTCATCCTGTCCCTGCAGGCCTCTGCAAACAGTCTCTCTGCAGCCTTCTTGTAGCCCCCTTCAGGTACTGGCAGGCTGCTATTAGGTCTCCCTGGAGCCTTCTCTTCTCCAGGCTGAACACCCCCAGCTCCCTCAGCCTGTCCTAGTAGCAGAGCTGCTCCAACCCCCTGATCATTTTCCTGGCCCTCCTCTGGACCTGCTCCATCAGCTCCATAGTGCTCCATGTGCTGAGGGCTCCAGACCTGCACACAGCACTCCAGCTGAGGTCTCCCCAGAGCAGAGCAAAGTGGCAGAATCACCTCTCTGGCTCTGATGCCAGCGCTGCTTTGGATGCAGCACCACCAGCAAATAGACTGAGGGTGCACAACAAGCTGGGAGGGCACACAGTTCAAGACAAAGTGAACAAAGTGCCAAGTGACCAAAGTGACCAAAGGCAATAAATCTCAAAGGAGAATAAATCTTATGATTGGAGAATAAGTCTGATGAAGAGCAACTGAAGGAGTTGGGACTATTTAATTTGGAAAAGAGGAGGCTGAGGGGAGACCTCATTGATGTCTACAGCTACCTGAAAGGATATTGTGGAGAAGTTAATGCTGGTCTCTTCTCACAGGTAATTAGTGATAAAATAAGAAGGAATGGCCTCAAGCTGCCACTGGGTAGGTTTAGACTGGACATTAGGGAAAAAGATTTCCCAGCAAGCGTGGTCAGGCACTGGAATGTGCTGGGCAGGGAGGTGGTTGAGTCCCCAACCATGGATGAGTTTAAAGGTCGTTTGGATGTGGTGCTTGGGGATATGGTTTAAGGGTGAACCTTGTAGAGTAGGGTTCTGGGTTGGCCTTGGTGATCCTCAGAGTCTTTTCTAACCTGAATGTTTCTGTGATTCTTTGAAAGGGATACTCCAAGTGGTATGATGTCATGCTCAGTAATAGAAAGCTGAGGGGAGAAGGAAGGAGGGGATGTAGGAGAGCCACAAAAATTATTGGGGGGCTGGAATGATCCTGCTGTGGACTTCAGAGTGACCTTGGCCCTTCAGGAGTGCCCTGCCCTCCAGGGATGGAAGAAGCACATCAAGGAGGCACTCAAGGACATTTCAAATAGTAATGACATTTAAGCAATTGAATTGCATCCCTACATCTGATGATGTAAAGACTCATCACAGGAAAGACATGGACCTGTTGGAGAGGGCCCAGAGGAGACTACAGCAATGGTCAGAGGGCTGAACCCTTCTGCTGTGAGGGCCGGCTGAGAGAGTTGAGATTGTTCTGCCTGGATAAAAGAAGGCTCCAGGAAGATCTTAATATGGGTGTTCAGTACTTACAGATGGGATTTCTAAGAAAGTTGGAGAGGGACTTTTTATCAGGTCCTGTTGTGACAGGGCAAGGGGTGGTGGTTTTAAGCTAGAGGGGAGATTCAGACTAGAAGGAAGACATTTTTTACACTGATCGTGGTGAGACACTACCCCAAGTTTCCCAGAGGTGGGAAATGCCCCATCCCTGGAAACGTTCCAGGTGAGGTTGGATGGGCTTCTGAGCAAGCTGCTCTAGTTGAAGAGGAACTAGGTGATCTCTAAAGGTCATTTCCAAACTGGGGCATCCTATAGCTCTATGATTTTATGACGCTGGGAGTGATGGTGTTTGTCTTGCCAAGCGTGGCGGATCCCTGCTTTCCTGCAGATGCCTGAACACCTGCCTGGCCATGGGAAGGAACAAATTAATTCCTTGTTTTGCTTTTACTTTACCTATCGACTGTCTTTATCTCAATCCACAAATTTTCTCACTTTAACACTTCAGATTTCCTCTCCACCCTCAGTGGAGTGGGAGTGAGCTGTGGCGGGGGTTAGTTGCCAGTTGAAGTTAAACCTCAAAAAGCATTTTGTGAGCCTCAGCCAGCCTCCATGAATAGCAGGCTGCCTTTGAAGGACCTGTGACATTCCCAAAGGATCCAATTAACATTATGTACTGCAACCACTCCCAGATGTCAAAGCCTTTATCTCAGGGCTTGATTGTCCTTCACAGAATCACAGAATGTTAGGGGCTGCAAGGGAACCTTTAAAGATCATCCAGTCCAACCCCGCTGCCAGAGCAGGATCACCTAGACCAGATCACACAGGAACACATCCAGGTGGGTTTGGAATGTCTCCAGAGAAGGAGACTCCACAACCCCCCTGGGTAGCCTGTTCTAGGGTTCTGTCACCCTCACAGTGGAAAAATATTTCCCCTCATGTTTCCATGGAACTTCCTATGCCTCAACTCCCACCCAGTGCCCCTTGTGCTGTCATTGGGCATCAATGAGCAGAGCCTGGCTCCAGCCTCTTGGCGCTCACCCTGCACATCTTTATCAACATGAAGGTCACCTCTCAGGCTCCTTCTCTCCAAGCTACAGAGCCCCCAGCTCCCTCAGGCTCTCTTCATAAGATGTTCCACTGCCTTCATCATCTTTGTAGCTCTGTGCTGGACTCTTTCAAGCAGTTCCCTGAGGTCCTTCTTAAACTGAGGAGCCCAGAACTGGACACAATACTCCAGATGTGGCCTCACCAAGGCAGAGTAGAGAGGGAGGAGAACCTCTCTTGACCTACTAACCACAGCCCTTCTAATCCATCCCAGGATGCCGTTGGCCTTCTTGGCCACAAGAGCACATTGATGGCTCATGGTCAGCCTTCCACCCACTTGGACCCCCAGGTCCTTTTCCCCTTCATTGCTCTCCAACAGGTCAGTCCCCAACCTATACTACTCCATGGGGTTGTTCTTTCCCAGGTGCACCTTTTCCCAGCTCCATCCGGAGTTCCTGAGGATGAAATGTGGGTCTGGCATATTTTCATTTGAAATCAATAAAGCTATACACTAGAGTCACCCATGGCAGAAGCTAGGAGGGCATTGCAAAGGAAAGAGGCATCATTAGGAGTCATTATTTGCTATTTTAAATACTTTTTCAGACCTTTGTTTCTGACTATGGCTGGTAGGCCTCTCCCTGTTCATATATGGTCTAATGTCAACATTCTTTGATGGTTACTTTTGTAAGCATGAGTTTTTGTGCAGACTTCTAGGTGCTCTGGTGATGATACTCCTTCAAGTATCACTCCCCAGCTTGTGAAGATCTAATTCAGTTCTGCTGTGGAAGCAGATGAAGTCGTTTTAAGGGTAAGAAGTTGCCCCAGCTCACACCTACACAGCCTTCGGGGTTGTGCTGTAGCCTCCAGCCTTTTCCAGCCCCTCTGCACATAAGCTGCAAATATTTAGACTTCTAAGCTTTCCCTTGCTGATGTGTAACTTAAACCCTCATCTGTGTGACCCCTGACTTTTGCCTCAAACCATACAACTTGTTTAGCATTACTGAGTTCCGGCACCATCATTCCTGGGTCTCCTTTGGACTTTTCCATCAGCTTCTCTGGAGGTGAAGTTCCCATCTTTTTCCAATCTTCTCCCACCCAGGGCTCTCATTCCTGGGGCCAGTCCATAATGCAGAAAGCTCCTGCCAGGCAGATCTTTATTAGTTTTGGTCTAGATGTTGGAGCATTGTTTGGATCGTTGCGTGGCTAAATCCTGGACAATCACAGGACTCTCCGCATTCTCTGCTGTTTCCATCATCATTTCCAGGGCTACAATTTCCCTAATTAAAAGCAAAGTAAGAGGGGGGAAAAAAAAAATAAAAGAGAGAGAAGAAACACAAACCACCTACTTCTACCCTCTGCTTGCAAAACAAAAGTCTCATTCACGAAACAATGCTCCCAAAATTCGGCTTGAGATGTTTACCAGCCCAAGCACAACAGCTTCTGTCACCTCTGACAGTTGTTTTTTTATTGCTGGTTCCTCCAACACTGGTCAATATTTGCATGATCAAGTTTCTCTGATGCTGGCATGCAGCCATGCCTTTGGAAACAAGCCATGATTCTGTTGAGGAATGCCTCTCAGAAGGAACAAAATATCTGAGCTGCCTTAATTTGGGCAGGGATTTCCCTTTCAGTAGCTTGGCTGGCCCCGCTGGGATAACAGCTAAAGAAGACATTGTGCCTTGTTAGTTTCTTCTTTTCTCCTGGTGCTGCAGAGGTCAAGACTGTGCAAGCTGCAGGTCTGCTGAACTAGAGGAAAACCTTCTGATAATCACTGTAAAGGCACAATGGCAGATGCAGCTGGAGTTTTGCAAAGGAAGCAGCTGTGGGATCTGTTTTGAGAGGGCAGGATTTGGAGCAATCCCTAAAAGCTGGGAATACTTGTGGCATTCCTGAAGTGCAACATACCTGGCAGATAGAGAGTGAACATCAATGTTTATTGCAGTCATAAGACCCATGGCCTCCCAGAGCTGAGTACTGCACAGAAGAGAGATCTTCAGGGACTTGTAAGCCTGCTGGGATGTGTTTTGGATGCTGGCACAAACCCAGCCTGGACTGATAGTGAAAATCTGCCATGTCCTCACTGCCTGTCAGTAAGCAGATACGTGTCATAGAGTCATGGAATGGTTTGAGTTGAAAGGGACCTTAAAGATCATCTAGTTTCAACCCCCTGCCATGAACAGGGACATCTTCCACAGGCTGCACAAGGCCCTATCCAACCTGGCTTACATCCCCCTTCTTGAAGCCACTGTTGCCCACTCTTTGTCAGCAAAGGTGGATGCTGAAGGAGCTCCTGCTTTCTCCAGGCTTATAGAATCATAGAATTGCCAGGGCTGGAAGGGACCTCAAGGATCACCCAGTTCCAACCCCTCTGCCATGGGCAGGGACACCTCACACTAGGTCAGGTTGAACAGAGCCACATCCAGCCTGGCCTTCAAAACTTCCAGGGATGGGGCTTCTACCACCCACTGCAAGAGACATGATTTCTATTCCACATGGAGATGTATGAAGCCCCTCATATTTTTTTTTTACTAAGGCATACCACTTTCACTCTTGCATATGACCTGGTATCGCAGCTGGGAGGTCTGCCTTGGTTGCATGAGTTCTCCAGAGCAACTTCACACAGTCATACTTGAAGATAAAATAGAATCATAGAATGGCTTAGGTTGGAAGACACCTCAGACATCATCTACTCCGAGCCCCATGCTATGGGCAGGGATGCCTCTCAGCTAGACTCAGATGCTCAAGGTCTCATTCAGCCTGGCCTTCAACACCCCCACACAGGGGCATCCACAATCTCCCTGGGCAGCCTGTTCCAGAGTCTCACCACCCTTGTCCACAAGTATTTTGGCAGCAGGTCCTTTTGCACAGATAACTTGTCTGTGCTCATGTTGCATGGCGACCCAAAGATCTGTTGTAATTCCAGCAATGTCAAGATGTGCCTGGAATGTCAGCCCCATGCATCCTGGAAAAAAAGACAAGCTGGTGTTCCCTCTCAAACAGCAGCCCACATATGCCACCCCTTTGTGGAGATACAACCCATTGGCTGTGAACAGCTGGACACCTGGGCTCAAACATACAACCCAGTTATGCCGCTCCAGATGGCATTGCCACACATTGGCTGGGATGTTGCACCTATCCCAGTCCATGTTCTCCATGTGAAAAGCTGGACACTTCTGCATGGTAAGATGAGTTGATGTGAATGAGCAGGCAGTGTGAGCTTGCAGCACAGAAGGCCAAGGGCAGCCTGGGCTGCAGCCAAAGCAGCGCTGGCAGCAGAGCCAGAGAGGTGATTCTGCCACTTTGCTCTGCTCTGGGGAGACCTCAGCTGGAGTGCTGTGTGCAGGTCTGGAGCCCTCAGCACAGCAAGGACCTGGAGCTGATGGAGCAGGTCCAGAGGAGGGCCAGGAAAATGATCAGAAGGTTGGAGCAGCTCTGCTGTGAGGCCAGGCTGAGGGAGCTGGGGGTGTTCAGCCTGGAGAAGAGAAGGCTCCAGGGAGACCTAATAGCAACTTCTCAGTACCTGAAGGGTTCCTACAAGAAGGCTGCAGAGAGACTGTTTAAGCCTTCAGTGATAGGGCAAGATGCAATGACTTCAAACTGGAGAAGAGCAGATTTAGATTGGATGCTAGGAAAAGGTTCTTTACTATGAGGGTAATGGAACACTGGAAGAAGTTGCCCAGAGAGGTGGTTGAGGCCCCATCCCTGGAGATATTCAAGGTGAGGTTCGATGGGGCCTTGGGCAACCTGATCTAGTTGGGCATGTCCCTGCTGACTGCAGGTAGGTCAGACTGGATGGCCTTTGGATGTCCCTTCCAGCCCAGACCATTCTATGATTCTGTGAATGACCTCACCAGGCTACCATGGCTAGCCTTGAATTTGGTAATAGTACCAAGAGAAAGAACAAAAGGAAATAGCCTCAAGTTGTTCCATGGATAGTTAGGTTGGATATTAGGAAAAGTTTCTACAGCAAAAAGGCTGTTAAGGCCTGGAACAGGCTGCTCAGGGAAGTGGTAGAGTCACCATCTCCAGAGATATTTCAAAGGCAAATAGATGTGATGGTGGCTTAGTGAAGGACTTGGAAGTGCTGGGTGGATAGTTAGATTTGACGGTCTTAAAGATGTCTTCCAACCAAAATGATCCCATGATAACTGTAGTAACTCTCTTGTGCAGGGACTCAAATGAGGGAGACTTGGTGGGACACTTTTCCCATGTGTCTTACCAAAGGAATATTTCTCTGAGCCACAGTTTGCATCACAGAATCACAGGATCACAGCTTGGAAAAGACCCTCCCAAAGCTGGAGGAGCTGGTGGAGCAGCTGGCTTGGCTCTGCAGCATCCCTGAGGGGCTGGGTGAGGACTCCTCATCAGTGTCATCGCTGTCAAAGGGCACCAACTCCCTGTTGCCACCATCGACCGGCTCCGAGAGCTCCGGCGATGAGCCCGGGGATGGGGATGTGCAGGCAGGGCTGTGGCCCCGCGTCCTCCGCCTGCGTCGGGACCACCTCAGAGCAGGGGCTGCCCACCGGCTCCCCACGGTCCCTGCTGCCACGAGGGGAAGAGAGGGAGGAAAGAAACAGCTCCAGCACCAGCCTCCCTGCCCACCAGGCTCCACAGAATCACCACAGACACACAGACACGTTCCGGTTGGAAAAGACCCTCAGGGTCACCAAGGCCAACCCAAACCCTACTCTACAAGGCTCACCCCGGAACCATAGCCCCAAGCACCATATCCAAATCACCGTGAAACACATCCAGGCTTCGGGACTCAACCACCTCCCTGGGCAGCAAATTCCAAAAGGATGTGAAAATGAGCTGGGAAGTCAATCATAGAATCATGGAATCACAGAATCATAGAATCACAGAATCATAGCATGGGCTGGGTTGGAAGGGACCTCCAACCAGGTCTTCCAGTCCAACCCCCTCTGCAGTCAGCAGGAGCATCCTCAACTAGACCAGGTTGTGCAGAGTCAGATGAGCCTACATCTAACAAACTGTTTCCATTGTCTGCGCTGGCAAAAGTCTCCCTTGCCTTCTCAGGGCATGGTCCTCCCAAATCCATAACAATGTCCTCTGTAGGGCTAAAGCAAAGAGTGTTGTCCTCCCACCTAGCCTTGAAGTCCAGTTGCGCAGCCTGCTTTGTATCACCATGCACAGCTCAGGGCTGCCTGCAGACTTCATGGTCCACAGGACATTTAGAATCATAGAATCATAAAATTGTTAGGGTTGGAAGGGACCTCAAGGATCAGGCATTGCCAATCCCACTGCCACAGGCAGGGCCACCTCATGCTAGATCAGGTTGCTCAGAGACACATCCAGCCTGGCCTTAAAAACCTCCAGGGTTGAGGCTTCCACCTGGGCAACCTGTTCCAGTTGCACCACCCTCATGCTGAAGAACTTCTTCCTAAGATCCAATCTAAATCTCCCTATTTCTTGTTTTGTTCCATTGCCCCCAGTCCTGACACCCTAAAAAGTCCCTCCCCAGTTTTCTTATAGGCCCCCTTCAGATACTGGAAGGCCACAATAAGGTCTTCTCAGAGCCTTCTCTTCTCCAGACTGAACAACCCCAACTCTTTCAGTCTGTCCTCATAGCAGAAGAGGAGCCCCAGACCTCTGATCATCCTCATGACCCTTCTCTGGATACCTTCTAGCACCTCCAGACCCTTCCTGTAATAGAGGCTCCAGAACTGGATGCAGTACTCCAGGTAGGGTCTCACCAGAGTGGACTAGAGTGGGAGAATCACCTCCTTCGACCTGCTGGCTATGCTTCTCTTGATGCAGCCCAGGATGGGATTGTGCACACTGGTGTCTCATGTTGAGCTTCTCATCCATTTAGCCTTCAGCCTCCTCTGGGTCCTGTGTGACAACACCCCATGGCCCTAGTTCATAGTAATTATTGGAGGAGGGATGGGGGGGGATCAGTTCAAAGTGCCTGAAATATGAAGTGGGCTGTGCTGCAGCCTGCCAGAGACATGTTTTTGTAGCAAGGAGCTGAGCGTAGGTGTTAGGAGCTCCAAGATGTGGCAGAAAGACTTGTGGGGGTGTTTGAAGGTGCAAAGCTTGTTGGGACAGTACTGAAGGACTGTGCAGGGCAGAGGGAGCCAAAAGTGGTGCAGGCTCATCAGCAACACCTACTCTACTAAATAAAGCTGCCCACGGCTGATTTGCTGGCCCTGAGGCCAAGTGTCACAGCATGGCTTGTGTCCAAACACCTCAGCTCTCCTCTGCTGAGAGGAGGGTTGGGAAGTGAGCTAATGGTGCTCAAAGACCTGAGCTTGCACCTTGGACCTCTCTACTTAACAGTGAAGATATTCCCTAAGATTATGGAACCATAGAATTGCTTCAAGTGGAAAAGGCCTCCAAGGTCATGGAGTCCAACTGCCAACCTGACACAACCATAGCCACGAAACCATGTCCTGAAGTGCCATTATCCCCCAAAAATGGTTTCAGGGATCATTTAAAGCATTTCTCCTTTTTTTTGGCTTAGAAGCAGCAAGGACCTTCTTATGGGGACTGCTAAGGACTTCAGACTGTATTTCATAATACATTCTGAAAACACATGGTCACCCAGCTCTCCATCAAACACAACAGCAGCAGCACTGTCCACCTTCAAGCACAAGAACACTCCAGAAGAGAAGACCATGTCTGAAGTTCTGGAACATGTTTGCATTGCTAGAGTATGTCCAAAGAAGGACAATTAAGCTGCTGAAGGGTCTAGAGCACAAGTGCTATGAAGAGCAGCTGAGGGAAATGGGTGGTTTAGTTTGGAGAAAAGGAGTCTGAAGGGAGACATTCTTGCTCACTACAACTCCCTGAAAGGAAGCTGCAGTGAGGTAGGGGTTGGTCTCTTCTCCCAGGTACCAAGAAATAGGAAAAGAGGAAATGGCCTCAAGTTGCACCAGGAAAGGATTGTCAAGCCCTGGACCAGGCTGCTGAGGGAAGTGGTAGAGTTCCCATCCCTGGAGATATTTAAAAGCTGTGTAGATGTGGTGCTGAGGGACATGGTTTAGTGGTCACCTGGCAGGGCTGGGTTAACAACATCAGGGGCTATCCTTGGTGTTCTTAATGGTCTCTTCTAGCCAGAACAATTCTCTGACTCCATGATTTGGTGATTGTACAATTCAATGTCTTCTAGCTGCCTTTTGCATAGGCCATCACTAGAAAAGCCTGCTATTAAAAACAGTGATTTCACAGTAAGTAGGAGAGTCAGCACTTCCCAGACAAGGAGAAAATAGGCACTCATTTCCTGCCACTCAAATGAAGTTGGACCGCTTTGTTGGAGGTAAATGCCTGCCTCTCATTACTGTCATATCTGAATGATCCTCAAGCTGATAGCAAAGGAGGAGGGCAACAAAGCTGTGAGGGGCCTGGAGAAAAAATCTGATGAAGAGCAACTGGAGGAGCTGGGGATGGTTAGTTTGGAGATGAGGAGGCTGAGGGAGGACACCTCACTGCTGTCTACAACTCCCTGCAAGGGTGTTGTGGAGAAGCTGGTGCTGGCCTCCTCTCACAGGTGATAGAACAAGAGGGAATGGCCTCAAGCTACCACTGGGTAGGTTTAGACTGGACATTAGGAAACACTTTTTCCCAGCAAGAGTGGTCAGGCACTGGAATGTGCTGGGCAGGGAGGTGGTTGCATCCCCAACCCTGGATGTGTTGCAAGGTGGTTTGGATGTGGTGCCTGGGACTATGGTTCAGGGTTGACCCTTGCGGAGTAGGGTTCTCAGCTGGACTCTAGTGAACCTGAGGGCCTTTTTCAACCTGAATGCTTCTGTGATTCTGTGGAAAAACCTTATGTTGCAGACAGGGAAACATAGATGAAACACCATCAGAAAATGTCACACCAGAAATCCATTCCCTTCACGTGAACCACATCCACACCAGCGCCGAAGGTCACCTCGTTAAAGCAACTCCAATTTTGTAGCCTGTAACTCAATAGTTTTGTACAACACCATAACATAACACTCACATCTTCTCATCCTCTTCCTCCATCTGTTATGCAAACGTTGGCTAATCCATCCCAAATGTCCCACCTGCTTTATGAGCAAATAGACATTAGCCTGGCTAGCAATCACTCAGGAAAAGCCTTGTAAGGCAGCTCTCTGCCATCAATTTATTTCTTCTCTTTTTCTTTTTTCCTTTTTTTTTTCTGTTCAAACATTAAACAGCTTCTCCACATAGATCATAAAGTGTCTTCCTAAGCCTGCAGACTGGTAAGAAGTGTGCCTGCAGACATTTACTGCCACATCTGGAAAAGCCTGCGCTAGCGTAATGACTTCAGCACAGATTTCATCGGGAGGCACATGGAAATGAAGCTACATTCACCAAATCCCTCGCAAGCTGTTCCACACTAAGCATGTTGAAGAGTTGACTCCCTCTGCTTTGGGATCTGCACTGGCTGGTGGGGCTCAAGCTTGCTTCGCAGCTGAGTCCCCAGCACTAATGTTGGACCAAGCTGCCAGGCTGGATTGCCGAAGTGCAGCTTTTCCTGTTCCAGTGATCACAGAATCACAGAATGTTAGGGGCTGCAAGGGAACCTTTAAAGATCATCCAGTCCAACCCCCCTGCCAGAGCAGGATCACCTAGACCAGATCACACAGGAACACATCCAGGTGGGTTTTGAGTATCTCCAGAGAAGGAGACTCCACAACCCCCCTGGGCAGCCTGTTCCAGGGTTCTCTCACCCTCACAGTGGGAAAAAGTTTTCCTCATGTTTGCATGGAATTTCCTGTGCCTCAACTCCCACCCAGTGCCCCTTGTCCTGCCATTGGGCATCACCCAGCAGAGCCTGGCCTCATCCTCTTGGCACTCACCCTGCACATCTTTATCAACATGAAGGAGGTCACCCCTCAGGCTCCTTCTCTCCAAGCTACAGAGCCCTCAGCTCCCTCAGGCTCTCTTTGTAAGAAAGATGTTCCACTCCCTTCATCATCTTTGTAGCTCTGTGTGACTCTTTCAAGCAGTTCCCTGAGGTCTTTCTTGAACTGAGGGGCCCAGAAGTGGACACAATATTCGTGATGCAGCCTTACCAGGGCAAAGTAGAGAAGGAGGAGAACCTCTCTCAACCTACTAACCACTCCCCTTCTAATTCACCCCAGAATGGCATTGGCCTTCTTGGCCACAAAAGCACATTGCTGGCTCATGGTCAACCTTCCATCCACTAGGACCCTCAGGTCCTTTTCCCTTTCACTGCTCTCCAACATATCAGTATCCTGTCCCTGACTGGTTCTGCAGATTTTGGATTCCTGAATGTCCCTGGGACCCTGGTGCATGACTTTTTCTTTGAAACTTGCTAGAATGATGAAGTCATATTTCCTCCCCTTGAAAAGAAACCTTTGTAGAAACCCCAGGCTTGACTATAACTTATTTAACAAGTGGCTTAGGTCAAGACACAGTCTCAGTGTTTGTTGCAGTGCTAGTAGGGACTGGGTGCTCCCTGCTAGAATCATTGAGGTTGGAAAAAAAAAAACCCTTTAAGATCCTTGAGCTCAATTGTCAACCCCGAAGTCCACTACTAAACCGTGTGCCTAAGTGTCACAGCTGCTCAGTGAGCTGGGATGTCTGTGAGCTCATCTTCTTGCTTTCTACTTGTGGTGTGGTGTAAAGGCCTCAGTGAATTGCCTATTGTCAATATAATGATCAAAGGATCATAGAATGGTCTGGGTTGGAAGGGACCTTCAAAGATCATCTGGTCTAATTCCCCTGCCATGGGCAGGGGCATCTACAACTAGATGATGATGCTCAGAGCCCTGACCAACCTCATACTGAGTGATTCCAGAAATGAGACATCTACCACCTCTTCAGATGGCCTGGGCCAGTGTTTCATCACCCTCAGTGTAAAATATTTCTTTCTATCCAGTCTAAATCTCCCCTCTTTTAGCCTAAAACCATCACCCCTTGTTCTGTCACAAGAGACCCTGATAAAAAGTCAGTTCCCAGCTTTCTCACAGGTCCCTTTAAGCCCTGAAAGGCCACAAGAAGGTCTTTCTGGAGTATTCTCTTCTCCAGGCTGAACACACCAAACTCTTTCAGCCTGGCCTTGCACTTGCTATTGTGGCTTCCTTTGGCCCCAGTCCAGCAGGCTGATGTCTCTCCTGTGCTGAGGACTCCAGAGCTGCCTCAGCACTGCAGGTGAGGTTTCAGCAGAGAGGCAGAATCCCCTCTCTGCCCCTGCTGCCCACACTGCTGGGGATCAGCCTAGGACAGGGTTGGATATGGGCTGTGAGGATGCATTGCCAGCTCATGTCCAGATTCTCACCCACCAGCACCCCAAGTCCTTTTGCACAGGCTGCTCCCCATCCCTTCATCCCCCCAGCCTGGACTGATACCAAGGATTTGCCCTGACCCAGGGCAAGGTCCTGACCCAGGTGCAGGACCTTGCATTTGGCCTTGTTGAACTTCCTGAGGCCCACTTCTTCAGCTTGTCCAGGCTCCTCTGAATGACACCCCATCCCTCAGGCATGTCAACCACACCACTCATCTTGTCATCTGCAGCCTTGCTGAAGGTGATATGGTTTGAGAAGTGCTCCAGAAACTCACTGCTGCACACCACATCAATGTAAGGAAAATTTTTTTCACTGTGAGGATGGCAGAACCCTGAAGCAGGATGCCCAGAGAGGTTGTGGAGTTCCCTTTTCTGGCGACATTCAAACCCTGCCTGGATGTACTGCTGTGTGACTTGCCCTGGGTGATCCTGCTCTGACAGGGCAGTGGGACTGGATGATCTTTCAAGTTCCCTTCCAACCCCTAACATTGTGTGATTCTGTGATCTTGTGAGTTGCTCTGGCACACACTTGTTTCTAAAGCAAAGCAAACCCAGAAAAGCCCTTGCCTGTGGCTGCACTGCTCCAGCTGATGGAGCACAGATAAGATGGAAGATGGCCTTTCCAATACTATATTCAAATGATTGAGGTGGCAGCATTACAGAATCACAGAATATCAGAAGTTGGAAGGGACGTCCAGAGACCATCCAGTCCAACCCCCCTGCCAGAGCAGGGTGACTCAGGGTAGTCTGCACAGGAAGGCATCCAGGTGGCATTGGAAAGTCTCCAGAGAAGGAGACTCCACAACCTCCCTGAGCAGCCTGCTCCAGGGCTCTGGCACCCTCACTGGGAAGAAGTTTCTCCTCGTGTTGAGCTGAAACCTTCTATGTTCAAGTTTGTATCCATTGCTCCTTGGTTATTACTCTGCAGCACCCAAAAGAGCTTGGCCCCCTCCACTCGACACCCACCCCTCAGAGATTGATACACATTGATCAGATCCCCTCTCAGCCTTCTCTTCTCCAGACTATACAGCCCCAGGGCTCTCATTCTCTCTTCACAGGGGAGATGCTCAAGTCCCCTAAGCATCCCTCATGGATGCTTGGGCTCCCTTGGACTCTCTCCAGCTCTCTCCATTATAGTTTCTTTGTGCATGTCTCAATCCCCTTCTGGGGCTGGAACCTGCTGTCTCTGGGGACTTGCCTGCAGAAGGACTCTTTCCACACAGGTGAGTACAACACAGAATTTTGCTTGAGATTGACACAGATGAAAGTTTCTCTCTTAAAAAAGAACCAAGCCAAAACAACAAAAAAAAAGGAACCACAACCCCAAACCCCACAAAACACACAAACAAAACCCACCCCCAAAACACCAAAAGTCTTCAATGTCACAAATCCAAGTATGGGAAACATGGCTGAGAAGAAGCCTTTTCTCTTGGTGAACACAGGCAATTTTGTTTTCTCTCCCAAGCTTGATTTCAAGCCAGGAAGGACAAAAGTCCTTTTCATGAAACTTTAAAAAACTGGGGAAGAAATACAAAGTTTACAAATTGCTTTCAATGCTCCTCCTTATTTCACCATCATTACTGGAACCCACTGGACACGAAAGCTTTCTGGCTTGAAAACCAGCCGGGTGACATTTTAAAATGCAGCCTTGAGAAGCCATCACTGACTTCATTCCCTTCTTTTCCTTGATTCTTGCACTTTTCTTTCCTCCATGGCTCCCAACCTTCTGCTTTCCAGCCCACCCTTCAACCTACTCCCTTCCTTTTTTTTTTGTGCACACAAAGGACCCAAACTTCCCACTCGCTCCTACAACCAGGTCGCAATTGACTACAGATGCTTCAACCCACCACAGAGGCTGTGCAAGGACCTCCAGCTTGAGCCAACCAAGGCTCCTGATTCCCTTTGCAGACCCTTTCCCAGGGATGCAAGGCAATGATGAAGAGGGTGTCATTGCCCCCACACACACTCTTCTGCACCCTCTTTGCAGGCTGTGAGCTGGGCCAAGAAGAGGTCTGCATCTCTTTATCTTCCTTCTCCTGGTGGGAAGCTCGGCCAGCTCTTGGAAAAGAGGACACATTTCTCCTGCCTGCTCTTGAAAAGGTTACAACATCTGCTTGTCAGGGAGAAAGCAAGCCATAGCACAAGGATCCCATCTGGTTTTCATCTTCACTTGCAGCCAGAAAAACAGTTGGTTTTTCATTTCCCCAGATGTTTCTGGAGTTCAGCTCCTCACCATCCAATCCACGCACCAGAAACTGAGGCTGCTGGACGCTGCTGAGATTTGGTGGTGCCATGAATAACTTATGGCCTGATTCACTCGCCCTCTGCCTAGTTACTTGAAACAGGGAGGCCTCTTCTTCACCTGCAGACCACACCTTGTGATACCTGAACATGTTCACATAGTCTCAAGGATGGGGCTAAGACCTCCAGCTCAGGCACAGACTTCTGTGGTGCAGGTGAACTCCATACAGTGAACCTCTCCAGAGTTTGTTCCTGAACTCCAGGTGCCCACAATTAGCTGAGCTGAGGAGACAGGGAAGTTCCCCTCTCTTGAAGGATTTTGGCATCAGTCTTTGGTCCTTGTTGTGTGCTTCTCTCTCTGAGCAGGATATGAGGGAACAGGGATAATACAGGGGCAGAGGCTTCCTATGAAAGCTGAGAGACAGCTAAAAGAGCAGTTTGTTGCTGGCCCTTCCAATTTAGGCATCCTATTCTCTTGCCCCATTGAGAAATATGGAAGGAAGGGGCATTTTGTGACCTCTGTTGATATCCCCCAGGGTGATACACATTTGGTTTACTCCAGAAGAACATTTGGCTGGGCAGCTTTTCCAACTACCTCTCACCTACATACAGGCAAAGCACCAAATCTTGTTCCCAGCTGCCATGAGAAGTCAGGGCTTGTCCGTATCTCCATCCTCTCTGCCTGTCTGCAAAAGGTTATGGAGAAGAAGTAAGACACCCACCACCTCTTTTTCAGTACCCCCCTTCAACCTCCAGTTCATTAAGCAAGAGGGTAATACCAACATCCAAACCTGACCTGGTATCACTAGTGAGGATGGTGTGCTCCATAGCCTGTGGATTTTACCTGATGGTTTTTTTCTCTTTGCCCTGGTCCTTCACCATGTTGTGGCCTGGGAGCACTGTCTGAGCTCTCTCTTTTGGGTATGACAACTCCTGGGATGCACTGGGGCAAGGAAAACAAGGAAATGTGACCCAGCCCTCGGACATTCCCAGTGAGGGAAGCTGAGATGGACATCGGAGTGACTCCTGTTCCTCTCACTCAAGAAGCTGCAAGGACTCATTTCTGAGGATGGATAAAAAGAGAGATGTACAGCCTTTGCTGCTTGACTACCAGCTACATCTATAGCAGGATATTCCTCTTGTGCCTCTCTTAAGTATCCATGAGGAATATGAGGGTGATACCTACATGAAAACCAGAGGAAGTCCTGGAGGGATGAAGAGGGGTTTCTTTCAGCACAAGAACTCTTGTAGCAGGAGGACTAGGGGACACCAAATGAAGATGCTGTGACACCTCATCTCACAGGTTCTTGACAAAGAAGTTAACTCTTCAGCCAGCTGGCGGACTCTCTGCTGGAGTATGAAAAGGTGACAGGAGGACAAAAGGAGAATGTGTGATGTCAGGAGAGGGGAAGCAAAGGGTTAAGAAATGTTTTAAGCCTCCAAGGTTATGTCTGCATTAAAGAGGCAGCTAAAGCCAGGGCAATGGCTCCATCTCTGTTCCATGATCATCCAGATAGCTTAAATCTTAGCTCACTGCCCATTATGTCTGAAGCCCACACCAGCTGGTGAGTCCAGACAACACCCAGGCATGGTCATCCTAGCAAAGGGCAAGGATTATTGACAAAATTCAGTGGGGGTGAAGTCATCTCTTTGGGTGATGGAAACCATCTGGTTGCAAGTTCTGCTGTGCCACTGGCCATGGGCAGCCAGCAAACAAGCTCCAGCCTGGTTTATTTGCTAGTCAAACACAGCCAAAGATGCAGGTATCTGAGAGCTGTGCCCAGGCACTTGAGTCCAAGAGAGAAGTGTGATTTCCAACACGTCACTCTCTTTGGCAGTGCCTGTTGGCTGGGCTGATTCATTCCCCTGCAAAGCACTTCAGGCTGCTGGGATGCTGAGATGCCAGTGGCACTCATTTAAACATGTCCATTTGGCCTTGCCTCATCTGCTAGCAGGGCTTGGTGTCCATTAGACCTCTCCCCATCCCTTTGAACCAGGGAATTTTATTGAAGAGGGATGTTTTAAGCTGAGCTGGGTACCAAAAGAGGCCTGGCACCTCTGGCAGGAACACAATATCCCATTAGTACCTCACACCTTTCACGAGCAGCTGACCTATTCTGGTCAGGGCAGTTTGTCTGATGAGGTTTCTGCAAGTGAGAATAACGTGGTCCATCTGGTAGCTCCAGAGTTGGGATTTAAGCCCAGCAGCTTGGTCAAAGTCCAAGCAGAAAGTTCAGCTGTAGCTGGGACACCATATTTAAAGGCTACTACCATTTTCCACTCTCAGGCACACTCATGGGAGACCCCAGATAGAAAGGAGCACAAAAGAGAGCAGGAAAAATAATTGGTGTTTTTTAGAGTAATGCCTTCCTTGGACTTAGCATGCCCATAGATTTGTCACATTTCAAAGGCAGTTCAGCCAGAACAGAGACAGGAACTCAGCTCCAAGAGGTTGGGATTATTCTCACTAAATTAATTCACCTACCTCTGCTCTATGAGTATAGTTGCTTTGGTTTTGCCTTCAAAGTATCCCAGATATAACTGATCACTTAATAGGTGAATGCTGAACTGCCCTAGCCGTGTGCTACCCTGATCAGAGGACTTCTGGAACTGTTTTATGCAAGGATGAAATATCCCTGATGCCAACTTTTAATTCCTGCTCGTTGAGAAAGTGCAGGATGAATTAGCTCAAAACCAGCGCTACCGTATCTAGGCAGATGTGATCTTGGCCGCCTTTAAAGCTCTTAAAATTTCAATCCCCTCCCAAAGCTTGCTGGATCTAGCCACTGAAAGGAGGAGGCATCTGAAAGATGGGAGACCTCCTTTCAGTACTTCAAGGAGCCTGTAAGGAAGATTGGGACAATCTTTTTAGTAGGGCTTGTTGTGACAGGACAAGAGGTGATGGTTTGAAACTAAAAGAGGCAGATTTAAACCAGGTTTATGGAATATTTTTTTTTTTCCAGTGAGGGTGGTGAGACACTGGCCCAGGTTGCCCAGAGAGGTGGTAGATGCCCCCTGGAAGCATTTCAGGTTAGGTTGGATGGGACTCTGGGCAACCTGATCTAGTTGAAGATGTCCCTGCTGACTGCAGGGGGGTTGGAGTAGATGAAATGTAATGGTCCCTTCCAACCCAAAGCATTCTTTAAATCCATGATTCTATGAAAGGGCAGAGGATGGACATGAAGACATTCATGAAGGCAGAAGTATGCCACATAAGGTTTATATTCTTAGCAAATGAGGGTCCAGACTGCAGTCCCTGCAGCTTACCACAACTGTTACCTCTTCTAACAGCTCTAGAAGAGGTAACAGAGCTGAAGCTTTGATAGACAAACTCTGGCCACATTTGCTAGGAGACTGAGGATATTGCCACCCCAAAGTGTCCATTCCTTTCTTAACCCTCTGCCAGGCCTGTGAGAGAAGCAAGAGATGTTCACTGTGTTCTCAGGTGCCCTTATCAGAGCTCCAGACATTGACTGTCAGTCCTTGAACTCATTTGCCCCAGGAACAGCTGTTAATCTTCCTGAGAAATGAAACTCATTGGCAATAAACCCCAACTGCTGCTTCTTATTTTCCCTCCTACTGCACTCTCTTTCCCATTCATCAATGTGGTGGGGTGGGCACCCATTCCCACCTCCTTTCCTGATGAGTATCCAACCTGTGGGCTGCATTCTTCCCAGCTCCAGATGCCTCCGAAGGATTCTTAGATCCCTATAAAGCACCATGGGCTCCAGCAGGGCTTGCAAGCTGTCAATACCTCATACAGGATACTCAGCACCTCAGCTTCCAGTGGCTTGCCCATGATGTAAGAGAGAGCTTAGACCATTATCACCCAGCTCCTGCTCTGTTCCACAACGCCAAGTCCATCTTTCCTCTTGTTTAATCATGCAACCAACGTGGGAATATAAAGGATATGAAAAAAAGATGGTGGTGTAAAATGCAATTTTATTCTTACAAATCGTTCTTGTAGCCACTTTAATACACAGTCCAGTGCATTTTACAAGGCAGGGCCTCTAAAACCTGCTACCAAACACCAGGATTCATGTGCTCAGCTGGGATAAATCATTGCTGCTGATTTACACCAGCTGAGAACCAGGGCACAACTGCCTAATTAAATAATCTCCCTTTGAGCAAAAGTCTGTGCTTCTGGAAAGTCTGTGCTTCTGGAAAGTGTGACTGTGAATGGAAAAGATGGAAAGAGAGAAAGAAAGAGAGAGAGAGAGAAAGAAGAGTGAAAGAGAAAAAGAAAGAAAGAGAGAAAGAGAAAAAGAAAGAGAGAAAGAATGAAAGAAAGAGAGAGAGAGAAAGAAAGAAAGAAAGAAAGAAAGAAAGAAAGACAAAAAAAAAGAAAAAGAAAAAAGAAAAAGAAAAAGGAAAAGGAAAAGAAAAAGAAAGGAAGAAGAAGAAAGAAAGGAAGAAAAAGAAAGAAATGAAGAAAAAGAATGAGAAAAAGAAAGAAAGGAAGAAGAAGAAAGAAAGATAAAAAGAAAGGAAGAAGAAAGAAAGAAAGACAAAAAGAAAGAAAGGAAGAAGAAAGAAAGACAAAAAGAAAGGAAGAAGAAAGAATGAAAGAAAAACAAAAAGAAAGGAAGAAAGACAGAAAGGAAGAAGAAAGAATGAAAGAAAAACAAAAAGAAAGAAAGGAAGAAGAAAGAAAGAAAAGAAGACAAAAAGAAAGAAAGGAGAAAGAAAGAAAGACAGAAAGAACGGAAGAAGAAAGAATGAAAGAAAAATGAAAGAAAGGAAGAAGAAGGAAAGACAGAAAGAAAGGAAGAAGAAAGAAAGAAAGAAAGACAAAAAGAAAGAAAGAAAGGAAGAAGAAAGAAAGACAAAAGGAAAGAAAGGAAGAAGAAAGAATGAAAGAAAGACAAAAGAAAGAAAGAAAGAAGAAAGAAAGAGAAAAGGAAAGAAAGGAAGAAGAAAGAAAGAAAGAAAGGAAGGAAGAAGAAAGAAAGAGAAAAGGAAAGAAAGAAAGAAAGACAGAAAGAAAGACAGACAGAAAGAAAGAAAGAAAGAAAGAAAGAAAGAAAGAAAGAAAGAAAGAAAGAAAGAAAAAGAAAGAAAGAAAGAAAGAGAAAAAGAGAGAGAGCAAGCAAGCAAGGAAAGAGAAAGCCTGAATAAAGAAATAAAGAAAAGAAGGTATGGGGGAAGTTTGGGAAGCCCAGACTAAATCACTCACACTGATAACAGGCTGATACCGAGAGCAGTAAAACTAATTTATTGGGCTGAGTTTATCTGATTCCAGGGAAAGTGAGCAGTGCTGAGCGCAGTTCTGGCTGTGCTTGTGCCTGACAAGACACTCAGTTCAGATGCACAACTACATTAAGCAGATGTAGCCCATTAAGGAGCAAAGTCTGAAAATGTACTTTACGCTGTCAAGGAAATCCTGGTTGGAAACTTTGGGCCGTTAGGAAAAAAAGACAAACAAACCAAAAGCAAAAACCAACCCTGCAAGAAGATGTTCTGGTTTGGGTTTTATTGCTTTAATCTTTTTTGTGTCAGTCCTAGTTACAGGGTGGTGGTAAATATAGACCAGTACAGGGTAGAGGCTGCCCTGCTGGAAAGCAGCTCCATGGAGAAAGACCTTGGAGTGCTGGTGGGCAGCAAGTTCTGCATGGGCCAGCAATGTGCCCATGCCAAGAGAGCCAATGGGATCCTGGGGTGCAGCAAGAGAAGTGTGGCCAGCAGGGTCAGGGAGGTTCTTCTGCCCCTCTGCTCTGCCCTGGGAGACCACAGCTGCAATCCTGTGTCCAGTTCTGGGCTCCCCAGTTCAAGAGAGACAGAGACCTGATGGAGAGAGTCCCAGGGAGAGCCATGAGGATGCTTAGGGGACTTGAGCATCTGCCCTGTAAAGGGAGACTGAGAGCCCTGGGGCTGTTTAGTGTGGAGAAGAGAAGGCTGAGAGGGGATCTGATCAAGGTCTCTCAGTCTCTGAGGGGTGGGTGTCAAGTGGAGGGGGCCAAGCTCTCTTGGGTGGTGCACAGCAATAAGCCAAGGAGCAGTGGATACAAACTCAAACATAGAAGGTTTCAGCTCAACACGAGGAGAAACTTCTGCACAGTAAGGGTGCCAGAGCCCTGGAGCAGGCTGCCCAGAGGTTGTGGAGTGTCCTTCTCTGGAGACTTTCCAAACCCACCTGGATGCCTTCCTGTGCAGACTACCCTGAGTCACCCTGCTCTGGCAGGGGGGTTGGACTGGATGATCTCTGGAGGTCCCTTCCAACCTCTAACACTCTGATTCTGTGACAGCCCCAGCTCCTCTGGATCTCCAACATAGCTAGAGCAGGGAAAAGTCCCTGAGCATGAAAACCAGCAGACCAGCCCTGTAGTCAGTTACAACCCAAAATTAGGTAAGGTTGGCCAGCTCTCAGAGGCAAACTAGGTAGAACACAAATCATATGTTCCTACCCCAGATCAAGCTAAAAGGTAGAATAACAGAGGAGTTGCTCAGAGCCACAGAAAATTGTTAAGGGAGTGGAACATCTCCCTTACAAGGAGAGACTGAGGGAGCTGAGGGAGTGGCAGAATCACCTCTCTCAACCTGCTGGCCATTTGATGCAGCTCAGGATGTGATTTTTTGATTGGATATTAGGAAAAATTTCTTTACTGAAAGGGTTGTCTAGCAGGCTGACCAGGGAGGTGGTGGATTCACCATCCCTGGACAGGTTCAAAAAACGTGTAGACATGGCACTTTGGGCCATAGTTTAGTGGGCATGGTTGGATTGCCTGTGGGACTTGATGATCTTAAAAGTCTTTTCCAATTTCTACAATTCCTTTATTCCTACACATTTTATCCAGCAGAGCAGTGTTCAAGAGTGCCACCAGGAAATCAGCAACCAGAAAGAAGAAGATCATTTTGAAGAGAAAAAGGAAGATGTTGAAAGAGCTGCCAAACAGAGAGGGACCTGGGGGTGCTGATCGGCAGCCACCTAAACATGAGCCAGCAGTGTGCCCAGGTGGCCAAGAGGGCCAATGGCATCCTGGCCTGTATTAGGAATAGTGTGGCCAGCAGGAGCAGGGAAGTCATTCTGCCCCTGTACTCTGCATTGGTTAGGCCACACCTTGAGTCCTGTGTCCAGTTCTGGGCCCCTCAGTTTAGGAAGGACATCGAGACACTTGAACGTGTCCAGAGAAGGGCAACGAGGCTGGGGAGAGGCCTTGAGCACAGCCCTGTGAGGAGAGGCTGAGGGAGCTGGGGTTGTTTAGCCTGGAGAAGAGAAGGATCAGGGGAGACCTCATTGCCCTCTACAACTACCTGAAAGGTGGTTGTAGCCAGGAAGGGGTTGGTCTCTTCTCCCAGGCAACCAGCACCAGAACAAGGGGACACAGTCTCAAGCTGTGCCAGGGGAAGTTTAGGCTGGAGGTGAGGAGAAAGTTCTTCACCGAGCGAGTCATTCGTCATTGGAATGTGCTGCCCAGGGAGGTGGTGGAGTCACTGTCCCTGGAGGTGTTCAAGAGGGATTGGATGTGGCACTTGGTGCCATGGTGTAGTCATGGGGTCTGTGGACACAGGTTGGACTCAATGATCCTCGAGGTCTCTTCCAACCTTGGTGATACTGTGATACTGTGAAAGGATGATCAGAGTATTTCTATTCAGGCAGATCTCTCAGCTTATCTAAGTCTCCTAAGGGTAAGCCAGGGTGCTTAGGCTATTAACCAGACTACACAGGGTAATGGAAACTCTTTTGCAAGGAGAAATCCTCTACCAGCAATCCAAATAAAAGAGAGTTGCTGCACGGTGCTCATTTTGTTCTTTGAAGTTTCTTTGTTTACATTTTATTATCTGGAATAACCTCTTCAATGCCTGGGGGGGGGGGGGGGGGGGGGGGGGGGAAGTGTCTTTGTGCCACAGCTATTAACAATATGAGTCCAATTCAGGGGCTTTTGGTCTGACATTTGATTGCAACCACAGAGCAGACAGGGTGCTTGGAAGGTTTGCTTTGCTTTCTGTGAAAAGGTGGTGTTTTTTAGTTGCCTCAGAGTAGGGCTGTAGGTTGGACTTGGTAATCCTGAGGGTCTTTCCCAACCTGAATGCTTCTGTGATTTCTGTGAATGATGTGCAAATCCCAGGATGAAAATTTTCCATCTAATGGAAAAGAGACAAGGGGGGGGGGGGGGGGGAAATAATAATTCTAACCAGCCACATTTATGTATTTTAAATTCTCAGTTTCAGCCCTTTTGCTTCTTGGGTTTTATTTGGATGTGTCATAAAGCAATTTAGGTAAATAACAGATATCAAGTGTAATCCCCTGGAGGAGGGGATTGAGTGCACCCTCACTAGGTTTGCAGATGACCCCAAGCTGGGTGGCTGTGTTCATCTGCTAGAAGGTAGGGAGGGTTGGCAGTGGGACCTGGACAGGTTAGACCAATGGGGCAAGGCTAATTGTGTGATGTTTAACAAGGCCAAGTGGCAGGTCCTCTACCTGGGTCACAACAACCCCATGGAAAGCTACAGACTTGGGAATGTGTACTTGGAAAGGTGTGATTCTGAGAGGGATCTGGAGGTTCTGGTTGACAGTCCATGACAGACAGGAGGCAGCAGTGTGCCCAGGTGGCCAAGAAAGCCAATGGCATCCTGACCAGCAGGAACAGGTTGGTGATCATCCTCCTGTGCTCAGCACTGGTGAGGCCACACCTTGAGTACTGTGTTCAGTTCTGGGCCACTCACTACAGGAAGGACATTGAGGTGCTGGAGCAGGTCCAGAGAAGGGCAACAAGGCTGCAGAAGGGCCTGGAGCACCTGGCCTGTGAGGAGCAGCTGAGGGAGCTGGGGGTGTTCAGCCTGGAGAAGAGGAGGCTGAGGGGAGACCTCTTTGCTCCCTACAGCTCCCTGAAGGGAGGTTGGAGGGAGGAGGGGACAGCCTCTTTTCCTTGGTGTCAAGCAATGGGACCAGAGGAAATGGTTTCAAGCTGCACCATGGGAGGTTCAGGCTGGATATTGGGAAATATTTCTTCACAGAGAGGGTCCTTGAACATTGGAACAGGCTGCCCAGGGCAGTGGTGGAGTCACCATCCCTGGAGATGTTTAAGCAGCCTCTGGAGCTGGCGCTTGTGGACATGGTTTAGTGTTGACCCTCCAGTGCTGGGTCAAAGGTTGAACTGGATGAGCTTTGAGGTCTCTTCCAAGTGGATGTTTTCTGGGATTCTGACTCTGTGATTCTGTAATCATCTTGGGCATAGGTGTTAGACAGGACCATGCTCTGATGCTAATACCCCAATTAAGCTTAACAGCTAATGAGCTTGGTTTATAACAAGACCAAACATCAAAAGAGAAGAACCTCTATGCCAAGCATCAGGCTAAGGATAAATCTCATCTGACTGGTGACATCTGCTCTATGGATGTCTGCATTAAAAGGTTCATGCTAGCTCCCAATGGACACAATTCATCTTATCCTGATCCCCTCCTTGGAGGCATGCCAGGTTTCTAGCACTCTAGAAATCATTTTCTTGACAGCACAGGGAGCTGAGGACAGCTTGCTCCATGACCTGTGCAGTGTCAGAGGAGGTGAATTACTCCTGGGAGAACTCAGCCAACTACTTGGGACTTTTCATTGATGTCCTGTTTAACTCAGAAGCCTCTCTTGGTGACTTGGGGTTTTTAGAATAGAATAGAATGGAATGGAATGGAATGGAATGGAATGGAATGGAATGGAATGGAATGGAATGGAATGGAATGGAATAGACCAGGTTGGAAGAGACCTTCAAGATCATTGTGTCCAACCTATCATCCAACACCACCTAATCAACTAAACCATGGCACCGAGCACCCTATCAAGTCTCCTCCTGAACACCTCCAGTGATGGTGACTCCACCACCTCCCTGGGCAGCACATTCCAATGGGCAATCACTCTCTCTGTATAGAACTTCTTCCTAACCTCCAGCCTAAACCTCCCCTGGTGCAGCCTGAGACTGTGTCCCCTTGTTCTGGTGCTGGTTGCTAGAGAGAAGAGACCAACCCCTTCCTGGCTACAACCACCTTTCAGGTAGTTGTAGACAGCAATAAGGTCACCCCTGAGTCTCCTCCTCTACAGGTTAAGCAACCCCAGCTCCCTCAGTCTCTCCTCATAGGGCTTGTTCCAACCCCTCACCAACTTTGTTGTCCTTCTCTGGACTCATTCCAGCAAGTCAACATCCTTCCTAAACTGAGGGGCCCAGAAGTGAACACAGGACTCAAGGTGTGGCCTAACCAGTGCAGTGTACAGGGGCAGAATGACCTCCCTGCTCCTGCTGGCCACACTGTTCCAGATAGCCCACAAGGGGCAGGGGGAGGGACTCCAGAATTCCCTAGGGCAACAGACCTGCAATAGATGCTTATAAAAATCAGATTTCACAATGACTCACTGATCCCGATACCTCGTGGCACACGTGGGGATTTAAACACAACCAAGATGGCATCGGCCACGTGGAAGCAGCAGGAGCAGCATCGCAGAGCTGGTAGCTTTCTCACAAGCCCTGCAGCTTTTGCAGCATGTCCTGTCAAGTGGCAGCTCCTGGGGCTGTGCAAGTACACAGAATTGTTTTGATTGGAAAAGACCTTTAAGATCATAAGAGTCCAACCATGCTCTAATTCTACCTGTTTGGTGCTAAACCACGGCCCTCAGCACCACAGCACTGTGCCTTTTAAACCCCTCCAGGGATGGGGACCATCTCCCTGGGCAGCCTGTGCCAGTGGTTGAGAACCCTTTCAGTGAAGAAATGTTTTCCTCATCTCCAGTCTAAAACTCCCCTGCTGCAACTTGAAGCCATTTCCTCTCATAGAATCAACAAGGTTGGAAAAGACCTCAAAGATCATCAAGTCCAACCTGTCATCCAAGACCTCATGACTACTAGACCATGGCACCAAGTGCCACATCCAATCCCCTCATCCTATCACTTGTTACTGGAGAGAAGAGACCAACCCCCACATGACTCCAACCTCCTTTCAGGAAGTTGTGAAGAGCCAGAAGGTCTCCCCTCAGCCTCCTTTTGTCCAAGCAGAACAACCCCAGTTCCCTCAGATGCTCCTCACAAGACCTTTCATTAGCCTCACTGCCCTTCTGGACATACTCCAGCACCTCAATGTTCTTCTTGTAGGGCGGGAAGGGTGGGCAAAAATGAACCCAGGAATCAAGGATCTGCCTCACCACTGCTGATTACAGGGGGAGCAAACCCTGCCCTGGTTCTGGTGGCCACACTAGTGCTGATGCAAGACAGAATGCTGTTGGCCTGCTTGGCCATCTGGACACAGGCTGGATCAACATCAGCTAACAGCATTTTGATGAAGCTAAGGGTGTTTTCCTCAGCTGTTGCTGATCCAGCATCCACCTGGAATTTCTCAGCAGGCAAAAATGTCCCTAGGACAAGGGTCCCACCATGAAAACATATCAGGAAACTGTGCAGAGAGTGAGGGAGGGCAAGCAAGGGGGGCCCATAGTGTGTTGTGAGAGCATGGATTTCCTGCCGGGGATACCCAGGTGTCTCCAGCAGCACAACTGGTTTAGTTTCCTGTGATGTAGATGGAAACACAGAGCCACCAACTCACAGGATGAAATAGTTTATTGTGGTAGAGAATCTGTAGTCATATCAAGACCCGTGGCTCCTTTTGCTGAGCTTCCAGCTCCTACGCCGTCCTCTTCAGTGCTCTTTTTGCCTTCCCCAAAGCCTCTGTCATTTCCAGGAGAACTTTGTCCAGTTGGCTCACCTCACCTTCCAGCCCGCTCACATCTACGTTGGCATTCAGTGTCTACAGACTCCTGCTCTCCTTGCACCGTGCCTAGCAGAGCATCTTTACCCAGCATCATCAGCACCCCCACACCACCCTTCCTGGTCTCCCAGCACCACAGCAACCTACCGAAAAGTTGTCCCCCCCTCACAGCAGGGGCAGCCTTTAGCTCTCCAGCAGCTCCTGCTGCACACAGAGCCCATCTTGGAACAGCCTCTGCCCTCTTCCCCTGCTCCCGGGGCTCCACAGCCCGTGCTCTGGGACTGTGCTTCCAAAGAACAAAAACACATCCCAGCCGCGGCAGTGCCCACATCCCTCCTGCCCAGAGGGAGCTCCTGCAGAGGAGGAGGAGCCACGAGCCCCGGGGCAGGACGAGAGCCCAGGAGGCTCCCACCTAGTGCCCGCCTGCCTCTGCCCCAGCCCCGCTACCTGCGCTCCTTGTGCTGCCTGCTGCTGCCATGCTCCTGGCCCTCAGGCTGCTGCTCATCTCTGCCGCTCCCACAGGGCATGGGGCTCACCCGGGCCGTCCTGCGCCGCAGGAACCTCAAGACCCTCTGCATGGTGCTCGGCAGCAGCACACGGGCCGCTTGCTGCTGGCTCTGCCGCCACCGCCACAGCCACCACTACCACTTCTCCCACTCCCACACCACCAGACCTACACCATTAGACCAGAATCACACCAGCAAAACCCCACCTCCAGAACCACAACACAAAAAACTCACCACCAAACCACTCCACCGGACCCACTCCGCAAGCCACAATGCCAAACCACACCACCAGAACCACACCACTCAAGCCAAAACCACAAACCCCACCACCGAAACCACAGCACCAAACCACAGCAGAAGGAGACCTTGAGTCTCATTCTGAGAGCAGGGGAATAGTTGCTGGATTTCCTGCCGGGGATACCCAGCTGTCTCCAGCAGCAGCACTGGTTTAGCATCCTGGGATGTAGATGGAAACACAGAGCCACCTCCTCTCAGGTTCAAATAGTTTATTCTGGTTGACAATCTGTAGTCAGCTCAAACCAAAATGACATCAGTGCAAATAAATAACAAATAAACATCAGTTCCCACTGGTGGGAGAGCAGGAGATGTCCAGGCAGAAGCCCAAGCAGATCTGGTTGTGTTTTCACAAGTGGCTGGGAGAGAAAAAGCAAAATCCAGAGTTAGTTCTACGGCAGCAGACCCAGCCCAGGAGGTGTCCATGCCCAGCCATCGGCCATGACACGACACTTGTCAAGCTGTGGAGAGATGAAAGCCCTCCAGAGGAAACAAAGGATGAAAGGGACACACAGGGAGGAAGAAAGACCATTTTCCAGGATTGTCCACTGGCTTTCCAAAGCCCAGGAAAGAAAGTCCAGAGGCTCCAAACAAACCAAGCCAGGCACACCCCCAAATGCCATCTGCTGACCCTTAGACCCTACACCTGTCACACCTCACAGGCACTGCCGTGGCCTCAGCAGCAGAAGCAGGCAGCTTCTTTGCTCCCACTCCACCCGGCCACAAATGACACGGGAAAGACTCCCACTCTTTCACTAACACAGGCAAAACCCAACCCTGACCCCACCTGAAGACTGAGGAATCACACTGGAACATGCTCCAAGCAATTTCCCCTCCCTCCCCAGCGTGCCCCAGGCCGTCTGTGAGACTAGAGTTCTCCTCCAGACGACGACACCAGTGCCATGCCAGCATCTTGTGGCTCCTGTGAAAAAGGCAGGAGCATCAACAACAGCTGCTGCTCACACAGGCACAAAGCCACTTGTTGCTGCAGCACTGCTGACTTCTTCATGCCATCAGCTTCCTCTTCCTCTTCCTTCTTTTGTTGAGCTTCCAGCTCCTTTGCCGTCCTCTTCAGTGCCTTCCCCAAAGCCTCTGTCTTTTCCAGGAGGGCTTTGTGCACTTGGCTCCCCTGACTGGCCAGCCTGCTCACATTTAGGCTGGCATTCTGGGGGAGTTGAAGCAGGGCCGTGCTGACTGCATGCCAGTCAGTGATGCCCTCACTCAACTTCTCTCCACTCTGAGGCAACTGCTCTACATGTCTCTGCAACTTGGCAGCCAGGTCAGACATCCAAAGCAGGGCGGGGTGGAGGTGGATCTCTGTGCCCTACTCCTCTACAGTAAACCATTCAAAAGCCTGGAGCTCATTCAAAAGCCTGATAGCTCATCTAGCAAATGGCTGATGAGACACAGGCAAGCAAGAGAGGACTTTCCTTCCCCAAAAGGCCACTGCCGGGCAACCTGGCACCATCCCAGCGCAGGCACCCAGAGAAGAAAAACCTTGCGAGGGAAGCAGCCAAGCCCAGAGACGTCTGGGAGTGCCTGGGGTGCAATATGGCATCATGGCCACGGCCGCTGGAGAGTGGTGGAGCAGAAGTGAGGCCCTCAGGATCAACCAAGTCCAACCCAGAACCCTACTCCTACAAAGTTCACCCCCTCAAACCACAGCCCCCAAGCACCACACGCAAAACCCGCTGGCAGCCACCACGGGCATCCGCAGGAGACCCTGATGGGTACCCGCTGGAGACCGCAATGGGCACCCACAGGAGCTGTGCCTGCAGCTGGGGACTCACCAGCCAGCCTTTTGTGCACGGGAGGGGTGATGTCAGCTTCGGCCAACTGCTCGTAGCTGGTGGCGTGGTAGAGCCGGACCTGGGCGCCGCTCTGCAGTGCCACCCAGACGCCGCTGCCCGCGCTCACCATGCAGGTGACGCCGCGCCCGCTGTCCTGGCCCACCTGGAGCGTGTGCTGGGGGTGACAAGAGGCACAGCCATGCCAGTGAGGCTGCTGTGGGGGTTTCAGGCTGTGCCTTTAAAATTTCCCCACAGATCTTGAACAGAAAGCAGTCAAATGGAAACAAATCACTGCTGGGTGGGAAAAGGGAAAATAAAGATCAGCTTTTTCATTTGCTTCCAACTGAGCTGGTCTGGCAAATTTAGTGTTGGGGGGGAACTTTCAACCCACCACAATGCCAACAAACACAGGATCACAGGCTCACAGGAGGCCAGGGCTTGGAAGGGACCTCCGAAGATCGTCGAGTCCAGCCCCGCTGCCAGAGCAGGGCCATAGAATCTAGCACAGGTCACAGAGGAACACATCCAGATGGGGCTTGAAAGACTCCAGAGAAGGAGACTTCACAGCCTCTCTGGGCAGCCAGTTCCAGGGCTGTGTGGCCCTCACAGTTAAGGAAGTTCTTCCTCATGTTGAGGTGGAACCTCCTGTGCTGCAGTTTACATCCCTTGCCCCTCTCTATCACAGGCTGCAGCTGAGCAGAGCCTGTCCCCTCCCTCTTGAGCCCCAGCCCTCAGACATTGATAAACATTTATCAAACCCCTTCTCAGTCTTCTCTTCTCCAGACTAATGGTCACCACCACCCCTCCAGACCTCCCACTGCTGCCCACTGTACCTCTTGTGCCAAGGTGGTGGTGCTGAGGACGATGACTCGGCTTTGGCAGCCGCACCACAGCTTCCCGGCCACTGCCACCATCCTGGTGATGGGGCTCCCTGGGGAGCCCAGGGACAGGGATTTGGAGTTTTGGGGGTCCCAGAAGTGGCCTGTGAGGGTGGTGGGAGTGGGGTTGGTAGTCAAAAGTCTGCCAAAGAAATCCCCATCTTCACCAAGCCATTAGGACCATCCCATGTTGTGGGGGCTGGAGATGTCCACCTCCAGGTCCTCTGCCAAAGGTGACATGAGCTGAAGACACCAGGGGATGCAAGCTGGTAGGCAGGGACCAGAAGGAGGATGCACACCTCCACCTGACTCCAGTTTTGGGGTCTCCAGAGCCCTTCAAGGGATGTCATAGAATCATAGAATTGTCAGGGTTGGAAGGGACCTCAAGGATCATCCAGTTCCAACCCTCCTCCCATGGCCAGGGACACCTCACGCTAGAGCAGGTTGCTCAGAGCCCCATCCAGCCTGACACAGTGCTCCAGGTGGGGTCTCAGCAGAGTGGACTAGAGGGGGAGCGTCACCTCCCTCAACCTGCTGTTCCTTCCCTGCCCCAACCCTGGAGCTGTTCGAGGCCAGGTTGGATGAGGCCCTCCCCAGGTTTCTTGGAGCCCCCTTCAGATACCGGAAGGCCACAAGAAGGTCTCCTCAGAGCCTTCTCTTCTCCAGACTCAGCCCCAACAGCCCCAACTCTCTCAGCCTGTCCTCGCAGGACACACACCAGCCATCCTCGGTGCCCAACCACATGGAGCTCTGATGGGCTTCAGGGTCCAGGCTGAGGAGGTCCTCCAGGCTGCCCCGGGTGAAGGAGCCGCGGCTCGAGCGGCGCAGGGCTCGCCCGTCCGCAGGCCTCTCGCCGCGCCGGCTCTGCCCGCAGCTGCCAGTGATGGGCATGAAGCCGGCTTCTGCCTCTTCCTCTGAGCTCGTGCTCTCCACAGTGGCCTCCTTGCAGCTGGGGATCTCTTCATCTGTGCAGGAGGAAGAAGGAGGAAGGAATGGGAGACAGAATCACAGAAACATCTGGGTTGGAAAAGACCCTCAGAGAGCCATGAGGTCTCCCCTCTGCCTCCTCTTCTCCAAACTAACCGTCCCCAGCTCCTGCAGTTGCTCTTCATCAGATTTATTCTCCAGGCCCTTCCCAGCTGCCTTACCCTCCTCTGCACTGGCTGTGGCCTGACCAGAGCTGAGTCCCAGGGGACAATCCTCTCCCTGCTCCTGCTGGACACAGCATTGCTGATCCCAGCCAGGAGGCCTTTGCCTTTCTTGGGCGCACTGCTGGCTCCAATTCAGCTGCTTGTCCATTAGCACCCCCAGGTCCCTTTCTGCCAGGCAGCTTTCCAGCCACACTGCCCCAAGCCTGGAGTCTTGCTTGGGGTTGTTGTGACCCAAGGGCAGGACCTGGCACTTGGTACTCAGACTAGGAGCACCTGCTGACTGCAGAGGGGGTTGGACTGGATGACCTCTGGAGTTCCCTTCCAACCCAGACCATTCTATGATCCTACCACAGGTCCCCTTGTGATGTTGAGCCATGGGGAGGATGCAGGGATGCTGAGACCCAAAAGCCACCGACTTTGACTCAAAGCCACCAGCCCCCCATACCAGCACCAAGGTTTTGGGCTGCTGCCCCCAACATCTCTTGGCCCAAAAGCCACCACCTGTGGAATTCCTCGAGGAACACAACGGGGGTTGGCCAAAACCATGGAGCTGCTCATGGTTTCAGCAGGGTCTGCTGTGACGGGACAGAGGAGGATGGTTTTAAAAGAGGGAGATTTAGAGTCTCACACTATCAGCAAACATTAGAGGTTGGAAGGGACCTCCAGAGACCATCAGGTCATCCTCGTGGCTCTCCCGTGGGACTCTCTCCAGCAGGTCTCTGTCTCTCTTGAACTGGGGAGCCCAGAACTGGACACAGGATTGCAGCTGTGGTCTCCCCAGGGCAGAGCAGAGGGGCAGAAGAACCTCCCTAGCCCTGCTGGCCACACTTCTCCTGCTGCAGCCCAGGATCCCATTGGCTCTCTTGGCCACAAGGGCACCTTGCTGGCCCATGCAGAACTTGCCACGCAGCTGCTATCCAAAAGGGCAGCCCCTAGCCTGTCCTGGTGCCTGCTCTTGTTCTTTCCCAGAGGCAGGACCTTGCACTTGTCCCTATTGAACTTCATGAGGTAGATGTAAGGATGGAATTTTTGATGCTGAGGATAGTGAGAGCCTGGCTCAGCTTGCCCACAGAGGTGGTAGATGCCCCATCCCTGGAACCATTCCACATCAGGTTGGATGTGGTTCTGAGCAACCTGTTCTAGCTGAAGAAATCCCTGCTGACTGCAGCAGGGATGGACTAGATGATCTTGAATGATCATAGAATCATTTACGCTAGAAAAGAGCTTCATGATCATCAAGTCCAACCATTAACCTCACTCTACCAAGTCCACCACTAAGCCATATCCCCAGGCACCACATCTACACAGCTTTTAAACACCTCCAGGCATGAGGACTCCACCACCTCCCTGGGCAGCCTCTTCCAATGTCTGACAGCCCTTTCAATGATTTTTTTTCCCCAGTGTCCAGCCTAAACCTCCCCAGATGCAGCTTGAGGCCCAACCCTCCCATCCCAAACCATCCCATGAGCGCTAAGCTGTTCTGCTGCCTGCTCTTATTCCTCCCCAGAATCAGGCGCCTAGGGTACCTGAAGGACTGTGAATGTGCTCCACAGAGCTCCACCTGCCAGCATCACAGTTCCAGCTTTGTCCCTCGAGAAAATGAGGACAATCACCAGAGAGCAGAACACAGGACTAGCATGGAGTCATGAGGCCGGGAAAAGACCTCAGATCCTGGATTTTCAAATCCAATCATCAACCCAACAACACCATGGGCACCAAAACATGTCCCCAAGTACCATGGCCACATCCTCCAGGCAGGGTGACTCCACCTCCTCCCTGGGCAGCCTGTTCACAGCAATTTTGCCTCATCTCCAACCTGACCCTCCCCTGATGCAGCTTGAGGCCCATCCAGAATACAGAATTAAGCAGGCTGGAAAAGACCTCAGAGATCATCAGGACCAAACTATCACCCAGCACCATCTCATCAACTAAACCATGGCACCAAGTGCATCATCCAGGCTCTTTTGAAACACTTCCAGGGATGGTGACTCCACCACCTCCCTGGGCAGCACATTCCCATGCCCAATCTTTCTTGCTGGGAAGAATTTCTTCCTAAGATTCTGCCCTGGCACAGCTTGAGACTGTGTCCTCTTGTTCTGGTGCTTGTTACCTGGGAGAAGAGACCAACCCCCACCTGGCTCCAACCTCCCTTTAGGTAGTTGTAGACAGCCATAAGGGTCTCTCCTGAGCCTCCTCTTCTCCAGGCTAAGCAACCCCAGCTCCCTCAGCCTCTCCTCACAGGGCTGTGCTCCAGGACCCCTGCCCAGCCTCGTTGCCCTTCTCTGGACACCTTCCAGCATCTCAACATCTTTCTCAAACTGAGGAGCCCAGAACTGGACACAGCACTCAAGGTGTGGCCTAACCAGTGCTGAGTACAGGGCACAGTGACTTCCCTGCTCCTGCTGGCCACACTGTTCCTGATGCAGGCCAGGATGCCGTCGGCCTTCTTGGCCACCTGGGCACATCCCTTCCATCCCAACCCATCCCACCACTCCACGATTTTTGGGGGTTTTCACCCAGCAGGGACTCACTGCCAAAGCTGGAGGAGCTGGTGGAGCAGCTGGCTTGGCTCTGCAGCGTCCCTGAGGGGCTGGGTGAGGACTCCTCATCGGTGTCATCGCTGGCAAAGGGCACCAACTCCCTGTTGCCACCATCGACCGGCTCCGAGAGCTCCGGCGACGAGCCCGGGGATGGGGATGTGCAGGCAGGGCTGTGGCCCCGCGTCCTCCGCCTGCGTCGGGACCACCTCAGAGCAGGGGCTGCCCACCGGCTCCCCACGGTCCCTGCTGCCACGAGGGGAAGAGAGGGAGGAAAGAAACAGCTCCAGCACCAGCCTCCCTGCCCACCAGGCTCCACAGACACACAGACACGTTCCGGTTGGAAAAGACCCTCAGGGTCACCAAGGCCAACCCAAACCCTACTCTACAAGGCTCACCCCGGAACCATAGCCCCAAGCACCACATCCAAACCACCGTGAAACACAACAGGCTTGGGGATTCAAACAGCTCCCTGTCCAGCACATTCCAGTGCCTGACCACTCTTGCCATGAAGAAATGATTTCTACAGCCCGGACTAAAGCTACGCACTGCAGCTTGAGGCATCATCGAATCAACTAAACCATGTCCCCAACAGCCTCCTCCAGTCTCTTCTTAAACACCTGCAGTGATGGTGACTCCACCACCTCCCAGGGCAGCCCATACCAATGGCAAATCTCTCTTTCTGTGAAGAACTTCTTCCTAACACACAGCCTGAACCTCCACCGGTGCAGCTTCAGACTGCATCCTCCTCTTCTGGGGCTGGGTACCTGGGACAAGACAACAACCCCAACCCAGTTAACATCTCCCCTCGGGTATCCCATCCCATCCTATCCTATCCTATCCTATCCTATCCTATCCTATCCTATCCTATCCTATCCTATCCTATCCTATCCTATCCTATCCAATACATCTGGTCTTCATACTATCACTTAAATACCTATGAGAATAGACCACTACCAACCTCTCCACAAAGCCCTTTCAGGGAGCTGGGAAGAGCAGTGAGGTACTCCTCTGCCTCCTCCTCTCCAAACTAACCATCTCCAGCTCCCTCACTCGCTCCCCATCACATTTGTCCACCAGGACTACCCCAGCCTCCTTGCTGTCCTCTGTACAGGCTCAGGTACCTCCACATCTCTCCTCTATTGAGGTGCCAAGGTGGCTCAAGGCCTCAGCCAACTTGGCCTTGACCACATCCTGGGAGGGACTTGCAGGTCCTGTAGGATGCTAGAACCCAAGCATCAGCACCAAGTACCTGCACACCGCTCCTAATCTTCATGGTGGGGATGGCCTTGAGGAACTCTGGTTCCAGGCAGTTTTTGCTGGAAGTTGTGGGAAAAAAATCACAAAGGAGAATGAGGAAGAGAGATGGATGGAGGCCTACCTATCCTGTGTTCTGAAGCTCAACCCTCTCCCAAGTCCAGCTCCCAAGTCCATTCTCTTACCCAACTCCTTTTTGGCATCCTCAAAGGCTTGCTCAGAGCTGAGCCGGGCATCGGGCTTGGGGAATTCAAAGGGGAAGGACTGGGTGCCATCAGCTTGGGTGGTGCTGAGCTCCACCTTGTAGGGGGAAGGCCATGCTGAAGGACAGGGAATGCTTCTGGGGCTGGTTACCTGGGACAAGACACCAAGACCCACCTGGTTAAAATCTCCCTTCGGGTAGTTCTAGACAGCAATAAGGCTCTCCTCTGAGCCTGCTCTTCTCTAGGCTAAGAAAGCCCAGCTCCCGCAGCCTCTCCTCAAGGGCCTGTGCTCTGAAGCCCTCACCAGCTTTCTTGCCCTTCTCTGGACAGGGTGACTTCACGATCTCAAAGGTCTTTTCCAACCAGTCTACTACTATTCTATTCTATTCTAATTTATTCTATTCTATTATGTTCTGTTCTATTCCATTCCATTCCATTCCATTCTACTCTACTCTACTCTACTCTACTCTACTCTACTCTACTCTACACCCAAACTACTCTACTCTACTCAACTCTACTCTACTCTACTCTACTCTATTCTATTCCTTCCCTCTTGGTTCTATCACTTCAGTACCTGTGAGAAGAGACCACCCCCAAGCTCTCCACAATGCCTTTCAGGGAGCTAGGAAGAGCAGTCAGGTCCCCCCTCCACCTCCTCCTCTCCAAACTAACCATCCACAGCTCCCTCACTCACTCCCCCTCACCTTTGTTCCCCAAGTCCTTCCCCAGCTTCCTTGCCCTCCTCTGCACTGGGTTGCAGTACCACCACATTTCTCCTCTATTGAGGTGCCAAGGTGGCTTAAGGCCTCAGCCAACCTGGCCTTGACCACCTCCTAGGAGGGATTTCTAGGTCCTGTAGGATGCTAGAACCCAAGCATCAGCACCAAGTACCTACATCCTGCTCCTAATCTTCATGCTGGGGATGGCCTTGAGGAACTCTGGCTCCAGGCAGTTTTTGCTGGAAGCTGTGGGAAAAAAATCACAAAGGAGAATGAGGAAGAGAGATGGATGGAGGCCTACCTATCCTGTGTTCTGATGCTCAACCCACTCCCAAGTCCAGCTCCCAAGTTCCTTCTCCTACCCATCTTCTTTTTGGCATCCTCAAAGGCGTGCTGAGAGCAGAGCCGGGCATCGGGCTTGGGGAATTCAAAGGGGAAGGACTGGGTGCCATCAGCTTGGGTGGTGCTGAGCTCCACCTTGTAGGGGGAAGGCCATGCTGAAGGACAGGGAATGCTTCTGGGGCTGGTTACCTGGGACAAGACACCAACACCCACCTGGTTAAAATCTCCCTTCGGGTAGTTCTAGACAGCAATAAGGCTCTCCTCTGAGCCTGCTCTTCTCTAGGCTAAGAAAGCCCAGCTCCCGCAGCCTCTCCTCAAGGGCCTGTGCTCTGAAGCCCTCACCAGCTTTCTTGCCCTTCTCTGGACAGGGTGACTTCATGATCTCAAAGGTCTTTTCTAACCAGCCTACTACTCTTCTATTCTATTCTATTCTACTCTATTCCATTCTATTCTACTCTATTCTAGTCTAGTCTAGTCTAGTCTAATCTATTCCACTCCATTCCATTCCATTCCATTCCATTCCATTCCATTCCATTCCATTCCATTCCATTCCATTCTACTATAATCTACTCTACTCTACTCTAATCTAAACTACTCGACTCTACACTACTCTACTATACTCTATTCTATTCCTTCCCTCTTGGTTCTATCACTTCATTACCTGTGGGAACAGACCACCCCCAACCTCTCCACAATGCCCTTTCAGGGAGCTGGGAAGAGCAGTCAGGTCCCCCCTCCACCTCCTCCTCTCCAAACTAACCATCCACAGCTCCCTCACTCGCTCCCCATCACTTTTGTTCCATAAGTCCTTCCCCAGCTTCCTTGCCCTCCTCTGCACTGGGTTGCAGTACCACCACATTTCTCCTCTATTGAGGTGCCAAGGTGGCTTAAGGCCTCAGCCAACCTGGCCTTGACCACCTCCTGGGAGGGATTTCTAGGTCCTGTAGGATGCTAGATCCCAAGCATCAGCACCACGTACCTACATCCTGCTCCTAATCTTCATGCTGGGGATGGCCTTGAGGAACTCGGGCTCCAGGCAGTTTCTGCTGGAAGGTGTGGGAAAAAAAATCACAAAGGAGAATGAGGAAGAGAGATTGATGGAGGCCTACCTATCCTGTGTTCTGATGCTCAACCCACTCCCAAGTCCAGCTCCCAATTCCATTCTCTTACCCATCTTCTTTTTGGCATCCTGAAAGGCGTGCTGAGACCTGAGCCGGGCATCGGGCTTGGGGAATTCGAAGGGGAAGGACTGGGTGCCATCAGCTTGAGTGGTGCTGAGCTCCACCTTGTAGGGGGAAGGCCTTGCTGAAGGACAGGGAATGCTTCTGGGGCGGGTTACCTGGGACAAGACACCAACACCCACCTGGTTAACATCTCCCTTTGGGTAGTTCTAGACAGCAGTAAGGCTCTCCTCTGAGCCTGCTCTTCTCTAGGCTAAGGCCTCAGCCAACCTGGCCTTGACGACCTCCTGGGAGGGAGTTGCAGGTCCCGTAAGATGCTAGAACCCAAGCATCAGCACCAAGTACCTGCACACCGCTCCTCATCTTTAAGGTGGGGATGGCCTTCAGGAACTCTGGGTACAGGCAGTTTTTGCTGGAATCTAGGGAAAAAAAAACACTTAGGACAATGAGGAAGAGAGATGGATGGAAGCCTACCTATCCTGTGTTCTGATGCTGCCCTCCTCTGCACTGGGATGCAGTGCCACCACATTTCTCCTCTATTGAGGTGCCAAGGTGGCTCAAGGCCTCAGCCAGCCTGGCCTTGACCAGCCCCAGGGTGGGACTTGCAGGTCCTGTAAGATGCTTCAACCTAGCATCAGCACCAAGTACCTTCTCACCGCTCCTCATCTTCAAGGTGGGGATGGCCTTCAGGAACTCTGGCTCCAGGCAGTTTTTGCTGGATGCTGGAGGAAAAAATTCCCATAGGAGAATGAGGAAGAGAGAAGGATTGAGGCCTACACATCCTGTGTTCTGATGCTGAGCCCACTGCCACATCCACCTCCCCGGTCCCTGCTCTTACCCAGCTTCTTCTTGGCATCCTCAAAGGCTTGCTCAAAGTTGAGCCGGGAATGGGGCTTGGGGAATTCGAAGGGGAAGGACTGGGTGCCATCAGCTTGTGGGGTGCAGAGCTCCACCTTGTAGGGGGAAGGCCATGCTGAAGGACAGGGAATGCTTCTGGGGCTGGTTACCTGGGACAAGACACCAACACCCACCTGGTTAAAATCTCCCTTTGGGTAGTTCTAGACAGCAGTAAGGCTCTCCTCTGAGCCTGCTCTTCTCTAGGCTAAGAAAGCCCAGCTCCCTCAGCCTCTCCTCAAGGGCCTGTGCTCTGAAGCCCTCACCAGCTTTCTTGCCCTTCTCTGGACAGGGTGACTTCATGATCTCAAAGGTCTTCTCCAACCTTGTTAGCTCTACTCTAATCTAGCCTAAACCATTCTAATCTATTCTAGTATATTCTAGGCTACTGTATTCACATCCACTTCATACTATCACTTAAATACCTCTGAGAAGAGACCACCCCCAACCTCTCCACAATGTCCTTTCAGGGAGCTGTGGAGAGCAGTGAGCTCCCCCCTCTGCCTCCTCCTCTCCAAACTAGCCATCCAAAGCTCCCTCACTCGCTCCCCATCACATTTGTTCTCCACGTCCTTCCCCAGCTTCTTTGCCCTCCTCTGCACAAGCTCAGGCACCTCCACATCTCTCCTCTATTGGGGTGCCAAGGTGGCTCAAGGCCTCAGCCAGCCTGGCCTTGACCACCTCCAGGGAGGGACTTGCAGGTCCTGTAGAATGCTTGAACCCAAGCATCAGCACCACGCTCCTGCATCCCGCTCCTAATCTTCATGGTGGGGATGGCCTTGAGGAACTCTGGGCCCAGGCAGTTTTTGCTGGAAGCTGGGGGAAATGGTGAATGAGCAAGTTAAATGAGCATGTTAAATGGATGGAGGTCTACCCATCCTGTGTTGTGATGCTGAACCCACAATCAAGTCCTGCCCCTTTGTCCCTGCTCTTACCCAGCTTCTTCTTGGCATCCTCAAAGGCTTGCTCAGAGCTGAGCCGGGAACTAGAAGATGAAGGACTGGGTGCCATCAGCTTTGGTGCTGCTGTGCTCCACCTTGTAGGGGGAAGGGCATGCTGAAGGACAGGGAATGCTTCTGGGCCTGGTTACCTGGGACAAGACACCAACACCCACCTGGTTAAAATCTCCCTTTTGGGTATTCTAGACAGCAATAAGGCTCTCCTCTGAGCCTGCTCTTCTATAGGCTAAGAAAGCCCAGCTCCCGCAGCCTCTCCTCAAGGGCCTGTGCTCTGAAGCCCTCACCAGCTTTCTTGCCCTTCTCTGGACAGGGTGACTTCATGATCTCAAAGGTCTTTTCCAACCAGGCTATTTCTATTCTATCCTATCTATCCTATCCTATCCTATCCTGTCCTATCCAATCCTACCCTATCCTATCCTATCCTATGCTATCCTATCCTATACTATCCTATCCAATACATCTGGTCTTCATACTATCACTTAAATACCTATGAGAATACACCATTGCCAACCTCTCCAGAATGCCCTTTCTGGGAGCTGGGAAGAGCAGTGAGGTACTCCTCTGCCTCCTCCTCTCCAAACTAACCATCCACAGCTCCCTCACTCGCTCCCCATCACATTTGTCCGCCAGGCCTACCCCAGCCTCCTTGCTCTCCTCTGTACAGGCTCAGGTACCTCCATATCTCTCCTCTATTGAGGTTCCAAGGTGGCTCAAGACCTCAGCCAACTTGGCCTTGACCACATCCTGGGAGGGACTTGCAGGTCCTGTAGGATGTTTGAACCAAAGCATCAGCACCGAGTACCTGCACACCGCTCCAAATCTTCATGCTGGGGATGGCCTTGAGGAACTCGGGCTCCAGGCAGTTTTTGCTGGAAGCTGTGGGAAAAAAATCACAAAGGAGAATGAGGAAGAGAGATCGATGGAGGCCTACCTATCCTGTGTTCTGATGCTCAACCCACTCACAAGTCCAGCTCCCAAGTCCATTCTCTTACCCAACTCCTTTTTGGCATCCTCAAAGGCTTGCTCAGAGCTGAGCCGGGCATCGGGCTTGGGGAATTCAAAGGGGAAGGACTGGGTGCCATCAGCTTGGGTGGTGCTGAGCTCCACCTTGTAGGGGGAAGGGCATGCTGAAGGACAGGGAATGCTTCTGGGCCTGGTTACCTGGGACAAGACACCAACACCCACCTGGTTAAAATCTCCCTTTTGGGTATTCTAGACAGCAATAAGGCTCTCCTCTGAGCCTGCTCTTCTATAGGCTAAGAAAGCCCAGCTCCCGCAGCCTCTCCTCAAGGGCCTGTGCTCTGAAGCCCTCACCAGCTTTCTTGCCCTTCTCTGGACAGGGTGACTTCATGATCTCAAAGGTCTTTTCCAACCAGGCTATTTCTATTCTATCCTATCTATCCTATCCTATCCTATCCTGTCCTATCCAATCCTACCCTATCCTATCCTATCCTATGCTATCCTATCCTATACTATCCTATCCAATACATCTGGTCTTCATACTATCACTTAAATACCTATGAGAATACACCATTGCCAACCTCTCCAGAATGCCCTTTCTGGGAGCTGGGAAGAGCAGTGAGGTACTCCTCTGCCTCCTCCTCTCCAAACTAACCATCCACAGCTCCCTCACTCGCTCCCCATCACATTTGTCCGCCAGGCCTACCCCAGCCTCCTTGCTCTCCTCTGTACAGGCTCAGGTACCTCCATATCTCTCCTCTATTGAGGTTCCAAGGTGGCTCAAGACCTCAGCCAACTTGGCCTTGACCACATCCTGGGAGGGACTTGCAGGTCCTGTAGGATGTTTGAACCAAAGCATCAGCACCGAGTACCTGCACACCGCTCCAAATCTTCATGCTGGGGATGGCCTTGAGGAACTCGGGCTCCAGGCAGTTTTTGCTGGAAGCTGTGGGAAAAAAATCACAAAGGAGAATGAGGAAGAGAGATCGATGGAGGCCTACCTATCCTGTGTTCTGATGCTCAACCCACTCACAAGTCCAGCTCCCAAGTCCATTCTCTTACCCAACTCCTTTTTGGCATCCTCAAAGGCTTGCTCAGAGCTGAGCCGGGCATCGGGCTTGGGGAATTCAAAGGGGAAGGACTGGGTGCCATCAGCTTGGGTGGTGCTGAGCTCCACCTTGTAGGGGGAAGGCCATGCTGAAGGACAGGGAATGCTTCTGGGGCTGGTTACCTGGGACAAGACACCAACACCCACCTGGTTAAAATCTCCCTTCGAGTAGTTCTAGACAGCAATAAGGCTCTCCTCTGAGCCTGCTCTTCTCTAGGCTAAGAAAGCCCAGCTCCCGCAGCCTCTCCTCAAGGGCCTGTGCTCTGAAGCCCTCACCAGCTTTCTTGCCCTTCTCTGCACAGGGTGACTTCATGATCTCAAAGGTCTTTTCCAACCAGGCTATTTCCATTCCATTCCATTCCATTCCATTCCATTCCATTCCATTCCATTCCATTTCTTTCCAATCCATTCCATTGCATTGTATACCATTCCATTGTATACCATTCCATTCCATACTATTCCATTCCATTGCATACCATTCTACTCTATTTTATTCCTTCCCTCTTGGTTCTATCACTTCAGTACCTGTGAGAAGGGACCACCCCCAACCTCTCCACAATGCCCTTTCAGGGAGCTGGGAAGAGCAGTCAGGTCCCCCTTCCACCTCCTCCTCTCCAAACTCAACATCCACAGCTCCCTCACTCGCTCCCCATCACTTTTGTTCCCCAAGTCCTTCCCCAGCTTCCTTGCCATCCTCTGCACTGGGTTGCAGTACCACCACATTTCTCCTCTATTGAGGTGCCAAGGTGGCTCAAGGCCTCAGCCTGCCTGGCCTTGACCTCTTCCTGGGAGGGATTTGCAGGTCCTGTAAGATGCTTGAACCCAAGCATCAGCACCACGTACCTACATCCTGCTCCTAATCTTCATGCTGGGGATGGCCTTGAGGAACTCTGGCTCCAGGCAGTTTTTGCTGGAAGCTGGGGGAAAAAATTCCCATGGGAGAATGAGGAAGAGAGATGGATGGAGGCATAACCATCCTGTGTTCTGATGCTGAGCCCACTGCCACATCCACCTCCCCGGTCCCTGCTCTTACCCAGCTTCTTCTTGGCATCCTCAAAGGCTTGCTCAGAGCTCAGCCGGGCATCGGGATTGGGGAATTCGAAGGGGAAGGACTGGGTGCCATCAGCTTGGGTGGTGCTGAGCTCCACCTTGTAGGGGGAAAGCCATGCTGAAGGACAGGGAATGCTTCTGGGGCTGGTTACCTGGGACAAGACACCAACACCCACCTGGTTAAAATCTCCCTTCGGGTAGTTCTAGACAGCAATAAGGCTCTCCTCTGAGCCTGCTCTTCTCTAGGCTAAGAAAGCCCAGCTCCCGCAGCCTCTCCTCAAGGGCCTGTGCTCTGAAGCCCTCACCAGCTTTCTTGCCCTTCTCTGGACAGGGTGACTTCATGATCTCAAAGGTCTTTTCCAACCAGTCTACTACTATTCTATTCTATTCTACTTTATTCTATTCTATTATGTTCTGTTCTATTCCATTCCATTCCATTCCATTCCATTCTACTCTACTCTACTCTACTCTACTCTACTCTACTCTACTCTACTCTACTCTATTCTACTCTACACCCAAACTACTCTACTCTACTAAACTCTACTCTACTCTACTCTACTCTATTCTATTCCTTCCCTCTTGGTTCTATCACTTCATTACCTGTGAGAAGAGACCACCCCCAACCTCTCCACAAAGCCCTTTCAGGGAGCTGGGAAGAGCAGTCAGGTCCCCCCTCCACCTCCTCCTCTCCAAACTAACCATCCACAGCTCCCTCACTCGCTCCCCATCGCTTTTGTTCCCCAAGTCCTTCCCCAGCTTCCTTGCCCTCCTCTGCACTGGGTTGCAGTACCACCACATTTCTCCTCTATTGAGGTGCCAAGGTGGCTCAAGGCCTCAGCCAGCCTGGCCTTGACCAGCCCCAGGGTGGGACTTGCAGGTCATATAAGATGCTTCAACCTAGCATCAGCACCAAGTACCTGCTCACCGCTCCTCATCTTCAAGGTGGGGATGGCCTTCAGGAACTGTGGCTCCAGGCAGTTTTTGCTGGATGCTGGAGGAAAAAATTCCCATAGGAGAATGAGGAAGAGAGAAGGATTGAGGCCTACACATCCTGTGTTCTGATGCTGAGCCCACTGCCACATCCACCTCCCCGGTCCCTGCTCTTACCCAGCTTCTTCTTGGCATCCTCAAAGGCTTGCTCAAAGTTGAGCCGGGAATGGGGCTTGGGGAATTCGAAGGGGAAGGACTGGGTGCCATCAGCTTGTGGGGTGCAGAGCTCCACCTTGTAGGGGGAAGGCCATGCTGAAGGACAGGGAATGCTTCTGGGGCTGGTTACCTGGGACAAGACACCAACACCCACCTGGTTAAAATCTCCCTTTGGGTAGTTCTAGACAGCAGTAAGGCTCTCCTCTGAGCCTGCTCTTCTCTAGGCTAAGAAAGCCCAGCTCCCTCAGCCTCTCCTCAAGGGCCTGTGCTCTGAAGCCCTCACCAGCTTTCTTGCCCTTCTCTGGACAGGGTGACTTCATGATCTCAAAGGTCTTCTCCAACCTTGTTAGCTCTACTCTAATCTAGCCTAAACCATTCTAATCTATTCTAGTATATTCTAGGCTACTGTATTCACATCCACTTCATACTATCACTTAAATACCTCTGAGAAGAGACCACCCCCAACCTCTCCACAATGTCCTTTCAGGGAGCTGTGGAGAGCAGTGAGCTCCCCCCTCTGCCTCCTCCTCTCCAAACTAGCCATCCAAAGCTCCCTCACTCGCTCCCCATCACATTTGTTCTCCACGTCCTTCCCCAGCTTCTTTGCCCTCCTCTGCACAAGCTCAGGCACCTCCACATCTCTCCTCTATTGGGGTGCCAAGGTGGCTCAAGGCCTCAGCCAGCCTGGCCTTGACCACCTACAGGGAGGGACTTGCAGGTCCTGTAGGATTCTTGAACCCAAGCATCAGCACCAAGTACCTGCATCCCGCTGTGCATCTTCATGGTGGGGATGGCCTTGAGGAACTCTGGCTCCAGGCAGTTTTTGCTGGAAGCTGGGGGAAAAAACCACATTGGTGAATGAGCAAGTTAAATGGATGGAGGTCTACCCATCCTGTGTTGTGATGCTGAACCAACTCCCAAGTCCCCCCCACCCCTTGTCCCTTCTCTTACCCAGCTTCTTCTTGGCATCCTCAAAGGCTTGCTCAGAGCTGAGCCGGGCATCGGGCTTGGGGAACTCGAAGATGAGGGACTGGGTGCCATCAGCATTGGTGGTTCTGAGCTCCACCTTGTAGGGGGAAGGCCATGCTGAAAGACAGGGATTGGTTCTTATCCTGCTACCCTGCTGCTGGTTACCTGGGACAAGAGACCAACACCCACCTGGCTACAACCTCCCTTCGGGTAGCTCTAGACAGCAATAATGGTCTCCTCTGGGCCTCCTGTTCTCCAGGCTAATCATTGCCACCTCCCTCAGCCTCCCCTCACAGGGCCTGTGCTCCAAACACCTCACCAGCTTTCTTCCCCTTCTCTGGACAGGGTGACTTCATGATCACACACGTCTTTTCCAACCGGGTTAGTTCTATCCTCGTCGAATCTAGTCTAGTCTAAGCCATTCTAATGTATTCTAATGTATTCTAATGTATTCTAATGTATTCTAATGTATTCTATTGTATTCTATTCTATTCTATTCTATTCTATTCTATTCTATTCTATTCTATTCATTTCCTCATCGTACTATCGCTTCATTACCTGTGGTAAGAGACCACCCCCAACCTCTCCACAATGCCCTTTCAGGGAGCTGGGAAGAGCAGTCAGGTCCCCCCTCCACCTCCTCCTCTCCAAACTAACCATCCACAGCTCCCTCAGTAGCTCCCCATCAGGTTTGTTCTGCAGGCCCGTCCCCAGATTCCTTGCCCTCCTATGCACCGGGTCCAGTACCTCCACATCTGTCTGAAGAGCTGACAAGGTGGCTCAAGGCCTCAGCCAACCTGGCCTTGACCACCTCCAGGGAGGGACTTGCAGGTCCTGTAGAATGCTTGAACCCAAGCATCAGCACCACACTCCTGCATCCCGCTCCTAATCTTCATGGTGGGGATGGCCTTGAGGAACTCTGGGCCCAGGCAGTTTTTGCTGGAAGCTGGGGGAAATGGTGAATGAGCAAGTTAAATGAGCATGTTAAATGGATGGAGGTCTACCCATCCTGTGTTGTGATGCTGAACCCACAATCAAGTCCTGCCCCTTTGTCCCTGCTCTTACCCAGCTTCTTCTTGGCATCCTCAAAGGCTTGCTCAGAGCTGAGCCGGGAACTAGAAGATGAAGGACTGGGTGCCATCAGCTTTGGTGCTGCTGTGCTCCACCTTGTAGGGGGAAGGGCATGCTGAAGGACAGGGAATGCTTCTGGGCCTGGTTACCTGGGACAAGACACCAACACCCACCTGGTTAAAATCTCCCTTTTGGGTATTCTAGACAGCAATAAGGCTCTCCTCTGAGCCTGCTCTTCTCTAGGCTAAGAAAGCCCAGCTCCCTCAGCCTCTCCTCAAGGGCCTGTGCTCTGAAGCCCTCACCAGCTTTCTTGCCCTTCCCTGGACAGGGTGACTTCATGATCTCAAAGGTCTTTTCCAACCAGGCTATTTCTATTCAATTCAATTCTATTCTATTCTATTCTATTCTATCCTATTCCATTCTATTCTATTTCATTCCATTCCATTCTATTCTATTCTATTTCTACTCTATTCTATTTCTACTCTAATCTACTCTACACCAATCTACTCCAATGTATTCCTTCCCTATTTCTTCTATCACTTCATTACCTGTGGGAAGAGACCACCCCCAACCTCTCCACAATGCCCTTTCAGTGAGCTGGGAAGAGCAGTGGGGTCCCCGCACCACCTCCTCCTCTCCAAACTCACCATCCACAGCTCCCTCACTCGCTCCCTATCACATTTGTTCCCCAAGTCCTTCCCCAGCTCCCGTGCCCTCCTCTGCACTTGGTTGCAGTACCACCACATTTCTCCTCTATTGAGGTGCCAAGGTGGCTCAAGGCCTCAGCCAGCCTGGCCTTGACCACCTCTTGGGAGGGACTTGCAGGTCCTGTAAGATGCTTCAACCTAGCATCAGCACCAAGTACCTGCACTCCACTCCTAATCTTCATGCTGGGGATGGCCTTGAGGAACTCTGGCTCCAGGCAGTTTTCTCTGGAAGCTGGGGGAAAAAAATCACAAAGAAGAATGAGGAAGGGAGGTGGATGGAAGCCTACCTATCCTGTGTTCTGATGCTGAGCCCACTGCCACATCCACCTCCCCGGTCCCTGCTCTTACCCAGCTTCTTCTTGGCATCCTCAAAGCCTTGCTCAGAGCTGAGCCGGGCATCGGGCTTGGGGAATTCAAAGGGGAAGGACTGGGTGCCATCAGCTTGGGTGGTGCTGAGCTCCACCTTGTAGGGGGAAGGCCATGCTGAAGGACAGGGAATGCTTCTGGGGCTGGTTACCTGGGACAAGACACCAACACCCACCTGGTTAAAATCTCCCTTTGGGTAGTTCTAGACAGCAATAAGGCTCTCCTCTGAGCCTGCTCTTCTCTAGGCTAAGAAAGCCCAGCTCCCGCAGCCTCTCCTCAAGGGCCTGTGCTCTGAAGCCCTCACCAGCTTTCTTGCCCTTCTCTGGACAGGGTGACTTCATGATCTCAAAGGTCTTTTCCAACCAGGCTATTTCCATTCCATTCCATTCCATTCCATTCCATTCCATTCCATTCCATTCCTTTCCAATCCATTCCATTGCATTGTATACCATTCCATTGTATACCATTCCATTCCATACTATTCCATTCCATTGTATACCATTCTACTCTATTTTATTCCTTCCCTCTTGGTTCTATCACTTCAGTACCTGTGAGAAGGGACCACCCCCAACCTCTCCACAATGCCCTTTCAGGGAGCTGGGAAGAGCAGTCAGGTCCCCCTTCCACCTCCTCCTCTCCAAACTCAACATCCACAGCTCCCTCACTCGCTCCCCATCACTTTTGTTCCCCAAGTCCTTCCCCAGCTTCCTTGCCATCCTCTGCACTGGGTTGCAGTACCACCACATTTCTCCTCTATTGAGGTGCCAAGGTGGCTCAAGGCCTCAGCCTGCCTGGCCTTGACCTCTTCCTGGGAGGGATTTGCAGGTCCTGTAAGATGCTTGAACCCAAGCATCAGCACCACGTACCTACATCCTGCTCCTAATCTTCATGCTGGGGATGGCCTTGAGGAACTCTGGCTCCAGGCAGTTTTTGCTGGAAGCTGGGGGAAAAAATTCCCATGGGAGAATGAGGAAGAGAGATGGATGGAGGCATAACCATCCTGTGTTCTGATGCTGAGCCCACTGCCACATCCACCTCCCCGGTCCCTGCTCTTACCCAGCTTCTTCTTGGCATCCTCAAAGGCTTGCTCAGAGCTCAGCCGGGCATCGGGATTGGGGAATTCGAAGGGGAAGGACTGGGTGCCATCAGCTTGGGTGGTGCTGAGCTCCACCTTGTAGGGGGAAGGCCATGCTTAAGGACAGGGAATGCTTCTGGGGCTGGTTACCTGGGACAAGACACCAACACCCACCTGGTTAAAATCTCCCTTCGGGTAGTTCTAGACAGCAATAAGGCTCTCCTCTGAGCCTGCTCTTCTCTAGGCTAAGAAAGCCCAGCTCCCGCAGCCTCTCCTCAAGGGCCTGTGCTCTGAAGCCCTCACCAGCTTTCTTGCCCTTCTCTGGACAGGGTGACTTCACGATCTCAAAGGTCTTTTCCAACCAGTCTACTACTATTCTATTCTATTCTACTTTATTCTATTCTATTATGTTCTGTTCTATTCCATTCCATTCCATTCCATTCCATTCTACTCTACTCTACTCTACTCTACTCTACTCTACTCTACTCTACTCTATTCTACTCTACACCCAAACTACTCTACTCTACTAAACTCTACTCTACTCTACTCTACTCTATTCTATTCCTTCCCTCTTGGTTCTATCACTTCATTACCTGTGAGAAGAGACCACCCCCAACCTCTCCACAAAGCCCTTTCAGGGAGCTGGGAACAGCAGTCAGGTCCCCCCTCCACCTCCTCCTCTCCAAACTAACCATCCACAGCTCCCTCACTCGCTCCCCATCACTTTTGTTCCCCAAGTCCTTCCCCAGCTTCCTTGCCCTCCTCTGCACTGGGTTGCAGTACCACCACATTTCTCCTCTATTGAGGTGCCAAGGTGGCTTAAGGCCTCAGCCAACCTGGCCTTGACCACCTCCTGGGAGGGATTTCTAGGTCCTGTAGGATGCTAGAACCCAAGCATCAGCACCACGTACCTACATCCTGCTTCTAATCTTCATGCTGGGGATGGCCTTGAGGAACTCGGGATCCAGGCAGTTTTTGCTGGAATCTGGGGGAAAAAATTCCCATGGGAGAATGAGGAAGAGAGATGGATGGAGGCATAACCATCCTGTGTTCTGATGCTGAGCCCACTGCCACATCCACCTCCCCGGTCCCTGCTCTTACCCAGCTTCTTCTTGGCATCCTCAAAGGCTTGCTCAGAGCTGAGCCGGGCATCGGGATTGGGGAATTCGAAGGGGAAGGACTGGGTGCCATCAGCTTGGGTGGTGCTGAGCTCCACCTTGTAGGGGGAAGGCCATGCTGAAGGACAGGGAATGCTTCTGGGGCGGGTTACCTGGGACAAGACACCAACACCCACCTGGTTAACATCTCCCTTTGGGTAGTTCTAGACAGCAGTAAGGCTCTCCTTTGAGCCTGCTCTTCTCTAGGCTAAGGCCTCAGCCAACCTGGCCTTGACGACCTCCTGGGAGGGAGTTGCAGGTCCCGTAAGATGCTAGAACCCAAGCATCAGCACCAAGTACCTGCACACCGCTCCTCATCTTTAAGGTGGGGATGGCCTTCAGGAACTCTGGGTACAGGCAGTTTTTGCTGGAATCTAGGGAAAAAAAACACTTAGGACAATGAGGAAGAGAGATGGATGGAAGCCTACCTATCCTGTGTTCTGATGCTGCCCTCCTCTGCACTGGGATGCAGTGCCACCACATTTCTCCTCTATTGAAGTGCCAAGGTGGCTCAAGGCCTCAGCCAGCCTGGCCTTGACCAGCCCCAGGGTGGGACTTGCAGGTCCTGTAAGATGCTTCAACCTAGCATCAGCACCAAGTACCTGCTCACCGCTCCTCATCTGCAAGGTGGGGATGGCCTTCAGGAACTCTGGCTCCAGGCAGTTTTTGCTGGATGCTAGAGGAAAAAATTCCCATAGGAGAATGAGGAAGAGAGAAGGATTGAGGCCTACACATCCTGTGTTCTGATGCTGAGCCCACTGCCACATCCACCTCCCCGGTCCCTGCTCTTACCCAGCTTCTTCTTGGCATCCTCAAAGGCTTGCTCAAAGTTGAGCCGGGAATGGGGCTTGGGGAATTCGAAGGGGAAGGACTGGGTGCCATCAGCTTGTGGGGTGCAGAGCTCCACCTTGTAGGGGGAAGGCCATGCTGAAGGACAGGGAATGCTTCTGGGGCTGGTTACCTGGGACAAGACACCAACACCCACCTGGTTAAAATCTCCCTTTGGGTAGTTCTAGACAGCAGTAAGGCTCTCCTCTGAGCCTGCTCTTCTCTAGGCTAAGAAAGCCCAGCTCCCTCAGCCTCTCCTCAAGGGCCTGTGCTCTGAAGCCCTCACCAGCTTTCTTGCCCTTCTCTGGACAGGGTGACTTCATGATCTCAAAGGTCTTCTCCAACCTTGTTAGCTCTACTCTAATCTAGCCTAAACCATTCTAATCTATTCTAGTATATTCTAGGCTACTGTATTCACATCCACTTCATACTATCACTTAAATACCTCTGAGAAGAGACCACCCCCAACCTCTCCACAATGTCCTTTCAGGGAGCTGTGGAGAGCAGTGAGCTCCCCCCTCTGCCTCCTCCTCTCCAAACTAGCCATCCAAAGCTCCCTCACTCGCTCCCCATCACATTTGTTCTCCACGTCCTTCCCCAGCTTCTTTGCCCTCCTCTGCACAAGCTCAGGCACCTCCACATCTCTCCTCTATTGGGGTGCCAAGGTGGCTCAAGGCCTCAGCCAGCCTGGCCTTGACCACCTCCAGGGAGGGACTTGCAGGTCCTGTAGGATTATTGAACCCAAGCATCAGCACCAAGTACCTGCATCCCGCTGTGCATCTTCATGGTGGGGATGGCCTTGAGGAACTCTGGCTCCAGGCAGTTTTTGCTGGAAGCTGGGGGAAAAAACCACATTGGTGAATGAGCAAGTTAAATGGATGGAGGTCTACCCATCCTGTGTTGTGATGCTGAACCAACTCCCAAGTCCCCCCCACCCCTTGTCCCTTCTCTTACTCGGCTTCTTCTTGGCATCCTCAAAGGCTTGCTCAGAGCTGAGCCGGGCATCGGGCTTGGGGAACTCGAAGATGAGGGACTGGGTGCCATCAGCATTGGTGGTTCTGAGCTCCACCTTGTAGGGGGAAGGCCATGCTGAAAGACAGGGATTGGTTCTTATCCTGCTACCCTGCTGCTGGTTACCTGGGACAAGAGACCAACACCCACCTGGCTACAACCTCCCTTCGGGTAGCTCTAGACAGCAATAATGGTCTCCTCTGGGCCTCCTGTTCTCCAGGCTAATCATTGCCACCTCCCTCAGCCTCCCCTCACAGGGCCTGTGCTCCAAACACCTCACCAGCTTTCTTCCCCTTCTCTGGACAGGGTGACTTCATGATCACACACGTCTTTTCCAACCGGGTTAGTTCTATCCTCGTCGAATCTAGTCTAGTCTAAGCCATTCTAATGTATTCTAATGTATTCTATTCTATTCTATTCTATTCTATTCTATTCTATTCTATTCTATTCTATTCTATTCTATTCATTTCCTCATCGTACTATCGCTTCATTACCTGTGGTAAGAGACCACCCCCAACCTCTCCACAATGCCCTTTCAGGGAGCTGGGAAGAGCAGTCAGGTCCCCCCTCCACCTCCTCCTCTCCAAACTAACCATCCACAGCTCCCTCAGTAGCTCCCCATCAGGTTTGTTCTGCAGGCCCGTCCCCAGATTCCTTGCCCTCCTATGCACCGGGTCCAGTACCTCCACATCTGTCTGAAGAGCTGACAAGGTGGCTCAAGGCCTCAGCCAACCTGGCCTTGACCACCTCCAGGGAGGGACTAGCAGGTCCTGTAGAATGCTTGAACCCAAGCATCAGCACCACGCTCCTGCATCCCGCTCCTAATCTTCATGGTGGGGATGGCCTTGAGGAACTCTGGGCCCAGGCAGTTTTTGCTGGAAGCTGGGGGAAATGGTGAATGAGCAAGTTAAATGAGCATGTTAAATGGATGGAGGTCTACCCATCCGGTGTTGTGATGCTGAACCCACAATCAAGTCCTGCCCCTTTGTCCCTGCTCTTACCCAGCTTCTTCTTGGCATCCTCAAAGGCTTGCTCAGAGCTGAGCCGGGAACTAGAAGATGAAGGACTGGGTGCCATCAGCTTTGGTGCTGCTGTGCTCCACCTTGTAGGGGGAAGGGAATGCTGAAGGACAGGGAATGCTTCTGGGCCTGGTTACCTGGGACAAGACACCAACACCCACCTGGTTAAAATCTCCCTTTTGGGTATTCTAGACAGCAAAAAGGCTCTCCTCTGAGCCTGCTCTTCTATAGGCTAAGAAAGCCCAGCTCCCGCAGCCTCTCCTCAAGGGCCTGTGCTCTGAAGCCCTCACCAGCTTTCTTGCCCTTCTCTGGACAGGGTGACTTCATGATCTCAAAGGTCTTTTCCAACCAGGCTATTTCTATTCAATTCAATTCTATTCTATTCTATTCTATTCTATCCTATTCCATTCTATTCTATTTCATTCCATACCATTCCATTCCATTCTATTCTATTCTATTCTATTCTATTCTATTCTATTCTATTCTATTCTATTCTATTCTATTTCTACTCTACTCTACTCTACACCAATCTACTCCAATGTATTCCTTCCCTATTTCTTCTATCACTTCATTACCTGTGGGAAGAGACCACCCCCAACCTCTCCACAATGCCCTTTCAGGGAGCTGGGAAGAGCAGTGGGGTCCCCGCACCACCTCCTCCTCTCCAAACTCACCATCCACAGCTCCCTCACTCGCTCCCCATCACATTTGTTCCCCAAGTCCTTCCCCAGCTCCCGTGCCCTCCTCTGCACTTGGTTGCAGTACCACCACATTTCTCCTCTATTGAGGTGCCAAGGTGGCTCAAGGCCTCAGCCAGCCTGGCCTTGACCACCTCTTGGGAGGGACTTGCAGGTCCTGTAAGATGCTTCAACCTAGCATCAGCACCAAGTACCTGCACACCGCTCCTAATCTTCATGCTGGGGATGGCCTTGAGGAACTCTGGCTCCAGGCAGTTTTCCCTGGAAGCTGGGGGAAAAAAATCACAAAGGAGAATGAGGATGAGAGATGGATGGAAGCCTACCTATCCTGTATTCTGATGCTGAGCCCACTGCCACATCCACCTCCCCGGTCCCTGCTCTTACCCAGCTTCTTCTTGGCATCCTCAAAGCCTTGCTCAGAGCTGAGCCGGGCATCGGGCTTGGGGAATTCAAAGGGGAAGGACTGGGTGCCATCAGCTTGGGTGGTGCTGAGCTCCACCTTGTAGGGGGAAGGCCATGCTGAAGGACAGGGAATGCTTCTGGGGCTGGTTACCTGGGACAAGACACCAACACCCACCTGGTTAAAATCTCCCTTCGGGTAGTTCTAGACAGCAATAAGGCTCTCTTCTGAGCCTGCTCTTCTCTAGGCTAAGAAAGCCCAGCTCCCGCAGCCTCTCCTCAAGGGCCTGTGCTCTGAAGCCCTCACCAGCTTTCTTGCCCTTCTCTGGACAGGGTGACTTCATGATCTCAAAGGTCTTTTCCAACCAGTCTACTACTATTCTATTCTATTCTATTCTCCTCTATTCCATTCTATTCTACTCAATTCTATTCTATTCTAGTCTAGTCTAGTCTACTCTATTCCACTCCATTCCATTCCACTCCACTCCACTCCATTCCATTCCATTCCATTCCATTCCATTCCATTCCATTCCATTCTACTATAATCTACTCTAGTCTACTCTAATCTAAACTACTCGACTCTACTCTACTCTACTCTACTCTATTCTATTCCTTCCCTCTTGGTTCTATCACTTCATTACCTGTGAGCAGAGACCACCCCCAACCTCTCCACAATGCCCTTTCAGGGAGCTGGGAAGAGAAGTCAGGTCCCCCCTCCACCTCCTCCTCTCCAAACTAACCATCCACAGCTCCCTCACTCGCTCCCCATCACTTTTGTTCCCCAAGTCCTTCCCCAGATTCCTTGCCCTCCTCTGCACTGGGTTGCAGTACCACCACATTTCTCCTCTATTGAGGTGCCAAGATGGCTTAAGGCCTCAGCCAACCTGGCCTTGACCACCTCCTGGGAGGGATTTCTAGGTCCTGTAGGATGCTAGAACCCAAGCATCAGCACCACGTACCTACATCCTGCTCCTAATCTTCATGCTGGGGATGGCCTTGAGGAACTCTGGCTCCAGGCAGTTTTCTCTGGAAGCTGGGGGAAAAAAATGACAAAGAAGAATGAGGAAGGGAGGTGGATGGAAGCCTACCTATCCTGTGTTCTGATGCTGAGCCCACTGCCACATCCACCTCCCCGGTCCCTGCTCTTACCCAGCTTCTTCTTGGCATCCTCAAAGCCTTGCTCAGAGCTGAGCCGGGCATCGGGCTTGGGGAATTCAAAGGGGAAGGACTGGGTGCCATCAGCTTGGGTGGTGCTGAGCTCCACCTTGTAGGGGGAAGGCCATGCTGAAGGACAGGGAATGCTTCTGGGGCTGGTTACCTGGGACAAGACACCAACACCCACCTGGTTAAAATCTCCCTTCGGGTAGTTCTAGACAGCAATAAGGCTCTCCTCTGAGCCTGCTCTTCTCTAGGCTAAGAAAGCCCAGCTCCCGCAGCCTCTCCTGAAGGGCCTGTGCTCTGAAGCCCTCACCAGCTTTCTTGCCCTTCTCTGGACAGGGTGACTTCATGATCTCAAAGGTCTTTTCCAACCAGGCTATTTCTGTTCTATTCAATTCAATTCAATTCAATTCTATTCTATCCTATTCCGTTATATTCTATGTCATTCTATTCTATTCTATTCTATTCTATTCTATTCTATTCTATTCTATTCTATTCTATTCTATTCTATTCTATTCTATTCCTACTCTATTCTATTTCTACTCTACTCTACTCTACACCAATCTACTCCAATGTATTCCTTCCCGATTTCTTCTATCACTTCATTACCTGTGGGAAGAGACCACCCCCAACCTCTCCACAATGCCCTTTCTGGGAGCTGAGAAGAGCAGTGGGGTCCCCGCACCACCTCCTCCTCTCCAAACTCACCATCCACAGCTCCCTCACTCGCTCCCCATCACATTTGTTCCCCAAGTCCTTCCCCAGCTCCCGTGCCCTCCTCTGCACTTGGTTGCAGTACCACCACATTTCTCCTCTATTGAGGTGCCAAGGTGGCTCAAGGCCTCAGCCAGCCTGGCCTTGACCACCTCTTGGGAGGGACTTGCAGGTCCTGTAAGATGCTTCAACCTAGCATCAGCACCAAGTACCTGCACTCCACTCCTAATCTTCATGCTGGGGATGGCCTTGAGGAACTCTGGCTCCAGGCAGTTTTCGCTGGAAGCTGGGGGAAAAAAATCACAAAGAAGAATGAGGAAGGGAGGTGGATGGAAGCCTACCTATCCTGTGTTCTGATGCTGAGCCCACTGCCACATCCACCTCCCCCGTCCCTGCTCTTACCCAGCTTCTTCTTGGCATCCTCAAAGCCTTGCTCAGAGCTGAGCCGGGCATCGGGCTTGGGGAATTCAAAGGGGAAGGACTGGGTGCCATCAGCTTGGGTGGTGCTGAGCTCCACCTTGTAGGGGGAAGGCCATGCTGAAGGACAGGGAATGCTTCTGGGGCTGGTTACCTGGGACAAGACACCAACACCCACCTGGTTAAAATCTCCCTTCGGGTAGTTCTAGACAGCAATAAGGCTCTCCTCTGAGCCTGCTCTTCTCTAGGCTAAGAAAGCCCAGCTCCCGCAGCCTCTCCTCAAGGGCCTGTGCTCTGAAGCCCTCACCAGCTTTCTTGCCCTTCTCTGGACAGGGTGACTTCACGATCTCAAAGGTCTTTTCCAACCAGTCTACTACTATTCTATTCTATTCTACTCTATTTCATTCTAGTCTATTCCATTCCATTCCATTCCATTCCATTCCATTCCATTCCATTCCATTCCATTCCACTCCATTCCATTCCATTCTACTATAATCTACTCTACTCTACTCTAATCTAAACTACTCGACTCAACTCTACTCATCTCTATTGTATTCTATTCCTTCCCTCTTGGTTCTATCACTTCATTACCTGTGAGAAGAGACCACCCCCGACCTCTCCACAATGCCCTTTTAGGGAGCTGGGAAGAGCAGTGGGGTCCCCGCACCACCTCCACCTCTCCAAACACACCATCCACAGCTCCCTCACTCGCTCCCCATCACATTTGTTCCCCAAGTCCTTCCCCAGCTCCTGTGCCCTCCTCTGCACTTGGTTGCAGTACCACCACATTTCTCCTCTATTGAGGTGCCAAGGTGGCTCAAGGCCTCAGCCAGCCTGGCCTTGACCACCTCTTGGGAGGGACTTGCAGGTCCTGTAAGATGCTTCAACCTAGCATCAGCACCAAGTACCTGCACACCGCTCCTAATCTTCATGCTGGGGATGGCCTTGAGGAACTCTGGCTCCAGGCAGTTTTCGCTGGAAGCTGGGGGAAAAAAATCACAAAGGAGAATGAGGATGAGAGATGGATGGAAGCCTACCTATCCTGTGTTCTGATGCTGAGCCCACTGCCACATCCACCTCCCCGGTCCCTGCTCTTACCCAGCTTCTTCTTGGCATCCTCAAAGCCTTGCTCAGAGCTGAGCCGGGCATCGGGCTTGGGGAATTCAAAGGGGAAGGACTGGGTGCCATCAGCTTGGGTGGTGCTGAGCTCCACCTTGTAGGGGGAAGGCCATGCTGAAGGACAGGGAATGCTTCTGGGGCTGGTTACCTGGGACAAGACACCAACACCCACCTGGTTAAAATCTCCCTTCGGGTAGTTCTAGACAGCAATAAGGCTCTCCTCTGAGCCTGCTCTTCTCTAGGCTAAGAAAGCCCAGCTCCCGCAGCCTCTCCTCAAGGGCCTGTGCTCTGAAGCCCTCACCAGCTTTCTTGCCCTTCTCTGCACAGGGTGACTTCATGATCTCAAAGGTCTTTTCCAACCAGGCTATTTCCATTCCATTCCATTCCATTCCATTCCATTCCATTCCTTTCCAATCCATTCCATTGCATTGTATACCATTCCATTGTATACCATTCCATTCCATACTATTCCATTCCATTGTATACCATTCTACTCTATTTTATTCATTCCCTCTTGGTTCTATCACTTCAGTACCTGTGAGAAGGGACCACCCCCAACCTCTCCACAATGCCCTTTCAGGGAGCTGGGAACAGCAGTCAGGTCCCCCTTCCACCTCCTCCTCTCCAAACTCAACATCCACAGCTCCCTCACTCGCTCCCCATCACTTTTGTTCCCCAAGTCCTTCCCCAGCTTCCTTGCCATCCTCTGCACTGGGTTGCAGTACCACCACATTTCTCCTCTATTGAGGTGTCAAGGTGGCTCAAGGCCTCAGCCAGCCAGGCCTTGACCTCTTCCTGGGAGGGATTTGCAGGTCCTGTAAGATGCTTGAACCCAAGCATCAGCACCACGTACCTACATCCTGCTCCTAATCTTCATGCTGGGGATGGCCTTGAGGAACTCTGGCTCCAGGCAGTTTTTGCTGGAAGCTGGGGGAAAAAATTCCCATGGGAGAATGAGGAAGAGAGATGGATGGAGGCATAACCATCCTGTGTTCTGATGCTGAGCCCACTGCCACATCCACCTCCCCGGTCCCTGCTCTTACCCAGCTTCTTCTTGGCATCCTCAAAGGCTTGCTCAGAGCTCAGCCGGGCATCGGGATTGGGGAATTCGAAGGGGAAGGACTGGGTGCCATCAGCTTGGGTGGTGCTGAGCTCCACCTTGTAGGGGGAAGGCCATGCTGAAGGACAGGGAATGCTTCTGGGGCTGGTTACCTGGGACAAGACACCAACACCCACCTGGTTAAAATCTCCCTTCGGGTAGTTCTAGACAGCAATAAGGCTCTCTTCTGAGCCTGCTCTTCTCTAGGCTAAGAAAGCCCAGCTCCCGCAGCCTCTCCTAAAGGGCCTGTGCTCTGAAGCCCTCACCAGCTTTCTTGCCTTTCTCTGGACAGGGTGACTTCACGATCTCAAAGGTCTTTTCCAACCAGTCTACTACTATTCTATTCTATTCTACTTTATTCTATTCTATTATGTTCTGTTCTATTCCATTCCATTCCATTCCATTCCATTCTACTCTACTCTACTCTACTCTACTCTACTCTACTCTACTCTATTCTACTCTACACCCAAACTACTCTACTCTACTAAACTCTACTCTACTCTACTCTACTCTATTCTATTCCTTCCCTCTTGGTTCTATCACTTCATTACCTGTGAGAAGAGACCACCCCCAACCTCTCCACAAAGCCCTTTCAGGGAGCTGGGAAGAGCAGTCAGGTCCCCCCTCCACCTCCTCCTCTCCAAACTAACCATCCACAGCTCCCTCACTCGCTCCCCATCACTTTTGTTCCCCAAGTCCTTCCCCAGCTTCCTTGCCCTCCTCTGCACTGGGTTGCAGTACCACCACATTTCTCCTCTATTGAGGTGCCAAGGTGGCTTAAGGCCTCAGCCAACCTGGCCTTGACCACCTCCTGGGAGGGATTTCTAGGTCCTGTAGGATGCTAGAACCCAAGCATCAGCACCACGTACCTACATCCTGCTCCTAATCTTCATGCTGGGGATGGCCGTGAGGAACTCGGGCTCCAGGCAGTTTTTCCTGGAAGCTGTGGGAAAAAAATCACAAAGGAGAATGAGGAAGAGAGATTGATGGAGGCCTACCTATCCTGTGTTCTGATGCTCAACCCACTCCCAAGTCCAGCTCCCAATTCCATTCTCTTACCCAACTCCTTTTTGGCATCCTCAAAGGCTTGCTCAGAGCTGAGCTGGGCATCGGGCTTGGGGAATTCAAAGGGGAAGGACTGGGTGCCATCAGCTTGGGTGGTGCTGAGCTCCACCTTGTAGGGGGAAGGCCATGCTGAAGGACAGGGAATGCTTCTGGGGCTGGTTACCTGGGTCAAGACACAAACACCCACCTGGTTAAAATCTCCCTTCGGGTAGTTCTAGACAGCAATAAGGCTCTCCTCTAAGCCTGCTCTTCTTTAGGCCAAGAAAGCCCAGCTCCCGCAGCCTCTCCTCAAGGGCCTGTGCTCTGAAGCCCTCACCAGCTTTCTTGCCCTTCTCTGGACAGGGTGACTTCACGATATCAAAGGTCTTTTCCAACCAGGCAATTTCTATTCAAATCAATTCAATTCAATTCTATTCTATTCTATCCTATTCCATTCTAGTCTATTCCATTCCATTCCATTCCATTCCATTCCATTCTATTCTATTCTATTCTATTCTATTCTATTCTATTCTATTCTATTCTATTCTATTCTATTCTATTCTATTCCATTCCATTCCATTCCATTCCATTCCATTCCATTCCATTCTATTCTATTTCTACTCTATTGTATTTCTACTCTACTCCACTCTACACCAATCTACTCCAATGTATTCCTTCCCTATTTCTTCTATCACTTCATTACCTGTGTTAAGAGACCACCCCCAACCTCTCCACAATGCCCTTTCAGGGAGCTGGGAAGAGCAGTGGGGTCCCTGCACCACCTCCTCCTCTCCAAACTCACCATCCACAGCTCCCTCACTCGCTCCCCATCACATTTGTTCCCCAAGTCCTTCCCCCGCTCCCGTGCCCTCCTCTGCACTTGGTTGCAGTACCACCACATTTCTCCTCTATTGAGGTGCCAAGGTGGCTCAAGGCCTCAGCCAGCCTGGCCTTGACCACCTCTTGGGAGGGACTTGCAGGTCGTGTAAGATGCTTCAACCTAGCATCAGCACCAAGTACCTGCACACCGCTCCTAATCTTCATGCTGGGGATGGCCTTGAGGAACTCTGGCTCCAGGCAGTTTTCGCTGGAAGCTGGGGGAAAGAAATCACAAAGGAGAATGAGGATGAGAGATGGATGGAAGCCTACCTATCCTGTGTTCTGATGCTGAGCCCACAGCCACATCCACCTCCCCGGTCCCTGCTCTTACCCAGCTTCTTCTTGGCATCCTCAAAGCCTTGCTCAGAGCTGAGCCGGGCATCGGGCTTGGGGAATTCAAAGGGGAAGGACTGGGTGCCATCAGCTTGGGTGGTGCTGAGCTCCACCTTGTAGGGGGAAGGCCATGCTGAAGGACAGGGAATGCTTCTGGGGCTGGTTACCTGGGACAAGACACCAACACCCACCTGGTTAAAATCTCCCTTCGGGTAGTTCTAGACAGCAGTAAGGCTCTCCTCTGAGCCTGCTCTTCTCTAGGCTAAGAAAGCCCAGCTCCCGCAGCCTCTCCTCAAGGGCCTGTGCTCTGAAGCCCTCACCAGCTTTCTTGCCCTTCTCTGGACAGGGTGACTTCATGATCTCAAAGGTCTTCTCCAACCTTGTTAGCTCTACTCTAATCTAGCCTAAACCATTCTAATCTATTCTAGTATATTCTAGGCTACTGTATTCACATCCACTTCATACTATCACTTAAATACCTCTGAGAAGAGACCACCCCCAACCTCTCCACAATGTCCTTTCAGGGAGCTGTGGAGAGCAGTGAGCTCCCCCCTCTGCCTCCTCCTCTCCAAACTAGCCATCCAAAGCTCCCTCAGTCGCTCCCCATCACATTTGTTCCCCAAGTCCTTCCCCAGCTTCCTTGCCATCCTCTGCACTGGGTTGCAGTACCACCACATTTCTCCTCTATTGAGGTGTCAAGGTGGCTCAAGGCCTCAGCCAGCCAGGCCTTGACCTCTTCCTGGGAGGGATTTGCAGGTCCTGTAAGATGCTTGAACCCAAGCATCAGCACCACGTACCTACATCCTGCTCCTAATCTTCATGCTGGGGATGGCCTTGAGGAACTCTGGCTCCAGGCAGTTTTTGCTGGAAGCTGGGGGAAAAAATTCCCATGGGAGAATGAGGAAGAGAGATGGATGGAGGCATAACCATCCTGTGTTCTGATGCTGAGCCCACTGCCACATCCACCTCCCCGGTCCCTGCTCTTACCCAGCTTCTTCTTGGCATCCTCAAAGGCTTGCTCAGAGCTCAGCCGGGCATCGGGATTGGGGAATTCGAAGGGGAAGGACTGGGTGCCATCAGCTTGGGTGGTGCTGAGCTCCACCTTGTAGGGGGAAGGCCATGCTGAAGGACAGGGAATGCTTCTGGGGCTGGTTACCTGGGACAAGACACCAACACCCACCTGGTTAAAATCTCCCTTCGGGTAGTTCTAGACAGCAATAAGGCTCTCTTCTGAGCCTGCTCTTCTCTAGGCTAAGAAAGCCCAGCTCCCGCAGCCTCTCCTAAAGGGCCTGTGCTCTGAAGCCCTCACCAGCTTTCTTGCCTTTCTCTGGACAGGGTGACTTCACGATCTCAAAGGTCTTTTCCAACCAGTCTACTACTATTCTATTCTATTCTACTTTATTCTATTCTATTATGTTCTGTTCTATTCCATTCCATTCCATTCCATTCCATTCTACTCTACTCTACTCTACTCTACTCTACTCTACTCTACTCTACTCTACTCTACTCTATTCTACTCTACACCCAAACTACTCTACTCTACTAAACTCTACTCTACTCTACTCTACTCTATTCTATTCCTTCCCTCTTGGTTCTATCACTTCATTACCTGTGAGAAGAGACCACCCCCAACCTCTCCACAAAGCCCTTTCAGGGAGCTGGGAAGAGCAGTCAGGTCCCCCCTCCACCTCCTCCTCTCCAAACTAACCATCCACAGCTCCCTCACTCGCTCCCCATCACTTTTGTTCCCCAAGTCCTTCCCCAGCTTCCTTGCCCTCCTCTGCACTGGGTTGCAGTACCACCACATTTCTCCTCTATTGAGGTGCCAAGGTGGCTTAAGGCCTCAGCCAACCTGGCCTTGACCACCTCCTGGGAGGGATTTCTAGGTCCTGTAGGATGCTAGAACCCAAGCATCAGCACCACGTACCTACATCCTGCTCCTAATCTTCATGCTGGGGATGGCCGTGAGGAACTCGGGCTCCAGGCAGTTTTTCCTGGAAGCTGTGGGAAAAAAATCACAAAGGAGAATGAGGAAGAGAGATTGATGGAGGCCTACCTATCCTGTGTTCTGATGCTCAACCCACTCCCAAGTCCAGCTCCCAATTCCATTCTCTTACCCAACTCCTTTTTGGCATCCTCAAAGGCTTGCTCAGAGCTGAGCTGGGCATCGGGCTTGGGGAATTCAAAGGGGAAGGACTGGGTGCCATCAGCTTGGGTGGTGCTGAGCTCCACCTTGTAGGGGGAAGGCCATGCTGAAGGACAGGGAATGCTTCTGGGGCTGGTTACCTGGGTCAAGACACAAACACCCACCTGGTTAAAATCTCCCTTCGGGTAGTTCTAGACAGCAATAAGGCTCTCCTCTAAGCCTGCTCTTCTTTAGGCCAAGAAAGCCCAGCTCCCGCAGCCTCTCCTCAAGGGCCTGTGCTCTGAAGCCCTCACCAGCTTTCTTGCCCTTCTCTGGACAGGGTGACTTCACGATATCAAAGGTCTTTTCCAACCAGGCAATTTCTATTCAAATCAATTCAATTCAATTCTATTCTATTCTATCCTATTCCATTCTAGTCTATTCCATTCCATTCCATTCCATTCCATTCCATTCTATTCTATTCTATTCTATTCTATTCTATTCTATTCTATTCTATTCTATTCTATTCTATTCCATTCCATTCCATTCCATTCCATTCTATTCTATTTCTACTCTATTGTATTTCTACTCTACTCCACTCTACACCAATCTACTCCAATGTATTCCTTCCCTATTTCTTCTATCACTTCATTACCTGTGTTAAGAGACCACCCCCAACCTCTCCACAATGCCCTTTCAGGGAGCTGGGAAGAGCAGTGGGGTACCTGCACCACCTCCTCCTCTCCAAACTCACCATCCACAGCTCCCTCACTCGCTCCCCATCACATTTGTTCCCCAAGTCCTTCCCCCGCTCCCGTGCCCTCCTCTGCACTTGGTTGCAGTACCACCACATTTCTCCTCTATTGAGGTGCCAAGGTGGCTCAAGGCCTCAGCCAGCCTGGCCTTGACCACCTCTTGGGAGGGACTTGCAGGTCGTGTAAGATGCTTCAACCTAGCATCAGCACCAAGTACCTGCACACCGCTCCTAATCTTCATGCTGGGGATGGCCTTGAGGAACTCTGGCTCCAGGCAGTTTTCGCTGGAAGCTGGGGGAAAGAAATCACAAAGGAGAATGAGGATGAGAGATGGATGGAAGCCTACCTATCCTGTGTTCTGATGCTGAGCCCACAGCCACATCCACCTCCCCGGTCCCTGCTCTTACCCAGCTTCTTCTTGGCATCCTCAAAGCCTTGCTCAGAGCTGAGCCGGGCATCGGGCTTGGGGAATTCAAAGGGGAAGGACTGGGTGCCATCAGCTTGGGTGGTGCTGAGCTCCACCTTGTAGGGGGAAGGCCATGCTGAAGGACAGGGAATGCTTCTGGGGCTGGTTACCTGGGACGAGACACCAACACCCACCTGGTTAAAATCTCCCTCCGGGTAGTTCTAGACAGCAGTAAGGCTCTCCTCTGAGCCTGCTCTTCTCTAGGCTAAGAAAGCCCAGCTCCCGCAGCCTCTCCTCAAGGGCCTGTGCTCTGAAGCCCTCACCAGCTTTCTTGCCCTTCTCTGGACAGGGTGACTTCGTGATCTCAAAGGTCTTCTCCAACCTTGTTAGCTCTACTCTAATCTAGCCTAAACCATTCTAATCTATTCTAGTATATTGTGGTCGTTTGAGGCTGTGCCTTTAAGAACAAACACTGCTGGAACACACTGGCTAATGTTTTTGGTACTAGAACCAAAACATTCTGATATTCTAAACGAATTTCATTGGTTGATAAACAAAAATTCAGCTTTAGATTGTGAAGCGGTTGGAAAATTTTTTTTTCCTCAGTTCAGTTCGGTTTGGGAGTTGGGGGAGTTGGGTGTTTCAGCCTGTTCTCCCTGCCTGCTTCTTCTGCGAACTGCTGGACTTGGCCTTCAGATAAGCAAACACTAATCCTGCATGGGCTTTTGAAGCTTGCTAACAACTCTTTTCCTTAGTAACTTGCCTTTCTCTCTCTCTAACCCCTTTTTGGGGAAAAAGGGAGGTAAGGGGGGAGAGAGGGGGTTTCAAAGAGGGGATCCCTCCCTGAGGGAGGGATTTTTGTTGTGTTATTTGTCTTTGCTGTGTATTTCTGTGTATATATTGTAAATACCTGTATATATTGTGTTATATATAACCTGCTTTCCATATATGCTTGTAAATATATAGCTTTTGCTCTTCGACTGAGTTAGCTGTGGTTTCTTACTCTGTGGAGGAGGGAGAGCTAAGCCCTCTCTCAACCTACCACATATATTCTAGTCTACTCTATTCTCATCCACTTCATACTATCACTTAAATACCTCTGAGAAGAGAGTGCCCCCAACCTCTCCACAATGTCCTTTCAGGGAGCTGTGGAGAGCAGTGAGCTCCCCCCTCTGCCTCCTCCTCTCCAAACTAGCCATCCAAAGCTCCCTCACTCGCTCCCCATCACATTTGTTCTCCACGTCCTTCCCCAGCTTCTTTGCCCTCCTCTGCACAGGCTCAGGCACCTCCACATCTCTCCTCTATTGGGGTGCCAAGGTGGCTCAAGGCCTCAGCCAGCCTGGCCTTGACCACCTCCAGGGAGGGACTTGCAGGTCCTGTAGGATTCTTGAACCCAAGCATCAGCACCAAGTACCTGCATCCCGCTGTGCATCTTCATGGTGGGGATGGCCTTGAGGAACTCTGGCTCCAGGCAGTTTTTGCTGGAAGCTGGGGGAAAAAACCACATTGGTGAATGAGCAAGTTAAATGGATGGAGGTCTACCCATCCTGTGTTGTGATGCTGAACCAACTCCCAAGTCCCCCCCACCCCTTGTCCCTGCTCTTACCCAGCTTCTTCTTGGCATCCTCAAAGGCTTGCTCAGAGCTGAGCCGGGCATCGGGCTTGGGGAACTCGAAGATGAGGGACTGGGTGCCATCAGCATTGGTGGTTCTGAGCTCCACCTTGTAGGGGGAGGCCATGCTGAAAGACAGGGATTGGTTCTTATCCTGCTACCCTGCTGCTGGTTACCTGGGACAAGAGACCAACACCCACCTGGCTACAACCTCCCTTCGGGTAGCTCTAGACAGCAATAATGGTCTCCTCTGGGCCTCCTGTTCTCCAGGCTAATCATTGCCACCTCCCTCAGCCTCCCCTCACAGGGCCTGTGCTCCAAACACCTCACCAGCTTTCTTCCCCTTCTCTGGACAGGGTGACTTCATGATCACACACGTCTTTTCCAACCGGGTTAGTTCTATCCTCGTCGAATCTAGTCTAGTCTAAGCCATTCTAATGTATTCTAATGTATTCTATTCTATTCTATTCTATTCTATTCTATTCTATTCTATTCTATTCTATTCTATTCTATTCTATTCATTTCCTCATCGTACTATCGCTTCATTACCTTTGGTAAGAGACCACCCCCAACCTCTCCACAATGCCCTTTCAGGGAGCTGGGAAGAGCAGTCAGGTCCCCCCTCCACCTCCTCCTCTCCAAACTAACCATCCACAGCTCCCTCAGTAGCTCCCCATCAGGTTTGTTCTGCAGGCCCGTCCCCAGATTCCTTGCCCTCCTCTGCACCGGGTCCAGTACCTCCACATCTGTCTGAAGAGCTGACAAGGTGGCTCAAGGCCTCAGCCAACCTGGCCTTGACCACCTCCAGGGAGGGACTTGCAGGTCCTGTAGAATGCTTGAACCCAAGCATCAGCACCACACTCCTGCATCCCGCTCCTAATCTTCATGGTGGGGATGGCCTTGAGGAACTCTGGGCCCAGGCAGTTTTTGCTGGAAGCTGGGGGAAATGGTGAATGAGCAAGTTAAATGAGCCTGTTAAATGGATGGAGGTCTACCCATCCTGTGTTGTGATGCTGAACCCACAATCAAGTCCTGCCCCTTTGTCCCTGCTCTTACCCAGCTTCTTCTTGGCATCCTCAAAGGCTTGCTCAGAGCTGAGCCGGGAACTAGAAGATGAAGGACTGGGTGCCATCAGCTTTGGTGCTGCTGTGCTCCACCTTGTAGGGGGAAGGGCATGCTGAAGGACAGGGAATGCTTCTGGGCCTGGTTACCTGGGACAAGACACCAACACCCACCTGGTTAAAATCTCCCTTCGGGTAGTTCTAGACAGCAATAAGGCTCTCCTCTGAGCCTGCTCTTCTCTAGGCTAAGAAAGCCCAGCTCCCGCAGCCTCTCCTCAAGGGCCTGTGCTCTGAAGCCCTCAACAGCTTTCTTGCCCTTCTCTGGACAGGGTGACTTCATGATCTCAAAGGTCTTTTCCAACCAGGCTATTTCTATTCAATTCAATTCTATTCTATTCTATTCTATTCTATCCTATTCCATTCTATTCTATTTCATTCCATTCCATTCCATTCTATTCTATTCTATTCTATTCTATTCTATTCTATTCTATTCTATTCTATTCTATTCTATTCTATTCTATTCTATTTCTACTCTATTCTATTTCTACTCTACTCTACTCTACACCAATCTACTCCAATGTATTCCTTCCCTATTTCTTCTATCACTTCATTACCTGTGGGAAGAGACCACCCCCAACCTCTCCACAATGCCCTTTCTGGGAGCTGGGAAGAGCAGTGGGGTCCCCGCATCACCTCCTCCTCTCCAAACTCACCATCCACAGCTCCCTCACTCGCTCCCCATCACATTTGTTCCCCAAGTCCTTCCCCAGCTCCCGTGCCCTCCTCTGCACTTGGTTGCAGTACCACCACATTTCTCCTCTATTGAGGTGCCAAGGTGGCTCAAGGCCTCAGCCAGCCTGGCCTTGACCACCTCTTGGGAGGGACTTGCAGGTCCTGTAAGATGCTTCAACCTAGCATCAGCACCAAGTACCTGCACACCGCTCCTAATCTTCATGCTGGGGATGGCCTTGAGGAACTCTGGCTCCAGGCAGTTTTCCCTGGAAGCTGGGGGAAAAAAAATCACAAAGGAGAATGAGGAAGTGAGATGGATGGAAGCCTACCTATGCTGTGTTCTGATGCTGAGCCCACTGCCACATCCACCTCCCCGGTCCCTGCTCTTACCCAGCTTCTTCTTGGCATCCTCAAAGGCTTGCTCAGAGCTGAGCCGGGCATCGGGCTTGGGGAATTCAAAGGGGAAGGACTGGGTGCCATCAGCTTGGGTGGTGCTGACTCCACCTTGTAGGGGGAAGGCCATGCTGAAGGACAGGGAATGCTTCTGGGGCTGGTTACCTGGGACAAGACACCAACACCCACCTGGTTAAAATCTCCCTTCGGGTAGTTCTAGACAGCAATAAGGCTCTCCTCTGAGCCTGCTCTTCTCTAGGCTAAGAAAGCCCAGCTCCCGCAGCCTCTCCTCAAGGGCCTGTGCTCTGAAGCCCTCACCAGCTTTCTTGCCCTTCTCTGGACAGGGTGACTTCATGATCTCAAAGGTCTTTTCCAACCAGGCTATTTCCATTCCATTCCATTCCATTCCATTCCATTCCATTCCATTCCATTCCATTCCTTTCCAATCCATTCCATTGCATTGTATACCATTCCATTGTATACCATTCCATTCCATACTATTCCATTCCATTGTATACCATTCTACTCTATTTTATTCCTTCCCTCTTGGTTCTATCACTTCAGTACCTGTGAGAAGGGACCACCCCCAACCTCTCCACAATGCCCTTTCAGGGAGCTGGGAAGAGCAGTCAGGTCCCCCTTCCACCTCCTCCTCTCCAAACTCAACATCCACAGCTCCCTCACTCGCTCCCCATCACTTTTGTTCCCCAAGTCCTTCCCCAGCTTCCTTGCCATCCTCTGCACTGGGTTGCAGTACCACCACATTTCTCCTCTATTGAGGTGCCAAGGTGGCTCAAGGCCTCAGCCTGCCTGGCCTTGACCTCTTCCTGGGAGGGATTTGCAGGTCCTGTAAGATGCTTGAACCCAAGCATCAGCACCACGTACCTACATCCTGCTCCTAATCTTCATGCTGGGGATGGCCTTGAGGAACTCTGGCTCCAGGCAGTTTTTGCTGGAAGCTGGGGGAAAAAATTCCCATGGGAGAATGAGGAAGAGAGATGGATGGAGGCATAACCATCCTGTGTTCTGATGCTGAGCCCACTGCCACATCCACCTCCCCGGTCCCTGCTCTTACCCAGCTTCTTCTTGGCATCCTCAAAGGCTTGCTCAGAGCTCAGCCGGGCATCGGGATTGGGGAATTCGAAGGGGAAGGACTGGGTGCCATCAGCTTGGGTGGTGCTGAGCTCCACCTTGTAGGGGGAAGGCCATGCTTAAGGACAGGGAATGCTTCTGGGGCTGGTTACCTGGGACAAGACACCAACACCCACCTGGTTAAAATCTCCCTTCGGGTAGTTCTAGACAGCAATAAGGCTCTCCTCTGAGCCTGCTCTTCTCTAGGCTAAGAAAGCCCAGCTCCCGCAGCCTCTCCTCAAGGGCCTGTGCTCTGAAGCCCTCACCAGCTTTCTTGCCCTTCTCTGGACAGGGTGACTTCACGATCTCAAAGGTCTTTTCCAACCAGTCTACTACTATTCTATTCTATTCTACTTTATTCTATTCTATTATGTTCTGTTCTATTCCATTCCATTCCATTCCATTCCATTCTACTCTACTCTACTCTACTCTACTCTACTCTACTCTACTCTACTCTACTCTATTCTACTCTACACCCAAACTACTCTACTCTACTAAACTCTACTCTACTCTACTCTACTCTATTCTATTCCTTCCCTCTTGGTTCTATCACTTCATTACCTGTGAGAAGAGACCACCCCCAACCTCTCCACAAAGCCCTTTCAGGGAGCTGGGAACAGCAGTCAGGTCCCCCCTCCACCTCCTCCTCTCCAAACTAACCATCCACAGCTCCCTCACTCGCTCCCCATCACTTTTGTTCCCCAAGTCCTTCCCCAGCTTCCTTGCCCTCCTCTGCACTGGGTTGCAGTACCACCACATTTCTCCTCTATTGAGGTGCCAAGGTGGCTTAAGGCCTCAGCCAACCTGGCCTTGACCACCTCCAGGGAGGGACTTGCAGGTCCTGTAGGATGCTAGAACCCAAGCATCAGCACCACGTACCTACATCCTGCTTCTAATCTTCATGCTGGGGATGGCCTTGAGGAACTCGGGATCCAGGCAGTTTTTGCTGGAATCTGGGGGAAAAAATTCCCATGGGAGAATGAGGAAGAGAGATGGATGGAGGCATAACCATCCTGTGTTCTGATGCTGAGCCCACTGCCACATCCACCTCCCCGGTCCCTGCTCTTACCCAGCTTCTTCTTGGCATCCTCAAAGGCTTGCTCAGAGCTGAGCCGGGCATCGGGATTGGGGAATTCGAAGGGGAAGGACTGGGTGCCATCAGCTTGGGTGGTGCTGAGCTCCACCTTGTAGGGGGAAGGCCATGCTGAAGGACAGGGAATGCTTCTGGGGCGGGTTACCTGGGACAAGACACCAACACCCACCTGGTTAACATCTCCCTTTGGGTAGTTCTAGACAGCAGTAAGGCTCTCCTTTGAGCCTGCTCTTCTCTAGGCTAAGGCCTCAGCCAACCTGGCCTTGACGACCTCCTGGGAGGGAGTTGCAGGTCCCGTAAGATGCTAGAACCCAAGCATCAGCACCAAGTACCTGCACACCGCTCCTCATCTTTAAGGTGGGGATGGCCTTCAGGAACTCTGGGTACAGGCAGTTTTTGCTGGAATCTAGGGAAAAAAAACACTTAGGACAATGAGGAAGAGAGATGGATGGAAGCCTACCTATCCTGTGTTCTGATGCTGCCCTCCTCTGCACTGGGATGCAGTGCCACCACATTTCTCCTCTATTGAAGTGCCAAGGTGGCTCAAGGCCTCAGCCAGCCTGGCCTTGACCAGCCCCAGGGTGGGACTTGCAGGTCCTGTAAGATGCTTCAACCTAGCATCAGCACCAAGTACCTGCTCACCGCTCCTCATCTGCAAGGTGGGGATGGCCTTCAGGAACTCTGGCTCCAGGCAGTTTTTGCTGGATGCTAGAGGAAAAAATTCCCATAGGAGAATGAGGAAGAGAGAAGGATTGAGGCCTACACATCCTGTGTTCTGATGCTGAGCCCACTGCCACATCCACCTCCCCGGTCCCTGCTCTTACCCAGCTTCTTCTTGGCATCCTCAAAGGCTTGCTCAAAGTTGAGCCGGGAATGGGGCTTGGGGAATTCGAAGGGGAAGGACTGGGTGCCATCAGCTTGTGGGGTGCAGAGCTCCACCTTGTAGGGGGAAGGCCATGCTGAAGGACAGGGAATGCTTCTGGGGCTGGTTACCTGGGACAAGACACCAACACCCACCTGGTTAAAATCTCCCTTTGGGTAGTTCTAGACAGCAGTAAGGCTCTCCTCTGAGCCTGCTCTTCTCTAGGCTAAGAAAGCCCAGCTCCCTCAGCCTCTCCTCAAGGGCCTGTGCTCTGAAGCCCTCACCAGCTTTCTTGCCCTTCTCTGGACAGGGTGACTTCATGATCTCAAAGGTCTTCTCCAACCTTGTTAGCTCTACTCTAATCTAGCCTAAACCATTCTAATCTATTCTAGTATATTCTAGGCTACTGTATTCACATCCACTTCATACTATCACTTAAATACCTCTGAGAAGAGACCACCCCCAACCTCTCCACAATGTCCTTTCAGGGAGCTGTGGAGAGCAGTGAGCTCCCCCCTCTGCCTCCTCCTCTCCAAACTAGCCATCCAAAGCTCCCTCACTCGCTCCCCATCACATTTGTTCTCCACGTCCTTCCCCAGCTTCTTTGCCCTCCTCTGCACAAGCTCAGGCACCTCCACATCTCTCCTCTATTGGGGTGCCAAGGTGGCTCAAGGCCTCAGCCAGCCTGGCCTTGACCACCTCCAGGGAGGGACTTGCAGGTCCTGTAGGATTATTGAACCCAAGCATCAGCACCAAGTACCTGCATCCCGCTGTGCATCTTCATGGTGGGGATGGCCTTGAGGAACTCTGGCTCCAGGCAGTTTTTGCTGGAAGCTGGGGGAAAAAACCACATTGGTGAATGAGCAAGTTAAATGGATGGAGGTCTACCCATCCTGTGTTGTGATGCTGAACCAACTCCCAAGTCCCCCCCACCCCTTGTCCCTTCTCTTACTCGGCTTCTTCTTGGCATCCTCAAAGGCTTGCTCAGAGCTGAGCCGGGCATCGGGCTTGGGGAACTCGAAGATGAGGGACTGGGTGCCATCAGCATTGGTGGTTCTGAGCTCCACCTTGTAGGGGGAAGGCCATGCTGAAAGACAGGGATTGGTTCTTATCCTGCTACCCTGCTGCTGGTTACCTGGGACAAGAGACCAACACCCACCTGGCTACAACCTCCCTTCGGGTAGCTCTAGACAGCAATAATGGTCTCCTCTGGGCCTCCTGTTCTCCAGGCTAATCATTGCCACCTCCCTCAGCCTCCCCTCACAGGGCCTGTGCTCCAAACACCTCACCAGCTTTCTTCCCCTTCTCTGGACAGGGTGACTTCATGATCACACACGTCTTTTCCAACCGGGTTAGTTCTATCCTCGTCGAATCTAGTCTAGTCTAAGCCATTCTAATGTATTCTAATGTATTCTATTCTATTCTATTCTATTCTATTCTATTCTATTCTATTCTATTCTATTCTATTCTATTCATTTCCTCATCGTACTATCGCTTCATTACCTGTGGTAAGAGACCACCCCCAACCTCTCCACAATGCCCTTTCAGGGAGCTGGGAAGAGCAGTCAGGTCCCCCCTCCACCTCCTCCTCTCCAAACTAACCATCCACAGCTCCCTCAGTAGCTCCCCATCAGGTTTGTTCTGCAGGCCCGTCCCCAGATTCCTTGCCCTCCTATGCACCGGGTCCAGTACCTCCACATCTGTCTGAAGAGCTGACAAGGTGGCTCAAGGCCTCAGCCAACCTGGCCTTGACCACCTCCAGGGAGGGACTAGCAGGTCCTGTAGAATGCTTGAACCCAAGCATCAGCACCACGCTCCTGCATCCCGCTCCTAATCTTCATGGTGGGGATGGCCTTGAGGAACTCTGGGCCCAGGCAGTTTTTGCTGGAAGCTGGGGGAAATGGTGAATGAGCAAGTTAAATGAGCATGTTAAATGGATGGAGGTCTACCCATCCTGTGTTGTGATGCTGAACCCACAATCAAGTCCTGCCCCTTTGTCCCTGCTCTTACCCAGCTTCTTCTTGGCATCCTCAAAGGCTTGCTCAGAGCTGAGCCGGGAACTAGAAGATGAAGGACTGGGTGCCATCAGCTTTGGTGCTGCTGTGCTCCACCTTGTAGGGGGAAGGGAATGCTGAAGGACAGGGAATGCTTCTGGGCCTGGTTACCTGGGACAAGACACCAACACCCACCTGGTTAAAATCTCCCTTTTGGGTATTCTAGACAGCAAAAAGGCTCTCCTCTGAGCCTGCTCTTCTATAGGCTAAGAAAGCCCAGCTCCCGCAGCCTCTCCTCAAGGGCCTGTGCTCTGAAGCCCTCACCAGCTTTCTTGCCCTTCTCTGGACAGGGTGACTTCATGATCTCAAAGGTCTTTTCCAACCAGGCTATTTCTATTCAATTCAATTCTATTCTATTCTATTCTATTCTATCCTATTCCATTCTATTCTATTTCATTCCATACCATTCCATTCCATTCTATTCTATTCTATTCTATTCTATTCTATTCTATTCTATTCTATTCTATTTCTACTCTATTCTATTTCTACTCTACTCTACTCTACACCAATCTACTCCAATGTTTTCCTTCCCTATTTCTTCTATCACTTCATTACCTGTGGGAAGAGACCACCCCCAACCTCTCCACAATGCCCTTTCTGGGAGCTGGGAAGAGCAGTGGGGTCCCCGCATCACCTCCTCCTCTCCAAACTCACCATCCACAGCTCCCTCACTCGCTCCCCATCACATTTGTTCCCCAAGTCCTTCCCCAGCTCCCGTGCCCTCCTCTGCACTTGGTTGCAGTACCACCACATTTCTCCTCTATTTAGGTGCCAAGGTGGCTCAAGGCCTCAGCCAGCCTGGCCTTGACCACCTCTTGGGAGGGACTTGCAGGTCCTGTAAGATGCTTCAACCTAGCATCAGCACCAAGTACCTGCACACCGCTCCTAATCTTCATGCTGGGGATGGCCTTGAGGAACTCTGGCTCCAGGCAGTTTTCCCTGGAAGCTGGGGGAAAAAAAATCACAAAGGAGAATGAGGAAGTGAGATGGATGGAAGCCTACCTATGCTGTGTTCTGATGCTGAGCCCACTGCCACATCCACCTCCCCGGTCCCTGCTCTTACCCAGCTTCTTCTTGGCATCCTCAAAGGCTTGCTCAGAGCTGAGCCGGGCATCGGGCTTGGGGAATTCAAAGGGGAAGGACTGGGTGCCATCAGCTTGGGTGGTGCTGACTCCACCTTGTAGGGGGAAGGCCATGCTGAAGGACAGGGAATGCTTCTGGGGCTGGTTACCTGGGACAAGACACCAACACCCACCTGGTTAAAATCTCCCTTCGGGTAGTTCTAGACAGCAATAAGGCTCTCCTCTGAGCCTGCTCTTCTCTAGGCTAAGAAAGCCCAGCTCCCGCAGCCTCTCCTCAAGGGCCTGTGCTCTGAAGCCCTCACCAGCTTTCTTGCCCTTCTCTGGACAGGGTGACTTCATGATCTCAAAGGTCTTCTCTAACCTTGTTAGCTCTACTCTAGTCTAGCCTAAACCATTCTAATCTATTCTAGTATATTGTGGTCGTTTGAGGCTGTGCCTTTAAGAACAAACACTGCTGGAACACACTGGCTAATGTTTTTGGTACTAGAACCAAAACATTCTGATATTCTAAACGAATTTCATTGGTTGATAAACAAAAATTCAGCTTTAGATTGTGAAGCGGTTGGAAAATTTTTTCCTCAGTTCTGTTCGGTTTGGGAGTTGGGGGAGTTTGGTGTTTCAGCCTGTTCTCCCTGCCTGCTTCTTCTGCGAACTGCTGGACTTGGCCTTCAGATAAGCAAACACTAATCCTGCATGGGCTTTTGAAGCTTGCTAACAACTCTTTTCCTTAGTAACTTGCCTTTCTCTCTCTCTAACCCCTTTTTGGGGAAAAAGGGAGGTAAGGGGGGAGAGAGGGGGTTTCAAAGAGGGGATCCCTCCCTGAGGGAGGGATTTTTGTTGTGTTATTTGTCTTTGCTGTGTATTTCTGTGTATATATTGTAAATACCTGTATATATTGTGTTATATATAACCTGCTTTCCATATATGCTTGTAAATATATAGCTTTTGCTCTTCGACTGAGTTAGCTGTGGTTTCTTACTCTGTGGAGGAGGGAGAGCTAAGCCCTCTCTCGACCTACCACATATATTCTAGTCTACTCTATTCTCATCCACTTCATACTATCACTTAAATACCTCTGAGAAGAGAGTGCCCCCAACCTCTCCACAATGTCCTTTCAGGGAGCTGTGGAGAGCAGTGAGCTCCCCCCTCTGCCTCCTCCTCTCCAAACTAGCCATCCAAAGCTCCCTCACTCGCTCCCCATCACATTTGTTCTCCACGTCCTTCCCCAGCTTCTTTGCCCTCCTCTGCACAGGCTCAGGCACCTACACATCTCTCCTCTATTGGGGTGCCAAGGTGGCTCAAGGCCTCAGCCAGCCTGGCCTTGACCACCTCCAGGGAGGGACTTGCAGGTCCTGTAGGATTCTTGAACCCAAGCATCAGCACCGAGTACCTGCATCCCGCTGTGCATCTTCATGGTGGGGATGGCCTTGAGGAACTCTGGCTCCAGGCAGTTTTTGCTGGAAGCTGGGGGAAAAAACTACATTGGTGAATGAGCAAGTTAAATGGATGGAGGTCTACCCATCCTGTGTTGTGATGCTGAACCAACTCCCAAGTCCCCCCCACCCCTTGTCCCTGCTCTTACCCAGCTTCTTCTTGGCATCCTCAAAGGCTTGCTCAGAGCTGAGCCGGGCATCGGGCTTGGGGAACTCGAAGATGAGGGACTGGGTGCCATCAGCATTGGTGGTTCTGAGCTCCACCTTGTAGGGGGAAGGCCATGCTGAAAGACAGGGATTGGTTCTTATCCTGCTACCCTGCTGCTGGTTACCTGGGACAAGAGACCAACACCCACCTGGCTACAACCTCCCTTCGGGTAGCTCTAGACAGCAATAATGGTCTCCTCTGGGCCTCCTGTTCTCCAGGCTAATCATTGCCACCTCCCTCAGCCTCCCCTCACAGGGCCTGTGCTCCAAACACCTCACCAGCTTTCTTCCCCTTCTCTGGACAGGGTGACTTCATGATCACACACGTCTTTTCCAACCGGGTTAGTTCTATCCTCGTCGAATCTAGTCTAGTCTAAGCCATTCTAATGTATTCTAATGTATTCTAATGTATTCTATTCTATTCTATTCTATTCTATTCTATTCTATTCATTTCCTCATCGTACTATCGCTTCATTACCTTTGGTAAGAGACCACCCCCAACCTCTCCACAATGCCCTTTCAGGGAGCTGGGAAGAGCAGTCAGGTCCCCCCTCCACCTCCTCCTCTCCAAACTAACCATCCACAGCTCCCTCAGTAGCTCCCCATCAGGTTTGTTCTGCAGGCCCGTCCCCAGATTCCTTGCCCTCCTCTGCACCGGGTCCAGTACCTCCACATCTGTCTGAAGAGCTGACAAGGTGGCTCAAGGCCTCAGCCAACCTGGCCTTGACCACCTCCAGGGAGGGACTTGCAGGTCCTGTAGAATGCTTGAACCCAAGCATCAGCACCACGCTCCTGCATCCCGCTCCTAATCTTCATGGTGGGGATGGCCTTGAGGAACTCTGGCTCCAGGCAGTTTTCGCTGGAAGCTGGGGGAAAAAAATCACAAAGGAGAATGAGGATGAGAGATGGATGGAAGCCTACCTATCCTGTGTTCTGATGCTGAGCCCACTGCCACATCCACCTCCCCGGTCCCTGCTCTTACCCAGCTTCTTCTTGGCATCCTCAAAGGCTTGCTCAGAGCTGAGCCGGGCATCGGGCTTGGGGAATTCAAAGGGGAAGGACTGGGTGCCATCAGCTTGGGTGGTGCTGAGCTCCACCTTGTAGGGGGAAGGCCATGCTGAAGGACAGGGAATGCTTCTGGGGCTGGTTACCTGGGACAAGACACCAACACCCACCTGGTTAAAATCTCCCTTCGGGTAGTTCTAGACAGCAATAAGGCTCTCCTCTGAGCCTGCTCTTCTCTAGGCTAAGAAAGCCCAGCTCCCGCAGCCTCTCCTCAAGGGCCTGTGCTCTGAAGCCCTCACCAGCTTTCTTGCCCTTCTCTGGACAGGGTGACTTCATGATCTCAAAGGTCTTTTCCAACCAGGCTATTTCTGTTCTATTCAATTCAATTCAATTCAATTCTATTCTATCCTATTCCGTTATATTCTATTTCATTCTATTCTATTCTATTCTATTCTATTTTATTCTATTCTATTCTATTCTATTCTATTCTATTCTATTCTATCCTATTCCATTCTATTCTATTTCATTCCATTCCATTCTATTCTATTCTATTTCTACTCTATTCTATTTCTACTCTACTCTACTCTACACCAATCTACTCCAATGTATTCCTTCCCTATTTCTTCTATCACTTCATTACCTGTGGGAAGAGACCACCCCCAACCTCTCCACAATGCCCTTTCAGGGAGCTGGGAAGAGCAGTGGGGTCCCCGCACCACCTCCTCCTCTCCAAACTCACCATCCACAGCTCCCTCACTCGCTCCCCATCACATTTGTTCCCCAAGTCCTTCCCCAGCTCCCGTGCCCTCCTCTGCACTTGGTTGCAGTACCACCACATTTCTCCTCTATTGAGGTGCCAAGGTGGCTCAAGGCCTCAGCCAGCCTGGCCTTGACCACCTCTTGGGAGGGACTTGCAGGTCCTGTAAGATGCTTCAACCTAGCATCAGCACCAAGTACCTGCACACCGCTCCTAATCTTCATGCTGGGGATGGCCTTGAGGAATTCTGGCTCCAGGCAGTTTTCCCTGGAAGCTGGGGGAAAAAAATCACAAAGGAGAATGAGGATGAGAGATGGATGGAAGCCTACCTATCCTGTGTTCTGATGCTGAGCCCACTGCCACATCCACCTCCCCGGTCCCTGCTCTTACCCAGCTTCTTCTTGGCATCCTCAAAGCCTTGCTCAGAGCTGAGCCGGGCATCGGGCTTGGGGAATTCAAAGGGGAAGGACTGGGTGCCATCAGCTTGGGTGGTGCTGAGCTCCACCTTGTAGGGGGAAGGCCATGCTGAAGGACAGGGAATGCTTCTGGGGCTGGTTACCTGGGACAAGACACCAACACCCACCTGGTTAAAATCTCCCTTCGGGTAGTTCTAGACAGCAATAAGGCTCTCCTCTGAGCCTGCTCTTCTCTAGGCTAAGAAAGCCCAGCTCCCGCAGCCTCTCCTCAAGGGCCTGTGCTCTGAAGCCCTCACCAGCTTTCTTGCCCTTCTCTGGACAGGGTGACTTCATGATCTCAAAGGTCTTTTCCAACCAGTCTACTACTATTCTATTCTATTCTACTCTATTTCATTCTAGTCTAGTCTATTCCACTCCATTCCATTCCATTCCATTCCATTCCATTCCATTCCATTCCATTCCATTCCATTCCATTCCATTCCATTCCATTCCACTCCATTCCATTCCATTCTACTATAATCTACTCTACTCTACTCTAATCTAAACTACTCGACTCTACTCTACTCTACTCTATTGTATTCTATTCCTTCCCTCTTGGTTCTATCACTTCATTACTTGTGAGAAGAGACCACCCCCAACCTCTCCACAATGCCCTTTCAGGGAGCTGGGAAGAGCAGTGGGGTCCCCGCACCACCTCCTCCTCTCCAAACTCACCATCCACAGCTACCTCACTCGCTCCCCATCACATTAGTTCCCCAAGTCCTTCCCCAGCTCCCGTGCCCTCCTCTGCACTTGGTTGCAGTACCACCACATTTCTCCTCTATTGAGGTGCCAAGGTGGCTCAAGGCCTCAGCCAGCCTGGCCTTGACCACCTCTTGGGAGGGACTTGCAGGTCCTGTAAGATGCTTCAACCTAGCATCAGCACCAAGTACCTGCACACCGCTCCTAATCTTCATGCTGGGGATGGACTTGAGGAACTCTGGCTCCAGGCAGTTTTCGCTGGAAGCTGGGGGAAAAAAATCACAAAGGAGAATGAGGAAGGGAGGTGGATGGAAGCTTACCTATCCTGTGTTCTGATGCTGAGCCCACAGCCACATCCACCTCCCCGGTCCCTGCTCTTACCCAGCTTCTTCTTGGCATCCTCAAAGCCTTGCTCAGAGCTGAGCCGGGCATCGGGCTTGGGGAATTCAAAGGGGAAGGACTGGGTGCCATCAGCTTGGGTGGTGCTGAGCTCCACCTTGTAGGGGGAAGGCCATGCTGAAGGACAGGGAATGCTTCTGGGGCTGGTTACCTGGGACAAGACACCAACACCCACCTGGTTAAAATCTCCCTTCGGGTAGTTCTAGACAGCAATAAGGCTCTCCTCTGAGCCTGCTCTTCTCTAGGCTAAGAAAGCCCAGCTCCCGCAGCCTCTCCTCAAGGGCCTGTGCTCTGAAGCCCTCACCAGCTTTCTTGCCCTTCTCTGGACAGGGTGACTTCATGATCTCAAAGGTCTTTTCCAACCAGTCTACTACTATTCTATTCTATTCTATTCTATTCTCCTCTATTCCATTCTATTCTATTCTATTCTATTCTATTCTAGTCTAGTCTAGTCTAGTCTATTCCACTCCATTCCATTCCACTCCACTCCACTCCATTCCATTCCATTCCATTCCATTCCATTCCATTCCATTCCATTCCATTCCATTCCATTCCATTCTACTATAATCTACTCTAGTCTACTCTAATCTAAACTACTCGACTCTACTCTACTCTACTCTACTCTATTCTATTCCTTCCCTCTTGGTTCTATCACTTCATTACCTGTGAGCAGAGACCACCCCCAACCTCTCCACAATGCCCTTTCAGGGAGCTGGGAAGAGAAGTCAGGTCCCCCCTCCACCTCCTCCTCTCCAAACTAACCATCCACAGCTCCCTCACTCGCTCCCCATCACTTTTGTTCCCCAAGTCCTTCCCCAGCTTCCTTGCCCTCCTCTGCACTGGGTTGCAGTACCACCACATCTCTCCTCTATTGAGGTGCCAAGGTGGCTCAAGGCCTCAGCCAGCCTGGCCTTGACCACCTCCAGGGAGGGATTTCTAGGTCCTGTAGGATGCTAGAACCCAAGCATCAGCACCACGTACCTACATCCTGCTCCTAATCTTCATGCTGGGGATGGCCTTGAGGAACTCTGGCTCCAGGCAGTTTTCTCTGGAAGCTGGGGGAAAAAAATGACAAAGAAGAATGAGGAAGGGAGGTGGATGGAAGCCTACCTATCCTGTGTTCTGATGCTGAGCCCACTGCCACATCCACCTCCCCGGTCCCTGCTCTTACCCAGCTTCTTCTTGGCATCCTCAAAGCCTTGCTCAGAGCTGAGCCGGGCATCGGGCTTGGGGAATTCAAAGGGGAAGGACTGGGTGCCATCAGCTTGGGTGGTGCTGAGCTCCACCTTGTAGGGGGAAGGCCATGCTGAAGGACAGGGAATGCTTCTGGGGCTGGTTACCTGGGACAAGACACCAACACCCACCTGGTTAAAATCTCCCTTCGGGTAGTTCTAGACAGCAATAAGGCTCTCCTCTGAGCCTGCTCTTCTCTAGGCTAAGAAAGCCCAGCTCCCGCAGCCTCTCCTCAAGGGCCTGTGCTCTGAAGCCCTCACCAGCTTTCTTGCCCTTCTCTGGACAGGGTGACTTCATGATCTCAAAGGTCTTTTCCAACCAGTCTACTACTATTCTATTCTATTCTATTCTATTCTCCTCTATTCCATTCTATTCTATTCTATTCTATTCTAGTCTAGTCTAGTCTAGTCTATTCCACTCCATTCCATTCCACTCCACTCCACTCCATTCCATTCCATTCCATTCCATTCCATTCCATTCCATTCCATTCCATTCTACTATAATCTACTCTAGTCTACTCTAATCTAAACTACTCGACTCTACTCTACTCTACTCTACTCTATTCTATTCCTTCCCTCTTGGTTCTATCACTTCATTACCTGTGAGCAGAGACCACCCCCAACCTCTCCACAATGCCCTTTCAGGGAGCTGGGAAGAGAAGTCAGGTCCCCCCTCCACCTCCTCCTCTCCAAACTAACCATCCACAGCTCCCTCACTCGCTCCCCATCACTTTTGTTCCCCAAGTCCTTCCCCAGCTTCCTTGCCCTCCTCTGCACTGGGTTACAGTACCACCACATCTCTCCTCTATTGAGGTGCCAAGGTGGCTCAAGGCCTCAGCCAGCCTGGCCTTGACCACCTCCAGGGAGGGATTTCTAGGTCCTGTAGGATGCTAGAACCCAAGCATCAGCACCACGTACCTACATCCTGCTCCTAATCTTCATGCTGGGGATGGCCTTGAGGAACTCTGGCTCCAGGCAGTTTTCTCTGGAAGCTGGGGGAAAAAAATGACAAAGAAGAATGAGGAAGGGAGGTGGATGGAAGCCTACCTATCCTGTGTTCTGATGCTGAGCCCACTGCCACATCCACCTCCCCGGTCCCTGCTCTTACCCAGCTTCTTCTTGGCATCCTCAAAGCCTTGCTCAGAGCTGAGCCGGGCATCGGGCTTGGGGAATTCAAAGGGGAAGGACTGGGTGCCATCAGCTTGGGTGGTGCTGAGCTCCACCTTGTAGGGGGAAGGCCATGCTGAAGGACAGGGAATGCTTCTGGGGCTGGTTACCTGGGACAAGACACCAACACCCACCTGGTTAAAATCTCCCTTCGGGTAGTTCTAGACAGCAATAAGGCTCTCCTCTGAGCCTGCTCTTCTCTAGGCTAAGAAAGCCCAGCTCCCGCAGCCTCTCCTCAAGGGCCTGTGCTCTGAAGCCCTCACCAGCTTTCTTGCCCTTCTCTGGACAGGGTGACTTCATGATCTCAAAGGTCTTCTCTAACCTTGTTAGCTCTACTCTAGTCTAGCCTAAACCATTCTAATCTATTCTAGTATATTCTAGTCTACTCTATTCTCATCCACTTCATACTATCACTTAAATACCTCTGAGAAGAGAGTGCCCCCAACCTCTCCACAATGTCCTTTCAGGGAGCTGTGGAGAGCAGTGAGCTCCCCCCTCTGCCTCCTCCTCTCCAAACTAGCCATCCAAAGTTCCCTCACTCGCTCCCCATCACATTTGTTCTCCACGTCCTTCCCCAGCTTCTTTGCCCTCCTCTGCACAGGCTCAGGCACCTCCACATCTCTCCTCTATTGAGGTGCCAAGGTGGCTCAAGGCCTCAGCCAGCCTGGCCTTGACCACCTCCAGGGAGGGACTTGCAGGTCCTGTAGGATTCTTGAACCCAAGCATCAGCACCAAGTACCTGCATCCCGCTGTGCATCTTCATGGTGGGGATGGCCTTGAGGAACTCTGGCTCCAGGCAGTTTTTGCTGGAAGCTGGGGGAAAAAACCACATTGGTGAATGAGCAAGTTAAATGGATGGAGGTCTACCCATCCTGTGTTGTGATGCTGAACCAACTCCCAAGTCCCCCCCACCCCTTGTCCCTTCTCTTACCCAGCTTCTTCTTGGCATCCTCAAAGGCTTGCTCAGAGCTGAGCCGGGCATCGGGCTTGGGGAACTCGAAGATGAGGGACTGGGTGCCATCAGCATTGGTGGTTCTGAGCTCCACCTTGTAGGGGGAAGGCCATGCTGAAAGACAGGGATTGGTTCTTATCCTGCTACCCTGCTGCTGGTTACCTGGGACAAGAGACCAACACCCACCTGGCTACAACCTCCCTTCGGGTAGCTCTAGACAGCAATAATGGTCTCCTCTGGGCCTCCTGTTCTCCAGGCTAATCATTGCCACCTCCCTCAGCCTCCCCTCACAGGGCCTGTGCTCCAAACACCTCACCAGCTTTCTTCCCCTTCTCTGGACAGGGTGACTTCATGATCACACACGTCTTTTCCAACCGGGTTAGTTCTATCCTCGTCGAATCTAGTCTAGTCTAAGCCATTCTAATGTATTCTAATGTATTCTATTCTATTCTATTCTATTCTATTCTATTCTATTCTATTCTATTCATTTCCTCATCGTACTATCGCTTCATTACCTGTGGTAAGAGACCACCCCCAACCTCTCCACAATGCCCTTTCAGGGAGCTGGGAAGAGCAGTCAGGTCCCCCCTCCACCTCCTCCTCTCCAAACTAACCATCCACAGCTCCCTCAGTAGCTCCCCATCAGGTTTGTTCTGCAGGCCCGTCCCCAGATTCCTTGCCCTCCTCTGCACCGGGTCCAGTACCTCCACATCTGTCTGAAGAGCTGACAAGGTGGCTCAAGGCCTCAGCCAACCTGGCCTTGACCACCTCCAGGGAAGGACTTGCAGGTCCTGTAGAATGCTTGAACCCAAGCATCAGCACCACACTCCTGCATCCCGCTCCTAATCTTCATGGTGGGGATGGCCTTGAGGAACTCTGGGCCCAGGCAGTTTTTGCTGGAAGCTGGGGGAAATGGTGAATGAGCAAGTTAAATGAGCATGTTAAATGGATGGAGGTCTACCCATCCTGTGTTGTGATGCTGAACCCACAATCAAGTCCTGCCCCTTTGTCCCTGCTCTTACCCAGCTTCTTCTTGGCATCCTCAAAGGCTTGCTCAGAGCTGAGCCGGGAACTCGAAGATGAAGGACTGGGTGCCATCAGCTTTGGTGCTGCTGTGCTCCACCTTGTAGGGGGAAGGCCATGCTGAAGGACAGGGAATGCTTCTGGGGCTGGTTACCTGGGACAAGACACCAACACCCACCTGGTTAAAATCTCCCTTTTGGGTATTCTAGACAGCAAAAAGGCTCTCCTCTGAGCCTGCTCTTCTCTAGGCTAAGAAAGCCCAGCTCCCGCAGCCTCTCCTCAAGGGCCTGTGCTCTGAAGCCCTCACCAGCTTTCTTGCCCTTCTCTGGACAGGGTGACTTCATGATCTCAAAGGTCTTTTCCAACCAGTCTACTACTATTCTATTCTATTCTATTCTCCTCTATTCCATTCTATTCTACTCTATTCTATTCTATTCTAGTCTAGTCAATTCCACTCCATTCCATTCCACTCCACTCCACTCCATTCCATTCCATTCCATTCCATTCCATTCCATTCCATTCCATTCCATTCTACTATAATCTACTCTAGTCTACTCTAATCTAAACTACTCGACTCTACTCTACTCTACTCTACTCTATTCTATTCCTTCCCTCTTGGTTCTATCACTTCATTACCTGTGAGCAGAGACCACCCCCAACCTCTCCACAATGCCCTTTCAGGGAGCTGGGAAGAGAAGTCAGGTCCCCCCTCCACCTCCTCCTCTCCAAACTAACCATCCACAGCTCCCTCACTCGCTCCCCATCACTTTTGTTCCCCAAGTCCTTCCCCAGCTTCCTTGCCCTCCTCTGCACTGGGTTGCAGTACCACCACATCTCTCCTCTATTGAGGTGCCAAGGTGGCTCAAGGCCTCAGCCAGCCTGGCCTTGACCACCTCCAGGGAGGGATTTCTAGGTCCTGTAGGATGCTAGAACCCAAGCATCAGCACCACGTACCTACATCCTGCTCCTAATCTTCATGCTGGGGATGGCCTTGAGGAACTCTGGCTCCAGGCAGTTTTCTCTGGAAGCTGGGGGAAAAAAATGACAAAGAAGAATGAGGAAGGGAGGTGGATGGAAGCCTACCTATCCTGTGTTCTGATGCTGAGCCCACTGCCACATCCACCTCCCCGGTCCCTGCTCTTACCCAGCTTCTTCTTGGCATCCTCAAAGCCTTGCTCAGAGCTGAGCCGGGCATCGGGCTTGGGGAATTCAAAGGGGAAGGACTGGGTGCCATCAGCTTGGGTGGTGCTGAGCTCCACCTTGTAGGGGGAAGGCCATGCTGAAGGACAGGGAATGCTTCTGGGGCTGGTTACCTGGGACAAGACACCAACACCCACCTGGTTAAAATCTCCCTTCGGGTAGTTCTAGACAGCAATAAGGCTCTCCTCTGAGCCTGCTCTTCTCTAGGCTAAGAAAGCCCAGCTCCCGCAGCCTCTCCTCAAGGGCCTGTGCTCTGAAGCCCTCACCAGCTTTCTTGCCCTTCTCTGGACAGGGTGACTTCATGATCTCAAAGGTCTTCTCTAACCTTGTTAGCTCTACTCTAGTCTAGCCTAAACCATTCTAATCTATTCTAGTATATTCTAGTCTACTCTATTCTCATCCACTTCATACTATCACTTAAATACCTCTGAGAAGAGAGTGCCCCCAACCTCTCCACAATGTCCTTTCAGGGAGCTGTGGAGAGCAGTGAGCTCCCCCCTCTGCCTCCTCCTCTCCAAACTAGCCATCCAAAGTTCCCTCACTCGCTCCCCATCACATTTGTTCTCCACGTCCTTCCCCAGCTTCTTTGCCCTCCTCTGCACAGGCTCAGGCACCTCCACATCTCTCCTCTATTGAGGTGCCAAGGTGGCTCAAGGCCTCAGCCAGCCTGGCCTTGACCACCTCCAGGGAGGGACTTGCAGGTCCTGTAGGATTCTTGAACCCAAGCATCAGCACCAAGTACCTGCATCCCGCTGTGCATCTTCATGGTGGGGATGGCCTTGAGGAACTCTGGCTCCAGGCAGTTTTTGCTGGAAGCTGGGGGAAAAAAACCACATTGGTGAATGAGCAAGTTAAATGGATGGAGGTCTACCCATCCTGTGTTGTGATGCTGAACCAACTCCCAAGTCCCCCCCACCCCTTGTCCCTTCTCTTACCCAGCTTCTTCTTGGCATCCTCAAAGGCTTGCTCAGAGCTGAGCCGGGCATCGGGCTTGGGGAACTCGAAGATGAGGGACTGGGTGCCATCAGCATTGGTGGTTCTGAGCTCCACCTTGTAGGGGGAAGGCCATGCTGAAAGACAGGGATTGGTTCTTATCCTGCTACCCTGCTGCTGGTTACCTGGGACAAGAGACCAACACCCACCTGGCTACAACCTCCCTTCGGGTAGCTCTAGACAGCAATAATGGTCTCCTCTGGGCCTCCTGTTCTCCAGGCTAATCATTGCCACCTCCCTCAGCCTCCCCTCACAGGGCCTGTGCTCCAAACACCTCACCAGCTTTCTTCCCCTTCTCTGGACAGGGTGACTTCATGATCACACACGTCTTTTCCAACCGGGTTAGTTCTATCCTCGTCGAATCTAGTCTAGTCTAAGCCATTCTAATGTATTCTAATGTATTCTATTCTATTCTATTCTATTCTATTCTATTCTATTCATTTCCTCATCGTACTATCGCTTCATTACCTGTGGTAAGAGACCACCCCCAACCTCTCCACAATGCCCTTTCAGGGAGCTGGGAAGAGCAGTCAGGTCCCCCCTCCACCTCCTCCTCTCCAAACTAACCATCCACAGCTCCCTCAGTAGCTCCCCATCAGGTTTGTTCTGCAGGCCCGTCCCCAGATTCCTTGCCCTCCTCTGCACCGGGTCCAGTACCTCCACATCTGTCTGAAGAGCTGACAAGGTGGCTCAAGGCCTCAGCCAACCTGGCCTTGACCACCTCCAGGGAAGGACTTGCAGGTCCTGTAGAATGCTTGAACCCAAGCATCAGCACCACACTCCTGCATCCCGCTCCTAATCTTCATGGTGGGGATGGCCTTGAGGAACTCTGGGCCCAGGCAGTTTTTGCTGGAAGCTGGGGGAAATGGTGAATGAGCAAGTTAAATGAGCATGTTAAATGGATGGAGGTCTACCCATCCTGTGTTGTGATGCTGAACCCACAATCAAGTCCTGCCCCTTTGTCCCTGCTCTTACCCAGCTTCTTCTTGGCATCCTCAAAGGCTTGCTCAGAGCTGAGCCGGGAACTAGAAGATGAAGGACTGGGTGCCATCAGCTTTGGTGCTGCTGTGCTCCACCTTGTAGGGGGAAGGCCATGCTGAAGGACAGGGAATGCTTCTGGGGCTGGTTACCTGGGACAAGACACCAACACCCACCTGGTTAAAATCTCCCTTTTGGGTATTCTAGACAGCAAAAAGGCTCTCCTCTGAGCCTGCTCTTCTCTAGGCTAAGAAAGCCCAGCTCCCGCAGCCTCTCCTCAAGGGCCTGTGCTCTGAAGCCCTCACCAGCTTTCTTGCCCTTCTCTGGACAGGGTGACTTCATGATCTCAAAGGTCTTTTCCAACCAGTCTACTACTATTCTATTCTATTCTATTCTCCTCTATTCCATTCTATTCTACTCTATTCTATTCTATTCTAGTCTAGTCAATTCCACTCCATTCCATTCCACTCCACTCCACTCCATTCCATTCCATTCCATTCCATTCCATTCCATTCCATTCCATTCCATTCCATTCTACTATAATCTACTCTAGTCTACTCTAATCTAAACTACTCGACTCTACTCTACTCTACTCTACTCTATTCTATTCCTTCCCTCTTGGTTCTATCACTTCATTACCTGTGAGCAGAGACCACCCCCAACCTCTCCACAATGCCCTTTCAGGGAGCTGGGAAGAGAAGTCAGGTCCCCCCTCCACCTCCTCCTCTCCAAACTAACCATCCACAGCTCCCTCACTCGCTCCCCATCACTTTTGTTCCCCAAGTCCTTCCCCAGCTTCCTTGCCCTCCTCTGCACTGGGTTGCAGTACCACCACATTTCTCCTCTATTGAGGTGCCAAGATGGCTTAAGGCCTCAGCCAACCTGGCCTTGACCACCTCCTGGGAGGGATTTCTAGGTCCTGTAGGATGCTAGAACCCAAGCATCAGCACCACGTACCTACATCCTGCTCCTAATCTTCATGCTGGGGATGGCCTTGAGGAACTCTGGCTCCAGGCAGTTTTCTCTGGAAGCTGGGGGAAAAAAATGACAAAGAAGAATGAGGAAGGGAGGTGGATGGAAGCCTACCTATCCTGTGTTCTGATGCTGAGCCCACTGCCACATCCACCTCCCCGGTCCCTGCTCTTACCCAGCTTCTTCTTGGCATCCTCAAAGCCTTGCTCAGAGCTGAGCCGGGCATCGGGCTTGGGGAATTCAAAGGGGAAGGACTGGGTGCCATCAGCTTGGGTGGTGCTGAGCTCCACCTTGTAGGGGGAAGGCCATGCTGAAGGACAGGGAATGCTTCTGGGGCTGGTTACCTGGGACAAGACACCAACACCCACCTGGTTAAAATCTCCCTTCGGGTAGTTCTAGACAGCAGTAAGGCTCTCCTCTGAGCCTGCTCTTCTCTAGGCTAAGAAAGCCCAGCTCCCGCAGCCTCTCCTCAAGGGCCTGTGCTCTGAAGCCCTCACCAGCTTTCTTGCCCTTCTCTGGACAGGGTGACTTCATGATCTCAAAGGTCTTTTCCAACCAGGCTATTTCTATTCAATTCAATTCAATTCTATTCTACTCTATTCTATCCTATTCCATTCTATTCTATTTCATTCCATTCCATTCCATTCCATTCTATTCTATTCTATTCTATTCTATTCTATTCTATTCTATTCTATTCTATTCCTACTCTAGTCTATTTCTACTCTACTCTACTCTATACCAATCTACTCCAATGTATTCCTTCCCGATTTCTTCTATCACTTCATTACCTGTGGGAAGAGACCACCCCCAACCTCTCCACAATGCCCTTTCTGGGAGCTGGGAAGAGCAGTGGGGTCCCCGCATCACCTCCTCCTCTCCAAACTCACCATCCACAGCTCCCTCACTCGCTCCCCATCACATTTGTTCCCCAAGTCCTTCCCCAGCTCCCGTGCCCTCCTCTGCACTTGGTTGCAGTACCACCACATTTCTCCTCTATTGAGGTGCCAAGGTGGCTCAAGGCCTCAGCCAGCCTGGCCTTGACCACCTCTTGGGAGGGACTTGCAGGTCCTGTAAGATGCTTCAACCTAGCATCAGCACCAAGTACCTGCACACCGCTCCTAATCTTCATGCTGGGGATGGCCTTGAGGAACTCTGGCTCCAGGCAGTTTTCGCTGGAAGCTGGGGGAAAAAAATCACAAAGGAGAATGAGGATGAGAGATGGATGGAAGCCTACCTATCCTGTGTTCTGATGCTGAGCCCACTGCCACATCCACCTCCCCGGTCCCTGCTCTTACCCAGCTTCTTCTTGGCATCCTCAAAGCCTTGCTCAGAGCTGAGCCGGGCATCGGGCTTGGGGAATTCAAAGGGGAAGGACTGGGTGCCATCAGCTTGGGTGGTGCTGAGCTCCACCTTGTAGGGGGAAGGCCATGCTGAAGGACAGGGAATGCTTCTGGGGCTGGTTACCTGGGACAAGACACCAACACCCACCTGGTTAAAATCTCCCTTCGGGTAGTTCTAGACAGCAATAAGGCTCTCCTCTGAGCCTGCTCTTCTCTAGGCTAAGAAAGCCCAGCTCCCGCAGCCTCTCCTCAAGGGCCTGTGCTCTGAAGCCCTCACCAGCTTTCTTGCCCTTCTCTGGACAGGGTGACTTCATGATCTCAAAGGTCTTCTCTAACCTTGTTAGCTCTACTCTAGTCTAGCCTAAACCATTCTAATCTATTCTAGTATATTCTAGTCTACTCTATTCTCATCCACTTCATACTATCACTTAAATACCTCTGAGAAGAGAGTGCCCCCAACCTCTCCACAATGTCCTTTCAGGGAGCTGTGGAGAGCAGTGAGCTCCCCCCTCTGCCTCCTCCTCTCCAAACTAGCCATCCAAAGCTCCCTCACTCGCTCCCCATCACATTTGTTCTCCACGTCCTTCCCCAGCTTCTTTGCCCTCCTCTGCACAGGCTCAGGCACCTCCACATCTCTCCTCTATTGAGGTGCCAAGGTGGCTCAAGGCCTCAGCCAGCCTGGCCTTGACCACCTCCAGGGAGGGACTTGCAGGTCCTGTAGGATTCTTGAACCCAAGCATCAGCACCAGGTACCTGCATCCCGCTGTGCATCTTCATGGTGGGGATGGCCTTGAGGAACTCTGGCTCCAGGCAGTTTTTGCTGGAAGCTGGGGGAAAAAACCACATTGGTGAATGAGCAAGTTAAATGGATGGAGGTCTACCCATCCTGTGTTGTGATGCTGAACCAACTCCCAAGTCCCCCCCACCCCTTGTCCCTGCTCTTACCCAGCTTCTTCTTGGCATCCTCAAAGGCTTGCTCAGAGCTGAGCCGGGCATCGGGCTTGGGGAACTCGAAGATGAAGGACTGGGTGCCATCAGCATTGGTGGTTCTGAGCTCCACCTTGTAGGGGGAAGGCCATGCTGAAAGACAGGGATTGGTTCTTATCCTGCTACCCTGCTACTGGTTACCTGGGACAAGAGACCAACACCCACCTGGCTACAACCTCCCTTCGGGTAGCTCTAGACAGCAATAATGGTCTCCTCTGGGCCTCCTGTTCTCCAGGCTAATCATTGCCACCTCCCTCAGCCTCCCCTCACAGGGCCTGTGCTCCAAACACCTCACCAGCTTTCTTCCCCTTCTCTGGACAGGGTGACTTCATGATCACACACGTCTTTTCCAACCGGGTTAGTTCTATCCTCGTCGAATCTAGTCTAGTCTAAGCCATTCTAATGTATTCTAATGTATTCTAATGTATTCTAATGTATTCTAATGTATTCTAATGTATTCTATTCTATTCTATTCTATTCTATTCTATTCTATTCTATTCTATTCTATTCTATTCATTTCCTCATCGTACTATCGCTTCATTACCTTTGGTAAGAGACCACCCCCAACCTCTCCACAATGCCCTTTCAGGGAGCTGGGAAGAGCAGTCAGGTCCCCCCTCCACCTCCTCCTCTCCAAACTAACCATCCACAGCTCCCTCAGTAGCTCCCCATCAGGTTTGTTCTTCAGGCCCGTCCCCAGATTCCTTGCCCTCCTCTGCACCGGGTCCAGTACCTCCACATCTGTCTGAAGAGCTGACAAGGTGGCTCAAGGCCTCAGCCAACCTGGCCTTGACCACCTCCAGGGAGGGACTTGCAGGTCCTGTAGAATGCTTGAACCCAAGCATCAGCACCACACTCCTGCATCCCGCTCCTAATCTTCATGGTGGGGATGGCCTTGAGGAACTCTGGGCCCAGGCAGTTTTTGCTGGAAGCTGGGGGAAATGGTGAATGAGCAAGTTAAATGAGCCTGTTAAATGGATGGAGGTCTACCCATCCTGTGTTGTGATGCTGAACCCACAATCAAGTCCTGCCCCTTTGTCCCTGCTCTTACCCAGCTTCTTCTTGGCATCCTCAAAGGCTTGCTCAGAGCTGAGCCGGGAACTAGAAGATGAAGGACTGGGTGCCATCAGCTTTGGTGCTGCTGTGCTCCACCTTGTAGGGGGAAGGGCATGCTGAAGGACAGGGAATGCTTCTGGGCCTGGTTACCTGGGACAAGACACCAACACCCACCTGGTTAAACTCTCCCTTTTGGGTATTCTAGACAGCAAAAAGGCTCTCCTCTGAGCCTGCTCTTCTCTAGGCTAAGAAAGCCCAGCTCCCGCAGCCTCTCCTCAAGGGCCTGTGCTCTGAAGCCCTCACCAGCTTTCTTGCCCTTCTCTGGACAGGGTGACTTCATGATCACACACGTCTTTTCCAACCGGGTTAGTTCTATCCTCGTCGAATCTAGTCTAGTCTAAGCCATTCTAATGTATTCTAATGTATTCTAATGTATTCTAATGTATTCTAATGTATTCTAATGTATTCTAATGTATTCTATTCTATTCTATTCTATTCTATTCTATTCTATTCTATTCTATTCTATTCATTTCCTCATCGTACTATCGCTTCATTACCTTTGGTAAGAGACCACCCCCAACCTCTCCACAATGCCCTTTCAGGGAGCTGGGAAGAGCAGTCAGGTCCCCCCTCCACCTCCTCCTCTCCAAACTAACCATCCACAGCTCCCTCAGTAGCTCCCCATCAGGTTTGTTCTTCAGGCCCGTCCCCAGATTCCTTGCCCTCCTCTGCACCGGGTCCAGTACCTCCACATCTGTCTGAAGAGCTGACAAGGTGGCTCAAGGCCTCAGCCAACCTGGCCTTGACCACCTCCAGGGAGGGACTTGCAGGTCCTGTAGAATGCTTGAACCCAAGCATCAGCACCACACTCCTGCATCCCGCTCCTAATCTTCATGGTGGGGATGGCCTTGAGGAACTCTGGGCCCAGGCAGTTTTTGCTGGAAGCTGGGGGAAATGGTGAATGAGCAAGTTAAATGAGCCTGTTAAATGGATGGAGGTCTACCCATCCTGTGTTGTGATGCTGAACCCACAATCAAGTCCTGCCCCTTTGTCCCTGCTCTTACCCAGCTTCTTCTTGGCATCCTCAAAGGCTTGCTCAGAGCTGAGCCGGGAACTAGAAGATGAAGGACTGGGTGCCATCAGCTTTGGTGCTGCTGTGCTCCACCTTGTAGGGGGAAGGGCATGCTGAAGGACAGGGAATGCTTCTGGGCCTGGTTACCTGGGACAAGACACCAACACCCACCTGGTTAAACTCTCCCTTTTGGGTATTCTAGACAGCAAAAAGGCTCTCCTCTGAGCCTGCTCTTCTCTAGGCTAAGAAAGCCCAGCTCCCGCAGCCTCTCCTCAAGGGCCTGTGCTCTGAAGCCCTCACCAGCTTTCTTGCCCTTCTCTGGACAGGGTGACTTCATGATCTCAAAGGTCTTTTCCAACCAGGCTATTTCTATTCAATTCAATTCTATTCTATTCTATTCTATTCTATCCTATTCCATTCTATTCTATTTCATTCCATTCCATTCTATTCTATTCTATTTCTACTCTATTCTATTTCTACTCTACTCTACTCTACACCAATCTACTCCAATGTATTCCTTCCCGATTTCTTCTATCACTTCATTACCTGTGGGAAGAGACCACCCCCAACCTCTCCACAATGCCCTTTCAGGGAGCTGGGAAGAGCAGTGGGGTCCCCGCACCACCTCCTCCTCTCCAAACTCACCATCCACAGCTCCCTCACTCGCTCCCCATCACATTTGTTCCCCAAGTCCTTCCCCAGCTCCCGTGCCCTCCTCTGCACTTGGTTGCAGTACCACCACATTTCTCCTCTATTGAGGTGCCAAGGTGGCTCAAGGCCTCAGCCAGCCTGGCCTTGACCACCTCTTGGGAGGGACTTGCAGGTCCTGTAAGATGCTTCAACCTAGCATCAGCACCAAGTACCTGCACTCCACTCCTAATCTTCATGCTGGGGATGGCCTTGAGGAACTCTGGCTCCAGGCAGTTTTCGCTGGAAGCTGGGGGAAAAAAATCACAAAGGAGAATGAGGATGAGAGATGGATGGAAGCCTACCTATCCTGTGTTCTGATGCTGAGCCCACAGCCACATCCACCTCCCCGGTCCCTGCTCTTACCCAGCTTCTTCTTGGCATCCTCAAAGCCTTGCTCAGAGCTGAGCCGGGCATCGGGCTTGGGGAATTCAAAGGGGAAGGACTGGGTGCCATCAGCTTGGGTGGTGCTGAGCTCCACCTTGTAGGGGGAAGGCCATGCTGAAGGACAGGGAATGCTTCTGGGGCTGGTTACCTGGGACAAGACACCAACACCCACCTGGTTAAAATCTCCCTTCGGGTAGTTCTAGACAGCAATAAGGCTCTCCTCTGAGCCTGCTCTTCTCTAGGCTAAGAAAGCCCAGCTCCCGCAGCCTCTCCTCAAGGGCCTGTGCTCTGAAGCCCTCACCAGCTTTCTTGCCCTTCTCTGCACAGGGTGACTTCATGATCTCAAAGGTCTTTTCCAACCAGGCTATTTCTATTCTATCCTATCCTATCCTATCCTATCCTATCCTAGCCTAGCCTAGCCTATCCTATCCTATCCTATCCTATCCTATCCTATCCTATCCTATCCTATCCTATCCTATCCTATTCTATTCTATTCTACTCTACTCTACTCTACTCTATTCTACTCTCCTCTCCTCTCCTCTCCTCTCCTCTCCTCTCCTCTCCTCTCCTCTCCTCTCCTCTCCTCTCCTCTCCTCTCCTCTCCTCTCCTCTCCTCTCCTCTCCTCTAAACTACTCTACTCTATTCTGTCCATTCCCTCTTGGTTCCCAGCCCCTCCCACGACTGGAAGTGCAACCCAGCCTCAGTTTCCCCAGGCATGGCTTTGGCCTGAAGTAGGATGGGGACCTGGGTGCCATGGCCACAAAGGTGAAGCCAGAGGTCCACTCACAGGGAAGCATCAAGGCCATGGGAACATCAGGCATGGGCACAGTAGGATTTCCACAGGTTTCACCTGGAGCCTCCCTACCCACCCCCAACCCAGGGTACCTGTAGGTTCTTCCCTGACTCTCCCAAACTCATCTTGTCTTCCCCCACACTTGGGGAATTTTATATTGTCCACATCCTTCTGTCATCCATCCACCTGTCCATCCATCCATCCACCCACCCATCCGCTCTTCTCTCTATCCTGTCCATCCATCCATCCATCCACCCTTCTGTCCATCCATCATTCCAGTCTTCTGTCCATCCTTCCATCCACCCATCCATCCATCCATCCATCCATCCATCCATCCTTCTGTCCACCAATCCATCCATCTCTCCATTCTTACACCCATCCATCCCTGCTCAAGTCCCCTAATCATCCTTGTGGCTCACTGTTGCATTCTCTCCAGCAGGTCTCTGTCTCTCTTGCACTGGGGAGCCCAGAACTGGACACAGGATTGCAGCTGTGGTCTCAGCAGGGCAGAGCAGAAGGGCAGAAGAACCTCCCTGGCCCTGCTGGCCACACTTCTCTTGCTGCACCCCAGGATCCCATTGGCTCTCTTGGCCACAAGGGCACCTTGCTGGCCCACGCAGAACTTGCTGCCCACCAGCACTCCAAGGTCTTTCTCCATGGAGCTGCTCTCCAGCAGGGCAGCCTCTAACCTGTCCTGGTGCCTGCTGTTATTCCTCCCCATCAGCGATGCCATGGCATCCCCAAGCAAGCCCCAGCTGTGCTGCTCTGGCTGCTGGGGATGGAAACCAGCTCCATGCAGGAGAGGCTTGACAAAGAAACCAGGCTTGGAGCTTTGGCCACCACCAGCCTGGTCTTTGTAACCGCCCAAGGGGCCACCAGCTCCTGAGAGATCATCATCACCTTGCATGGATGCCTTGAATTTATCACTGCAAGTGTTCAAGGAGAGGTTGGATGGTGCTTTGAGGAGCCTGATCTACTGCAAGATGTCCCTGCCCATGGCAGAGGGGTTGGACTTAGATCACCAGTGCCAAGTGGTGTCCCTCAGGGGTCTGTACTGGGACCTGTGCTGTTGCAATTTTTTTATCAATGACAGAGAGAGGGAGATTGAGGCACCATCAGCAGAGTGCAGGTGGCACCGAGCTGAGTGGTGCTGTGGATCCGCCAGAGGGACAGGATGGCAGCCAGAGGGGCCTGGACAGGCTGGAGAGGGGAAGCCCAGGTGAACCTCAGGAGGTTCCACAAGAGCAAGTGCAGGGCTCTGCCCCTGGGCTGGAACAATCCTCACTATCAATACAGACCAGGGGGAGGAGGGGATGGAAAGCAGCCCTGAGGAAAAGGACCTGGGGGTTCTGCGTGGGGAGAAGCTGGACAGGAGCAGGCAGTGTGAGCTTGCAGCACAGAAGGCCAAGGGCAGTCTGGGCTGCAGCCAAAGCAGCGCTGGCAGCAGAGCCAGAGAGGTGATTCTGCCACTTTGCTCTGCTCTGGGGAGACCTCAGCTGGAGTGCTGTGTGCAGGTCTGGAGCCCTCAGCACAGCCTGACCCAGCTGGGAAGTCATGGCAGCATGACCTTGGGGTCCAAATCTGGTGCAGTCCTGGTGGGATTTAGGATGTTTGGAACCAGCAGGCTAGATGCTGTGGATCAAACCCTGGACTACTTCACCCAGCAGCCTCCCTTGGGCAATGGCTCAGAGCTAGCAGGAAAAGCAGGTCCTCTGCAAGGCTGGGTGGGAAGCTCTGCTGGGAAAGCCCTTTCCCATGAGGAGGGCAGGGGTGGTGCCCTCAGGAATCTGCAAGGAATGCAGGATGAGGAAGGTCTTCTGAACCTCCTTGACACCTCCCCAGCCTGACCTGTATGAGATGCCAGTGCCCTTCAAGGATGCTGGAAGGATCATGGAGGTGATCAGTGAGGACAGGACCCACCTGGAGTGGCTTCAAACATCTCCATCCCAGCTGGCAAACCTCCATCCCAAGGATGAGGTTCCTCAAGCTGATGGGAGGTATCTCATGGAGACCCAAGTCAGAAGAGCCAAACCCTTCCTGAGGCCCCTAACCCACTTCACCTGCCCTACTGTGGCTCAACTCCTCCATCAGGAGAAGGGCTGGGCTGTGCCACACTTCCCACCCACTAGGAAACTAGGGGAGCAAGGACCAGATGGGGAAGAAGAGCATGCAGACAGCTTCCACCTCAGCACACAGGGAGAGCAGGCAGGGCTTGCTCATGCACCATCTGGCTTGGATGGAAGATCATGCTCCAAGGTAGTCCTTGCCCTCGGTAGCCACCATGCTACACGTCACCAGGCCACATCATGATGGCTCCAAGCACCTGGTGCCAGCTGAGATGGGGAGCTGGGGGCATCTGGAGCCCTGTGACTCTCTCTCCAGAAAGCCAGATCCCCCTGGTTGCACCGTGCCAGGACATATCCCACGGGCAAGGGTTTGGGCCTTCCATTCATGCCCACCTGTGACCGTTTGACACCGTGCCTTTAAGGACAAGCAGTGCTGAGACACTGGCTAAATGTTTTCGGTACTAGAACCAAAACATTCTGATATTCTAAACGAATTTCACTGGTGGATAGACAAAAATGTAGCTTTTGATTGTAGAGCAGTTGGAATTTTTTTTTCCTCAGTTCAGTTCGGTTTGGGGAGTTGGGGGAGTTGGAGGTTTCAGCCTGTTCTCCCTGCCTGCTTCTCTGCCAACTGCTGGAGTTGGCCTTCAGATAAGCAAACACTAATCCTGCATGGGCTTTTGAAGCTTACTAACAACTCTTTTCCTCAGTAACTTGCCTTTCTCTCTCTCTCTAACCCCTTTTTGGGGAAAAAGGGAGGTAGGGGGGGAGAGAGGGGGTTCCAAGGAGGGGATCCCTCCCTCGGGGAGGGATTTTTGTTGTGTTATTTCTCTTTGCTGTGTATTTCTGTGTATATATTGTAAATACCTGTATATATTGTGTCATATATAACCTGCTTTCCATATATGCTTGTAAATATATAGCTTGCTCTTTCGACTGGGCTAGTTGTGGTTTCTTACTCTGTGGAGGAGGGAGAGCTAAGCCCTCTCTCAACCTACCACACCACCATGGCCCCCATTCATGCCCACCCAGTCCCTCCAGTGGGGAACCACTGACCCCCAGCACGGCTGTCCCCTCCAACCAGCCTCCTGTCCTACCTCAGAGGAGGGCACAGCCCAAGGGACAGCCTCCATCCATGCCAAGATCATCAGGGGCACCACCAGACCCTAAACCCTGCCTGGATAAGTCCCAGAGCTGGGGTCCTCTTGCACCCCCAAGCCAACATCTGCACTAGGAGCAGCCTCAAAGGGTCCTTCCTTCCTGCAACAACATCTGGATGTGGCACTTGGTGCCATGGTCTAGTCATGAGGTCTGTGGTGACAGGTTGGACTCGATCTTTGAGGTCTCTTCCAGCCTTGGTGATACTGTGATACTGTGATCTCTGGGTCCACCATGGGAAGAGCCACACCTAAGCCAAGACTGACCTAAGTCTCCAGGGCATTGACCACCATCACCCTGAAACACCTTCATTAACATCTCAAATGTAGGGTGGGCCCTGGGGCCAGGTTGCTCCAGGGGGAGGTTTGTAACCAGCTTAGTGAAAACAAAAGTACAACCCAGGAATGAAGAAGAAGCCTCAGCCCATGGCTGAAGATGGTGAAGTTGAGCAGAGAATGGGGGGTGGGGGGCATGGGTACAGGGGGCGTAAAGGGTCTCCCACCATGGCAGGGTCATCAGCAACCAGGAGATGAGGTTGCCGAAGAGAGCTTTGGGAGGGGGCTGGCATCAAGCACTGGAAGGGGCTTGTGGACACACCACCTGCCAGGTGACAACCCACCAGGAACGTTCCAGGCTTCATTTGGGGGGACAGATGTGACCCCTACACCCCACTGCTGCCACCACGGCCACCCTGATGCCCACGGCCCCCCATCCAGCCCACGCTGCCACCCCTTCCCAACCCACTCCTGTGCCACCTTGGTGCTGGCAGGGGACCCACAGCTTGAGGGCTGCGACTTGGGGGGGCTGGGGGGCCGGTGCCAAGCAAGGGAGGGCTACAGACCACGAGGCATTTTGGGGGGGGCGGGGGGGAGAGGGAAGGGAGGGGGAAGGCGTCACCTCCCCCGGCCCCGCCACCTTACCTGCATCAAGGTGCGCAAGGACTCCACGTAGGACTGCTCGGCGTCCAGCAGTGTCATGGCGACGTGTTTCCTCGTGTCCTACCCGGGAAGGAAGAGGGGACAGAAGGACAAGATGAGGGGATTTGGGTGTTTTCGGTGGGGGTGACACGACGGCACGAAGGAGAGGAGCAACGTAGTGGCCGTCGGTGGCTCGCTCGGGGTGGCTGCGAGGTCCGGGAGGCGGCCGGCTGGCCTCCAGCTCCCCCCTCTGCTCCCTCTCCAGCCCGATGGAGCAATCCGGCAGGATTAGGAAGTACATGACACCGAGCGCACAGACACTGCCTGCTTCCCTCCTCGGCAGCGTCAGGAGCCCGCCCTGCAGCACACAGCCCTACATGGGTCGGTCCCGACGCCCTCCGGCTCTCCGCGGGCGGCTTGGCTCGGAGCGGTCCCGTAGGAATTCACCTCCCGCCCCAGCGCCCCGGCGCCGGGATGCGGACCCCTAGCGAGGGGATTCGCGGGGTGCTGGAGTGGGATGGAGAGGGGGTGAGGGAGGGGATGGTTTCTCAGCCCTTGGGAAGCAGGTGGGTCGGGGTCTGTGAGACACCCCAAAAGTATGGATAAAACCATGCCCCAGAGACCCTAGGTGTGAGATCCCCCAAAAGCTCTGGGTGCAGAAATGCTCCAAAGGCCTTGGGGTCAGAGGCACCTCAAGGGTTTGGATGGTGTGGCTTCTCCAGAGACCCTGGATGTGACAGCCCAAATGTTTTGGGTGCAGAGGGCCTCTGATGACCCTAGGAAAGGAGATGATGGTCCCAAGAGTGGTGGTTTAGGCTACGGCTGGTGGTTTAGGCTGGGTGCCGGCCCGGGTGCCACTGCACAGGCCACACCTGGGATGTGCCAGAAGGGGGCCCAGCCCAGGGGGTGGTCACAGGAAGCCAGGGATTTCATTTCCCATAATGCCCTGCTCCCCTATAAAACATCAAGCCTGGGGTTCTCTCTCTCTGTCCTCCCTCGCCGCTGCCTAGGTAAAATGGCGTGAGCCGCCTCCCTTGGGCAACCCAAAGGTTATGGGGGGCAGGGACATCCCAAACGCTGCACATGCAGAGGTCCCAAAGCCTCTGTGAACAGGAACCACCCAAAGATCTTGCAGGCTGGGACACCCCAAGAGCCTTAGCAACAGAGATACCACCAACAGTCCTAGGTGCAGAGATGTGCCAGCAGGCCAGCACTGTGCACAGGGACCAGGTTTCCACGAGCCACTGCCTCTCCAGGGGCTTCTGGAGCCATCAAACCGCTCTGTCCCTCACCTCCAAACCCACACACAACTCCCAAATGCCATCTGCTGACCCTTAGACTCTACACCTGTCATACCTCACAGGAACTGCCGTGGCCTCAGCAGGAGAAGCAGGCAGCTTCTTTGCTCGCACTCCACCCGGCCACAAATGACACAGGAAAGACTCCCACTCTTTCACTAACACAGGCAAAACCCAACCGTACTTCTGAACCCACCTGAAGACTGAGGAATCACCCTGGAACACGCTCCAAGGAATTTCCCCTCCCTCCCCAGCCTGCCCCAGGTAGGGTGCGAGAGTAGGGCTGTCCTCCAGACGAAGACTCCTGTGCCACGCCATCACCTTGTGGTTTCTGTGAAAAAGGCAGGAGCATCAACAACAGCTGCTGCTCACACAGGCACAAAGCTGTTCCCCAAGTGGGAGATTTTGCTCTAAAACTTATGAACAGAGACTTCTGAGCCCCCCCCATGTCTTGCTGCTTAGTCGTCCGAGTGACCTGTGCTCTGGCTTTGGGGGACCTTTGCTAGAAGGTGGGGAGGACCCTGGCTCCTGCTCTCCTCCCAGTGCAAACTCAGCCTGGCCATGCACCCTCAGCACAGCAGCTGAGAGAGGATGTTTTGCCTCACAGGCTCCTCTTCTGTCCCCTCTGCCTTTTCCAGCCTGTCTGTCCTAAGAGGGTAGACAACAGCAGCAGAAAGGGAGCTCCTCTTTCCCACCCGACGTGCGGGAAGATGAGAGGCCTACAGCAAATGGCGACAACAAACTGGCTGCAGCATCCCCCAGGTGGGCCTGAGGAGCTCTGGTACCTCAGGGGCTGTCAAGAGAACTGCTCCCAGTGTCTTGTGTGGGCACAAAGAGAAAACATTTGCCCTTACAGTTCTAAATCCACTTGCAGGCTCCTGATGAGTTCCCAGCTCATCTCACAAAACCCTGCAAAGGATTCTTTAGCTGCCTTCGCAAGGGCCAGTTGCCGCTCGGTCTCCTTCTGCCTTCTCTGGGCTCTCTCCAGCTCCTGCTCCAGAGCTTGACTCTTCTGCTCCAGCTTTGTAATCTTTAAGGAGCTGGAGGCTTCAAGCAGTTTCAGGGCATTGCCTGCAGATGCTTCCAACTAAAAGAGAAGAAGCAGCCCTTGCCAGCTTCCCTCCATGGCACCAAAGCCACCAGGCTGCCCAAGAAAGCAGATGCCCAAGAGAAGACACCTCACAGACGGGGCCACAGCCACACGCATGCCAAGGGAACATAACTCACCTGCTCAATCCTCTTCAGAAGCTCCATGTGTCTTGTCTGGGCCTGTGCCTTCTGCTCACACTGCTTCCTTTCAAGAGTCTCCAGCAGCCCTTGCAGCTCCTGAGTCCTGGCTGCGAGCTGCTGACGTGCCTGGGACTCCAACTGCAGCTCCATGGTCAATTTGTCTATCTGATGGGGGGAAAACCAGTCTGCCTTAGGCACAGGGGTCTGATGCCTCTGTGGAGCTCATTCAAAAGCCTGATAGCTCATCTAGCAAATGGCTGATGAGACACAGGCAAGCAAGAGAGGACTTTCCTTCCCCAAAAGGCCACTGCCGGGCAACCCGGCACCATCCCAGCGCAGGCACCCAGAGAAGAAAAACCTTGCGAGGGAAGCAGCCAAGCCCAGAGACGTCTGGGAGTGCCTGGGGTGCAATATGGCATCATGGCCACGGCCGCTGGAGAGTGGTGGAGCAGAAGTGAGGCTCCAAAGAGCATAGCTGCCTCACTCCTGCCCACCCAGATGCTGCCCCCAGGCTACTGCTTTGCCCCTCGGAGGCTTTGCATACCTTGTCCCTAGCTTCCTTCAGCTCTTTTTTCAGGTCACTGCAGGCACAGGCAGAAGCACTGGAGGATTCTGTTACCTGCAGGCGGCTGAGGGCAGGCTCAGGGTGTCCTGGCAGCTGTCCCCCTCTTCTCTAGGGAAACACAAAATGTCATTGCTTAATGAAGGGGTCTCTATCCAGGCACATCAAGAACTGTCTCAGCCTGTCCTCCCAGGGGTACAGCTGCAGCCCCAGTCATCTTTCTGGTCCTCCCCTGGAGCTGCTTGAGCAGCTCCATGGCTGATTTGTGCCAGCAGAATCCTTTCCCTTCACCTGCTGCTGCCGCCCACACTGCTTCTGCTGCAGTCCAGGATGCCACTGGCTTTCTGCCCTGCAAGTGCGCATAACCAGCGCCTCCCAGACACCAACCCCTGACCACAGCTCTGGAGTCTGACTGTCCAGCCAATTCCTTCCCCACCCACTGGGACACCCCTAGAAAGCCAGGTCTCTTCGCTCTACAGGCAAGGATGTTGTGTGGGACAGTGTCAAATGCTCGGCACAAGCCCAGGCAGCTGACAGGACATACACAGACACACACGTACAGAGGCATCAGTGTGTCTCAAGGCTTGCCCAAACCTTCTGCAGCAGCACCACCACCACAACAAATCTGGGCAGTGCTCCCCTCTCCTCTTCATCTACTCTCCTGGCCTCACACGGAAAGGCATCGCTCACCTGGCCTTCTTGGCCACCCTGCTGCAAGTTGCTCAGCTGCTGGCGGAGGGAGAGGTTCTCCTCTTGCAGCTGAGCCACTTGCTGCTGCAGCACTGCTGCCTTCTTCATTCCAGCAGCTTCCTCTTCCTCTTGCTTCTTTTGCTGGGCTTCCAGCTCCTTCGCCGTCCTCTTCAGTGCTCTTTTTGCCTTCCCCAAAGCCTCTGTCTTTTCCCGGAGCGCTTTCTGCAGTTGGCTCACCTCACCTTCCAGCCTGCTCACATTTACGTTTACATTCTCGGGGAGCTGAAGCAGGGCCTTGCTGATTGCATTGCTGTCACTGATGTCCTCACACAACTTCTCTTCAATCTCAGACAGCTGCTCCACGTGTCCCTGCAACTTGGCAGCCTGCTCAGACATCCATAGCTCGGCACGGTGCGGGTGGAACTCTGTGGCCCGCTCCCCTGCAGGAAAACCATGTAGTTTGGGAATCAGAGTGAGCTTGGACAGCCCCATGATGCCTCCAGTGCCTTCCCAATCACCTTGCTTCCAGAGACACCCTTAGCAGACACACACACCACAAAGCCTTGAGATCCCAGCCAGCCCCCCACCAACATGCAGCTGGTTTCCAGCTTGGGCATTTGGTTTCCTGGAGCACACAGACCTGTCCCACGTGCCAGGAGCTCAGGAACCAGCCCCAAAGGAAGCAGTGCCTACAGACTCCTGCTCTCCTTGCACCGTGCCTAGCAGAGCATCTTTGGCCAGCATCATCAGCACCCCCACACCACCCTTCCCGCTCTCCCAGCTCCACAGCAACCTACCGAAAGGGCCTCTGACAGCCGCGTCCCCACGGCCTCCTGCCGGCTGCACAGCGCTGCCTGCTGCGCTCACGGCAGGGGCAGCCTTCGGCTCTCCAGCAGCTCCTGCTGCACACAGAGCCCAGCTTGGAGCAGCCTCTGCCCTCTTCCCCTGTTCCCCGGGCTCCACAGCCCGTGCTCTGGAGCTGTCAAGGGAGAAAGCACAGCCCCGTGTAGGCCCGGCCACGGCCCTGCTCACAGACCCTTCTTAGCCACCCGGCCCAGCGGCAGGAGCTCCTGCAGAGGAGGAGGAGCCACAAGCCCCGGGGCAGGATGAGAGCCCAGGAGGCTCCCGCCCAGCGCCTGCCTGCCTCTGCCCCAGCCCCGCTACCTGTGCTCCTTGTGCTGCCTGCTGCTGCCATGCTCCTGGCCTTCAGGCTGCTGCTTATCTCTGCCGCTCCCACAGGGCATGGGGCTCACCCGGGCCGTCCTGCGCCGCAGGAACCTCAAGACCCTCTGCATGGTGCTCGGCAGCAGCACACGGGCCGCTTGCTGCTGGCTCTGCCACCACCACCACAGGCACCACTACCACTTCTCCCACTCCCACACCACCAGACCCACGCAGAACAAACCTCACCACCACGACCTCACCACCACACCCAAACTAAACCACACCACTAGAACCTCTCCACCAAACCACACCTCCACAACCACACAACCAAACCCAAACACCTGAACCACTCCACCAAATACACACCAACAACAACTCACCACCAACAATTCACCAACAACAACTCACCACCACACCTACAGCACCAAAGCCACCAAACCCAAAGAACCAAAACCACTCCACCAAACCCAAAGAACCAAAACCACTCCACCAAACCCAAAGGACCAAAACCACTCCACCGAACCCAAAAACCAAAACCACTCCACCGAACCCAAAAACCAAAACCACTCCACCAAACCCAAAGAACCAAAACCACTCCACCAAACCCAAAGGACCAAAACCACTCCACCGAACCCAAAGAACCAAAACCACTCCACCAAACCCAAAGGACCAAAACCACTCCACCGAACCCAAAAACCAAAACCACTCCACCAAACCCAAAGAACCAAAACCACTCCACCGAACCCAAGGAACCAAAACCACTCCGCCGAAACCAAAGAACCAAAACCACTATCCCAGAACCACACCAGAAGAACTGAACCACCAAAGCACACCACCAACGAACTCGCCTAGCACACTCAGCACCACCAGGTACCGAGTACACAGACGGTTGCCAAGGTGCCACAATTCCAGAACCCGGCTGCTGACATCAGCAGCACCCTGGCTGAGGCCAGTAGCTGAGGCCAGTAGCAGAGGCCAGTGGCTCAACCCAGCTCCTTCCTCTGCCCTTTGCACTGTCTCTGGACCCCTGCCTATGCCTCTCAGAGCATCCCCCCACACCTCGGCATCCCTTCCGGCACGCCCTGCACCGTTGGTGTTCTGCCATTTTGGGGTGGGCTCCTCAGGAGCCTTCTTCCCATAGCTTTCACCGGCCTGAACAACCCAACTCTCTCAGCCTGTCCACACAGTAGTCCTCAATTCATTCCTGTCTTCTCCTCTGGAGCAGCCTCCACAGGTCCCTGTACAAGTGGCAGCAGTTCCTGACTCATCCCAGCTCAGGGCTGTCACAGCCGAGGAGATCCAGGCCTGATGGAGAGCACTCTGCAGCTCTTGGCGCTGCTGCTGCTAAGGAAGGAGCTGGAGGTCTCCCTTTGGAGCTGCAGGGCAGCCACTGCCCTGTATTGGCACGTAGGAAGCGCTGCAGGAAGGCAAACAGATTTCTGAGCCTAATGCTGCCACTGAACAGCCTCTGATCACCTTCAAGGCCTACTCCAGCCCTGCTCCAGCAGCTCCTGTGCCGAGACCCCCAGCGCAGGAGCCGGCACTGCAGCTGGGGTCTCAGCAGAGCGGAGCCGAGCAGAAGGGCAGAAACCAGGGCTGTAGTCCAGGACAGGGTTGGCTTTAAAGGAGGTTGTGTCACTGCTGGAGTGAGGTCAAGGGGAAGGGAGGCCAGGGAGCATTTGCTGGGGGTTATGAGAGGAAATGGTGAACTGCTGTGACCGGGTTTGTGCAAGCTGGGTTTCCTCAGCTGCAGAAGAGTAAAGCAGAGCCTCGACCATTGCCACTAGCTCGGGTGTGTTCCTTGGTGCCAAATCTGGTTGCTTTGGGTGTTGTTTCATCAAGGCTTTGGAGGCTGCTGGTGGCTTCAAAGGCCTGAACATTGTGGGGGTGACCTCCTGGATGTCGCCTGATGTACGAGGTCTCTGGTGGGCCTAAAGGTGGTTGAGCGTCCAAGGCCTGTGCCTGGCAGAGGTGGCTGAACCACTCTGCTTGGGAATTCATGGCTTTTTTTGACCCCTTTTCTACCTTTACTTAGGGAATAGAGCCCTGCTGGGGGCAAATCTGCTGTTTGAGATGTCCTGTCTGCCCCCTGGAGCGAAGACAGTGTGAGGGCAGCTGCGGCCTGCCCCAGAGGCAGGGTAGCTCCAACCTCAGCCCAGGCTTCCCCTGTCCCGTTCCCCAATTTTGGACATTGCATTAAGCAATAAATGGCATTTTTCAGGTGGAAGCGATATTTTTAAGGTTGTAGGTAGCAGATGGTTTTGAACAGCTCCTTTAATTTGTTTCTGGAGTTTGTCTGTGAAAGGCAGAACCCATAGAATCAGAGATTCATTTCAGTTGTAAAAGATCAGCAAGTCCAACCATTCCCTAACTCTTCCAAATGTAGTGACAAGCCATGTCCCTCAGCACCACATCTCTGTGACTTTTATACACCTCCTGGCATGGGGATTCAGCACCTCCCTGTGTAGCCTATTCCTTTTCCTGCCTTTTTGTTTTCATGAGAGATATTTGTAGGCCATGTGGTTCTGGTGAATGCCTTGAAAAGTTCCACTTAGAAGAGCAAAAAACCTCTCAACTCCACACAGGCTAGAAAGGATCTTTAAAATAACTCATTTCACCTTTACCATACAGATAAAATGCAGTACACTTTCTCTCAACAACATCCAATAAAAGTGAGCCACAATGCATACCCTCATAATTATTTTTTATTGTTATTTTTGCTCTTACAATTAGAAAACAATGAACCGTGGTTCTGCTAATATATTTAATCAAACTCTCCCTGACCAGTGAAACTGGTCCCAAGGGGAAAACAAAGCAAAACAAAACATCTTGTACATGATAAAGTCATTAACCTCAGGTGGATTTTAAGTCTCCTGCTCTTTCTCCCTCTCTCCCAAATCTTGTTTTCTGCACTGTCTCCCGTGGGCACAGGACATGGATAAAGTCCTGCATGTGGTAGCAAAATTTCATAACCCTTTGCCCAATGAAGGGAAGGCAAATTCTGTGAGGGTGTTATTAAAGGCAAGCCATCTCAGAATCACAGAGATATGGGGGTTGGAAGGGCACCTCTGAAGCTCATCTATTCCAACCTTTCTGCTAAATCAGGGTCACCCAGAAGAGGTTGCACAGGATCTCAGTGTCCAGATGGATTTTGAAAGCCTCTCCACTGCCTCTCTGGGCAGCCTGTTCCAGTGCTGTCATCCTCACAGGAGAGACATTTTTCATTATGTAGGTGGAGCTCCCTGTGTCCTAGTGTGTTGCCCCTTATCCTGTCACTGGGCACCACTGACAATGGTCTGGCCCCATCCTCTTCTCCCCCCACCATCCTTTAGCTATTGATCAGCATTGATCAGATCCCCTCTCAGCCTGCTCTTCAGCCTAAACATCCCTAGGTGTCTCAGTCTTTAAGCGATCCCAGAGCTGAGTTTTCCTCTTGCTCCCCACACCCCTGAATACCTTCAGAGCCTCCTCCCAGCATCTTCCCTGAGCAGACAGCTGGGCAGCACATCCCATCTCACTTGGAGGATGCAAATGGTTGTCTAGAAGGCCTGTTTTGTAGCTGGTAAAGGGATGGTCCCTCAGGAACTCTTTTATCACTTTCCTGACAAAGACTCTGGTAATTTTATTGTGATTTTTGCTTCTCCCATGCCCTTTCCCTTCAGCACAGGCTATACATGAAACACTTGTGCAGACTAAACTAAAATGATCTAATGGGAGTTTTCTCTACTGAATGTCATTTGTCTACCTTAGAGACCAACCTACATGATGTAAAACTGAGAAGGGGGGGCAGTGAGAATGGAGTTGGAATTCATCAGAGAATATACATCTGTCTGTCTGCACACAAGGTCTATATCCTTAGATTTGAGAATAGCATCAATTACAAACTGCTTTATTAAATCCAAGATATTTTATTCAAGTGGATAAATGCTTCAGAGCCACTTTTTAAGATATTCTGTCCTTTTCCCTCGGGGTAATAGGATAATATTTTTAAATAATGATATTTATAGGAATATATCAGCTGCATTTCTCCAGCTAGTGTAAACCAACAGAGCATTGTAGTAGGACATGGAGCTGGACCAAATCATATCAGCTGTTAGGACCTAGCAGGATATGTTGTAAGAAAGGGAAATGTAGCATCACCTAACAGAGAAAGAAACACAGAATGGAAATAGTTGGAAGCAACTACTGGAGATCATCTAGGATACTGAGAGATGATGCCAGAGGATACAGGCAGATGAGCTTGCTAAGCCACTGTCCACCATTTTTCAACAGTCCTGGCTCACTGGAGAGGTCCCAGATGACTGGAAGCTGGCCAAGGTGATGCCCATCCACAAGAATGGTTGGATGAGCCAGGGAATTCCAGACCTGTCAGCCTGACCTCAGTGCCAGACAAGGTTATGGAACAGGTCATCCTGAGTGCAATCACACAGCACTTACAGGATGGCCAAGGGCTCAGGCCCAGCCAGCATGGATCTAGGAAGGGCAGGTCCTGCCTGACCAACCTGATCTCCTTCTATGATCAGGTGACTGCCTGGTGGATGTGGGGCAGGCTGTGGATGTAGTCTACCTGGACTTCAACAAGGCCTTTGACACAGTCCCCCACAGCAAACTCCTGGGCAAGCTATCAGCCCATGGCTTGGACAGCAGCACTCTATGCTGGGTTAGGACTTGGCTGGAGGTCCAAGCCCAGAGAGTGATAGTGAATGGTGCCACATCCAGCAGGCAGCCAGTCACTAGTGGTGTCCCCCCAGGGATCAGTGCTGGGCCCCATCCTATTCAGTATCTTTATTGATGATCTGGATGAGGGCATTGATTCCATCATCAGTAAGTTTGCAGATGACACCAAGTTGAGGGCAGGTGTTGATCTGTTAGAGGGTGGGAGAGCTCTGCAGAGGGACCTCGACAGGCTGGACAGATGGGCAGAGTCCAAGGGTATGAGATTTAACACATCCAAGTGCCAGGTTCTACACATTGGCCACAGCAACCCCATGCAGAGCTACAGGCTGGGGACAGAGTGGCTGGAGAGCAGCCAGGCAGAGAGGGACCTGGGTGCAGTGGTTGATAGTAGGCTGAACATGAGCCAGCATAGTGCCCAGGTGGCCAAGAAGGCCAGTGGCATCCTGGCCTATATCAGGAGTAGTGTGGCCAGCAGGAGCAGGGAAGTCATCCTGCCCTGTACTCAGCAATGGTTAGGCCACACCTTGAGTCCTGTGTCCAGTTCTGGGCCAGTTTAGGAAAGATGTTGAGTTGCTGGAATGTGTCCAGAGAAGGGCAGCAAAGCTGGGGAGGGGTCTTGAGCACAGTCCTATGAGGAGAGACTAAGGCAGCTGGGGTTGCTCAGCCTGGAGAAGAGGAAGCTCAGGGGAGACCTTACTGCTCTCTACAACTACCTGAAGGGAGGTTGTAGCCAGGTGGGAGTTGGTCTCTTCTCCCAGGCAACCAGCACCAGAACAAGAGGACACACTCTCAAGCTGTGTAAGGGGAGGTCTAGGCTCAAGGTGAGGAGAAAGTTCTTCACAGAGAGAGTAATTGGCCATTGGGATGTGCTGCCCTGGGAGGTGGTGGAGTCACTGTCCCTGGAGGTGTTCAAAAGAGGATGGGACGTGGCTCTGGGAGCCATGGCTTAGTTGTCAGGAGGTATTAGGTAAAAGGTTGGACTTGATGATGTCTGAGGTCTTTTCCAACCTGGTTGATTCTATGATTCTATCATAGTCCAACCCCCCTGCTAAAGCAGGTTCAGAAAGCCATTTCATTCCCTACAGAATCTGAAAGACTTCTCATTGCTTCATTCTCAACATTGCCTCACAATGTTAGTGAGGCAAGAAAGTTAGAAAGTTTTTCCTCCTGTTGAGATGCAGCTTCCTGTGGTCAGTCCAGTCTGCATCCATTGCCCTTTGTTCTACCACTGGGCACCATTGAAAAGAGCCTGGCCCTTTCTTCTTGACACCCATCCTTAAAGTATTTATAAACATTGAGAAGGTCACCTCTCAGCCTGCTTCTTCTCCAGGCTAAACAGCCTCAAGGTCTCTCAGCCTTTCCTCATAGGACAGATGTTCCATTCTCTTAACCAACCTCATAGCTCTCTGTTGGACTCTCTCTCGTACTTCCCTGTCTCTCTTGAAGTGAGGAGCCCAGAACTGAACACAATATTCCAGTTGAGGCCTCACTGGGACAGAATAGTGAGGGTCCACTCTGACTCAGAGACTCACAGAAACACAGAACATTAGAGGTTGGAAGGGAGCTCCAGAGATCATCAGGTCCAACCTCCCTGCCAGAGCAGGATCACCTAGAGCAGGTCACACAAGAACACATCCAGGTGGGTTTTGAATGTCTCCAGAGAGGGACACTCCACAACTTCTCTGGGCAGCCAGTTCCAGGCCTCTGGCACCCTCACAAGTTTCAAAGCAAAGTTTTGAAAACTATTTGTTGTGGGGCTGGAGGAGGGAAGGAGGCTGGTACATGAAGGTCTTGCCTTGCCATTAGGGATATATTTTCCTTGAAAAAGTGGTTTGTGACTAATGAGGTGATAGAGGGTGACAGGCTGGAGCAGGCTGCCTGGGGAGGCTGTGGAATCTCCTTCACTCGAGCGATTCAAAGCCATCCTGGAAGTCATCCTGGGCAGCTTGCTCTGGGTGACTCTGCTTTAGCAAGGAGTTGGATTAGATCTCCAGAGGTTCCTTCCAACCCCTGTGTGTTTCTTTGAAATGTTTTCCTGAATATCTTTCAGACCAGACATGAAAATAATTTGGCAGCTACATTTTGACTCTATTGCATGGAGCATTACAATTGAGAACAAGGACAGAATCACAGAATCACAGAGTGGTAGGGGTTGGAAGGGACCTTGAAAGATCATCCAATACAACCCCCCTGCCAGAGGAGTATCACCTAGAAAAGATCACACAGGAATGCATCCAGGTGGGTTTTGAATATCTCCAGAAAAGGAGACTCCACAACACCCCTGGGCAGCCTGTTCCAGGGTTCTGTCACCCTTACAGTGAAAAAGATTTTTCCTTCTGTTTCCATGGAACTTCCTATGCCTCAACTTCCACCGTTGCCCCTTGTCCTGTCATTGGGCATCACTGAGCAGAGCCTGGCTCCATCCTCTTGGCTTTCAGCCCTTTACATCTTTATCAACATCAATGAAGGTCCCCCCTCAGGCTCCTCCTCTCCAAGCTACAGAGCCCTCAGCTCCCTCAGGCTTTCCTCATAATGAAGATGTTCCACTGCCTTTAATGTTTGGGGGGGAGAGGTGGAAATTTTCAACCCACCACAATCATCTATGTGGCTCTGAGCTGAACTCTTTCAAGCAGTTCCCTGAAGTCCTTCTTGAACTGAAGGGCCCAGAATTGGACACCATATTCAAGATGTGGCCTCACCAGGGCAGAGTAGAGAGGGAGGAGAACCATCCCAGAGCGGCCTTGGCACATTGCTGGCTCATGGTCAACCTTCCATCCACTAGGACCCCCAGGTCCTTTTGCCTTTCATTACTCTCCAGCAGGTCAGTCCCCAACCTCTACTTCTCCGTGGGGCTGTTCTTTCCCAGGCATCATCCCAGGACTGAGTTTTCCTCTTGTCTCTTTTGGCTTCTCTGTGGTTTGCTGCTGATGCCAGGAGGAAATTATCAGAGACAGGTTTCAAGGCCCAAGATGCAGCATGAATCATTCCACCAGTATGGTCCCATCTTTTTGCTCCTACCTTGTATTAAAAGGAAAAGGAAACTGCCTCTCTCTCACAGAATGCCATTTTCTGACAAATGAAGTAGTGCCAGACCATCAGGAGGGACATGACCCTAATTTGATGGATGAAGCAGGGCTGTGTAACAAGGGTGGCTACAGTTTGTCAGACATTGCCCCATGTGTGACTCTCATCTTGGTAAGACACATCAGCCTGGACATATTGCTAGTGCGGGGTGCAGCCCCTTCAGAGAAGGACCATGAAACTTAGGACTTCTGGAAAAAGTGGTGTTTATTCATAGACCAACAGCCTAGGACAAAGATCAAGGAAGGTGATTCTGCTCCTCTGCTCCACTCTGATGAAACCCCACCTGCAACTCTGGAGTCCTCAGCATGGGAGAGATGTGGAGCTGTTGGAGCAGGGCCAGAGGAAGCCACAGTAATGATTAGAGGGCTGGTGTACCTCTGCTATGAGGAAAGGCTGGGAGAGTTAGGGTTGTTCAGTCTGAAGAATAGATGGCTCCAGGGAGACACTCTTGTGGCCTTTCAGTACTTTATGGGGGCTATGAGAAAGATGGGGATAGAGCTTTTAATAAGGCTTGTTGTGCTAGAATAGGGGAGATGGTTTTAAACTAAAATAGACTAGATAGAAGGAATAATTTTTTTACACTGAAGGTAGTGAAGCATAGGCCTAGGTTGCCCAGAGAGCTGACAGATGTCCCATCTCTGGAAACATTGCAGGTCAGGTTGAATGGAGCTCTGAAGAACCTGACATAGTTGAAGATGTCCTTGCTGGTTGCAGGCAACTTGACTTGATGTGCTTTAAAGGTCTTTTCTGACCCAAACCGCTCTATGATTCTATGACATGGGTTGGGGCCTCATCACAGAAAATCAAAATTCAGATGTATCTCATGATGCATTATCTAGAGGAGACAACAGAGATCTTGGTCCTGAATGCCTTTAACTGCAAACATCCAAACACTGCAGCCATTTCAGTTCAGCATCTTCACTGAAAGACAGCTGTGGGCAGAGGGGGACACAAAGTGTGAGGTACCACCATGGCTAAAGGTCTACTGAGGGGTCATTCCCTGCCTGATGCCTGGTAGGCTTACTCACATATTTTCACACTCTTCAAAGTTACTGGTTTTTTTTTCCTGACATGAGAAAACCAGCTGAGTGCCACAGGTCTGAAACTGAAGGAATGCAATGCAGATTAAAACAATGTTCATATGGAGCATGGGGCAATGTGGCTGGAAAACAGTCTGGCAGAAAGGGGCCTGGGGGTTCTAATCAGCAGGCAGCTGAATATGAGCCAGCAGTGTGCTCAGGTGGCCAAGAAGCCAAAGGCCTCCTGGCTGGGATTAGAAATGCTGTGTCCAGTAGGAGCAGGGAGGGGATTGTCCCCTGGGACTCAGCTCTGGTCAGGCCACACCACGAGTATGTGTCCAGTTTTGGGCACCTCAATACAAGAGAGATGTGGAGGTGCTGGAGCCAGTGCAGAGGAGGGCAAGGAAGCTGTCAAGAGCCTGGAGAATAAATCTGATGAAGAATGACTGAAGGAGCTGGGGATGGTTAGTTTGGAGAAGAGGAGGCAGAGGGGAGACCTCATTGCTGTCTACAACTACCTGAAAGGAGGTTGTGGAAAGGCTGGTGCTGGTCTCTTTTCACAAGTAATTAGTAATCGAATAAGAGGGAATGGCCTCAAGCTGTGACGGGGTAGGCTTAGACTGGACATTAGGAAAATTTTTTTACAGAAAGAGTGGTCAGGCACTGGAATGTGCTGGGCAGGGAGGTGGTGGAGTCCCCAAGCCTGGATGTGTTTCAATGTGGTTTGGATGTGATGCTTGGGGCGATGGTTTAGGGGTGAACCTTGTAGAGTAGGGTTCTGGGTTGGCCTTGGTGATCCTGAGGGTCTTTTCCAACCTGAATGTTTCTGTGGTTTTGTGATGTCTTCCATCTCACTACTTTTTTCACAAAGCAGCAAGACTCAGACATCAACAAGGGAGCAAGAAAAGGAAAAAAGTCATTACAGAATAGCATTGAAATGCTCAGGTTTTTCTTCGGTCAGAACATCTCTGCCCTTTGTTGGCTTCCTTAGCAATTGGAAATAAAAATTTAAAAAGTTCCTGAAAAGAATGAAAGGAGGCTGTTTCTTTATGTAGCCAACAGCTCCAAATGCTGGCTTTGGAGAGCAGTGGGATTTGTGCCACCAGCCTGTCTGCATGTCAGCCTAAAGACACCCACCGCTCATCACACCACGCTGCTGAGACGGTTTAGTCCACCAGCTTTTATGGGGTGACAATAACACAAACCACTGACAAACTACTAAAGGCCTCTTTTTTTCTTTTTCCTGCCTGCTCATGGCTGGGGGAAGGGAAGGAGGTGAGGAGACAAAACTCATCGCAGCAAAGCAAAGTAGGTGAGGAGAACAAAATATCTCTCATTTTGCTCCATGGCCTGTGATGCTTTTCTCCTCCGGCTCCCAGAGCTCCTCGGAAATACGACAGAGGCAATTGACTCCTAGAGAGCAGCTTGGGGGTGGGAGGGAAATAAAGGTTTGGAGGAAGGCTCTGGTGGTATGGATATTTTTGTACATACTCACAGAACATTCAGGTTGGAAAAGATCCTCAGGATCACCAAGGCCAACCCAGAACCCTACTCTACAAAGTTCAATCCTAAACCATATCCCCAAGCACCACATTCGAACCACCTTTAAACACATCCAGGGTTGGGGACTCAACCACCTCCCTGCCCAGCACATTCCAGTGCCTGACCACTCTTGCTGGGAAAAAATTCTTCCTACTGCCCAGTCTAAACTTATCCAGCCGTAGCTTGAGGCCATTCCCTCTTGTTCTATCACTATTTGCCCATAAGAAGAGCCCAGCACCTCTACAACGTCCTTTCAGGTAGTTGTAGAGAGCAATGAGGTCTCCCCTCAGCCTCCTCTTTTTCAAACTAACCATCCCCAGCTCCTTCAGCCTCTTGTCCTGGTACTGGCCGCCTGGGAGAAGAGACTAACATCCATCTGTCTACAACCTCCCTTCAGGTAGTTGTAGAGACTAATAAGGTCACCCCTGAGTCTCCTCTTCTCCAGGCTAAGCAACCCCAGCTCCCTCAGCCTCTCCTTGTAGGGCTTATGTTCCAAACCCCTTACCAACTTTGCTGGGGAGGTGGTGGAGTCGCCATCATTGGAGGTTTTCAGGAGAAGACTTGATGGGGTGCTTGGTGCCGTGGGTTAGTTGTTTGGGTGGTGTTGGATTGGTTGATGGGTTGGACATGATGATCTTGAAGGTCTCTTCCAACCTGGTTTATTCTATGTATTCTATGTATTCTATGTATTCAGTCCCCTAGGAAGGTGCCATGGTCCCCCTACATGTGTGATTTTCTGGTTGCTACAGTACTTCACTTGTGGAATATGGTACCCACAGGCTTTGCTGCCTTCTGCTCTCCAACATCACCTTTCCTAACAGGGACACATTGCTGAAAGTCCACTGCCAAAAAACAAAAAGAGCTAGAAAAGGAAGCTAACCTAAGCTAAAACCTCTCCAAGCACAGCAACTCCTCTCCACAAACAAGAGCAAGGAAAAAACCACCCATGAGAGGTATTAGTCACGGTTGTTATTAAGCTCCTTGGGGCCAGCAGGATATTTCACTGATGAGACTGATCGCTGATATAAAAGAGCAAACCAAGAACAGTGACTCTTCCTTACTCCTAGTGCTCATTTCGTTGTCTTGGCTGTATCTTGGCTAACTCTGCTCAAAATGAAGAGGCTGGGGAGACAGGGAATAAAGGAACTTCTGGATCCCACGCCAGCAAGTGCCTCAAGCCATGCTCTTCTCCCCATCCTTGGGAGGAAAATCAGGGTTGCTTTCCAAGTAGGAGAGTGAAACAGAGTAATCTAACATTTTGTTGTTGCACCAGTTAACTTCAGCATTTATTTCATACTATTGTTAATGCTCGTTTATAACAGATAAGATATATTTATGTGGGAATGAAAGTAGAAGGAAAGCACAAGAGATATATATCTTATAAATATTTCTGTACGGCCGCATACGAGAGAAAATATCTACAGCCACAGATAGTGGTTCTCTGCTGTGTCAGGGCAAGGGCCACGTGAAGGGCTGACACATTCTCATTCCTTTCTGCTGCTTGCACTCCCTACAGCTGGCACCAGACCTTCTCCACTCTCTGCAGTTTTCTTGGGACTGCCACAATAGTTTTGTCAGGGGGGAAAGAGGCAGCAGTGTGTTTCCCTAAGGAGTTGACGGCCCAAGGTGGTACAATGTTGGTGGCTAAGGGCATCACACCCAAAGGGCAAGAGAGAAAGAAAGCAGGACCTGTTGTTTGGGTTTGTATTTTAGGGGTTTTTTTGTTGTGGTTTTTTGTTGGGGTTTTGTTAGGGTTTTTTGTATTTGTTTTTTTTTTACTTCCCCATGTGATTTTGATTTCACTTTGTCATTTTATCCTAACAGCTCCACTACTATCTCAAAGACCTCAGGAAGTCCTTCTCAGTCCTACTCTGGCAACCTCCAGAATCCCAGGGGATTTGTTGCATGACTGAATTTGAAGCCCCATCCAGCCTGGACAAACCAAAGGACAGCTTTTCCAGCAGCAGTCACAGACCTGCATGAAAGAAAGGTTAATGTGAGTTGTTCTTTTCAGGGGGTTGACTTGAAATCTTTCCTTCTTTATCATCCAGAGTCAATGCTTCCCTGTTAAAAATGAAGTCTTTGGCAACGAAGAGAGTTGTTGCTGAAAAGTTGTAGTGTTTGCCCTTCCGGGATGGTCCTAATGCAGACTCAGTACCTTTGGCCTGGTGTAAGCCTTAGTTACTGTCAACCAAGAGCTGCTTTTTCTTCCCCAGGGAATGTTTGTTACTTTTGTTCATCAAAATATCAAGGCACTTGCTGGCCAGATGTCACTGGCAACCATAGGAAGTGTTTCGGAAGAAGATATCATCCCAAATGCCCAAAGGAGTTTTTCTCCTCTCAGAGAGCATTTTATTGGTGGTGGTGGGAAACAATTTGTGGTTTTGGTGGTTGTTGTTTTGGGGTTTTTTTAAGTGTCTTATGTTTTTACTGGTGTGATTAGTCTCTCTTCCCTCCTACCACCTTTCTTGAAGTCCATGTCTCTACGTGAGAAACAACATCTGGTCAGGGCAATGTTTTCTCTTCTCTGAATAGTGCTGGGGTGCTGCTGGTGTCTCAGCTCCCGGGTGGAGAGAGAGGAAGGTTCTCATTTGCACACATATCTCTCGACAGTCCTCTCACACTTTTTGCAGGTCACATAGCAGCACCAATGGTACTTGCAGTGGCATCTCTCCACCACTTTGTCCATGTAGGGGTTGTAGCCTCTGCCGCAGCACATCAAGTCACAGCTGTCGCTCCCATTGGAGGTCTTGTTGCATTGCCTAGAAGAAAGAAAAATGCGGTGAGTAAGTGCAAATCCCTGCAGGGCTTTCCAAACAGCTGTCCTGTGGTGGTGCTGGGGCCTGACAGTTGGTTAAGGTGCTGGGTGAGCCCAGCACGGTGACAGAATCGCAGAATCAACCAGGTTGGGAGAAATCTCCAAGATTGTCAAGCCCAACTGATCACCCAGCCCAAACTAATCAACTAGTCCATGGCACCATGAAACACCTCCAGGGACATTGACCACACCACCTCCCTCGACAGCCCATTCCAATGGGCAATCTCTCTTTCTGTGAAGTACTTCTTTCTAAGATCGAGCCTAAACTTTCCCCTGCACAGCTTGAGACTCTGTCATCTTGTTCTGTCACCAGTTGGCAGCCACCACCTCAGCTGCTATAAGGACATGACAGGGATGAGCATCCAGCCAAGCAGCCCTCTACATCTGCAAGGGAGGCAAGAAGAGCCCCAGGGCTGCACTTGCATCACATGCTCATGGATTAGGTACACTAAGAAAAATGTTCTTCTCCCACTCTACTCATAGAATACATAGAATACATAGAATAAACCAGGTTGGAAGAGACCTTCAAGATCATCGCGTCCAACCCATCAACCAATCCAACACCGCCCAAGCAACTAACCCACGGCACCAAGCACCCCATCAAGTCTTCTCCTAAAAACCTCCAGTGATGGCGACTCCACCACCTCCCCAGGCAGCCCATTCCAATGGGCAATCACTCTTTCTGTATAGAACTTTTTTCTAACATCCAGCCTGAACCTCCCCTGGCGCAGCCTGAGACTGTGTCCTCTTGTTCTGGTACTGCTTGCCTGGGAGAAGAGACCAACATCCGTCTGTCTACAACCTCCCTTCAGGTAGTTGTAGAGAGTAATAAGGTCACCCCTGAGTCTCCTCTTCTCCAGGCTAAGCAACCCCAGCTCCCTCAGCCTCTCCTCGTAGGGCTTATGTTCCATAATGAGGCCACATCTAGAGTACTGTGTCCAGTTCTGGGTTCCTCAGTTAAGGAGAGACAAGGAACTGTTGGAGAAAATCCATCAGAGACTACAAAGATGATGAGGAGACTGCAGCACCTCTGTAAAGAGGAAAGGCTGAAAGACCTGGGGCTCTTTAGCCTGGAAAAGAGAAGACTAAAAGGGGATATTATCAATGCTTATCAATATATGAAGGGTGGGGATCAAGAGGATGGGCTCAATCTCTTTTCCCTCAAGTCCAGTTATAAGACAAAGGTCAATGGGCACAAACTGGAACCCAGGAGGTTCTATCTGAACATAATGATTTTTCTTGTGAAGATGACAGAGCACTGGCTGCCCAGAGAGGCTGTGGAGTCTTAGTGCCATGATTTAATTGATTAGATGGTGTAGGTGATAGGTTGGACCCGACAATCTCGAAGGCCTTTTCCAACATGGCTGGTTCTGTGATTCTGTCTGCTTCTCTGGAGAGATTCTAAACCCACCTGGACACAATCCTGGGCAACTTGCTCTGGGTGACCCTGCTTCAGAAGAGGGGTTGGTCAGACTAGATGATCTCCAGGGGTCTCTTCCAACTGCCACCATTCTGTGATTCTGTGATCAAGACTGTGCTTACATCACTTACTCTGATACCCAAAACAGCATTAAACTCCTACTCTGACTCTCAGTTTGAGATCAATGACATGTCAAGCTGCCTGTTAGCCAGGGCAGACAAATAAAGTTATTGTGATACCTCCACCAATACAAAACCTCAATGTCCTTACCAGCCTGTATTCCCAGGCAGGCACCAAAGCTGTCTGAAAGAAGCTGGAAGATGATGATACCCTAAAGAACAAAAATCATGTTTGTCCAACACTACCCAAGGTGCAATAGATGGAGGAGGAACCCTGCAACCACAGAATATTGGCACAGGCTCTGTGCCAATGATCTTGGGCTGGGAAAGCTCCAGAGCAGGCTGTTACAGCCACTCTCCAGCCCTGCCTCTGTCAGGGATATCACAACCGATACCAGCAGGGTTGGACTCTGCACTTGCCCCCTCCCTGAGCAGCCAGGGAGTTGGACCTAAACCACCCCAATTCCTGACCTCCAGGAGCAGGCAGCACAGCAGGAGCAGAATGTAGGGTGACAAGTCACCAAACATCATATGGACTTCCACTGCTTGTTTTATCCCTGCTTTAATGAAAGCCAGACTTGTCGGGATAAATCAGCTATTGTGTTCCCTTGCTTTGTCTGCTTCAAATGGTCTGCTTGAGGCTTTCAGCAGTAACTCATGAACTGAGGAATCGCTTTCATTGTTCCATTGATCACAGATCCACAGCCATTCTCAAGAACCATCTGTCTCATTTTCCTAAAATACTCCAGGGCAGGTCACTGGCCATGAGAGCACTACAGGCACTGATTTTTGGATGAGGTGAACTCATCCATGAGATAAACTCTTTAATTGTATTAAGCAATGGGGAGGCTGCACCTCGAGTACTGGGTTCAGTTTTGGGCCCCTCGCTACAAGGACATTAAGGTGCTGGAGCATGTCCAAGGGACAATAAAGCTGGTGGAGGGTCTAGAGCACAAGACTTTTGAGAAGGAGCTGAGGGAAGTAGGATTTAGCCTGGAGAAAAGAAGACTTTCTCGCTTTCTACAACTCCCTGAAAGGAGGTTGTAGTGAGGTGGGTGTTGGTCTCTTCTCCCAAGGAACAAGTGATAGGACAAGGGGAAACAACCACAAGTTGCACCAGAGAAGGTTTAGGTTGGACATTAGGAAAAACTTCCCTGAAAGAGTTGTCAAGCCCTGGAACAGACTGCCCAGGGAAGTTGTGGAGTCACCATACCTGGAGATGTTTGGAGGAGATGTTTGGAAGAAATGTAGATGTGGCACACTGGGGCATAGTTTAGTAGTAGGCTTGGCAATGTAGGGTAAATGGGTTGCCTTGTTTATCCTAAAGGTCCCTCTTCCAGCCCAAACAATTCTTTGGTTCCGTGATTCTGTGAACTGTGTCCTAGAGATGCCATTTATCCACAGGCTAAAGATAGCCCAGGGTGGAAGTGTTCATCTTTAGTCAGATGCCTGGCTGGACACTAGCACCGGAGGGTAACATACCTCATTATGCACTCAACACCATGAGGCTGTGAACTTGAGGAAGTCTTGAAAATACTGTAAGAAAGGCAGTTTGGAGAGTGGAGGAATTGCTGACATCTCCCTTAAATCTTATTCTTCATGGCTGTTTTGGACAGAAGGCTGGTTTGGGGCAGGGAAAGGAGAGCGGAGCATGAGTGGGACTCCTGAGCTGAGCACTCCATTAACAGATGAAAACAAATCCATGAGATTTATTGGAATTCCTCATGAGGTAATGCTTTAGGAGAAGTTAGAGGATTAATGAGGTGTTGAGATTTTCTTCTTGTTCTTCCTTTAGTTTTTTTCTGACTTGGGCAGGCCTCCTGTTTATTATTCCTAACTTGCATTCCTCTCCAGATCCAGTGTTCAAAAGACCCCCCCCTTCCACTTCTCCTCCCTGCTCCCCCTCATTCGGGAGTGTGTGTAAATATTTACAAACCTTTCAAAGCCTCTCCCCAAGCTGAAGGCTGCAGCCACACTCAGCCTGTTTGCCTAACGCTGAACCAAAGGCCTTGTTATTGCCCCTGTGAGCCAGGGCCCCTCCACCAGGAAACCTCCAAATGACTCCTCATAAATGTATTAAATATTGAGAGCAAAGGTTCAAATATAGGTGTGTTGACAGTAGAAGAGGGGAGGGGATGTGACAACCTTACTCAGCTCTACTGGCGGATGGAAAGGTTGTTGGCCGGAGGCTGACCTAAGGAGGATGGGGAGTGTGAAGAATACAGAACACAGAATTAACCAGGTTGGAAAAGACCTTTGAGATCATCAAGTCCAACCTATCACCCAACACCAGCTCATCAACTAATCCATGGCACTAAGTGCCTCATCCAGGCTCTTTTTAAACATTTCCAGGGTTGGTGACTCCACCACCTCCCTGGGCAGCCCATCCCAATGGCAAATCTCTCTTTCTGGGAAGAACTTCTTCCTAACATCCAGCCTAAACCTCCGCTGGTGCAGCTTGAGACTGTGTCCTCTTGTTCTGTTGGTGGTTGCCTGGGAGAAGAGACCAACCCCCACCTGGCTACAACCTCCCTTCAGGTAGTTGTAGATGGCAATAAGGTCTCCCTTGAGCCTTTTCTTCTCTGAGCTAAACACCCTCAGCTCCCTCAGCCTCTCCTCACAGGGCTGTGCTCCAGACCCCTCACCAACTTTGTTTCCTTTCCCTGGACATGTTCCAGCATCTCAACATCTGTCTTGAATTGAGGGGCCCAGAACTGGACACAGTACTCAAGGTGTGGCATAACCAGTGCTGAGTACAGGAGCACAATGACTTCCCTGCTCCTGCTGGCCACACTGTTCCTGATGCAGGCCAGGATACCATTGGCCTTCTTGGCCACCTGGGCACACTGCTGGCTCATGTTCAGCTGGCTGTAAACCAGTACCTCCAGGCCCCTTTCTGCCTGGTTGCTCTCCAGCCACACTGACCCCAGCCTTTAGCTCTGCATGGGGTTGTTGTGGCCAATGTGTAGAACATGGCACTTAGATGTGTTAATTCTCATGCCCTTGGACTCTGCCCATTTGTCTGGCCTGTCAAGGTTCCTCTGCAGAGCCCTCCTACCCTAACTTGGTGCCATAGAAGCATAGTGATGGATCATAGAATCATAGAACTGTTGAGGTTGGAAGAGAACTTTGAGATCATCAAGTAGTTGCTCGCCTAGAGCTCACGATCCCACATCTATTGCTAAGTTACTAAACCACATACCTCAGCACTACATCCATGCATTTCTTAAATACCTCCAGGGATGGTGACTCTACCACCTCCCTGGGCAGCCCCTTCCAATTCTTGAGAATCCTTTGTGAAATGCATCCATGCCACCTCACGCTCATTAAAACAGCCAGGATGATAAATACAGAATCATGCAGACATGAAAACACTGAATGGTTTGGAAGGGCTTAGAAAGAATTTCTGGAGATCAATTAGTCCAACCCCCCTGCCAAAGCAGCTTCAACTAGGGTAGGCCACATAAGAATGCATACAGGTGGGCTTTGAAAGTCTCCAGAAAAGGAGACTCCAGGATCTCTCTGGGCAGCCTGTTCCAGTGTTGTGTCACCCTCACAAGAAGAGGTGTTCACAAGAGGATGGGACGTGGCTCTGGGAGCCATGGCTTAGTTGTCAGGAGGTATTAGGTAAAAGGTTGGACTTGATGATGTCTGAGGTCTTTTCCAACCTGGTTGATTCTATGATTCTATCATAGTCCAACCCCCCTGCTAAAGCAGGTTCAGAAAGCCATTTCATTCCCTACAGAATCTGAAAGACTTCTCATTGCTTCATTCTCAACATTGCCTCACAATGTTAGTGAGGCAAGAAAGTTAGAAAGTTTTTCCTCCTGTTGAGATGCAGCTTCCTGTGGTCAGTCCAGTCTGCATCCATTGCCCTTTGTTCTACCACTGGGCACCACTGAAAAGAGCCTGGCCCTTTCTTCTTGACACCCATCCTTAAAGTATTTATAAACATTGAGAAGGTCACCTCTCAGCCTGCTTCTTCTCCAGGCTAAACAGCCTCAAGGTCTCTCAGCCTTTCCTCATAGGACAGATGTTCCATTCTCTTAACCAACCTCATAGCTCTCTGTTGGACTCTCTCTCGTACTTCCCTGTCTCTCTTGAAGTGAGGAGCCCAGAACTGAACACAATATTCCAGTTGAGGCCTCACTGGGACAGAATAGTGAGGGTCCACTCTGACTCAGAGACTCACAGAAACACAGAACATTAGAGGTTGGAAGGGAGCTCCAGAGATCATCAGGTCCAACCTCCCTGCCAGAGCAGGATCACCTAGTGTAGTCTCCACAGGAAGGCATCCAGGTGGGTTTTGAATGTCTCCAGAGAAGGACATTCCACAACCTCTCTGGGCAGCCTGCTCCAGGCCTCTGGCACCCTCACACCAAAGAATTTGCTCCTTACGTTGAGGTGAAATTTTCTGTGTTCAAGTTTGTATCTATTGCTCCTTGGCTTATTGCTGTGCACCACTGAAAAAAGCTTGGCCCCCTCCACTTGACACCCACCCCTCAGAGATTGATATACATTGATCAGATCCCCTCTCAGTCTTCTCTTCTCCAGACTAAACAGCACCTGGGCTCTCAGTCTCTCTTCACAGGGCAGATGCTCAAGTCCCCTAAGCATCCTCCTGGCTCCCCTTTGGACTCTGTCCCACAGGTCTCTGTCTCTCTTGAACTCGGGAGCCCAAAACTGGACACAGGATTGCAGGTGTGGTCTCAGCAGGGCAGAGTAAAGGGGGAGAAAAACCTCCCTAGACCTGCTGGATTCCACTTCACCATTGAGAACATCCAATCCCCAAAAGTACAAAGCACCCAAGTAGAAATTTACCTCACACCCAAACTCTTCTACCTGCAGTTCTGGGATGTGTCGATCTCCCTTTCCTTGCACCCACTTCTGAACTTGGCTCTCCATAGCTGTCTTCATCCTACCCAGCCTGAAATAAAGGCAAACCCTGAAATCTTACTAAAAAGTCCCCCAGGCTTCTCTCAGCTTTGGGTAGAGGAAGAAGGAGATTCTGGCTGGATGGGTTAAATACTCAAACCAAAACTTTTGACCCCATCCTGAACCTGGATGTGCTTCTAGGAAACTTTCCTGACAACGTCCCTTTCCAGAGATTTTGCTTTCTCTTTTAAAGCATGGGCCTGCATGAATTCATCTTTGTTTTGTTTTAAACAAGGTGAAACAGAGGTAATTCTTCAGCTGTATCTATACACCAAGCAGGCAAGAAGGGGAAGACAAAGGGAGCCCAGAGTTTACCCACAGGAGCTGCCCCCGAGCGTCTGCTTTCAGAGCCCATGGCTGCGATCTCACCAGGCTCCCTGCTGATGGGTTAAGTTCAATCTCATTTATTTTGGGCCTGATCCAGCATGATTCCAGCAACTCAGAGCAATGCCCTCCTCCTGAGCCTCAGAGAGAAAATATGAAGGCAAGGAGATTGCATCTTAACACAACACCCTAACCTCTAGAAGCACTTGGAAGATTGGTGAAAAATGATGCTTCAGCCGTAATCCCAGCCAAGGTCCTGGCTCAGGAACAACCTCTCACATTGTCACTGTGTTTTATCCCTCTTTATGCAAGAAGGGAGGAGGTCAGCCCTGCTGACTGGACAAATCCCACTTGATATTCCTTTCCAAAATCTCCCCTTTCCAGCCCTCACATTCAGAAACACCACAGTACATCATGCAGCGTTATCGTGAGGGTAGCTTATCAGCAGAGATGGTGAAGGACATCTCAGCAATTCTAGGAGTCTGCCCCACAGAGAGAGAGGCTAAGCCATCTCACAGTTACCTCCTGTGGGAATTCCACTTTAAAAGCTATGGGGAGATGTCACAATTTCATTGTGGATTTCAGTTCACTTCTCTTCCATAAGTAGATGTAAAGATGGAATTTTTGGTTGTCCCACTGGCACCACAGCCAGCTCTGTACTGTCACTCACAGTAATGACATATGATGATATTGATGAGTCAAATGTCTAATGGGACATCAATCTTTCAGTCCTGTTGATAAATGAATGTGGTGGTTTTGAGGCCCAGGTCCCAGATGACCACAGGACAATGGAAGCTCCTTATTAGTAGGTAAGAATCATAGAATACTTCATGTTAGAAAGGACCTTTGAAGGTCATCCAGTCCAACCCCCCTGCAGGGAGCAGGGGCATCTTGCACTACATCAGGGTGCTTGGAATCCTGTCCAACCTGACCTTGAATACTTCTGGGAATAAGACATCTACCACCTCTCTGGGCAACATGTGCCAGTGTCTCACCAGCCTCATGGAAAATGCCTTCCTTCTCTCTAGACTGGATCTCCCTCTTTTAGTTTAAACCCATCACCTCTTGTGCTGTCACAATAGGTCCTGCTAAAAAAGCTGTCCCATTCGAAGAGGAGTTCCCCATGAGAAAAGCCATTCTGAGTCAGAGCCTGGCTTAGTACATCTCCCAATGTCTGTGGGAGGCACTGCACAGGGAGGAGAACACAAATCCAGGCACTTTCTGGAGTCCTTTTTCTCACATGCTACCAGCACCTGGGCTCTTCAAAGTATCACAGTAGATAAGAGGTTGGAAGGGACCTCCAGAGATCATCAGGTCCAACCTCCCTGCCAAATCAGGATCACTTAGGGTAGTCTGCACAGGAAGGCATCCAGGTGGGTTTGGAAAGTCTCCAGAGAAGGACACTCCACAGCCTCTCTGGGCAGCCTGCTTCAGGGCTCCAGCACCCTCACACTGAAGAAGTTTCTCCTCCTGTTGAGCTGAAACCTTCTATGTTCAAGCTTGAACCTGTTGCTCCTTCTTTTATTACTGTGCACCACCAAAGAGAGCTTGGCTCCCTCCACTTGACACCCTCCCCTCAGAGATTGATAGACATTGATCAGATCCCCTCCCCACCTTCTCTTCCCCAGACTAATCAGCCCCAGGGCTCTCAGCCTCTCTTCACAGGGGAGATGCTCAAGTCCCCTAAGTGGCTCTCTGTTGGGTTTTCTCTAGCAGTTCTCTGTTTTTCTTGAACTGGGGAGCCCAAAACTGGATGCAGTTTTCCAGGCTCTTGTTTTCACAGAATCACAGAAACATTCAGGTTGGAAAAGACCCTCGGGATCACCAAATCCAACCCTCCCTACTCTACAAGGGTCACCCCTAAACCACATCCCCAAGCACCACATCCAAATGGCCTTTAGACACATCCAGGGCTGGGGACTCAACTACCTCCCCTGCCCAGTACATTCCAGTGCCTGACCGCTCTTGCTGTGAAAATATTTTTCCTAATGCTGGAAGGTATGCTCCTGCCTGGACATCTCAGTATCCCCCTGAGGGCATCTTGGTTGTGCAGTTGTCTCATCCTTTCCTGACTTGAGGAAAACCATCTGCCTTCATGAACTCCAGCAGCCATAAGTCCCAGAAGACAGTACTGCTGTGTGAAGAAGTAATTTATTTTTTCTCTTTTAAATCAGACTCTGATTAATTTCTTCAGTGCCCCTTGCTCCAGTCATGTCAAGTTCTACAGCAGTATATAAAAGAAAGAAAGAGCAAAAATAATTCAAGTCCCCCCCCTGAGGTATGAAACACAAGGGACATGGCTAAAAATACATCAAAGTGGACAGCTTCATGTAAGAGTTTGAGGGCAGAGTCTTAATGACTTTTAAATTGCTTTCTCATCCACAAGGAACGACCAGAGACTGACACTGAACAACTGTAGGAAAGAGAGTTATCAATAGTACATGTCAGCAAGGAGATGTCAAGGGAGATGCTGGACCCAGCCTGTATTCCCATTAATGAGGAGTAGAGAGTGAGTGTAACAAAAATAATTGTAGATAATGCTGAGAAAAACTTGTGGGAGTGGATTGAAATGCAAAGCAAGCAACAGACTTGGAGAAACATCCAGATAATGGATGGCCTGGACAGGCTGGAGACTTGAGCAGAGAGGAACCTCATGAAGTTCAACGGGGACAAGTGGAGAGTCCTGCACCTGGGGAGGAATAACCCCCATGCAGCGGTGCAGGTGAGGGGTCACCTGCTGGGAAGCAGCTCAGCATAGAAGGACGTGGGAGTGCTGGTGGAGCACAAGTTCACCAAGAGCCAGCAATGAGCTCTTGGGGACAAGAAGACCAAAGGTCATCTGGGGTACATTAAGAAGAATGTGGCCAGCAGGTGGAGGGAAGTTCTCCCCCACCTCTGCTCTAGTGAGGACACAGCTGGAGTACTGTGTCCAATTCTGGGCTCCCCAGTTCAGAAGAGGCAATGAACTTCTGGAGAGAGAGCAGAAGAAGCTACAAAGATACTGAGGAACACCTCTGTGAGATGGAAAGGCTGAGAGCCCTGGGGCTGTTGAGCCTGGAGAAGAGCAGCCTGAGAGGGGATCTGATCAATGCTCAGCAAGAGCTAAAGAGTGGGGGTCAAGAGGATGGGGCCAGACTCTTTCCAGTGGTGTCCAGCAACAGGACCAGGGCAATGGACGCAAAGTGGAACACAGAAAGTTTCATTTGAACATGAGACAAATCATCTTTCTTGCTAGGGTGCCAGAACCTTGAAGCAGACTGCCTGGAGAGGTTATAGAGTCTCCTTCTCTAGAGACTTTTAAAAGCTACCTGGATGTGTATCCTATACAACCTGCTTTAGGTGAACCTCTCCAGAGGTTCCTTCCAGCCTCCACTGTTCTGTGATTCTGAGATAAGCAAGGGGATGCTCCCAGAGAGCCAGAGGAGCAGTTCAGAAAGATAGAAAAGGATAGAGGAAATTATTTTGAGAAGTTTGCAAGAGTTTTTTTCCCATCTATAAAAGGTAATTGCAAAAAGGAGAGGGAAGAATGTTCTTTAGATGCTGAAGAAAGAACAACTGGCTGGTTTGATTTCAAATTATGATTAGTTTGAATTCAGATTAAGAAAAAAATATATCTGTGAGGCTAATAAAACCCTGGGAGGGGTTGTTCAGGGAAACTGTTGTTAAGACCAGAGTACACAAACAACCTCAGTAACAGCCTTGGTGGTCTCAGTTCAGTCTTGCTCCCAAAAAGATCCAGCTCCATGGAAAATCATTCTCAGTGCTGTTATTCACAGAACCACAAAATGTTAGGGGTTGGAAGGGACCTTGAAAAAGCATTGAGTCCAACCCCCCTGCTGGAGCAGGATCACCTAGAGTAGGTCACTCCTGTGCTGTCTTGATGTTTGGGAGAGCTGGCTGCAAGCTTTGTCTCCTGAATTCACTATTCGCTGCAATTTTCACTGTGTGAACTTACGATAAATATATTGGAATCGTGGAACAGAATCATAGAATTGTTTTGATTGGAAGAGACCTTTAAGATCATCAAGCCCAGCTGTTATCCCAACACAGACAAGTCCACCACTAAACCACGTCCCTCAGCACCACAGCTACACAACTTTTAAATAGCTTCAGGAATGGTGACTCCACCACCTCCTCATGAAGCCTGTTCCAGGGCTTGACAACCCTCTCAGGGAAAAAAAGTCTTTCATAACAGCCAACATCAGACTCCCCTGGAACAACTGAGGCCAAATATTATTCACAAATCTGTTCAGGAAACTTTGTGGTCAAATCCACATCTCTCAAAGGGTAAAGGATTCAAATTTCCCAGGGAATAAACTGAGGGGAAAAAAAACCCAAAAAACTAAACCAACAAAAAAACTACAGATGGCCCAGCTGCCAAAATGGGCACCAGCTACAAGCACGTTGCTGTGGGCAAGTAAAAGCAGTATTGCAGGTTGGAGGAACAGGAAGGTACTGAGAGTGTTGGGGCTGTTCAGTCTGGAGAAGAGAAGGCTCCAAGGAGACCTTATTGTGGCCTTTCATTATCTGAAGGGGGCTACAAGAAAGCTGGGGAGGGGCTTTTTAGGGTGTCAGGGAGTGATAGGACTAGGGGGAAATGGAACAAAACTAGAAATGGATAGATTCAGATTGGGTATCAGGAAGAAGTTTTTCCCCATGAGGGTGGTGAGACACTGGAAGAAGTTGCCCAGGGAGGTGGTGGAAGCCTCATCCCTGGAGGTTTTTAAGGCCAGGCTGGATGTGGCTCTGAGCAACCTGATGTATTGTGAGGTGTCCCTGGCCATGGCAGGGGGGTTGGAACGGGATGATCCTTGAGGTCCATTCCAGCCCTGACAAGTCTGTGATTCTATTATTTTCCTACTTTTCCTTCAGCTTAAACTTCTGGGACATTCACAGAAGAATTATTTGCTATCTGCATCAGGAACAGTGTGGCCAGCAGGAGCAGGGAGGTCATTCTACCCCTGTACACTGTACTGGTTAGGCCACACCTTGAGTCCTGTGTCCAGTTCTGGGCCCCTCAGTTTAGGAAGGAGGTTGACTTGCTGGAATGTGTCCAGAGAAGGGCAACAAAGTTGGTGAGGGGCTTGGAACACAGCCCTGTGAGGAGAGGCTGAGGCAACAGGGGTTGCTTAGCCTGGAGAAGAGGAGACTCAAGGAAGACCTTATTACTCTCTACAACTACCTGAAGGGAGGTCGTAGACAGGCAGAGGTTGGTCTCTTCTCCCAGGCAGCCAGCACCAGAACAAGAGGACACAGTCTCAAGCTGTGCCAGGGGAGGTTTAGGCTGGAGGTTAGGAGGAAGTTCTACACAGAGAGAGTGATTGCCCATTGGAATGGGCTGCCCGGGGAGGTGGTGGAGTCACCATCATTGGAGGTGTTCAGGAGGAGACTTGATGGGGTGCTTGGTGCCATGGGTTAGTTGATTAGGTGGTGTTGGATGATAGGTTGGAGGCGATGATCTTGAAGGTCTCTTCCAACCTGGTTATTTCTATTTCTATTTCTATTTCTATTTCTATTTCTATTTCTATTTCTATTTCTATTTCTATTTCTATTTCTATTTCTATTTCTATTTCTATTTCTATTTCTATTATTGTTTTGTAAATAAAAAGCTGAAGGTGACCCAGAAATGGGCACTCACAGCCTAGAAGCCAACCCTGTCCTGGGCTTCATCCCCAACAGCCTGGACAGCAGGTGGAAGGAGGGGATTTTGACTCTTTTTTCCACTCTGCTGACACTCCAGCTGCAGTGCTGGGTCTAGCTCTGGAGTCCTCAGCACAGGAAAGACGTGGATCTGCTGGAGCAGGTCCAGAGGAGGCCATGACAATGGTGGGAGGGATGGAACCCCTCTGCTGTGAGGCCAGGCTGTGAGTTGGGATTGTTCATCCTGGACAAGAGAAGGCTCCAGGGAGACCTTTCAGGCCCCTTTCAGAACTTAAAATAAAGATGGGGACAATCCTCTTAGCAGAGCCTGTTGTGACAGGAGAAGGGGTGATGGAGAGATTCAGACTAAATAGAAAGAAGTATTTAACACTGAGGGTGGTGAGACCCTGTTCCAGTTTGCCCAGGGAGGTGGTAGATGCTCCATCCATGGAAACATTCCAGATCAGGTTGTCTGGAGCTCTGAACAACCTGAAGTAGTTGAAGATGTCCCTGTTGACTGCAGGGAGGTTGGACTAGATGGCTTAAAGCTCTCTTCCACCCCAAACCATCTGTGATTCTGTGAATACATGAAAAAGGAGCAACCATCACAGAGTGGCCACATCCATTGCCAAACTGAGGCAGCTAAGGAGTGGTGAGTGACCAGCCCAGCTCATCTGCAGGGCAGCATTGCAGCCCAGTTTCTGCAGCACAAGTGAGCTCCTTCTCCCCGTCTTCAGCAGGGAGGGAGCAACATTCACTTGGCTCCAAAGCTGCTCTGGGAAAGATCAGTAATAAACAGCTCAGTTATCTCTGAAGGCTTCAGGGGCTGGAGGCTTTGGCATGCATGGCAGAATTCCCTGTTCCTTGGATTCCTTAAGGGACCTTCAACAGCCTTTGAAATATGATACATTTGCATCCTACTGATAAAGAAGGTTAATACTTTTGCTGCTTTTCTCACAAAAGTGATCTCAATTTTATAATCTGCTACTATTTATCATTGACTGGGAGCTGATAATGAACTTTTCAAGCAGGAGAAATTTAACTACCTTATTAAAAGATGATCTATAGGGTGCTTTAGTCCAAGAAAGCTCTGAAATGGGAACACAGACCTTTTTTTTCTGTCCCCAGTGGTTAATTTGTTGTAATGAAAGTTATACAAGTCATTTCTCCACAGAGCAGCTTCTTTAGATTTCCTCCCCCCCCAACCACTTTTTCTTGGCTCTGAAAGTGTGGATGGTGGCATTTTATCACATGAAGCTTGGCTGGAATGGATGAGGGCTGTTTGCAGCAGCCTTGGCACAGTGGTTGCAAAACTCAGTTCCTTAATCAGATTTTGAGCACTTCAAAGAGGCTTCACATCTCAGGTTCAGCTGCCTGACTTTGAAACCTGGATACACCCCAAGTGCTTGGAAGCCTGCAGATTTCCAAGCCATTCCTAACTCCAACAAACTGTGAAAGGCCAAGATGTCTTAGAAAACATTTCAGGTTTGTTCCAAATAAAGCTTTGAAATCCTTTCAGCAATGAGCACTGAAAAGGCATTTGAGTAACTGGGTGCGTGTTTTCTGAGTGCATTTTCACACATTTCCACTACAAGGTAATTCAATTCCCTTTCCTTCATGAAAAATACACAATAATTCCACATAATCAGAGGGAGAGATGGAAGCCACCCATTAGCTTATCCCTTCCACCCACCTGCTGGTGCAGATTGTTCCCTACAGCACACACTGAAACCCAATACATCCAAGGTGTTGCAATTTAGCCATCATCCTCTGTCCTGCTTCCAGAGTGCTCTGAGCGAGCGTCAGGCCTTGGGGAAAGGGAGTGGGGAAAGGACTTTTTCTCCATATGATGCAAAACTACTCATTTTTTTGGTAAGGAAAATGATAGTTTAAAAATCTAGGAACAGGAAATGGGGTTCTTAATGGGGTCCCTTCCATTCTGTGTCCCTTTGGGGACAGAAAGTGAGGCTGGAAAGATAGAATCCTAGGATCATTACATTTGGAAAAAGCCTCTAAGATCATTGAGTCCAACTGTCAATCAAACACCACCATGCCCACTACACCATGTCCCCAAGTGCTGTGTCCACCCATTTCTAGAACACCTACAGGGATGGTGACATCTCCCTGGGCAGCCTGTTCCAATCCCTGACAACTCTTTTAGGAAAGAAATGTTCCCTAATAATCCAATCTAAACCTTTCCTGGTGCATTTTGAGGCCATTTCTTCTCATCCTCCACCACTAGCTACTTGGGAGAAGAGACCAACACCCACTTCACTACAACCTCCTTTCAGGGAGTTGTACAGAGCAGTAAAGTCTCCCCTCAGCCTTCTCCAGACCAAACAATCCCATGTCTGACAGCTGATCCTCATAAGATTTGTTCTATAGAGTGTGATGAAGCTACGTAGGTCAAGGATTTCTGGGGCATAGTGGGAAGGGTCTGCACTGTAACATCCCATGGGTTGCTCCCTGCACCCATGTTCATGGCCAGGAAAACAAAAAGGGACCAGGCAAATGGTGGGAGAAGAAAGAAAACAAACTGAGGGACCTTGACCGACTGGACAGATGGGCAGAGTCCAATGGGATGGCATTTAATAAGTCTAAGTGCCGGGTGCTGCACTTTGGCCACGGCAACCCCATGCAGAGCTACAGGCTGGGGTCAGAGTGGCTGGAGAGCTGCCAAACGGAGAGGGACCTGGGGGTGCTGATTGACACCCGCCTAAACATGAGCCAGCAGTGTGCCCAGGTGGCCAAGAAGGCCAATGGCATCCTGGCCTGTATTAGGAATAGTGTGGCCAGCAGGAGCAGGGAGGTCATTGTGCCCCTGTACTCTGCATTGGTTAGGCCACACCTTGAGTACTGTGTCCAGTTCTGGGCCCCTCAGTTTAGGAAGGACATCGAGACACTTGAACGTGTCCAGAGAAGGGCAATGAGGCTGGTGAGAGGCCTTGAGCACAGCCCTGTGAGGAGAGGCTGAGGGAGCTGGGGTTGTTTAGCCTGGAGAAGAGAAGGATCAGAGGCGACCTCATTGCCCTCTACAACTACCTGAAGGGTGGTTGTAGCCAGGTGGGGGTTGGTCTCTTCTCCCAGGCAACCAGCACCAGAACAAGGGGACACAGTCTCAAGTTGTGTCAGGGGAGGTTTAGACTCAAGGTGAGGAAAAAGTTCTTCACTGAGCGAGTCATTCGCCATTGGAATGTGCTGCCCAGGGAGGTGGTGGAGTCGCCGTCCCTGGAGGTGTTCAAGGGGAGATTGGACGTGGTGCTTGGTGCTATGATCTAGTTGTGAGGTCTGTTGGAACAGGTTGGACTTGATGATCCTTGGGGTCTCTTCCAACCTTAGTTACTGTGATACTGTGATACTGTGACCACCACTAAAAATCCCTTTTTGATTACATTTGCCATGAAAGACCTTAAAATGAGCCTAGGAGGGAAAAGTGGGATATCTTTGGAGAAAATGATGTTCACAAGGATAAAATGTTAAGATCCCTCTGGGGTTTGACTTATAAAAGAAAAACCTATTTGGGCTATTTCCAGGTGAGTGTTTTTACATCTCTGCAGAGTAAGCACTGAGCAGATTTTTCTCTACCCTCTCTATGAGCATCCCTTTTCTGTTCCTTCTCCCTCATCCCTGTCACTAGACACTATCTCTGCTGCCCCAACAGCCAGCTGGAACAGAGCCACCATGTTTAAAAGACATTTAGATGTCTCCACAAGAGAAAAATTGCTAAGAGCAAAAGGCATCCCTGGGAGGAAGAGGAGGTTAGGGAATCTCCCCTTATTTTCCCTGCTCCCTTTGGGAAGACAGAGCTGATCTGGAAAGAGACTGTGTGCATTTCACACTTGTTTCTTCTGCTCTGTTACAGAATCAATCAGGTTGGAAGAGACCTGCAAGATCATCAAGTCCAACTGATCATCCAACCCTCTCCAATCAACCAGACCATGGCACTAAGTGCCTCATCCAGGCTTTTCTTAAACACTTCCAAGGACACTAACCTCACCACCTCCCTGGGCAGCCAATTCCAATGGCTAATCTCTCTTTCTGGGAAGAACTTCTTTCTAAGATCAAGCCTAAACTTTCCCTTGCACAGCTTGAGACTGTGTCCTCTCATTCTGTTGCTGGTTGCCTGGGAGAAAAGACCAACCCCCACCTGGCTACAACCTCCCTTCAGGTAGTTGTAGATGGCAATAAGGTCTCCTCTGAGCCTCTTCTTCTTTGAGCTAAACACCCTCAGCTCCCTCATCCCTCTCCTCACAGGGCTGTGCTCCAGACCCCTCCCCAGCTTTGTTGCCCTTCTCTGGATGTGTTCCAGCATCTCAACTTCTGTCTTGAATTGAGGGGCCCAGAACTGGACACAGTACTCAAGGTGTGGCCAAACCAGTGCTGAAGGGCTGGGGCTTTTGTTATTTGTGCTAATTTTGAGACACCAGAGCTGACAGATGGATTGTGATGAAACTGGCCTTAATACAGAGTACAGAATTAACCAGGTTGGAAAAGACTTTCAAGATCATCCAGTCCATCCTATCACCCAGCACCATCTCATCAACTAAACCATGGCACCAAATGCCTCATCCAGGCTCTTTCTAACCACTTCCAGGGATGGTGACTCCACCACCCACCTGGGCAGCCCATTCCAATGGCCAATTGCTCTTTCTGGGAGCAATTTCTTCACAGAACTTGGCCTGAGACAGGCCTGCAGCTCAGCACGGGACTATCTCACCCTCTTCCCCTCCCACAAGTCTGTCACTATCTTGCACATAAGGAGTATTTCTTGACAGGTTCCTTTTGACAGTCATCCTCTAATGCCTTAATATCTCAGTCCTCTAAATCCACACTCAATCTCACTTCCTGTGGACCCTCGCCTGGCAGGCTCACAATCGCTGCCGTCACCCGGCTGAGGGATAAAGGGACGCCTGCAAGAGATATTTCCCTACCCTCAGATGGAATAACAAAACAAAACAAAATAAAATAAAACCTTTTGAGACCTTGACATATTTTTCATCCCTAATAGGGATCAAAACAAAGGTAAAAATCTGCCGCAAAGCAAAATTAGCTGAAGAAGAAGTCCTGCCTCTCTCCTCTTCAAAAGGATATCAGCTCATGGGAAACGTTTTGCTTGTCACATCTGTCATGGATTCAGCTTGGGGTTTGACACAACCTGTTGATGTCACCCAGTTCCTTAAAAACAATCTAATTTCCAAGCAACCTCCCCAGTTTTATTTTGTTTTATTATTTTTTTTTGTCATTGGTGGGATTGGAAGCTTTAGGCGAGTGACCTTGTAAGGTCTCTTCCAACCTCAACATGAAAACAGAGTGGACCAACAAAAAGGTCTTTTTCAAGACACAAATTTGTCCCAATCTATAGAAACCCACAAAAAAAACCCCAACACCAAAACCAAACAAAAAAAAAACCAAACCCCAAATCAACCAACCAAAGAACCGCCCCCCTCCAAAAGTAAACAAAACCCCAAACCCATCACTTCCACTCAAGTTACATTTTTCCCTCAGAAACCAACCTCAAAACACCAGCCTCAAAACACCACCTCCCTGCCCAGCCTCCTCTTCTCCAAACTAACCAGCCCCAACTCCCTCAGTTGCTCCTCATGAGATTTATACTCCAGGCCCTTCACAGCTTCCTTGTCCTGGTCCAACCCAGAACCCTACTCTACAAGTTTCACCCCTAAAACATATCTCCAAGCACCATATCCAAGTGACCTTTAAACACATCCAGGGTTGGTGACTCAACCAACACACAAACTTGCCCCAAACCATACGAATCCACAAAAAAACCAAACCCATCACTTCCACTCAAATGACATTTTCCTTCAGAAACCAACCTCAAAACATGCTTTTTCCCCACAATCCCGAGTGACTCAGAAACATCTTCACATGTTAATTACTGGTCCATGGCCAGGCTCATAATGGTTGTCAGCCTGCTGTGCCCACCACAAAGCTGTTGCCAAGCAGTCCAGCCATTGGGTTTGGAGGTTACAAAACTGTTCACTACCACAAAGCATAAGAATCACAGAACCACAGAAACATTCAGTTTGGAAAAGACCCTCAGGATCACCAAGGCCAACCCAGAATGCTATTCCGCAAGGGTCAGCCCTAAACCAGAGCCCTAAGCACTGCATCCAAACCACCTTGAAACACATCCAGGGCTGGTGACTCAACCACCTCCCTGCCTGACCACTCTTGCTGTGAAAAAATGTTTCCCAATGTCCAGTCTAAACCTACCCAGTTGCAGCTTGAGGCCATTCCCTCTTATTCTGTCACTAATTACCTGTGAGAAGAGACCAGCAGCAGCCTCTCCACAATGTCCTTTCAGGTAGCTGCAGACAGCAATGAGGTCTCCCCTCAGCCTCCTCTTCTCCAAACTAACCATCCCCAGCTCCTTCAGTTGCTCTCCAGCAGATTTATCCTCCAGGCCCTTCCCAGCTTCCTTGCCCTCCTCTGCCCTGGCTTCAGCACCTCCACATCTCTCTTGTATGGAGGTGCCCAAAACTGGACACAACACTCAAGGTGTGGCCTGACCAGAGCTGAGTCCCAGGGGACAATCCCCTCCCTGCTCCTGCTGGACACAGCATTTCTAATCCCAGGCAGGAGGCCTTTGGGTTTCTTGGCCACCTGGGCACACTGCTGGCTCATATTCACTTGCTTGTTAAAGAAGATGAAAAGGACACACTTGTTTCACTCAGATGTCATCATCTCCTGATCACCCCCACCAAGTAAATGCTGATATATTGTCTACAGAGCTGTGGTTCCAGATTGAATGGCTGTTGCCAAAGGATATCTCTGGAAGCATTTAAGGTCAGGTTGGAATGGATTCTGGTCTAGTTAAAGATGTCCCTACTCCCTGCAAGGGGCTAGGACTAGATGACCTTTACAGATTCTTTCCAACCCAAAGCATTCTATGATTCTATACCTTCTACAGTCGTCTCATCAAATACTTTGTATGAATCAAAGGTATACAAATAATATATTTTTTTCTGCACTTGGGTCATTTACTTCATTTGTATTGCAGCAAAACCTTCTCTCCATTGAACCAAAGTGGTCCAATGACAGCTGAGTCCAACAAGAGTCAAAAGATACCCCCAAAAGGGCAGGTGCATGCAAGACCACACAACACTCAAGTTGCATGGAGTCTCCATTATCAAGTAAAACCAAGAGCAAAGAAGACTCATGAGAACTACCTGAAGAAAGCCAGGCCAGCAGATACCAGTTATGAGAGAACTGGAAATCAAACCATTGCAACCACCTGAGAAAAGATCTGGAAGTTCTGAACAGTTCTGGAAACACACAAGTATTTGGCTGTCAAAGGGTCTGCTGAAATCATAGAATCATAGGATTGTCAGGCTCGGAAGGGACCTCAAGGATCATCTAGTTCCAACCCCCCTGCCATGGATCCTTACACTGGATCAGGTTGTGGAAATGTTTTTTCTTGGGGGGGATTAAAAAGATGATGGGAAGAGGTAGGCATGTCTGTTGCCTGTGAAAGGGACAGCACTGTGCCCAGTGAAGGTTGGGTGTGATGATCATAAATCAGTAATTGATCATGAGAAGTAGAAATTCCTCTGCAGAGACATGAGCAATACAAACACATTTGGTGTTTTAAAGTGCAGTGGAAGAAAAAAAATCCTACAGATTCCCACTTTGTAGTTGTCAGGGCTTTTTTAAGGCTGCCTGGGAGTGCTGGTCACAGCTGGGTTAACACTTGGCTTGTTCACAGGAGCCTTAAAGTAGAGTCACAACTCATCACATCGCCAGTGACTGCAAGAAGTGAATTTGAGAGGCTCAACACAGCAGTAAGTCAATGTTTGATCATTCAAAGCTCCTGCAGAGATGAGCTGCCCTGGGGATTTCAGAAGGTATCTTGTACCTGCTCATATAACCTAGAAGGAATCTGCAGCCTGTTTTGGCCACAGCCTCCACTAGTAGACTCAGGCACCTGTAGGCCATACTGTGTGTTAGAGATCATAGAATCATAGAATGGCTTAGGTTGGAAAGGACCTCAGAGATCATCCACTCCAACCTCCCTGCCATGGTCAGGGACACCTCTCAACTAGACTCAGCTGCTCAGAGCCTCATCCAACCTGGTCTATGAATACCTCCAAGGAGGAGGCATCCACAGCCTTCCTGGACAGCCTATTCCAGAGTCTCACCATCCTTGTACTGAGCAACTTCTTCCTAAGATCCACTCTAACCCTGCTTTCCCTCAGCTTCAAATCATTCTCCTTTGTCCTGTCTCTAGAAACCCTTAGGTAAGGTCCTTCTGCAGCCTTCCTGGACTCTGCTCTTCTCCAGGCTGAACAACCCCAGCTCCCTCAGCCTATCCTCATAGTAGAGGTGCTCCATCTTTGTGTCCCTCCTCTGGACTCATTCCAACAGCTCTGTGTCCTTCTTCTGCCTGGGGACAACAGAACTGGATGCAGTATTCAAGGTGGGGTCTCAGCAGAGCAGAGTCAAGGGGCAGAATCCCCTCTCTTGCCCTGCTGGCCACACTCCTCTTGCTGCAGCCCAGCACATGGGTGTCTTCTGGGCTGCATGAGGGCACTGCCAGCTCATGGTGAGCTTCTCATCAATCAACACTCCCAAGTCTCTTTCTTCAGAGCTACTCTCAACCTGCTCTGCACATGTGTGCTACTTCCCCAGTTATCTGACTCTTACTCACACACGTTTCCCTCTTCCCCTCCCCTCTTTGGGGCTCAGAGTGCAGTCAGCAGCCACTGCAGACCCCCTCACCTGTCCTGGGTGCCGTGTGACCCCACTTTTTCGTTCTTCATGCAGAAATCAGGTGAGCTCTGCAGGTAAATCAGCTCTGTCTCCTTAACTGGCCTGATATCAATATCCTTTGGCACCAGGTATTTCCGTGTGCCCATGGGCCGATGAACCACCTTGGTGGCTGACAGATACTTGTTTTTGAGGTCCAGTGCAATGTCTCTTAGCTCTTGAAGGCCTTTCCAACAGGTCTTGATAGAGCATGAACCAGAAACTCCATGGCACTTACATTTCATTTCAAGAGAGGCTTTCAAGACCTGCAAAAAGGAATGCAGGAGTTAGGAAATGCCCTTCCTTGTCTCACTTCAGAACATCACACAAGCTTGCTAAAGAAGGCACTTCCTTAGCACTTTCTAGAGTAGCTACTGGGCATGAGATCCCACAGCTCCTTGGTGACCACTATCAGCCCAGGATTACTTTCACCAAGGCACCTTTGAAGCCAGCAGGGAGAAGAACATATTGAACTTTGCTCAGATATCTATGTAGGGTTGCGCTTCCACCCTCTAAGGAGCTGAAAATCAAGGGCAATCCATAAAGAAATGATTATCATCTGTTTCTGCCTCCAGCAGCTTTGGGTAATAAAGATGTCAAGGCTCTGAGGAACTCAAGGCACCCTCACCTTGCCTTACTGCCTTACATGGGGCCGAAAGAGCCTTTTAGGTTGGTTCTGCACTAGTCTCATTTCTGTGGGACACAGAAGGATGTTTCCAGGAAGGGATGAGTGATTCAGCCATGGCTACAATAGGTCCCAAACAGAACAAAAAAATTGCCCATTGGTATTCAAATCAAAACTCAGGACATTTTGAAAATTAAAGGAACCACCAGAGTGGGAATAGTAGAGAAACACACCTGGGGAGGCAAGCTCAGCATGGTTGTGCTCTGCAAAGGTGAGCTCAGCCTGGAGATACACGGTAAGCTGCCAAGGAGCTCAACACATTCCAAGGTTTGTCTGCTCCACAGGCAGTCTTGGAAGGACCAAGCTGTGTGGTAGGACCAGACTAGGGAGCCACTGCAGTCCCAGAGATGGGTATAGGGCTCAGCTTTACAGTCCTCCACCCATTTCTCTGGCTGCGTGGAGGGATTTGCACCTCAGTGCACGCCGAGCTCTGCACGTGGTGAGCATTATCCCTCCACTGGATGCAAGCTGTTAGAAGCAGCTCCTGCCAGATATGGGAATAATCACTAGGGAAGCAATTTGAGAGGGAAAACTCAGCCCTCCTGGCTGCAGGGATGGCTGGAAGGCAGCTGCTGCTGGACACATCTGGCAGATGATAATCCTCCACGCTTCCACAGCTTGTGCAACGCCTTTGGCAGAGCACCACAGGACCCATCCCCACCACACCTCTTGGGCTAAGCAAGCCAGAGCCATCCTTGTCTGGGGAAAGGTTGGCAGTAAGGCATCCCACCCCGGTGGCATACAGTGACAATACCATTCTGGACCTCCTGAGGCCTAGCACAAGTTATATAGCCACAGCCTTCAGCAAGCCAAAGGAGCTGGGAGCAATCTAGGAGAAACCTGCTCCTTTCACTAGCTGCTGGAGACACTGAAGCTCGCAGAGCAACCAACCACTTGTACAATGACAACAACTCTTGTGGATTTGTTACCTGTCTCCCTACTTCACTGTTGTGCAGATGCATCAGTTTATTGGCTTGTGATCCTGATTTTTTCATCTTCATGGGAGCATCTGAAAATTTGGACCCCATGATAAGACCATAGTTGAGGTTGTCTGCACATCCTCCCCATCGATACCCAGGTCCAGGTGTCTCACCTGGGATGGGACCACAGGAACAGCCAGGGAGGTCCCCGGTGGTGCAGGCTCTGGCAATGGTGTGGCTGATGGCAGCAGCAGAAAGGGCATACACAAATGCTGACTCTCTTGTGCCTAGAAGAGACAAGAACTCCAGCTCAGCCTCCTGGGACAGCTAAACATTCCATTAAAGAGACTCACAGAGCACCAAACACATCAACTTAATGCAGCTGAGCCCTCCCATGGCATTACCAGCTTAGAGAACACCTCCTTTTTAGGGTGTCAGGTAATGATAGGACTGGGGGGAAAGGAACAAAAATAGAAATGGGTAGATTCAGATTGGATGTCAGGGAGAAGTTCTTCCCCATGAGGGTGGTGAGACACTGGCACAGGTTGCCCAGGGAGGTGGTGGAAGCCTCATCCCTGGAAGTTTTGAAGGCCAGGCTGGATGTGGCTCTGAGCAACCTGACGTAGTGTGAGGTGTCCCTGGCCATGGCAGGGGCGTTGCAACTAGATGATCCTTGGGATCCCTTCCAACCCTGACAAGTCTGTGATCCTATGATTCCTAAGTGAGGTCTTGAACACAAAGTAACATCCTAGCAGGGTAAGGAGGCACATGAACCCATGGACCTCTCAGTCTGTCCCCATAGCAGAGGAGCTCCAGCCCTCTGCTCATCCTCGTGGCCCTTCTCTGGACACACTCCAGCACATCCAGATCCTTCCTGTAATAGGGGCTCCAGAACTGGACGCAGTACTCCAGGTACCGCACATACACACCCCCGGCCTGACTCTACTCACTCATGTCCCCCGCAGTGCTCTTTACCTCTCTCTAAGTCCAGCAGGTAGTTAGGAGCCAGCTCAATGGAGGAGCAGTTCCACCTCATGTCTGAGAAGGTTTTACGGCAGGTCTTGATCACCTCCCGTGCTGCCTGGATGATGGTCTGCATCAGCTCCAGGTTGCTGCGGCACAGCTGCACCTGGGACACCACCAACCCCTCGAGCTGCTTGCAGTGCTGGGTTTGATTCAGGGCCAAAGCTGAAGGTGTCTTGGACAGAGCTCTGAGGAGACAAGCAGATGTAGAAAGGCGTTAAAATCCACATGAAATGTTATTTTTTTCAGGTCAATATTGTCTGTGCTACCTCCTGCTCAGTCAGTGCATTATCCTGTGTTCATCTGACTTGCTGTGCCGTGCAGTGACAGGACAAGGGACAATGGTTTTAATCTACAGCAGGGTAGATTTAGGTTGAACATTAGGGAGGAAGTGCTTTATGATAATGGTAGTGAAATACTGGAACAGGTTGCCCAGAGAGGAGGTGGAGGCCCCATCCCTGAGACATTCAAGGTCAAACTTGACAGGGCCCTGAGCAACCTGATCGAGTTAAAGATGTCCATGCTCACTTCAGTGGGGTTGGACAACATCATAGAATCCTAGAATCGTGGAATGGTAGTGGCTGGAAATGACCTCTGAAGATCATTGACCCCAACCCCACTGCCAAAGCAGGGTCACCTAGGGCAGGTTACATGGGAACACATCCAGACAGGTTTTGAAAGCCTCTAGAGAAGGAGACTCCACAACCTCTCTGAGCAACCTGTTCCAGCACTCCATCATCTTCACAGTAAAGAATTTCTTCCTCATGTTGAGATGGAACTTCCTGGGTTCCACTTTGTGTCCATTGCTCCTTGTCCTATCACAGGACACCACTGAAAAGAGCCTGGCCTCATCTTGACACCCACCCATCAGCTATTTATAAACATTCATAAATTCTCCTCTCAGTCTTCTCTTCTCCAGACTAAACAACCCTATGGATGACCTTCAAGAGTCCCTTCCAACCCAGTGTATTCTATGATTTGGGCTAAGGTACAGTGGGGTAGAGGTAGCTGCCTGGCTATACACAGCCCTCTGGACCCTTTGTGTCCAGAAAGGGGGAGAGAGCTGATTTAGTGTACAAGAGGATATTGTGGTGTTGCTGAACTGCAAATTCATATACATACATATTTTGTATGTGTTTATTGACTTTTATACTTTCATATTTAGTTTGCTTCTTGTAAATATAATTTCCTTTTATTCCCAAATTCTGAGTGTGGCAAATTTGCTTCTGGGGGTGAATTTCCAAAGTACTGGGGGGATCCAGTCCTAACCCATAACATAAATGCACACAAATATCTGAGGGGTGGGTGTCAGGAAGGAAGGGACAGCCTCTGCTCACTTGTGCCCTGTGATGGGACAAGGGGCAATGGATATAAACTACAGCACAAGAACTTCTTTACTGTAAGGGTCACAGAGCACTAGAGCAGGCTGCCCAGAGAGGTTGTGGGGTCTCCTCTGGAGACTGTCAAGACCCATATGGATGTGTTCCTGAGTGACCTGCACTGGATTCTATGGTCCTGTTCTTGCAGGGGGGTTGGAATCAAAGATCTCCAGAGGTACCTTCCAACCCCTAACATCCTGTGATGCTGTGATTCTGTGACTCAGTGTATGTTAGCTCCCTGTATCTAAGTGCTTAAACTGTGGAGCAAGATGGGCAGCTATGAAGAGTGTTATCCAAAGTGGATGTTTAAGGCAGATGAAGTGCACATTTCTCTCCATCATGCAGGGCTGCCTGGACAAAGCTCCTGAGGCGTATGCCAAGTTGATTGAACGTGTAAATCCTTATGGGAAAGGATTTTTTGCTGAAGACCAGAGAGGATGGACCTCACAACCGAGTGAAAAATGATCCCCTCAGTTCCATGATAACAGAAAGCTGGATCATGCAAGACTATGGTATTTAGAAGAGGGGAAAAAAAGAGTGCAGTGTGTGTTATCAGTAGTTTGCATTCAACATCTGTCTCACACACTCTCTAAGGATTATGCTAAATGCCATGTAATTAATTATGGAGACAAATCCCCTGCAAGGCCTTGGGAAAAGCCACCAAGTTGTACTCAGCTCTGCTGAGGCCACACCTTCAGTATTGTGTCCAGTTTTGGGCACCTCAGTACAGGAGAGCTGTGGAGGTGCTAGAGCCAGTGCAGAGGAGGGCAAGGAAGTGCTGAAGGGCCTGAAGAATAAATCTGATGAAGAGTGATTGAAGCAGCTGGAGATGGTTAGTTTGTAAAAGAGGAGGCTGAGGGGAGACCTCATTGCTGTCCACATCTACCTGATAGGACATGGTGGAGAGGCTGCTGGTCTCTTCTCACAGGTAATTAGTGATAGAACCAAGAGGGAATGGCCTCAAGCTGCACCAGGTTAGGTTTAGACTGGACAGCAGGAAACTTTTTTTCCCAGCAAGAGTGGTCAGACACTGGAATGTGCTGGGCAGGGAGGTGGCTGAGTCCCCAAGCCTGGATGTGTTTCAAGGTGATTTGGATGTGGTGCTCAGGGCTATGGTTTAGGGGTGAACCTTGCAGGGTAGGGCTCTGGGTTGGCCTTGGTGATCCTGAGGGTCTTTTCCAACCTGAATGTTTCTGTATTTGATTCTGTGTGAAGTTCGCAAGACACATGCTTTCCCTCCATCAATTCCATCACTGTTGCATGCAGATAACTCTGTTTCTCTAGTCTCCAAGAACAGAGCAGAAGAATGATGAGAGCATGCTCAGGTAGAGTACCATAGAATCATAGAATCATTTTGGTTGGAAGAGACCTTTAAGAGCATCAAATCCAGCCATCAATCCAACATTAAAATAAGAGGGGCCCACTACCACCAGTCTGTATGTTCATATATAATCACAGAATGGTGGGGCTGGAAGAGACCTCTGAAGAACATCTAGTCTAATCCCTAGGTAGAGAAGGATCACCTAGATCATATTACCCAGAAACACATCCAGGTAAGTTTTGAATGCCTTCAGAGATGGAGACACCAAAACATCTCTGGGCAGCCTGTTCCACTGCTCTGCCACCCTCAAAGGGAAGAATTTTTTCCTTATGTTTATGAGGAACCTTCTGTGTTCCAGAATGTGTTCATTGCCTCTTGTCCTGTCACTGGACAACACTGAGGACAGTCTGGCCCCATCCTCTTGACACTAGTCCTTTATATAAGTGTCCTCTTTTCCAGGCTAAACACCCCCACCCTTTCTTCATTCCAGTTCCCTAATCATCTTTATGACTTTTCCAGTAGTATGGGAGGGTCTCATTGTTACCATGGAAGAAACCAGCAACACCCCAAAGACCCCAGTGGTTCTTCTGGTGTGCAATTGCAAACATTTCCAGGTCAAAAAGAAAACAGCAAATGCTGCTGTGAATAGAATCATGGAATTCTTCCAGTTGGAAAAGACCTCTAAGATCATCAAGTCCAACCACTGACCTAAGACCACCGAGGCCATTAAACCACGTCCCAAAGTGCCATGTCTACATGTTTTCTAAACACCACCAGGGACAGTGACTCTACCATCTCCCTGGGCAGCCTGTTCTAATACCTGACCACTCTATCAGTACAGAAATTTTTCCTTAAAAAAGCTAAACCTTCCTGGGCTGTGCTCATCTCCCCCAGGCACCCCCAGCCATCAGCAGCAGCCTGCTGTGTAACTCTCTTTGTATCTTTATGACCTGCTTAGGGTAGTCATAAATGTTATTCATTCCCATAAAACAACTTTCTAGCTGGCTGCCTCCATAACTGGCATCTGATCCTGGCAACACAACTGCCTTAACACATTTCCTTCTCTCCTTGTTAAATGTGGTGCCTTTCAGTTTCTTCCTAAGCCATCCTGGTCAGCTTGGCTTATTAGCAGACACATTCCTGAGTGCATTTTGCATCATTCCTGTAACGTCCACGTCCTTCAGAAGTTAAATGAGATGGAAACAGAGTTAAAACTGAGCCTTAACCAAGATCAGGGGTATTTAGCTCTGATCTCTGATTTTCAGGGAAACTCATCTGTGTTCCACCAAAGTTGGCTTGAACCAGCTGCTGTGTGTGTTAGAGCTGTCTCTGGGCTGTGCAGAACTGCTAACCTCCAACTGCTCTTCCAGAAGGGAAAAGCTATGATCCTTGCTAGGGCTGAGTAGGTTCTGCACTAACAAATTCCTGGTGTTTGGCATTCCTGGCAGCAGACAGTCAGTGGCAAAGTTGGAATGGAAAGCAGCACTCTGCTAGCAATGTAAATATAGACATCATACATGTATTTAAAGAGGTCCATTAAATACACAGCAAAGAGAAGTTTTGGGCAGGGGATTTCAAGGGATAGGAAAAAGTGGGGCATTAAGCTGTCAGAAATTCTGCCCTGTAGTTCATCTCCAGAATCACAAAATGCTCAAGGTTGGAAGAAACCTGTGGAGATCATCTAGACCAATGCCCTATCTTGATTCCTTACACACTGTTGTCAATGCAATGCTCCCTGCCTGGAGAGGGGCACCTTCAGAAGTCTTTTCACCCTGCCTTCAGTGTGACTCACATTTGGTGGAGACAAAACCTCTTGGTGGTATTCTGGGTGCTCAGGCATCTCAGATATGTAATGTCATTCCAGATAGAGACCTTGCTCTTTGGACAGTATGAAAGTCACTTGACTGCAAACCTCTACAGGGTGGACTTCATGGTAGTCCTTCATGGTCTCTCTTTGGCCCATGGAAAGAAAAAGCCTCATCTAGGGAGTAATTAGCCCAATGTACTTTTGAGATCTGCAGTAGGGTAACAGCATGCCCCAGAAGTGTTCATTATTGGGGATTGGCCTCAATGATCTCCAGAGGTTCCTTCCAACCCCTACTACTCTGTGATTCTGCAGTGCCTGTGAAAGTAACCCAGGCACCAAGCTCTGACACAGAGATCTGGACTGTATGAGCACAGAGCTGGGTGAGATGAGTCCAACCCCTAGCACTTGGCACCAGAAACTTGTGAAAACCTATTCCAGAAAGCCTATCAGCAACTCTTAGGACTGGGTTGAAATGCAAATCAGGCAAGAGGCCAAAGCAGCTCGTCACTAACAGGGGAAAAATGATAAATGCTCCAGCAGAGTATTGCCCAGCAGCAAAATGAGCAGGCAGGGTGAGGCAGCTACACAGCCTCAGCTTCAGGCAGATGAGGAATGCTCCAGGTCTCTCCAAGGGTCAGCAGATCAGTTTTCTAATCAGAGGTGCCAAGTGACACTTTAGAAGCCTTGAGATGTTTCACCTGGCCCTCCAGAAGGATGCATGTATCTCCTAGGTCCTGCACCACCTATCCTGACCCTGCATAGAAGTCTTCATAGAATTATAGAATGGTGGGGGCTGGAAGGGACCCCTGGAGATCATCATCAAAGTTCTTCCCCATGAGGGTGGTGAGACACTGGAACAGGCTGCCCAGGAAGGTAGTGGAAGCCTCATCCATGGATGCTTTTAAGGCCAGGCTGGATGTGGCTCTGAGCAACCTGATGTAGTGTGAGGTGTCCCTGCCTATGGCAGGGGGGCTGGAACTGGATGATCCTTGGGATCCCTTCCAACCCTGGCAATTCTACAATTCTATGATCTAGTCCAAACCCCTGGCTAACACAGGTATGCCTACATCAGGTTGCAGAGGAACGTGTCCAAGCAGGTTTTGAAAGTCTCCAGCATCTTTAAAGGACCTGGAAGCCTACATTGAAGCACCTGCAGCTCACCATTAGAGACAAGCAGAAATAACCACCTACACGTTGAGATGAGAGCTGAATTCAGACTGAAACTCATCCCCATCACGAAAAAAAAAGAGGAAGTGATGCAAGGAGATCTTGTTGTTATAGATGGCCTGAAATGATCACATTAGAGAAGCTGATTTATAATGCCTCAAGAAAGAAATTTGCATCATGGAAGAAGGGCAAACATCTACCAGATGGTCAAGACAGGAAGGACTATGGCCCCATTGTGGAGAACTCAGCTAAAATAGGTTGACCATGAGCCAGCAATGTGCTCTTGTGGCCAAGAAGGCCCATGCCATTCTTGGGTGCATTAGAAGGGGAATGGTTAGTAGGTTGAGAGAGGTTCTCCTCCCCCTCCACTCTGTCCTGGTGAGGCCACATCTGCAATATGGTGTCCAGTTCTGGGCCCCTCAGTTCAAGAAGGGCCTCAGGGAACTGCTTGAAAGAGTCTAGCACAGAGCCAAAAAATGATGAAGGGAGTGAAACATCTTCCTTATGAAGAGAGACTGAGGGAGCTGAGGCTCTTTAGCTTGGAGAGGAGGAGCCTGAGAGGTGACCTCCTTCATGTTGATAAAGATGTACAGGGTGAGTGCCAAGGGATGGAGTCAGCCTCTACTGGGTGATGCCCAATGACAGCACAAGGGGCACTGGGTGGAAATTGAGGCACAGGAAGTTCCATGGAAACATGAGGGAAAATTGTTTCAGTGTGAGGGTGACAGAGCCCTGGAACAGGCTGCCCAGGGGGATTGTGGAGTCTCCCCCTCTGGACATATTCCAAACCCACCTGGGTGTATTCCTGTGTGGTCTGGTCTAGGTGATGCTGCTCTGGCTGGGGGCTTGGACTGGATGATCTTTCGAGATCCCTTCCAACCCCTAACATTCTGTGAGTCTGTGAAACTGCAGCAATGGCTGTTTCTTGTCCAATGAGCTGAGCTCCAGGGAGCCCGCCAAGAATAAAAGTGCAAGAGGCAGGGAGGTGTTTTCTGAACATCTCCCAGGCCTAAACATCATGCCTTGGCTGGTGAGAAACTATAATTGGAAACATCTCCAAGCATTGGAGGGGAAAAGTAAAGGGTAATGGAGATGGAAAAGAAAACTCACAGTTCCTGGAGGCACTTGTCGAGACCAAGAAGTGCATTTATAAATCACAGATCAGGAATGTGAGAGGCCCTATTAGGTCATCTAGTCTATGCCCTGGCAGTCCAGGTTTGCTCAGTCTCTGTCCTGCATTCAGAAATGTCTTCTCCATCTCCACCTGCTTCCAAACCTCCTCGTGGAAAGGCACCTATCTTCCCTGCTCCCTAAATTCTGGCAGCACCAGGCAGGGATTCCCACCACCTTCCAAAGGGTATTGCTGGAGAACAAAGTACATTCATGGGGCAGTGATAAGAAATTATATTCCCCCCCAAGAAGGGTCTTGCCCATGGTGGGAATTGGTGGTGGGTGCCTATCCCATCTCCAGCAATGGGAAGGAAATTGGAGCCAAAGAGGCAGAGGAATCATGACTAAAGCAGCCTCCAAGGCTGTTAGCAGAACAACCTTTAGTCCTCAATCTGGGGGGAAAAAAATCCTTTATAAACATCTTTCTTGGGACTCATCTGAGAAGCAGCACATGAAGATCCCAGCCAGCAGTGTGCTCTTGTGGCCAAGAAGTCCAGTGGTCTCCTGGCTTACATGAAGAAGAGTATGACTGAGGGAGGTTCTCCTCCCTCCCTACTTTGCCCTGCTGAGGACAAATCTGAAGTGGTGTGTCCAGTTCTGTGCCCCCCCAGTTCAAGAGAGATAAGGAACTACTGGAGGGAGTCCAGTGGAGGCTACAAAGATGATGAAAGGACTGTAAGGAGGAAAGGCTGAGAGACCTAGGACTGGTTAGTCTGGAAAAGAGTACCCTGAGAGGGGATCTGATCAATGCTGCTCAATATCTAAAGAGGATGTGTCAAGGGTGGGGGTCAAGATGAAGGGGCCAGGCTCTTTTCAGTGGTGCCCAGTGACAGGACAAGGGGCAATGAGCACAAACTGGGACACAGGAGGTTTCATCTGATCTTAAAGAACTTCTTTCTTGTGAGGGTACCAGAGCACTGCACTAGGCTGCTCAGAGAGGTTGTAGAGCCTCCTTCTCTAGAGACATTCCAAACCCACCTCCACAGGATCCTGGACAACCTCCTCTAGGGCACCCTGCTTTAGCAGGAGGCTTGGACTAGATGGTCCCCTGAGGTCCTGTCCAACCCTCACCATCCTGCAGTCCTCTGGATGTACATGCTCTCACTCTCTAAATGTTGCTCTTCACTGTGCTAACATCACACTCTCCACCCTTGGACTCTCCTGCTCCATCCTTCATTCTCCAAAATGCTGAGGAGAGCTGAGGGGTGGTTGTGGGTTTGTTTGGATTTTTTCCCCCTTTAAAATATGTTCATATTTGACCCATCCCTTTAAATAAACAGGCCCCAAACCAAACACCTCCAGCTCTATATATAGCATAGCAGGGCTTTCAATTGAAGTTATGGATACTGACAGAAAGCCATAAAGGTAATTACAGAGGAAATACGATGCATGGATAGATCATGACATTTGTTTACTCTTTTAATTATCTCAGGCAGTTAATAAATTCATGTGAAAACATGAATGCTCTACAGTGTTAGGTCCTTTGAGGGCTATGAGCTCCTATGAGCTCCCTCCTGCAGATCTGGGCTCCATGAGATGACTATTCATAGGAGCAGCAGTTTTGGAAGAGTATCATCAGGTCTGAGCAGATATCACTGAAAGCCACACATTCTTTGGCTTACAAGGACCACTATGAGTAGGACACTGCTCCTGGTCAAGCCAAAGGGAGAAAAACTGCTCAAACAGAGCAGTGAAGCATTGGTGCCCTTTAAAACACCCTTAAAGGGGAGAAATGTTGGGTTTGGGCTCTTCTGCTTTACATCCAGGAAATTTGGGGGCTATTTTGGGGCTGGGCTTTATCTAGACCATGAAGATCTACCACTTCTTCATTACCATGAAATAAGACCATGTGAAGTCAGACTTCAGGAGATTAAGTGCAGGAGAGAAAGGAATCAGAGAAGACAGCATGACAAATCACTGGAAACATCACATGGGTTCTTGGAACAGAAGGATGTTGAGGTTTGGATCTGCTATTATTAGAATCATAGATCTGTCAGGGTTGGAAGGGACCTCAAGGATCATCCAGTTCCAACCTCCCTGCCATGGGCAGGGACACCTCACACTACATCAGGTTGCTCAGAGCCACATCCAGCCTGGCCTTAAAAACCTCCAGTGATGAGGTTTCCACCACCTCCCTGGACAACCTGTTCCAGTGTCTCACCACCCTCATGGGGAAGAACTTCTTCCTAACATCCAATCTGAATCTCCCCACTTCTAGTTTTGCTCCATTGCCCCCAGTTCACGGACAGAATCTATACTTTATTGGCAAAAATAGGCCAATGTCTTAATCACCAACCTAAAGCCACCTTTGGTATATACTCCTCCGCTAATCATTCCAAGTCAGCCTTCTTTCTGGTGCTGTTGAGAGTAAGCAGAGCAATAGATATGAAGGAACTGCTGATAGCCCAGAATAAGAATCCTAGGCACAAATCACAGAACCACAGAAACATTCAGGTTGGAAAAGAGCCTCAGGATCACCAAGGCCAACCCAGAACCCTACCCTGCAAGGGTCACCCCTAGACCATTAGCCCCAAGCACCACAGCCAAACCACCGTGAAACGTATCCAGGGCTGGGGACTCAACCACCTCCCTGCCCAGCACATTGCAGTGCCTGACCACTCTTGCTGGGAAAAAATGTTTCCTCATGTCCAGTCCAAACCTACCCTGCTGCAGCTTGAGGCCATTCCCTCTTGGTTCTATCAGTAATTACCTGCAAGAAGAGACCAGCAGCAGCCTCTCCACAACATCCTTTCAAGTAGCTGTAGAGAGCAATGAGGTCTCCCCTCAGACTCCTCTTTTTAAAACTAACTATCTCCAGCTCCTTCAGTTGCTCTTCATCTGATTTATTCTCCAAATTGGGACCCTGAACTTCCACCTAAACATAAGATAAAACTTCTTTGCTGTGAGGGTGGAGGCTGCCCAGAGAGGTTGTGGTGTCTCCTTTGGAGACATTCCAGACCCACTTGGATGTGATCCTGGGCAGCCTGATTTAGGTAACCCTGATTCAGCAGGGCTGTTGGACTAGATGATCTCCAGAGGCCTCTTCCAACCTCTACCACTCTGATTCTGGAGAGGTCTCCCCTCTTTCTGATATGAGCTCTCCCTGGAGGGCACCTCCCCATCCTCCCCTGTGTGTTGTAACCTAAGGAGATCTCACAGAAGGAATGTTGATGAAACTATGAACTTCTGCTTCAAATTGTCCACCTTGCTTTCTGGGAAGGCACTCTCTTTTTGATGCCTGTTCTTAACCCCCTTAATCTCACAGGGATTTGGGTGAAACAAAATGATTTAAAGAAAATGAGATGGCTATGGAGAGTGAAGTGTGTGGTTAGCTTCAATAAAGAGGCAGAAATTTGGCTTTCTTTTTTTTTTCCCTTTTCTTTTCATTCAACCTCATTGAAAGTTTTTAATTTGCAGGAGCCTCATTTTCTCAGCTTTTCAACTGGAAAAGTCTCGCAGGACTGTTACAATAACCATGTCTAAGCTCCTGGTATTCAGAGGCAGCTCATGTCCCTGCCACCCTGCTCTGCACTGGGGAAAACACCCGCTCCCTGCTAAATGCTTCCACTGGTTCTGCAAAGCCCTTTCAGAGAGAAGCAGGATTTATAACAAAAGGAAGGAAGGGAAAGAAAGGAGGGGAAGGGAAAGAAAGGAGGGGAAGGGAAAGAAAGGAGGGGAAGGGAAAGAAAGGAGGGGAAGGGAAAGAAAGGAGGGGAAGGGAAAGAAAGGAGGGGAAGGGAAAGAAAGGAGGGGAAGGGAAAGAAAGGAGGGGAAGGGAAAGAAAGGAGGGGAAGGGAAAGAAAGGAGGGGAAGGGAAAGAAAGGAGGGGAAGGGAAAGAAAGGAGGGGAAGGGAAAGAAAGGAGGGGAAGGGAAAGAAAGGAGGGGAAGGGAAAGAAAGGAGGGGAAGGGAAAGAAAGGAGGGGAAGGGAAAGAAAGGAGGGGAAGGGAAAGAAAGGAGGGGAAGGGAAAGAAAGGAGGGGAAGGGAAAGAAAGGAGGGGAAGGGAAAGAAAGGAGGGGAAGGGAAAGAAAGGAGGGGAAGAAAAGAAAGGAGGGGAAGAAAAGAAAGGAGGGGAAGAAAAGAAAGAAAAGAGGAGGAAGAGGGAGAGGAATGAGGAAAATAAAACAACCCTGAAGTAAAAGCTTAAAATAAGAGCTGCTTTCAGAGGCGGTGCCAAATGCAGCTCTGGCAGTAGTGGGCACCAGGCCATTGACTTCCAGGCCAAGCCCGACTGAAGTTGATGCCAGCAGCAAGTTGGCTCCCCCAGCGCTGAGGAAGGCCGTGGAGCTTTGTCAAGTTTTCCCGAGTTGCCTACAGAGTGAAGAGCAAAACTTCAAAGCCCTTGTCCCCTCCCCCCTGCCATTCCTCAGCCCAAGCCCTTCTCGCCTGCTGTCCCCATTCTGCTGTCCTTTCACAGCAGCTCATCTAGCAGAGCCCTTGCCAGGCAGACAGTCTCCTCGCAGGCGCCCGTGCCCCAGTGTCCCAGGTGCCCCTTCTCCAGGCTGAAGGAGAGAAACAGGCACTGTTGGAAAGCACCAAGTATTTCCATTTTCCCCTTGCTTTCTGCTGGCTGCTAGAGGTTGGTGAGCTGAGGGACATCACAGGTTTGTCAAAATGCATGGCTAAGCCAGCTTCTGCTTCTGCTCCTGAAGGGATGGGATCTAACCAGGGGAATCATGGAGTAAAGCTAAACTGGGAATGGTGCTAAGCTAGGGATGGCTCCAGAGGGCATGAGGCATGTCCAGGCCACCACAACAGCGACAGGGAAGGACTTCCCTAAGTGACCAGGGCAAGAAGGATGTGAAGGGCCTGGAGAATAAATCTGATGAAGAGCAACTGAGGGAGCTGGGGATGGCTAGTTTGTAAAAGAGGAGGCTGAGGGGAGACCTCATTGATGTCTACAACTACCTGAGAGGACATTGTAAAGGTGCTGATGCTGGGCTCTTCTTACAGGTAATTAGTGATAGAAGAAGAGGGAATGGCCTCAAGCTACACCTGGGTAGGTTTAGACTGGACATTAGGAAAAAAATTTTCCCTGCAAGAGTGGTCAGGCAGTGGAATGTGCTGGGCAGGGAGATGGTTGAGTCCCCAAACCTGGATGTGCTTAAAGGTGGTTTGGATGAAGTGCTTGGGGCTCTGGTTTAGGGGTGACCCTTGTAGAGTAGGGTTCTGGGTTGGCTTTGGTGATCCTGAGGGTCTTGTCCAATCTGAATGTTTCTGTGATTCTGTGACCAAGCTCCATCTAAAAATGATGGGATTCCTAATGCCAATACCTGCTGTCACAAACTGATCCTGCAAGGCATGAGAAAGAAACCAGCAAACACTTGCTGCATTTGGCTTCTTTACAAGCCAAAACTGACACTCAATAGCAGCAGTGAACCAGCAGTGTGCACGTGTGGCCCAGAAGACCACCAGTATACTAGGAGCATTAAGAAGAGCATGGCCACCAGCTCAAGGAAGGTTCTCCTCCCCCTCCCTTTTGTTGTAGTGAGTCCACATCCAGTTCTGGACTCCCCAGCTCTGGACTCCCCAGTTCAAGAGAGGCAAAGAACTACTGGAGAGAGTCCATCAGAGGTTACAAAGATGCTGAAGGGACTGGAGCATCTCTGAGGAGGAAAGGCTGAGAGCCCTGGGTCTGTTTAATCTGGAGAAGACTGAGGGAGGGATCTTTTCAATGCTCGTCAATATCTAAAGGGTGGGAGTCAAGAGGATGGGGCCAGACTCTTTCCAGTGGTGATAGGACTACAGGGAACAGGCACAAAATGGAACAGAGGAATTCCACCTAAATATAAGGAACATCTTTCCTTAGAACCCTGGATCAGGCTACCCAGAGAAATTGTGGAGTCTTCTTTGGAGAGATTCCAAACCAGCCTGGACATTGTAATCCTGTGCAACCTGCTTTAGGTGGTCCTGCTTTAGCAAGATGAGTTGGACTAGATGAGGTTCTCCTCCCCCTCTACTCCACTCTGGTGAGGTCACATCTGGAATATTGTATCCATTTCTGGGCCACTCAGTTCAAGAAAGACCCCAGAGAACTGCTTGAAAGAGTCCAGTGCAAAGCCACAAAAATGATGAAGGCAGTGGAACATCTTCTTTATGAGGAGAGCCTGAGGGAGCTGAGGGCTCTGTAGTTTGGAGAGGAGGAGCCTGAGAGGTGACCTCATTCATGTTGATAAAGATGTGCAGGGTGAGTGCCAAGAGGATGGAGCCAGGCTCTGCTCAGTGATGCCCAGTGACAGCACAAGAGGCACTGGGTGGAAGTTGAGGCATAGGAAGTTCCATGGAAACAGGAGGAAAAACTTTTTCACTGTAAGGGTGACAGAAGACTGGAACAGGCTGCCCAGGGGGGTTGCTGAGTGTCCCTCTCTGAAGATATTCAAAACCCACCTGGATACGTTCCTGTGTGATCTGGTGTAGGTGATGCTGCTCTGGCTGGGGGGTTGGACTGAATGACCTCTTGAGGTCCCTTCCAGCTCCTAATATTCTATGATTCTGTGATCCCTGGAGGCCCCTTCTACCCCCCACCATTCTGTGATTGTGTAATACCGAGGGACAGTCCAACCTGTGTCCTGATACGTGGGCAGAGGGGATGCAAACTCCAGGAAAAATAGACGTGCTTAAAAAGCCACTCTGTGCCTGCACATCCCAACATCTGCAGAGCTCTGCCGCGGTCACATCTGGCCGCAGCTCCCTCTAGTGCTCATCTCTTTTGCAGCGCTAACCAAACAAGCTGCTGTAGAGACCTGCTTGGTCAAACTCATGCCCTCCCAAGAAAACTGAAGAGGATGCAAAAGCAGATGGGTAAGGAGATAGAGTTCATAGGTGCATTGGCCCTGGGACATCTCACAGTGGAAGCAATGCCAGCCTCACCTCCCAAGATGCTATGATGCAAAAAACAGCTCTGAGGACCACAAAGTGATCACAGAATTGCCAGGGTTGGAAGGGACCTCAAGGATCATACAGTTCCAATCCCCCTGCCATGGGCAGGGACACCTCACACTACATCAAGTTGCCCAAAGCCACATCCAGCCTGGCCTTAAAAACTTCCAGGGTCTGGTCTTCTACCACCTCCCTTGGGCAACCTGTGATGCAAATTCCTCTTGCTGTAAGGATGGAAAATGTTTGCAAAGGGCAAGGTGCAGAAGTAAGTCTCAGGGACTCATGCATAGTGTAGAAAGGTTGATTCTCCATGACAGCCCTGACCCTGCAAAGCTCTGTCCATACTATGACTTCATGGCCTGGAGCTCAGGTGGAAGAGGCTCCAATAGGAATTTTCTTCAGCAGCAAGGGCAGGTTTGGGAGATGCTGCCCATCCATGCACAGCATGGGATGCTCAGTGGTGCACAGCTCCAGGGCAGGGAAGGGCACAGCACCGATTTACAACAGCTGGGGATCTGGGCTACAGGATTCACAAACATAAGCCAAATAAAACAAACTAAATAGCTCCTTTTTACCTCCTCCATGCTTTTACTGACTTGCAGGGGATATTTGTGTTCCAGGGAATTTCTAAATGGCTGAAAAATGTGGTTTTCTTCTCCCCCTCCCCCTGCAATTACATCACATGCTGAATCAAAATTGAATTTCCTATCACCTTTCACATCTGTCACTCCCTCTTCCCCAGGCTGGTAAAACCCACCTCCTTATCTTCCCTCTCCCCTCCCAAATCCTCTTTGAAGCTTGCCTTTGGCACTGTGCCTACAACAACGGCGCAGCGGGCAGGCTGCTGAGACAAGCCCACATCCAAAAATGTCTCCTAGTACTTTTCTCCCTCTTCATCTCAGCCTTTTCCTCCTCCTCTTTCTCACCCCACAAGCACAGGAGCTAAGGAGCAAGATTTGGTTGTACAGTACCCAGCATGCGAGACCAGGGCTGGGATTGCAACTCCAAGGTATTACTCAGTGTTCATAGAATCACCTGGTGGGAAAAGACCTTTGGATCCTTGAGTCCAACCATAACCTAACATCTCCCTGTACACAACTGTTAGACCACATCCCTAAGCACCTCATCCAAACATCTTTGAAAGATATCGAGGGATGGTGGCTCCAGCATTTCCCTGGGCAGCATTCAGTGACATAAACCCTTATTCATCAAGTGATTTCCAGGGATGATCCCCTAAGCCCCGAGGGTGGTCCCCTAAGCCCCAAGGATGACACCACTGCAGCAAGGTGAAGAGTGAAGGGGAAAATTTTCTTCCCATAGTAAAACAAGGGTAGGGAAGGGAGGAGAAACAACAAATGAAAATAAAACACACACACACACCCCAAAAAAGACCCAAACATGATTTTGTGAGAGCCAAACTGGCAGCATCCCAGTTGGGAAGTGCCCTGGGACAGGCAGCTCAGGTCTCTGTCAGGTTTTAAACAGGTGTGAGGGCAGCCCTGGCAATGCATCTGGATGCAGTTCATGCTTCAAATGCCACTTTAATCCCAGCTTTCATCTTCCCCACCCGTTTTTTTTTGATAGAGGGGATATGTCTGCTGGGAAGGAGAGGAGTGGCAACCTCAGGCTCTTTCTTCTAACTGTTTCTTCCCCCACACCCCAGCCCCAAAATCAGCCCTCACAGCTTAACCACTTACCAGCCAAAAAGCTGCTTTAGCCAACAAAGCTTTTAGGGACCTTTCCCTGCCTTCCAGCCCTTTTTTCAGGTCTATGGCTTGTCATCACAGTATCAGGTTCCCTCTGACAGTCATCTCACTGCTCTTCGGAGGAACTCAAGCCCTTCACTCAGGATTTAGCTGCTTGCTTAAGCAGGAGCCTAATGTCTGTCACATAAGCAAGCCCCTGTGGTCAGTTATGGATCTCTATGTAATCAGGGTATTACAAACAGCTTCATTTCTGTGCTCCATGGAAATAAAGGCTGCAAATGAGGCCAGGTTCTGCCAGCCCATGGCCATGTTCCTAGAGGTCCTGCAGAAGGGATGCCCATGCTATGCAAGGTGCTGGAGAGCTGAGAGCCCAAATACTCATGGGAGCTGGCAGAAAGTAGTAGCTGTAGTGACTGTTACAAGGTGCACAGCCAAGATGGTGAAGAGTAAGTCAGATCCTGACTCTCCTCTGCTTCCAAGGTGGTCCTTAGAGCATGAAGACAGCAGAGTAAAGATTCCCTGAAGCAGGTGACTATTCCTCCCTCCTGAATGTGTGCATTTAAACACCCTATGGAGGGACTCACCCTGTTTGTTTTCACACATAGAAAAGGTGGATGTGTGGTCTCAATCAGCTCCCTGCTGGCATGGCATCTCCAGATGACATCTCTTGACTTTCAAAAGTCCCTTCCAACTCAAAATATCCCTATGATTCTTTGCTTTGGGCTGGATGTCTCTCTGTGGAAGAGGGTTAAACCCCACCTGGAAGGTCCTTTTCCCCATGACAGCATGCAGGGCAGTGAGAGCACCAGCTCCAACAAGACATTAGTCTTGAAGATGCCCATATTTAAGAAAAGCTTTTTATAAAATGGCATGGGAAGAGCTTTGAGTGACAAGGGAAGAGCTTTGAGTGACAAGGGAAGAGCCTTGAGAGACAAGGGAAGAGCCTTGAGTGACTGACAAGGGAAGAGCCTCGAGTGACAATGGCTGGGACAGCAGAATGGGAATTAGATGTAACACAGAAGGAGGAACAAACCAGGAACTTATTTCCTCGATTTCCCCACCTAAGATCCTCAACTCAACACACTACACCCTACAGAACAGCTCCTTTCTGGCACCACATTCTATTGTGCCTTTTCTTTCAAGGAAGATCCTCTTCTGAGTCTAGCCCACATGCCCTTGTTTGTGTTGTGCACAGCTTCAAATCCGAGTAGGAAAGACAGATCAGTCATCAAGGGCATGGAACCAGATGGGTGCCAGAGGGGCTTGTTTGTTTATTTTGCAGTAAGCAACTAATTGGTTGCTTGCTTAAGCAAGGAAATGAGATAGTGATGTTTTCACTTTGTTTGCAGCGACATTACCTCTGAGGAAACTCAATCCAGACTTGACCACACTCCCTGGGATTTCTTCACCCTCCTCCTCTCCCACCCCCTCCTTCATTTTTGACACCCTTCATGAAATCCAAAGGTTAAAAGGTCTCAAAAAAACCCTTCCATGTTATCTGTCAAGCATCCCCTGTGGTTGAAGATTTGGTGGCATTATCTCAGCTGCTGTCCCTACTGCTCTCAGCTCCTACTCAGCACAACCAGCAGTCCCAGAGGGAGAGTTTCCCAGTGTGGTAGGAGCTAAGGCTAGAAACTTCATTAAGTGGCTCCTGTGAGCATTCAAGTGTGTGCCTTTCCTTTGGTATCAATGAGGGGAAAGGGGGGGGGGTGGGGGGGGGGGGGGGGGGGGGGGGGGGGGGGGGGGGGGGGGGGGGGGGGAAGAGAGAGAGCCTAAATCATGCATATTTTGGGAAGAAGATGGAGACATATTGTTAGCACAAGCCTCCAGTACACACACTTGAAATCGGTGAATGCCTGGAGAACCGCAGCACTCGCTGCTCTTTAAATGGCTTTACAAACAGCAAACAAACCCAGTAAGAGACCAGCCAAGACTTTTAGAAATTCAGAGAGAGGGAATCAGGTACTTACATCCATTTTATCCCAGAGCAAAGCCCCGTCTGCAGAATCAGAGAGAGAAAAGCAGCAAAGAAAAACTGCGGACTCGGCTTCATTTTTCTCCGCTGTCCTCCACTTGCTGAGGGAAATTAACTTCTCCAGAGAAGAAGGGGGAAAAAAATGATTAAAAAAAAAATAAAAATAAAAGGAGGGTGGTTTTTTCCCCTAATTTTTCTGCACCAGGTATTTCCCTGTAGTTTGGATGCTGCTCCGGCTTGGAGATGAACAGCCTGAAAGGAGAGAGAAAGGAGCACAAGCTCCGGTGAACTCTGAGGTTTAAGCAGAGAGAGATCTATTATCCAAATTGCAAAGGAGTGGTTTATGTATCAGGGAAAGAAAAAAAAGTTTGGATTATCCCCCCCCCCTCCTCAGTCCCCTCCCTCCCTCACCCAGCCTTGATACAACCTTTCGAGTCAACAGACAGACAAACCGTATGGCTTGAATTACAGCCTGAGTTATGGTCTGATTGTGTGTTTCCATTTAACCCTGCACATGGCAAGACTTCATTCGCTGCTTCACTTCTTTTTTACCACCCCCCCGCTCCCCCTTTCTCCCCTTCTCTCCAACTTTTGTGTGACTGCTTGGGAAGAAGGAGGAAGAAGAAGAAAAAAAAAAAAAGATAAATCTTTGAGAAGCCCAAATCTTCAGCTATTCATCTCTCCCTTCCTTCTCTGCGGACTTTTTCCCTTTCCTCCTCTTGCTGCGCAGAGAAGACAAATTACCAAGCCCACGTTTCCCCACGCCACGCAGGTGCCCGTGCCCTGCAGATGTTTCTCTCTGATCTGTTACAACAAATGTGTTTTGCTCCTTCCCTTCTGCTTTCCTTCTCACTTCATTAACTCTGCCTCTCACTTCTTCCAAGTCCTCAGGCACCTGGAGCCGATGGAAAGGACTGTGACTTCGTAAACATAAAAATCACATTTCTGTCTCTGGGGAGAAGCCAGCAGAAGACAAAAAAAAAAGCTCTCGAGGATCTCCTCCTTTTCTTTCCTTTCCTTCTTTTTTCCCCCCCTTTTTTGATGTTGCTTCTTCTTTTTTTTTTTTTTTCTTTCTTTTTTTTTTTTCCCCCCAGTCCCAACAAATAAACAAACCAGGTGCAGGACCTAAATTCTTAGAGGGGTTCCTCTCCGTCTCCAGGGCATGGCTTGCTTATTTTAGCAGCAGTATTAATAGCAGTGAATGGGTTTCCCTTCAGTTATTCACTTCAGACACAGCTTTGGGCTGCTTTTTGCGGTCTTTGCAGTGGTTTCCCACCCCATGAGAAAGCCAAGAATAAAATAAACAGAAAAGGAAAAAAAACCCAAACCCAAAACACCAAACCTGCCCACCACATTGCACTGCTTTGAAGGGCTCCGTGTTTCTGGAGCCTCACAGCCCATTGCATGGCACGCTGTCATTCCCAAGCTGTGACAGCACATCCCTCCCCCCCCCCCCCAGTCTCTGCCTGTCACCCCCTGAAAGGAGTTTGGGATAGGAATGGCTGGAGCAGGCAGCTTTGCTTTGAGGAAGCTCTTACCCTGGATAAAACACATCCCAACTGCCCCCCCAGCTCTCAATGTGTCCCAGCTGCAGCTTTCTGCCTCGCTAACCCCATTTGGGAAGCAACGGGATCTGTGGGGATGGAATATTTCTGGGTGTTTCCTCTGCCATCTGCAGGGTATTTTTCCATTCAGGTTGCCTTTTGACTATCCCAGTGCCTGGTGTAAAGAGTTACCAGAGAAGTGCTGTTGTTTCAAAGGATTTTAATAACCTCTAGGGGCAAGTTCCTGGCTCCCTTGAAGTCTGAGAAAAAACCCTCAGCCTGACAAGGGAGGCAGGATTTCATCTCCACGAGTTGCTCTCCTTTAATGCCCACTCAGATTTGGGGTTAAGGCATCCCCTGAAGGCAGTGCTCCCATGAGCATCCAGGCCTAAGTCTTGGTTGGGGGTATTTCTCTATCTTTTCATCTTTGGAAGCTTTTTACTTCCTCCTTCTCCGTGAGCACGTTGGAAACCTTCAGCCCTTAATCCCGCCTGTGCCTTTTAGTGTCCATTTAGATATTTCAGACCCCTTATCTCTCTCCTGTGAACTCCTGAACAACACAAGAGTCGGGTGTAAAATGTCTCAGATGGTTTTAAACCCTTTGGCTCACCCCGGACCAGCTGACACAATCCTCTGCTGTGCCCCCTGCCTTGAAAAAGTCACAGTTTGGGGTTTTCCCCCTTAACTCCAGGGAGGAACAGAAATGATCTAACCCCCAACCTCCCCCAAAATTCCCCACCCCAAGAGCTGCAAGCTTGGCCTGCAATTGCACCCTTGTTATTTGGGGAGGTAATAATGCCTTTTTCCACTCAGTCCAGCACAGGTTATGTTTGCAAGAGGAATTTGCAAGGGGAGGGGAGGGAAGGGGAGGGAGGCTCTTTGGGGCAGACGTGATGTTTACAGGTCTGGAGAGCTCTGGGTCACTGATCAAACCAGCAACAAGTGGCCTGAGGACTCCTAAAAAATGGAGCCATTTTTAACTCAAAACTTTTTTCCTTTCTTTCTTTTTTTCTCTCCTCTTCACCCCAAGGCTTGTTTGCAGCCAGCCCCACTCCTGCATACAGAGAACACTCCCATCTGACACCTCCAGGCCAGTCCTGAGGGTGGGAATGGGAAATATGAACTATATATAAATGTGAGATTACCCATCTCAGATTTTTCCAACTTTCCCACCCAAGGAGGAGAGATATCCACCTGACCCTGCTGCCAGCCTGCAGCTCTCACTGGGAGCACAGTCACCTGGTTTAGGGGTAGCACATCCCCAGATGACCTTCAGCGAGGATGGGGAACAGAGGATGGTGGAGAACAGAGGGTGGTGGAGCTGAATCCAGCCCCCAGATCTCCCCTCTCCATGCAGTGTCTCCTCTCACTTGCAACTCCCAGGTCTCCCCCCGCAGTCTCTTCCAGGCATCTGCATCTCCCTTCGCCGTTGCAACCCCTGGGTGTCCCCCCTACTCCACAGCCCTGCAGGCTCCTCTCTCCATTGCAGTCCCCTGCATCGCCCTTCACGCTTGCAGCCTCGAGTCTCCCCTCTCACTTGCAGCCCCCCGGACCGAAGTTGCCCCTATATCCTTCTGCATGTCTCTTCTCCCTTTTAACCCCAGGGTTTCACCTCTCACTTCAGTCCCAGGGTGTTCAGTCTCCGTTGAAGCTCTTGGTCTCCACTCTCCCCTGTAGCCCCTGGGTGTCAGGTCCCTACGTCTTCAGTGTCTCCTTCCTCCTTGCACCTTTTGAGTCTCCCCCCTCGCTTGCAGGTCCCAAGTCTACCCACTCTCCTGCACCCCACCAGATCTTAAGTCTCCCTGCATCCTCTCCAGTCTTCTGCAGCCTCCAAGTTTCCTCTCTGCTGTCCCCTCGCGTCTCCCCTCTCCACGCACCCCGCCCCCCCATCCCCTCCCCGCACTCCAGGTCTCCTCTCTCCACTGCAGCTTCCTATGTGTCTCCTCCAACTACACCCCCTCGGGTGTCCTCTCTCCTTCTATCCCCTTGGGTCTCTCCTTTCTGCATCTCTCCGGGTCTTCTCTCTGTAGGTCTCCCGTCGGGGGTGTGTGTGTCTCTCCTCTTCCTCCATCCCCCAGGATCTCACCTCTCCCTTCATCCCCTTGTATCTCTCTGCATCTTCCCCAGCTCTCCTTTCTTTCTGCGTCCCCCCGGGGCACCTCTCCCCATCTACGCCCTCGGGTCTCTCCCTTGCAGCCTCCAAGCCTTTTCCTTCTCTCCTCCCCTCATCCCCATTCTGCCCCCAGATCCCTGCTCTTGGCCACTTTTTGCTATTTCAGGAGATTCCGTTCGGGGCTCTACCCCTCAGCTCCCAGATCATAGTCCCTCCTCCTTTCCCCGTCCCGATCGCAGTCCCGGTGCTGGTCCCCACTTACCTCCGCCCGGGACCGGGGCTGCTCTGCTGGGGCGGCCCCGCGGAGCCGCCTTATATGCGGCCCCCGCGACTTTGATATGCGGCGTGATGTCAGCCTCCATTAGCATAACAAAAGGTTCCGCGCCCCGCGGATCCTTCCGCGGGGCACGAAGAGACACCCCTCTCCCAGGCAGCATCCCCCTTCCCCCGGCACACCCCCCATTGGCAGCCGGGGCTGGGACAAGAGCATGCCCCTCGCAGGGGACCCGGGGAAGGGGCTGGCTGGGGGGTACTCGGTATCGTCCCCCCCTCTTTGGGGACCTGGTGCCGCGACTGTAAAGGGCGTTGTTCTCAATGAGGGGTTAATGAGTAGCAACAAAAATGAGCTCGTTCGGGTTTGCGCCGGAAACTTTTAAAGGTTGGCTCTCCCGAGGGTGATTAGCGCTTACTGGGCTGCCCAGTTAAAGGACAAAGATACTTTTCATGCCCCGGGCTGTCAGGTGGATTTGCTTAACTCTTGCGAGGCTGAGAAATCACTGCCCGGAGCTGGTAAACGAGCAAGTTCTGCCGCGGGGAGTCCTGCTGTCAGCCTCCGGGTTCCACAGCCTCTCAATTTCACAGCCTCCGGGATCCACAGCCTCCTTTTGAATTCGAGCTGCCTTGAATCGGTGGGACGTGCGGGTATTGAGATCTGAACTTGGCTTGCTTGCCGGAATCAGGGATGGACGCTTGGTGATGGCTTGCGAGAGAAAGGAAAAAGGGAAACGAAGGGGAGGAAGAAGAGGAAGGGGGAAAGAAAAGGGATAAGAAAGGGTAAATGAAGGGGGAAAGGAAAAGGAGAAAAGGGGAAAGGGGGGAAAGGGGAAAACAACGGGAAAGAAAAAGGAAAAGGGAAGACAAAAAGGGAGGGGAGAAAAAGTAATAGGAAAATTAAAAATAAAAGGAAAATGAGAAAGAGAAAGGAGAAAGGAAAAGGAAAAGAAAAAAAAAAGACAAGGAAAAAGGGGAAGGAGAAAGAAAAAGGAGAAGGAGAAGGAGAAAGAATAAAGGCTCGAGGTGAGGAGAAAGTTCCTCACAGAGAGAGTTGTTAGCTGTTGAAATGTGCTGCCCAGGGAGGTGGTGGAGTCACTGTCCCTGGAGGTGTTCGAGAGGGGATTGGACGTGGCACTCGGTGCCATGGTATAGTGGTCATGAGATCTTGGGTGACAGGTCGGACTTGATGATCTTTGAGGTCTTTTCCAACCTTATTGATCCCATGATTCTAATGAGGGAGGGAAAAAGAAAAGGAAGGGAAGGGAAGGTTTGGGAAGTGAAGGGAAGGTTTGGAAAGGGAAGAAGGCAAGGTTTGGGAAGGGAAGAAGGGAAGGTTTGGGAAGGGAAGGGAAGGTTTGGGAAGGGAAGAAGGCAAGGTTTGGGAAGGGAAGAAGGGAAGGTTTGGGAAGGTTTGGGAAGGTTTGGGAAGGGAAGGTTTGGGAAGGGTAGGGAAGGGAAGGTTTGGGAAGGGAAGAAGGGAAGGTTTGGGAAGGTTTGGGAAGGGAAGGGAGGGGAAGGGAAGAGAAGAAAAGAGAAGAAAAGAAAATAAAAGAGAAGAAAAGAAAAGAGAAGAAAAGAAAAGAAAAGAGAAAAGAAAAGAAAAAAAAGCCCTTAAGCAAGAAAAGCACCACCAGCTTCTCAACCTCCAACCTCAACAGCCTGAAGCCTCACAAGTCCCGTGTGGCCTGTGACCAAGTGACTGCTGGTCCCAAAAGTACTGGTGTCACTTTGATCACTGAGTTTAACTGTGGGTTTCAGGTGAAAGGGAAGAAGAGTACAACTGCTTTAGTCTCAAGGACCACAGAGCCTCAGAATACATTTCCTAGAGGTCTATTTCAGGCACAGCTATTTATACAGGATCATATTTTTATGGCTGTATCCCTGTGCTGGAACGATTTTGTTTGTGTATGCAGGTCACTAATGGCCTCTCTGATGTGAACTGCAAAGACCCCTGAAAGACACAGCCCCCAAATTCCCAAAGCCACCTCATTATTTGGTTAAGACCCACCAGCTTTGCACAGTAGGTCCGTTTTTCTTTGTGGGACAGTTGCCCATATGCTCTCAAACTGCTCAAGACTCTCATTTCCCACCCCTCTGAAATGTGTACCTCCAAGGAGGAGGTGCCATCAGGGTTCTCCAAGGACTTATTTACATGGGGAAATTGCCTAGAATATCTATTGCAGTCCAGCTTGCTGTGCAAATGTTCTGATTTCTGTCTGAATAGTTTTGTTGGGGTTTTTTCCCCCTAAATTACCTTAATTTTTAGAGGGCTGTTGGGAAAATGTGGTTGTTATTAGTCAATGTGAGCAGAAGTAGTAAGTAGCAGTAATTGTAATACTTGAGGGTTTGCAGTAGGGACCTGCTGTGCTTGGAGCTGTGCAAACACCTCACAGCAAGACCAGTCCTACCACCAGACCTTCACTGTCTAAGTGAGAGTGACAAGAGTTGAATAGCCAAAAAATGATGGTTTGGAGGAGAAATGTGGAAAGGAGGAGACAATCTTAGTCTGTGTGGTTGTCCTGAGCCCCAACACTCTGTTGAGATTTCTTACAACATGCTGGGGAATCATTAAAAGATGGCACTGGGAGCACACCTTGAAGCTTGTCCACAATGCTCATCAGAGCAGAAGGATATGGGAGACAGAACTCAAAATGTAGGATAAAGAATATGAAAACAGAAGGCTAAGTGGGAAAGGTTTCATTCATAGTTTTGGGCTCCTCACTCCAAGAAAGACACTGAAGTACTGGAAGAGGCCCAGAGAAAGGCCATGAAGTTGTTGAAAGGTCTAGAGCAGAAGTCTTGTGTGGAGTGGCTGAAGGAAGTGGGGTTCTTTATCCTGAAGAAAAGAAGTCTGAGGGGAGACCTTCTGCCTTCCTACATCTACCTGAAAGGAGGTTGGAGCCAGGTGGGGGTTGGCTTCTTCTCCCAAGTAACAAGCACTAGGATGACAGGAAATGGCCTCAGTTTGCACCAGGGGATATTCAGGCACAAAATCTTCCCTGAATGAGTGGTCAGGCATTGGAACAGGTTGTCCAGGAAGGTGACGGAGTCACCATCCCTGGAGATATTTGAGAGGTCCATAGATCTGGTGCTGAGTGATATGGTTTAGATCAGGCAGTGTTTATTTAACAGCTGGACTTTAGAATAGAATAGAATAGAATAGAATAGAATAGAATAGAATAGAATAGAATAGAATAGAATAGAATAGTATTGAATTGAATTGAATTGAATTGAATTAACCAGGTTGGAAAAGACCTTCCAGATCATCAAGTCCAACATATCAGCCAACACCATCTCATCAACTAAATCATGGCACCAAGTGACTCATCCAGGCTCTTCTTAAACACTTCCAGTGATGGTGACTCCACCACCTCCCTGGGCAGCACATTGCAAAGAACTTCTTCCTAACATCCAGACTAAACCTCTCCTGGCACAGCTTGATACTGTGTTCTCTTGTTCTGGTGCTGGTTGCATGGGAGAAGAGACCAACCCCCACCTGGCTACAACCGCCCCTCAGGAAGCTGTGGATAAGTTCTCCTCTGACCCTCCTCTTCTCCAGGCTAAGCAACCCCAGCTGCCTCGGCCTCTCCTCACAGGGCTGTGCTCCAAACCCCTCACCAGCTTTGTTGCACTTCTCTAGACACACTCCAACAAGTTAGCATCTTTCCTAAACTGAGGGGCCCAGATCTGGACACAGTACTCAAGGTGTGGCCTAACAAGTGCTGAGTATAGGGGCAGAATGACCTCCCTGCTCCTGCTGGCCACACTGTTTCTGATACAGGCCAGGATGCCATTGGCCTTCTTGGCCACCTGGGCACACTGCTGGCTCATGTTCAGCCTACTATCAACCACTACCCCCAGGTCCCTTTGTGCAAGGCTGCTCTCCAGACACTCTATCCCCAGCCTGTAGCTCTGCATGGGGTTGGTGACCAAAGTGCGGCACCTGGCACTTGGACTTGTTGAATGCCATCATGTTGAACTCTGCTGTGACCGTTTGACACCGTGCCTTTAAGGACAAGCAGTGCTGAGACACTGGCTAAATGTTTTCGGTACTAGAACCAAAACATTCTGATATTCTAAACGAATTTCACTGGTGGATAGACAAAAATGTAGCTTTTGATTGTAGAGCAGTTGGAATTTTTTTTTCCTCAGTTCAGTTCGGTTTGGGGAGTTGGGGGAGTTGGAGGTTTCAGCCTGTTCTCCCTGCCTGCTTCTCTGCCAACTGCTGGAGTTGGCCTTCAGATAAGCAAACACTAATCCTGCATGGGCTTTTGAAGCTTACTAACAACTCTTTTCCTCAGTAACTTGCCTTTCTCTCTCTCTCTAACCCCTTTTTGGGGAAAAAGGGAGGTAGGGGGGGAGAGAGGGGGTTCCAAGGAGGGGATCCCTCCCTCGGGGAGGGATTTTTGTTGTGTTATTTCTCTTTGCTGTGTATTTCTGTGTATATATTGTAAATACCTGTATATATTGTGTTATATATAACCTGCTTTCCATATATGCTTGTAAATATATAGCTTTTGCTCTTCGACTGGGTTAGCTGTGGTTTCTTACTCTGTGGAGGAGGGAGAGCTAAGCTCTCTCTCAACCTACCACAGTGGTATAGGACAAATATGGTCTGGAATAACCAGATGCATAGAGGGAGTTATTCAGAATTTCACCTGCAGTGCTGGGGCTGCTCTGGAGTCCTCAGCACAGGAGATGCATGGACCTGGTGGGGTAGGGCCAGAGGAGGCCACAAAAATGATCTGGGGTCTGCAGCCCCATTGCTGTGAGGACAGGCTGAAAGAGTTGGGGTTGTTCAGCCTGGAGAAGGGAAGGCTTCAGAAAGACCTTCTTGTGGTCTCTCAGTACTTAAAGAGGCCAAGAAGACAGACTTTTTATCATGGCCTGTTGAGACAGGACATGAAATGATGGTTTTAAACTAAAAGAGGGGAGATTTAGGCTGGATATAAGGATGAAATATTTTCTGATGAGTGATGAAACACTGACCTGTGTTGCCCAGAGACATGGTAGCTGCCCCATTCCTGGAAACACTGGGCTCTGCACAGCCTGATCTAGTTGAAGGTGTCTGTGTTCACAGTGCTGGGGTTGGACTAGATGACTTTTAAAGGTGGCTTCCAGTCCAAAACATTCTATGTTTTTTAGAAGTGGAGGCAGTAGGACAGTGTTTTCTAGATGGCATTTCCTAATTTACCTAATTATTTGACTCAAAGAAATATTTGGAAACTCATCTTCTTGTTATTCTTTAGAAACACCTTTGGGTGGTATAAAATGTCTTTTTTAGCATGTCTTGAAACCCTTCCTTCCCAGAAATGCCAGCAAGCCTTTGCAAGATTTATCTTGAGCCTGTCATGAACTATCAGTCTTCAAAGCCTCTGTAGGCATCACAGGTGAGACTTCCTTCACCCACACTGCAGCTGCCTCTGTTCCTGGCCTCAGATGTAACTCAGAAGGAAGAAGGAGTCCTGCAGACCCTTGGGAAAATCCTGATGCAGACATCACGGTATCACAGTATCACAGTATCACTAAGGTTGGAAGAGACCTCGAGGATCATTGAGTCCAACCTGTCACCACAGACCTCATGACTAGATCATGGCACCAAGTGCCACATCCAATCCCCTCTTGAATACCTCCAGGGACGGTGACTCCACCACCTCCCTGAGCAGCACATTCCAATGACAAACAACTCTCTCAGTGAAGAACTTGCTCCTCACCTCCAGCCTAAACTTCCCCTGGCACATCTTGAGACTGTGTCCCCTTGTTCTGGTGCTGGTTGCCTGGGAGAAGAGACCAACCCCTTCCTGGCTACAACCACCTTTCAGGTAGTTGTAGAGGGCAATGAGGTCACCCCTGAGCCTTCTCTTTTCCAGGCTAAACAACCCCAGCTCCCTCAGCCTCTCCCCATAGGGCTTGTGCTCAAGGCCTCTCCCCAGCCTTGTTGCCCTTCTCCACCAGACTCACTCTAGTAAACCATAACACCGCTGCTGAGAGAGGGATTCCATTCAGGTGCTGAGGAGCTCAACCAACCAGAGAGAGACAAAAAAGGCATATTCCATTACTAATGCCCCAGGCCCACTCATGCTGCCTTTGGTAGCATCATCTATCAATCATTTTTATGCATCTCCTCTCCCTCTCTTGTTCTTCCACCTCCATGCAAGAGGAGAAGAGCCTCAGGATAACACCAAACACATGCAGGGCCAGAACCCAAGTGGAGAGCAGGGGGGGAGGGGGGCATCCTCCTTTATTTAAAATAACCTTTCCAGAGCTGTGCCAAGTCCTTGCACTCTGCAAATATTTATTAATCTGACACTGTGGTGTATACCCTGGGGTGTGGTGGTACAGTTTTATCTGTGAGCTTGAAGATGCTGTGTGCTGTGAAGGAGCTCTGAAAGCCATCACACCCACAGAGGGGTTGGGCAGCCTTTCACCCCGCACTAGTAGTGTGTGACTTGCAAGTGATGGTCAAAGGAGGTGCTTACAAATGTTCTGGAAAGTGTTTTATTTAGTTATTTAGCTGGGATCACTGGCTGGAAGGTGCCAGAACATGGACACCATGCCCTCCCACAGGATCACAGAATGGTAGGAGTTGGAAGGGACCTTTGGAGATCATCTAGTCCAAACCCCCTGATAAAGCAGGGTCACCTAGAGCAGGTTACACAGGAACACATCCAGGCAGGGCTTTGAAAGTCTCAAGAGAAGGAGAGTCCACAACCTCTCCGAGAAGCCTGGTCCAGAAGATTTTCCTCATGTTCAGATGGAACTTCGTGAGTTCCATCTTGTGCCTATTGTCCCTAGTCCTGATGCTGGGCAGCACTGATAAGAGCCCAGCCCCATCCTCATGACCTCCACCTTTTAGGTATTTATAAGCATTGGTAAGGTCTCCTCTCTGAGTCTTCTCTTTTCCAGGACAAAGAGTCCCAGGTCTCTCAGCCTTTCTTCCTCAGAGCGATGGTCCAGTCCCCTCATCATCTTCATGACCCTTCAATGCCATCTCTCCATGTTAAACAAGTGTTCTAGACATGCTCAAAACCAGGCTCCATCTGTCAATATAAATAACTTTGGACTAGTGACCATGTACTGGCCCAGTGCACAACTGGCACATAGAACTAAGCTCCATTACTCAAAACAGGGTGACCACATCCCCACTCTGCATTGGGAAATGTCTCTCTGAAACCCCCTGAGCCCTGTCCAGACTTTAGTGAACAGGTTTTTGATGAATTACAGGTCAGTCATCAGATTTGTGTCTTGGCCCTACTAAGTTTCTAGTTTAAGCAGACAAAGTTTTTCACTGACATTTCTATAGTTTACAGTTCTATAGTTTATAGTTTATTTCATTTCTATAGTTTTGCTCCATTCTCCCGTCCTATCACTCTCTGACACCCTAAAAAGTCCCTCTCCAGCTTTCTTGTAGCCCCCTGCAGATACTGGAAGGCCACAATAAGGTCTCCTCGGAGCCTTCTCCTCTCCACCCTGCACAACCCCAACTCTCTTAGTCTCTCCTCATAGGAGAGGTGCTCCAGCCCTCTGATCATCCCTGGGCAACCTGTTCCAAGGCCTGACCCAGTCTCTCAGCCTTCTTCTCCCCAAGCACACCCTTGTGTGCTGCTGTTTTCTGCTTCAACCCCATCTTTTCCCTCTGTGTCATTCAGATCCACCATGTTTTCCCCAGGCCCAGCCATGCCCACCATGACCTCCCCAAGCCTACCATGTTCTCCTTCAAAGAAGAAAAAGGGAAAGAAGAAGAAAGGCACGACGCAATAGAGGATGATGCAGAAGAAAACGGGGCAACACTGAGGAGGAAGAGGAGGACAAGGTAAAAGAAAAAGAATGGGACAATGTTGTTACAAATAAATGGGTGCAGGTGAGGATTTTAAAAAAATATATATATAACTTTATTAATTTAGAAAAAAAATATTATTTACAGGTTCATTGCTCAGTTGCACAATATCTCCCAGAGTACAGGAACAGGTACAAAGATCAGTACTTGGAAAATGATAGAATCCAGGAGCAGTATATGGCCCCTACTAACAAGGGGAGGTCTGCCTTGGAAATTTGGGCAGGAGCCAAATATACTCACAACAGTGGTTCCAGTTCACAGGACATTAGGGTTTGGAAGGGACCTCCAGAGATCACTGAGTCCAACCCCCCTGCCAGAGCAGGACCATAGAATCTAGCACAGGTCACACAGGAACACATCCAGGTGGGTCTTGAAAGTCTCCAGAGAAGGAGACTCCACAACTTCTCTGGGCAGCCTGTTCCAGTGCTCTGTGACCCTTACAGTGAAGAAGTTCCTCCTCATGTTGAGGTGGAACCTCCTGTGCTGTAGTTTACATCCATTGCCCCTTGTCCTATCACAGGGTGCAAAGGAGAAGAGCCAGTTGTGAGTAGTCCTCTTTAAGTTCCTGTTTCTTGAGGAATCCTTCTGGGCTGTGATGTGTGATCCACACGTGTGGGGGAGAAAATCCCAGGAAGAGCCTCTAGTGCTCTCCAGCAAACCCATTTTATATCAGCTCAAGGCCCAAATGTCCTGTGTTGCAAATGCCACAGATCATATTCTGCATGCCAGAAAAGGGCAAGAAACTGATCAGCATCAGGTTCTGCACTGTCCAGGCTTGTGCTGGCCTGGAGGTCTGCCCCTGACATGAGACTTGGGGGAAGGGGCCCAGGTGTCAGCTGACACGGCCTTGAAAGGGTGGAGGTGCCTTGCTCCTTACCCCTTTATTTTCCATGTTTCTGATCTTCATCCCCATCCTGACTCCACAGGGCGGGGAGGGGTGTTGGATGTATTGCCACATTCCATCCCGCTGGCATTTGAACACATCGGCCATGGCCCCTCAGAGTGGTGGACAATCACCTCTTGCCTCCAAAGTTAAAAGGGGTGGCAGTTTAGTAGGGCTTATTTGTGCTCCTCATGGATTATCATTTTCCAGTGCAGACCAAGTGAGTACCTTTAACCTGGGTCTCTGTGTACAGTAGATACAATGAACTTGCAGTATGATGAGATAATGGATGTTATATATAACAATTTAATAACAGTTCTATATGGCCAGGGCAATCCTGGCTGAGCAACAATTGCTCTTGAGGTCGAGAGCATCAATTGCTCTGAATCAAATCTGGTAGTGGAGGAACAATTGCTATAGGTTGACTCTGGTAGTAGAGAATCAATTGTTTGTAGTTGAGAGCATCAATTGCTCTGAATCAAATCTGGTAGTGGAGGAACAATTGCTGTATGTTGAGTCCTGTAACACAGAATCAATTGCTCGAAGTTGAGAGCATCAACATCTCTGAATCAAATATGGTAGTGGAGCAACAATTGCTCTATGTTGAGTCCCATAGTAGAGAATCAATTGCTCAGAGTTGAGAGCATCAGTTGCTCTGAGTCCTTGGAAATAAGAGCATCAATTGTTCTGAGACCTTTTCGGAAAGAGAGTATCAATTGCTCTGAGTCCTTTTGGGAAATAGAGCATAAATAGCTCAAAATTGAGTTTGATAATAGAGCATCAGTTGTTCTGAGTCCTTTGGGAAACAGAGCATCAACAGCTCTGAGTCCTTTTTGGAAGTAAAGCATCAGTTGCTCTGAGCTGTTTTTTGGTAATAGAGCATCAGTTGCTGAGTCCTCTTGAGTAATAGAGCATCAATTGTTTGGAGTCCTTCTCAGATACAGAGCATCACAGAATCAGAGCATCACAGAATCACCAAGGTTGGAAGAGACCTCAAAGATCATCAAGTCCAATCTGTCACCACAGACCTCATGACTAAACCATGGCACCAAGTGCCATGTCCAATCCCCTCTTGAACACCTCCAGGGATAGTGACTCCACCACCTCCCTGGGCAGCCATCAATTGCTCTGAGTCCTTTTCAGAAACAGAGCATCAGTTGCTCTAAATTGAGTTTGGTAATAGAGCATCAGTTGCTCTGAGTTGAGAGCATCAATTGCTCTGAGTTCATTTTGGCAATAGAGCATCAGTTGCTCTGAATCCTTTTTTGGAATTATAGCATCAATTGCTCTGAGTCTTTTACCTGAAGTGACCTATTTTGGGTACACATGGAGAATTGCGTCCAGGATCTATCACCACCCCATTAGTGGATGTTCATTCTTCTGGGTGCTATTTCCTTCACTGGAGCCATGTCTTTAATACAGTCTTGATCCTATAAGGAGACAAAACTGGTCACAATGTGCAAAAACCAGGCTGGGCAGTTAATAATCAGGGACTATCCACTGTGCACTGATGCGATGTGTCTTCCCATTCCCATCCAAAGCCTCATAGGTGTATAAGCCCCTGGATTTCAGCAGTTTCATGGCCACAATGCCAACGGATGTCAGCTTAACCTGCACAGGTTGGCCCACCTCTGTCTGGGATAGGGGTTTATCCTTTGGCCTGTTTGGTACATGGTTGGTATCTATTACTGGTTCAGTGGGACAAAAGGCTTTGCTTTAGGGGCTTCCATAAATTCCCCATGGTTATTGATGACAAAATGTGGTGTTACCACCACATTGTGAGAGATAGTGGTCCTGGTTCAGCCGGTTCCACCACGATGAGCTAAGATACACACTGAAAGGAGGTGAAAACTGGTCACAGGGTGGGCAAAGTGGCACAGTCTGGCAGAGCTGGGGTCTATTGATTGAGATGTATGTGAATGTTACAGTTCCACTTTCCTGCAGCTGTAAAGCTCACTGATTTATCATAATTTTAACAGATGCCCTTCTCCCCAGTTGCCTTCCCATCCGTTTCAAGGATGCAGCACTCCCTTCCTTTTCTCACACAGTTTGAAGGTCCATTTCTGCATCATCACCAGAGATGTTTGTGGTACCAGGTTGAGGATCAGGTCTCTCCAGCTCATGATATGTCTTGACTTTTCCTTCTGTATCACTGAGGACCTGTGGGTGACAAGAAATAAGCATATCCCTTCCCTACACTAACAAATCTGCTGGCTCTTCCTAGGCTGGATCCCCCTGTGTGATGTCTCTGGAGAACTCCCCTTTTGTTTTCAAAAGGCAGGGGTGCCAGTGCAGCAGAAGCATGTGTGACTATTGCCTGTGCTGTGATGGCTTAGGGAATGCTAGTCCTGTAAAATGACTGCATATTACTGTGTGTTGTGCAGGCAGGTCTGTTAGCTGTTCTCAATTCTTCTTGCACTGCCATAACTGCAAGCTAACTCAGCAAAGGACTCCATAGGTGTGACCTTATTTCCTAGCAGCTGCAGCGGCATGTACCAAGTGATCTTTGTAAAGGTGTGTTACAGGGTGCTCCAAAACCCCCTCTCCCCCACAGCAGAGGTTTGATGGGGGAAGACAAAGGCGCCAAATTGCCTTTCCTTCCCCTCCCCCTGGGGGAGAAGTAAAAAGGCTCCATTCTTCCTGCCGGGAGCTGGAGCCCCTCACGTGTATTCACCCGTGAGGGGGGAAGCCCGTGCTGGGATTTGGAGCTGCGATGGGCTGGGTTCTTTGCACCCGGTATATATTGGCACTGGACACACTGCCTAAGAAAACCTTAAACAGAGTGACCAGAAAGCGGTCTGGGCTCTCATTTTGGCTCTCACATTTGGAACAGTTTGGGCGCTCATTTTGGACTCGCTCTGCTCTTGTTCTGGATTCGCAGTGAAACTGGAGAGATCAGCACTCAGACCTGGCTTCTCTCTGGACCTGCCTACCCCACTGGGTTCCTGCTCCCTGCCTGCTGCTGGAGTGACCCTTGCCTGCCGTAAAACTGCGGCTGTTCACGGGAACGGGCTGGCAGCGCGGCTTCGTGTGCACTGCTCTGACAGTGCTGCCCCACGAGTCCTGCCTCGTGGCAGCTGTGACTACGGACACTTTGATTTTGGCGGGTCCCTTTTCCTTTGGATTTGTGCCGCCTTATCCACACATTGGATTATAAACTTGCAGCTCTGGAGCCTGCCACCGAGGAGAGACCTAGGCACTAGCTCCAAATTCCTGCTCCGTCCTCATGAGTACAATCTGGCATTCACACAGAATCACAGTATCACCAAGGTTGGAAGAGACCTCAAAGACCATCGAGTCCAACCTGTCACCACAGACCTCATGACTAGACCATGGCACCAAGTGCCACGTCCAATCCCCTCTTGAACACCTCCAGAGATGGTGACTCCACCACCTCCCTGGGCAGCACATTCCAATGACGAATGACTCTCTTGGTGAAGAACTTTCTCCTCACCTCGTGCCTAAACTTCCCCTGGCGCAGCTTGAGACTGTGTCCTCTTGTTCTGGTGCTGGTTGCCTGGGAGAAGAGACCAACCCCTCCTGGCTACAACCACCTTTCAGGTAGTTGTAGAGAGCAATGAGGTCACCCCTGAGCCTCTTCTTCTCCAGGCTAAACAACCCCAGCTCCTTCAGCCTCTCCTCACAGGGCTGTGCTCAAGGCCTCTCCCCAGCCTTGTTGCCCTTCTCTGGACACGTTCAAGTGTCTCGATGTCCTTCTTAAACTGAGGGGCCCAGAACTGGACACAGGACTCAAGGTGTGGCCTAACCAATGCAAAGTACAGGGCACAATGACTTCCCTGCTCCTGCTGGCCACACTGTTCCTAATGCAGGCCAGGATGCCGTTGGCCTTCTTGGCCACCTGGGCACACTGCTGGCTCATCGGCTTTCCCTAAGGTCCTGGCTTGCCTCCATTTTTATATGTGGGGTAAAGCTATTTTGTGGCTCAGCCTTTTCCAACTCCTGAATCCTCTACATTGTACTGAAGTTGCCCATAAGCATCCTGGTGGAATTTCCAACCGAATACAACCTGTAAATAAGTTTAATCAGTTTTGTACATAATTTTAGTGTGGGGTTTAGGGGAAAATAAAGATAACTATATTTTTATAATTCCTGCCTCATTAATTTAACCCCAATCCAAACAGGGTGTCCCCTCTTTTGATGTATTCACTATGGAGAGCTAGTACCTAATCTAGGATGCTCTCAGTGCCTGTATGAAAACTTAATCCTGTAACTTTTGCCAACTGAACCTTGTCAAAGTATGGTAGTAACAACTTGCCTTCCCATCCATTTCAAACATGCAGCACTTTGTTATTGTTTACTCCCTTCCTTTTCCCACATTGTTTGGAGGTACATCAGCTCTTATCACCTCCAGGGCTTCACAGACATGAAGGCCATCTAAACCTTCTATTATCACTTCCCTTTTTGCCTACCCACTTCTAAAACCACCTGGGCCAATTGTGTGTGTCTTGAGGAGAACATTTGTACTTTCAACAATACCATTTGCCTGTGGGTAACATGGGGAACATGGAACACCCATTTAACCCCTTCACCTTGAGCCCAGTCTTGTATTTTGGTCTCAGTGAAGTATGATCCCTTGTCAATGGATACACTTGGGTATCAGCAAGACACTGAACCATGGGTTTAAGGCTTCAATTGTTTGGGCTTCGGTGGCTGCACTGGTTGCTGTGGCCATGGTCAATCCTGACACTACTTCTGTGCCTACCAGAATGCACTTGGCTTCGGGGGGCCAACATAATCAATTTCCCAGGAACTCAAAGGAGGTAATTGTGTGTACAAATATGCTTCCTTTCAGCACCTATTCCCTGTAGTTGGGCTGAGCTATGCCACCAGATCAGCAGCTACTCATTCAGTCCCTGATGCAGGGTGCCATTATGTGGCACATAAGGGCACAGACCCCCAGGATATTGATGACAAATTGATGACACCTGTAAAATAGCTCATAAATGATCAGTTCATGGGGAGAACACACAAAGCTTGTATACTCATAGCAGCACTTGAAAGTGAGCCTGTTTCTAGAAGGATTTTCCTTTTTAGCCACACAAAACGTACCTCAACTGTCATTGGTCAAGCATTTCAAACATTTGTACCACACATGTCAACAACAAGCACACTTGCAAAGAACAAGCAGGAAAAAAAAGAGGACATCATCAGGTACCAAAGTGATGATGGTGATCATGATGAATCTGCTGCTGCTGAAGATCATAGTATCATACAATCAATAAGGTTGGAAAAGACCTCAAAGATCAAGTCCAACCTGTCACCCAACACCTCATGGCTACTAAACCATGACACCAAGTGCCATGTACAATCCCCTCTTGAACAATTCCAGGGACAGTGACTCCACCATCTCCCTGGGCAGCTCATTCCAGTGGGTAACAATTCTATCTGTGAAGAACTTTCACGTCACCTCGAGCCTAAACCTCCCCTGGTGCAGTTTGAGACTGTGGCTTCTTGTTACAGTGCTGGTTGCCTGAGAGAAGAAACCAACCCCCTCCTGGCTACAACCTCCCCTCAGGTAGAGAGCAATAATGTCTCCCCTGAGCCTCCTCTTCTCCAGACTAAGCAACCCCAGCTCCCTCAGCCTCTCCTCACAGGGCTGTGCTCAAGGCCTCTCACCAGCCTTGTTGCCCTTCTCTAGACACATTCAAGTGTCTCGATGTCCTTCTTAAACTGAGGGGCCCAGATCTGGACACAGGAATCAAGGTGTGGCCTAACCATTGCTGAGTACAGGGCAGGATGAATTCCCTGCTCCTGATGGTCACACTATTCCTGATACAGGCCACGATGCCATTGGCCTTCTTGGCCACCTGGGCACACTGCTGGCTCATGTTCAGCCTACTATCAACCACTACCCCCAGGTCCCTTTCTGCAAGGCTGCTCTCCAGCCACTCTGTCCCCAGCCTGTAGTGCTGCATGGGGTTGGTGACCAAAGTGCAGCACCCAGCACTTGGACTTGTTGAATGTAATCATGTTGGACTCTGCCCATCTGTCCAGCCTGTCAAGGTCCCTCTGCAGAGCTCTCCTACCCTCTAACAGATCAACTCCTGCCCCCAACTTGGTGTAATCTGCAAATTTACTGATGATGGACTCAATCTCCTCGTCCAGATCATCAATAAAGATATTGAACAGGACTGGGCCCAGCACTGATCCCTGGGGCACACCACTAGTGACTGGCTGCCAGCTGGATGTGGCACCATTCACCACCACTCAGCTGTCCAGCCAGTTCCTAACCCAGCACAGAGTGCTGCTGTCCAAGCCATGGGCTGACAGCTTGGCCAGGAGTTTGCTACGGGGGATGGTGTCAAAGGCCTGGGTGAAGTCCAAGTAGAATACATCCACAGCCTGCCCCACATCCACCAGGCAGTCACCTGATCATAGAAGGAGATCAGGTTGGTCAGGCAGGACCTGCTCTTCCTAGATGCATGCTGGCTGGGCCTGATCCCTTGGCCATGCTGAAAGTGCTGTGTGATTGCACTCAAGATGACCTGTTCCATAATCTTGCCTGGCACTGAGGTCAGGCTGACAGGTCTGGAATTCCCTGGCTCATCCAACCATTCTTGTGGATGGGCACCATGCTGGCCAGCTTCCAGTCCTCTGGGACCTCTCCAGTGAGCCAGGACTGATGAAAAATGATGGAGAGCGGCTTAGCCAGCACATCTGGCAGCTCTCTCAGCACCCTAGGATGGATCCCATCCAGTTCCATGGACTTGTGGGGATCCAAGCAGCTAAGGAGGTCTCTAACTACTTTACCTGGATCACAGGGGAACTATGCTGCTCCCTGGCTCCATCTGCCAGCTCAGGAGGCCAGTTGTCAGGAACACAACCTATCCTGCTAGTAAAATTTGAGACAAAGAAGGTGTTAAGTACCTTTGCCTTTTCCTTATCTTTTGTTACTCTGTTCCCCTCCATGTCCACCGAGGAGTGGGGGTTGTCCTTGTCCCTCCTCTTGCAATTAATATATTTTCAGAAGGATTTTTTGTTGTCCTTCACAGCAGAGGTCAGTCTGAGCTCTAAATGGGCTTTTGCCTCCATAATTTTTTTCCTGCATGACCTAGCAACATCCTTAAGCATTTCATGGGTTACCTCTCCTTCCTTCCCAAGACAATACACCCTCTTTTTTCCCCTTAATTCACCCAGAAGCTCATTGCCCATCCAGGCTGGCCGTCTGCCCCAGCAGCTCATCTTCCAGCACATTGGCACAGCCTGCTCCTGCACCTTCAAGATTGCTTTCTTGAAGTCGGCCCAGCTCTCCTGGACCCCTTTGTTTTTAAGGGCTGTTTCCCAAAGTACCTTCTGAGTTAGTTCCTTGAGTAACCTGAAGTCTGCCCTCTGGAAGTCCAGAGTGGAGGTCTTCTTGCTGCCCCTCTCAGCTTGACTGCACATTGAAAACTCAATTATCTCATGGTCACTGGACCCCAGACAGCCTCCTACCACCACATCTCCCACCAGCCCTTCTGTTTGTAAAAAGAAGGTCAAGCAAAGCCTTGCCCCTGGTAGGCTCACACAGCAGCTGGGATAAGAAGCTGTCTGCCATACACTCTAGAAACCTTCTAGACTGCCTCCTCTCTGCTGTGTTGAGTTCCCAGCAGATATCAGGCAGGTTAAAGACACCCATGATAACAAGGTCTGGTGATTTTGAGACAGCCTCTATCTGCCTATAGAATCAACTTCTTCATCCTGGTTGGGTGGTCTATAACAGACTCCAACCAGGATGTCAGCCTTGTTGGTCTTCCCTCTAATTCTCACCCACAGGCACTCAACCTGGTCATCCTTGATCTCTAGTTCCATGTCCCATACCCGGGCCCCAGGTAGGCAGCACACTTCCCTATGGGATGGGTCGGGACGACATATGGGTCTCTCTGTTCACCTCAGGAGAGAGTCTCCAACAACAATAACCCTTCTCTTTTTCCTTATGGTGCTAGTCTTAATGGTTGTTGGTGACTGCTTTGCCTTAGGCATCTCCTTAGATGGTTCCTCTTTTGCCCTCTCATCCACATTGCCCTCAGCCTGCAGGTCCTCACAGTTATTGTGCAAGGGCAACGGAGGAGGCGAAGAGGGCCAGGATGGATTCCCCATGCTTCCCCTAACAGGGACCTGTATCCATCCCTCCCTGTTACTGGGGACACCTCCCTCAACAGGGGAGGTCTGCAAAGCCTGCTCTCACGTATCTAACTCCCCTTCACATTCCCTTAAAGTCCTGAGCCTTGCTACTTCATCCTTTAGCTCAGCCACTTCATCCTGAATCTCAGCCACCAGGTTGAGGGGAAAATTCACCTGGTCACACCTGACACAGGTGTTGTCTCCTTCCCCCTCCATTCCAAGTGCCAGGCTCCAGCACTCTCTGCAGTAAGCAGCCTGGACACCTGTGTGCTTGTGCACCAAGTCTGTCTGGGTACCTACTGATTTTCTAATAGGTTTTGGATGAGTTGTTACTATAGCTAGATCCCTTCAGGCAGGTGAAATTCCATTTAGGGGGTTTATTTTTAGTTGTTAAAAAGATATATTCCACCTGACTACTACAATTTGCCCGAGTTGCCACAGAGGCTTCTGCACTCCGTCGGCTGCCCCGGCACGCGCAGTGGGGCAGGAAGGCTCTCCGGCCACAATGGTGTCGCGTGGCTCAGCCCTGCTGCGTGTTAAATGTGCCGTGGCTGATGTCATGACCTTGAGCAGGCACACGAGAGCACGACCCTGCCAGTCCACGCTGTCTGCTGAGGTGCTCCCGCCCTGAAAAGCCCCCAGAAGAAACCAAAATAGAAAGGTCTCAGCTCCAGCACACCGGACCTGGTGCTGGTCCCGATTCAGCTCTCCAGCCAAAGTGACCGTGAGGATGGTGAGATCCTGGCCAGCAGGCACATGGATGCTGCAGGAAACAGGGCACAAGGTAGGGTCAATTGAGAGCTCAGGAGCCCAGCTGCAGTGCATGTACACCAATGCACGCAGCCTAGGCAATAAGCAAGATGAGCTGGAGGTCCTAATCCACCAGGGCAACTATGATATAGTTGCCATCTCAGAAACATGGTGGGACAACAGGCACGATTGGAGTGCTACACTGGGGGGCTACAGGCTCTTTAGGAGGGATAGGCGAGGGAGGAGAGGAGGAGGGGTGGCTTTGTATATTAGGGAGACACTTTCTGCCTCAGAACTCGAGGTGGAAGATGAGGGAATTGAGAGCCTGTGGGTTAAAATCAGAGGGCAGCCCAACAAATCTGACATCCTGGTTGGAGTCTGTTATAGACCACCCAACCAGGATGAGGAGGCTGATGAATTATTCTATAAACAACTGGAGGCTGTTTCAAGATCATCAGATCTTGTCCTCGTGGGGGACTTCAACCTGCCAGATATCTGCTGGGAACTTAATTCAGCAGAGAGAAGGCAGTCCAGAAGATTCCTGGAGCGGATAGAGGATTGCTTCCTGACGCAGCTGTTAAGTGAGCCTACCAGGGGACAGGCTCTGCTTGACTTGCTGCTCTCCAATAGGGAAGGGCTAGTGGGAGATGTGACCGTGGGAGGCTGCCTAGGGTGCAGTGACCACGAGATAGTGAAGTTTTCAATATGCAGGGAGATAGGGAGGAGTACCAACAGAACCTTCACCTTGGACTTCCGGAGGGCAAACTTCAGCCTCTTTAAGAAACTTATTTGCAAAGTTCCCTGGGTACCAACCCTCATGAACCGAGGGGTCCAGGAGGGTTGGACCTACTTCAAACAGGAGCTCTTGAAGGCACAGGAACTGGCGGTCCCCATGTGCCGAAAGATGAGCCGGCGGGGAAGGCGACCGGCCTGGATGGACAGGCAGCTCCTGAAGGATTTAAGGGAAAAAAAGAGGCTGTATCACCTTTGGAAGGAGGGGAAGGCTTCTCGAGGTATGTTTAAGGAAGTGGTTAGATTATGTAGGAATAAAATTAGAGAGGCAAAGGCCCAGTTGGAACTGAAGCTGGCCACCTCTGTGAAAGATAATAAAAAGCAATTTTACAAATATATCAACGCTAAAAAGAAGGGCAAGAAGAACCTCCACTCCTTACTGGACCTGGAGGGGAACATGGTGACCAAAGATGAGGAAAAGGCTGAGGTCCTGAACGCCTTCTTTGCCTCAATGTTTAACAGCAAGGTGGGAGTCCAGGATGAGTGGCCTCCTGAGCTGGGCAATAGGGTCGGGGAGCAGTGTAATGCCCCAGAAATCCATGAGGAATTAGTCTGGGACCTGCTGAGCCACTTGGACACCCATAAGTCCGTGGGACCGGATGGGATCCATCCTAGGGTGCTGAGAGAGCTGGCAGATGAGCTGGCCAAGCCGCTCTCCATCATTTTCCTCCAGTCCTGGCTCACTGGAGAGGTCCCAGATGACTGGAAACTGGCCAATGTGGTCCCCATCCACAAGAAGGGATGGATGGAGGAACCTGGAAACTACAGACCAGTCAGCCTGACCACAATGCCAGGGAAAGTGATGGAGCAGATTATCCTGGCGGCAATAACTGCGCACCTGAAGGATGGCCAAGGGCTCAGGTCCAGCCAACATGGATTTAGGAAGGGCAGGTCCTGCCTCTCCAACCTGATCTCCTTCTATGATCAGGTGACCCGTCTGGTGGATGTGGGGAGGCCTGTGGATGTAGTCTATCTGGACTTCAGCAAGGCCTTTGACACCGTCCCCCACAGTAAACTGCTGGCTAAGCTGTCAGCTCGTGGTTTGGATCACAACACTCTGTGCTGGGTTAGGAACTGGCTGGAGGGCCGAGCCCAGAGAGTGGTGGTGAATGGTGCCACATCCGGCTGGCGGCCAGTCACCAGTGGCGTCCCCCAGGGATCAGTGCTGGGCCCCATGCTCTTTAACATCTTCATTGATGATCTGGATGAGGGGATTGAATCAGGCATCAGCAAATTTGCAGATGACACCAAGTTAGGAACAGATGTTGGTCAGTTAGAGGGTAGAAAGGCTCTGCAGAGGGACCTTGACCGACTGGACAGATGGGCAGAGTCCAATGGGATGGCATTTAATAAGTCCAAGTGCCAGGTGCTGCACTTTGGCCACAACAACCCCATGCAGAGCTACAGGCTGGGGTCAGAGTGGCTGGAGAGCTGCCAAACGGAGAGGGACCTGGGGGTGCTGATTGACACCCGCCTAAACATGAGCCAGCAGTGTGCCCAGGTGGCCAAGAAGGCCAATGGCATCCTGGCCTGTATTAGGAATAGTGTGGCCAGCAGGAGCAGGGAGGTCATTGTGCCCCTGTACTCTGCATTGGTTAGGCCACACCTTGAGTACTGTGTCCAGTTCTGGGCCCCTCAGTTTAGGAAGGACATCGAGACACTTGAACGTGTCCAGAGAAGGGCAACAAGGCTGGTGAGAGGCCTTGAGCACAGCCCTGTGAGGAGAGGCTGAGGGAGCTGGGATTGTTTAGCCTGGAGAAGAGAAGGATCAGAGGTGACCTCATTGCCCTCTACAACTACCTGAAAGGTGGTTGTAGACAGGAGGGGGTTGGTCTCTTCTCCCAGGCAACCAGCACCAGAACAAGGGGACACAGTCTCAAGTTGTGCCAGGGGAGGTTTAGACTCGAGGTGAGGAAAAAGTTCTTCACTGAGCGAGTCATTCGTCATTGGAATGTGCTGCCCAGGGAGGTGGTGGAGTCACCGTCCCTGGAGGTGTTCAAGGGGAGATTGGACGTGGCACTTGGTGCCATGATCTAGTTGTGAGGTCTGTTGGAACAGGTTGGACTTGATGATCCTTGGGGTCTCTTCCAACCTTAGTTATACTGTGATACTGTGATACTGTGATACTGTGAAAAAGGACTCACTGCACCAGAGCAACAGCCAACGTGGTGCCCCCAGGACTTAAGCCGACAGTTTTCTTGGCTCCAGGGCTGATGTCACAGAGCTGCTGGTGGCTTCTGGAAGTGTGGAGCAGAACATAGAATCATGGAATCATGGAATGCTTTGGGTCACCTCTAAAAGTGATCTACTCCAACCCTCCAACTTCTACAGCTCAAGCAGGTTGCTCAAAATGCCACCAAGACCTTGAATATCTCCAGTGATGGGGCCTCCAATGCCTTTCCAGGGCCAGCTTTTCTAGTGTTCCACCATCCTCATGGTAAAGAACTTCTTCCTAATTTCCAAACATTCTTCCTAATCTCCACATTTTCTTCAAAAAAGATGACATAACAGAAGAAGAAAAATGAAGAAGAAGAGGAAGAAGAAATGGAAGAGGAAGAGGACAATGCACACGCAGGCTCTCTTGGACCTGTACATGGATGGATTTAAAAGGAAATGAGGTAGCTGGTTGTCCTTCCTCTAGCATGAGGACAACCCTGTCAAGCAGGAAGACTGCAGGAACTTGAGATTTCTCTACCAGTAGACATCTTGTACAAGATTAGAGCAACTTCCAGGGTGAAATGCAAGCCTTAAGCCTCTCAGCTCAGTGCTATTCTGCCTCTTTTCTTCCCCTACTTTACCCTTAAAGCAGATTTTTGGGCACTAATGTCCTGCTTACTTGCCTGCAAAAGGGCAGGATTCAGATCTGGAGTAACAGCTCATTTTCCCAATATTTCAGCAGTGTTTGTCTTCCTCTCCTTGTCTTTAATATTATCACTCCTCACCTATGCTGTAGGAGTGCCCAGCCTGTGCCCAGTTCAAGCCACAGAAGTGGCCAACTCTTGTCTCATTGTACCCACCCAGCTCCCATCACCAGCCAGAGGAAAATCAAAGCAGAGCTTCTTTGCCCTTGTGCCATTTGGCCAGAGACTATGCAAGCCTGACCTTCTCCAACCCAGGGGCTGAGCAGAACATGTTTCTCCTCCAGACCAAAGGTCCCAGCCCTACCCCAACACTGCCTTCTAAAGGCCCCCATCCTAATAAAAAACAGCTGCCTGCTCTTCTCTCCAAAGCTGAATGATCCCTTCAGGGTGGGGTAGCACTTTCTCTTCCTTACAAAGAAGTCCAGTAACCCCTCCTTGGTTGTGGGGCCAGAGCTGCAATCCTCCTGACAGGGAGGCTTAGCAGTGGGTGCATAATTAATAACAGCAATTTACAAGAGCAGAGAGATGGAGACCAACTGGAAATGATAAAATGCCTGAGTAGGCTTTTTGGAGTAGGAGGAATAATGTAAAAAATTCAGGGGAATGTCTGCCACTATGGTCTTGGATTTGCAAATGCTGGCTGAGAGTGAAAACACCTCATCTGTGAGCAAGACATTTGTTAGCCACCCTTATTTCTGCCCAGTGTTAATCCACTCCCTGATCCCAACATTCATTCTGATTGTGTGATGGGAAATGGGGACCAGGAGAGAGCTGTGCCAGCTTTTGCTCTGACTCAGTGGATCTTGGGCCCACCTCACGCAAAGCAGTACTAGGGCCAGTTTATCCAGAGGGCTTTTAGAGAGGTTCTGGGACAAAATTGGCTTGCAGAAAGGAAAATGGACTTTTTTTGTGGGGCTTAAGGCAGCCATCCTTATTGACACACCTCCTGGGCAGATATTCCAATACTGTTTGTGTGACCATCCTTCAAAACAGAATCATAGAACCATAGGATAGCTTAGGTTGGAGGGGACCTTAGAAATCATCTACTCCAACCCCCCTGCCATGGGCAGGGATGCCTTTAAACTAGATGCAGCTGCTTAAGGCCTCATCCAATCCAGCCTTGAACACCCCCCCAGGAAGGAGGCATCCACAACCTCCCTGGGCTGCTTATTCCAGAGTTCAACTTTGAACTGAAGAACTTCTTCCTAAGATACAGTCTAACCCTGCTCTCCCTTAGCTTCAAACCATTCCCCCTCAACCTCCCTCTAGACACCCTGATGAAAAGTCCCTCTGCAGCCTCCCTGTAGGATCCCATCAGGCATTGGAAGGCAGCTCTCAGGTCCCCCTGGAACCTTCTCCTCTCCAGACTGAACAACCCCAGGTCCCTTAGCCTATCCTCACAGGAGAGGTGCTCCAGCAATGGATCATCTTTGTGGACACACTCCAACAGCTCTGTGTCCTTCTTATGATGGGGATACCAGAACTGGATGCAATATTTGAGGTGGGGTCTCAGCAGAGCAAAGGAGCAGAATCCACTCTCTTGCCCTGCTGGCCACACTCCTCTTGCTGCAGCCCAGCACACAGCTGCCTTCTGAGCTGCATGAGGGCACCTCTGGCTCATGGTGAGCTTCTCATCAATCAATGTAACCAAGCCTCTTTCTTCAGAGCTACTCTCATCCCACACTACACCCAGCCTGGGTCTGTGCCTGGGATAGGATTTCTATTTCCTAAATGGGTGCTGAGCACCTCTGCAAACCCAACTGTGAGCAAAGAGGTTGAACATTCCTGAAGATTCAAACATGGCTTTCTAGCAATAGGGCAAAAAGAAATGGTCTCAAATGGCGGAGGTTTAGGTTGATTATTAGGAAAAGTTTCCTCAAAGGAAAAAAGAAAAGGCTGTCAAGCCCTGGACTAGGCTGCCTAGGGAAGTGGTGGAGTCACCATCCCTAGAGGGATTTAAAAGCCATGTAGATGTGGTGCTTAGGGATATGTTTTAGTGTGACCCAACAGTCCTGGGTTAATGGTTGGCCCTGCCGAGGCCTCATCCGGAATACTGTGTTCAGTTCTGAGCTCCCCATTTCAAGAAGGATAAGGAACTGCTTGAGAATGTGCAGAAAAGGGCTAGAAAGATGATTAGGGACTAGAACATCTGTCTTATGAAGAAAGGCTGAGGGACCTGGGGCTTTCTAGCCTGAGGAAGAAAAGACAGAGGGGAGATCTTATCAATACTTAAAGGGTGGGTGTCAGGCAGATGGGGCCAGGCTTTTTTTCTGTGGTGCCCAGTGCAGGGATAGGAGGTAATAGGCACAAACCTGAGCACAGGAAGTTCCACCTAAATATGAGGAGGAACTTCTTTGAGGGTGGTGGAGCATTGGAGCAGGCTTCCCAGAGAAGTGGTGGAGTGTCCGTTTCTGGAGTCATTCCAAGCCCATCTGTGCAACATGCTACGGTAAACCTGCTCTGGTTAGGATGTGATGGTCTCTAGAGATCCCTCCCACCCCCTATCACTCTGTGGTTATTTGGTTCTGTGATTCTGTATGAATTCAGGGCTTAATTTTGCACCAAGTTACTTGAATTTTATTCCAGAACAGGCAAGAATTTGTTCCTTTTGCCTTCTTGTTACATTGCTGTGCTATCATTTGGACACCATCCTGCTCTTGGAGAACATGGGTTGTTACCTATCACTTGTTCACTTGATTGCATGGAACCTACAGAACAATTATTCACAAAGAGCTGTTTTAATTGAGGAAATCTGCAGGGTAAATATTCACAAAGCTTGTCCTCTCCTCAGCAAAAGGCAAGGCAGGTTTGAAAGCCATTTGTCACTTTGCTCCTAAAGTTGAAGGCTTGGCAGGGTGACTATAGGTAGTTTGTTAAGGTGAAGTAATAGGGAAGAGAAATGGGGTCTTGTTTGAGCCACCTTGTCCTGGGCACATCCCTAAGGCCCACCAGTGATGATGTGCAAGAAAAAAGAAGGCAGAATACCAGAAGAACTGTCCTATACTGAGTTGCATGTGGAGCAGACACAAAAGTCTGAAGATAGCATGCAAAATGCCCTCTTCTCATCCCATCCCGGGTCCCATGAAGCCCTCTGAGATAGGTTTAAGAATTCTGGATGTCTCTAGAGAATGTGCCTGGCAGGTGGTGGCCAAGCTAGCATGATCTAGCTGGGATTATGCAGAATACAGAATATAGAATTAACCCGGGTGGAAAAGACCTTCGAGATCATCCAGTCCAACCTATCACCCAGCACCATCTCATCAACTAAACCATGTCACCAAGTGCCTCATCCAGGCTCTTCTTAAACACTTCCAGGGATGGTGACTCCATCACCTCCCTGGGCAGCTCATTCCCATGGCCAAGCTCTCTTTCTGGGAAGAATTTCTTCCTAACACCCAGCCTAAACCTCCCCTGGCACAGCTTGAGACTGTGTCCTCTTGTTCTGTCACTGGATGCCTGGGAGAACAGACTAACCCCCAGCTAGCTACGAACTCCCTTCAGGTAGTTGTAGAGAGCAATAAGATCTCCCCTGAGCCTCCTATTCTCCAGACTTAACAACCCCACCTCCCTCAGCCTCTCCTCATAGGGTTTGTGCTCCAGCCCCCTCACCAGCTTTGTTGCCCATCTCTGGACATGTTCATCAGCTCACAGAGGCTTGGGAGCCTGTGGCCTACAGGAGACATCCCACTCCACCTGCTGATATGTCATTTTTCCCTGGAGGGTTCTTATCCTAAATTCAGTAAGAAATAGAGCAACCAAATTGCAAGTGATCCCCAAATCTGGCCACAGGTTGCAGGTCTGTGGTTCCCTAACTTGGTAGAAAGCCCCTTTGACACCCCATGAGGTTCACCAAGCCACCATCAGATCAGCTGCTGGAGGAATGTATTGGTGAGGAGGAGGTACTGAGATTTAACATTGGCATGTTGTCTCAGAAATGGTTGAGATGACAGATGTTGGTGAGAAATGGATGAGTTAATCTGGAGTTTATCCAATTCCTCACTTGTTTGTGTGTAGTTTCCTTGCTCTTGTCTCCTCTCACGTCCTTTTCCTGGAGAGAACAGACTGTTATGGTCACAAAGTCCTTGTTGCTCCATGCACACAAGATGCCTGGTACAAAGTGAGCCAAGGCTTCTAAACACTAAGTCTGCCACACAAATGTTATTCTTTATTTTTAAACACACATATAGAGACATTAGGCTTCCTTGAATTATTCCTCATCTACTAGACTGGCAGCTTCCTAACCCTGTAGAACCATGGATACCACTTTTAGATGTGCAGGAGCTTTAAGAGTCACAGTTGGGAAGGACCCCAGAATGACAGAATGGAAGGAACCTCTGAAGATCATCTAGTCCAACTCCTCTGTTAAAGCATGTTCACCTAGAGCAGGTTTGAAGCAGGGATGTGAAGGGACCTCTGAAGATCATCTAGTCCAACTCCTCTGTTAAAGCATGTTCACCTAGAGCAGGTTTGAAGCAGGGGTGTGAAGGGACCTCTGAAGATCATCTAGTCCAAACCTTCTGCTAAAGCAGGTTCACCTAGAGCAGGTTGCACACCATGCTATCTATAAACCAAACTCTGGATGCCATCCCAAAGGATGCACTTGTGCTCACACAGAGGTTGGGAGCTTGATGTTGTAACCATTTTGAGTAGATTCCCCATTTCCCTACACACTGGAGGGCTAACTGAATGCTTTCTTCCTGTCTTTAAGCTTCTGAATCCAGTCTCCACCTGACATGGTGGAAAAGCTGCAGCCTTACTAAACTGTAATAATTCATATTCCCTGAGGAGCTGATCCTCCTTCTTCTGCTCTTTTTATCCCTCCCACAGCCATGAAAACAGTGAGACTTTATGCTATGAGAATAACCAAGAACTTGCTACTTGCATCTGAAAACACAACAGCTTCAATTCCTGACTCACCCTAATAGCCTGTGGGATAATTTCTGCATTTTTCCATTTCTTGGACATTTTGTGCCACTCCTTTCTTCTGGCCTTCCTCTTTTCAGCACAAAAAGAGCATGCAACTGTTCTTTGGTTGTTGGGGTGTTGTTTTGTTTCCTGGTCTTCTGTGTTCAGGTTTGGGGCCCTGAATTCAAGAAGGATATTGAGGTGCTGGAGCATGTCCAAAGAAGAGCAACTAAGCAGGTGAAGGGCCTTAAACACAGGAGGAATGGCTGAGGGAACTTAGGGTTGTTTACTCTGGAGAAAAAGAGGCTCAGGGGAAACCTTCTCACTCTCTATAACTCCCTGAAAGGAGGTTGAAGTGAGGTGGGAGTCTCTTCTCGCATATAAGCAAGTGACAGGACAAGAGGAAATGACCTCAAGTTGCACCGGGGGACATTCAGGTTGGATATTAGGAAAAGAAAGGGTTCTCAGGCATTGAAACAGGCTGCCCAGGGAGGTGGTAGAGTCACCATCCCTGAAGGCATCTAAAAGATGTGTGGATGTAGTGCTGGGGGACATGGCTTAGTGGTAGTGGCTTAGCAGTAGTGGTGGGATTGTGAGCTCTAGGCAAGTGGTTGGATGTGATGATCTCAGAGGCCTCTTCCAACCTCACCAGTTCTATGATACTGTTCAGCACGAAAGAAACAAAGAGTATACAACTGTTCTTTGGTTGTTGGGGTGTTGTTTTGTTTTCTTGCTTTTATCTTGGCTTGGGATATTTTTTTGAACTGGAGAATGTGACCTATAAGGGCAAGGGCAAGGAGCAAACCAGAATGCATTGAGGCAGACACTGGAATGGCAAGCCAGGAGTTATCCAAGTACATGAGGCAGAAAGCATCTCTGGATAAACAATAATAATAAAATAACAATAACAATAACAATAAAAAGAGCAGAAAGCTCTCTCCCATCCAAAAAAACAAAGGCTTGGCAAGGAACAATCTGAGAAAGTGTCTGGAGAGTTGGGAGTAGGTTCTGTGTCACACACGAGAGCCAAAAAATGTGTTTGGCCCCAAACAGTGCCTGATGCATTGCAAAATGCTTCAGGGGAAGATATTTAGAGGGTGGGATGGTTGGCATGGAGAGGAGAAGTGAGGGGGAGACATCACTGCAGGAGGAGTATCTTTAAACTTCAAACAACAGCCACTAAAACATCCCAAATGCTCTGCCTCCTTGGAGGTGCCAAGGGTTGGAAGTTCTGTGCAGAAATGCAATCTCCTTCAAACTATTCTTTTTTTCGCCCCAACTGCCCTTCTCATAGTGAGAAGGAAAAGCCCAGAAGATAGGGCCTGATGCAGGGATGTCAGTAGGCTTTGGATTAATGGGTCTTGGATTGGACCCATGGTGTAAGAGACAGTGCTCCAATCTAGCCATAAATAAAGTGGCTCCCATTAACGTTTATATTTGCTTTAATTTATTTAACCAAGAAAAGTCAGCAGAGGCCCAGAGGTCTCGGTATTAAGAATGAGCTGGCCAAGACAGCAGCAGATAAAGCTCGCACCAGCGTAAATCAAAGCTTCCATAAGTCATACACAAGAAACCATGGGTGAGTAAAGCAATAAAACGTGACCAGTGTTTCTTTACGGTATCATTCTTGGCTTTCAATCTCTGCTGGAGCCAAGCATCGTTTCTGTTCTGCCTTTTTAAGAGCTCCTGGAGACGATGGACCAAACTCATTGCAAACCCAGAACCTAGAGCAGGAGTTCAGAAGCTGGGATTTGCAAGCAGCTCACAAATGCTTTGCCTCCCTTTATGGCCAGATAATAATAAAGATGAGGTCCAGAAGCTTTATGACGTGTTTTTTTCTTACTTAAACACTGGAAAAGGCTGCACCTTCACCTTGTCAGAACCATGTTGTGAAAAACAGCCACAATTCAGCACTGCTTTGCTCAATCAAATTGGAGCTGACCCACGCTCAGACAGCCGTCCACCCTGGAAGTGGAGATGCTTCATTTTCCCCATCTCGGGGGTGCAAAGAGGCCTTACAGAGGGCCCAGTTCAGTACCTCACCTCCCTCAGCACAGGCCTGTGGAGACACTGCTGATGCTGTTTTGCACCAGGGGAGGGATTTAATTCTTTAAAGTTCATCTTGGCAAGGAGCCCTTTTTGCGTCCTGCCACGGCACCCACCTCCTCAGACCTTTTGGGGTACCGAGTGCACTTTAGATGCTTTTTTCCCCCCCCTTTTATAATACCCCACAGGACAGTCCCAGTTTATGACCATATTGCAGTGATGCTATTCCTGCTACTACAATCATGGCTCTGTCATGATTTCCATTATAAACCTCAGACTGGATTTTTTGGGCATTTTTTTTTAACCTTTTCTGGGGTCTATAATTCGATCGTAAAAACTCATGCTGGGCTGAAATTCAGCTGCCAGGTCTTGGTTGGATACCAAATCTGATTTAACCCTGAGAATGCTGAATTACTTTCAGGTACAAGAGGGCTTTGGGGTGCTGAGCAAGCCTAAGCACGGGAGACGAGTCCTTAGGGGCAGGAAGGAGGGGTTTGGAGTCGCTGGGGACAAAGATGCAGGGATAATCAGAGAATCACAGAATCATTCAGATTGGAAAAAAAGACCTCTAGGATCATCAAGTCCAACTGTCAACCCAACACTAACATGACCACTAAACTGTGTCCCAAAGTGCCCTGTCTACATGTTTAACACTTCCAGGAATGGTGACTCCACCTCCTCCCTAGGCACCCTGTTCCAATGCATGACCACCCTTTCAGTAAAGAAATTTTTCCTAGTGTCCAACCTAAATGTTCACTGGCACAACATAAGGCTGTTTCTTCTTGACCTACTGCTTGTTACTTGGGGCAAGAGACCAGCATCCACCTCACTACAACCTCCTTTCAGGGAATTGGTAGAGAGCAATGAGGTCTCCCCACAGCCTGCGCTTCTCCAGACTAAACAATCCCAGCTCATTCAGCTGCTCCTCACAACTTATTCTCCAGACCCTTCAACAGCTTTGTTGCCCTTTTCTGGACCCCCTCCAGCACCTCAATGCCCCTCATACTTCAGCACCTGAAACTGAACACAGTGCTCAAGCTGAGCACAAGCAGTCCAGATGGGCAACTGTCCTGATCTCCTCAGCATCTCTTGTTCTACAGACTGATATGCCTTAGTCCTTTGACTCACTTCTTTATTCCCTATCCTCATGGGTGTCTCAGTTTGATCTGTTCCTTAGCTCTTCATGCCGAATTTCTTCATGCATTCAATCATAGAATTATAGAACCACAGAATCATTTAGGCTGGAGAAGACCTTAAAGATCAGTAAGTCCAACTGCTAACCCAGCACAGCCAGATTACCACTAGACCATCTCCTTCCACACCTCATCTATAGATCTTTGAAATCCTTCCAAGGACAGTGACTCCTCTACTTCCCTGGGCAGCCTGTGCAGTGCTTGACAACTCTTTCAGAGAAGACATTTTTCCACCTGTTCCTGAGGCAAAATTCACTGGCTCAGATGTACCACCAGCTCAGACAGCTTTTCAGTCGTCTCCCCAAAATGAAACCAACATGAGTACTCAATAAAGATGAGCATAGCACAGACACAACTACATCACGGACAAGGATTTACTGGAAGAAAAGAACAAAAAGCCACCAGCAGGGCACATTGCACCAGAAATGGGAACCACTGTCAGCTGCCCATGGATTCCCAATCTCTAAGTGTTCCAAAAAGCACAATGGAAACATTCAAGCTCAGGTTGGACAGGGCTTTAAGCAACTTCATTTAATGGAAGGTGTCCCTGCCCATGTCAAAGAGATTGGAACCAGATGATCCTTAAGTGATGATCCAAACCATTCTATCATTCCTTCTATGATGCTAATATTCTGGAAATGACTGAAGAGCAGGAGTGTGTACTGAAGGAAGGATTCAGTAACTTCAAACCATTCCCTAATTCTGTGAGGCTAGGATTCTGTGATTCCATGAAAACCAGGACACTGTGTCCTCATCTGGAAAGCTGCTGTAATAGCACTTCCCCAGTCTGCAGAGGTACGGTGAGATGCCCAGAAAGACTTTTGCACTGATCACACGCTTCAGCCACGGAGGCTCTTCTGGGAGCTGAAAATTGATGGGATGAGGTATCACGGCTGTACAAACCCCTAATCTATCAAAGCAATAATCTATGGAAGAAAGATACTTTACAAGGCACTTCCATAGCAGATGGTAAGTGACTTATGATGTATTCCACCTCTCGTCCGCAGGAAAACAGCATTAATAAAATACACTGACATGACAGATTAATAGCTCAGAACTGCAGTCCAGGAGAGGTTAGGAGCAGCCTGTTCTTCCTCTGGGGTTTTTAACAATAAGGAATTAGGTAAATGTTTCAAACTGAAGATGATGTGCAAGCAATATGAAAGCAAGACTTTGGTGGGGATGGAAACTGTAAAACTGGTACGGTGGGAGTTGATGTTTATTGTGCTGTGGTGACACCTTTGTAACTCTGCGTGGTTTATTTAACTCTTCTTGCTCCTGCTGCCAATTCAGCCCAGGATCTGAGAAGCCAGATGTGTTCCCCTGGCTCCAGCACCACCTTCTGCAGCACCAAGGGCCTGATCCTTCTCATCCTTCACATCACCACTGTGATCACTCCCATCCTGAATAAAAGCCCCCTCCACCCCAACCAAACCAAACCAAACCAAACCAAACCAAACCAAACCCAAAAAGGGCAGGTGTTTGTTTGGTTTAGGAGTTTAGGTTTGTTGGGTTTTTTTAACTTTTTTTGGAAGTGAAACACAGTCCTGCTGGAGTTTATCACTGCTGAACAGTTTGGTGGGTTTCATCCTGGTTTAAAAACCAGAGGACTACATTCCCTGCTTCAGCAGTGATTGGGGAGTGTTGCTAAGCCCATGACTTCATCCCATGTCCCTGCTCCTTTTCTTGACCTTCCCATCCTGATTCCCTCTCTTTGAGGCAGAGCCTGGGGGGAGATGAAGGGAAGGAGGTTATTCACACCAGATAATTTTAAGCACTTATGGTAGCTGTCTGAGATCCTTTGCATCTTCCGTTGTTACTGGAGGGAGAGAGAATGCTCAAAAGGGCATTCGGGAGCCCTGCAGGTGAGGTCAGAGCTGGCATTTTCTTTGGGAGCTGCTGTGATTCAGGTGATGGCTGGCACCACCCAACCATAACCACAAAACCTTATCTAGAAGAGTTTTGAGTCATCTCAGCCTTCTTCAGCCCTCCTGAAGGAGGGTATCTAACCCAGCAGGTTCTGATTCCTCCAAAGATGATAGGTGGTGCTGTCTCTACCAAACACTGCTCCACAGGGAGTGAGTAAACCTTTCCCATTTCAGGCCAGCACAGCTACCAGTGCTGCAAGATGCTTTTCATAGAATCAACCAGACTGGAAAAGAACTCAGAGATCATAAAATCCAACCTATCACCTAACACCATCTGACAACTAAACCATGGCTCCAAATGCCATGTCCAATCCCTTTTCTGAACACCTCCAAGGACAGTGACTCCACCACCTCCCTGGGCAGCACATCTCAATGGCCAATCACTCTTTCTGGGAAGAACTTTCTCCTCACCTCAAACCTAAACTTCCCCTGGCACAGGTTGAGACTGTGTTCTCTTGTTCTGGTGGTTGCCTGGGAGAAGATTCCAACCCCTACCTGTCTGCAACCTCCTTTCAGGTAGTTACGGATGGCAATAAGGTCTCCCCTGAGCCTTCTCTTCTCCAGGCTAAACAACCCCAGCTCCCTCAGCCTCTCCTCACAAGGCTGTGCTCCAGACCTCTCACCAGCCTTTTTGCCCTTCTCTGGACATGTTCAAGTGTCTCAATGTGTCTCCTTCTTAAATTAAGGAGCCCAGAACTGGACATAGTACTCAAGGTGTGGCCTAACCAGTGCTGAGCACAGGAGCAGAATGACTTCCCTAGTCCTGCTGGCCACTCTATTCCTGATCCAGGCCAGGATGCCATTGGCCTTCTTGGCTAGCTGGGCACACTGCTGGCTCATGTTCATTTGGAAATGTGTTTTGGAGGGGGGGGAAAAATCAAAACAAAAACAAAACAAAAGACCAGAATGACTTTTGTATCTGTCATCTGCATTTAGGGCTCCATCTCACATAGCAGTGGGACCAAGCTGGGCAGAGATGCAGTTCTCACCACAGCTGTACCAGCAAAAACACTTCATCTTGCTAGTATTGGTTCTTTTCTTCTTCTGATACCAAGCTTTTCTGTCAAACTATGTCCATGTTGGAGTGACTGATATACTGTCTACACAGAGGAGATGTGGTTTAGTGGTGGACTTGGCAGTGTTGGATTAATGGTGGGACTTGGTGGAGTCTTTTTCAATCTGGAAGGAAGGAAGGGAGGAAGGAAAAGAGAAGAAAGAAAGAAAAGAGGAAAGAATGAGAGAGAGAAAAGGAAAGAAGGAGAAGGAAAGCAAGAAGAAAGCTACCTTTGTTCTTTGCTACGTTAAATTTGAAACATCACGCTGGTAGTAGTATATTGGCTCCATTACACAAAGACTGTATAGTCCAGCTAGCTCATAATTCCACCAATAAAGATCATGATTTGCCAATAAAAATTAGGGCAGCCACTGATCCATAGTCTAGATTTCCTGCTTGGGGTGGAATTGTAAAACACGATGATCAAATTTGGTGCAAAACAGAGCAAATGTGCAAACTAAGCCAAGGAAAAGTATTCTCCTCTTCTCACCACTGCCACATGACCTCAGGCAGGACCAGGTCCTTCAGCAGAACACCCCAGCAGTCCACCTACAGCAGTTGTGATGAGAAGCCTCATTTTTTTAAGCTCTGTGGAAAGTCTTTGCTCACCATTTTATGTATAAGTTTTTAGCAGCTTACAAAAAGAGGCACAGAGAGGCTTGATTGAAAACTGATGACACAATCTAGCCCTGCTTTTAGCAGTTTGGCATGCAGCACAAAAGCATTTCTGAAATCCATCCAGCATCTAGAACTATACCTGGAATGGCTTTAGGACTAATATTAAACATACATGGTAGGCTAGAGGCAGGTCTGCTGAGAGGAGCGAAGATCAAGTGAGATCTGTGAGTGATAGACAAGAGTCTTGTGTGATATATTCTGCCTCTGGCTTGAACAAAAAAAGTAGTCTTGAGAGAGTATCTTCAGCCTGATTTCAAACTATTTTGTTTGGTGTTTTCTCCAAGAGCCTTAAAAATACTTGCAATCTCATAAACATGGCTCCAGGTCCCGTTCACTCAGCTCCCAACCCCACCGCTGAGCCCTGGTCTTCCAGGAGCACCTGCCAAATAAAATGTTTGAACAAAAACCCCAAACATTTGGTATTTGCTTAGAAGTCTGAGGGTATCCAGATCATAAATTTGTTGTGGAGAGTGTGGCAATGCTTATTTAGTCACGATTGATTTTCTTTGTGGGAGTTTTTCAACCAAGTTAGGAAGTCAGAAAGCACTGATCATAGTTAACAAATAACGAAACTTAAAGTTATAGCTGAAGGGACTGTTCAGAATTCAGCCTCAAGAGGCAGACACAGGAGATGTTCATTTGTATTGATCATAAAATGGTTTGGGTTGAAAAGGACCTTAAGGATCCTCTAGTTTCAACCCCCATGCCATGGGCAGGGACACCTTCCCCTGGATCAGGTTGAATACCTCCAAGGAGAAAGCCTCCACAACCTTCCTGGGCAACCTGCTCCAGTGTCTCACCACCCTCACTGGAAAGAATTTCTTCCTAATATCCCATTTAAAGATCCCCTCTTCCAGCTTCAATCCCTTTACTCTTGTCCTATCACTACAAGCCCTTGTAAAAAGCCCCTCCCCAGCTTTCCCTGGGCCAGGTTGCTCAAGGCCTTGTCCAGCCTGGTCCTGAATGCCTCCAGGGAGGAGGCATCCACAGCTTCTCTGGACAACCTGTTCCAGGGTCTTACCACCCTCACTGGAAAAAATGTCCTTCTAAAATCTCTCCTCTTCCAGTTTAAATTCATAGAATCATAGAATTGTTAGGGTTGGAAGGGACCTCAAGGATCATCCAGTTCCAATCCCTCTGCCATGGGCAGGGACACCTCACACCAGATCAGGTTGCTCAGAGCCACATCCAGCCTGGCCTTAAAAACCTCCAGGGATGAGGCTTCCACCACCTACCTGGGCAACTTCTTCCAGTGTCTCAGCACCCTCATGGGGAAAAACTTCTTCCCAATACCCAATCTGAATCTACCCATTTCTAGTTTTGTTCCATTTCCCCCTAGTCCTATCACTCCCTGACACCCTAAAAAGCCCCTCCCCAGCTTTTCTGTCGCCCCCTTCAGATGCCACAATAAGGTCTCCTTGGAGCCTTCTCTTCTCCAGACTGAACAACCCCAACTCTCTCAGTCTCTCTCCACAGGAGAGGTGCTCCAGCCCTCTGCTCATCCTCGTGGCCCTTCTCTGGACACACTACAGCACCTCCAGATTCTTCCTGTAATAGGGGCTCCAGAACTGGATGCAGTACTCCAGGTGGGGTCTCTCTTACCTTTGTCCTGTCATTACAAGCCCTTGTAAAAAAAGGCCTTCCCCAGCTTTTTGTAGGTTGCCTTCAGGTACTAAAAGACCATTATAAGGCTTTCCCAGAGCCTTCTGTTCTCTGGGGTCTCTCATTCCCTGGTCATCTTCTTGATGGATGGCATTATTAGTGGGGTGCAAATAAAAAGCAAAACTCTGGGCAGAAAAACATTATCTGGGCTTGGGGTTTGAAATGGAGGTGGGGCTCTGCTGAGCACCATTGAAAGAGCAAGGCAAGGTAGGGCCACCCTGAGCAAATACCTTATGGCCTTGCTATGGCTGCAAGGGGGAAGTTGCCTCTGGGAAGCTGTGGAATGAGGTTTTCTTTCAAGTTTCTGGTTTTATCTGAACTTCAAACTTGAAGCAAAAATTCAAAGACTATGGGCTTGTGGAGTAAAAGCTTTTCATGGTCTTCCTCACCATTGCATCTCTTCTAGGGGAGGATTTGCATTGATGACCCACTTCAGGAGAGCACCTTCCACAGGCCAAGCAAGAGAGGGGTCCATGGTACCAGGCTGTTGCTGGTCCATTAAAAAAACAAACACCTTTTTGAAGTGTGGATGTCAAGTCTTCAGCACTTATTCACTCTGCATAGCCTAGTGGTGCGGACATAGCCAGACATCTTCACCCAAGGAGCTGTGGTTAATGCTGGTATGGATGAAGATCGAGCAGAAGCTCCCAGAAGTGAGTTTCATAGGTCATGTCTATACTGCCAAACAACAGAGGCCTAGCAAGCATCCCTGGCCCAGAGGCCAAGGGGTATGGACCAGTGGGTGTCCACCCCACTCTGTGGTGTCCTTTCCTGGAGCACATCCCCCTACAGTGCACGCAACACTGGCCTTCCCTCAGCTCACATGTTGCCCCTCTGGCTCCAAGACATAATAACTGTTTTGTGTGTTTTGGCCAAGTTAAACTGTCTGAAATAATATGTGGGCTGGGCTGAAGACCACCAGAGTGGTGTTTTCTAGCATGAAATCAGTGCTTGAGGGTGTGAAGCCTGCTGGGATAGTGCTATAGGTCCATGCATGGGATGAAAGGCGCCAAAGCAGGGTCACACACACTCCCTGCCCATGAGGACACTTGAGTAAGCTTACTCTAGGCTGGGCATGGGGCAGGAACAGTGTGGAATGGCTTCAAGCTTGTCTTCTGATGTCCTCCTGGTCAGCAGCACAAACTCATTTTTTTAGGTCAGCCTTCATGGCCCTGGCTTCATCCCACCTAATGTAGGCAGGGAAAGAGATGTTGTCCCTTTCGTGTCATGCATGTACAGCCTGCTCCTGTCTTTGCTCCTACCCTTAAAGAAACTCAGACCCAGCATGACAAATGCAGGTCTGGAGAAAGAGTTTGAAGGGAAACCCACATCACATCTATACTCATCAAATTCCTCATGTCTCAAAGCAACAAAACAAAGGGAAGAATAAATTATCAACTTTAATACTGCACCATACATTCCTGTGCACGGGGCAAAAGACACCTGATTGAATGTCCCCTTCATCTGAGGCAGTCATGTCCAACTTCCCTTACAGTCGCCACAATGCAAGGGACATTTTTGACACGCCTCTTCTAAATGCATCCATGGGAGAAGATTGCTCTCTACAGAGGCAGCTCAGAGCAACCAAAGACACCTGGTTGCTGAATCAAGAAGTGATTAAGAGCCCTTTAGATTACCATACTGATCCAACGACTAGCACTTATAAATAATTCATAGACACTTAGGATACCTCACCATGGCAATGAAGATGGGATGGGTGATCTGGTGCGGGGTTTACAGAAGGAGGAAGTGCCAGACTGGAGATGTCAGCAGTAGTGTGGCCAGTAGGAGCAGGGAAGTAATAGTGCTCCTGTATGACCACCTGCACTGGTGAAGCCACACCTCCAAAATGAGTTCAGTTTTGGGCCCCTCACTCCAAGAAAGACATTGAGGTACTGGAGCTTGTCCAGAGAAGGGCAACAAGTCTGGTGAGGAGTAGGTGAAGGAACTGGGGAGTAAAGGAGGCTGAGCAGAGAACTTCTTGCTCTCTACAAGTCCCTGAAAGGAGGTTGAAGTGAGGTGGGTGTTGTCTCTTCTCCCTAGTGTCAGGTGATAAAAAGAGAGGAAATAGCCTCAAGCTGTGCCAGGGGAGGCTTAGGTTGGACATTAGGAAAAATGTCTTTTTTGGAAGAGTGGTCAGGAATTGGAACAGGCTGCCCAGGGAGGTGGTAGAATCACCATAGCTTGAGGTGTTCAAAAAACATGCAGACATGGCACTTTGGGAGATAGTTTAATAGCCACAGTGGTATTGGGTTGACTGTTGGACTTGATGATCCTAATTAGGGGCCTTTTCCAACTGAAAGAATTCTGTGATTCTATGTGGTGAAGGACATTTACCAGTGGTGGAAATGTGGAAGGTTAAACCAGCATCCCTATGCAAACAGGAATGCATCAGCTTAGACAGGCAAAACTTTCCAGCAACAAGGAGCAGCAAACAAGCCTCGAGAAGAAAAGATGTGGCAACTGTACTATTTAGTTAGCAGAATAGTATTACCTTTCTCCTGCTGCCAGGAGCTTCAAGGGCATGGGTGAAAGACCAGTCCCATGACACCAGCATGCAGCCCATCACATACATCTGGCTGAGATGTCCTAGCCTCTTAGCAAAGGCGTTTTTATGGATGGATCATAGAATTGTTTGGGTTGGAAAGGACCTTAAAGACCATCTAGTTCCAATTCCCCCACTATTGGCAGAGACACCTTCCACTGGACCAGATTGCTTAAGGCCCCATCCAACCTGGCCTTGAACATCTCCAGGAAGGGGACACCCACAACTTGTCTGGGCAACCTGTTCCTGTGTCTCCCCACCCTCACTGTAAAGATTTTCTTCCTAATCTCCAGTCTAAATCTTCCCTCCTCAAGTTTCAATCCATTCCCTCTTGTCCTGTCACTACAAGCCCTTGTGAAAAGGCCCTCCCCAAGCTTTCTTGTAGGTCCCCTTCAGGTACTGGAAGGCTGCTCTAAGGTCTCCCAAGAGCCTTCTTTTCTCCAGGCTGAACAACCCCAACTCTTGAAGCCTGTTCCTGTAGGGAAGGTTCTGATCAGCCCTCTGATTATCTTTGTGACCCTCCTCTGGATCCATTCTAGCAGTCCAATGTCCTTCTCTTCTAGCTCTGATGGACCACAGAAATCAAACTGACCGTGCTGCAAAACTATTGACCTTCAAAAGACCAGCAGCGCTGGCTGCCAGGGCACACAGAGCTGTGTGTTTGTGGGATCCATCTCCAGCGGTGGAGTGAAACACAACGAGAGGCACCTAATTAACTTCAGATGTACCTGTCAAGATGTCAGGGAGGCAGAGGTGGGGAGGAGCAGTGCCTTATTTGTTTCTCATAATGTAACAATTATCATGCTGCAAGAGGGGCTCTCTCCCGCGCTCCCTCCCTGCCTCTTGTTTTCCTTCCACATTCGTTCACACATTATTTAACTTTTGACTTGGACACAGCAGGTAAAAGCATTTAACAGCTTGGCTGCTTGTTCAGACAGAGCTGGGGAGAGGGGGAAAAAAGGAAGGGGGTGGGGGGAGACCAGGGGGGAAGCAGACAGCAATTTTTTACCTTAAATTTTCAAGTTTTCAGTGCTGCATTTTTCTGAAGGGGAGGGGAGAAGAAAAGGGAATGAAAGTTGGGGGTGGGGGGGAATGGCATTCCACAAAGACAGAGTCACATTTTCCAGCGTTCTAACATGCTCTCTACTGTCCCCAGCCATCGCTGGGAGACGCATTCCTGCTCCACGGCGGAGAAAAAGGTCAGCAGTAAAAACTTCGCAGGAACTCCATCATTGTCCTCGCGGGACGTGTTCATCAGGAGGAGAGGGCTGGGCGTCTCGCTCTGTCGACAGAAATCCACATCACAAAACGCGGCCTGCTGGGGGAGAGCTGGGGAAGGAGGACCTGCGGGCGCATCGGAGAATCACTGAACTGTTTCGGCTGGAAAAGACCTCTGAGATTATTGAGCTCGACTATCAACCTAAGATCACCATGGCCATTAAATCGCCTCCCAAAGGGCCGTGTCCACACGTTGCTTGAACACCCTTGACCCTCATCACCACATCTATACATGTCTTAAACCCCTCCGGTGATTAGAACTCCACCACTGCCCTGGGCGGCCTGTTGCAGGGCTCAACAACCCCCTCAGAGAAGAAACCTTTCACAATGTCCAGCCTAAACGCCATTGGCACAATTTGAGGATGTTTTCTTTTGTCCTGTTACAGGATGCTCTGCCTACTCAGTATCACAGTATCACCAAGGTTGGAAGAGACCTCAAAGACCTTCAAGTCCAACCTGTCACCACAGACCTCATGACTAGACCATGGCACCAAGTGCCACATCCAATCCCCTCTTGAACACCTCCAGGAACGGTGACTCCACCACCTCCCTGGGCAGCACATTCCAATGGCCACTGACTCTCTCAGTGAAGAACTTTCTCCTCACCTCGAGCCTAAACTTCCCCTGGTGCAGCTTGAGACTGTGTCCTCTTGTTCTGGTGCTGGTTGTTAGAGAGAAGAGACCAACCCCTTCCTGGCTACAACCACCTTTCAGGTAGTTGTAGAGAGCAATAAGGTCTCCCCTGAGCCTCCTCTTCTCCAGGCTAAACAACCCCAGCTCCCTCAGCCTCTCCTCACAGGGCTGTGCTCAAGGCCTCTCCCCAGCCTCGTTGCCCTTCTCTGGACACGTTCAAGTGTCTCAATGTCCTTCCTGACTTGTCTCTGAGGAGAAGAGACCAACACCCACCTGTCTCCAAGTTCCTTTCAGGGACTTGTACAGAACAAGACCTCCCCTCATTCTACTTTTGTCCAGACTAAACAATCCCAGTTCCCTTGGCTGCTCTTTACAAGACCTATTCTCCAGACCCTTCACCAGCTTTGTTACCCTTCTCTGGACCCACTCCAGCACCTCCATGCCCTTTTTGCAGTGAGGGCTCCAAAAGTGAGTGAAATATTGGAGGTATGGCTTCCTTAGTGGTGAGTACAGAGGGACAATCACTTTCCTGGTCCTGCTGGTCACACTATACAGGCCACAATGCCATTTGCCTTCTTGGCCAAATTGTAGGCAATTTAAATCTTTAAAGAAATGTAAGGATACTTCCCCCACCCTGTCTTGCATACTCAACACCTAAGTAACTCTATCCTTGGGTTCATGGAAGGTCTCACTATGCTGTGGTCCCCATCAACAAATGGCTGCAAAGTGCTTGGTGGCAGAAGAATCAAAGCTCTACCACAACAAGCCTCCAGGCTCTGAAGAAACATAGAATCAGAATTGTTTTGGTTGGAAAAGGCCTTGTCTAGTTCAACCATCAACCCAACACCACCATGGCCATTAAACCATATCCCAAAGTGCCATGTCCACAGGTTTCTTGAACACCTCCATGGATGGTGACTCCACCACCTCCCTGGGCAACCTATTTCAATGCCTGACTGCTCTTTCAGTCATGAAATGTTTCCTAATATCCAACCTAACCCCCCCTGGACCAATTTCAGATCATTTCCTCTCATTCCTCTCACCTGATACTAGGGAGTTATACCCCATGATTTCATTTGGAGGGGTTGCCCAGGGGTGGTTATTTCCCATGGCTTGCTGGATACCCATGACAGTGAACAGCAGCATGGAGGAGATGGACAGATGGATGATTTGTTGAAGAAAGGATAAAGGCAGGAGAGACAAAACAAGGCTGGTGTGATTGAAAAAGCTGGAAAAGCCTCCACCTCAGGGGAAAGTTAATGTTGGAGGGAGTTTTAAAAGGGTTTGTTGAGACAGGATGAGAGGGAATGGATTTAAGCTTGAGGTGGGCAGATTTAGACTGAAGATCAGGAAGAAATTCTTTCCAGTGAGGGTGGTGAGACATTGGATCAGGTTGCTTAGGGAGGATATGGGTGCCTGCTCCCTGGAGGTGTTCAAGGTCAGGTTAGACAGGGTCTAGTGGAAGGATTCCCTGGCCATGGCAGGTGGATTTGAACTAGATGATTTTTTAAGGTCCCTTCCAACCCAAGCCATTCTATGATCCTGTGATTGTAAGTTTATGTAAAGGAAGGCCTAACCCTGCTTTGCTGCCAGGTATGTATCTACCTGAGCTTGCAGAGAGCAAACCTAGCAGCCAAGGATATAAAAGCATTTGCCCAGCGGTAGTTACTAAACAGAGTGAGATTTTTAATGGGGAACAAAGCCCAACATTCCCATTTTAACTCAACCTCCTGTGTTCCCCCCCAAATGTGACTGGATGCTGGAGTAGTTGGTTTTTGCTGGGAAACCTTCTGATTATGAGAAGGGCATTGAGGTGCTGGAACATGTTCAAAAAAAGGGCAACAAGGCTCTTGAAGGGTCTGGAGTCTTGTGAAGAATAGTTGAGGGAACTGGGGTTGTTTAGTCTGGAGAAAAGGAGGCTCAGGGTAGATCTTAGACCTTTCCTGCTAGAAAGCTGTAAGGGATATTTTACAGAGCATGAAGTGGTAAGACAAGGGATAATGGATTTAAACTGAAAGAAGGTGGATTTTAGATTAGCTATTTGGATGAAACTCCCCACCGTGAAGGGGGTGAGACACCAGAACACATTGTCAGAAGCGGTTGTGGATGTCCTGTCCCTGGAAGTGTCCGAGGTCAGGGTGAACAGGGCTTTGAACAACCTGGTCTAGTGGAAGGTTCCCTGCTTGTGGGAAGAGTTTGGAACTAGATGACCTTTAAGGTCCCTCCCAACTCAGCCCATTCTATGATTCCATGATTCTGGGAATCTCTGTCTCTACAGCTACCTGAAAGGAGGTTGTATGGAGGTGGGGATCAGTCTGTTCTCCCAAGTATAAAGCAATAGGAAAAGAGGAAATGGCCTCAAGTAGACTAGACACTAGGGAAAATTTCTTCCCTGAGAGGTTTATCATGGCCTGGAACAGGCTGCCCAGGGAAATGGTGGAGTCCCCATCCCTGGGGTTATTGTAAATCCTCGGAGATGTGGTGCTGTGAGACACGTTTTAGTGGTGACCTGGCAGTGTTGGGTTAACAGTTTGGCTTGATGTCCTCAAAGATCTTTTGCAACTGAAATGTTTCCATGATTCTATAGATACAGAGCAAGGGAAGAGGCTGAAAGGGACAGACTGAAAGAGTTGGGGCTGTTCAGTCTGGAGAAGAGAATGCTGAGAGGTGACCTAATTGTGGCCTTCCTGCATCTGAAGGGGGCCTACAAGAAGGCTGGGGAGGGACTTCTCAGGATCTCAGGTAGTGATAGGACTAGGGGGAATGGAATGAAGCTGGAGGTGGGGAGATTCAGGCTGGACATGAGGAGGAAGTTCTTCACCATGAGAGTGGTGAAGGCCTGGAATGGGTTGTCCAGGGAGGTGGTCGGGGCCCCATCCTTGGAGGTGTTTAAGCCCAGGCTGGATGAAGTTCTGGCCAGCCTAATCTAGTGTGGGGTGTCCCTGCCCATGGCAGGGGGGTTGGAACTAGATGATCCTTGTGGTCCCTTCCAACCCTGACTGATACTGTGATACTATGAAATCAATAAATATGAGATGAATCCTCCTCAAAGGCAGTGACTGCTGATGGTGGAAATGCCTCTTCCCTGGTCCCCTGATGCACTCAAGGGAATACCTCCACTCTCCAGAGCTAACAGCCTTAGAAAACTGCTAATAGAAAAGGTAATTACCAAAATCAGTGTGGCAACTCATTGTGTTTTTGTCTTGTCACCCAAGTGCCCCAGGGGAGTTTGTACTGTTCAGAAGGCACGCCCACAAGCATGAGTACAGTGAATCCCAGAGCTCCTCTCCCTACAGCATGGGCTGTCTATTTTTTTCCCCCCTCTAAATACCAAACAAAGGCTCAGCTGTGCTTGAGAAAAGGACCAAGAGCTGGGAACTGCACTGGGACCTCAAGCCCAGAAGACTTTGAAGTGTATTTGAGTTCAAAAATACTGCTTTTGAGCTAGAGGTTTAATTTTTCTGGCGTTAAGTTGCACTCTTTTTTTTTTTGAGTCTCCAGCCTCAATCCCAAAGCTGTTTTTAGCTTCTTTTTCATGTGGCTGAATTCTCTACCATCCTCAAACCACACCATGCTGGTTGCATCAAACAAGTCATTCCCTGTGGTGCAGGGCCACAGGCATCCCCACAGTTAGGAGACCGCATCAATATTGACATGATACTGTTTACCCAGGCAGAAGGTACACAATTCATTTATCTGAAGCAAGAAGGTTTTGCTCTGCTCCCTGAAATGTTTCCTCTCTTTCTTCACACCTCTAAGCATTCACAGCACAACAATTTGGAGTCAGCTTCCAGTGTCCATACTGGCTGGGAATGAAAGGCTGGAGAACAGACCTGCAGAGAAGACTTGGGGGTGCTGGTGGGTGAAAGGGCTGACATGAGCCAGCAATGTTAACCAAGCCCAGAAGCCAGCCATGTCCAGGGCTGATCCCCAGAAGGCTGGGCAGGAGATGGAGGGAAGGGAGTCTGCCCCTCTGTTGTGCTCTACTAAGACCCCACCTGCAGTGCAGGGTCTAGCTCTGGAATCCTCAGCACAGGAGAAACATGGACCTGTTGTTAGGCCAGAGGAGGCCACAACAATCGTAGAATCATAATCAACCAGGTGGGAAAAGACCTCAGAGATTATCAAGTACAACCTATTATGTAACACCTCATGACAACTAAACCATGGCTCCAAGTGCCACATCCAATCCTTTCTCGAACACCTCCAGGGACGGTGACTCCACCACCTCCCTGGGCAGCACATTCCAATGGCAAAT